>NW_028322279.1:0-1499980 GCF_059928025.1 Delphinapterus leucas
ATGACAGATCCTGAGCATCTTTTCATTTGAATGTGCTGTTTTCTAAAACGCGGGTGAGTACCACTGAGGTCTTGAAAGGTTTCTGCCTGAGAGTCGGCCCTGCTTTGAATTCACTTCAGATTACCTAGCCCAGGATATTTCTTGAGGGCAGGGCTGCGTTTGCAAAGCGGCAGGCCGCAGGCATTGTGAATGATAGGTGCCCTTCGGCACGGTTTGTAAGGTTGTTACGGCAGTGTGCCACAAGGCGGCAGCACTACTCCGTGTCCTCTCTGGTAACTTGGGGAAACAAAGCCTTAGCGGGGGTCCCGGTGTTGGACGGGACATGGGGAGTCGAACGTGGCTAAACACACACCCCAGGGCTTGTGTATCCTCGCCTCCTGCCCCTTAACCTGCACTGCCGCACCCCAGGCGTATCGCAAGACTTGTAAGTGGGCTACTCGGTGGGTGCCGTGCTTCGCAGGTGGGGCGACTCTAACGAAGTGGGCTGGAGGTGGGGACCTGCCTAGCAGGAGCCGTGGAGAGCCGGTTTCCTCACAGCTCTTCCCTCTCAGCTGCTCCACCGTCACTTGGGTACACCAGGCTTTGCTTACCCGTAGGAGGGCCACGTTGGACCGGGAGACTGTGGTACCACGCAGGGGAGAATGGGCACTAGAGGTCCGAGGGGTCGCTGGTCAGGTGGCACGTCCTCCTCCCTTGCTCCCTCAGCAGCAGCATACTCCAGCCTTGGGACTTAGGCCCCCAAGGCTCCAGGGGTGTGACTCCAGCCGATGACGTCGCAGAGGCCTGAGGTAACAGAGGAAAGGCATTTCTTAACCCCTTCCTTGCCTTGTCTTTGAATACTCCTTTTCCCTTTCAGCATAGTTAATAAACAACGTTGCGTCTGTTTGAGTTCTACAGCCCCTTGATGCAATTATAATCGGAGCTGTCCCTGGAGCGTTTCGGGTTCTTTGCCCTGTCAGTTTATTGAGGAAAGTTTTGTAGCGCTCCCTATGCTTTCGGTTGGGTCGCCCTTGATGAGCACTTTTTGATACGTTAAGCGTGTGTCTGAGAATCCCAGCTTCCTACTTCCCCCTTTCCGGGTCTCCAATATCCCCCTCTGAGAACTCCACGCTTCTCTCTTCCCTTTGTAAACCTGTGTTTCCTTTGTATGCTGCTTCCTTTGTATCCCTATTTAGAATGCACATATAAGAGATAGCCTGGGATTTGTGCCTTGCTGCCTCTAATTTACCAGAATTAGTGAGATCATCGACTGCTCCATCCATGCTGCTGCAAATAGTATGAGATCATTTTGTTCTGTGGATGAGTGGTAGTCGAGGGAATGTAGGTAGCAGAACAGCTTTCTGCATTCACCCCGCGCTCGACATGTCGTTCCTTTGTGTGTCTTGGCTGTGGTAAAGGGTACCACAACGACCGCTGGGGTGCAAGTGCTTCCTTCCAATGATGCTGGTCTCTGGTTATACGACCTGCAGCGTGTGTGCCGAATCTCGGGGTCCCTCCAGTGTTTAGTTTGGTAAGGAACTTGCCTACTGACCTTCATACCGGCTGTTACCAATTTTCGATCCCGGCAACAGCAATGGTAGGCTTCCCTTTTGGGCATGCCCTCTTGAGCACTTAACGCTTTTAGCGTTTGTGAGGACTGCAGCCAGGGAAACCCTCGCCTAGCTTCCTTTGCACTGTCTAATCATGACAGATCCTGAGCATCTTTTCATTTGAATGTGCTGTTTTCTAAAACGCGGGTGAGTACCACTGAGGTCTTGAAAGGTTTCTGCCTGAGAGTCGGCCCTGCTTTGAATTCACTTCAGATTACCTAGCCCAGGATATTTCTTGAGGGCAGGGCTGCGTTTGCAAAGCGGCAGGCCGCAGGCATTGTGAATGATAGGTGCCCTTCGGCACGGTTTGTAAGGTTGTTACGGCAGTGTGCCACAAGGCGGCAGCACTACTCCGTGTCCTCTCTGGTAACTTGGGGAAACAAAGCCTTAGGGGGGGACCCGGTGTTGGACGGGACATAGGGAGTCGAACGTGGCTAAACACACACCCCAGGGCTTGTGTATCCTCGCCTCCTGCCCCTTAACCTGCACTGCCGCACCCCAGGCGTATCGCAACACTTGTAAGTGGGCTACTCGGTGGGTGCCGTGCTTCGCAGGTGGGGCGACTCTAACGAAGTGGGCTGGAGGTGGGGACCTGCCTAGCAGGAGCCGTGGAGAGCCGGTTTCCTCACAGCTCTTCCCACTCAGCTGCTCCACCGTCACTTGAGTACACCAGGATTTGCTTACCCGTAGGAGGGCCACGTTGGACCGGGAGACTGTGGTACCACGCAGGGGAGAATGGACACTAGAGGTCCGAGGGGTCGCTGGTCAGGTGGCACGTCCTCCTCCCTTGCTCCCTCAGCAGCAGCATACTCCAGCCTTGGGACCCAGGCCCGCCGAGGCTCCAGGGGTGTGACTCCAACCGATAACGTCGCAGAGGCCTGAGGTAACAGAGGAAAAGCATTTCTTAACCCCTTCCTTGCCTTGTCCTTGAATACTCCTTTTCCCTTTCAGCATAGTTAATAAACAACGTTGCGTCTGTTTGAGTTCTACAGCCCCTTGATGCAATTATAATCGGAGCTGTCCCTGGAGCGTTTCGGGTTCTTTGCCCTGTCAGTTTATTGAGGAAAGTTTTGTGGCGCTCCCTATGCTTTCGGTTGGGTCGCCCTTGATGAGCACTTTTTGATACGTTAAGCGTGTGTCTGAGAATCCCAGCTTCCTACTTCCCCCTTCCCGGGTCTCCAATATCCCCCTCTGAGAACTCCACGCTTCTCTCTTCCCTTTGTAAACCTGTGTTTCCTTTGTATGCTGCTTCCTTTGTATCCCTATTTAGACTGCACATATAAGAGATAGCCTGGGATTTGTGCCTTGCTGCCTCTAATTTACCAGAATTAGTGAGATCATCGACTGCTCCATCCATGCTGTTGCAAATAGTATGAGATCATTTTGTTCTGTGGATGAGTGGTAGTCGAGGGAATGTAGGTAGCAGAACAGCTTTCTGCATTCACCCCGCGCTCGACATGTCGTTCCTTTGTATGTCTTGGCTGTGGTAAAGGGTACCACAACGACCGCTGGGGTGCAAGTGCTTCCTTCCAATGATGCTGGTCTCTGGTTATACGACCTGCAGCGTGTGTGCCGAATCTCGGGGTCCCTCCAGTGTTTAGTTTGGTAAGGAACTTGCCTACTGACCTTCATACCGGCTGTTACCAATTTTCGATCCCGGCAACAGCAATGGTAGGCTTCCCTTTTGGGCATGCCCTCTTGAGCACTTAACGCTTTTAGCGTTTGTGAGGACTGCAGCCAGGGAAACCCTCGCCTAGCTTCCTTTGCACTGTCTAATCATGACAGATCCTGAGCATCTTTTCATTTGAATGTGCTGTTTTCTAAAACGCGGGTGAGTACCACTGAGGTCTTGAAAGGTTTCTGCCTGAGAGTCGGCCCTGCTTTGAATTCACTTCAGATTACCTAGCCCAGGATATTTCTTGAGGGCAGGGCTGCGTTTGCAAAGCGGCAGGCCGCAGGCATTGTGAATGATAGGTGCCCTTCGGCACGGTTTGTAAGGTTGTTACGGCAGTGTGCCACAAGGCGGCAGCACTACTCCGTGTCCTCTCTGGTAACTTGGGGAAACAAAGCCTTAGCGGGGGTCCCGGTGTTGGACGGGACATGGGGAGTCGAACGTGGCTAAACACACACCCCAGGGCTTGTGTATCCTCGCCTCCTGCCCCTTAACCTGCACTGCCGCACCCCAGGCGTATCGCAAGACTTGTAAGTGGGCTACTCGGTGGGTGCCGTGCTTCGCAGGTGGGGCGACTCTAACGAAGTGGGCTGGAGGTGGGAACCTGCCTAGCAGGAGCCGTGGAGAGCCGGTTTCCTCACAGCTCTTCCCTCTCAGCTGCTCCACCGTCACTTGGGTACACCAGGCTTTGCTTACCCGTAGGAGGGCCACGTTGGACCGGGAGACTGTGGTACCACGCAGGGGAGAATGGGCACTAGAGGTCCGAGGGGTCGCTGGTCAGGTGGCACGTCCTCCTCCCTTGCTCCCTCAGCAGCAGCATACTCCAGCCTTGGGACTTAGGCCCGCCTAGGCTCCAGGGGTGTGACTCCAGCCGATGACGTCGCAGAGGCCTGAGGTAACAGAGGAAAGGCATTTCTTAACCCCTTCCTTGCCTTGTCTTTGAATACTCCTTTTCCCTTTCAGCATAGTTAATAAACAACGTTGCGTCTGTTTGAGTTCTACAGCCCCTGGATGCAATTATAATCGGAGCTGTCCCTGGAGCGTTTCGGGTTCTTTGCCCTGTCAGTTTATTGAGGAAAGTTTTGTAGCGCTCCCTATGCTTTCGGTTGGGTCGCCCTTGATGCGCACTTTTTGATACGTTAAGCGTGTGTCTGAGAATCCCAGCTTCCTACTTCCCCCTTCCCGGGTCTCCAATATCCCCCTCTGAGAACTCCACGCTTCTCTCTTCCCTTTGTAAACCTGTGTTTCCTTTGTATGCTGCTTCCTTTGTATCCCTATTTAGACTGCACATATAAGAGATAGCCTGGGATTTGTGCCTTGCTGCCTCTAATTTACCAGAATCAGTGAGATCATCGACTGCTCCATCCATGCTGTTGCAAATAGTATGAGATCATTTTGTTCTGTGGATGAGTGGTAGTCGAGGGAATGTAGGTAGCAGAACAGCTTTCTGCATTCACCCCGCGCTCGACATGTCGTTCCTTTGTATGTCTTGGCTGTGGTAAAGGGTACCACAACGACCGCTGGGGTGCAAGTGCTTCCTTCCAATGATGCTGGTCTCTGGTTATACGACCTGCAGCGTGTGTGCCGAATCTCGGGGTCCCTCCAGTGTTTAGTTTGGTAAGGAACTTGCCTACTGACCTTCATACCGGCTGTTACCAATTTACGATCCCGGAAACAGCAATGGTAGGCTTCCCTTTTGGGCATGCCCTCTTGAGCACTTAACGCTTTTAGCGTTTGTGAGGACTGCAGCCAGGGAAACCCTCGCCTAGCTTCCTTTGCACTCTCTAATCATGACAGATCCTGAGCATCTTTTCATTTGAATGTGCTGTTTTCTAAAACGCGGGTGAGTACCACTGAGGTCTTGAAAGGTTTCTGCCTGAGAGTCGGTCGTGCTTTGAATTCACTTCAGATTACCTAGCCCAGGATAATTCTTGAGGGCAGGGCTGCGTTTGCAAAGAGGCAGGCCGCAGGCATTGTGAATGATAGGTGCCCTTCGGCACGGTTTGTAAGGTTGTTACGGCAGTGTGCCACAAGGCGGCAGCACTACTCCGTGTCCTCTCTGGTAACTTGGGGAAACAAAGCCTTAGCGGGGGTCCCGGTGTTGGACGGGACATGGGGAGTCGAACGTGGCTAAACACACACCCCAGGGCTTGTGTATCCTCGCCTCCTGCCCCTTAACCTGCACTGCCGCACCCCAGGCGTATCGCAACACTTGTAAGTGGGCTACTCGGTGGGTGCCGTGCTTCGCAGGTGGGGCGACTCTAACGAAGTGGGCTGGAGGTGGGGACCTGCCTAGCAGGAGCCGTGGAGAGCCGGTTTCCTCACAGCTCTTCCCACTCAGCTGCTCCACCGTCACTTGGGTACACCAGGATTTGCTTACCCGTAGGAGGGCCACGTTGGACCGGGAGACTGTGGTACCACGCAGGGGAGAATGGACACTAGAGGTCCGAGGGGTCGCTGGTCAGGTGGCACGTCCTCCTCCCTTGCTCCCTCAGCAGCAGCATACTCCAGCCTTGGGACCCAGGCCCGCCGAGGCTCCAGGGGTGTGACTCCAACCGATAACGTCGCAGAGGCCTGAGGTAACAGAGGAAAAGCATTTCTTAACCCCTTCCTTGCCTTGTCTTTGAATACTCCTTTTCCCTTTCAGCATAGTTAATAAACAACGTTGCGTCTGTTTGAGTTCTACAGCCCCTTGATGCAATTATAATCGGAGCTGTCCCTGGAGCGTTTCGGGTTCTTTGCCCTGTCAGTTTATTGAGGAAAGTTTTGTGGCGCTCCCTATGCTTTCGGTTGGGTCGCCCTTGATGAGCACTTTTTGATACGGTAAGCGTGTGTCTGAGAATCCAAGCTTCCTACTTCCCCCTTCCCGGGTCTCCAATATCCCCCTCTGAGAACTCCACGCTTCTCTCTTCCCTTTGTAAACCTGTGTTTCCTTTGTATGCTGCTTCCTTTGTATCCCTATTTAGACTGCACATATAAGAGATAGCCTGGGATTTGTGCCTTGCTGCCTCTAATTTACCAGAATTAGTGAGATCATCGACTGCTCCATCCATGCTGCTGCAAATAGTATGAGATCATTTTGTTCTGTGGATGAGTGGTAGTCGAGGGAATGTAGGTAGCAGAACAGCTTTCTGCATTCACCCCGCGCTCGACATGTCGTTCCTTTGTATGTCTTGGCTGTGGTAAAGGGTACCACAACGACCGCTGGGGTGCAAGTGCTTCCTTCCAATGATGCTGGTCTCTGGTTATACGACCTGCAGCGTGTGTGCCGAATCTCGGGGTCCCTCCAGTGTTTAGTTTGGTAAGGAACTTGCCTACTGACCTTCATACCGGCTGTTACCAATTTACGATCCCGGCAACAGCAATGGTAGGCTTCCCTTTTGGGCATGCCCTCTTGAGCACTTAACGCTTTTAGCGTTTTTGAGGACTGCAGCCAGGGAAACCCTCGCCTAGCTTCCTTTGCACTCTCTAATCATGACAGATCCTGAGCATCTTTTCATTTGAATGTGCTGTTTTCTAAAACGCGGGTGAGTACCACTGAGGTCTTGAAAGGTTTCTGCCTGAGAGTCGGCCCTGCTTTGAATTCACTTCAGATTACCTAGCCCAGGATATTTCTTGAGGGCAGGGCTGCGTTTGCAAAGCGGCAGGCCGCAGGCATTGTGAATGATAGGTGCCCTTCGGCACGGTTTGTAAGGTTGTTACGGCAGTGTGCCACAAGGCGGCAGCACTACTCCGTGTCCTCTCTGGTAACTTGGGGAAACAAAGCCTTAGCGGGGGTCCCGGTGTTGGACGGGACATGGGGAGTCGAACGTGGCTAAACACACACCCCAGGGCTTGTGTATCCTCGCCTCCTGCCCCTTAACCTGCACTGCCCCACCCCAGGCGTATCGCAAGACTTGTATGTGGGCTACTCGGTGGGTGCCGTGCTTCGCAGGTGGGGCGGCTGTAACGAAGTGGGCTGGAGGTGGGGACCTGCCTAGCAGGAGCCGTGGAGAGCCGGTTTCCTCACAGCTCTTCCCTCTCAGCTGCTCCACCGTCACTTGGGTACACCAGGCTTTGCTTACCCGTAGGAGGGCCACGTTGGACCGGGAGACTGTGGTACCACGCAGGGGAGAATGGGCACTAGAGGTCCGAGGGGTCGCTGGTCAGGTGGCACGTCCTCCTCCCTTGCTCCCTCAGCAGCAGCATACTCCAGCCTTGGGACCCAGGCCCGCTGAGGCTCCAGGGGTGTGACTCCAGCGGATGACGTCGCAGAGGCCTGAGGTAACAGAGGAAAGGCATTTATTAACCCCTTCCTTGCCTTGTCTTTGAATACTCCTTTTCCCTTTCAGCATAGTTAATAAACAACGTTGCGTCTGTTTGAGTTCTACAGCCCCTTGATGCAATTATAATCGGAGCTGTCCCTGGAGCGTTTCGGGTTCTTTGCCCTGTCAGTTTATTGAGGAAAGTTTTGTAGCGCTCCCTATGCTTTCGGTTCGGTCGCCCTTGATGCGCACTTTTTGATACGTTAAGCGTGTGTCTGAGAATCCCAGCTTCCTACTTCCCCTTTCCCGGGTCTCCAATATCCCCCCTCTGAGAACTCCACGCTTCTCTCTTCCCTTTGTAAACCTGTGTTTCCTTTGTATGCTGCTTCCTTTGTATCCCTATTTAGACTGCACATATAAGAGATAGCCTGGGATTTGTGCCTTGCTGCCTCTAATTTACCAGAATGAGTGAGATCATCGACTGCTCCATCCATGCTGCTGCAAATAGTATGAGATCATTTTGTTCTGTGGATGAGTGGTAGTCGAGGGAATGTAGGTAGCAGAACAGCTTTCTGCATTCACCCCGCGCTCGACATGTCGTTCCTTTGTATGTCTTGGCTGTGGTAAAGGGTACCACAACGACCGCTGGGGTGCAAGTGCTTCCTTCCAATGATGCTGGTCTCTGGTTATACGACCTGCAGCGGGTTTGCGGAATCTCGGGGTCCCTCCAGTGTTTAGTTTGGTAAGGAACTTGCCTAGTGACCTTCATACCGGCTGTTACCAATTTACGATCCCGGCAACAGCAATGGTAGGCTTCCCTTTTGGGCATGCCCTCTTGAGCACTTAACGCTTTTAGCGTTTGTGAGGACTGCAGCCAGGGAAACCCTCGCCTAGCTTCCTTTGCACTGTCTAATCATGAGAGATCCTGAGCATCTTTTCATTTGAATGTGCTGTTTTCTAAAACGCGGGTGAGTACCACTGAGGTCTTGAAAGGTTTCTGCCTGAGAGTCGGCCGTGCTTTGAATTCACTTCAGATTACCTAGCCCAGGATAATTCTTGAGGGCAGGGCTGCGTTTGCAAAGAGGCAGGCCGCAGGCATTGTGAATGATAGGTGCCCTTCGGCACGGTTTGTAAGGTTGTTACGGCAGTGTGCCACAAGGCGGCAGCACTACTCCGTGTCCTCTCTGGTAACTTGGGGAAACAAAGCCTTAGCGGGGGTCCCGGTGTTGGACGGGACATGGGGAGTCGAACGTGGCTAAACACACACCCCAGGGCTTGTGTATCCTCGCCTCCTGCCCCTTAACCTGCACTGCCGCACCCCAGGCGTATCGCAACACTTGTAAGTGGGCTACTCGGTGGGTGCCGTGCTTCGCAGGTGGGGCGACTCTAACGAAGTGGGCTGGAGGTGGGGACCTGCCTAGCAGGAGCCGTGGAGAGCCGGTTTCCTCACAGCTCTTCCCTCTCAGCTGCTCCACCGTCACTTGGGTACACCAGGCTTTGCTTACCCGTAGGAGGGCCACGTTGGACCGGGAGACTGTGGTACCACGCAGGGGAGAATGGGCACTAGAGGTCCGAGGGGTCGCTGGTCAGGTGGCACGTCCTCCTCCCTTGCTCCCTCAGCAGCAGCATACTCCAGCCTTGGGACTTAGGCCCGCCAAGGCTCCAGGGGTGTGACTCCAGCCGATGACGTCGCAGAGGCCTGAGGTAACAGAGGAAAGGCATTTCTTAACCCCTTCCTTGCCTTGTCTTTGAATACTCCTTTTCCCTTTCAGCATAGTTAATAAACAACGTTGCGTCTGTTTGAGTTCTACAGCCCCTTGATGCAATTATAATCGGAGCTGTCCCTGGAGCGTTTCGGGTTCTTTGCCCTGTCAGTTTATTGAGGAAAGTTTTGTAGCGCTCCCTATGCTTTCGGTTGGGTCGCCCTTGATGAGCACTTTTTGATACGTTAAGCGTGTGTCTGAGAATCCCAGCTTCCTACTTCCCCCTTTCCGGGTCTCCAATATCCCCCTCTGAGAACTCCACGCTTCTCTCTTCCCTTTGTAAACCTGTGTTTCCTTTGTATGCTGCTTCCTTTGTATCCCTATTTAGAATGCACATATAAGAGATAGCCTGGGATTTGTGCCTTGCTGCCTCTAATTTACCAGAATTAGTGAGATCATCGACTGCTCCATCCATGCTGCTGCAAATAGTATGAGATCATTTTGTTCTGTGGATGAGTGGTAGTCGAGGGAATGTAGGTAGCAGAACAGCTTTCTGCATTCACCCCGCGCTCGACATGTCGTTCCTTTGTATGTCTTGGCTGTGGTAAAGGGTACCACAACGACCGCTGGGGTGCAAGTGCTTCCTTCCAATGATGCTAGTCTCTGGTTATACGACCTGCAGCGTGTGTGCCGAATCTCGGGGTCCCTCCAGTGTTTAGTTTGGTAAGGAACTTGCCTACTGACCTTCATACCGGCTGTTACCAATTTACGATCCCGGCAACAGCAATGGCAGGCTTCCCTTTTGGGCATGCCCTCTTGTGCACTTAACGCTTTTAGCGTTTGTGAGGACTGCAGCCAGGGAAACCCTCGCCTAGCTTCCTTTGCACTGTCTAATCATGACAGATCCTGAGCATCTTTTCATTTGAATGTGCTGTTTTCTAAAACGCGGGTGAGTACCACTGAGGTCTTGAAAGGTTTCTGCCTGAGAGTAGGCCCTGCTTTGAATTCACTTCAGATTACCTAGCCCAGGATATTTCTTGAGGGCAGGGCTGCGTTTGCAAAGCGGCAGGCCGCAGGCATTGTGAATGATAGGTGCCCTTCGGCACGGTTTGTAAGGTTGTTACGGCAGTGTGCCACAAGGCGGCAGCACTACTCCGTGTCCTCTCTGGTAACTTGGGGAAACAAAGCCTTAGCGGGGGTCCCGGTGTTGGACGGGACATGGGGAGTCGAACGTGGCTAAACACACACCCCAGGGCTTGTGTATCCTCGCCTCCTCCCCCTTAACCTGCACTGCTGCACCCCAGGCGTATCGCAAGACTTATAAGTGGGCTACTCGGTGGGTGCCGTGCTTCGCAGGTGGGGCGACTCTAACGAAGTGGGCTGGAGGTGGGAACCTGCCTAGCAGGAGCTGTGGAGAGCCGGTTTCCTCACAGCTCTTCCCTCTCAGCTGCTCCACCGTCACTTGGGTACACCAGGCTTTGCTTACCCGTAGGAGGGCCACGTTGGACCCGGAGACTGTGGTACCACGCAGGGGAGAATGGGCACTAGAGGTCCGAGGGGTCGCTGGTCAGGTGGCACGTCCTCCTCCCTTGCTCCCTCAGCAGCAGCATACTCCAGCCTTGGGACCCAGGCCCGCCGAGGCTCCAGGGGTGTGACTCCAGCCGATGACGTCGCAGAGGCCTGAGGTAACAGAGGAAAGGCATTTCTTAACCCCTTCCTTGCCTTGTCTTTGAATACTCCTTTTCCCTTTCAGCATAGTTAATAAACAACGTTGCGTCTGTTTGAGTTCTACAGCCCCTTGATGCAATTATAATCGGAGCTGTCCCTGTAGCGTTTCGGGTTCTTTGCCCTGTCAGTTTATTGAGGAAAGTTTTGTAGCGCTCCCTATGCTTTCGGTTCGGTCGCCCTTGATGCGCACTTTTTGATACGTTAAGCGTGTGTCTGAGAATCCCAGCTTCCTACTTCCCCCTTCCCGGGTCTCCAATATCCCCCTCTGATAACTCCACGCTTCTCTCTTCCCTTTGTAAACCTGTGTTTCCTTTGTATGCTGCTTCCTTTGTATCCCTATTTAGACTGCACATATAAGAGATAGCCTGGGATTTGTGCCTTGCTGCCTCTAATTTACCAGAATTAGTGAGATCATCGACTGCTCCATCCATGCTGCTGCAAATAGTATGAGATCATTTTGTTCTGTGGATGAGTGGTAGTCGAGGGAATGTAGGTAGCAGAACAGCTTTCTGCATTCACCCCGCGCTCGACATGTCGTTCCTTTGTGTGTCTTGGCTGTGGTAAAGGGTACCACAACGACCGCTGGGGTGCAAGTGCTTCCTTCCAATGATGCTGGTCTCTGGTTATACGACCTGCAGCGTGTGTGCCGAATCTCGGGGTCCCTCCAGTGTTTAGTTTGGTAAGGAACTTGCCTACTGACCTTCATACCGGCTGTTACCAATTTTCGATCCCGGCAACAGCAATGGTAGGCTTCCCTTTTGGGCATGCCCTCTTGAGCACTTAACGCTTTTAGCGTTTGTGAGGACTGCAGCCAGGGAAACCCTCGCCTAGCTTCCTTTGCACTGTCTAATCATGACAGATCCTGAGCATCTTTTCATTTGAATGTGCTGTTTTCTAAAACGCGGGTGAGTACCACTGAGGTCTTGAAAGGTTTCTGCCTGAGAGTCGGCCCTGCTTTGAATTCACTTCAGATTACCTAGCCCAGGATATTTCTTGAGGGCAGGGCTGCGTTTGCAAAGCGGCAGGCCGCAGGCATTGTGAATGATAGGTGCCCTTCGGCACGGTTTGTAAGGTTGTTACGGCAGTGTGCCACAAGGCGGCAGCACTACTCCGTGTCCTCTCTGGTAACTTGGGGAAACAAAGCCTTAGCGGGGGTCCCGGTGTTGGACGGGACATGGGGAGTCGAACGTGGCTAAACACACACCCCAGGGCTTGTGTATCCTCGCCTCCTGCCCCTTAACCTGCACTGCCGCACCCCAGGCGTATCGCAAGACTTGTAAGTGGGCTACTCGGTGGGTGCCGTGCTTCGCAGGTGGGGCGACTCTAACGAAGTGGGCTGGAGGTGGGGACCTGCCTAGCAGGAGCCGTGGAGAGCCGGTTTCCTCACAGCTCTTCCCTCTCAGCTGCTCCACCGTCACTTGGGTACACCAGGCTTTGCTTACCCGTAGGAGGGCCACGTTGGACCGGGAGACTGTGGTACCACGCAGGGGAGAATGGGCACTAGAGGTCCGAGGGGTCGCTGGTCAGGTGGCACGTCCTCCTCCCTTGCTCCCTCAGCAGCAGCATACTCCAGCCTTGGGACTTAGTCCCCCAAGGCTCCAGGGGTGTGACTCCAGCCGATGACGTCGCAGAGGCCTGAGGTAACAGAGGAAAGGCATTTCTTAACCCCTTCCTTGCCTTGTCTTTGAATACTCCTTTTCCCTTTCAGCATAGTTAATAAACAACGTTGCGTCTGTTTGAGTTCTACAGCCCCTTGATGCAATTATAATCGGAGCTGTCCCTGGAGCATTTCGGGTTCTTTGCCCTGTCAGTTTATTGAGGAAAGTTTTGTAGCGCTCCCTATGCTTTCGGTTGGGTCGCCCTTGATGAGCACTTTTTGATACGTTAAGCGTGTGTCTGAGAATCCCAGCTTCCTACTTCCCCCTTTCCGGGTCTCCAATATCCCCCTCTGAGAACTCCACGCTCCTCTCTTCCCTTTGTAAACCTGTGTTTCCTTTGTATGCTGCTTCCTTTGTATCCCTATTTAGAATGCACATATAAGAGATAGCCTGGGATTTGTGCCTTGCTGCCTCTAATTTACCAGAATTAGTGAGATCATCGACTGCTCCATCCATGCTGCTGCAAATAGTATGAGATCATTTTGTTCTGTGGATGAGTGGTAGTCGAGGGAATGTAGGTAGCAGAACAGCTTTCTGCATTCACCCCGCGCTCGACATGTCGTTCCTTTGTATGTCTTGGCTGTGGTAAAGGGTACCACAACGACCGCTGGGGTGCAAGTGCTTCCTTCCAATGATGCTAGTCTCTGGTTATACGACCTGCAGCGTGTGTGCCGAATCTCGGGGTCCCTCCAGTGTTTAGTTTGGTAAGGAACTTGCCTACTGACCTTCATACCGGCTGTTACCAATTTACGATCCCGGCAACAGCAATGGCAGGCTTCCCTTTTGGGCATGCCCTCTTGTGCACTTAACGCTTTTAGCGTTTGTGAGGACTGCAGCCAGGGAAACCCTCGCCTAGCTTCCTTTGCACTCTCTAATCATGACAGATCCTGAGCATCTTTTCATTTGAATGTGCTGTTTTCTAAAACGCGGGTGAGTACCACTGAGGTCTTGAAAGGTTTCTGCCTGAGAGTCGGCCCTGCTTTGAATTCACTTCAGATTACCTAGCCCAGGATATTTCTTGAGGGCAGGGCTGCGTTTGCAAAGCGGCAGGCCGCAGGCATTGTGAATGATAGGTGCCCTTCGGCACGGTTTGTAAGGTTGTTACGGCAGTGTGCCACAAGGCGGCAGCACTACTCCGTGTCCTCTCTGGTAACTTGGGGAAACAAAGCCTTAGGGGGGGACCCGGTGTTGGACGGGACATAGGGAGTCGAACGTGGCTAAACACACACCCCAGGGCTTGTGTATCCTCGCCTCCTGCCCCTTAACCTGCACTGCCGCACCCCAGGCGTATCGCAACACTTGTAAGTGGGCTACTCGGTGGGTGCCGTGCTTCGCAGGTGGGGCGACTCTAACGAAGTGGGCTGGAGGTGGGGACCTGCCTAGCAGGAGCCGTGGAGAGCCGGTTTCCTCACAGCTCTTCCCACTCAGCTGCTCCACCGTCACTTGAGTACACCAGGATTTGCTTACCCGTAGGAGGGCCACGTTGGACCGGGAGACTGTGGTACCACGCAGGGGAGAATGGACACTAGAGGTCCGAGGGGTCGCTGGTCAGGTGGCACGTCCTCCTCCCTTGCTCCCTCAGCAGCAGCATACTCCAGCCTTGGGACCCAGGCCCGCCGAGGCTCCAGGGGTGTGACTCCAACCGATAACGTCGCAGAGGCCTGAGGTAACAGAGGAAAAGCATTTCTTAACCCCTTCCTTGCCTTGTCCTTGAATACTCCTTTTCCCTTTCAGCATAGTTAATAAACAACGTTGCGTCTGTTTGAGTTCTACAGCCCCTTGATGCAATTATAATCGGAGCTGTCCCTGGAGCGTTTCGGGTTCTTTGCCCTGTCAGTTTATTGAGGAAAGTTTTGTGGCGCTCCCTATGCTTTCGGTTGGGTCGCCCTTGATGAGCACTTTTTGATACGTTAAGCGTGTGTCTGAGAATCCCAGCTTCCTACTTCCCCCTTCCCGGGTCTCCAATATCCCCCTCTGAGAACTCCACGCTTCTCTCTTCCCTTTGTAAACCTGTGTTTCCTTTGTATGCTGCTTCCTTTGTATCCCTATTTAGACTGCACATATAAGAGATAGCCTGGGATTTGTGCCTTGCTGCCTCTAATTTACCAGAATTAGTGAGATCATCGACTGCTCCATCCATGCTGCTGCAAATAGTATGAGATCATTTTGTTCTGTGGATGAGTGGTAGTCGAGGGAATGTAGGTAGCAGAACAGCTTTCTGCATTCACCCCGCGCTCGACATGTCGTTCCTTTGTATGTCTTGGCTGTGGTAAAGGGTACCACAACGACCGCTGGGGTGCAAGTGCTTCCTTCCAATGATGCTGGTCTCTGGTTATACGACCTGCAGCGTGTGTGCCGAATCTCGGGGTCCCTCCAGTGTTTAGTTTGGTAAGGAACTTGCCTACTGACCTTCATACCGGCTGTTACCAATTTTCGATCCCGGCAACAGCAATGGTAGGCTTCCCTTTTGGGCATGCCCTCTTGAGCACTTAACGCTTTTAGCGTTTGTGAGGACTGCAGCCAGGGAAACCCTCGCCTAGCTTCCTTTGCACTGTCTAATCATGACAGATCCTGAGCATCTTTTCATTTGAATGTGCTGTTTTCTAAAACGCGGGTGAGTACCACTGAGGTCTTGAAAGGTTTCTGCCTGAGAGTCGGCCCTGCTTTGAATTCACTTCAGATTACCTAGCCCAGGATATTTCTTGAGGGCAGGGCTGCGTTTGCAAAGCGGCAGGCCGCAGGCATTGTGAATGATAGGTGCCCTTCGGCACGGTTTGTAAGGTTGTTACGGCAGTGTGCCACAAGGCGGCAGCACTACTCCGTGTCCTCTCTGGTAACTTGGGGAAACAAAGCCTTAGCGGGGGTCCCGGTGTTGGACGGGACATGGGGAGTCGAACGTGGCTAAACACACACCCCAGGGCTTGTGTATCCTCGCCTCCTGCCCCTTAACCTGCACTGCCGCACCCCAGGCGTATCGCAAGACTTGTAAGTGGGCTACTCGGTGGGTGCCGTGCTTCGCAGGTGGGGCGACTCTAACGAAGTGGGCTGGAGGTGGGGACCTGCCTAGCAGGAGCCGTGGAGAGCCGGTTTCCTCACAGCTCTTCCCTCTCAGCTGCTCCACCGTCACTTGGGTACACCAGGCTTTGCTTACCCGTAGGAGGGCCACGTTGGACCGGGAGACTGTGGTACCACGCAGGGGAGAATGGGCACTAGAGGTCCGAGGGGTCGCTGGTCAGGTGGCACGTCCTCCTCCCTTGCTCCCTCAGCAGCAGCATACTCCAGCCTTGGGACTTAGGCCCGCCAAGGCTCCAGGGGTGTGACTCCAGCCGATGACGTCGCAGAGGCCTGAGGTAACAGAGGAAAGGCATTTCTTAACCCCTTCCTTGCCTTGTCTTTGAATACTCCTTTTCCCTTTCAGCATAGTTAATAAACAACGTTGCGTCTGTTTGAGTTCTACAGCCCCTTGATGCAATTATAATCGGAGCTGTCCCTGGAGCGTTTCGGGTTCTTTGCCCTGTCAGTTTATTGAGGAAAGTTTTGTAGCGCTCCCTATGCTTTCGGTTCGGTCGCCCTTGATGCGCACTTTTTGATACGTTAAGCGTGTGTCTGAGAATCCCAGCTTCCTACTTCCCCCTTCCCGGGTCTCCAATATCCCCCTCTGAGAACTCCACGCTTCTCTCTTCCCTTTGTAAACCTGTGTTTCCTTTGTATGCTGCTTCCTTTGTATCCCTATTTAGACTGCACATATAAGAGATAGCCTGGGATTTGTGCCTTGCTGCCTCTAATTTACCAGAATCAGTGAGATCATCGACTGCTCCATCCATGCTGTTGCAAATAGTATGAGATCATTTTGTTCTGTGGATGAGTGGTAGTCGAGGGAATGTAGGTAGCAGAACAGCTTTCTGCATTCACCCCGCGCTCGACATGTCGTTCCTTTGTATGTCTTGGCTGTGGTAAAGGGTACCACAACGACCGCTGGGGTGCAAGTGCTTCCTTCCAATGATGCTGGTCTCTGGTTATACGACCTGCAGCGTGTGTGCCGAATCTCGGGGTCCCTCCAGTGTTTAGTTTGGTAAGGAACTTGCCTACTGACCTTCATACCGGCTGTTACCAATTTACGATCCCGGAAACAGCAATGGTAGGCTTCCCTTTTGGGCATGCCCTCTTGAGCACTTAACGCTTTTAGCGTTTGTGAGGACTGCAGCCAGGGAAACCCTCGCCTAGCTTCCTTTGCACTCTCTAATCATGACAGATCCTGAGCATCTTTTCATTTGAATGTGCTGTTTTCTAAAACGCGGGTGAGTACCACTGAGGTCTTGAAAGGTTTCTGCCTGAGAGTCGGTCGTGCTTTGAATTCACTTCAGATTACCTAGCCCAGGATAATTCTTGAGGGCAGGGCTGCGTTTGCAAAGAGGCAGGCCGCAGGCATTGTGAATGATAGGTGCCCTTCGGCACGGTTTGTAAGGTTGTTACGGCAGTGTGCCACAAGGCGGCAGCACTACTCCGTGTCCTCTCTGGTAACTTGGGGAAACAAAGCCTTAGCGGGGGTCCCGGTGTTGGACGGGACATGGGGAGTCGAACGTGGCTAAACACACACCCCAGGGCTTGTGTATCCTCGCCTCCTGCCCCTTAACCTGCACTGCCGCACCCCAGGCGTATCGCAACACTTGTAAGTGGGCTACTCGGTGGGTGCCGTGCTTCGCAGGTGGGGCGACTCTAACGAAGTGGGCTGGAGGTGGGGACCTGCCTAGCAGGAGCCGTGGAGAGCCGGTTTCCTCACAGCTCTTCCCACTCAGCTGCTCCACCGTCACTTGGGTACACCAGGATTTGCTTACCCGTAGGAGGGCCACGTTGGACCGGGAGACTGTGGTACCACGCAGGGGAGAATGGACACTAGAGGTCCGAGGGGTCGCTGGTCAGGTGGCACGTCCTCCTCCCTTGCTCCCTCAGCAGCAGCATACTCCAGCCTTGGGACCCAGGCCCGCCGAGGCTCCAGGGGTGTGACTCCAACCGATAACGTCGCAGAGGCCTGAGGTAACAGAGGAAAAGCATTTCTTAACCCCTTCCTTGCCTTGTCTTTGAATACTCCTTTTCCCTTTCAGCATAGTTAATAAACAACGTTGCGTCTGTTTGAGTTCTACAGCCCCTTGATGCAATTATAATCGGAGCTGTCCCTGGAGCGTTTCGGGTTCTTTGCCCTGTCAGTTTATTGAGGAAAGTTTTGTGGCGCTCCCTATGCTTTCGGTTGGGTCGCCCTTGATGAGCACTTTTTGATACGGTAAGCGTGTGTCTGAGAATCCAAGCTTCCTACTTCCCCCTTCCCGGGTCTCCAATATCCCCCTCTGAGAACTCCACGCTTCTCTCTTCCCTTTGTAAACCTGTGTTTCCTTTGTATGCTGCTTCCTTTGTATCCCTATTTAGACTGCACATATAAGAGATAGCCTGGGATTTGTGCCTTGCTGCCTCTAATTTACCAGAATTAGTGAGATCATCGACTGCTCCATCCATGCTGCTGCAAATAGTATGAGATCATTTTGTTCTGTGGATGAGTGGTAGTCGAGGGAATGTAGGTAGCAGAACAGCTTTCTGCATTCACCCCGCGCTCGACATGTCGTTCCTTTGTATGTCTTGGCTGTGGTAAAGGGTACCACAACGACCGCTGGGGTGCAAGTGCTTCCTTCCAATGATGCTGGTCTCTGGTTATACGACCTGCAGCGTGTGTGCCGAATCTCGGGGTCCCTCCAGTGTTTAGTTTGGTAAGGAACTTGCCTACTGACCTTCATACCGGCTGTTACCAATTTACGATCCCGGCAACAGCAATGGTAGGCTTCCCTTTTGGGCATGCCCTCTTGAGCACTTAACGCTTTTAGCGTTTTTGAGGACTGCAGCCAGGGAAACCCTCGCCTAGCTTCCTTTGCACTCTCTAATCATGACAGATCCTGAGCATCTTTTCATTTGAATGTGCTGTTTTCTAAAACGCGGGTGAGTACCACTGAGGTCTTGAAAGGTTTCTGCCTGAGAGTCGGCCCTGCTTTGAATTCACTTCAGATTACCTAGCCCAGGATATTTCTTGAGGGCAGGGCTGCGTTTGCAAAGCGGCAGGCCGCAGGCATTGTGAATGATAGGTGCCCTTCGGCACGGTTTGTAAGGTTGTTACGGCAGTGTGCCACAAGGCGGCAGCACTACTCCGTGTCCTCTCTGGTAACTTGGGGAAACAAAGCCTTAGCGGGGGTCCCGGTGTTGGACGGGACATGGGGAGTCGAACGTGGCTAAACACACACCCCAGGGCTTGTGTATCCTCGCCTCCTGCCCCTTAACCTGCACTGCCCCACCCCAGGCGTATCGCAAGACTTGTATGTGGGCTACTCGGTGGGTGCCGTGCTTCGCAGGTGGGGCGGCTGTAACGAAGTGGGCTGGAGGTGGGGACCTGCCTAGCAGGAGCCGTGGAGAGCCGGTTTCCTCACAGCTCTTCCCTCTCAGCTGCTCCACCGTCACTTGGGTACACCAGGCTTTGCTTACCCGTAGGAGGGCCACGTTGGACCGGGAGACTGTGGTACCACGCAGGGGAGAATGGGCACTAGAGGTCCGAGGGGTCGCTGGTCAGGTGGCACGTCCTCCTCCCTTGCTCCCTCAGCAGCAGCATACTCCAGCCTTGGGACCCAGGCCCGCTGAGGCTCCAGGGGTGTGACTCCAGCGGATGACGTCGCAGAGGCCTGAGGTAACAGAGGAAAGGCATTTATTAACCCCTTCCTTGCCTTGTCTTTGAATACTCCTTTTCCCTTTCAGCATAGTTAATAAACAACGTTGCGTCTGTTTGAGTTCTACAGCCCCTTGATGCAATTATAATCGGAGCTGTCCCTGGAGCGTTTCGGGTTCTTTGCCCTGTCAGTTTATTGAGGAAAGTTTTGTAGCGCTCCCTATGCTTTCGGTTCGGTCGCCCTTGATGCGCACTTTTTGATACGTTAAGCGTGTGTCTGAGAATCCCAGCTTCCTACTTCCCCTTTCCCGGGTCTCCAATATCCCCCCTCTGAGAACTCCACGCTTCTCTCTTCCCTTTGTAAACCTGTGTTTCCTTTGTATGCTGCTTCCTTTGTATCCCTATTTAGACTGCACATATAAGAGATAGCCTGGGATTTGTGCCTTGCTGCCTCTAATTTACCAGAATGAGTGAGATCATCGACTGCTCCATCCATGCTGCTGCAAATAGTATGAGATCATTTTGTTCTGTGGATGAGTGGTAGTCGAGGGAATGTAGGTAGCAGAACAGCTTTCTGCATTCACCCCGCGCTCGACATGTCGTTCCTTTGTATGTCTTGGCTGTGGTAAAGGGTACCACAACGACCGCTGGGGTGCAAGTGCTTCCTTCCAATGATGCTGGTCTCTGGTTATACGACCTGCAGCGGGTTTGCGGAATCTCGGGGTCCCTCCAGTGTTTAGTTTGGTAAGGAACTTGCCTAGTGACCTTCATACCGGCTGTTACCAATTTACGATCCCGGCAACAGCAATGGTAGGCTTCCCTTTTGGGCATGCCCTCTTGAGCACTTAACGCTTTTAGCGTTTGTGAGGACTGCAGCCAGGGAAACCCTCGCCTAGCTTCCTTTGCACTGTCTAATCATGAGAGATCCTGAGCATCTTTTCATTTGAATGTGCTGTTTTCTAAAACGCGGGTGAGTACCACTGAGGTCTTGAAAGGTTTCTGCCTGAGAGTCGGCCGTGCTTTGAATTCACTTCAGATTACCTAGCCCAGGATAATTCTTGAGGGCAGGGCTGCGTTTGCAAAGAGGCAGGCCGCAGGCATTGTGAATGATAGGTGCCCTTCGGCACGGTTTGTAAGGTTGTTACGGCAGTGTGCCACAAGGCGGCAGCACTACTCCGTGTCCTCTCTGGTAACTTGGGGAAACAAAGCCTTAGCGGGGGTCCCGGTGTTGGACGGGACATGGGGAGTCGAACGTGGCTAAACACACACCCCAGGGCTTGTGTATCCTCGCCTCCTGCCCCTTAACCTGCACTGCCGCACCCCAGGCGTATCGCAACACTTGTAAGTGGGCTACTCGGTGGGTGCCGTGCTTCGCAGGTGGGGCGACTCTAACGAAGTGGGCTGGAGGTGGGGACCTGCCTAGCAGGAGCCGTGGAGAGCCGGTTTCCTCACAGCTCTTCCCTCTCAGCTGCTCCACCGTCACTTGGGTACACCAGGCTTTGCTTACCCGTAGGAGGGCCACGTTGGACCGGGAGACTGTGGTACCACGCAGGGGAGAATGGGCACTAGAGGTCCGAGGGGTCGCTGGTCAGGTGGCACGTCCTCCTCCCTTGCTCCCTCAGCAGCAGCATACTCCAGCCTTGGGACTTAGGCCCGCCAAGGCTCCAGGGGTGTGACTCCAGCCGATGACGTCGCAGAGGCCTGAGGTAACAGAGGAAAGGCATTTCTTAACCCCTTCCTTGCCTTGTCTTTGAATACTCCTTTTCCCTTTCAGCATAGTTAATAAACAACGTTGCGTCTGTTTGAGTTCTACAGCCCCTTGATGCAATTATAATCGGAGCTGTCCCTGGAGCGTTTCGGGTTCTTTGCCCTGTCAGTTTATTGAGGAAAGTTTTGTAGCGCTCCCTATGCTTTCGGTTGGGTCGCCCTTGATGAGCACTTTTTGATACGTTAAGCGTGTGTCTGAGAATCCCAGCTTCCTACTTCCCCCTTTCCGGGTCTCCAATATCCCCCTCTGAGAACTCCACGCTTCTCTCTTCCCTTTGTAAACCTGTGTTTCCTTTGTATGCTGCTTCCTTTGTATCCCTATTTAGAATGCACATATAAGAGATAGCCTGGGATTTGTGCCTTGCTGCCTCTAATTTACCAGAATTAGTGAGATCATCGACTGCTCCATCCATGCTGCTGCAAATAGTATGAGATCATTTTGTTCTGTGGATGAGTGGTAGTCGAGGGAATGTAGGTAGCAGAACAGCTTTCTGCATTCACCCCGCGCTCGACATGTCGTTCCTTTGTATGTCTTGGCTGTGGTAAAGGGTACCACAACGACCGCTGGGGTGCAAGTGCTTCCTTCCAATGATGCTAGTCTCTGGTTATACGACCTGCAGCGTGTGTGCCGAATCTCGGGGTCCCTCCAGTGTTTAGTTTGGTAAGGAACTTGCCTACTGACCTTCATACCGGCTGTTACCAATTTACGATCCCGGCAACAGCAATGGCAGGCTTCCCTTTTGGGCATGCCCTCTTGTGCACTTAACGCTTTTAGCGTTTGTGAGGACTGCAGCCAGGGAAACCCTCGCCTAGCTTCCTTTGCACTGTCTAATCATGACAGATCCTGAGCATCTTTTCATTTGAATGTGCTGTTTTCTAAAACGCGGGTGAGTACCACTGAGGTCTTGAAAGGTTTCTGCCTGAGAGTAGGCCCTGCTTTGAATTCACTTCAGATTACCTAGCCCAGGATATTTCTTGAGGGCAGGGCTGCGTTTGCAAAGCGGCAGGCCGCAGGCATTGTGAATGATAGGTGCCCTTCGGCACGGTTTGTAAGGTTGTTACGGCAGTGTGCCACAAGGCGGCAGCACTACTCCGTGTCCTCTCTGGTAACTTGGGGAAACAAAGCCTTAGCGGGGGTCCCGGTGTTGGACGGGACATGGGGAGTCGAACGTGGCTAAACACACACCCCAGGGCTTGTGTATCCTCGCCTCCTCCCCCTTAACCTGCACTGCTGCACCCCAGGCGTATCGCAAGACTTATAAGTGGGCTACTCGGTGGGTGCCGTGCTTCGCAGGTGGGGCGACTCTAACGAAGTGGGCTGGAGGTGGGAACCTGCCTAGCAGGAGCTGTGGAGAGCCGGTTTCCTCACAGCTCTTCCCTCTCAGCTGCTCCACCGTCACTTGGGTACACCAGGCTTTGCTTACCCGTAGGAGGGCCACGTTGGACCCGGAGACTGTGGTACCACGCAGGGGAGAATGGGCACTAGAGGTCCGAGGGGTCGCTGGTCAGGTGGCACGTCCTCCTCCCTTGCTCCCTCAGCAGCAGCATACTCCAGCCTTGGGACCCAGGCCCGCCGAGGCTCCAGGGGTGTGACTCCAGCCGATGACGTCGCAGAGGCCTGAGGTAACAGAGGAAAGGCATTTCTTAACCCCTTCCTTGCCTTGTCTTTGAATACTCCTTTTCCCTTTCAGCATAGTTAATAAACAACGTTGCGTCTGTTTGAGTTCTACAGCCCCTTGATGCAATTATAATCGGAGCTGTCCCTGTAGCGTTTCGGGTTCTTTGCCCTGTCAGTTTATTGAGGAAAGTTTTGTAGCGCTCCCTATGCTTTCGGTTCGGTCGCCCTTGATGCGCACTTTTTGATACGTTAAGCGTGTGTCTGAGAATCCCAGCTTCCTACTTCCCCCTTCCCGGGTCTCCAATATCCCCCTCTGATAACTCCACGCTTCTCTCTTCCCTTTGTAAACCTGTGTTTCCTTTGTATGCTGCTTCCTTTGTATCCCTATTTAGACTGCACATATAAGAGATAGCCTGGGATTTGTGCCTTGCTGCCTCTAATTTACCAGAATTAGTGAGATCATCGACTGCTCCATCCATGCTGCTGCAAATAGTATGAGATCATTTTGTTCTGTGGATGAGTGGTAGTCGAGGGAATGTAGGTAGCAGAACAGCTTTCTGCATTCACCCCGCGCTCGACATGTCGTTCCTTTGTGTGTCTTGGCTGTGGTAAAGGGTACCACAACGACCGCTGGGGTGCAAGTGCTTCCTTCCAATGATGCTGGTCTCTGGTTATACGACCTGCAGCGGGTTTGCCGAATCTCGGGGTCCCTCCAGTGTTTAGTTTGGTAAGGAACTTGCCTACTGACCTTCATACCGGCTGTTACCAATTTTCGATCCCGGCAACAGCAATGGTAGGCTTCCCTTTTGGGCATGCCCTCTTGAGCACTTAACGCTTTTAGCGTTTGTGAGGACTGCAGCCAGGGAAACCCTCGCCTAGCTTCCTTTGCACTGTCTAATCATGACAGATCCTGAGCATCTTTTCATTTGAATGTGCTGTTTTCTAAAACGCGGGTGAGTACCACTGAGGTCTTGAAAGGTTTCTGCCTGAGAGTCGGCCCTGCTTTGAATTCACTTCAGATTACCTAGCCCAGGATATTTCTTGAGGGCAGGGCTGCGTTTGCAAAGCGGCAGGCCGCAGGCATTGTGAATGATAGGTGCCCTTCGGCACGGTTTGTAAGGTTGTTACGGCAGTGTGCCACAAGGCGGCAGCACTACTCCGTGTCCTCTCTGGTAACTTGGGGAAACAAAGCCTTAGCGGGGGTCCCGGTGTTGGACGGGACATGGGGAGTCGAACGTGGCTAAACACACACCCCAGGGCTTGTGTATCCTCGCCTCCTGCCCCTTAACCTGCACTGCCGCACCCCAGGCGTATCGCAAGACTTGTAAGTGGGCTACTCGGTGGGTGCCGTGCTTCGCAGGTGGGGCGACTCTAACGAAGTGGGCTGGAGGTGGGGACCTGCCTAGCAGGAGCCGTGGAGAGCCGGTTTCCTCACAGCTCTTCCCTCTCAGCTGCTCCACCGTCACTTGGGTACACCAGGCTTTGCTTACCCGTAGGAGGGCCACGTTGGACCGGGAGACTGTGGTACCACGCAGGGGAGAATGGGCACTAGAGGTCCGAGGGGTCGCTGGTCAGGTGGCACGTCCTCCTCCCTTGCTCCCTCAGCAGCAGCATACTCCAGCCTTGGGACTTAGGCCCGCCAAGGCTCCAGGGGTGTGACTCCAGCCGATGACGTCGCAGAGGCCTGAGGTAACAGAGGAAAGGCATTTCTTAACCCCTTCCTTGCCTTGTCTTTGAATACTCCTTTTCCCTTTCAGCATAGTTAATAAACAACGTTGCGTCTGTTTGAGTTCTACAGCCCCTTGATGCAATTATAATCGGAGCTGTCCCTGGAGCATTTCGGGTTCTTTGCCCTGTCAGTTTATTGAGGAAAGTTTTGTAGCGCTCCCTATGCTTTCGGTTGGGTCGCCCTTGATGAGCACTTTTTGATACGTTAAGCGTGTGTCTGAGAATCCCAGCTTCCTACTTCCCCCTTTCCGGGTCTCCAATATCCCCCTCTGAGAACTCCACGCTTCTCTCTTCCCTTTGTAAACCTGTGTTTCCTTTGTATGCTGCTTCCTTTGTATCCCTATTTAGAATGCACATATAAGAGATAGCCTGGGATTTGTGCCTTGCTGCCTCTAATTTACCAGAATTAGTGAGATCATCGACTGCTCCATCCATGCTGCTGCAAATAGTATGAGATCATTTTGTTCTGTGGATGAGTGGTAGTCGAGGGAATGTAGGTAGCAGAACAGCTTTCTGCATTCACCCCGCGCTCGACATGTCGTTCCTTTGTGTGTCTTGGCTGTGGTAAAGGGTACCACAACGACCGCTGGGGTGCAAGTGCTTCCTTCCAATGATGCTGGTCTCTGGTTATACGACCTGCAGCGTGTGTGCCGAATCTCGGGGTCCCTCCAGTGTTTAGTTTGGTAAGGAACTTGCCTACTGACCTTCATACCGGCTGTTACCAATTTTCGATCCCGGCAACAGCAATGGTAGGCTTCCCTTTTGGGCATGCCCTCTTGAGCACTTAACGCTTTTAGCGTTTGTGAGGACTGCAGCCAGGGAAACCCTCGCCTAGCTTCCTTTGCACTGTCTAATCATGACAGATCCTGAGCATCTTTTCATTTGAATGTGCTGTTTTCTAAAACGCGGGTGAGTACCACTGAGGTCTTGAAAGGTTTCTGCCTGAGAGTCGGCCCTGCTTTGAATTCACTTCAGATTACCTAGCCCAGGATATTTCTTGAGGGCAGGGCTGCGTTTGCAAAGCGGCAGGCCGCAGGCATTGTGAATGATAGGTGCCCTTCGGCACGGTTTGTAAGGTTGTTACGGCAGTGTGCCACAAGGCGGCAGCACTACTCCGTGTCCTCTCTGGTAACTTGGGGAAACAAAGCCTTAGCGGGGGTCCCGGTGTTGGACGGGACATGGGGAGTCGAACGTGGCTAAACACACGCCCCAGGGCTTGTGTATCCTCGCCTCCTGCCCCTTAACCTGCACTGCCGCACCCCAGGCGTATCGCAAGACTTGTAAGTGGGCTACTCGGTGGGTGCCGTGCTTCGCAGGTGGGGCGACTCTAACGAAGTGGGCTGGAGGTGGGGACCTGCCTAGCAGGAGCCGTGGAGAGCCGGTTTCCTCACAGATCTTCCCTCTCAGCTGCTCCACCGTCACTTGGGTACACCAGGCTTTGCTTACCCGTAGGAGGGCCACGTTGGACCGGGAGACTGTGGTACCACGCAGGGGAGAATGGGCACTAGAGGTCCGAGGGGTCGCTGGTCAGGTGGCACGTCCTCCTCCCTTGCTCCCTCAGCAGCAGCATACTCCAGCCTTGGGACTTAGGCCCGCCAAGGCTCCAGGGGTGTGACTCCAGCCGATGACGTCGCAGAGGCCTGAGGTAACAGAGGAAAGGCATTTCTTAACCCCTTCCTTGCCTTGTCTTTGAATACTCCTTTTCCCTTTCAGCATAGTTAATAAACAACGTTGCGTCTGTTTGAGTTCTACAGCCCCTTGATGCAATTATAATCGGAGCTGTCCCTGGAGCGTTTCGGGTTCTTTGCCCTGTCAGTTTATTGAGGAAAGTTTTGTAGCGCTCCCTATGCTTTCGGTTGGGTCGCCCTTGATGAGCACTTTTTGATACGTTAAGCGTGTGTCTGAGAATCCCAGCTTCCTACTTCCCCCTTTCCGGGTCTCCAATATCCCCCTCTGAGAACTCCACGCTTCTCCCTTCCCTTTGTAAACCTGTGTTTCCTTTGTATGCTGCTTCCTTTGTATCCCTATTTAGAATGCACATATAAGAGATAGCCTGGGATTTGTGCCTTGCTGCCTCTAATTTACCAGAATTAGTGAGATCATCGACTGCTCCATCCATGCTGCTGCAAATAGTATGAGATCATTTTGTTCTGTGGATGAGTGGTAGTCGAGGGAATGTAGGTAGCAGAACAGCTTTCTGCATTCACCCCGCGCTCGACATGTCGTTCCTTTGTATGTCTTGGCTGTGGTAAAGGGTACCACAACGACCGCTGGGGTGCAAGTGCTTCCTTCCAATGATGCTAGTCTCTGGTTATACGACCTGCAGCGTGTGTGCCGAATCTCGGGGTCCCTCCAGTGTTTAGTTTGGTAAGGAACTTGCCTACTGACCTTCATACCGGCTGTTACCAATTTACGATCCCGGCAACAGCAATGGCAGGCTTCCCTTTTGGGCATGCCCTCTTGTGCACTTAACGCTTTTAGCGTTTGTGAGGACTGCAGCCAGGGAAACCCTCGCCTAGCTTCCTTTGCACTCTCTAATCATGACAGATCCTGAGCATCTTTTCATTTGAATGTGCTGTTTTCTAAAACGCGGGTGAGTACCACTGAGGTCTTGAAAGGTTTCTGCCTGAGAGTCGGCCCTGCTTTGAATTCACTTCAGATTACCTAGCCCAGGATATTTCTTGAGGGCAGGGCTGCGTTTGCAAAGCGGCAGGCCGCAGGCATTGTGAATGATAGGTGCCCTTCGGCACGGTTTGTAAGGTTGTTACGGCAGTGTGCCACAAGGCGGCAGCACTACTCCGTGTCCTCTCTGGTAACTTGGGGAAACAAAGCCTTAGGGGGGGACCCGGTGTTGGACGGGACATAGGGAGTCGAACGTGGCTAAACACACACCCCAGGGCTTGTGTATCCTCGCCTCCTGCCCCTTAACCTGCACTGCCGCACCCCAGGCGTATCGCAACACTTGTAAGTGGGCTACTCGGTGGGTGCCGTGCTTCGCAGGTGGGGCGACTCTAACGAAGTGGGCTGGAGGTGGGGACCTGCCTAGCAGGAGCCGTGGAGAGCCGGTTTCCTCACAGCTCTTCCCACTCAGCTGCTCCACCGTCACTTGAGTACACCAGGATTTGCTTACCCGTAGGAGGGCCACGTTGGACCGGGAGACTGTGGTACCACGCAGGGGAGAATGGACACTAGAGGTCCGAGGGGTCGCTGGTCAGGTGGCACGTCCTCCTCCCTTGCTCCCTCAGCAGCAGCATACTCCAGCCTTGGGACCCAGGCCCGCCGAGGCTCCAGGGGTGTGACTCCAACCGATAACGTCGCAGAGGCCTGAGGTAACAGAGGAAAAGCATTTCTTAACCCCTTCCTTGCCTTGTCCTTGAATACTCCTTTTCCCTTTCAGCATAGTTAATAAACAACGTTGCGTCTGTTTGAGTTCTACAGCCCCTTGATGCAATTATAATCGGAGCTGTCCCTGGAGCGTTTCGGGTTCTTTGCCCTGTCAGTTTATTGAGGAAAGTTTTGTGGCGCTCCCTATGCTTTCGGTTGGGTCGCCCTTGATGAGCACTTTTTGATACGTTAAGCGTGTGTCTGAGAATCCCAGCTTCCTACTTCCCCCTTCCCGGGTCTCCAATATCCCCCTCTGAGAACTCCACGCTTCTCTCTTCCCTTTGTAAACCTGTGTTTCCTTTGTATGCTGCTTCCTTTGTATCCCTATTTAGACTGCACATATAAGAGATAGCCTGGGATTTGTGCCTTGCTGCCTCTAATTTACCAGAATTAGTGAGATCATCGACTGCTCCATCCATGCTGTTGCAAATAGTATGAGATCATTTTGTTCTGTGGATGAGTGGTAGTCGAGGGAATGTAGGTAGCAGAACAGCTTTCTGCATTCACCCCGCGCTCGACATGTCGTTCCTTTGTATGTCTTGGCTGTGGTAAAGGGTACCACAACGACCGCTGGGGTGCAAGTGCTTCCTTCCAATGATGCTGGTCTCTGGTTATACGACCTGCAGCGTGTGTGCCGAATCTCGGGGTCCCTCCAGTGTTTAGTTTGGTAAGGAACTTGCCTACTGACCTTCATACCGGCTGTTACCAATTTTCGATCCCGGCAACAGCAATGGTAGGCTTCCCTTTTGGGCATGCCCTCTTGAGCACTTAACGCTTTTAGCGTTTGTGAGGACTGCAGCCAGGGAAACCCTCGCCTAGCTTCCTTTGCACTGTCTAATCATGACAGATCCTGAGCATCTTTTCATTTGAATGTGCTGTTTTCTAAAACGCGGGTGAGTACCACTGAGGTCTTGAAAGGTTTCTGCCTGAGAGTCGGCCCTGCTTTGAATTCACTTCAGATTACCTAGCCCAGGATATTTCTTGAGGGCAGGGCTGCGTTTGCAAAGCGGCAGGCCGCAGGCATTGTGAATGATAGGTGCCCTTCGGCACGGTTTGTAAGGTTGTTACGGCAGTGTGCCACAAGGCGGCAGCACTACTCCGTGTCCTCTCTGGTAACTTGGGGAAACAAAGCCTTAGCGGGGGTCCCGGTGTTGGACGGGACATGGGGAGTCGAACGTGGCTAAACACACACCCCAGGGCTTGTGTATCCTCGCCTCCTGCCCCTTAACCTGCACTGCCGCACCCCAGGCGTATCGCAAGACTTGTAAGTGGGCTACTCGGTGGGTGCCGTGCTTCGCAGGTGGGGCGACTCTAACGAAGTGGGCTGGAGGTGGGGACCTGCCTAGCAGGAGCCGTGGAGAGCCGGTTTCCTCACAGCTCTTCCCTCTCAGCTGCTCCACCGTCACTTGGGTACACCAGGCTTTGCTTACCCGTAGGAGGGCCACGTTGGACCGGGAGACTGTGGTACCACGCAGGGGAGAATGGGCACTAGAGGTCCGAGGGGTCGCTGGTCAGGTGGCACGTCCTCCTCCCTTGCTCCCTCAGCAGCAGCATACTCCAGCCTTGGGACTTAGGCCCGCCAAGGCTCCAGGGGTGTGACTCCAGCCGATGACGTCGCAGAGGCCTGAGGTAACAGAGGAAAGGCATTTCTTAACCCCTTCCTTGCCTTGTCTTTGAATACTCCTTTTCCCTTTCAGCATAGTTAATAAACAACGTTGCGTCTGTTTGAGTTCTACATTCCCTTGATGCAATTATAATCGGAGCTGTCCCTGGAGCGTTTCGGGTTCTTTGCCCTGTCAGTTTATTGAGGAAGGTTTTGTAGCGCTCCCTATGCTTTCGGTTCGGTCGCCCTTGATGCGCACTTTTTGATACGTTAAGCGTGTGTCTGAGAATCCCAGCTTCCTACTTCCCCCTTCCCGGGTCTCCAATATCCCCCTCTGAGAACTCCACGCTTCTCTCTTCCCTTTGTAAACCTGTGTTTCCTTTGTATGCTGCTTCCTTTGTATCCCTATTTAGACTGCACATATAAGAGATAGCCTGGGATTTGTGCCTTGCTGCCTCTAATTTACCAGAATCAGTGAGATCATCGACTGCTCCATCCATGCTGTTGCAAATAGTATGAGATCATTTTGTTCTGTGGATGAGTGGTAGTCGAGGGAATGTAGGTAGCAGAACAGCTTTCTGCATTCACCCCGCGCTCGACATGTCGTTCCTTTGTATGTCTTGGCTGTGGTAAAGGGTACCACAACGACCGCTGGGGTGCAAGTGCTTCCTTCCAATGATGCTGGTCTCTGGTTATACGACCTGCAGCGTGTGTGCCGAATCTCGGGGTCCCTCCAGTGTTTAGTTTGGTAAGGAACTTGCCTACTGACCTTCATACCGGCTGTTACCAATTTACGATCCCGGAAACAGCAATGGTAGGCTTCCCTTTTGGGCATGCCCTCTTGAGCACTTAACGCTTTTAGCGTTTGTGAGGACTGCAGCCAGGGAAACCCTCGCCTAGCTTCCTTTGCACTCTCTAATCATGACAGATCCTGAGCATCTTTTCATTTGAATGTGCTGTTTTCTAAAACGCGGGTGAGTACCACTGAGGTCTTGAAAGGTTTCTGCCTGAGAGTCGGTCGTGCTTTGAATTCACTTCAGATTACCTAGCCCAGGATAATTCTTGAGGGCAGGGCTGCGTTTGCAAAGAGGCAGGCCGCAGGCATTGTGAATGATAGGTGCCCTTCGGCACGGTTTGTAAGGTTGTTACGGCAGTGTGCCACAAGGCGGCAGCACTACTCCGTGTCCTCTCTGGTAACTTGGGGAAACAAAGCCTTAGCGGGGGTCCCGGTGTTGGACGGGACATGGGGAGTCGAACGTGGCTAAACACACACCCCAGGGCTTGTGTATCCTCGCCTCCTGCCCCTTAACCTGCACTGCCGCACCCCAGGCGTATCGCAACACTTGTAAGTGGGCTACTCGGTGGGTGCCGTGCTTCGCAGGTGGGGCGACTCTAACGAAGTGGGCTGGAGGTGGGGACCTGCCTAGCAGGAGCCGTGGAGAGCCGGTTTCCTCACAGCTCTTCCCACTCAGCTGCTCCACCGTCACTTGGGTACACCAGGATTTGCTTACCCGTAGGAGGGCCACGTTGGACCGGGAGACTGTGGTACCACGCAGGGGAGAATGGACACTAGAGGTCCGAGGGGTCGCTGGTCAGGTGGCACGTCCTCCTCCCTTGCTCCCTCAGCAGCAGCATACTCCAGCCTTGGGACCCAGGCCCGCCGAGGCTCCAGGGGTGTGACTCCAACCGATAACGTCGCAGAGGCCTGAGGTAACAGAGGAAAAGCATTTCTTAACCCCTTCCTTGCCTTGTCTTTGAATACTCCTTTTCCCTTTCAGCATAGTTAATAAACAACGTTGCGTCTGTTTGAGTTCTACAGCCCCTTGATGCAATTATAATCGGAGCTGTCCCTGGAGCGTTTCGGGTTCTTTGCCCTGTCAGTTTATTGAGGAAAGTTTTGTGGCGCTCCCTATGCTTTCGGTTGGGTCGCCCTTGATGAGCACTTTTTGATACGGTAAGCGTGTGTCTGAGAATCCAAGCTTCCTACTTCCCCCTTCCCGGGTCTCCAATATCCCCCTCTGAGAACTCCACGCTTCTCTCTTCCCTTTGTAAACCTGTGTTTCCTTTGTATGCTGCTTCCTTTGTATCCCTATTTAGACTGCACATATAAGAGATAGCCTGGGATTTGTGCCTTGCTGCCTCTAATTTACCAGAATTAGTGAGATCATCGACTGCTCCATCCATGCTGCTGCAAATAGTATGAGATCATTTTGTTCTGTGGATGAGTGGTAGTCGAGGGAATGTAGGTAGCAGAACAGCTTTCTGCATTCACCCCGCGCTCGACATGTCGTTCCTTTGTATGTCTTGGCTGTGGTAAAGGGTACCACAACGACCGCTGGGGTGCAAGTGCTTCCTTCCAATGATGCTGGTCTCTGGTTATACGACCTGCAGCGTGTGTGCCGAATCTCGGGGTCCCTCCAGTGTTTAGTTTGGTAAGGAACTTGCCTACTGACCTTCATACCGGCTGTTACCAATTTACGATCCCGGCAACAGCAATGGTAGGCTTCCCTTTTGGGCATGCCCTCTTGAGCACTTAACGCTTTTAGCGTTTGTGAGGACTGCAGCCAGGGAAACCCTCGCCTAGCTTCCTTTGCACTCTCTAATCATGACAGATCCTGAGCATCTTTTCATTTGAATGTGCTGTTTTCTAAAACGCGGGTGAGTACCACTGAGGTCTTGAAAGGTTTCTGCCTGAGAGTCGGCCCTGCTTTGAATTCACTTCAGATTACCTAGCCCAGGATATTTCTTGAGGGCAGGGCTCCGTTTGCAAAGCGGCAGGCCGCAGGCATTGTGAATGATAGGTGCCCTTCGGCACGGTTTGTAAGGTTGTTACGGCAGTGTGCCACAAGGCGGCAGCACTACTCCGTGTCCTCTCTGGTAACTTGGGGAAACAAAGCCTTAGCGGGGGTCCCGGTGTTGGACGGGACATGGGGAGTCGAACGTGGCTAAACACACACCCCAGGGCTTGTGTATCCTCGCCTCCTGCCCCTTAACCTGCACTGCCCCACCCCAGGCGTATCGCAAGACTTGTATGTGGGCTACTCGGTGGGTGCCGTGCTTCGCAGGTGGGGCGGCTGTAACGAAGTGGGCTGGAGGTGGGGACCTGCCTAGCAGGAGCCGTGGAGAGCCGGTTTCCTCACAGCTCTTCCCTCTCAGCTGCTCCACCGTCACTTGGGTACACCAGGCTTTGCTTACCCGTAGGAGGGCCACGTTGGACCGGGAGACTGTGGTACCACGCAGGGGAGAATGGGCACTAGAGGTCCGAGGGGTCGCTGGTCAGGTGGCACGTCCTCCTCCCTTGCTCCCTCAGCAGCAGCATACTCCAGCCTTGGGACCCAGGCCCGCTGAGGCTCCAGGGGTGTGACTCCAGCGGATGACGTCGCAGAGGCCTGAGGTAACAGAGGAAAGGCATTTATTAACCCCTTCCTTGCCTTGTCTTTGAATACTCCTTTTCCCTTTCAGCATAGTTAATAAACAACGTTGCGTCTGTTTGAGTTCTACAGCCCCTTGATGCAATTATAATCGGAGCTGTCCCTGGAGCGTTTCGGGTTCTTTGCCCTGTCAGTTTATTGAGGAAAGTTTTGTAGCGCTCCCTATGCTTTCGGTTCGGTCGCCCTTGATGCGCACTTTTTGATACGTTAAGCGTGTGTCTGAGAATCCCAGCTTCCTACTTCCCCTTTCCCGGGTCTCCAATATCCCCCCTCTGAGAACTCCACGCTTCTCTCTTCCCTTTGTAAACCTGTGTTTCCTTTGTATGCTGCTTCCTTTGTATCCCTATTTAGACTGCACATATAAGAGATAGCCTGGGATTTGTGCCTTGCTGCCTCTAATTTACCAGAATGAGTGAGATCATCGACTGCTCCATCCATGCTGCTGCAAATAGTATGAGATCATTTTGTTCTGTGGATGAGTGGTAGTCGAGGGAATGTAGGTAGCAGAACAGCTTTCTGCATTCACCCCGCGCTCGACATGTCGTTCCTTTGTATGTCTTGGCTGTGGTAAAGGGTACCACAACGACCGCTGGGGTGCAAGTGCTTCCTTCCAATGATGCTGGTCTCTGGTTATACGACCTGCAGCGGGTTTGCGGAATCTCGGGGTCCCTCCAGTGTTTAGTTTGGTAAGGAACTTGCCTAGTGACCTTCATACCGGCTGTTACCAATTTACGATCCCGGCAACAGCAATGGTAGGCTTCCCTTTTGGGCATGCCCTCTTGAGCACTTAACGCTTTTAGCGTTTGTGAGGACTGCAGCCAGGGAAACCCTCGCCTAGCTTCCTTTGCACTGTCTAATCATGAGAGATCCTGAGCATCTTTTCATTTGAATGTGCTGTTTTCTAAAACGCGGGTGAGTACCACTGAGGTCTTGAAAGGTTTCTGCCTGAGAGTCGGCCGTGCTTTGAATTCACTTCAGATTACCTAGCCCAGGATAATTCTTGAGGGCAGGGCTGCGTTTGCAAAGAGGCAGGCCGCAGGCATTGTGAATGATAGGTGCCCTTCGGCACGGTTTGTAAGGTTGTTACGGCAGTGTGCCACAAGGCGGCAGCACTACTCCGTGTCCTCTCTGGTAACTTGGGGAAACAAAGCCTTAGCGGGGGTCCCGGTGTTGGACGGGACATGGGGAGTCGAACGTGGCTAAACACACACCCCAGGGCTTGTGTATCCTCGCCTCCTGCCCCTTAACCTGCACTGCCGCACCCCAGGCGTATCGCAACACTTGTAAGTGGGCTACTCGGTGGGTGCCGTGCTTCGCAGGTGGGGCGACTCTAACGAAGTGGGCTGGAGGTGGGGACCTGCCTAGCAGGAGCCGTGGAGAGCCGGTTTCCTCACAGCTCTTCCCACTCAGCTGCTCCACCGTCACTTGGGTACACCAGGATTTGCTTACCCGTAGGAGGGCCACGTTGGACCGGGAGACTGTGGTACCACGCAGGGGAGAATGGACACTAGAGGTCCGAGGGGTCGCTGGTCAGGTGGCACGTCCTCCTCCGTTGCTCCCTCAGCAGCAGCATACTCCAGCCTTGGGACCCAGGCCCGCCGAGGCTCCAGGGGTGTGACTCCAACCGATAACGTCGCAGAGGCCTGAGGTAACAGAGGAAAAGCATTTCTTAACCCCTTCCTTGCCTTGTCTTTGAATACTCCTTTTCCCTTTCAGCATAGTTAATAAACAACGTTGCGTCTGTTTGAGTTCTACAGCCCCTTGATGCAATTATAATCGGAGCTGTCCCTGGAGCGTTTCGGGTTCTTTGCCCTGTCAGTTTATTGAGGAAAGTTTTGTGGCGCTCCCTATGCTTTCGGTTGGGTCGCCCTTGATGAGCACTTTTTGATACGTTAAGCGTGTGTCTGAGAATCCCAGCTTCCTACTTCCCCCTTCCCGGGTCTCCAATATCCCCCTCTGAGAACTCCACGCTTCTCTCTTCCCTTTGTAAACCTGTGTTTCCTTTGTATGCTGCTTCCTTTGTATCCCTATTTAGACTGCACATATAAGAGATAGCCTGGGATTTGTGCCTTGCTGCCTCTAATTTACCAGAATTAGTGAGATCATCGACTGCTCCATCCATGCTGCTGCAAATAGTATGAGATCATTTTGTTCTGTGGATGAGTGGTAGTCGAGGGAATGTAGGTAGCAGAACAGCTTTCTGCATTCACCCCGCGCTCGACATGTCGTTCCTTTGTATGTCTTGGCTGTGGTAAAGGGTACCACAACGACCGCTGGGGTGCAAGTGCTTCCTTCCAATGATGCTGGTCTCTGGTTATACGACCTGCAGCGTGTGTGCCGAATCTCGGGGTCCCTCCAGTGTTTAGTTTGGTAAGGAACTTGCCTACTGACCTTCATACCGGCTGTTACCAATTTACGATCCCGGCAACAGCAATGGTAGGCTTCCCTTTTGGGCATGCCCTCTTGAGCACTTAACGCTTTTAGCGTTTGTGAGGACTGCAGCCAGGGAAACCCTCGCCTAGCTTCCTTTGCACTGTCTAATCATGACAGATCCTGAGCATCTTTTCATTTGAATGTGCTGTTTTCTAAAACGCGGGTGAGTACCACTGAGGTCTTGAAAGGTTTCTGCCTGAGAGTCGGCCCTGCTTTGAATTCACTTCAGATTACCTAGCCCAGGATATTTCTTGAGGGCAGGGCTGCGTTTGCAAAGCGGCAGGCCGCAGGCATTGTGAATGATAGGTGCCCTTCGGCACGGTTTGTAAGGTTGTTACGGCAGTGTGCCACAAGGCGGCAGCACTACTCCGTGTCCTCTCTGGTAACTTGGGGAAACAAAGCCTTAGCGGGGGTCCCGGTGTTGGACGGGACATGGGGAGTCAAACGTGGCTAAACACACACCCCAGGGCTTGTGTATCCTCGCCTCCTGCCCCTTAACCTGCACTGCCCCACCCCAGGCGTATCGCAAGACTTGTATGTGGGCTACTCGGTGGGTGCCGTGCTTCGCAGGTGGGGCGGCTGTAACGAAGTGGGCTGGAGGTGGGGACCTGCCTAGCAGGAGCCGTGGAGAGCCGGTTTCCTCACAGCTCTTCCCACTCAGCTGCTCCACCGTCACTTGGGTACACCAGGATTTGCTTACCCGTAGGAGGGCCACGTTGGACCGGGAGACTGTGGTACCACGCAGGGGAGAATGGACACTAGAGGTCCGAGGGGTCGCTGGTCAGGTGGCACGTCCTCCTCCGTTGCTCCCTCAGCAGCAGCATACTCCAGCCTTGGGACCCAGGCCCGCCGAGGCTCCAGGGGTGTGACTCCAACCGATAACGTCGCAGAGGCCTGAGGTAACAGAGGAAAAGCATTTCTTAACCCCTTCCTTGCCTTGTCTTTGAATACTCCTTTTCCCTTTCAACATAGTTAATAAACAACGTTGCGTCTGTTTGAGTTCTACAGCCCCTTGATGCAATTATAATCGGAGCTGTCCCTGGAGCGTTTCGGGTTCTTTGCCCTGTCAGTTTATTGAGGAAAGTTTTGTGGCGCTCCCTATGCCTTCGGTTGGGTCGCCCTTGATGCGCACTTTTTGATACGTTAAGCGTGTGTCTTAGAATCCCAGCTTCCTACTTCCCCCTTCCCGGGTCTCCAATATCCCCCTCTGAGAACTCCACGCTTCTCTCTTCCCTTTGTAAACCTGTGTTTCCTTTGTATGCTGCTTCCTTTGTATCCCTATTTAGACTGCACATATAAGAGATAGCCTGGGATTTGTGCCTTGCTGCCTCTAATTTACCAGAATTAGTGAGATCATCGACTGCTCCATCCATGCTGCTGCAAATAGTATGAGATCATTTTGTTCTGTGGATGAGTGGTAGTCGAGGGAATGTAGGTAGCAGAACAGCTTTCTGCATTCACCCCGCGCTCGACATGTCGTTCCTTTGTATGTCTTGGCTGTGGTAAAGGGTACCACAACGACCGCTGGGGTGCAAGTGCTTCCTTCCAATGATGCTGGTCTCTGGTTATACGACCTGCAGCGTGTGTGCCGAATCTCGGGGTCCCTCCAGTGTTTAGTTTGGTAAGGAACTTGCCTACTGACCTTCATACCGGCTGTTACCAATTTACGATCCCGGCAACAGCAATGGTAGGCTTCCCTTTTGGGCATGCCCTCTTGAGCACTTAACGCTTTTAGCGTTTGTGAGGACTGCAGCCAGGGAAACCCTCGCCTAGCTTCCTTTGCACTCTCTAATCATGACAGATCCTGAGCATCTTTTCTTTTGAATGTGCTGTTTTCTAAAACGCGGGTGAGTACCACTGAGGTCTTGAAAGGTTTCTGCCTGAGAGTCGGCCCTGCTTTGAATTCACTTCAGATTACCTAGCCCAGGATATTTCTTGAGGGCAGGGCTGCGTTTGCAAAGCGGCAGGCCGCAGGCATTGTGAATGATAGGTGCCCTTCGGCACGGTTTGTAAGGTTGTTACGGCAGTGTGCCACAAGGCGGCAGCACTACTCCGTGTCCTCTCTGGTAACTTGGGGAAACAAAGCCTTAGCGGGGGTCCCGGTGTTGGACGGGACATGGGGAGTCGAACGTGGCTAAACACACACCCCAGGGCTTGTGTATCCTCGCCTCCTGCCCCTTAACCTGCACTGCCCCACCCCAGGCATATCGCAAGACTTGTAAGTGGGCTACTCGGTGGGTGCCGTGCTTCGCAGGTGGGGCGGCTGTAACGAAGTGGGCTGGAGGTGGGGACCTGCCTAGCAGGAGCCGTGGAGAGCCGGTTTCCTCACAGCTCTTCCCTCTCAGCTGCTCCACCGTCACTTGGGTACACCAGGCTTTGCTTACCCGTAGGAGGGCCACGTTGGACCGGGAGACTGTGGTACCACGCAGGGGAGAATGGACACTAGAGGTCCGAGGGGTCGCTGGTCAGGTGGCACGTCCTCCTCCCTTGCTCCCTCAGCAGCAGCATACTCCAGCCTTGGGACCCAGGCCCGCCGAGGCTCCAGGGGTGTGACTCCAGCCGATGACGTCGCAGAGGCCTGAGGTAACAGAGGAAAGGCATTTCTTAACCCCTTCCTTGCCTTGTCTTTGAATACTCCTTTTCCCTTTCAGCATAGTTAATAAACAACGTTGCGTCTGTTTGAGTTCTACAGCCCCTTGATGCAATTATAATCGGAGCTGTCCCTGGAGCGTTTCGGGTTCTTTGCCCTGTCAGTTTATTGAGGAAAGTTTTGTAGCGCTCCCTATGCTTTCGGTTGGGTCGCCCTTGATGAGCACTTTTTGATACGTTAAGCGTGTGTCTGAGAATCCCAGCTTCCTACTTCCCCCTTCCCGGGTCTCCAATATCCCCCTCTGAGAACTCCACGCTTCTCTCTTCCCTTTGTAAACCTGTGTTTCCTTTGTATGCTGCTTCCTTTGTATCCCTATTTAGACTGCACATATAAGAGATAGCCTGGGATTTGTGCCTTGCTGCCTCTAATTTACCAGAATCAGTGAGATCATCGACTGCTCCATCCATGGTGCTGCAAATAGTATGAGATCATTTTGTTCTGTGGATGAGTGGTAGTCGAGGGAATGTAGGTAGCAGAACAGCTTTCTGCATTCACCCCGCGCTCGACATGTCGTTCCTTTGTATGTCTTGGCTGTGGTAAAGGGTACCACAACGACCGCTGGGGTGCAAGTGCTTCCTTCCAATGATGCTAGTCTCTGGTTATACGACCTGCAGCGGGTTTGCGGAATCTCGGGGTCCCTCCAGTGTTTAGTTTGGTAAGGAACTTGCCTACTGACCTTCATACCGGCTGTTACCAATTTACGATCCCGGCAACAGCAATGGTAGGCTTCCCTTTTGGGCATGCCCTCTTGAGCACTTAACGCTTTTAGCGTTTGTGAGGACTGCAGCCAGGGAAACCCTCGCCTAGCTTCCTTTGCACTGTCTAATCATGAGAGATCCTGAGCATCTTTTCATTTGAATGTGCTGTTTTCTAAAACGCGGGTGAGCACCACTGAGGTCTTGAAAGGTTTCTGCCTGAGAGTCGGCCCTGCTTTGAATTCACTTCAGATTACCTAGCCCAGGATATTTCTTGAGGGCAGGGCTGCGTTTGCAAAGCGGCAGGCCGCAGGCATTGTGAATGATAGGTGCCCTTCGGCACGGTTTGTAAGGTTGTTACGGCAGTGTGCCACAAGGCGGCAGCACTACTCCGTGTCCTCTCTGGTAACTTGGGGAAACAAAGCCTTAGCGGGGGTCCCGGTGTTGGACGGGACATGGGGAGTCGAACGTGGCTAAACACACACCCCAGGGCTTGTGTATCCTCGCCTCCTGCCCCTTAACCTGCACTGCCGCACCCCAGGCGTATCGCAACACTTGTAAGTGGGCTACTCGGTGGGTGCCGTGCTTCGCAGGTGGGGCGACTCTAACGAAGTGGGCTGGAGGTGGGGACCTGCCTAGCAGGAGCCGTGGAGAGCCGGTTTCCTCACAGCTCTTCCCACTCAGCTGCTCCACCGTCACTTGAGTACACCAGGATTTGCTTACCCGTAGGAGGGCCACGTTGGACCCGGAGACTGTGGTACCACGCAGGGGAGAATGGACACTAGAGGTCCGAGGGGTCGCTGGTCAGGTGGCACGTCCTCCTCCCTTGCTCCCTCAGCAGCAGCATACTCCAGCCTTGGGACCCAGGCCCGCCGAGGCTCCAGGGGTGTGACTCCAACCGATAACGTCGCAGAGGCCTGAGGTAACAGAGGAAAAGCATTTCTTAACCCCTTCCTTGCCTTGTCTTTGAATACTCCTTTTCCCTTTCAGCATAGTTAATAAACAACGTTGCGTCTGTTTGAGTTCTACAGCCCCTTGATGCAATTATAATCGGAGCTGTCCCTGGAGCGTTTCGGGTTCTTTGCCCTGTCAGTTTATTGAGGAAAGTTTTGTAGCGCTCCCTATGCTTTCGGCTCGGTCGCCCTTGATGCACACTTTTTGATACGTTAAGCGTGTGTCTGAGAATCCCAGCTTCCTACTTCCCCCTTCCCGGGTCTCCAATATCCCCCCTCTGAGAACTCCACGCTTCTCTCTTCCCTTTGTAAACCTGTGTTTCCTTTGTATGCTGCTTCCTTTGTATCCCTATTTAGACTGCACATATAAGAGATAGCCTGGGATTTGTGCCTTGCTGCCTCTAATTTACCAGAATTAGTGAGATCATCGACTGCTCCATCCATGCTGCTGCAAATAGTATGAGATCATTTTGTTCTGTGGATGAGTGGTAGTCGAGGGAATGTAGGTAGCAGAACAGCTTTCTGCATTCACCCCGCGCTCGACATGTCGTTCCTTTGTATGTCTTGGCTGTGGTAAAGGGTACCACAACGACCGCTGGGGTGCAAGTGCTTCCTTCCAATGATGCTGGTCTCTGGTTATACGACCTGCAGCGTGTGTGCCGAATCTCGGGGTCCCTCCAGTGTTTAGTTTGGTAAGGAACTTGCCTACTGACCTTCATACCGGCTGTTACCAATTTACGATCCCGGAAACAGCAATGGTAGGCTTCCCTTTTGGGCATGCCCTCTTGAGCACTTAACGCTTTTAGCGTTTGTGAGGACTGCAGCCAGGGAAACCCTCGCCTAGCTTCCTTTGCACTCTCTAATCATGACAGATCCTGAGCATCTTTTCATTTGAATGTGCTGTTTTCTAAAACGCGGGTGAGTACCACTGAGGTCTTGAAAGGTTTCTGCCTGAGAGTCGGTCGTGCTTTGAATTCACTTCAGATTACCTAGCCCAGGATAATTCTTGAGGGCAGGGCTGCGTTTGCAAAGAGGCAGGCCGCAGGCATTGTGAATGATAGGTGCCCTTCGGCACGGTTTGTAAGGTTGTTACGGCAGTGTGCCACAAGGCGGCAGCACTACTCCGTGTCCTCTCTGGTAACTTGGGGAAACAAAGCCTTAGCGGGGGTCCCGGTGTTGGACGGGACATGGGGAGTCGAACGTGGCTAAACACACACCCCAGGGCTTGTGTATCCTCGCCTCCTGCCCCTTAACCTGCACTGCCCCACCCCAGGCGTATCGCAAGACTTGTATGTGGGCTACTCGGTGGGTTCCGTGCTTCGCAGGTGGGGCGACTCTAACGAAGTGGGCTGGAGGTGGGGACCTGCCTAGCAGGAGCCGTGGAGAGCCGGTTTCCTCACAGCTCTTCCCTCTCAGCTGCTCCACCGTCCCTTGGGTACACCAGGCTTTGCTTACCCGTAGGAGGGCCACGTTGGACCGGGAGACTGTGGTACCACGCAGGGGAGAATGGGCACTAGAGGTCCGAGGGGTCGCTGGTCAGGTGGCACGTCCTCCTCCCTTGCTCCCTCAGCAGCAGCATACTCCAGCCTTGGGACCCAGGCCCGCCGAGGCTCCAGGGGTGTGACTCCAGCCGATGACGTCGCAGAGGCCTGAGGTAACAGAGGAAAGGCATTTCTTAACCCCTTCCTTGCCTTGTCTTTGAATACTCCTTTTCCCTTTCAGCATAGTTAATAAACAACGTTGCGTCTGTTTGAGTTCTACAGCCCCTTGATGCAATTATAATCGGAGCTGTCCCTGGAGCGTTTCGGGTTCTTTGCCCTGTCAGTTTATTGAGGAAAGTTTTGTGGCGCTCCCTATGCTTTCGGTTGGGTCGCCCTTGATGAGCACTTTTTGATACGGTAAGCGTGTGTCTGAGAATCCCAGCTTCCTACTTCCCCCTTCCCGGGTCTCCAATATCCCCCTCTGAGAACTCCACGCTTCTCTCTTCCCTTTGTAAACCTGTGTTTCCTTTGTATGCTGCTTCCTTTGTATCCCTATTTAGACTGCACATATAAGAGATAGCCTGGGATTTGTGCCTTGCTGCCTCTAATTTACCAGAATTAGTGAGATCATCGACTGCTCCATCCATGCTGCTGCAAATAGTATGAGATCATTTTGTTCTGTGGATGAGTGGTAGTCGAGGGAATGTAGGTAGCAGAACAGCTTTCTGCATTCACCCCGCGCTCGACATGTCGTTCCTTTGTATGTCTTGGCTGTGGTAAAGGGTACCACAACGACCGCTGGGGTGCAAGTGCTTCCTTCCAATGATGCTAGTCTCTGGTTATACGACCTGCAGCGGGTTTGCGGAATCTCGGGGTCCCTCCAGTGTTTAGTTTGGTAAGGAACTTGCCTACTGACCTTCATACCGGCTGTTACCAATTTACGATCCCGGCAACAGCAATGGTAGGCTTCCCTTTTGGGCATGCCCTCTTGAGCACTTAACGCTTTTAGCGTTTGTGAGGACTGCAGCCAGGGAAACCCTCGCCTAGCTTCCTTTGCACTGTCTAATCATGAGAGATCCTGAGCATCTTTTCATTTGAATGTGCTGTTTTCTAAAACGCGGGTGAGCACCACTGAGGTCTTGAAAGGTTTCTGCCTGAGAGTCGGCCCTGCTTTGAATTCACTTCAGATTACCTAGCCCAGGATATTTCTTGAGGGCAGGGCTGCGTTTGCAAAGCGGCAGGCCGCAGGCATTGTGAATGATAGGTGCCCTTCGGCACGGTTTGTAAGGTTGTTACGGCAGTGTGCCACAAGGCGGCAGCACTACTCCGTGTCCTCTCTGGTAACTTGGGGAAACAAAGCCTTAGCGGGGGTCCCGGTGTTGGACGGGACATGGGGAGTCGAACGTGGCTAAACACACACCCCAGGGCTTGTGTATCCTCGCCTCCTGCCCCTTAACCTGCACTGCCGCACCCCAGGCGTATCGCAACACTTGTAAGTGGGCTACTCGGTGGGTGCCGTGCTTCGCAGGTGGGGCGACTCTAACGAAGTGGGCTGGAGGTGGGGACCTGCCTAGCAGGAGCCGTGGAGAGCCGGTTTCCTCACAGCTCTTCCCACTCAGCTGCTCCACCGTCACTTGAGTACACCAGGATTTGCTTACCCGTAGGAGGGCCACGTTGGACCCGGAGACTGTGGTACCACGCAGGGGAGAATGGACACTAGAGGTCCGAGGGGTCGCTGGTCAGGTGGCACGTCCTCCTCCCTTGCTCCCTCAGCAGCAGCATACTCCAGCCTTGGGACCCAGGCCCGCCGAGGCTCCAGGGGTGTGACTCCAACCGATAACGTCGCAGAGGCCTGAGGTAACAGAGGAAAAGCATTTCTTAACCCCTTCCTTGCCTTGTCTTTGAATACTCCTTTTCCCTTTCAGCATAGTTAATAAACAACGTTGCGTCTGTTTGAGTTCTACAGCCCCTTGATGCAATTATAATCGGAGCTGTCCCTGGAGCGTTTCGGGTTCTTTGCCCTGTCAGTTTATTGAGGAAAGTTTTGTAGCGCTCCCTATGCTTTCGGCTCGGTCGCCCTTGATGCACACTTTTTGATACGTTAAGCGTGTGTCTGAGAATCCCAGCTTCCTACTTCCCCCTTCCCGGGTCTCCAATATCCCCCCTCTGAGAACTCCACGCTTCTCTCTTCCCTTTGTAAACCTGTGTTTCCTTTGTATGCTGCTTCCTTTGTATCCCTATTTAGACTGCACATATAAGAGATAGCCTGGGATTTGTGCCTTGCTGCCTCTAATTTACCAGAATTAGTGAGATCATCGACTGCTCCATCCATGCTGCTGCAAATAGTATGAGATCATTTTGTTCTGTGGATGAGTGGTAGTCGAGGGAATGTAGGTAGCAGAACAGCTTTCTGCATTCACCCCGCGCTCGACATGTCGTTCCTTTGTATGTCTTGGCTGTGGTAAAGGGTACCACAACGACCGCTGGGGTGCAAGTGCTTCCTTCCAATGATGCTGGTCTCTGGTTATACGACCTGCAGCGTGTGTGCCGAATCTCGGGGTCCCTCCAGTGTTTAGTTTGGTAAGGAACTTGCCTACTGACCTTCATACCGGCTGTTACCAATTTACGATCCCGGAAACAGCAATGGTAGGCTTCCCTTTTGGGCATGCCCTCTTGAGCACTTAACGCTTTTAGCGTTTGTGAGGACTGCAGCCAGGGAAACCCTCGCCTAGCTTCCTTTGCACTCTCTAATCATGACAGATCCTGAGCATCTTTTCATTTGAATGTGCTGTTTTCTAAAACGCGGGTGAGTACCACTGAGGTCTTGAAAGGTTTCTGCCTGAGAGTCGGTCGTGCTTTGAATTCACTTCAGATTACCTAGCCCAGGATAATTCTTGAGGGCAGGGCTGCGTTTGCAAAGAGGCAGGCCGCAGGCATTGTGAATGATAGGTGCCCTTCGGCACGGTTTGTAAGGTTGTTACGGCAGTGTGCCACAAGGCGGCAGCACTACTCCGTGTCCTCTCTGGTAACTTGGGGAAACAAAGCCTTAGCGGGGGTCCCGGTGTTGGACGGGACATGGGGAGTCGAACGTGGCTAAACACACACCCCAGGGCTTGTGTATCCTCGCCTCCTGCCCCTTAACCTGCACTGCCCCACCCCAGGCGTATCGCAAGACTTGTATGTGGGCTACTCGGTGGGTTCCGTGCTTCGCAGGTGGGGCGACTCTAACGAAGTGGGCTGGAGGTGGGGACCTGCCTAGCAGGAGCCGTGGAGAGCCGGTTTCCTCACAGCTCTTCCCTCTCAGCTGCTCCACCGTCCCTTGGGTACACCAGGCTTTGCTTACCCGTAGGAGGGCCACGTTGGACCGGGAGACTGTGGTACCACGCAGGGGAGAATGGGCACTAGAGGTCCGAGGGGTCGCTGGTCAGGTGGCACGTCCTCCTCCCTTGCTCCCTCAGCAGCAGCATACTCCAGCCTTGGGACCCAGGCCCGCCGAGGCTCCAGGGGTGTGACTCCAGCCGATGACGTCGCAGAGGCCTGAGGTAACAGAGGAAAGGCATTTCTTAACCCCTTCCTTGCCTTGTCTTTGAATACTCCTTTTCCCTTTCAGCATAGTTAATAAACAACGTTGCGTCTGTTTGAGTTCTACAGCCCCTTGATGCAATTATAATCGGAGCTGTCCCTGGAGCGTTTCGGGTTCTTTGCCCTGTCAGTTTATTGAGGAAAGTTTTGTGGCGCTCCCTATGCTTTCGGTTGGGTCGCCCTTGATGAGCACTTTTTGATACGGTAAGCGTGTGTCTGAGAATCCCAGCTTCCTACTTCCCCCTTCCCGGGTCTCCAATATCCCCCTCTGAGAACTCCACGCTTCTCTCTTCCCTTTGTAAACCTGTGTTTCCTTTGTATGCTGCTTCCTTTGTATCCCTATTTAGACTGCACATATAAGAGATAGCCTGGGATTTGTGCCTTGCTGCCTCTAATTTACCAGAATTAGTGAGATCATCGACTGCTCCATCCATGCTGCTGCAAATAGTATGAGATCATTTTGTTCTGTGGATGAGTGGTAGTCGAGGGAATGTAGGTAGCAGAACAACTTTCTGCATTCACCCCGCGCTCGACATGTCGTTCCTTTGTATGTCTTGGCTGTGGTAAAGGGTACCACAACGACCGCTGGGGTGCAAGTGCTTCCTTCCAATGATGCTGGTCTCTGGTTATACGACCTGCAGCGTGTGTGCCGAATCTCGGGGTCCCTCCAGTGTTTAGTTTGGTAAGGAACTTGCCTACTGACCTTCATACCGGCTGTTACCAATTTACGATCCCGGCAACAGCAATGGTAGGCTTCACTTTTGGGCATGCCCTCTTGAGCACTTAACGCTTTTAGCGTTTGTGAGGACTACAGCCAGGGAAACCCTCGCCTAGCTTCCTTTGCACTCTCTAATCATGACAGATCCTGAGCATCTTTTCTTTTGAATGTGCTGTTTTCTAAAACGCGGGTGAGTACCACTGAGGTCTTGAAAGGTTTCTGCCTGAGAGTCGGCCCTGCTTTGAATTCACTTCAGATTACCTAGCCCAGGATATTTCTTGAGGGCAGGGCTGCGTTTGCAAAGCGGCAGGCCGCAGGCATTGTTAATGATAGGTGCCCTTCGGCACGGTTTGTAAGGTTGTTACGGCAGTGTGCCACAAGGCGGCAGCACTACTCCGTGTCCTCTCTGGTAACTTGGGGAAACAAAGCCTTAGCGGGGGTCCCGGTGTTGGACGGGACATGGGGAGTCGAACGTGGCTAAACACACACCCCAGGGCTTGTGTATCCTCGCCTCCTGCCCCTTAACCTGCACTGCCCCACCCCAGGCATATCGCAAGACTTGTAAGTGGGCTACTCGGTGGGTGCCGTGCTTCGCAGGTGGGGCGGCTGTAACGAAGTGGGCTGGAGGTGGGGACCTGCCTAGCACGAGCCGTGGAGAGCCGGTTTCCTCACAGCTCTTCCCTCTCAGCTGCTCCACCGTCACTTGGGTACACCAGGCTTTGCTTACCCGTAGGAGGGCCACGTTGGACCGGGAGACTGTGGTACCACGCAGGGGAGAATGGGCACTAGAGGTCCGAGGGGTCGCTGGTCAGGTGGCACGTCCTCCTCCCTTGCTCCCTCAGCAGCAGCATACTCCAGCCTTGGGACCCAGGCCCGCCGAGGCTCCAGGGGTGTGACTCCAGCCGATGACGTCGCAGAGGCCTGAGGTAACAGAGGAAAGGCATTTCTTAACCCCTTCCTTGCCTTGTCTTTGAATACTCCTTTTCCCTTTCAGCATAGTTAATAAACAACGTTGCGTCTGTTTGAGTTCTACAGCCCCTTGATGCAATTATAATCGGAGCTGTCCCTGGAGCGTTTCGGGTTCTTTGCCCTGTCAGTTTATTGAGGAAAGTTTTGTAGCGCTCCCTATGCTTTCGGTTGGGTCGCCCTTGATGAGCACTTTTTGATACGTTAAGCGTGTGTCTGAGAATCCCAGCTTCCTACTTCCCCCTTCCCGGGTCTCCAATATCCCCCTCTGAGAACTCCACGCTTCTCTCTTCCCTTTGTAAACCTGTGTTTCCTTTGTATGCTGCTTCCTTTGTATCCCTATTTAGACTGCACATATAAGAGATAGCCTGGGATTTGTGCCTTGCTGCCTCTAATTTACCAGAATCAGTGAGATCATCGACTGCTCCATCCATGCTGCTGCAAATAGTATGAGATCATTTTGTTCTGTGGATGAGTGGTAGTCGAGGGAATGTAGGTAGCAGAACAGCTTTCTGCATTCACCCCGCGCTCGACATGTCGTTCCTTTGTATGTCTTGGCTGTGGTAAAGGGTACCACAACGACCGCTGGGGTGCAAGTGCTTCCTTCCAATGATGCTAGTCTCTGGTTATACGACCTGCAGCGGGTTTGCGGAATCTCGGGGTCCCTCCAGTGTTTAGTTTGGTAAGGAACTTGCCTACTGACCTTCATACCGGCTGTTACCAATTTACGATCCCGGCAACAGCAATGGTAGGCTTCCCTTTTGGGCATGCCCTCTTGAGCACTTAACGCTTTTAGCGTTTGTGAGGACTGCAGCCAGGGAAACCCTCGCCTAGCTTCCTTTGCACTGTCTAATCATGAGAGATCCTGAGCATCTTTTCATTTGAATGTGCTGTTTTCTAAAACGCGGGTGAGCACCACTGAGGTCTTGAAAGGTTTCTGCCTGAGAGTCGGCCCTGCTTTGAATTCACTTCAGATTACCTAGCCCAGGATATTTCTTGAGGGCAGGGCTGCGTTTGCAAAGCGGCAGGCCGCAGGCATTGTGAATGATAGGTGCCCTTCGGCACGGTTTGTAAGGTTGTTACGGCAGTGTGCCACAAGGCGGCAGCACTACTCCGTGTCCTCTCTGGTAACTTGGGGAAACAAAGCCTTAGCGGGGGTCCCGGTGTTGGACGGGACATGGGGAGTCGAACGTGGCTAAACACACACCCCAGGGCTTGTGTATCCTCGCCTCCTGCCCCTTAACCTGCACTGCCGCACCCCAGGCGTATCGCAACACTTGTAAGTGGGCTACTCGGTGGGTGCCGTGCTTCGCAGGTGGGGCGACTCTAACGAAGTGGGCTGGAGGTGGGGACCTGCCTAGCAGGAGCCGTGGAGAGCCGGTTTCCTCACAGCTCTTCCCACTCAGCTGCTCCACCGTCACTTGAGTACACCAGGATTTGCTTACCCGTAGGAGGGCCACGTTGGACCCGGAGACTGTGGTACCACGCAGGGGAGAATGGACACTAGAGGTCCGAGGGGTCGCTGGTCAGGTGGCACGTCCTCCTCCCTTGCTCCCTCAGCAGCAGCATACTCCAGCCTTGGGACCCAGGCCCGCCGAGGCTCCAGGGGTGTGACTCCAACCGATAACGTCGCAGAGGCCTGAGGTAACAGAGGAAAAGCATTTCTTAACCCCTTCCTTGCCTTGTCTTTGAATACTCCTTTTCCCTTTCAGCATAGTTAATAAACAACGTTGCGTCTGTTTGAGTTCTACAGCCCCTTGATGCAATTATAATCGGAGCTGTCCCTGGAGCGTTTCGGGTTCTTTGCCCTGTCAGTTTATTGAGGAAAGTTTTGTAGCGCTCCCTATGCTTTCGGTTCGGTCGCCCTTGATGCACACTTTTTGATACGTTAAGCGTGTGTCTGAGAATCCCAGCTTCCTACTTCCCCCTTCCCGGGTCTCCAATATCCCCCCTCTGAGAACTCCACGCTTCTCTCTTCCCTTTGTAAACCTGTGTTTCCTTTGTATGCTGCTTCCTTTGTATCCCTATTTAGACTGCACATATAAGAGATAGCCTGGGATTTGTGCCTTGCTGCCTCTAATTTACCAGAATTAGTGAGATCATCGACTGCTCCATCCATGCTGCTGCAAATAGTATGAGATCATTTTGTTCTGTGGATGAGTGGTAGTCGAGGGAATGTAGGTAGCAGAACAGCTTTCTGCATTCACCCCGCGCTCGACATGTCGTTCCTTTGTATGTCTTGGCTGTGGTAAAGGGTACCACAACGACCGCTGGGGTGCAAGTGCTTCCTTCCAATGATGCTGGTCTCTGGTTATACGACCTGCAGCGTGTGTGCCGAATCTCGGGGTCCCTCCAGTGTTTAGTTTGGTAAGGAACTTGCCTACTGACCTTCATACCGGCTGTTACCAATTTACGATCCCGGAAACAGCAATGGTAGGCTTCCCTTTTGGGCATGCCCTCTTGAGCACTTAACGCTTTTAGCGTTTGTGAGGACTGCAGCCAGGGAAACCCTCGCCTAGCTTCCTTTGCACTCTCTAATCATGACAGATCCTGAGCATCTTTTCATTTGAATGTGCTGTTTTCTAAAACGCGGGTGAGCACCACTGAGGTCTTGAAAGGTTTCTGCCTGAGAGTCGGCCCTGCTTTGAATTCACTTCAGATTACCTAGCCCAGGATATTTCTTGAGGGCAGGGCTGCGTTTGCAAAGCGGCAGGCCGCAGGCATTGTGAATGATAGGTGCCCTTCGGCACGGTTTGTAAGGTTGTTACGGCAGTGTGCCACAAGGCGGCAGCACTACTCCGTGTCCTCTCTGGTAACTTGGGGAAACAAAGCCTTAGCGGGGGTCCCGGTGTTGGACGGGACATGGGGAGTCGAACGTGGCTAAACACACACCCCAGGGCTTGTGTATCCTCGCCTCCTCCCCCTTAACCTGCACTGCTGCACCCCAGGCGTATCGCAAGACTTATAAGTGGGCTACTCGGTGGGTGCCGTGCTTCGCAGGTGGGGCGACTCTAACGAAGTGGGCTGGAGGTGGGAACCTGCCTAGCAGGAGCTGTGGAGAGCCGGTTTCCTCACAGCTCTTCCCTCTCAGCTGCTCCACCGTCACTTGGGTACACCAGGCTTTGCTTACCCGTAGGAGGGCCACGTTGGACCCGGAGACTGTGGTACCACGCAGGGGAGAATGGGCACTAGAGGTCCGAGGGGTCGCTGGTCAGGTGGCACGTCCTCCTCCCTTGCTCCCTCAGCAGCAGCATACGCCAGCCTTGGGACCCAGGCCCGCCGAGGCTCCAGGGGTGTGACTCCAGCCGATGACGTCGCAGAGGCCTGAGGTAACAGAGGAAAGGCATTTCTTAACCCCTTCCTTGCCTTGTCTTTGAATACTCCTTTTCCCTTTCAGCATAGTTAATAAACAACGTTGGCCTGTTTGAGTTCTACAGCCCCTTGATGCAATTATAATCGGAGCTGTCCCTGTAGCGTTTCGGGTTCTTTGCCCTGTCAGTTTATTGAGGAAAGTTTTGTAGCGCTCCCTATGCTTTCGGTTCGGTCGCCCTTGATGCGCACTTTTTGATACGTTAAGCGTGTGTCTGAGAATCCCAGCTTCCTACTTCCCCCTTCCCGGGTCTCCAATATCCCCCTCTGAGAACTCCACGCTTCTCTCTTCCCTTTGTAAACCTGTGTTTCCTTTGTATGCTGCTTCCTTTGTATCCCTATTTAGACTGCACATATAAGAGATAGCCTGGGATTTGTGCCTTGCTGCCTCTAATTTACCAGAATGAGTGAGATCATCGACTGCTCCATCCATGCTGCTGCAAATAGTATGAGATCATTTTGTTCTGTGGATGAGTGGTAGTCGAGGGAATGTAGGTAGCAGAACAGCTTTCTGCATTCACCCCGCGCTCGACATGTCGTTCCTTTGTATGTCTTGGCTGTGGTAAAGGGTACCACAACGACCGCTGGGGTGCAAGTGCTTCCTTCCAATGATGCTAGTCTCTGGTTATATGACCTGCAGCGTGTGTGCCGAATCTCGGGGTCCCTCCAGTGTTTAGTTTGGTAAGGAACTTGCCTACTGACCTTCATACCGGCTGTTACCAATTTACGATCCCGGCAACAGCAATGGTAGGCTTCCCTTTTGGGCATGCCCTCTTGAGCACTTAACGCTTTTAGCGTTTGTGAGGACTGCAGCCAGGGAAACCCTCGCCTAGCTTCCTTTGCACTCTCTAATAATGACAGATCCTGAGCATCTTTTCATTTGAATGTGCTGTTTTCTAAAACGCCGGTGAGCACCACTGAAGTCTTGAAAGGTTTCTGCCTGAGAGTCGGCCGTGCTTTGAATTCACTTCAGATTACCTAGCCCAGGATAATTCTTGAGGGCAGGGCTGCGTTTGCAAAGAGGCAGGCCGCAGGCATTGTGAATGATAGGTGCCCTTCGGCACGGTTTGTAAGGTTGTTACGGCAGTGTGCCACAAGGCGGCAGCACTACTCCGTGTCCTCTCTGGTAACTTGGGGAAACAAAGCCTTAGCGGGGGTCCCGGTGTTGGACGGGACATGGGGAGTCGAACGTGGCTAAACACACACCCCAGGGCTTGTGTATCCTCGCCTCCTGCCCCTTAACCTGCACTGCCCCACCCCAGGCGTATCGCAAGACTTGTAAGTGGCTACTCGGTGGGTGCCGTGCTTCGCAGGTGGGGCGACTCTAACGAAGTGGGCTGGAGGTGGGAACCTGCCTAGCAGGAGCCGTGGAGAGCCGGTTTCCTCACAGCTCTTCCCTCTCAGCTGCTCCACCGTCACTTGGGTACACCAGGCTTTGCTTACCCGTAGGAGGGCCACGTTGGACCGGGAGACTGTGGTACCACGCAGGGGAAAATGGGCACTAGAGGTCCGAGGGGTCGCTGGTCAGGTGGCACGTCCTCCTCCCTTGCTCCCTCAGCAGCAGCATACTCCAGTCTTGGGACCCAGGCCCGCCGAGGCTCCAGGGGTGTGACTCCAGCCGATGACGTCGCAGAGGCCTGAGGTAACAGAGGAAAGGCATTTCTTAACCCCTTCCTTGCCTTGTCTTTGAATACTCCTTTTCCCTTTCAGCATAGTTAATAAACAACGTTGCGTCTGTTTGCGTTCTACAGCCCCTTGATGCAATTATAATCGGAGCTGTCCCTGGAGCGTTTCGGGTTCTTTGCCCTGTCAGTTTATTGAGGAAAGTTTTGTAGCGCTCCCTATGCTTTCGGTTCGGTCGCCCTTGATGCGCACTTTTTGATACGTTAAGCGTGTGTCTGAGAATCCCAGCTTCCTACTTCCCCCTTCCCGGGTCTCCAATATCCCCCCTCTGAGAACTCCACGCTTCTCTCTTCCCTTTGTAAACCTGTGTTTCCTTTGTATGCTGCTTCCTTTGTATCCCTATTTAGACTGCACATATAAGAGATAGCCTGGGATTTGTGCCTTGCTGCCTCTAATTTACCAGAATGAGTGAGATCATCGACTGCTCCATCCATGCTGCTGCAAATAGTATGAGATCATTTTGTTCTGTGGATGAGTGGTAGTCGAGGGAATGTAGGTAGCAGAACAGCTTTCTGCATTCACCCCGCGCTCGACATGTCGTTCCTTTGTATGTCTTGGCTGTGGTAAAGGGTACCACAACGACCGCTGGGGTGCAAGTGCTTCCTTCCAATGATGCTGGTCTCTGGTTATACGACCTGCAGCGTGTGTGCCGAATCTCGGGGTCCCTCCAGTGTTTAGTTTGGTAAGGAACTTGCCTAGTGACCTTCATACCGGCTGTTACCAATTTACGATCCCGGCAACAGCAATGGTAGGCTTCCCTTTTGGGCATGCCCTCTTGAGCACTTAACGCTTTTAGCGTTGGTGAGGACTGCAGCCAGGGAAACCCTCGCCTAGCTTCCTTTGCACTCTCTAATCATGACAGATCCTGAGCATCTTTTCATTTGAATGTGCTGTTTTCTAAAACGCGGGTGAGTACCACTGAGGTCTTGAAAGGTTTCTGCCTGAGAGTCGGCCCTGCTTTGAATTCACTTCAGATTACCTAGCCCAGGATATTTCTTGAGGGCAGGGCTGCGTTTGCAAAGCGGCAGGCCGCAGGCATTGTGAATGATAGGTGCCCTTCGGCACGGTTTGTAAGGTTGTTACGGCAGTGTGCCACAAGGCGGCAGCACTACTCCGTGTCCTCTCTGGTAACTTGGGGAAACAAAGCCTTAGCGGGGGTCCCGGTGTTGGACGGGACATGGGGAGTCGAACGTGGCTAAACACACACCCCAGGGCTTGTGTATCCTCGCCTCCTCCCCCTTAACCTGCACTGCTGCACCCCAGGCGTATCGCAAGACTTATAAGTGGGCTACTCGGTGGGTGCCGTGCTTCGCAGGTGGGGCGACTCTAACGAAGTGGGCTGGAGGTGGGAACCTGCCTAGCAGGAGCTGTGGAGAGCCGGTTTCCTCACAGCTCTTCCCTCTCAGCTGCTCCACCGTCACTTGGGTACACCAGGCTTTGCTTACCCGTAGGAGGGCCACGTTGGACCCGGAGACTGTGGTACCACGCAGGGGAGAATGGGCACTAGAGGTCCGAGGGGTCGCTGGTCAGGTGGCACGTCCTCCTCCCTTGCTCCCTCAGCAGCAGCATACTCCAGCCTTGGGACCCAGGCCCGCCGAGGCTCCAGGGGTGTGACTCCAGCCGATGACGTGGCAGAGGCCTGAGGTAACAGAGGAAAGGCATTTCTTAACCCCTTCCTTGCCTTGTCTTTGAATACTCCTTTTCCCTTTCAGCATAGTTAATAAACAACGTTGCGTCTGTTTGAGTTCTACAGCCCCTTGATGCAATTATAATCGGAGCTGTCCCTGGAGCGTTTCGGGTTCTTTGCCCTGTCAGTTTATTGAGGAAAGTTTTGTGGCGCTCCCTATGCTTTCGGTTGGGTCGCCCTTGATGAGCACTTTTTGATACGTTAAGCGTGTGTCTGAGAATCCCAGCTTCCTACTTCCCCCTTCCCGGGTCTCCAATATCCCCCTCTGAGAACTCCACGCTTCTCTCTTCCCTTTGTAAACCTGTGTTTCCTTTGTATGCTGCTTCCTTTGTATCCCTATTTAGACTGCACATATAAGAGATAGCCTGGGATTTGTGCCTTGCTGCCTCTAATTTACCAGAATTAGTGAGATCATCGACTGCTCCATCTATGCTGCTGCAAATAGTATGAGATCATTTTGTTCTGTGGATGAGTGGTAGTCAAGGGAATGTAGGTAGCAGAACAGCTTTCTGCATTCACCCCGCGCTCGACATGTCGTTCCTTTGTATGTCTTGGCTGTGGTAAAGGGTACCACAACGACCGCTGGGGTGGAAGTGCTTCCTTCCAATGATGCTGGTCTCTGGTTATACGACCTGCAGCGTGTGTGCCGAATCTCGGGGTCCCTCCAGTGTTTAGTTTGGTAAGGAACTTGCCTACTGACCTTCATACCGGCTGTTACCAATTTACGATCCCGGCAACAGCAATGGTAGGCTTCCCTTTTGGGCATGCCCTCTTGAGCACTTAACGCTTTTAGCGTTGGTGAGGACTGCAGCCAGGGAAACCCTCGCCTAGCTTCCTTTGCACTCTCTAATCATGACAGATCCTGAGCATCTTTTCATTTGAATGCGCTGTTTTCTAAAACGCGGGTGAGTACCACTGAGGTCTTGAAAGGTTTCTGCCTGAGAGTCGGCCCTGCTTTGAATTCACTTCAGATTACCTAGCCCAGGATATTTCTTGAGGGCAGGGCTGCGTTTGCAAAGCGGCAGGCCGCAGGCATTGTGAATGATAGGTGCCCTTCGGCACGGTTTGTAAGGTTGTTACGGCAGTGTGCCACAAGGCGGCAGCACTACTCCGTGTCCTCTCTGGTAACTTGGGGAAACAAAGCCTTAGCGGGGGTCCCGGTGTTGGACGGGACATGGGGAGTCGAACGTGGCTAAACACACACCCCAGGGCTTGTGTGTCCTCGCCTCCTGCCCCTTAACCTGCACTGCCGCACCCCAGGCGTATCGCAAGACTTGTAAGTGGGCTACTCGGTGGGCGCCGTGCTTCGCAGGTGGGGCGACTCTAACGAAGTGGGCTGGAGGTGGGGACCTGCCTAGCAGGAGCCGTGGAGAGCCGGTTTCCTCACAGCTCTTCCCTCTCAGCTGCTCCACCGTCCCTTGGGTACACCAGGCTTTGCTTACCCGTAGGAGGGCCACGTTGGACCGGGAGACTGTGGTACCACGCAGGGGAGAATGGGCACTAGAGGTCCGAGGGGTCGCTGGTCAGGTGGCACGTCCTCCTCCCTTGCTCCCTCAGCAGCAGCATACTCCAGCCTTGGGACTTAGGCCCGCCAAGGCTCCAGGGGTGTGACTCCAGCCGATGACGTCGCAGAGGCCTGAGGTAACAGAGGAAAGGCATTTCTTAACCCCTTCCTTGCCTTGTCTTTGAATACTCCTTTTCCCTTTCAGCATAGTTAATAAACAACGTTGCGTCTGTTTGAGTTCTACAGCCCCTTGATGCAATTATAATCGGAGCTGTCCCTGGAGCGTTTCGGGTTCTTTGCCCTGTCAGTTTATTGAGGAAAGTTTTGTAGCGCTCCCTATGCTTTCGGTTGGGTCGCCCTTGATGAGCACTTTTTGATACGTTAAGCGTGTGTCTGAGAATCCCAGCTTCCTACTTCCCCCTTCCCGGGTCTCCAATATCCCCCTCTGAGAACTCCACGCTTCTCTCTTCCCTTTGTAAACCTGTGTTTCCTTTGTATGCTGCTTCCTTTGTATCCCTATTTAGACTGCACATATAAGAGATAGCCTGGGATTTGTGCCTTGCTGCCTCTAATTTACCAGAATGAGTGAGATCATCGACTGCTCCATCCATGCTGCTGCAAATAGTATGAGATCATTTTGTTCTGTGGATGAGTGGTAGTCGAGGGAATGTAGGTAGCAGAACAGCTTTCTGCATTCACCCCGCGCTCGACATGTCGTTCCTTTGTGTGTCTTGGCTGTGGTAAAGGGTACCACAACGACCGCTGGGGTGCAAGTGCTTCCTTCCAATGATGCTAGTCTCTGGTTATACGACCTGCAGCGGGTTTGCCGAATCTCGGGGTCCCTCCAGTGTTTAGTTTGGTAAGGAACTTGCCTACTGACCTTCATACCGGCTGTTACCAATTTACGATCCCGGCAACAGCAATGGTAGGCTTCCCTTTTGGGCATGCCCTCTTGAGCACTTAACGCTTTTAGCGTTTGTGAGGACTGCAGCCAGGGAAACCCTCGCCTAGCTTCCTTTGCACTGTCTAATCATGACAGATCCTGAGCATCTTTTCATTTGAATGTGCTGTTTTCTAAAACGCGGGTGAGCACCACTGAGGTCTTGAAAGGTTTCTGCCTGAGAGTCGGCCCTGCTTTGAATTCACTTCAGATTACCTAGCCCAGGATAATTCTTGAGGGCAGGGCTGCGTTTGCAAAGCGGCAGGCCGCAGGCATTGTGAATGATAGGTGCCCTTCGGCACGGTTTGTAAGGTTGTTACGGCAGTGTGCCACAAGGCGGCAGCACTACTCCGTGTCCTCTCTGGTAACTTGGGGAAACAAAGCCTTAGCGGGGGTCCCGGTGTTGGACGGGACATGGGGAGTCGAACGTGGCTAAACACACACCCCAGGGCTTGTGTATCCTCGCCTCCTGCCCCTTAACCTGCACTGCCGCACCCCAGGCGTATCGCAAGACTTGTAAGTGGGCTACTCGGTGGGTGCCGTGCTTCGCAGGTGGGGCGACTCTAACGAAGTGGGCTGGAGGTGGGAACCTGCCTAGCAGGAGCCGTGGAGAGCCGATGTCCTCACAGCTCTTCCCTCTCAGCTGCTCCACCGTCACTTGGGTACACCAGGCTTTGCTTACCCGTAGGAGGGCCACGTTGGACCGGGAGACTGTGGTACCACGCAGGGGAGAATGGGCACTAGAGGTCCGAGGGGTCGCTGGTCAGGTGGCACGTCCTCCTCCCTTGCTCCCTCAGCAGCAGCATACTCCAGCCTTGGGACCCAGGCCCGCCGAGGCTCCAGGGGTGTGACTCCAGCCGATGACGTCGCAGAGGCCTGAGGTAACAGAGGAAAGGCATTTCTTAACCCCTTCCTTGCCTTGTCTTTGAATACTCCTTTTCCCTTTCAGCATAGTTAATAAACAACCTTGCGTCTGTTTGAGTTCTACAGCGCCTTGATGCAATTATAATCGGAGCTGTCCCTGGAGCGTTTCGGGTTCTTTGCCAGGTCAGTTTATTGAGAAAAGTTTTGTGGCGCTCCCTATGCTTTCGGTTGGGTCGCCCTTGATGAGCACTTTTTGATACGTTAAGCGTGTGTCTGAGAATCCCAGCTTCCTACTTCCCCCTTCCCGGGTCTCCAATATCCCCCTCTGAGAACTCCACGCTTCTCTCTTCCCTTTGTAAACCTATGTTTCCTTTGTATGCTGCTTCCTTTGTATCCCTATTTAGACTGCACATATAAGAGATAGCCTGGGATTTGTGCCTTGCTGCCTCTAATTTACCAGAATTAGTGAGATCATCGACTGCTCCATCTATGCTGCTGCAAATAGTATGAGATCATTTTGTTCTGTGGATGAGTGGTAGTCGAGGGAATGTAGGTAGCAGAACAGCTTTCTGCATTCACCCCGCGCTCGACATGTCGTTCCTTTGTATGTCTTGGCTGTGGTAAAGGGTACCACAACGACCGCTGGGGTGCAAGTGCTTCCTTCCAATGATGCTGGTCTCTGGTTATACGACCTGCAGCGTGTGTGCCGAATCTCGGGGTCCCTCCAGTGTTTAGTTTGGTAAGGAACTTGCCTACTGACCTTCATACCGGCTGTTACCAATTTTCGATCCCGGCAACAGCAATGGTAGGCTTCCCTTTTGGGCATGCCCTCTTGAGCACTTAACGCTTTTAGCGTTTGTGAGGACTGCAGCCAGGGAAACCCTCGCCTAGCTTCCTTTGCACTGTCTAATCATGACAGATCCTGAGCATCTTTTCATTTGAATGTGCTGTTTTCTAAAACGCGGGTGAGTACCACTGAGGTCTTGAAAGGTTTCTGCCTGAGAGTCGGCCCTGCTTTGAATTCACTTCAGATTACCTAGCCCAGGATATTTCTTGAGGGCAGGGCTGCGTTTGCAAAGCGGCAGGCCGCAGGCATTGTGAATGATAGGTGCCCTTCGGCACGGTTTGTAAGGTTGTTACGGCAGTGTGCCACAAGGCGGCAGCACTACTCCGTGTCCTCTCTGGTAACTTGGGGAAACAAAGCCTTAGCGGGGGTCCCGGTGTTGGACGGGACATGGGGAGTCGAACGTGGCTAAACACACACCCCAGGGCTTGTGTATCCTCGCCTCCTGCCCCTTAACCTGCACTGCCGCACCCCAGGCGTATCGCAAGACTTGTAAGTGGGCTACTCGGTGGGTGCCGTGCTTCGCAGGTGGGGCGACTCTAACGAAGTGGGCTGGAGGTGGGGACCTGCCTAGCAGGAGCCGTGGAGAGCCGGTTTCCTCACAGCTCTTCCCTCTCAGCTGCTCCACCGTCACTTGGGTACACCAGGCTTTGCTTACCCGTAGGAGGGCCACGTTGGACCGGGAGACTGTGGTACCACGCAGGGGAGAATGGGCACTAGAGGTCCGAGGGGTCGCTGGTCAGGTGGCACGTCCTCCTCCCTTGCTCCCTCAGCAGCAGCATACTCCAGCCTTGGGACTTAGGCCCGCCAAGGCTCCAGGGGTGTGACTCCAGCCGATGACGTCGCAGAGGCCTGAGGTAACAGAGGAAAGGCATTTCTTAACCCCTTCCTTGCCTTGTCTTTGAATACTCCTTTTCCCTTTCAGCATAGTTAATAAACAACGTTGCGTCTGTTTGAGTTCTAGAGCCCCTTGATGCAATTATAATCGGAGCTGTCCCTGGAGCGTTTCGGGTTCTTTGCCCTGTCAGTTTATTGAGGAAAGTTTTGTAGCGTTCCCTATGCTTTCGGTTGGGTCGCCCTTGATGAGCACTTTTTGATACGTTAAGCGTGTGTCTGAGAATCCCAGCTTCCTACTTCCCCCTTTCCGGGTCTCCAATATCCCCCTCTGAGAACTCCACGCTTCTCTCTTCCCTTTGTAAACCTGTGTTTCCTTTGTATGCTGCTTCCTTTGTATCCCTATTTAGAATGCACATATAAGAGATAGCCTGGGATTTGTGCCTTGCTGCCTCTAATTTACCAGAATTAGTGAGATCATCGACTGCTCCATCCATGCTGCTGCAAATAGTATGAGATCATTTTGTTCTGTGGATGAGTGGTAGTCGAGGGAATGTAGGTAGCAGAACAGCTTTCTGCATTCACCCCGCGCTCGACATGTCGTTCCTTTGTATGTCTTGGCTGTGGTAAAGGGTACCACAACGACCGCTGGGGTGCAAGTGCTTCCTTCCAATGATGCTAGTCTCTGGTTATACGACCTGCAGCGTGTGTGCCGAATCTCGGGGTCCCTCCAGTGTTTAGTTTGGTAAGGAACTTGCCTACTGACCTTCATACCGGCTGTTACCAATTTACGATCCCGGCAACAGCAATGGCAGGCTTCCCTTTTGGGCATGCCCTCTTGTGCACTTAACGCTTTTAGCGTTTGTGAGGACTGCAGCCAGGGAAACCCTCGCCTAGCTTCCTTTGCACTGTCTAATCATGAGAGATCCTGAGCATCTTTTCATTTGAATGTGCTGTTTTCTAAAACGCGGGTGAGTACCACTGAGGTCTGGAAAGGTTTCTGCCTGAGAGTCGGCCCTGCTTTGAATTCACTTCAGATTACCTAGCCCAGGATATTTCTTGAGGGCAGGGCTGCGTTTGCAAAGCGGCAGGCCGCAGGCATTGTGAATGATAGGTGCCCTTCGGCACGGTTTGTAAGGTTGTTACGGCAGTGTGCCACAAGGCGGCAGCACTACTCCGTGTCCTCTCTGGTAACTTGGGGAAACAAAGCCTTAGCGGGGGTCCCGGTGTTGGACGGGACATGGGGAGTCGAACGTGGCTAAACACACACCCCAGGGCTTGTGTACCCTCGCCTCCTCCCCCTTAACCTGCACTGCTGCACCCCAGGCGTATCGCAAGACTTATAAGTGGGCTACTCGGTGGGTGCCGTGCTTCGCAGGTGGGGCGACTCTAACGAAGTGGGCTGGAGGTGGGAACCTGCCTAGCAGGAGCTGTGGAGAGCCGGTTTCCTCACAGCTCTTCCCTCTCAGCTGCTCCACCGTCACTTGGGTACACCAGGCTTTGCTTACCCGTAGGAGGGCCACGTTGGACCCGGAGACTGTGGTACCACGCAGGGGAGAATGGGCACTAGAGGTCCGAGGGGTCGCTGGTCAGGTGGCACGTCCTCCTCCCTTGCTCCCTCAGCAGCAGCATACTCCAGCCTTGGGACCCAGGCCCGCCGAGGCTCCAGGGGTGTGACTCCAGCCGATGACGTCGCAGAGGCCTGAGGTAACAGAGGAAAGGCATTTCTTAACCCCTTCCTTGCCTTGTCTTTGAATACCCCTTTTCCCTTTCAGCATAGTTAATAAACAACGTTGCGTCTGTTTGAGTTCTACAGCCCCTTGATGCAATTATAATCGGAGCTGTCCCTGTAGCGTTTCGGGTTCTTTGCCCTGTCAGTTTATTGAGGAAAGTTTTGTATTGCTCCCTATGCTTTCGGTTCGGTCGCCCTTGATGCGCACTTTTTGATACGTTAAGCGTGTGTCTGAGAATCCCAGCTTCCTACTTCCCCCTTCCCGGGTCTCCAATATCCCCCTCTGATAACTCCATGCTTCTCTCTTCCCTTTGTAAACCTGTGTTTCCTTTGTATGCTGCTTCCTTTGTATCCCTATTTAGACTGCACATATAAGAGATAGCCTGGGATTTGTGCCTTGCTGCCTCTAATTTACCAGAATTAGTGAGATCATCGACTGCTCCATCCATGCTGCTGCAAATAGTATGAGATCATTTTGTTCTGTGGATGAGTGGTAGTCGAGGGAATGTAGGTAGCAGAACAGCTTTCTGCATTCACCCCGCGCTCGACATGTCGTTCCTTTGTGTGTCTTGGCTGTGGTAAAGGGTACCACAACGACCGCTGGGGTGCAAGTGCTTCCTTCCAATGATGCTGGTCTCTGGTTATACGACCTGCAGCGGGTTTGCCGAATCTCGGGGTCCCTCCAGTGTTTAGTTTGGTAAGGAACTTGCCTACTGACCTTCATACCGGCTGTTACCAATTTTCGATCCCGGCAACAGCAATGGTAGGCTTCCCTTTTGGGCATGCCCTCTTGAGCACTTAACGCTTTTAGCGTTTGTGAGGACTGCAGCCAGGGAAACCCTCGCCTAGCTTCCTTTGCACTGTCTAATCATGACAGATCCTGAGCATCTTTTCATTTGAATGTGCTGTTTTCTAAAACGCGGGTGAGTACCACTGAGGTCTTGAAAGGTTTCTGCCTGAGAGTCGGCCCTGCTTTGAATTCACTTCAGATTACCTAGCCCAGGATATTTCTTGAGGGCAGGGCTGCGTTTGCAAAGCGGCAGGCCGCAGGCATTGTGAATGATAGGTGCCCTTCGGCACGGTTTGTAAGGTTGTTACGGCAGTGTGCCACAAGGCGGCAGCACTACTCCGTGTCCTCTCTGGTAACTTGGGGAAACAAAGCCTTAGCGGGGGTCCCGGTGTTGGACGGGACATGGGGAGTCGAACGTGGCTAAACACACACCCCAGGGCTTGTGTATCCTCGCCTCCTGCCCCTTAACCTGCACTGCCGCACCCCAGGCGTATCGCAAGACTTGTAAGTGGGCTACTCGGTGGGTGCCGTGCTTCGCAGGTGGGGCGACTCTAACGAAGTGGGCTGGAGGTGGGGACCTGCCTAGCAGGAGCCGTGGAGAGCCGGTTTCCTCACAGCTCTTCCCTCTCAGCTGCTCCACCGTCACTTGGGTACACCAGGCTTTGCTTACCCGTAGGAGGGCCACGTTGGACCGGGAGACTGTGGTACCACGCAGGGGAGAATGGGCACTAGAGGTCCGAGGGGTCGCTGGTCAGGTGGCACGTCCTCCTCCCTTGCTCCCTCAGCAGCAGCATACTCCAGCCTTGGGACTTAGGCCCGCCAAGGCTCCAGGGGTGTGACTCCAGCCGATGACGTCACAGAGGCCTGAGGTAACAGAGGAAAGGCATTTCTTAACCCCTTCCTTGCCTTGTCTTTGAATACTCCTTTTCCCTTTCAGCATAGTTAATAAACAACGTTGCGTCTGTTTGAGTTCTACAGCCCCTTGATGCAATTATAATCGGAGCTGTCCCTGGAGCGTTTCGGGTTCTTTGCCCTGTCAGTTTATTGAGGAAAGTTTTGTAGCGCTCCCTATGCTTTCGGTTGGGTCGCCCTTGATGAGCACTTTTTGATACGTTAAGCGTGTGTCTGAGAATCCCAGCTTCCTACTTCCCCCTTTCCGGGTCTCCAATATCCCCCTCTGAGAACTCCACGCTTCTCTCTTCCCTTTGTAAACCTGTGTTTCCTTTGTATGCTGCTTCCTTTGTATCCCTATTTAGAATGCACATATAAGAGATAGCCTGGGATTTGTGCCTTGCTGCCTCTAATTTACCAGAATTAGTGAGATCATCGACTGCTCCATCCATGCTGCTGCAAATAGTATGAGATCATTTTGTTCTGTGGATGAGTGGTAGTCGAGGGAATGTAGGTAGCAGAACAGCTTTCTGCATTCACCCCGCGCTCGACATGTCGTTCCTTTGTGTGTCTTGGCTGTGGTAAAGGGTACCACAACGACCGCTGGGGTGCAAGTGCTTCCTTCCAATGATGCTGGTCTCTGGTTATACGACCTGCAGCGGGTTTGCCGAATCTCGGGGTCCCTCCAGTGTTTAGTTTGGTAAGGAACTTGCCTACTGACCTTCATACCGGCTGTTACCAATTTTCGATCCCGGCAACAGCAATGGTAGGCTTCCCTTTTGGGCATGCCCTCTTGAGCACTTAACGCTTTTAGCGTTTGTGAGGACTGCAGCCAGGGAAACCCTCGCCTAGCTTCCTTTGCACTGTCTAATCATGACAGATCCTGAGCATCTTTTCATTTGAATGTGCTGTTTTCTAAAACGCGGGTGAGTACCACTGAGGTCTTGAAAGGTTTCTGCCTGAGAGTCGGCCCTGCTTTGAATTCACTTCAGATTACCTAGCCCAGGATATTTCTTGAGGGCAGGGCTGCGTTTGCAAAGCGGCAGGCCGCAGGCATTGTGAATGATAGGTGCCCTTCGGCACGGTTTGTAAGGTTGTTACGGCAGTGTGCCACAAGGCGGCAGCACTACTCCGTGTCCTCTCTGGTAACTTGGGGAAACAAAGCCTTAGCGGGGGTCCCGGTGTTGGACGGGACATGGGGAGTCGAACGTGGCTAAACACACACCCCAGGGCTTGTGTATCCTCGCCTCCTGCCCCTTAACCTGCACTGCCGCACCCCAGGCGTATCGCAAGACTTGTAAGTGGGCTACTCGGTGGGTGCCGTGCTTCGCAGGTGGGGCGACTCTAACGAAGTGGGCTGGAGGTGGGGACCTGCCTAGCAGGAGCCGTGGAGAGCCGGTTTCCTCACAGCTCTTCCCTCTCAGCTGCTCCACCGTCACTTGGGTACACCAGGCTTTGCTTACCCGTAGGAGGGCCACGTTGGACCGGGAGACTGTGGTACCACGCAGGGGAGAATGGGCACTAGAGGTCCGAGGGGTCGCTGGTCAGGTGGCACGTCCTCCTCCCTTGCTCCCTCAGCAGCAGCATACTCCAGCCTTGGGACTTAGGCCCGCCAAGGCTCCAGGGGTGTGACTCCAGCCGATGACGTCGCAGAGGCCTGAGGTAACAGAGGAAAGGCATTTCTTAACCCCTTCCTTGCCTTGTCTTTGAATACTCCTTTTCCCTTTCAGCATAGTTAATAAACAACGTTGCGTCTGTTTGAGTTCTACAGCCCCTTGATGCAATTATAATCGGAGCTGTCCCTGGAGCGTTTCGGGTTCTTTGCCCTGTCAGTTTATTGAGGAAAGTTTTGTAGCGCTCCCTATGCTTTCGGTTCGGTCGCCCTTGATGCGCACTTTTTGATACGTTAAGCGTGTGTCTGAGAATCCCAGCTTCCTACTTCCCCCTTCCCGGGTCTCCAATATCCCCCTCTGAGAACTCCACGCTTCTCTCTTCCCTTTGTAAACCTGTGTTTCCTTTGTATGCTGCTTCCTTTGTATCCCTATTTAGACTGCACATATAAGAGATAGCCTGGGATTTGTGCCTTGCTGCCTCTAATTTACCAGAATGAGTGAGATCATCGACTGCTCCATCCATGCTGCTGCAAATAGTATGAGATCATTTTGTTCTGTGGATGAGTGGTAGTCGAGGGAATGTAGGTAGCAGAACAGCTTTCTGCATTCACCCCGCGCTCGACATGTCGTTCCTTTGTATGTCTTGGCTGTGGTAAAGGGTACCACAACGACCGCTGGGGTGCAAGTGCTTCCTTCCAATGATGCTGGTCTCTGGTTATACGACCTGCAGCGTGTGTGCCGAATCTCGGGGTCCCTCCAGTGTTTAGTTTGGTAAGGAACTTGCCTACTGACCTTCATACCGGCTGTTACCAATTTACGATCCCGGAAACAGCAATGGTAGGCTTCCCTTTTGGGCATGCCCTCTTGAGCACTTAACGCTTTTAGCGTTTGTGAGGACTGCAGCCAGGGAAACCCTCGCCTAGCTTCCTTTGCACTGTCTAATCATGACAGATCCTGAGCATCTTTTCATTTGAATGTGCTGTTTTCTAAAACGCGGGTGAGTACCACTGAGGTCTTGAAAGGTTTCTGCCTGAGAGTCGGCCCTGCTTTGAATTCACTTCAGATTACCTAGCCCAGGATATTTCTTGAGGGCAGGGCTGCGTTTGCAAAGCGGCAGGCCGCAGGCATTGTGAATGATAGGTGCCCTTCGGCACGGTTTGTAAGGTTGTTACGGCAGTGTGCCACAAGGCGGCAGCACTACTCCGTGTCCTCTCTGGTAACTTGGGGAAACAAAGCCTTAGCGGGGGTCCCGGTGTTGGACGGGACATGGGGAGTCGAACGTGGCTAAACACACACCCCAGGGCTTGTGTATCCTCGCCTCCTGCCCCTTAACCTGCACTGCCCCACCCCAGGCGTATCGCAAGACTTGTAAGTGGCTACTCGGTGGGTGCCGTGCTTCGCAGGTGGGGCGACTCTAACGAAGTGGGCTGGAGGTGGGAACCTGCCTAGCAGGAGCCGTGGAGAGCAGGTTTCCTCACAGCTCTTCCCTCTCAGCTGCTCCACCGTCACTTGGGTACACCAGGCTTTGCTTACCCGTAGGAGGGCCACGTTGGACCGGGAGACTGTGGAACCACGCAGGGGAGAATGGGCACTAGAGGTCCGAGGGGTCGCTGGTCAGGTGGCACGTCCTCCTCCCTTGCTCCCTCAGCAGCAGCATACTCCAGCCTTGGGACCCAGGCCCGCCGAGGCTCCAGGGGTGTGACTCCAGCCGATGACGTCGCAGAGGCCTGAGGTAACAGAGGAAAGGCATTTCTTAACCCCTTCCTTGCCTTGTCTTTGAATACTCCTTTTCCCTTTCAGCATAGTTAATAAACAACGTTGCGTCTGTTTGAGTTCTACAGCCCCTTGATGCAATTATAATCGGAGCTGTCCCTGGAGCGTTTCGGGTTCTTTGCCCTGTCAGTTTATTGAGGAAAGTTTTGTAGCGCTCCCTATGCTTTCGGTTCGGTCGCCCTTGATGCGCACTTTTTGATACGTTAAGCGTGTGTCTGAGAATCCCAGCTTCCTACTTCCCCCTTCCCGGGTCTCCAATATCCCCCTCTGAGAACTCCACGCTTCTCTCTTCCCTTTGTAAACCTGTGTTTCCTTTGTATGCTGCTTCCTTTGTATCCCTATTTAGACTGCACATATAAGAGATAGCCTGGGATTTGTGCCTTGCTGCCTCTAATTTACCAGAATCAGTGAGATCATCGACTGCTCCATCCATGCTGCTGCAAATAGTATGAGATCATTTTGTTCTGTGGATGAGTGGTAGTCGAGGGAATGTAGGTAGCAGAACAGCTTTCTGCATTCACCCCGCGCTCGACATGTCGTTCCTTTGTATGTCTTGGCTGTGGTAAAGGGTACCACAACGACCGCTGGGGTGCAAGTGCTTCCTTCCAATGATGCTGGTCTCTGGTTATACGACCTGCAGCGTGTGTGCCGAATCTCGGGGTCCCTCCAGTGTTTAGTTTGGTAAGGAACTTGCCTACTGACCTTCATACCGGCTGTTACCAATTTACGATCCCGGCAACAGCAATGGCAGGCTTCCCTTTTGGGCATGCCCTCTTGAGCACTTAACGCTTTTAGCGTTTGTGAGGACTGCAGCCAGGGAAACCCTCGCCTAGCTTCCTTTGCACTGTCTAATCATGAGAGATCCTGAGCATCTTTTCATTTGAATGTGCTGTTTTCTAAAACGCGGGTGAGTACCACTGAGGTCTGGAAAGGTTTCTGCCTGAGAGTCGGCCCTGCTTTGAATTCACTTCAGATTACCTAGCCCAGGATATTTCTTGAGGGCAGGGCTGCGTTTGCAAAGCGGCAGGCCGCAGGCATTGTGAATGATAGGTGCCCTTCGGCACGGTTTGTAAGGTTGTTACGGCAGTGTGCCACAAGGCGGCAGCACTACTCCGTGTCCTCTCTGGTAACTTGGGGAAACAAAGCCTTAGCGGGGGTCCCGGTGTTGGACGGGACATGGGGAGTCGAACGTGGCTAAACACACACCCCAGGGCTTGTGTATCCTCGCCTCCTCCCCCTTAACCTGCACTGCTGCACCCCAGGCGTATCGCAAGACTTATAAGTGGGCTACTCGGTGGGTGCCGTGCTTCGCAGGTGGGGCGACTCTAACGAAGTGGGCTGGAGGTGGGAACCTGCCTAGCAGGAGCTGTGGAGAGCCGGTTTCCTCACAGCTCTTCCCTCTCAGCTGCTCCACCGTCACTTGGGTACACCAGGCTTTGCTTACCCGTAGGAGGGCCACGTTGGACCCGGAGACTGTGGTACCACGCAGGGGAGAATGGGCACTAGAGGTCCGAGGGGTCGCTGGTCAGGTGGCACGTCCTCCTCCCTTGCTCCCTCAGCAGCAGCATACTCCAGCCTTGGGACCCAGGCCCGCCGAGGCTCCAGGGGTGTGACTCCAGCCGATGACGTCGCAGAGGCCTGAGGTAACAGAGGAAAGGCATTTCTTAACCCCTTCCTTGCCTTGTCTTTGAATACCCCTTTTCCCTTTCAGCATAGTTAATAAACAACGTTGCGTCTGTTTGAGTTCTACAGCCCCTTGATGCAATTATAATCGGAGCTGTCCCTGTAGCGTTTCGGGTTCTTTGCCCTGTCAGTTTATTGAGGAAAGTTTTGTAGCGCTCCCTATGCTTTCGGTTCGGTCGCCCTTGATGCGCACTTTTTGATACGTTAAGCGTGTGTCTGAGAATCCCAGCTTCCTACTTCCCCCTTCCCGGGTCTCCAATATCCCCCTCTGAGAACTCCACGCTTCTCTCTTCCCTTTGTAAACCTGTGTTTCCTTTGTATGCTGCTTCCTTTGTATCCCTATTTAGACTGCACATATAAGAGATAGCCTGGGATTTGTGCCTTGCTGCCTCTAATTTACCAGAATTAGTGAGATCATCGACTGCTCCATCCATGCTGCTGCAAATAGTATGAGATCATTTTGTTCTGTGGATGAGTGGTAGTCGAGGGAATGTAGGTAGCAGAACAGCTTTCTGCATTCACCCCGCGCTCGACATGTCGTTCCTTTGTGTGTCTTGGCTGTGGTAAAGGGTACCACAACGACCGCTGGGGTGCAAGTGCTTCCTTCCAATGATGCTGGTCTCTGGTTATACGACCTGCAGCGGGTTTGCCGAATCTCGGGGTCCCTCCAGTGTTTAGTTTGGTAAGGAACTTGCCTACTGACCTTCATACCGGCTGTTACCAATTTTCGATCCCGGCAACAGCAATGGTAGGCTTCCCTTTTGGGCATGCCCTCTTGAGCACTTAACGCTTTTAGCGTTTGTGAGGACTGCAGCCAGGGAAACCCTCGCCTAGCTTCCTTTGCACTGTCTAATCATGACAGATCCTGAGCATCTTTTCATTTGAATGTGCTGTTTTCTAAAACGCGGGTGAGTACCACTGAGGTCTTGAAAGGTTTCTGCCTTAGAGTCGGCCCTGCTTTGAATTCACTTCAGATTACCTAGCCCAGGATATTTCTTGAGGGCAGGGCTGCGTTTGCAAAGCGGCAGGCCGCAGGCATTGTGAATGATAGGTGCCCTTCGGCACGGTTTGTAAGGTTGTTACGGCAGTGTGCCACAAGGCGGCAGCACTACTCCGTGTCCTCTCTGGTAACTTGGGGAAACAAAGCCTTAGCGGGGGTCCCGGTGTTGGACGGGACATGGGGAGTCGAACGTGGCTAAACACACACCCCAGGGCTTGTGTATCCTCGCCTCCTGCCCCTTAACCTGCACTGCCGCACCCCAGGCGTATCGCAAGACTTGTAAGTGGGCTACTCGGTGGGTGCCGTGCTTCGCAGGTGGGGCGACTCTAACGAAGTGGGCTGGAGGTGGGGACCTGCCTAGCAGGAGCCGTGGAGAGCCGGTTTCCTCACAGCTCTTCCCTCTCAGCTGCTCCACCGTCACTTGGGTACACCAGGCTTTGCTTACCCGTAGGAGGGCCACGTTGGACCGGGAGACTGTGGTACCACGCAGGGGAGAATGGGCACTAGAGGTCCGAGGGGTCGCTGGTCAGGTGGCACGTCCTCCTCCCTTGCTCCCTCAGCAGCAGCATACTCCAGCCTTGGGACTTAGGCCCGCCAAGGCTCCAGGGGTGTGACTCCAGCCGATGACGTCGCAGAGGCCTGAGGTAACAGAGGAAAGGCATTTCTTAACCCCTTCCTTGCCTTGTCTTTGAATACTCCTTTTCCCTTTCAGCATAGTTAATAAACAACGTTGCGTCTGTTTGAGTTCTACAGCCCCTTGATGCAATTATAATCGGAGCTGTCCCTGGAGCGTTTCGGGTTCTTTGCCCTGTCAGTTTATTGAGGAAAGTTTTGTAGCGCTCCCTATGCTTTCGGTTGGGTCGCCCTTGATGAGCACTTTTTGATACGTTAAGCGTGTGTCTGAGAATCCCAGCTTCCTACTTCCCCCTTTCCGGGTCTCCAATATCCCCCTCTGAGAACTCCACGCTTCTCTCTTCCCTTTGTAAACCTGTGTTTCCTTTGTATGCTGCTTCCTTTGTATCCCTATTTAGAATGCACATATAAGAGATAGCCTGGGATTTGTGCCTTGCTGCCTCTAATTTACCAGAATTAGTGAGATCATCGACTGCTCCATCCATGCTGCTGCAAATAGTATGAGATCATTTTGTTCCGTGGATGAGTGGTAGTCGAGGGAATGTAGGTAGCAGAACAGCTTTCTGCATTCACCCCGCGCTCGACATGTCGTTCCTTTGTATGTCTTGGCTGTGGTAAAGGGTACCACAACGACCGCTGGGGTGCAAGTGCTTCCTTCCAATGATGCTAGTCTCTGGTTATACGACCTGCAGCGTGTGTGCCGAATCTCGGGGTCCCTCCAGTGTTTAGTTTGGTAAGGAACTTGCCTACTGACCTTCATACCGGCTGTTACCAATTTACGATCCCGGCAACAGCAATGGCAGGCTTCCCTTTTGGGCATGCCCTCTTGTGCACTTAACGCTTTTAGCGTTTGTGAGGACTGCAGCCAGGGAAACCCTCGCCTAGCTTCCTTTGCACTGTCTAATCATGACAGATCCTGAGCATCTTTTCATTTGAATGTGCTGTTTTCTAAAACGCGGGTGAGTACCACTGAGGTCTTGAAAGGTTTCTGCCTGAGAGTCGGCCCTGCTTTGAATTCACTTCAGATTACCTAGCCCAGGATATTTCTTGAGGGCAGGGCTGCGTTTGCAAAGCGGCAGGCCGCAGGCATTGTGAATGATAGGTGCCCTTCGGCACGGTTTGTAAGGTTGTTACGGCAGTGTGCCACAAGGCGGCAGCACTACTCCGTGTCCTCTCTGGTAACTTGGGGAAACAAAGCCTTAGGGGGGGACCCGGTGTTGGACGGGACATAGGGAGTCGAACGTGGCTAAACACACACCCCAGGGCTTGTGTATCCTCGCCTCCTGCCCCTTAACCTGCACTGCCGCACCCCAGGCGTATCGCAACACTTGTAAGTGGGCTACTCGGTGGGTGCCGTGCTTCGCAGGTGGGGCGACTCTAACGAAGTGGGCTGGAGGTGGGGACCTGCCTAGCAGGAGCCGTGGAGAGCCGGTTTCCTCACAGCTCTTCCCACTCAGCTCCTCCACCGTCACTTGAGTACACCAGGATTTGCTTACCCGTAGGAGGGCCACGTTGGACCGGGAGACTGTGGTACCACGCAGGGGAGAATGGACACTAGAGGTCCGAGGGGTCGCTGGTCAGGTGGCACGTCCTCCTCCCTTGCTCCCTCAGCAGCAGCATACTCCAGCCTTGGGACCCAGGCCCGCCGAGGCTCCAGGGGTGTGACTCCAACCGATAACGTCGCAGAGGCCTGAGGTAACAGAGGAAAAGCATTTCTTAACCCCTTCCTTGCCTTGTCCTTGAATACTCCTTTTCCCTTTCAGCATAGTTAATAAACAACGTTGCGTCTGTTTGAGTTCTACAGCCCCTTGATGCAATTATAATCGGAGCTGTCCCTGGAGCGTTTCGGGTTCTTTGCCCTGTCAGTTTATTGAGGAAAGTTTTGTGGCGCTCCCTATGCTTTCGGTTGGGTCGCCCTTGATGAGCACTTTTTGATACGTTAAGCGTGTGTCTGAGAATCCCAGCTTCCTACTTCCCCCTTCCCGGGTCTCCAATATCCCCCTCTGAGAACTCCACGCTTCTCTCTTCCCTTTGTAAACCTGTGTTTCCTTTGTATGCTGCTTCCTTTGTATCCCTATTTAGACTGCACATATAAGAGATAGCCTGGGATTTGTGCCTTGCTGCCTCTAATTTACCAGAATTAGTGAGATCATCGACTGCTCCATCCATGCTGTTGCAAATAGTATGAGATCATTTTGTTCTGTGGATGAGTGGTAGTCGAGGGAATGTAGGTAGCAGAACAGCTTTCTGCATTCACCCCGCGCTCGACATGTCGTTCCTTTGTATGTCTTGGCTGTGGTAAAGGGTACCACAACGACCGCTGGGGTGCAAGTGCTTCCTTCCAATGATGCTGGTCTCTGGTTATACGACCTGCAGCGTGTGTGCCGAATCTCGGGGTCCCTCCAGTGTTTAGTTTGGTAAGGAACTTGCCTACTGACCTTCATACCGGCTGTTACCAATTTACGATCCCGGCAACAGCAATGGTAGGCTTCCCTTTTGGGCATGCCCTCTTGAGCACTTAACGCTTTTAGCGTTTGTGAGGACTGCAGCCAGGGAAACCCTCGCCTAGCTTCCTTTGCACTCTCTAATCATGACAGATCCTGAGCATCTTTTCATTTGAATGTGCTGTTTTCTAAAACGCCGGTGAGCACCACTGAAGTCTTGAAAGGTTTCTGCCTGAGAGTCGGCCGTGCTTTGAATTCACTTCAGATTACCTAGCCCAGGATAATTCTTGAGGGCAGGGCTGCGTTTGCAAAGAGGCAGGCCGCAGGCATTGTGAATGATAGGTGCCCTTCGGCACGGTTTGTAAGGTTGTTACGGCAGTGTGCCACAAGGCGGCAGCACTACTCCGTGTCCTCTCTGGTAACTTGGGGAAACAAAGCCTTAGCGGGGGTCCCGGTGTTGGACGGGACATGGGGAGTCGAACGTGGCTAAACACACACCCCAGGGCTTGTGTATCCTCGCCTCCTGCCCCTTAACCTGCACTGCCCCACCCCAGGCGTATCGCAAGACTTGTAAGTGGCTACTCGGTGGGTGCCGTGCTTCGCAGGTGGGGCGACTCTAACGAAGTGGGCTGGAGGTGGGAACCTGCCTAGCAGGAGCCGTGGAGAGCAGGTTTCCTCACAGCTCTTCCCTCTCAGCTGCTCCACCGTCACTTGGGTACACCAGGCTTTGCTTACCCGTAGGAGGGCCACGTTGAACCGGGAGACTGTGGAACCACGCAGGGGAGAATGGGCACTAGAGGTCCGAGGGGTCGCTGGTCAGGTGGCACGTCCTCCTCCCTTGCTCCCTCAGCAGCAGCATACTCCAGCCTTGGGACCCAGGCCCGCCGAGGCTCCAGGGGTGTGACTCCAACCGATAACGTCGCAGAGGCCTGAGGTAACAGAGGAAAAGCATTTCTTAACCCCTTCCTTGCCTTGTCTTTGAATACTCCTTTTCCCTTTCAGCATAGTTAATAAACAACGTTGCGTCTGTTTGAGTTCTACAGCCCCTTGATGCAATTATAATCGGAGCTGTCCCTGGAGCGTTTCGGGTTCTTTGCCCTGTCAGTTTATTGAGGAAAGTTTTGTGGCGCTCCCTATGCTTTCGGTTGGGTCGCCCTTGATGAGCACTTTTTGATACGGTAAGCGTGTGTCTGAGAATCCAAGCTTCCTACTTCCCCCTTCCCGGGTCTCCAATATCCCCCTCTGAGAACTCCACGCTTCTCTCTTCCCTTTGTAAACCTGTGTTTCCTTTGTATGCTGCTTCCTTTGTATCCCTATTTAGACTGCACATATAAGAGATAGCCTGGGATTTGTGCCTTGCTGCCTCTAATTTACCAGAATTAGTGAGATCATCGACTGCTCCATCCATGCTGCTGCAAATAGTATGAGATCATTTTGTTCTGTAGATGAGTGGTAGTCGAGGGAATGTAGGTAGCAGAACAGCTTTCTGCATTCACCCCGCGCTCGACATGTCGTTCCTTTGTATGTCTTGGCTGTGGTAAAGGGTACCACAACGACCGCTGGGGTGCAAGTGCTTCCTTCCAATGATGCTGGTCTCTGGTTATACGACCTGCAGCGTGTGTGCCGAATCTCGGGGTCCCTCCAGTGTTTAGTTTGGTAAGGAACTTGCCTAGTGACCTTCATACCGGCTGTTACCAATTTACGATCCCGGCAACAGCAATGGTAGGCTTCCCTTTTGGGCATGCCCTCTTGAGCACTTAACGCTTTTAGCGTTTGTGAGGACTGCAGCCAGGGAAACCCTCGCCTAGCTTCCTTTGCACTCTCTAATCATGACAGATCCTGAGCATCTTTTCATTTGAATGTGCTGTTTTCTAAAACGCGGGTGAGTACCACTGAGGTCTTGAAAGGTTTCTGCCTGAGAGTCGGCCCTGCTTTGAATTCACTTCAGATTACCTAGCCCAGGATATTTCTTGAGGGCAGGGCTGCGTTTGCAAAGCGGCAGGCCGCAGGCATTGTGAATGATAGGTGCCCTTCGGCACGGTTTGTAAGGTTGTTACGGCAGTGTGCCACAAGGCGGCAGCACTACTCCGTGTCCTCTCTGGTAACTTGGGGAAACAAAGCCTTAGCGGGGGTCCCGGTGTTGGACGGGACATGGGGAGTCGAACGTGGCTAAACACACACCCCAGGGCTTGTGTATCCTCGCCTCCTGCCCCTTAACCTGCACTGCCCCACCCCAGGCGTATCGCAAGACTTGTATGTGGGCTACTCGGTGGGTGCCGTGCTTCGCAGGTGGGGCGGCTGTAACGAAGTGGGCTGGAGGTGGGGACCTGCCTAGCAGGAGCCGTGGAGAGCCGGTTTCCTCACAGCTCTTCCCTCTCAGCTGCTCCACCGTCACTTGGGTTCACCAGGCTTTGCTTACCCGTAGGAGGGCCACGTTGGACCGGGAGACTGTGGTACCACGCAGGGGAGAATGGGCACTAGAGGTCCGAGGGGTCGCTGGTCAGGTGGCACGTCCTCCTCCCTTGCTCCCTCAGCAGCAGCATACTCCAGCCTTGGGACCCAGGCCCGCTGAGGCTCCAGGGGTGTGACTCCAGCGGATGACGTCGCAGAGGCCTGAGGTAACAGAGGAAAGGCATTTCTTAACCCCTTCCTTGCCTTGTCTTTGAATACTCCTTTTCCCTTTCAGCATAGTTAATAAACAACGTTGCGTCTGTTTGAGTTCTACAGCCCCTTGATGCAATTATAATCGGAGCTGTCCCTGGAGCGTTTCGGGTTCTTTGCCCTGTCAGTTTATTGAGGAAAGTTTTGTAGCGCTCCCTATGCTTTCGGTTCGGTCGCTTTTGATGCGCACTTTTTGATACGTTAAGCGTGTGTCTGAGAATCCCAGCTTCCTACTTCCCCTTTCCCGGGTCTCCAATATCCCCCCTCTGAGAACTCCACGCTTCTCTCTTCCCTTTGTAAACCTGTGTTTCCTTTGTATGCTGCTTCCTTTGTATCCCTATTTAGACTGCACATATAAGCGATAGCCTGGGATTTGTGCCTTGCTGCCTCTAATTTACCAGAATGAGTGAGATCATCGACTGCTCCATCCATGCTGCTGCAAATAGTATGAGATCATTTTGTTCTGTGGATGAGTGGTAGTCGAGGGAATGTAGGTAGCAGAACAGCTTTCTGCATTCACCCCGCGCTCGACATGTCGTTCCTTTGTATGTCTTGGCTGTGGTAAAGGGTACCACAACGACCGCTGGGGTGCAAGTGCTTCCTTCCAATGATGCTAGTCTCTGGTTATACGACCTGCAGCGGGTTTGCGGAATCTCGGGGTCCCTCCAGTGTTTAGTTTGGTAAGGAACTTGCCTAGTGACCTTCATACCGGCTGTTACCAATTTACGATCCCGGCAACAGCAATGGTAGGCTTCCCTTTTGGGCATGCCCTCTTGAGCACTTAACGCTTTTAGCGTTTGTGAGGACTGCAGCCAGGGAAACCCTCGCCTAGCTTCCTTTGCACTGTCTAATCATGAGAGATCCTGAGCATCTTTTCATTTGAATGTGCTGTTTTCTAAAACGCGGGTGAGTACCACTGAGGTCTTGAAAGGTTTCTGCCTGAGAGTCGGCCCTGCTTTGAATTCACTTCAGATTACCTAGCCCAGGATATTTCTTGAGGGCAGGGCTGCGTTTGCAAAGCGGCAGGCCGCAGGCATTTTGAATAATAGGTGCCCTTCGGCACGGTTTGTAAGGTTGTTACGGCAGTGTGCCACAAGGCGGCAGCACTACTCCGTGTCCTCTCTGGTAACTTGGGGAAACAAAGCCTTAGCGGGGGTCCCGGTGTTGGACGGGACATGGGGAGTCGAACGTGGCTAAACACACACCCCAGGGCTTGTGTATCCTCGCCTCCTGCCCCTTAACCTGCACTGCCGCACCCCAGGCGTATCGCAAGACTTGTAAGTGGGCTACTCGGTGGGTGCCGTGCTTCGCAGGTGGGGCGACTCTAACGAAGTGGGCTGGAGGTGGGGACCTGCCTAGCAGGAGCCGTGGAGAGCCGGTTTCCTCACAGCTCTTCCCACTCAGCTGCTCCACCGTCACTTGGGTACACCAGGATTTGCTTACCCGTAGGAGGGCCACGTTGGACCGGGAGACTGTGGTACCACGCAGGGGAGAATGGACACTAGAGGTCCGAGGGGTCGCTGGTCAGGTGGCACGTCCTCCTCCGTTGCTCCCTCAGCAGCAGCATACTCCAGCCTTGGGACCCAGGCCCGCCGAGGCTCCAGGGGTGTGACTCCAACCGATAACGTCGCAGAGGCCTGAGGTAACAGAGGAAAAGCATTTCTTAACCCCTTCCTTGCCTTGTCTTTGAATACTCCTTTTCCCTTTCAGCATAGTTAATAAACAACGTTGCGTCTGTTTGAGTTCTACAGCCCCTTGATGCAATTATAATCGGAGCTGTCCCTGGAGCGTTTCGGGTTCTTTGCCCTGTCAGTTTATTGAGGAAAGTTTTGTGGCGCTCCCTATGCTTTCGGTTGGGTCGCCCTTGATGCGCACTTTTTGATACGTTAAGCGTGTGTCTGAGAATCCCAGCTTCCTACTTCCCCCTTCCCGGGTCTCCAATATCCCCCTCTGAGAACTCCACGCTTCTCTCTTCCCTTTGTAAACCTGTGTTTCCTTTGTATGCTGCTTCCTTTGTATCCCTATTTAGACTGCACATATAAGAGATAGCCTGGGATTTGTGCCTTGCTGCCTCTAATTTACCAGAATTAGTGAGATCATCGACTGCTCCATCCATGCTGCTGCAAATAGTATGAGATCATTTTGTTCTGTGGATGAGTGGTAGTCGAGGGAATGTAGGTAGCAGAACAGCTTTCTGCATTCACCCCGCGCTCGACATGTCGTTCCTTTGTATGTCTTGGCTGTGGTAAAGGGTACCACAACGACCGCTGGGGTGCAAGTGCTTCCTTCCAATGATGCTGGTCTCTGGTTATACGACCTGCAGCGTGTGTGCCGAATCTCGGGGTCCCTCCAGTGTTTAGTTTGGTAAGGAACTTGCCTACTGACCTTCATACCGGCTGTTACCAATTTACGATCCCGGCAACAGCAATGGTAGGCTTCCCTTTTGGGCATGCCCTCTTGAGCACTTAACGCTTTTAGCGTTTGTGAGGACTGCAGCCAGGGAAACCCTCGCCTAGCTTCCTTTGCACTCTCTAATCATGACAGATCCTGAGCATCTTTTCTTTTGAATGTGCTGTTTTCTAAAACGCGGGTGAGTACCACTTAAGTCTTGAAAGGTTTCTGCCTGAGAGTCGGCCCTGCTTTGAATTCACTTCTGATTACCTAGCCCAGGATAATTCTTGAGGGCAGGGCTGCGTTTGCAAAGAGGCAGGCCGCAGGCATTGTGAATGATAGGTGCCCTTCGGCACGGTTTGTAAGGTTGTTACGGCAGTGTGCCACAAGGCGGCAGCACTACTCCGTGTCCTCTCTGGTAACTTGGGGAAACAAAGCCTTAGCGGGGGTCTCGGTGTTGGACGGGACATGGGGATTCGAACGTGGCTAAACACACACCCCAGGGCTTGTGTATCCTCGCCTCCTGCCCCTTAACCTGCACTGCCGCACCCCAGGCGTATCGCAAGACTTGTAAGTGGGCTACTCGGTGGGTGCCGTGCTTCGCAGGTGGGGCGACTCTAACGAAGTGGGCTGGAGGTGGGGACCTGCCTAGCAGGAGCCGTGGAGAGCCGGTTTCCTCACAGCTCTTCCCTCTCAGCTGCTCCACCGTCACTTGGGTACACCAGGCTTTGCTTACCCGTAGGAGGGCCACGTTGGACCGGGAGACTGTGGTACCACGCAGGGGAGAATGGGCACTAGAGGTCCGAGGGGTCGCTGGTCAGGTGGCACGTCCTCCTCCCTTGCTCCCTCAGCAGCAGCATACTCCAGCCTTGGGACCCAGGCCCGCCGAGGCTCCAGGGGTGTGACTCCAGCCGATGACGTCGCAGAGGCCTGAGGTAACAGAGGAAAGGCATTTCTTAACCCCTTCCTTGCCTTGTCTTTGAATACTCCTTTTCCCTTTCAGCATAGTTAATAAACAACGTTGCGTCTGTTTGAGTTCTACAGCCCCTTGATGCAATTATAATCGGAGCTGTCCCTGGAGCGTTTCGGGTTCTTTGCCCTGTCAGTTTATTGAGGAAAGTTTTGTAGCGCTCCCTATGCTTTCGGTTGGGTCGCCCTTGATGAGCACTTTTTGATACGTTAAGCGTGTGTCTGAAAATCCCAGCTTCCTACTTCCCCCTTCCCGGGTCTCCAATATCCCCCTCTGAGAACTCCACGCTTCTCTCTTCCCTTTGTAAACCTGTGTTTCCTTTGTATGCTGCTTCCTTTGTATCCCTATTTAGACTGCACATATAAGAGATAGCCTGGGATTTGTGCCTTGCTGCCTCTAATTTACCAGAATGAGTGAGATCATCGACTGCTCCATCCATGCTGCTGCAAATAGTATGAGATCATTTTGTTCTGTGGATGAGTGGTAGTCGAGGGAATGTAGGTAGCAGAACAGCTTTCTGCATTCACCCCGCGCTCGACATGTCGTTCCTTTGTATGTCTTGGCTGTGGTAAAGGGTACCACAACGACCGCTGGGGTGCAAGTGCTTCCTTCCAATGATGCTAGTCTCTGGTTATACGACCTGCAGCGGGTTTGCGGAATCTCGGGGTCCCTCCAGTGTTTAGTTTGGTAAGGAACTTGCCTACTGACCTTCATACCGGCTGTTACCAATTTACGATCCCGGCAACAGCAATGGTAGGCTTCCCTTTTGGGCATGCCCTCTTGAGCACTTAACGCTTTTAGCGTTGGTGAGGACTGCAGCCAGGGAAACCCTCGCCTAGCTTCCTTTGCACTCTCTAATCATGACAGATCCTGAGCATCTTTTCTTTTGAATGTGCTGTTTTCTAAAACGCGGGTGAGTACCACTGAGGTCTTGAAAGGTTTCTGCCTGAGAGTCGGCCCTGCTTTGAATTCACTTCAGATTACCTAGCCCAGGATATTTCTTGAGGGCAGGGCTGCGTTTGCAAAGCGGCAGGCCGCAGGCATTGTGAATGATAGGTGCCCTTCGGCACGGTTTGTAAGGTTGTTACGGCAGTGTGCCACAAGGCGGCAGCACTACTCCGTGTCCTCTCTGGTAACTTGGGGAAACAAAGCCTTAGCGGGGGTCCCGGTGTTGGACGGGACATGGGGAGTCGAACGTGGCTAAACACACACCCCAGGGCTTGTGTATCCTCGCCTCCTGCCCCTTAACCTGCACTGCCCCACCCCAGGCATATCGCAAGACTTGTAAGTGGGCTACTCGGTGGGTACCGTGCTTCGCAGGTGGGGCGGCTGTAACGAAGTGGGCTGGAGGTGGGGACCTGCCTAGCAGGAGCCGTGGAGAGCCGGTTTCCTCACAGCTCTTCCCTCTCAGCTGCTCCACCGTCACTTGGGTACACCAGGCTTTGCTTACCCGTAGGAGGGCCACGTTGGACCGGGAGACTGTGGTACCACGCAGGGGAGAATGGGCACTAGAGGTCCGAGGGGTCGCTGGTCAGGTGGCACGTCCTCCTCCCTTGCTCCCTCAGCAGCAGCATACTCCAGCCTTGGGACCCAGGCCCGCCGAGGCTCCAGGGGTGTGACTCCAGCCGATGACGTCGCAGAGGCCTGAGGTAACAGAGGAAAGGCATTTCTTAACCCCTTCCTTGCCTTGTCTTTGAATACTCCTTTTCCCTTTCAGCATAGTTAATAAACAACGTTGCGTCTGTTTGAGTTCTACAGCCCCTTGATGCAATTATAATCGGAGCTGTCCCTGGAGCGTTTCGGGTTCTTTGCCCTGTCAGTTTATTGAGGAAAGTTTTGTAGCGCTCCCTATGCTTTCGGTTCGGTCGCCCTTGATGCGCACTTTTTGATACGTTAAGCGTGTGTCTGAGAATCCCAGCTTCCTACTTCCCCCTTCCCGGGTCTCCAATATCCCCCTCTGAGAACTCCACGCTTCTCTCTTCCCTTTGTAAACCTGTGTTTCCTTTGTATGCTGCTTCCTTTGTATCCCTATTTAGACTGCACATATAAGAGATAGCCTGGGATTTGTGCCTTGCTGCCTCTAATTTACCAGAATCAGTGAGATCATCGACTGCTCCATCCATGCTGCTGCAAATAGTATGAGATCATTTTGTTCTGTGGATGAGTGGTAGTCGAGGGAATGTAGGTAGCAGAACAGCTTTCTGCATTCACCCCGCGCTCGACATGTCGTTCCTTTGTATGTCTTGGCTGTGGTAAAGGGTACCACAACGACCGCTGGGGTGCAAGTGCTTCCTTCCAATGATGCTATTCTCTGGTTATACGACCTGCAGCGTGTGTACCGAATCTCGGGGTCCCTCCAGTGTTTAGTTTGATAAGGAACTTGCCTACTGACCTTCATACCGGCTGTTACCAATTTACGATCCCGGCAACAGCAATGGTAGGCTTCTCTTTTGGGCATGCCCTCTTGAGCACTTAACGCTTTTAGCGTTTGTGAGGACTGCAGCCAGGGAAACCCTCGCCTAGCTTCCTTTGCACTCTCTAATCATGACAGATTCTGAGCATCTTTTCATTTGAATGTGCTGTTTTCTAAAACGCGGGTGAGCACCACTGAGGTCTTGAAAGGTTTCTGCCTGAGAGTCGGCCCTGCTTTGAATTCACTTCAGATTACCTAGCCCAGGATATTTCTTGAGGGCAGGGCTGCGTTTGCAAAGCGGCAGGCCGCAGGCATTGTGAATGATAGGTGCCCTTCGGCACGGTTTGTAAGGTTGTTACAGCAGTGTGCCACAAGGCGGCAGCACTACTCCGTGTCCTCTCTGGTAACTTGGGGAAACAAAGCCTTAGCGGGGGTCCCGGTGTTGGACGGGACATGGGGAGTCGAACGTGGCTAAACACACACCCCAGGGCTTGTGTATCCTCGCCTCCTGCCCCTTAACCTGCACTGCCGCACCCCAGGCGTATCGCAACACTTGTAAGTGGGCTACTCGGTGGGTGCCGTGCTTCGCAGGTGGGGCGACTCTAACGAAGTGGGCTGGAGGTGGGGACCTGCCTAGCAGGAGCCGTGGAGAGCCGGTTTCCTCACAGCTCTTCCCACTCAGCTGCTCCACCGTCACTTGAGTACACCAGGATTTGCTTACCCGTAGGAGGGCCACGTTGGACCGGGAGACTGTGGTACCACGCAGGGGAGAATGGGCACTAGAGGTCCGAGGGGTCGCTGGTCAGGTGGCACGTCCTCCTCCCTTGCTCCCTCAGCAGCAGCATACTCCAGCCTTGGGACCCAGGCCCGCCGAGGCTCCAGGGGTGTGACTCCAGCCGATGACGTCGCAGAGGCCTGAGGTAACAGAGGAAAGGCATTTCTTAACCCCTTCCTTGCCTTGTCTTTGAATACTCCTTTTCCCTTTCAGCATAGTTAATAAACAACGTTGCGTCTGTTTGAGTTCTACAGCCCCTTGATGCAATTATAATCGGAGCTGTCCCTGGAGCGTTTCGGGTTCTTTGCCCTGTCAGTTTATTGAGGAAAGTTTTGTAGCGCTCCCTATGCTTTCGGTTCGGTCGCCCTTGATGCGCACTTTTTGATACGTTAAGCGTGTGTCTGAGAATCCCAGCTTCCTACTTCCCCTTTCCCGTGTCTCCAATATCCCCCCTCTGAGAACTCCACGCTTCTCTCTTCCCTTTGTAAACCTGTGTTTCCTTTGTATGCTGCTTCCTTTGTATCCCTATTTAGACTGCACATATAAGAGATAGCCTGGGATTTGTGCCTTGCTGCCTCTAATTTACCAGAATTAGTGAGATCATCGACTGCTCCATCCATGCTGCTGCAAATAGTATGAGATCATTTTGTTCTGTGGATGAGTGGTAGTCGAGGGAATGTAGGTAGCAGAACAGCTTTCTGCATTCACCCCGCGCTCGACATGTCGTTCCTTTGTATGTCTTGGCTGTGGTAAAGGGTACCACAACGACCGCTGGGGTGCAAGTGCTTCCTTCCAATGATGCTGGTCTCTGGTTATACGACCTGCAGCGTGTGTGCCGAATCTCGGGGTCCCTCCAGTGTTTAGTTTGGTAAGGAACTTGCCTAGTGACCTTCATACCGGCTGTTACCAATTTACGATCCCGGAAACAGCAATGGTAGGCTTCCCTTTTGGGCATGCCCTCTTGAGCACTTAACGCTTTTAGCATTTGTGAGGACTGCAGCCAGGGAAACCCTCGCCTAGCTTCCTTTGCACTCTCTAATCATGACAGATCCTGAGCATCTTTTCATTTGAATGTGCTGTTTTCTAAAACGCGGGTGAGTACCACTGAGGTCTTGAAAGGTTTCTGCCTGAGAGTCGGCCGTGCTTTGAATTCACTTCAGATTACCTAGCCCAGGATAATTCTTGAGGGCAGGGCTGCGTTTGCAAAGAGGCAGGCCGCAGGCATTGTGAATGATAGGTGCCCTTCGGCACGGTTTGTAAGGTTGTTACGGCAGTGTGCCACAAGGCGGCAGCACTACTCCGTGTCCTCTCTGGTAACTTGGGGAAACAAAGCCTTAGCGGGGGTCCCGGTGTTGGACGGGACATGGGGAGTCGAACGTGGCTAAACACACACCCCAGGGCTTGTGTATCCTCGCCTCCTGCCCCTTAACCTGCACTGCCCCACCCCAGGCGTATCGCAAGACTTGTATGTGGGCTACTCGGTGGGTGCCGTGCTTCGCAGGTGGGGCGACTGTAACGAAGTGGGCTGGAGGTGGGGACCTGCCTAGCAGGAGCCGTGGAGAGCCGGTTTCCTCACAGCTCTTCCCTCTCAGCTGCTCCACCGTCACTTGGGTTCACCAGGCTTTGCTTACCCGTAGGAGGGCCACGTTGGACCGGGAGACTGTGGTACCACGCAGGGGAGAATGGGCACTAGAGGTCCGAGGGGTCGCTGGTCAGGTGGCACGTCCTCCTCCCTTGCTCCCTCAGCAGCAGCATACTCCAGCCTTGGGACCCAGGCCCGCTGAGGCTCCAGGGGTGTGACTCCAGCGGATGACGTCGCAGAGGCCTGAGGTAACAGAGGAAAGGCATTTCTTAACCCCTTCCTTGCCTTGTCTTTGAATACTCCTTTTCCCTTTCAGCATAGTTAATAAACAACGTTGCGTCTGTTTGAGTTCTACAGCCCCTTGATGCAATTATAATCGGAGCTGTCCCTGGAGCGTTTCGGGTTCTTTGCCCTGTCAGTTTATTGAGGAAAGTTTTGTAGCGCTCCCTATGCTTTCGGTTCGGTCGCTTTTGATGCGCACTTTTTGATACGTTAAGCGTGTGTCTGAGAATCCCAGCTTCCTACTTCCCCTTTCCCGGGTCTCCAATATCCCCCCTCTGAGAACTCCACGCTTCTCTCTTCCCTTTGTAAACCTGTGTTTCCTTTGTATGCTGCTTCCTTTGTATCCCTATTTAGACTGCACATATAAGCGATAGCCTGGGATTTGTGCCTTGCTGCCTCTAATTTACCAGAATGAGTGAGATCATCGACTGCTCCATCCATGCTGCTGCAAATAGTATGAGATCATTTTGTTCTGTGGATGAGTGGTAGTCGAGGGAATGTAGGTAGCAGAACAGCTTTCTGCATTCACCCCGCGCTCGACATGTCGTTCCTTTGTATGTCTTGGCTGTGGTAAAGGGTACCACAACGACCGCTGGGGTGCAAGTGCTTCCTTCCAATGATGCTAGTCTCTGGTTATACGACCTGCAGCGGGTTTGCGGAATCTCGGGGTCCCTCCAGTGTTTAGTTTGGTAAGGAACTTGCCTAGTGACCTTCATACCGGCTGTTACCAATTTACGATCCCGGCAACAGCAATGGTAGGCTTCCCTTTTGGGCATGCCCTCTTGAGCACTTAACGCTTTTAGCGTTTGTGAGGACTGCAGCCAGGGAAACCCTCGCCTAGCTTCCTTTGCACTGTCTAATCATGAGAGATCCTGAGCATCTTTTCATTTGAATGTGCTGTTTTCTAAAACGCGGGTGAGTACCACTGAGGTCTTGAAAGGTTTCTGCCTGAGAGTCGGCCCTGCTTTGAATTCACTTCAGATTACCTAGCCCAGGATATTTCTTGAGGGCAGGGCTGCGTTTGCAAAGCGGCAGGCCGCAGGCATTTTGAATGATAGGTGCCCTTCGGCACGGTTTGTAAGGTTGTTACGGCAGTGTGCCACAAGGCGGCAGCACTACTCCGTGTCCTCTCTGGTAACTTGGGGAAACAAAGCCTTAGCGGGGGTCCCGGTGTTGGACGGGACATGGGGAGTCGAACGTGGCTAAACACACACCCCAGGGCTTGTGTATCCTCGCCTCCTGCCCCTTAACCTGCACTGCCGCACCCCAGGCGTATCGCAAGACTTGTAAGTGGGCTACTCGGTGGGTGCCGTGCTTCGCAGGTGGGGCGACTCTAACGAAGTGGGCTGGAGGTGGGGACCTGCCTAGCAGGAGCCGTGGAGAGCCGGTTTCCTCACAGCTCTTCCCACTCAGCTGCTCCACCGTCACTTGGGTACACCAGGATTTGCTTACCCGTAGGAGGGCCACGTTGGACCGGGAGACTGTGGTACCACGCAGGGGAGAATGGACACTAGAGGTCCGAGGGGTCGCTGGTCAGGTGGCACGTCCTCCTCCGTTGCTCCCTCAGCAGCAGCATACTCCAGCCTTGGGACCCAGGCCCGCCGAGGCTCCAGGGGTGTGACTCCAACCGATAACGTCGCAGAGGCCTGAGGTAACAGAGGAAAAGCATTTCTTAACCCCTTCCTTGCCTTGTCTTTGAATACTCCTTTTCCCTTTCAACATAGTTAATAAACAACGTTGCGTCTGTTTGAGTTCTACAGCCCCTTGATGCAATTATAATCGGAGCTGTCCCTGGAGCGTTTCGGGTTCTTTGCCCTGTCAGTTTATTGAGGAAAGTTTTGTGGCGCTCCCTATGCTTTCGGTTGGGTCGCCCTTGATGCGCACTTTTTGATACGTTAAGCGTGTGTCTGAGAATCCCAGCTTCCTACTTCCCCCTTCCCGGGTCTCCAATATCCCCCTCTGAGAACTCCACGCTTCTCTCTTCCCTTTGTAAACCTGTGTTTCCTTTGTATGCTGCTTCCTTTGTATCCCTATTTAGACTGCACATATAAGAGATAGCCTGGGATTTGTGCCTTGCTGCCTCTAATTTACCAGAATTAGTGAGATCATCGACTGCTCCATCCATGCTGCTGCAAATAGTATGAGATCATTTTGTTCTGTGGATGAGTGGTAGTCGAGGGAATGTAGGTAGCAGAACAGCTTTCTGCATTCACCCCGCGCTCGACATGTCGTTCCTTTGTATGTCTTGGCTGTGGTAAAGGGTACCACAACGACCGCTGGGGTGCAAGTGCTTCCTTCCAATGATGCTGGTCTCTGGTTATACGACCTGCAGCGTGTGTGCCGAATCTCGGGGTCCCTCCAGTGTTTAGTTTGGTAAGGAACTTGCCTACTGACCTTCATACCGGCTGTTACCAATTTACGATCCCGGCAACAGCAATGGTAGGCTTCCCTTTTGGGCATGCCCTCTTGAGCACTTAACGCTTTTAGCGTTTGTGAGGACTGCAGCCAGGGAAACCCTCGCCTAGCTTCCTTTGCACTCTCTAATCATGACAGATCCTGAGCATCTTTTCTTTTGAATGTGCTGTTTTCTAAAACGCGGGTGAGTACCACTGAGGTCTTGAAAGGTTTCTGCCTGAGAGTCGGCCCTGCTTTGAATTCACTTCAGATTACCTAGCCCAGGATATTTCTTGAGGGCAGGGCTGCGTTTGCAAAGCGGCAGGCCGCAGGCATTGTGAATGATAGGTGCCCTTCGGCACGGTTTGTAAGGTTGTTACGGCAGTGTGCCACAAGGCGGCAGCACTACTCCGTGTCCTCTCTGGTAACTTGGGGAAACAAAGCCTTAGCGGGGGTCCCGGTGTTGGACGGGACATGGGGAGTCGAACGTGGCTAAACACACACCCCAGGGCTTGTGTATCCTCGCCTCCTGCCCCTTAACCTGCACTGCCCCACCCCAGGCATATCGCAAGACTTGTAAGTGGGCTACTCGGTGGGTGCCGTGCTTCGCAGGTGGGGCGGCTGTAACGAAGTGGGCTGGAGGTGGGGACCTGCCTAGCAGGAGCCGTGGAGAGCCGGTTTCCTCACAGCTCTTCCCTCTCAGCTGCTCCACCGTCACTTGGGTACACCAGGCTTTGCTTACCCGTAGGAGGGCCACGTTGGACCGGGAGACTGTGGTACCACGCAGGGGAGAATGGGCACTAGAGGTCCGAGGGGTCGCTGGTCAGGTGGCACGTCCTCCTCCCTTGCTCCCTCAGCAGCAGCATACTCCAGCCTTGGGACCCAGGCCCGCCGAGGCTCCAGGGGTGTGACTCCAGCCGATGACGTCGCAGAGGCCTGAGGTAACAGAGGAAAGGCATTTCTTAACCCCTTCCTTGCCTTGTCTTTGAATACTCCTTTTCCCTTTCAGCATAGTTAATAAACAACGTTGCGTCTGTTTGAGTTCTACAGCCCCTTGATGCAATTATAATCGGAGCTGTCCCTGGAGCGTTTCGGGTTCTTTGCCCTGTCAGTTTATTGAGGAAAGTTTTGTAGCGCTCCCTATGCTTTCGGTTGGGTCGCCCTTGATGAGCACTTTTTGATACGTTAAGCGTGTGTCTGAGAATCCCAGCTTCCTACTTCCCCCTTCCCGGGTCTCCAATATCCCCCTCTGAGAACTCCACGCTTCTCTCTTCCCTTTGTAAACCTGTGTTTCCTTTGTATGCTGCTTCCTTTGTATCCCTATTTAGACTGCACATATAAGAGATAGCCTGGGATTTGTGCCTTGCTGCCTCTAATTTACCAGAATCAGTGAGATCATCGACTGCTCCATCCATGGTGCTGCAAATAGTATGAGATCATTTTGTTCTGTGGATGAGTGGTAGTCGAGGGAATGTAGGTAGCAGAACAGCTTTCTGCATTCACCCCGCGCTCGACATGTCGTTCCTTTGTATGTCTTGGCTGTGGTAAAGGGTACCACAACGACCGCTGGGGTGCAAGTGCTTCCTTCCAATGATGCTAGTCTCTGGTTATACGACCTGCAGCGGGTTTGCCGAATCTCGGGGTCCCTCCAGTGTTTAGTTTGGTAAGGAACTTGCCTACTGACCTTCATACCGGCTGTTACCAATTTACGATCCCGGCAACAGCAATGGTAGGCTTCCCTTTTGGGCATGCCCTCTTGAGCACTTAACGCTTTTAGCGTTTGTGAGGACTGCAGCCAGGGAAACCCTCGCCTAGCTTCCTTTGCACTGTCTAATCATGAGAGATCCTGAGCATCTTTTCATTTGAATGTGCTGTTTTCTAAAACGCGGGTGAGCACCACTGAGGTCTTGAAAGGTTTCTGCCTGAGAGTCGGCCCTGCTTTGAATTCACTTCAGATTACCTAGCCCAGGATATTTCTTGAGGGCAGGGCTGCGTTTGCAAAGCGGCAGGCCGCAGGCATTGTGAATGATAGGTGCCCTTCGGCACGGTTTGTAAGGTTGTTACGGCAGTGTGCCACAAGGCGGCAGCACTACTCCGTGTCCTCTCTGGTAACTTGGGGAAACAAAGCCTTAGCGGGGGTCCCGGTGTTGGACGGGACATGGGGAGTCGAACGTGGCTAAACACACACCCCAGGGCTTGTGTATCCTCGCCTCCTGCCCCTTAACCTGCACTGCCGCACCCCAGGCGTATCGCAACACTTGTAAGTGGGCTACTCGGTGGGTGCCGTGCTTCGCAGGTGGGGCGACTCTAACGAAGTGGGCTGGAGGTGGGGACCTGCCTAGCAGGAGCCGTGGAGAGCCGGTTTCCTCACAGCTCTTCCCACTCAGCTGCTCCACCGTCACTTGAGTACACCAGGATTTGCTTACCCGTAGGAGGGCCACGTTGGACCCGGAGACTGTGGTACCACGCAGGGGAGAATGGACACTAGAGGTCCGAGGGGTCGCTGGTCAGGTGGCACGTCCTCCTCCCTTGCTCCCTCAGCAGCAGCATACTCCAGCCTTGGGACCCAGGCCCGCCGAGGCTCCAGGGGTGTGACTCCAACCGATAACGTCGCAGAGGCCTGAGGTAACAGAGGAAAAGCATTTCTTAACCCCTTCCTTGCCTTGTCTTTGAATACTCCTTTTCCCTTTCAGCATAGTTAATAAACAACGTTGCGTCTGTTTGAGTTCTACAGCCCCTTGATGCAATTATAATCGGAGCTGTCCCTGGAGCGTTTCGGGTTCTTTGCCCTGTCAGTTTATTGAGGAAAGTTTTGTAGCGCTCCCTATGCTTTCGGTTCGGTCGCCCTTGATGCACACTTTTTGATACGTTAAGCGTGTGTCTGAGAATCCCAGCTTCCTACTTCCCCCTTCCCGGGTCTCCAATATCCCCCCTCTGAGAACTCCACGCTTCTCTCTTCCCTTTGTAAACCTGTGTTTCCTTTGTATGCTGCTTCCTTTGTATCCCTATTTAGACTGCACATATAAGAGATAGCCTGGGATTTGTGCCTTGCTGCCTCTAATTTACCAGAATTAGTGAGATCATCGACTGCTCCATCCATGCTGCTGCAAATAGTATGAGATCATTTTGTTCTGTGGATGAGTGGTAGTCGAGGGAATGTAGGTAGCAGAACAGCTTTCTGCATTCACCCCGCGCTCGACATGTCGTTCCTTTGTATGTCTTGGCTGTGGTAAAGGGTACCACAACGACCGCTGGGGTGCAAGTGCTTCCTTCCAATGATGCTGGTCTCTGGTTATACGACCTGCAGCGTGTGTGCCGAATCTCGGGGTCCCTCCAGTGTTTAGTTTGGTAAGGAACTTGCCTACTGACCTTCATACCGGCTGTTACCAATTTACGATCCCGGAAACAGCAATGGTAGGCTTCCCTTTTGGGCATGCCCTCTTGAGCACTTAACGCTTTTAGCGTTTGTGAGGACTGCAGCCAGGGAAACCCTCGCCTAGCTTCCTTTGCACTCTCTAATCATGACAGATCCTGAGCATCTTTTCATTTGAATGTGCTGTTTTCTAAAACGCGGGTGAGTACCACTGAGGTCTTGAAAGGTTTCTGCCTGAGAGTCGGTCGTGCTTTGAATTCACTTCAGATTACCTAGCCCAGGATAATTCTTGAGGGCAGGGCTGCGTTTGCAAAGAGGCAGGCCGCAGGCATTGTGAATGATAGGTGCCCTTCGGCACGGTTTGTTAGGTTGTTACGGCAGTGTGCCACAAGGCGGCAGCACTACTCCGTGTCCTCTCTGGTAACTTGGGGAAACAAAGCCTTAGCGGGGGTCCCGGTGTTGGACGGGACATGGGGAGTCGAACGTGGCTAAACACACACCCCAGGGCTTGTGTATCCTCGCCTCCTGCCCCTTAACCTGCACTGCCCCACCCCAGGCGTATCGCAAGACTTGTATGTGGGCTACTCGGTGGGGTCCGTGCTTCGCAGGTGGGGCGGCTGTAACGAAGTGGGCTGGAGGTGGGGACCTGCCTAGCAGGAGCCGTGGAGAGCCGGTTTCCTCACAGCTCTTCCCTCTCAGCTGCTCCACCGTCACTTGGGTACACCAGGCTTTGCTTACCCGTAGGAGGGCCACGTTGGACTGGGAGACTGTGGTACCACGCAGGGGAGAATGGGCACTAGAGGTCCGAGGGGTCGCTGGTCAGGTGGCACGTCCTCCTCCCTTGCTCCCTCAGCAGCAGCATACTCCAGCCTTGGGACCCAGGCCCGCCGAGGCTCCAGGGGTGTGACTCCAGCCGATGACGTCGCAGAGGCCTGAGGTAACAGAGGAAAGGCATTTCTTAACCCCTTCCTTGCCTTGTCTTTGAATACTCCTTTTCCCTTTCAGCATAGTTAATAAACAACGTTGCGTCTGTTTGAGTTCTACAGCCCCTTGATGCAATTATAATCGGAGCTGTCCCTGGAGCGTTTCGGGTTCTTTGCCCTGTCAGTTTATTGAGGAAAGTTTTGTGGCGCTCCCTATGCTTTCGGTTGGGTCGCCCTTGATGAGCACTTTTTGATACGGTAAGCGTGTGTCTGAGAATCCCAGCTTCCTACTTCCCCCTTCCCGGGTCTCCAATATCCCCCTCTGAGAACTCCACGCTTCTCTCTTCCCTTTGTAAACCTGTGTTTCCTTTGTATGCTGCTTCCTTTGTATCCCTATTTAGACTGCACATATAAGAGATAGCCTGGGATTTGTGCCTTGCTGCCTCTAATTTACCAGAATTAGTGAGATCATCGACTGCTCCATCCATGCTGCTGCAAATAGTATGAGATCATTTTGTTCTGTGGATGAGTGGTAGTCGAGGGAATGTAGGTAGCAGAACAGCTTTCTGCATTCACCCCGCGCTCGACATGTCGTTCCTTTGTATGTCTTGGCTGTGGTAAAGGGTACCACAACGACCGCTGGGGTGCAAGTGCTTCCTTCCAATGATGCTGGTCTCTGGTTATACGACCTGCAGCGTGTGTGCCGAATCTCGGGGTCCCTCCAGTGTTTAGTTTGGTAAGGAACTTGCCTACTGACCTTCATACCGGCTGTTACCAATTTACGATCCCGGCAACAGCAATGGTAGGCTTCCCTTTTGGGCATGCCCTCTTGAGCACTTAACGCTTTTAGCGTTTGTGAGGACTGCAGCCAGGGAAACCCTCGCCTAGCTTCCTTTGCACTCTCTAATCATGACAGATCCTGAGCATCTTTTCTTTTGAATGTGCTGTTTTCTAAAACGCGGGTGAGTACCACTGAGGTCTTGAAAGGTTTCTGCCTGAGAGTCGGCCCTGCTTTGAATTCACTTCAGATTACCTAGCCCAGGATATTTCTTGAGGGCAGGGCTGCGTTTGCAAAGCGGCAGGCCGCAGGCATTGTGAATGATAGGTGCCCTTCGGCACGGTTTGTAAGGTTGTTACGGCAGTGTGCCACAAGGCGGCAGCACTACTCCGTGTCCTCTCTGGTAACTTGGGGAAACAAAGCCTTAGCGGGGGTCCCGGTGTTGGACGGGACATGGGGAGTCGAACGTGGCTAAACACACACCCCAGGGCTTGTGTATCCTCGCCTCCTGCCCCTTAACCTGCACTGCCCCACCCCAGGCATATCGCAAGACTTGTAAGTGGGCTACTCGGTGGGTGCCGTGCTTCGCAGGTGGGGCGGCTGTAACGAAGTGGGCTGGAGGTGGGGACCTGCCTAGCAGGAGCCGTGGAGAGCCGGTTTCCTCACAGCTCTTCCCTCTCAGCTGCTCCACCGTCACTTGGGTACACCAGGCTTTGCTTACCCGTAGGAGGGCCACGTTGGACCGGGAGACTGTGGTACCACGCAGGGGAGAATGGGCACTAGAGGTCCGAGGGGTCGCTGGTCAGGTGGCACGTCCTCCTCCCTTGCTCCCTCAGCAGCAGCATACTCCAGCCTTGGGACCCAGGCCCGCCGAGGCTCCAGGGGTGTGACTCCAGCCGATGACGTCGCAGAGGCCTGAGGTAACAGAGGAAAGGCATTTCTTAACCCCTTCCTTGCCTTGTCTTTGAATACTCCTTTTCCCTTTCAGCATAGTTAATAAACAACGTTGCGTCTGTTTGAGTTCTACAGCCCCTTGATGCAATTATAATCGGAGCTGTCCCTGGAGCGTTTCGGGTTCTTTGCCCTGTCAGTTTATTGAGGAAAGTTTTGTAGCGCTCCCTATGCTTTCGGTTGGGTCGCCCTTGATGAGCACTTTTTGATACGTTAAGCGTGTGTCTGAGAATCCCAGCTTCCTACTTCCCCCTTCCCGGGTCTCCAATATCCCCCTCTGAGAACTCCACGCTTCTCTCTTCCCTTTGTAAACCTGTGTTTCCTTTGTATGCTGCTTCCTTTGTATCCCTATTTAGACTGCACATATAAGAGATAGCCTGGGATTTGTGCCTTGCTGCCTCTAATTTACCAGAATCAGTGAGATCATCGACTGCTCCATCCATGGTGCTGCAAATAGTATGAGATCATTTTGTTCTGTGGATGAGTGGTAGTCGAGGGAATGTAGGTAGCAGAACAGCTTTCTGCATTCACCCCGCGCTCGACATGTCGTTCCTTTGTATGTCTTGGCTGTGGTAAAGGGTACCACAACGACCGCTGGGGTGCAAGTGCTTCCTTCCAATGATGCTAGTCTCTGGTTATACGACCTGCAGCGGGTTTGCGGAATCTCGGGGTCCCTCCAGTGTTTAGTTTGGTAAGGAACTTGCCTACTGACCTTCATACCGGCTGTTACCAATTTACGATCCCGGCAACAGCAATGGTAGGCTTCCCTTTTGGGCATGCCCTCTTGAGCACTTAACGCTTTTAGCGTTTGTGAGGACTGCAGCCAGGGAAACCCTCGCCTAGCTTCCTTTGCACTGTCTAATCATGAGAGATCCTGAGCATCTTTTCATTTGAATGTGCTGTTTTCTAAAACGCGGGTGAGCACCACTGAGGTCTTGAAAGGTTTCTGCCTGAGAGTCGGCCCTGCTTTGAATTCACTTCAGATTACCTAGCCCAGGATATTTCTTGAGGGCAGGGCTGCGTTTGCAAAGCGGCAGGCCGCAGGCATTGTGAATGATAGGTGCCCTTCGGCACGGTTTGTAAGGTTGTTACGGCAGTGTGCCACAAGGCGGCAGCACTACTCCGTGTCCTCTCTGGTAACTTGGGGAAACAAAGCCTTAGCGGGGGTCCCGGTGTTGGACGGGACATGGGGAGTCGAACGTGGCTAAACACACACCCCAGGGCTTGTGTATCCTCGCCTCCTGCCCCTTAACCTGCACTGCCGCACCCCAGGCGTATCGCAACACTTGTAAGTGGGCTACTCGGTGGGTGCCGTGCTTCGCAGGTGGGGCGACTCTAACGAAGTGGGCTGGAGGTGGGGACCTGCCTAGCAGGAGCCGTGGAGAGCCGGTTTCCTCACAGCTCTTCCCACTCAGCTGCTCCACCGTCACTTGAGTACACCAGGATTTGCTTACCCGTAGGAGGGCCACGTTGGACCCGGAGACTGTGGTACCACGCAGGGGAGAATGGACACTAGAGGTCCGAGGGGTCGCTGGTCAGGTGGCACGTCCTCCTCCCTTGCTCCCTCAGCAGCAGCATACTCCAGCCTTGGGACCCAGGCCCGCCGAGGCTCCAGGGGTGTGACTCCAACCGATAACGTCGCAGAGGCCTGAGGTAACAGAGGAAAAGCATTTCTTAACCCCTTCCTTGCCTTGTCTTTGAATACTCCTTTTCCCTTTCAGCATAGTTAATAAACAACGTTGCGTCTGTTTGAGTTCTACAGCCCCTTGATGCAATTATAATCGGAGCTGTCCCTGGAGCGTTTCGGGTTCTTTGCCCTGTCAGTTTATTGAGGAAAGTTTTGTAGCGCTCCCTATGCTTTCGGTTCGGTCGCCCTTGATGCACACTTTTTGATACGTTAAGCGTGTGTCTGAGAATCCCAGCTTCCTACTTCCCCCTTCCCGGGTCTCCAATATCCCCCCTCTGAGAACTCCACGCTTCTCTCTTCCCTTTGTAAACCTGTGTTTCCTTTGTATGCTGCTTCCTTTGTATCCCTATTTAGAATGCACATATAAGAGATAGCCTGGGATTTGTGCCTTGCTGCCTCTAATTTACCAGAATTAGTGAGATCATCGACTGCTCCATCCATGCTGCTGCAAATAGTATGAGATCATTTTGTTCTGTGGATGAGTGGTAGTCGAGGGAATGTAGGTAGCAGAACAGCTTTCTGCATTCACCCCGCGCTCGACATGTCGTTCCTTTGTATGTCTTGGCTGTGGTAAAGGGTACCACAACGACCGCTGGGGTGCAAGTGCTTCCTTCCAATGATGCTGGTCTCTGGTTATACGACCTGCAGCGTGTGTGCCGAATCTCGGGGTCCCTCCAGTGTTTAGTTTGGTAAGGAACTTGCCTACTGACCTTCATACCGGCTGTTACCAATTTACGATCCCGGAAACAGCAATGGTAGGCTTCCCTTTTGGGCATGCCCTCTTGAGCACTTAACGCTTTTAGCGTTTGTGAGGACTGCAGCCAGGGAAACCCTCGCCTAGCTTCCTTTGCACTCTCTAATCATGACAGATCCTGAGCATCTTTTCATTTGAATGTGCTGTTTTCTAAAACGCGGGTGAGTACCACTGAGGTCTTGAAAGGTTTCTGCCTGAGAGTCGGTCGTGCTTTGAATTCACTTCAGATTACCTAGCCCAGGATAATTCTTGAGGGCAGGGCTGCGTTTGCAAAGCGGCAGGCCGCAGGCATTGTGAATGATAGGTGCCCTTCGGCACGGTTTGTAAGGTTGTTACAGCAGTGTGCCACAAGGCGGCAGCACTACTCCGTGTCCTCTCTGGTAACTTGGGGAAACAAAGCCTTAGCGGGGGTCCCGGTGTTGGACGGGACATGGGGAGTCGAACGTGGCTAAACACACACCCCAGGGCTTGTGTATCCTCGCCTCCTGCCCCTTAACCTGCACTGCCCCACCCCAGGCGTATCGCAAGACTTGTATGTGGGCTACTCGGTGGGTTCCGTGCTTCGCAGGTGGGGCGGCTGTAACGAAGTGGGCTGGAGGTGGGGACCTGCCTAGCAGGAGCCGTGGAGAGCCGGTTTCCTCACAGCTCTTCCCTCTCAGCTGCTCCACCGTCACTTGGGTACACCAGGCTTTGCTTACCCGTAGGAGGGCCACGTTGGACCGGGAGACTGTGGTACCACGCAGGGGAGAATGGGCACTAGAGGTCCGAGGGGTCGCTGGTCAGGTGGCACGTCCTCCTCCCTTGCTCCCTCAGCAGCAGCATACTCCAGCTTTGGGACCCAGGCCCGCCGAGGCTCCAGGGGTGTGACTCCAGCCGAGGACGTCGCAGAGGCCTGAGGTAACAGAGGAAAGGCATTTCTTAACCCCTTCCTTGCCTTGTCTTTGAATACTCCTTTTCCCTTTCAGCATAGTTAATAAACAACGTTGCGTCTGTTTGAGTTCTACAGCCCCTTGATGCAATTATAATCGGAGCTGTCCCTGGAGCGTTTCGGGTTCTTTGCCCTGTCAGTTTATTGAGGAAAGTTTTGTGGCGCTCCCTATGCTTTCGGTTGGGTCGCCCTTGATGAGCACTTTTTGATACGGTAAGCGTGTGTCTGAGAATCCCAGCTTCCTACTTCCCCCTTCCCGGGTCTCCAATATCCCCCTCTGAGAACTCCACGCTTCTCTCTTCCCTTTGTAAACCTGTGTTTCCTTTGTATGCTGCTTCCTTTGTATCCCTATTTAGACTGCACATATAAGAGATAGCCTGGGATTTGTGCCTTGCTGCCTCTAATTTACCAGAATTAGTGAGATCATCGACTGCTCCATCCATGCTGCTGCAAATAGTATGAGATCATTTTGTTCTGTGGATGAGTGGTAGTCGAGGGAATGTAGGTAGCAGAACAGCTTTCTGCATTCACCCCGCGCTCGACATGTCGTTCCTTTGTATGACTTGGCTGTGGTAAAGGGTACCACAACGACCGCTGGGGTGCAAGTGCTTCCTTCCAATGATGCTGGTCTCTGGTTATACGACCTGCAGCGTGTGTGCCGAATCTCGGGGTCCCTCCAGTGTTTAGTTTGGTAAGGAACTTGCCTACTGACCTTCATACCGGCTGTTACCAATTTACGATCCCGGCAACAGCAATGGTAGGCTTCCCTTTTGGGCATGCCCTCTTGAGCACTTAACGCTTTTAGCGTTTGTGAGGACTGCAGCCAGGGAAACCCTCGCCTAGCTTCCTTTGCACTGTCTAATCATGACAGATCCTGAGCATCTTTTCATTTGAATGTGCTGTTTTCTAAAACGCGGGTGAGCACCACTGAGGTCTTGAAAGGTTTCTGCCTGAGAGTCGGCCCTGCTTTGAATTCACTTCAGATTACCTAGCCCAGGATATTTCTTGAGGGCAGGGCTGCGTTTGCAAAGCGGCAGGCCGCAGGCATTGTGAATGATAGGTGCCCTTCGGCACGGTTTGTAAGGTTGTTACGGCAGTGTGCCACAAGGCGGCAGCACTACTCCGTGTCCTCTCTGGTAACTTGGGGAAACAAAGCCTTAGCGGGGGTCCCGGTGTTGGACGGGACATGGGGAGTCGAACGTGGCTAAACACACACCCCAGGGCTTGTGTATCCTCGCCTCCTCCCCCTTAACCTGCACTGCTGCACCCCAGGCGTATCGCAAGACTTATAAGTGGGCTACTCGGTGGGTGCCGTGCTTCGCAGGTGGGGCGACTCTAACGAAGTGGGCTGGAGGTAGGAACCTGCCTAGCAGGAGCTGTGGAGAGCCGGTTTCCTCACAGCTCTTCCCTCTCAGCTGCTCCACCGTCACTTGGGTACACCAGGCTTTGCTTACCCGTAGGAGGGCCACGTTGGACCGGGAGACTGTGGTACCACGCAGGGGAAAATGGGCACTAGAGGTCCGAGGGGTCGCTGGTCAGGTGGCACGTCCTCCTCCCTTGCTCCCTCAGCAGCAGCATACTCCAGCCTTGGGACTTAGGCCCGCCAAGGCTCCAGGGGTGTGACTCCAGCCGATGACGTCGCAGAGGCCTGAGGTAACAGAGGAAAGGCATTTCTTAACCCCTTCCTTGCCTTGTCTTTGAATACTCCTTTTCCCTTTCAGCATAGTTAATAAACAACGTTGCGTCTGTTTGAGTTCTACAGCCCCTTGATGCAATTATAATCGGAGCTGTCCCTGGAGCGTTTCGGGTTCTTTGCCCTGTCAGTTTATTGAGGAAAGTTTTGTAGCGCTCCCTATGCTTTCGGTTGGGTCGCCCTTGATGAGCACTTTTTGATACGTTAAGCGTGTGTCTGAGAATCCCAGCTTCCTACTTCCCCCTTTCCGGGTCTCCAATATCCCCCTCTGAGAACTCCACGCTTCTCTCTTCCCTTTGTAAACCTGTGTTTCCTTTGTATGCTGCTTCCTTTGTATCCCTATTTAGAATGCACATATAAGAGATAGCCTGGGATTTGTGCCTTGCTGCCTCTAATTTACCAGAATTAGTGAGATCATCGACTGCTCCATCCATGCTGCTGCAAATAGTATGAGATCATTTTGTTCTGTGGATGAGTGGTAGTCGAGGGAATGTAGGTAGCAGAACAGCTTTCTGCATTCACCCCGCGCTCGACATGTCGTTCCTTTGTATGTCTTGGCTGTGGTAAAGGGTACCACAACGACCGCTGGGGTGCAAGTGCTTCCTTCCAATGATGCTATTCTCTGGTTATACGACCTGCAGCGTGTGTACCGAATCTCGGGGTCCCTCCAGTGTTTAGTTTGGTAAGGAACTTGCCTACTGACCTTCATACCGGCTGTTACCAATTTACGATCCCGGCAACAGCAATGGCAGGCTTCCCTTTTGGGCATGCCCTCTTGTGCACTTAACGCTTTTAGCGTTTGTGAGGACTGCAGCCAGGGAAACCCTCGCCTAGCTTCCTTTGCACTCTCTAATCATGACAGATCCTGAGCATCTTTTCATTTAAATGTGCTGTTTTCTAAAACGCGGGTGAGTACCACTGAGGTCTTGAAAGGTTTCTGCCTGAGAGTCGGCCCTGCTTTGAATTCACTTCAGATTACCTAGCCCAGGATATTTCTTGAGGGCAGGGCTGCGTTTGCAAAGCGGCAGGCCGCAGGCATTGTGAATGATAGGTGCCCTTCGGCACGGTTTGTAAGGTTGTTACGGCAGTGTGCCACAAGGCGGCAGCACTACTCCGTGTCCTCTCTGGTAACTTGGGGAAACAAAGCCTTAGCGGGGGTCCCGGTGTTGGACGGGACATGGGGAGTCGAACGTGGCTAAACACACACCCCAGGGCTTGTGTATCCTCGCCTCCTCCCCCTTAACCTGCACTGCTGCACCCCAGGCGTATCGCAAGACTTATAAGTGGGCTACTCGGTGGGTGCCGTGCTTCGCAGGTGGGGCGACTCTAACGAAGTGGGCTGGAGGTGGGAACCTGCCTAGCAGGAGCTGTGGAGAGCCGGTTTCCTCACAGCTCTTCCCTCTCAGCTGCTCCACCGTCACTTGGGTACACCAGGCTTTGCTTACCCGTAGGAGGGCCACGTTGGACCCGGAGACTGTGGTACCACGCAGGGGAGAATGGGCACTAGAGGTCCGAGGGGGCGCTGGTCAGGTGGCACGTCCTCCTCCCTTGCTCCCTCAGCAGCAGCATACTCCAGCCTTGGGACCCAGGCCCGCCGAGGCTCCAGGGGTGTGACTCCAGCCGATGACGTGGCAGAGGCCTGAGGTAACAGAGGAAAGGCATTTCTTAACCCCTTCCTTGCCTTGTCTTTGAATACTCCTTTTCCCTTTCAGCATAGTTAATAAACAACGTTGCGTCTGTTTGAGTTCTACAGCCCCTTGATGCAATTATAATCGGAGCTGTCCCTGGAGCGTTTCGGGTTCTTTGCCCTGTCAGTTTATTGAGGAAAGTTTTGTAGCGCTCCCTATGCTTTCGGTTCGGTCGCCCTTGATGCGCACTTTTTGATACGTTAAGCGTGTGTCTGAGAATCCCAGCTTCCTACTTCCCCCTTCCCGGGTCTCCAATATCCCCCTCTGAGAACTCCACGCTTCTCTCTTCCCTTTGTAAACCTGTGTTTCCTTTGTATGCTGCTTCCTTTGTATCCCTATTTAGACTGCACATATAAGAGATAGCCTGGGATTTGTGCCTTGCTGCCTCTAATTTACCAGAATCAGTGAGATCATCGACTGCTCCATCCATGCTGCTGCAAATAGTATGAGATCATTTTGTTCTGTGGATGAGTGGTAGTCGAGGGAATGTAGGTAGCAGAACAGCTTTCTGCATTCACCCCGCGCTCGACATGTCGTTCCTTTGTATGTCTTGGCTGTGGTAAAGGGTACCACAACGACCGCTGGGGTGCAAGTGCTTCCTTCCAATGATGCTGGTCTCTGGTTATACGACCTGCAGCGTGTGTGCCGAATCTCGGGGTCCCTCCAGTGTTTAGTTTGGTAAGGAACTTGCCTACTGACCTTCATACCGGCTGTTACCAATTTACGATCCCGGCAACAGCAATTGTAGGCTTCCCTTTTGGGCATGCCCTCTTGAGCACTTAACGCTTTTAGCGTTTGTGAGGACTGCAGCCAGGGAAACCCTCGCCTAGCTTCCTTTGCACTGTCTAATCATGACAGATCCTGAGCATCTTTTCATTTGAATGTGCTGTTTTCTAAAACGCGGGTGAGTACCACTGAGGTCTTGAAAGGTTTCTGCCTGAGAGTCGGCCCTGCTTTGAATTCACTTCAGATTACCTAGCCCAGGATATTTCTTGAGGGCAGGGCTGCGTTTGCAAAGCGGCAGGCCGCAGGCATTGTGAATGATAGGTGCCCTTCGGCACGGTTTGTAAGGTTGTTACGGCAGTGTGCCACAAGGCGGCAGCACTACTCCGTGTCCTCTCTGGTAACTTGGGGAAACAAAGCCTTAGCGGGGGTCCCGGTGTTGGACGGGACATGGGGAGTCGAACGTGGCTAAACACACACCCCAGGGCTTGTGTATCCTCGCCTCCTGCCCCTTAACCTGCACGGTCGCACCCCAGGCGTATCGCAACACTTGTAAGTGGGCTACTCGGTGGGTGCCGTGCTTCGCAGGTGGGGCGACTCTAACGAAGTGGGCTGGAGGTGGGGACCTGCCTAGCAGGAGCCGTGGAGAGCCGGTTTCCTCACAGCTCTTCCCACTCAGCTGCTCCACCGTCACTTGAGTACACCAGGATTTGCTTACCCGTAGGAGGGCCACGTTGGACCGGGAGACTGTGGTACCACGCAGGGGAGAATGGGCACTAGAGGTCCGAGGGGTCGCTGGTCAGGTGGCACGTCCTCCTCCCTTGCTCCCTCAGCAGCAGCATACTCCAGCCTTGGGACCCAGGCCCGCCGAGGCTCCAGGGGTGTGACTCCAGCCGATGACGTCGCAGAGGCCTGAGGTAACAGAGGAAAGGCATTTCTTAACCCCTTCCTTGCCTTGTCTTTGAATACTCCTTTTCCCTTTCAGCATAGTTAATAAACAACGTTGCGTCTGTTTGAGTTCTACAGCCCCTTGATGCAATTATAATCGGAGCTGTCCCTGGAGCGTTTCGGGTTCTTTGCCCTGTCAGTTTATTGAGGAAAGTTTTGTAGCGCTCCCTATGCTTTCGGTTCGGTCGCCCTTGATGCGCACTTTTTGATACGTTAAGCGTGTGTCTGAGAATCCCAGCTTCCTACTTCCCCCTTCCCGTGTCTCCAATATCCCCCCTCTGAGAACTCCACGCTTCTCTCTTCCCTTTGTAAACCTGTGTTTCCTTTGTATGCTGCTTCCTTTGTATCCCTATTTAGACTGCACATATAAGAGATAGCCTGGGATTTGTGCCTTGCTGCCTCTAATTTACCAGAATTAGTGAGATCATCGACTGCTCCATCCATGCTGCTGCAAATAGTATGAGATCATTTTGTTCTGTGGATGAGTGGTAGTCGAGGGAATGTAGGTAGCAGAACAGCTTTCTGCATTCACCCCGCGCTCGACATGTCGTTCCTTTGTATGTCTTGGCTGTGGTAAAGGGTACCACAACGACCGCTGGGGTGCAAGTGCTTCCTTCCAATGATGCTGGTCTCTGGTTATACGACCTGCAGCGTGTGTGCCGAATCTCGGGGTCCCTCCAGTGTTTAGTTTGGTAAGGAACTTGCCTAGTGACCTTCATACCGGCTGTTACCAATTTACGATCCCGGAAACAGCAATGGTAGGCTTCCCTTTTGGGCATGCCCTCTTGAGCACTTAACGCTTTTAGCATTTGTGAGGACTGCAGCCAGGGAAACCCTCGCCTAGCTTCCTTTGCACTCTCTAATCATGACAGATCCTGAGCATCTTTTCATTTGAATGTGCTGTTTTCTAAAACGCGGGTGAGTACCACTGAGGTCTTGAAAGGTTTCTGCCTGAGAGTCGGCCGTGCTTTGAATTCACTTCAGATTACCTAGCCCAGGATAATTCTTGAGGGCAGGGCTGCGTTTGCAAAGAGGCAGGCCGCAGGCATTGTGAATGATAGGTGCCCTTCGGCACGGTTTGTAAGGTTGTTACGGCAGTGTGCCACAAGGCGGCAGCACTACTCCGTGTCCTCTCTGGTAACTTGGGGAAACAAAGCCTTAGCGGGGGTCCCGGTGTTGGACGGGACATGGGGAGTCGAACGTGGCTAAACACACACCCCAGGGCTTGTGTATCCTCGCCTCCTGCCCCTTAACCTGCACTGCCCCACCCCAGGCGTATCGCAAGACTTGTATGTGGGCTACTCGGTGGGTGCCGTGCTTCGCAGGTGGGGCGGCTGTAACGAAGTGGGCTGGAGGTGGGGACCTGCCTAGCAGGAGCCGTGGAGAGCCGGTTTCCTCACAGCTCTTCCCTCTCAGCTGCTCCACCGTCACTTGGGTTCACCAGGCTTTGCTTACCCGTAGGAGGGCCACGTTGGACCGGGAGACTGTGGTACCACGCAGGGGAGAATGGGCACTAGAGGTCCGAGGGGTCGCTGGTCAGGTGGCACGTCCTCCTCCCTTGCTCCCTCAGCAGCAGCATACTCCAGCCTTGGGACCCAGGCCCGCTGAGGCTCCAGGGGTGTGACTCCAGCGGATGACGTCGCAGAGGCCTGAGGTAACAGAGGAAAGGCATTTCTTAACCCCTTCCTTGCCTTGTCTTTGAATACTCCTTTTCCCTTTCAGCATAGTTAATAAACAACGTTGCGTCTGTTTGAGTTCTACAGCCCCTTGATGCAATTATAATCGGAGCTGTCCCTGGAGCGTTTCGGGTTCTTTGCCCTGTCAGTTTATTGAGGAAAGTTTTGTAGCGCTCCCTATGCTTTCGGTTCGGTCGCTTTTGATGCGCACTTTTTGATACGTTAAGCGTGTGTCTGAGAATCCCAGCTTCCTACTTCCCCTTTCCCGGGTCTCCAATATCCCCCCTCTGAGAACTCCACGCTTCTCTCTTCCCTTTGTAAACCTGTGTTTCCTTTGTATGCTGCTTCCTTTGTATCCCTATTTAGACTGCACATATAAGCGATAGCCTGGGATTTGTGCCTTGCTGCCTCTAATTTACCAGAATGAGTGAGATCATCGACTGCTCCATCCATGCTGCTGCAAATAGTATGAGATCATTTTGTTCTGTGGATGAGTGGTAGTCGAGGGAATGTAGGTAGCAGAACAGCTTTCTGCATTCACCCCGCGCTCGACATGTCGTTCCTTTGTATGTCTTGGCTGTGGTAAAGGGTACCACAACGACCGCTGGGGTGCAAGTGCTTCCTTCCAATGATGCTAGTCTCTGGTTATACGACCTGCAGCGGGTTTGCGGAATCTCGGGGTCCCTCCAGTGTTTAGTTTGGTAAGGAACTTGCCTAGTGACCTTCATACCGGCTGTTACCAATTTACGATCCCGGCAACAGCAATGGTAGGCTTCCCTTTTGGGCATGCCCTCTTGAGCACTTAACGCTTTTAGCGTTTGTGAGGACTGCAGCCAGGGAAACCCTCGCCTAGCTTCCTTTGCACTGTCTAATCATGAGAGATCCTGAGCATCTTTTCATTTGAATGTGCTGTTTTCTAAAACGCGGGTGAGTACCACTGAGGTCTTGAAAGGTTTCTGCCTGAGAGTCGGCCCTGCTTTGAATTCACTTCAGATTACCTAGCCCAGGATATTTCTTGAGGGCAGGGCTGCGTTTGCAAAGCGGCAGGCCGCAGGCATTTTGAATGATAGGTGCCCTTCGGCACGGTTTGTAAGGTTGTTACGGCAGTGTGCCACAAGGCGGCAGCACTACTCCGTGTCCTCTCTGGTAACTTGGGGAAACAAAGCCTTAGCGGGGGTCCCGGTGTTGGACGGGACATGGGGAGTCGAACGTGGCTAAACACACACCCCAGGGCTTGTGTATCCTCGCCTCCTGCCCCTTAACCTGCACTGCCGCACCCCAGGCGTATCGCAAGACTTGTAAGTGGGCTACTCGGTGGGTGCCGTGCTTCGCAGGTGGGGCGACTCTAACGAAGTGGGCTGGAGGTGGGGACCTGCCTAGCAGGAGCCGTGGAGAGCCGGTTTCCTCACAGCTCTTCCCACTCAGCTGCTCCACCGTCACTTGGGTACACCAGGATTTGCTTACCCGTAGGAGGGCCACGTTGGACCGGGAGACTGTGGTACCACGCAGGGGAGAATGGACACTAGAGGTCCGAGGGGTCGCTGGTCAGGTGGCACGTCCTCCTCCGTTGCTCCCTCAGCAGCAGCATACTCCAGCCTTGGGACCCAGGCCCGCCGAGGCTCCAGGGGTGTGACTCCAACCGATAACGTCGCAGAGGCCTGAGGTAACAGAGGAAAAGCATTTCTTAACCCCTTCCTTGCCTTGTCTTTGAATACTCCTTTTCCCTTTCAACATAGTTAATAAACAACGTTGCGTCTGTTTGAGTTCTACAGCCCCTTGATGCAATTATAATCGGAGCTGTCCCTGGAGCGTTTCGGGTTCTTTGCCCTGTCAGTTTATTGAGGAAAGTTTTGTGGCGCTCCCTATGCTTTCGGTTGGGTCGCCCTTGATGCGCACTTTTTGATACGTTAAGCGTGTGTCTGAGAATCCCAGCTTCCTACTTCCCCCTTCCCGGGTCTCCAATATCCCCCTCTGAGAACTCCACGCTTCTCTCTTCCCTTTGTAAACCTGTGTTTCCTTTGTATGCTGCTTCCTTTGTATCCCTATTTAGACTGCACATATAAGAGATAGCCTGGGATTTGTGCCTTGCTGCCTCTAATTTACCAGAATTAGTGAGATCATCGACTGCTCCATCCATGCTGCTGCAAATAGTATGAGATCATTTTGTTCTGTGGATGAGTGGTAGTCGAGGGAATGTAGGTAGCAGAACAGCTTTCTGCATTCACCCCGCGCTCGACATGTCGTTCCTTTGTATGTCTTGGCTGTGGTAAAGGGTACCACAACGACCGCTGGGGTGCAAGTGCTTCCTTCCAATGATGCTGGTCTCTGGTTATACGACCTGCAGCGTGTGTGCCGAATCTCGGGGTCCCTCCAGTGTTTAGTTTGGTAAGGAACTTGCCTACTGACCTTCATACCGGCTGTTACCAATTTACGATCCCGGCAACAGCAATGGTAGGCTTCCCTTTTGGGCATGCCCTCTTGAGCACTTAACGCTTTTAGCGTTTGTGAGGACTGCAGCCAGGGAAACCCTCGCCTAGCTTCCTTTGCACTCTCTAATCATGACAGATCCTGAGCATCTTTTCTTTTGAATGTGCTGTTTTCTAAAACGCGGGTGAGTACCACTGAGGTCTTGAAAGGTTTCTGCCTGAGAGTCGGCCCTGCTTTGAATTCACTTCAGATTACCTAGCCCAGGATATTTCTTGAGGGCAGGGCTGCGTTTGCAAAGCGGCAGGCCGCAGGCATTGTGAATGATAGGTGCCCTTCGGCACGGTTTGTAAGGTTGTTACGGCAGTGTGCCACAAGGCGGCAGCACTACTCCGTGTCCTCTCTGGTAACTTGGGGAAACAAAGCCTTAGCGGGGGTCCCGGTGTTGGACGGGACATGGGGAGTCGAACGTGGCTAAACACACACCCCAGGGCTTGTGTATCCTCGCCTCCTGCCCCTTAACCTGCACTGCCCCACCCCAGGCATATCGCAAGACTTGTAAGTGGGCTACTCGGTGGGTGCCGTGCTTCGCAGGTGGGGCGGCTGTAACGAAGTGGGCTGGAGGTGGGGACCTGCCTAGCAGGAGCCGTGGAGAGCCGGTTTCCTCACAGCTCTTCCCTCTCAGCTGCTCCACCGTCACTTGGGTACACCAGGCTTTGCTTACCCGTAGGAGGGCCACGTTGGACCGGGAGACTGTGGTACCACGCAGGGGAGAATGGGCACTAGAGGTCCGAGGGGTCGCTGGTCAGGTGGCACGTCCTCCTCCCTTGCTCCCTCAGCAGCAGCATACTCCAGCCTTGGGACCCAGGCCCGCCGAGGCTCCAGGGGTGTGACTCCAGCCGATGACGTCGCAGAGGCCTGAGGTAACAGAGGAAAGGCATTTCTTAACCCCTTCCTTGCCTTGTCTTTGAATACTCCTTTTCCCTTTCAGCATAGTTAATAAACAACGTTGCGTCTGTTTGAGTTCTACAGCCCCTTGATGCAATTATAATCGGAGCTGTCCCTGGAGCGTTTCGGGTTCTTTGCCCTGTCAGTTTATTGAGGAAAGTTTTGTAGCGCTCCCTATGCTTTCGGTTGGGTCGCCCTTGATGAGCACTTTTTGATACGTTAAGCGTGTGTCTGAGAATCCCAGCTTCCTACTTCCCCCTTCCCGGGTCTCCAATATCCCCCTCTGAGAACTCCACGCTTCTCTCTTCCCTTTGTAAACCTGTGTTTCCTTTGTATGCTGCTTCCTTTGTATCCCTATTTAGACTGCACATATAAGAGATAGCCTGGGATTTGTGCCTTGCTGCCTCTAATTTACCAGAATCAGTGAGATCATCGACTGCTCCATCCATGCTGCTGCAAATAGTATGAGATCATTTTGTTCTGTGGATGAGTGGTAGTCGAGGGAATGTAGGTAGCAGAACAGCTTTCTGCATTCACCCCGCGCTCGACATGTCGTTCCTTTGTATGTCTTGGCTGTGGTAAAGGGTACCACAACGACCGCTGGGGTGCAAGTGCTTCCTTCCAATGATGCTAGTCTCTGGTTATACGACCTGCAGCGGGTTTGCGGAATCTCGGGGTCCCTCCAGTGTTTAGTTTGGTAAGGAACTTGCCTACTGACCTTCATACCGGCTGTTACCAATTTACGATCCCGGCAACAGCAATGGTAGGCTTCCCTTTTGGGCATGCCCTCTTGAGCACTTAACGCTTTTAGCGTTTGTGAGGACTGCAGCCAGGGAAACCCTCGCCTAGCTTCCTTTGCACTGTCTAATCATGAGAGATCCTGAGCATCTTTTCATTTGAATGTGCTGTTTTCTAAAACGCGGGTGAGCACCACTGAGGTCTTGAAAGGTTTCTGCCTGAGAGTCGGCCCTGCTTTGAATTCACTTCAGATTACCTAGCCCAGGATATTTCTTGAGGGCAGGGCTGCGTTTGCAAAGCGGCAGGCCGCAGGCATTGTGAATGATAGGTGCCCTTCGGCACGGTTTGTAAGGTTGTTACGGCAGTGTGCCACAAGGCGGCAGCACTACTCCGTGTCCTCTCTGGTAACTTGGGGAAACAAAGCCTTAGCGGGGGTCCCGGTGTTGGACGGGACATGGGGAGTCGAACGTGGCTAAACACACACCCCAGGGCTTGTGTATCCTCGCCTCCTGCCCCTTAACCTGCACTGCCGCACCCCAGGCGTATCGCAACACTTGTAAGTGGGCTACTCGGTGGGTGCCGTGCTTCGCAGGTGGGGCGACTCTAACGAAGTGGGCTGGAGGTGGGGACCTGCCTAGCAGGAGCCGTGGAGAGCCGGTTTCCTCACAGCTCTTCCCACTCAGCTGCTCCACCGTCACTTGAGTACACCAGGATTTGCTTACCCGTAGGAGGGCCACGTTGGACCCGGAGACTGTGGTACCACGCAGGGGAGAATGGACACTAGAGGTCCGAGGGGTCGCTGGTCAGGTGGCACGTCCTCCTCCCTTGCTCCCTCAGCAGCAGCATACTCCAGCCTTGGGACCCAGGCCCGCCGAGGCTCCAGGGGTGTGACTCCAACCGATAACGTCGCAGAGGCCTGAGGTAACAGAGGAAAAGCATTTCTTAACCCCTTCCTTGCCTTGTCTTTGAATACTCCTTTTCCCTTTCAGCATAGTTAATAAACAACGTTGCGTCTGTTTGAGTTCTACAGCCCCTTGATGCAATTATAATCGGAGCTGTCCCTGGAGCGTTTCGGGTTCTTTGCCCTGTCAGTTTATTGAGGAAAGTTTTGTAGCGCTCCCTATGCTTTCGGTTCGGTCGCCCTTGATGCACACTTTTTGATACGTTAAGCGTGTGTCTGAGAATCCCAGCTTCCTACTTCCCCCTTCCCGGGTCTCCAATATCCCCCCTCTGAGAACTCCACGCTTCTCTCTTCCCTTTGTAAACCTGTGTTTCCTTTGTATGCTGCTTCCTTTGTATCCCTATTTAGAATGCACATATAAGAGATAGCCTGGGATTTGTGCCTTGCTGCCTCTAATTTACCAGAATTAGTGAGATCATCGACTGCTCCATCCATGCTGCTGCAAATAGTATGAGATCATTTTGTTCTGTGGATGAGTGGTAGTCGAGGGAATGTAGGTAGCAGAACAGCTTTCTGCATTCACCCCGCGCTCGACATGTCGTTCCTTTGTATGTCTTGGCTGTGGTAAAGGGTACCACAACGACCGCTGGGGTGCAAGTGCTTCCTTCCAATGATGCTGGTCTCTGGTTATACGACCTGCAGCGTGTGTGCCGAATCTCGGGGTCCCTCCAGTGTTTAGTTTGGTAAGGAACTTGCCTACTGACCTTCATACCGGCTGTTACCAATTTACGATCCCGGAAACAGCAATGGTAGGCTTCCCTTTTGGGCATGCCCTCTTGAGCACTTAACGCTTTTAGCGTTTGTGAGGACTGCAGCCAGGGAAACCCTCGCCTAGCTTCCTTTGCACTCTCTAATCATGACAGATCCTGAGCATCTTTTCATTTGAATGTGCTGTTTTCTAAAACGCGGGTGAGTACCACTGAGGTCTTGAAAGGTTTCTGCCTGAGAGTCGGTCGTGCTTTGAATTCACTTCAGATTACCTAGCCCAGGATAATTCTTGAGGGCAGGGCTGCGTTTGCAAAGCGGCAGGCCGCAGGCATTGTGAATGATAGGTGCCCTTCGGCACGGTTTGTAAGGTTGTTACAGCAGTGTGCCACAAGGCGGCAGCACTACTCCGTGTCCTCTCTGGTAACTTGGGGAAACAAAGCCTTAGCGGGGGTCCCGGTGTTGGACGGGACATGGGGAGTCGAACGTGGCTAAACACACACCCCAGGGCTTGTGTATCCTCGCCTCCTGCCCCTTAACCTGCACTGCCCCACCCCAGGCGTATCGCAAGACTTGTATGTGGGCTACTCGGTGGGTTCCGTGCTTCGCAGGTGGGGCGGCTGTAACGAAGTGGGCTGGAGGTGGGGACCTGCCTAGCAGGAGCCGTGGAGAGCCGGTTTCCTCACAGCTCTTCCCTCTCAGCTGCTCCACCGTCACTTGGGTACACCAGGCTTTGCTTACCCGTAGGAGGGCCACGTTGGACCGGGAGACTGTGGTACCACGCAGGGGAGAATGGGCACTAGAGGTCCGAGGGGTCGCTGGTCAGGTGGCACGTCCTCCTCCCTTGCTCCCTCAGCAGCAGCATACTCCAGCTTTGGGACCCAGGCCCGCCGAGGCTCCAGGGGTGTGACTCCAGCCGAGGACGTCGCAGAGGCCTGAGGTAACAGAGGAAAGGCATTTCTTAACCCCTTCCTTGCCTTGTCTTTGAATACTCCTTTTCCCTTTCAGCATAGTTAATAAACAACGTTGCGTCTGTTTGAGTTCTACAGCCCCTTGATGCAATTATAATCGGAGCTGTCCCTGGAGCGTTTCGGGTTCTTTGCCCTGTCAGTTTATTGAGGAAAGTTTTGTGGCGCTCCCTATGCTTTCGGTTGGGTCGCCCTTGATGAGCACTTTTTGATACGGTAAGCGTGTGTCTGAGAATCCCAGCTTCCTACTTCCCCCTTCCCGGGTCTCCAATATCCCCCTCTGAGAACTCCACGCTTCTCTCTTCCCTTTGTAAACCTGTGTTTCCTTTGTATGCTGCTTCCTTTGTATCCCTATTTAGACTGCACATATAAGAGATAGCCTGGGATTTGTGCCTTGCTGCCTCTAATTTACCAGAATTAGTGAGATCATCGACTGCTCCATCCATGCTGCTGCAAATAGTATGAGATCATTTTGTTCTGTGGATGAGTGGTAGTCGAGGGAATGTAGGTAGCAGAACAGCTTTCTGCATTCACCCCGCGCTCGACATGTCGTTCCTTTGTATGACTTGGCTGTGGTAAAGGGTACCACAACGACCGCTGGGGTGCAAGTGCTTCCTTCCAATGATGCTGGTCTCTGGTTATACGACCTGCAGCGTGTGTGCCGAATCTCGGGGTCCCTCCAGTGTTTAGTTTGGTAAGGAACTTGCCTACTGACCTTCATACCGGCTGTTACCAATTTACGATCCCGGCAACAGCAATGGTAGGCTTCCCTTTTGGGCATGCCCTCTTGAGCACTTAACGCTTTTAGCGTTTGTGAGGACTGCAGCCAGGGAAACCCTCGCCTAGCTTCCTTTGCACTGTCTAATCATGACAGATCCTGAGCATCTTTTCATTTGAATGTGCTGTTTTCTAAAACGCGGGTGAGCACCACTGAGGTCTTGAAAGGTTTCTGCCTGAGAGTCGGCCCTGCTTTGAATTCACTTCAGATTACCTAGCCCAGGATATTTCTTGAGGGCAGGGCTGCGTTTGCAAAGCGGCAGGCCGCAGGCATTGTGAATGATAGGTGCCCTTCGGCACGGTTTGTAAGGTTGTTACGGCAGTGTGCCACAAGGCGGCAGCACTACTCCGTGTCCTCTCTGGTAACTTGGGGAAACAAAGCCTTAGCGGGGGTCCCGGTGTTGGACGGGACATGGGGAGTCGAACGTGGCTAAACACACACCCCAGGGCTTGTGTATCCTCGCCTCCTCCCCCTTAACCTGCACTGCTGCACCCCAGGCGTATCGCAAGACTTATAAGTGGGCTACTCGGTGGGTGCCGTGCTTCGCAGGTGGGGCGACTCTAACGAAGTGGGCTGGAGGTAGGAACCTGCCTAGCAGGAGCTGTGGAGAGCCGGTTTCCTCACAGCTCTTCCCTCTCAGCTGCTCCACCGTCACTTGGGTACACCAGGCTTTGCTTACCCGTAGGAGGGCCACGTTGGACCGGGAGACTGTGGTACCACGCAGGGGAAAATGGGCACTAGAGGTCCGAGGGGTCGCTGGTCAGGTGGCACGTCCTCCTCCCTTGCTCCCTCAGCAGCAGCATACTCCAGCCTTGGGACTTAGGCCCGCCAAGGCTCCAGGGGTGTGACTCCAGCCGATGACGTCGCAGAGGCCTGAGGTAACAGAGGAAAGGCATTTCTTAACCCCTTCCTTGCCTTGTCTTTGAATACTCCTTTTCCCTTTCAGCATAGTTAATAAACAACGTTGCGTCTGTTTGAGTTCTACAGCCCCTTGATGCAATTATAATCGGAGCTGTCCCTGGAGCGTTTCGGGTTCTTTGCCCTGTCAGTTTATTGAGGAAAGTTTTGTAGCGCTCCCTATGCTTTCGGTTGGGTCGCCCTTGATGAGCACTTTTTGATACGTTAAGCGTGTGTCTGAGAATCCCAGCTTCCTACTTCCCCCTTTCCGGGTCTCCAATATCCCCCTCTGAGAACTCCACGCTTCTCTCTTCCCTTTGTAAACCTGTGTTTCCTTTGTATGCTGCTTCCTTTGTATCCCTATTTAGAATGCACATATAAGAGATAGCCTGGGATTTGTGCCTTGCTGCCTCTAATTTACCAGAATTAGTGAGATCATCGACTGCTCCATCCATGCTGCTGCAAATAGTATGAGATCATTTTGTTCTGTGGATGAGTGGTAGTCGAGGGAATGTAGGTAGCAGAACAGCTTTCTGCATTCACCCCGCGCTCGACATGTCGTTCCTTTGTATGTCTTGGCTGTGGTAAAGGGTACCACAACGACCGCTGGGGTGCAAGTGCTTCCTTCCAATGATGCTATTCTCTGGTTATACGACCTGCAGCGTGTGTACCGAATCTCGGGGTCCCTCCAGTGTTTAGTTTGGTAAGGAACTTGCCTACTGACCTTCATACCGGCTGTTACCAATTTACGATCCCGGCAACAGCAATGGCAGGCTTCCCTTTTGGGCATGCCCTCTTGTGCACTTAACGCTTTTAGCGTTTGTGAGGACTGCAGCCAGGGAAACCCTCGCCTAGCTTCCTTTGCACTCTCTAATCATGACAGATCCTGAGCATCTTTTCATTTAAATGTGCTGTTTTCTAAAACGCGGGTGAGTACCACTGAGGTCTTGAAAGGTTTCTGCCTGAGAGTCGGCCCTGCTTTGAATTCACTTCAGATTACCTAGCCCAGGATATTTCTTGAGGGCAGGGCTGCGTTTGCAAAGCGGCAGGCCGCAGGCATTGTGAATGATAGGTGCCCTTCGGCACGGTTTGTAAGGTTGTTACGGCAGTGTGCCACAAGGCGGCAGCACTACTCCGTGTCCTCTCTGGTAACTTGGGGAAACAAAGCCTTAGCGGGGGTCCCGGTGTTGGACGGGACATGGGGAGTCGAACGTGGCTAAACACACACCCCAGGGCTTGTGTATCCTCGCCTCCTCCCCCTTAACCTGCACTGCTGCACCCCAGGCGTATCGCAAGACTTATAAGTGGGCTACTCGGTGGGTGCCGTGCTTCGCAGGTGGGGCGACTCTAACGAAGTGGGCTGGAGGTGGGAACCTGCCTAGCAGGAGCTGTGGAGAGCCGGTTTCCTCACAGCTCTTCCCTCTCAGCTGCTCCACCGTCACTTGGGTACACCAGGCTTTGCTTACCCGTAGGAGGGCCACGTTGGACCCGGAGACTGTGGTACCACGCAGGGGAGAATGGGCACTAGAGGTCCGAGGGGTCGCTGGTCAGGTGGCACGTCCTCCTCCCTTGCTCCCTCAGCAGCAGCATACTCCAGCCTTGGGACCCAGGCCCGCCGAGGCTCCAGGGGTGTGACTCCAGCCGATGACGTCGCAGAGGCCTGAGGTAACAGAGGAAAGGCATTTCTTAACCCCTTCCTTGCCTTGTCTTTGAATACTCCTTTTCCCTTTCAGCATAGTTAATAAACAACGTTGCGTCTGTTTGAGTTCTACAGCCCCTTGATGCAATTATAATCGGAGCTGTCCCTGGAGCGTTTCGGGTTCTTTGCCCTGTCAGTTTATTGAGGAAAGTTTTGTAGCGCTCCCTATGCTTTCGGTTCGGTCGCCCTTGATGCGCACTTTTTGATACGTTAAGCGTGTGTCTGAGAATCCCAGCTTCCTACTTCCCCCTTCCCGGGTCTCCAATATCCCCCTCTGAGAACTCCACGCTTCTCTCTTCCCTTTGTAAACCTGTGTTTCCTTTGTATGCTGCTTCCTTTGTATCCCTATTTAGACTGCACATATAAGAGATAGCCTGGGATTTGTGCCTTGCTGCCTCTAATTTACCAGAATCAGTGAGATCATCGACTGCTCCATCCATGCTGCTGCAAATAGTATGAGATCATTTTGTTCTGTGGATGAGTGGTAGTCGAGGGAATGTAGGTAGCAGAACAGCTTTCTGCATTCACCCCGCGCTCGACATGTCGTTCCTTTGTATGTCTTGGCTGTGGTAAAGGGTACCACAACGACCGCTGGGGTGCAAGTGCTTCCTTCCAATGATGCTGGTCTCTGGTTATACGACCTGCAGCGTGTGTGCCGAATCTCGGGGTCCCTCCAGTGTTTAGTTTGGTAAGGAACTTGCCTACTGACCTTCATACCGGCTGTTACCAATTTACGATCCCGGCAACAGCAATGGTAGGCTTCCCTTTTGGGCATGCCCTCTTGAGCACTTAACGCTTTTAGCGTTTGTGAGGACTGCAGCCAGGGAAACCCTCGCCTAGCTTCCTTTGCACTGTCTAATCATGACAGATCCTGAGCATCTTTTCATTTGAATGTGCTGTTTTCTAAAACGCGGGTGAGTACCACTGAGGTCTTGAAAGGTTTCTGCCTGAGAGTCGGCCCTGCTTTGAATTCACTTCAGATTACCTAGCCCAGGATATTTCTTGAGGGCAGGGCTGCGTTTGCAAAGCGGCAGGCCGCAGGCATTGTGAATGATAGGTGCCCTTCGGCACGGTTTGTAAGGTTGTTACGGCAGTGTGCCACAAGGCGGCAGCACTACTCCGTGTCCTCTCTGGTAACTTGGGGAAACAAAGCCTTAGCGGGGGTCCCGGTGTTGGACGGGACATGGGGAGTCGAACGTGGCTAAACACACACCCCAGGGCTTGTGTATCCTCGCCTCCTGCCCCTTAACCTGCACTGCCGCACCCCAGGCGTATCGCAACACTTGTAAGTGGGCTACTCGGTGGGTGCCGTGCTTCGCAGGTGGGGCGACTCTAACGAAGTGGGCTGGAGGTGGGGACCTGCCTAGCAGGAGCCGTGGAGAGCCGGTTTCCTCACAGCTCTTCCCACTCAGCTGCTCCACCGTCACTTGGGTACACCAGGATTTGCTTACCCGTAGGAGGGCCACGTTGGACCGGGAGACTGTGGTACCACGCAGGGGAGAATGGGCACTAGAGGTCCGAGGGGTCGCTGGTCAGGTGGCACGTCCTCCTCCCTTGCTCCCTCAGCAGCAGCATACTCCAGCCTTGGGACCCAGGCCCGCCGAGGCTCCAGGGGTGTGACTCCAGCCGATGACGTCGCAGAGGCCTGAGGTAACAGAGGAAAGGCATTTCTTAACCCCTTCCTTGCCTTGTCTTTGAATACTCCTTTTCCCTTTCAGCATAGTTAATAAACAACGTTGCGTCTGTTTGAGTTCTACAGCCCCTTGATGCAATTATAATCGGAGCTGTCCCTGGAGCGTTTCGGGTTCTTTGCCCTGTCAGTTTATTGAGGAAAGTTTTGTAGCGCTCCCTATGCTTTCGGTTCGGTCGCCCTTGATGCGCACTTTTTGATACGTTAAGCGTGTGTCTGAGAATCCCAGCTTCCTACTTCCCCCTTCCCGGGTCTCCAATATCCCCCTCTGAGAACTCCACGCTTCTCTCTTCCCTTTGTAAACCTGTGTTTCCTTTGTATGCTGCTTCCTTTGTATCCCTATTTAGACTGCACATATAAGAGATAGCCTGGGATTTGTGCCTTGCTGCCTCTAATTTACCAGAATTAGTGAGATCATCGACTGCTCCATCCATGCTGCTGCAAATAGTATGAGATCATTTTGTTCTGTGGATGAGTGGTAGTCGAGGGAATGTAGGTAGCAGAACAGCTTTCTGCATTCACCCCGCGCTCGACATGTCGTTCCTTTGTATGTCTTGGCTGTGGTAAAGGGTACCACAACGACCGCTGGGGTGCAAGTGCTTCCTTCCAATGATGCTGGTCTCTGGTTATACGACCTGCAGCGTGTGTGCCGAATCTCGGGGTCCCTCCAGTGTTTAGTTTGGTAAGGAACTTGCCTACTGACCTTCATACCGGCTGTTACCAATTTACGATCCCGGCAACAGCAATGGTAGGCTTCCCTTTTGGGCATGCCCTCTTGAGCACTTAACGCTTTTAGCATTTGTGAGGACTGCAGCCAGGGAAACCCTCGCCTAGCTTCCTTTGCACTCTCTAATCATGACAGATCCTGAGCATCTTTTCATTTGAATGTGCTGTTTTCTAAAACGCGGGTGAGTACCACTGAGGTCTTGAAAGGTTTCTGCCTGAGAGTCGGCCGTGCTTTGAATTCACTTCAGATTACCTAGCCCAGGATAATTCTTGAGGGCAGGGCTGCGTTTGCAAAGAGGCAGGCCGCAGGCATTGTGAATGATAGGTGCCCTTCGGCACGGTTTGTAAGGTTGTTACGGCAGTGTGCCACAAGGCGGCAGCACTACTCCGTGTCCTCTCTGGTAACTTGGGGAAACAAAGCCTTAGCGGGGGTCCCGGTGTTGGACGGGACATGGGGAGTCGAACGTGGCTAAACACACACCCCAGGGCTTGTGTATCCTCGCCTCCTGCCCCTTAACCTGCACTGCCCCACCCCAGGCGTATCGCAAGACTTGTATGTGGGCTACTCGGTGGGTGCCGTGCTTCGCAGGTGGGGCGGCTGTAACGAAGTGGGCTGGAGGTGGGGACCTGCCTAGCAGGAGCCGTGGAGAGCCGGTTTCCTCACAGCTCTTCCCTCTCAGCTGCTCCACCGTCACTTGGGTACACCAGGCTTTGCTTACCCGTAGGAGGGCCACGTTGGACCGGGAGACTGTGGTACCACGCAGGGGAGAATGGGCACTAGAGGTCCGAGGGGTCGCTGGTCAGGTGGCACGTCCTCCTCCCTTGCTCCCTCAGCAGCAGCATACTCCAGCCTTGGGACCCAGGCCCGCTGAGGCTCCAGGGGTGTGACTCCAGCGGATGACGTCGCAGAGGCCTGAGGTAACAGAGGAAAGGCATTTCTTAACCCCTTCCTTGCCTTGTCTTTGAATACTCCTTTTCCCTTTCAGCATAGTTAATAAACAACGTTGCGTCTGTTTGAGTTCTACAGCCCCTTGATGCAATTATAATCGGAGCTGTCCCTGGAGCGTTTCGGGTTCTTTGCCCTGTCAGTTTATTGAGGAAAGTTTTGTAGCGCTCCCTATGCTTTCGGTTCGGTCGCTTTTGATGCGCACTTTTTGATACGTTAAGCGTGTGTCTGAGAATCCCAGCTTCCTACTTCCCCTTTCCCGGGTCTCCAATATCCCCCCTCTGAGAACTCCACGCTTCTCTCTTCCCTTTGTAAACCTGTGTTTCCTTTGTATGCTGCTTCCTTTGTATCCCTATTTAGACTGCACATATAAGCGATAGCCTGGGATTTGTGCCTTGCTGCCTCTAATTTACCAGAATGAGTGAGATCATCGACTGCTCCATCCATGCTGCTGCAAATAGTATGAGATCATTTTGTTCTGTGGATGAGTGGTAGTCGAGGGAATGTAGGTAGCAGAACAGCTTTCTGCATTCACCCCGCGCTCGACATGTCGTTCCTTTGTATGTCTTGGCTGTGGTAAAGGGTACCACAACGACCGCTGGGGTGCAAGTGCTTCCTTCCAATGATGCTAGTCTCTGGTTATACGACCTGCAGCGGGTTTGCGGAATCTCGGGGTCCCTCCAGTGTTTAGTTTGGTAAGGAACTTGCCTAGTGACCTTCATACCGGCTGTTACCAATTTACGATCCCGGCAACAGCAATGGTAGGCTTCCCTTTTGGGCATGCCCTCTTGAGCACTTAACGCTTTTAGCGTTTGTGAGGACTGCAGCCAGGGAAACCCTCGCCTAGCTTCCTTTGCACTGTCTAATCATGAGAGATCCTGAGCATCTTTTCATTTGAATGTGCTGTTTTCTAAAACGCGGGTGAGTACCACTGAGGTCTTGAAAGGTTTCTGCCTGAGAGTCGGCCCTGCTTTGAATTCACTTCAGATTACCTAGCCCAGGATATTTCTTGAGGGCAGGGCTGCGTTTGCAAAGCGGCAGGCCGCAGGCATTTTGAATGATAGGTGCCCTTCGGCACGGTTTGTAAGGTTGTTACGGCAGTGTGCCACAAGGCGGCAGCACTACTCCGTGTCCTCTCTGGTAACTTGGGGAAACAAAGCCTTAGCGGGGGTCCCGGTGTTGGACGGGACATGGGGAGTCGAACGTGGCTAAACACACACCCCAGGGCTTGTGTATCCTCGCCTCCTGCCCCTTAACCTGCACTGCCGCACCCCAGGCGTATCGCAAGACTTGTAAGTGGGCTACTCGGTGGGTGCCGTGCTTCGCAGGTGGGGCGACTCTAACGAAGTGGGCTGGAGGTGGGGACCTGCCTAGCAGGAGCCGTGGAGAGCCGGTTTCCTCACAGCTCTTCCCACTCAGCTGCTCCACCGTCACTTGGGTACACCAGGATTTGCTTACCCGTAGGAGGGCCACGTTGGACCGGGAGACTGTGGTACCACGCAGGGGAGAATGGACACTAGAGGTCCGAGGGGTCGCTGGTCAGGTGGCACGTCCTCCTCCCTTGCTCCCTCAGCAGCAGCATACTCCAGCCTTGGGACCCAGGCCCGCCGAGGCTCCAGGGGTGTGACTCCAACCGATAACGTCGCAGAGGCCTGAGGTAACAGAGGAAAAGCATTTCTTAACCCCTTCCTTGCCTTGTCTTTGAATACTCCTTTTCCCTTTCAACATAGTTAATAAACAACGTTGCGTCTGTTTGAGTTCTACAGCCCCTTGATGCAATTATAATCGGAGCTGTCCCTGGAGCGTTTCGGGTTCTTTGCCCTGTCAGTTTATTGAGGAAAGTTTTGTGGCGCTCCCTATGCTTTCGGTTGGGTCGCCCTTGATGCGCACTTTTTGATACGTTAAGCGTGTGTCTGAGAATCCCAGCTTCCTACTTCCCCCTTCCCGGGTCTCCAATATCCCCCTCTGAGAACTCCACGCTTCTCTCTTCCCTTTGTAAACCTGTGTTTCCTTTGTATGCTGCTTCCTTTGTATCCCTATTTAGACTGCACATATAAGAGATAGCCTGGGATTTGTGCCTTGCTGCCTCTAATTTACCAGAATTAGTGAGATCATCGACTGCTCCATCCATGCTGCTGCAAATAGTATGAGATCATTTTGTTCTGTGGATGAGTGGTAGTCGAGGGAATGTAGGTAGCAGAACAGCTTTCTGCATTCACCCCGCGCTCGACATGTCGTTCCTTTGTATGTCTTGGCTGTGGTAAAGGGTACCACAACGACCGCTGGGGTGCAAGTGCTTCCTTCCAATGATGCTGGTCTCTGGTTATACGACCTGCAGCGTGTGTGCCGAATCTCGGGGTCCCTCCAGTGTTTAGTTTGGTAAGGAACTTGCCTACTGACCTTCATACCGGCTGTTACCAATTTACGATCCCGGCAACAGCAATGGTAGGCTTCCCTTTTGGGCATGCCCTCTTGAGCACTTAACGCTTTTAGCGTTTGTGAGGACTGCAGCCAGGGAAACCCTCGCCTAGCTTCCTTTGCACTCTCTAATCATGACAGATCCTGAGCATCTTTTCTTTTGAATGTGCTGTTTTCTAAAACGCGGGTGAGTACCACTGAGGTCTTGAAAGGTTTCTGCCTGAGAGTCGGCCCTGCTTTGAATTCACTTCAGATTACCTAGCCCAGGATATTTCTTGAGGGCAGGGCTGCGTTTGCAAAGCGGCAGGCCGCAGGCATTGTGAATGATAGGTGCCCTTCGGCACGGTTTGTAAGGTTGTTACGGCAGTGTGCCACAAGGCGGCAGCACTACTCCGTGTCCTCTCTGGTAACTTGGGGAAACAAAGCCTTAGCGGGGGTCCCGGTGTTGGACGGGACATGGGGAGTCGAACGTGGCTAAACACACACCCCAGGGCTTGTGTATCCTCGCCTCCTGCCCCTTAACCTGCACTGCCCCACCCCAGGCATATCGCAAGACTTGTAAGTGGGCTACTCGGTGGGTGCCGTGCTTCGCAGGTGGGGCGGCTGTAACGAAGTGGGCTGGAGGTGGGGACCTGCCTAGCAGGAGCCGTGGAGAGCCGGTTTCCTCACAGCTCTTCCCTCTCAGCTGCTCCACCGTCACTTGGGTACACCAGGCTTTGCTTACCCGTAGGAGGGCCACGTTGGACCGGGAGACTGTGGTACCACGCAGGGGAGAATGGGCACTAGAGGTCCGAGGGGTCGCTGGTCAGGTGGCACGTCCTCCTCCCTTGCTCCCTCAGCAGCAGCATACTCCAGCCTTGGGACCCAGGCCCGCCGAGGCTCCAGGGGTGTGACTCCAGCCGATGACGTCGCAGAGGCCTGAGGTAACAGAGGAAAGGCATTTCTTAACCCCTTCCTTGCCTTGTCTTTGAATACTCCTTTTCCCTTTCAGCATAGTTAATAAACAACGTTGCGTCTGTTTGAGTTCTACAGCCCCTTGATGCAATTATAATCGGAGCTGTCCCTGGAGCGTTTCGGGTTCTTTGCCCTGTCAGTTTATTGAGGAAAGTTTTGTAGCGCTCCCTATGCTTTCGGTTGGGTCGCCCTTGATGAGCACTTTTTGATACGTTAAGCGTGTGTCTGAGAATCCCAGCTTCCTACTTCCCCCTTCCCGGGTCTCCAATATCCCCCTCTGAGAACTCCACGCTTCTCTCTTCCCTTTGTAAACCTGTGTTTCCTTTGTATGCTGCTTCCTTTGTATCCCTATTTAGACTGCACATATAAGAGATAGCCTGGGATTTGTGCCTTGCTGCCTCTAATTTACCAGAATCAGTGAGATCATCGACTGCTCCATCCATGCTGCTGCAAATAGTATGAGATCATTTTGTTCTGTGGATGAGTGGTAGTCGAGGGAATGTAGGTAGCAGAACAGCTTTCTGCATTCACCCCGCGCTCGACATGTCGTTCCTTTGTATGTCTTGGCTGTGGTAAAGGGTACCACAACGACCGCTGGGGTGCAAGTGCTTCCTTCCAATGATGCTAGTCTCTGGTTATACGACCTGCAGCGGGTTTGCGGAATCTCGGGGTCCCTCCAGTGTTTAGTTTGGTAAGGAACTTGCCTACTGACCTTCATACCGGCTGTTACCAATTTACGATCCCGGCAACAGCAATGGTAGGCTTCCCTTTTGGGCATGCCCTCTTGAGCACTTAACGCTTTTAGCGTTTGTGAGGACTGCAGCCAGGGAAACCCTCGCCTAGCTTCCTTTGCACTGTCTAATCATGAGAGATCCTGAGCATCTTTTCATTTGAATGTGCTGTTTTCTAAAACGCGGGTGAGCACCACTGAGGTCTTGAAAGGTTTCTGCCTGAGAGTCGGCCCTGCTTTGAATTCACTTCAGATTACCTAGCCCAGGATATTTCTTGAGGGCAGGGCTGCGTTTGCAAAGCGGCAGGCCGCAGGCATTGTGAATGATAGGTGCCCTTCGGCACGGTTTGTAAGGTTGTTACGGCAGTGTGCCACAAGGCGGCAGCACTACTCCGTGTCCTCTCTGGTAACTTGGGGAAACAAAGCCTTAGCGGGGGTCCCGGTGTTGGACGGGACATGGGGAGTCGAACGTGGCTAAACACACACCCCAGGGCTTGTGTATCCTCGCCTCCTGCCCCTTAACCTGCACTGCCGCACCCCAGGCGTATCGCAACACTTGTAAGTGGGCTACTCGGTGGGTGCCGTGCTTCGCAGGTGGGGCGACTCTAACGAAGTGGGCTGGAGGTGGGGACCTGCCTAGCAGGAGCCGTGGAGAGCCGGTTTCCTCACAGCTCTTCCCACTCAGCTGCTCCACCGTCACTTGAGTACACCAGGATTTGCTTACCCGTAGGAGGGCCACGTTGGACCCGGAGACTGTGGTACCACGCAGGGGAGAATGGACACTAGAGGTCCGAGGGGTCGCTGGTCAGGTGGCACGTCCTCCTCCCTTGCTCCCTCAGCAGCAGCATACTCCAGCCTTGGGACCCAGGCCCGCCGAGGCTCCAGGGGTGTGACTCCAACCGATAACGTCGCAGAGGCCTGAGGTAACAGAGGAAAAGCATTTCTTAACCCCTTCCTTGCCTTGTCTTTGAATACTCCTTTTCCCTTTCAGCATAGTTAATAAACAACGTTGCGTCTGTTTGAGTTCTACAGCCCCTTGATGCAATTATAATCGGAGCTGTCCCTGGAGCGTTTCGGGTTCTTTGCCCTGTCAGTTTATTGAGGAAAGTTTTGTAGCGCTCCCTATGCTTTCGGTTCGGTCGCCCTTGATGAGCACTTTTTGATACGTTAAGCGTGTGTCTGAGAATCCCAGCTTCCTACTTCCCCCTTCCCGGGTCTCCAATATCCCCCTCTGAGAACTCCACGCTTCTCTCTTCCCTTTGTAAACCTGTGTTTCCTTTGTATGCTGCTTCCTTTGTATCCCTATTTAGACTGCACATATAAGAGATAGCCTGGGATTTGTGCCTTGCTGCCTCTAATTTACCAGAATTAGTGAGATCATCGACTGCTCCATCCATGCTGCTGCAAATAGTATGAGATCATTTTGTTCTGTGGATGAGTGGTAGTCGAGGGAATGTAGGTAGCAGAACAGCTTTCTGCATTCACCCCGCGCTCGACATGTCGTTCCTTTGTATGTCTTGGCTGTGGTAAAGGGTACCACAACGACCGCTGGGGTGCAAGTGCTTCCTTCCAATGATGCTGGTCTCTGGTTATACGACCTGCAGCGTGTGTGCCGAATCTCGGGGTCCCTCCAGTGTTTAGTTTGGTAAGGAACTTGCCTACTGACCTTCATACCGGCTGTTACCAATTTACGATCCCGGCAACAGCAATGGTAGGCTTCCCTTTTGGGCATGCCCTCTTGAGCACTTAACGCTTTTAGCGTTTGTGAGGACTGCAGCCAGGGAAACCCTCGCCTAGCTTCCTTTGCACTCTCTAATCATGACAGATCCTGAGCATCTTTTCATTTGAATGTGCTGTTTTCTAAAACGCGGGTGAGTACCACTGAGGTCTTGAAAGGTTTCTGCCTGAGAGTCGGCCGTGCTTTGAATTCACTTCAGATTACCTAGCCCAGGATATTTCTTGAGGGCAGGGCTGCGTTTGCAAAGAGGCAGGCCGCAGGCATTGTGAATGATAGGTGCCCTTCGGCACGGTTTGTAAGGTTGTTACGGCAGTGTGCCACAAGGCGGCAGCACTACTCCGTGTCCTCTCTGGTAACTTGGGGAAACAAAGCCTTAGCGGGGGTCCCGGTGTTGGACGGGACATGGGGAGTCGAACGTGGCTAAACACACACCCCAGGGCTTGTGTATCCTCGCCTCCTGCCCCTTAACCTGCACTGCCCCACCCCAGGCGTATCGCAAGACTTGTAAGTGGGCTACTCGGTGGGGTCCGTGCTTCGCAGGTGGGGCGGCTGTAACGAAGTGGGCTGGAGGTGGGGACCTGCCTAGCAGGAGCCGTGGAGAGCCGGTTTCCTCACAGCTCTTCCCTCTCAGCTGCTCCACCGTCACTTGGGTACACCAGGCTTTGCTTACCCGTAGGAGGGCCACGTTGGACCGGGAGACTGTGGTACCACGCAGGGGAGAATGGGCACTAGAGGTCCGAGGGGTCGCTGGTCAGGTGGCACGTCCTCCTCCCTTGCTCCCTCAGCAGCAGCATACTCCAGCCTTGGGACCCAGGCCCGCCGAGGCTCCAGGGGTGTGACTCCAGCCGATGACGTCGCAGAGGCCTGAGGTAACAGAGGAAAGGCATTTCTTAACCCCTTCCTTGCCTTGTCTTTGAATACTCCTTTTCCCTTTCAGCATAGTTAATAAACAACGTTGCGTCTGTTAGAGTTCTACAGCCCCTTGATGCAATTATAATCGGAGCTGTCCCTGGAGCGTTTCGGGTTCTTTGCCCTGTCAGTTTATTGAGGAAAGTTTTGTGGCGCTCCCTATGCTTTCGGTTGGGTCGCCCTTGATGAGCACTTTTTGATACGGTAAGCGTGTGTCTGAGAATCCCAGCTTCCTACTTCCCCCTTCCCGGGTCTCCAATATCCCCCTCTGAGAACTCCACGCTTCTCTCTTCCCTTTGTAAACCTGTGTTTCCTTTGTATGCTGCTTCCTTTGTATCCCTATTTAGACTGCACATATAAGAGATAGCCTGGGATTTGTGCCTTGCTGCCTCTAATTTACCAGAATTAGTGAGATCATCGACTGCTCCATCCATGCTGCTGCAAATAGTATGAGATCATTTTGTTCTGTGGATGAGTGGTAGTCGAGGGAATGTAGGTAGCAGAACAGCTTTCTGCATTCACCCCGCGCTCGACATGTCGTTCCTTTGTATGTCTTGGCTGTGGTAAAGGGTACCACAACGACCGCTGGGGTGCAAGTGCTTCCTTCCAATGATGCTGGTCTCTGGTTATACGACCTGCAGCGTGTGTGCCGAATCTCGGGGTCCCTCCAGTGTTTAGTTTGGTAAGGAACTTGCCTAGTGACCTTCATACCGGCTGTTACCAATTTACGATCCCGGCAACAGCAATGGTAGGCTTCCCTTTTGGGCATGCCCTCTTGAGCACTTAACGCTTTTAGCGTTTGTGAGGACTGCAGCCAGGGAAACCCTCGCCTAGCTTCCTTTGCACTGTCTAATCATGACAGATCCTGAGCATCTTTTCTTTTGAATGTGCTGTTTTCTAAAACGCGGGTGAGTACCACTGAGGTCTTGAAAGGTTTCTGCCTGAGAGTCGGCCCTGCTTTGAATTCACTTCAGATTACCTAGCCCAGGATATTTCTTGAGGGCAGGGCTGCGTTTGCAAAGCGGCAGGCCGCAGGCATTGTGAATGATAGGTGCCCTTCGGCACGGTTTGTAAGGTTGTTACGGCAGTGTGCCACAAGGCGGCAGCACTACTCCGTGTCCTCTCTGGTAACTTGGGGAAACAAAGCCTTAGCGGGGGTCCCGGTGTTGGACGGGACATGGGGAGTCGAACGTGGCTAAACACACACCCCAGGGCTTGTGTATCCTCGCCTCCTGCCCCTTAACCTGCACTGCCCCACCCCAGGCATATCGCAAGACTTGTAAGTGGGCTACTCGGTGGGTGCCGTGCTTCGCAGGTGGGGCGGCTGTAACGAAGTGGGCTGGAGGTGGGGACCTGCCTAGCAGGAGCCGTGGAGAGCCGGTTTCCTCACAGCTCTTCCCTCTCAGCTGCTCCACCGTCACTTGGGTACACCAGGCTTTGCTTACCCGTAGGAGGGCCACGTTGGACCGGGAGACTGTGGTACCACGCAGGGGAGAATGGGCACTAGAGGTCCGAGGGGTCGCTGGTCAGGTGGCACGTCCTCCTCCCTTGCTCCCTCAGCAGCAGCATACTCCAGCCTTGGGACCCAGGCCCGCCGAGGCTCCAGGGGTGTGACTCCAGCCGATGACGTCGCAGAGGCCTGAGGTAACAGAGGAAAGGCATTTCTTAACCCCTTCCTTGCCTTGTCTTTGAATACTCCTTTTCCCTTTCAGCATAGTTAATAAACAACGTTGCGTCTGTTTGAGTTCTACAGCCCCTTGATGCAATTATAATCGGAGCTGTCCCTGGAGCGTTTCGGGTTCTTTGCCCTGTCAGTTTATTGAGGAAAGTTTTGTAGCGCTCCCTATGCTTTCGGTTGGGTCGCCCTTGATGAGCACTTTTTGATACGTTAAGCGTGTGTCTGAGAATCCCAGCTTCCTACTTCCCCCTTCCCGGGTCTCCAATATCCCCCTCTGAGAACTCCACGCTTCTCTCTTCCCTTTGTAAACCTGTGTTTCCTTTGTATGCTGCTTCCTTTGTATCCCTATTTAGACTGCACATATAAGAGATAGCCTGGGATTTGTGCCTTGCTGCCTCTAATTTACCAGAATCAGTGAGATCATCGACTGCTCCATCCATGGTGCTGCAAATAGTATGAGATCATTTTGTTCTGTGGATGAGTGGTAGTCGAGGGAATGTAGGTAGCAGAACAGCTTTCTGCATTCACCCCGCGCTCGACATGTCGTTCCTTTGTATGTCTTGGCTGTGGTAAAGGGTACCACAACGACCGCTGGGGTGCAAGTGCTTCCTTCCAATGATGCTAGTCTCTGGTTATACGACCTGCAGCGGGTTTGCGGAATCTCGGGGTCCCTCCAGTGTTTAGTTTGGTAAGGAACTTGCCTACTGACCTTCATACCGGCTGTTACCAATTTACGATCCCGGCAACAGCAATGGTAGGCTTCCCTTTTGGGCATGCCCTCTTGAGCACTTAACGCTTTTAGCGTTTGTGAGGACTGCAGCCAGGGAAACCCTCGCCTAGCTTCCTTTGCACTGTCTAATCATGAGAGATCCTGAGCATCTTTTCATTTGAATGTGCTGTTTTCTAAAACGCGGGTGAGCACCACTGAGGTCTTGAAAGGTTTCTGCCTGAGAGTCGGCCCTGCTTTGAATTCACTTCAGATTACCTAGCCCAGGATATTTCTTGAGGGCAGGGCTGCGTTTGCAAAGCGGCAGGCCGCAGGCATTGTGAATGATAGGTGCCCTTCGGCACGGTTTGTAAGGTTGTTACGGCAGTGTGCCACAAGGCGGCAGCACTACTCCGTGTCCTCTCTGGTAACTTGGGGAAACAAAGCCTTAGCTGGGGTCCCGGTGTTGGACGGGACATGGGGAGTCGAACGTGGCTAAACACACACCCCAGGGCTTGTGTATCCTCGCCTCCTGCCCCTTAACCTGCACTGCCGCACCCCAGGCGTATCGCAACACTTGTAAGTGGGCTACTCGGTGGGTGCCGTGCTTCGCAGGTGGGGCGACTCTAACGAAGTGGGCTGGAGGTGGGGACCTGCCTAGCAGGAGCCGTGGAGAGCCGGTTTCCTCACAGCTCTTCCCACTCAGCTGCTCCACCGTCACTTGAGTACACCAGGATTTGCTTACCCGTAGGAGGGCCACGTTGGACCCGGAGACTGTGGTACCACGCAGGGGAGAATGGACACTAGAGGTCCGAGGGGTCGCTGGTCAGGTGGCACGTCCTCCTCCCTTGCTCCCTCAGCAGCAGCATACTCCAGCCTTGGGACCCAGGCCCGCCGAGGCTCCAGGGGTGTGACTCCAACCGATAACGTCGCAGAGGCCTGAGGTAACAGAGGAAAAGCATTTCTTAACCCCTTCCTTGCCTTGTCTTTGAATACTCCTTTTCCCTTTCAGCATAGTTAATAAACAACGTTGCGTCTGTTTGAGTTCTACAGCCCCTTGATGCAATTATAATCGGAGCTGTCCCTGGAGCGTTTCGGGTTCTTCGCCCTGTCAGTTTATTGAGGAAAGTTTTGTAGCGCTCCCTATGCTTTCGGTTCGGTCGCCCTTGATGCGCACTTTTTGATACGTTAAGCGTGTGTCTGAGAATCCCAGCTTCCTACTTCCCCCTTCCCGGGTCTCCAATATCCCCCTCTGAGAACTCCACGCTTCTCTCTTCCCTTTGTAAACCTGTGTTTCCTTTGTATGCTGCTTCCTTTGTATCCCTATTTAGAATGCACATATAAGAGATAGCCTGGGATTTGTGCCTTGCTGCCTCTAATTTACCAGAATTAGTGAGATCATCGACTGCTCCATCCATGCTGCTGCAAATAGTATGAGATCATTTTGTTCCGTGGATGAGTGGTAGTCGAGGGAATGTAGGTAGCAGAACAGCTTTCTGCATTCACCCCGCGCTCGACATGTCGTTCCTTTGTATGTCTTGGCTGTGGTAAAGGGTACCACAACGACCGCTGGGGTGCAAGTGCTTCCTTCCAATGATGCTGGTCTCTGGTTATACGACCTGCAGCGTGTGTGCCGAATCTCGGGGTCCCTCCAGTGTTTAGTTTGGTAAGGAACTTGCCTACTGACCTTCATACCGGCTGTTACCAATTTACGATCCCGGAAACAGCAATGGTAGGCTTCCCTTTTGGGCATGCCCTCTTGAGCACTTAACGCTTTTAGCGTTTGTGAGGAGTGCAGCCAGGGAAACCCTCGCCTAGCTTCCTTTGCACTGTCTAATCATGACAGATCCTGAGCATCTTTTCATTTGAATGTGCTGTTTTCTAAAACGCGGGTGAGCACCACTGAGGTCTTGAAAGGTTTCTGCCTGAGAGTCGGCCCTGCTTTGAATTCACTTCAGATTACCTAGCCCAGGATATTTCTTGAGGGCAGGGCTGCGTTTGCAAAGCGGCAGGCCGCAGGCATTGTGAATGATAGGTGCCCTTCGGCACGGTTTGTAAGGTTGTTACGGCAGTGTGCCACAAGGCGGCAGCACTACTCCGTGTCCTCTCTGGTAACTTGGGGAAACAAAGCCTTAGCGGGGGTCCCGGTGTTGGACGGGACATGGGGAGTCGAACGTGGCTAAACACACACCCCAGGGCTTGTGTATCCTCGCCTCCTCCCCCTTAACCTGCACTGCTGCACCCCAGGCGTATCGCAAGACTTATAAGTGGGCTACTCGGTGGGTGCCGTGCTTCGCAGGTGGGGCGACTCTAACGAAGTGGGCTGGAGGTGGGAACCTGCCTAGCAGGAGCTGTGGAGAGCCGGTTTCCTCACAGCTCTTCCCTCTCAGCTGCTCCACCGTCACTTGGGTACACCAGGCTTTGCTTACCCGTAGGAGGGCCACGTTGGACCCGGAGACTGTGGTACCACGCAGGGGAGAATGGGCACTAGAGGTCCGAGGGGTCGCTGGTCAGGTGGCACGTCCTCCTCCCTTGCTCCCTCAGCAGCAGCATACGCCAGCCTTGGGACCCAGGCCCGCCGAGGCTCCAGGGGTGTGACTCCAGCCGATGACGTCGCAGAGGCCTGAGGTAACAGAGGAAAGGCATTTCTTAACCCCTTCCTTGCCTTGTCTTTGAATACTCCTTTTCCCTTTCAGCATAGTTAATAAACAACGTTGCGCCTGTTTGAGTTCTACAGCCCCTTGATGCAATTATAATCGGAGCTGTCCCTGTAGCGTTTCGGGTTCTTTGCCCTGTCAGTTTATTGAGGAAAGTTTTGTAGCGCTCCCTATGCTTTCGGTTCGGTCGCCCTTGATGCGCACTTTTTGATACGTTAAGCGTGTGTCTGAGAATCCCAGCTTCCTACTTCCCCCTTCCCGGGTCTCCAATATCCCCCTCTGAGAACTCCACGCTTCTCTCTTCCCTTTGTAAACCTGTGTTTCCTTTGTATGCTGCTTCCTTTGTATCCCTATTTAGACTGCACATATAAGAGATAGCCTGGGATTTGTGCCTTGCTGCCTCTAATTTACCAGAATGAGTGAGATCATCGACTGCTCCATCCATGCTGCTGCAAATAGTATGAGATCATTTTGTTCTGTGGATGAGTGGTAGTCGAGGGAATGTAGGTAGCAGAACAGCTTTCTGCATTCACCCCGCGCTCGACATGTCGTTCCTTTGTATGTCTTGGCTGTGGTAAAGGGTACCACAACGACCGCTGGGGTGCAAGTGCTTCCTTCCAATGAGGCTGGTCTCTGGTTATATGACCTGCAGCGTGTGTGCCGAATCTCGGGGTCCCTCCAGTGTTTAGTTTGGTAAGGAACTTGCCTACTGACCTTCATACCGGCTGTTACCAATTTACGATCCCGGCAACAGCAATGGTAGGCTTCCCTTTTGGGCATGCCCTCTTGAGCACTTAACGCTTTTAGCGTTTGTGAGGACTGCAGCCAGGGAAACCCTCGCCTAGCTTCCTTTGCACTCTCTAATAATGACAGATCCTGAGCATCTTTTCATTTGAATGTGCTGTTTTCTAAAACGCCGGTGAGCACCACTGAAGTCTTGAAAGGTTTCTGCCTGAGAGTCGGCCGTGCTTTGAATTCACTTCAGATTACCTAGCCCAGGATAATTCTTGAGGGCAGGGCTGCGTTTGCAAAGAGGCAGGCCGCAGGCATTGTGAATGATAGGTGCCCTTCGGCACGGTTTGTAAGGTTGTTACGGCAGTGTGCCACAAGGCGGCAGCACTACTCCGTGTCCTCTCTGGTAACTTGGGGAAACAAAGCCTTAGCGGGGGTCCCGGTGTTGGACGGGACATGGGGAGTCGAACGTGGCTAAACACACACCCCAGGGCTTGTGTATCCTCGCCTCCTGCCCCTTAACCTGCACTGCCCCACCCCAGGCGTATCGCAAGACTTGTAAGTGGCTACTCGGTGGGTGCCGTGCTTCGCAGGTGGGGCGACTCTAACGAAGTGGGCTGGAGGTGGGAACCTGCCTAGCAGGAGCCGTGGAGAGCCGGTTTCCTCACAGCTCTTCCCTCTCAGCTGCTCCACCGTCACTTGGGTACACCAGGCTTTGCTTACCCGTAGGAGGGCCACGTTGGACCGGGAGACTGTGGTACCACGCAGGGGAAAATGGGCACTAGAGGTCCGAGGGGTCGCTGGTCAGGTGGCACGTCCTCCTCCCTTGCTCCCTCAGCAGCAGCATACTCCAGTCTTGGGACCCAGGCCCGCCGAGGCTCCAGGGGTGTGACTCCAGCCGATGACGTCGCAGAGGCCTGAGGTAACAGAGGAAAGGCATTTCTTAACCCCTTCCTTGCCTTGTCTTTGAATACTCCTTTTCCCTTTCAGCATAGTTAATAAACAACGTTGCGTCTGTTTGCGTTCTACAGCCCCTTGATGCAATTATAATCGGAGCTGTCCCTGGAGCGTTTCGGGTTCTTTGCCCTGTCAGTTTATTGAGGAAAGTTTTGTAGCGCTCCCTATGCTTTCGGTTCGGTCGCCCTTGATGCGCACTTTTTGATACGTTAAGCGTGTGTCTGAGAATCCCAGCTTCCTACTTCCCCCTTCCCGGGTCTCCAATATCCCCCCTCTGAGAACTCCACGCTTCTCTCTTCCCTTTGTAAACCTGTGTTTCCTTTGTATGCTGCTTCCTTTGTATCCCTATTTAGACTGCACATATAAGAGATAGCCTGGGATTTGTGCCTTGCTGCCTCTAATTTACCAGAATGAGTGAGATCATCGACTGCTCCATCCATGCTGCTGCAAATAGTATGAGATCATTTTGTTCTGTGGATGAGTGGTAGTCGAGGGAATGTAGGTAGCAGAACAGCTTTCTGCATTCACCCCGCGCTCGACATGTCGTTCCTTTGTATGTCTTGGCTGTGGTAAAGGGTACCACAACGACCGCTGGGGTGCAAGTGCTTCCTTCCAATGATGCTGGTCTCTGGTTATACGACCTGCAGCGTGTGTGCCGAATCTCGGGGTCCCTCCAGTGTTTAGTTTGGTAAGGAACTTGCCTAGTGACCTTCATACCGGCTGTTACCAATTTACGATCCCGGCAACAGCAATGGTAGGCTTCCCTTTTGGGCATGCCCTCTTGAGCACTTAACGCTTTTAGCGTTGGTGAGGACTGCAGCCAGGGAAACCCTCGCCTAGCTTCCTTTGCACTGTCTAATCATGACAGATCCTGAGCATCTTTTCATTTGAATGTGCTGTTTTCTAAAACGCGGGTGAGTACCACTGAGGTCTTGAAAGGTTTCTGCCTGAGAGTCGGCCCTGCTTTGAATTCACTTCAGATTACCTAGCCCAGGATATTTCTTGAGGGCAGGGCTGCGTTTGCAAAGCGGCAGGCCGCAGGCATTGTGAATGATAGGTGCCCTTCGGCACGGTTTGTAAGGTTGTTACGGCAGTGTGCCACAAGGCGGCAGCACTACTCCGTGTCCTCTCTGGTAACTTGGGGAAACAAAGCCTTAGCGGGGGTCCCGGTGTTGGACGGGACATGGGGAGTCGAACGTGGCTAAACACACACCCCAGGGCTTGTGTATCCTCGCCTCCTGCCCCTTAACCTGCACTGCCCCACCCCAGGCGTATCGCAAGACTTGTAAGTGGCTACTCGGTGGGTGCCGTGCTTCGCAGGTGGGGCGACTCTAACGAAGTGGGCTGGAGGTGGGAACCTGCCTAGCAGGAGCCGTGGAGAGCCGGTTTCCTCACAGCTCTTCCCTCTCAGCTGCTCCACCGTCACTTGGGTACACCAGGCTTTGCTTACCCGTAGGAGGGCCACGTTGGACCGGGAGACTGTGGTACCACGCAGGGGAAAATGGGCACTAGAGGTCCGAGGGGTCGCTGGTCAGGTGGCACGTCCTCCTCCCTTGCTCCCTCAGCAGCAGCATACTCCAGTCTTGGGACCCAGGCCCGCCGAGGCTCCAGGGGTGTGACTCCAGCCGATGACGTCGCAGAGGCCTGAGGTAACAGAGGAAAGGCATTTCTTAACCCCTTCCTTGCCTTGTCTTTGAATACTCCTTTTCCCTTTCAGCATAGTTAATAAACAACGTTGCGTCTGTTTGCGTTCTACAGCCCCTTGATGCAATTATAATCGGAGCTGTCCCTGGAGCGTTTCGGGTTCTTTGCCCTGTCAGTTTATTGAGGAAAGTTTTGTAGCGCTCCCTATGCTTTCGGTTCGGTCGCCCTTGATGCGCACTTTTTGATACGTTAAGCGTGTGTCTGAGAATCCCAGCTTCCTACTTCCCCCTTCCCGGGTCTCCAATATCCCCCTCTGAGAACTCCACGCTTCTCTCTTCCCTTTGTAAACCTGTGTTTCCTTTGTATGCTGCTTCCTTTGTATCCCTATTTAGACTGCACATATAAGAGATAGCCTGGGATTTGTGCCTTGCTGCCTCTAATTTACCAGAATGAGTGAGATCATCGACTGCTCCATCCATGCTGCTGCAAATAGTATGAGATCATTTTGTTCTGTGGATGAGTGGTAGTCGAGGGAATGTAGGTAGCAGAACAGCTTTCTGCATTCACCCCGCGCTCGACATGTCGTTCCTTTGTATGTCTTGGCTGTGGTAAAGGGTACCACAACGACCGCTGGGGTGCAAGTGCTTCCTTCCAATGATGCTGGTCTCTGGTTATACGACCTGCAGCGTGTGTGCCGAATCTCGGGGTCCCTCCAGTGTTTAGTTTGGTAAGGAACTTGCCTACTGACCTTCATACCGGCTGTTACCAATTTACGATCCCGGCAACAGCAATGGTAGGCTTCCCTTTTGGGCATGCCCTCTTGAGCACTTAACGCTTTTAGCGTTGGTGAGGACTGCAGCCAGGGAAACCCTCGCCTAGCTTCCTTTGCACTGTCTAATCATGACAGATCCTGAGCATCTTTTCATTTGAATGTGCTGTTTTCTAAAACGCGGGTGAGTACCACTGAGGTCTTGAAAGGTTTCTGCCTGAGAGTCGGCCCTGCTTTGAATTCACTTCAGATTACCTAGCCCAGGATATTTCTTGAGGGCAGGGCTGCGTTTGCAAAGCGGCAGGCCGCAGGCATTGTGAATGATAGGTGCCCTTCGGCACGGTTTGTAAGGTTGTTACGGCAGTGTGCCACAAGGCGGCAGCACTACTCCGTGTCCTCTCTGGTAACTTGGGGAAACAAAGCCTTAGCGGGGGTCCCGGTGTTGGACGGGACATGGGGAGTCGAACGTGGCTAAACACACACCCCAGGGCTTGTGTATCCTCGCCTCCTGCCCCTTAACCTGCACTGCCCCACCCCAGGCATATCGCAAGACTTGTAAGTGGGCTACTCGGTGGGTGCCGTGCTTCGCAGGTGGGGCGACTCTAACGAAGTGGGCTGGAGGTGGGGACCTGCCTAGCAGGAGCCGTGGAGAGCCGGTTTCCTCACAGCTCTTCCCTCTCAGCTGCTCCACCGTCACTTGGGTACACCAGGCTTTGCTTACCCGTAGGAGGGCCACGTTGGACCGGGAGACTGTGGTACCACGCAGGGGAGAATGGGCACTAGAGGTCCGAGGGGTCGCTGGTCAGGTGGCACGTCCTCCTCCCTTGCTCCCTCAGCAGCAGCATACTCCAGCCTTGGGACTTAGGCCCGCCAAGGCTCCAGGGGTGTGACTCCAGCCGATGACGTCGCAGAGGCCTGAGGTAACAGAGGAAAGGCATTTCTTAACCCCTTCCTTGCCTTGTCTTTGAATACTCCTTTTCCCTTTCAGCATAGTTAATAAACAACGTTGCGTCTGTTTGAGTTCTACAGCCCCTTGATGCAATTATAATCGGAGCTGTCCCTGGAGCGTTTCGGGTTCTTTGCCCTGTCAGTTTATTGAGGAAAGTTTTGTAGCGCTCCCTATGCTTTCGGTTGGGTCGCCCTTGATGAGCACTTTTTGATACGTTAAGCGTGTGTCTGAGAATCCCAGCTTCCTACTTCCCCCTTTCCGGGTCTCCAATATCCCCCTCTGAGAACTCCACGCTTCTCTCTTCCCTTTGTAAACCTGTGTTTCCTTTGTATGCTGCTTCCTTTGTATCCCTATTTAGAATGCACATATAAGAGATAGCCTGGGATTTGTGCCTTGCTGCCTCTAATTTACCAGAATTAGTGAGATCATCGACTGCTCCATCCATGCTGCTGCAAATAGTATGAGATCATTTTGTTCTGTGGATGAGTGGTAGTCGAGGGAATGTAGGTAGCAGAACAGCTTTCTGCATTCACCCCGCGCTCGACATGTCGTTCCTTTGTATGTCTTGGCTGTGGTAAAGGGTACCACAACGACCGCTGGGGTGCAAGTGCTTCCTTCCAATGATGCTAGTCTCTGGTTATACGACCTGCAGCGGGTTTGCGGAATCTCGGGGTCCCTCCAGTGTTTAGTTTGGTAAGGAACTTGCCTACTGACCTTCATACCGGCTGTTACCAATTTACGATCCCGGCAACAGCAATGGTAGGCTTCCCTTTTGGGCATGCCCTCTTGAGCACTTAACGCTTTTAGCGTTTGTGAGGACTGCAGCCAGGGAAACCCTCGCCTAGCTTCCTTTGCACTGTCTAATCATGAGAGATCCTGAGCATCTTTTCATTTGAATGTGCTGTTTTCTAAAACGCGGGTGAGCACCACTGAGGTCTTGAAAGGTTTCTGCCTGAGAGTCGGCCCTGCTTTGAATTCACTTCAGATTACCTAGCCCAGGATATTTCTTGAGGGCAGGGCTGCGTTTGCAAAGCGGCAGGCCGCAGGCATTGTGAATGATAGGTGCCCTTCGGCACGGTTTGTAAGGTTGTTACGGCAGTGTGCCACAAGGCGGCAGCACTACTCCGTGTCCTCTCTGGTAACTTGGGGAAACAAAGCCTTAGCGGGGGTCCCGGTGTTGGACGGGACATGGGGAGTCGAACGTGGCTAAACACACACCCCAGGGCTTGTGTATCCTCGCCTCCTGCCCCTTAACCTGCACTGCCGCACCCCAGGCGTATCGCAACACTTGTAAGTGGGCTACTCGGTGGGTGCCGTGCTTCGCAGGTGGGGCGACTCTAACGAAGTGGGCTGGAGGTGGGGACCTGCCTAGCAGGAGCCGTGGAGAGCCGGTTTCCTCACAGCTCTTCCCACTCAGCTGCTCCACCGTCACTTGAGTACACCAGGATTTGCTTACCCGTAGGAGGGCCACGTTGGACCCGGAGACTGTGGTACCACGCAGGGGAGAATGGACACTAGAGGTCCGAGGGGTCGCTGGTCAGGTGGCACGTCCTCCTCCCTTGCTCCCTCAGCAGCAGCATACTCCAGCCTTGGGACCCAGGCCCGCCGAGGCTCCAGGGGTGTGACTCCAACCGATAACGTCGCAGAGGCCTGAGGTAACAGAGGAAAAGCATTTCTTAACCCCTTCCTTGCCTTGTCTTTGAATACTCCTTTTCCCTTTCAGCATAGTTAATAAACAACGTTGCGTCTGTTTGAGTTCTACAGCCCCTTGATGCAATTATAATCGGAGCTGTCCCTGGAGCGTTTCGGGTTCTTTGCCCTGTCAGTTTATTGAGGAAAGTTTTGTAGCGCTCCCTATGCTTTCGGTTCGGTCGCCCTTGATGCACACTTTTTGATACGTTAAGCGTGTGTCTGAGAATCCCAGCTTCCTACTTCCCCCTTCCCGGGTCTCCAATATCCCCCCTCTGAGAACTCCACGCTTCTCTCTTCCCTTTGTAAACCTGTGTTTCCTTTGTATGCTGCTTCCTTTGTATCCCTATTTAGACTGCACATATAAGAGATAGCCTGGGATTTGTGCCTTGCTGCCTCTAATTTACCAGAATTAGTGAGATCATCGACTGCTCCATCCATGCTGCTGCAAATAGTATGAGATCATTTTGTTCTGTGGATGAGTGGTAGTCGAGGGAATGTAGGTAGCAGAACAGCTTTCTGCATTCACCCCGCGCTCGACATGTCGTTCCTTTGTATGTCTTGGCTGTGGTAAAGGGTACCACAACGACCGCTGGGGTGCAAGTGCTTCCTTCCAATGATGCTGGTCTCTGGTTATACGACCTGCAGCGTGTGTGCCGAATCTCGGGGTCCCTCCAGTGTTTAGTTTGGTAAGGAACTTGCCTACTGACCTTCATACCGGCTGTTACCAATTTACGATCCCGGAAACAGCAATGGTAGGCTTCCCTTTTGGGCATGCCCTCTTGAGCACTTAACGCTTTTAGCGTTTGTGAGGACTGCAGCCAGGGAAACCCTCGCCTAGCTTCCTTTGCACTCTCTAATCATGACAGATCCTGAGCATCTTTTCATTTGAATGTGCTGTTTTCTAAAACGCGGGTGAGTACCACTGAGGTCTTGAAAGGTTTCTGCCTGAGAGTCGGTCGTGCTTTGAATTCACTTCAGATTACCTAGCCCAGGATAATTCTTGAGGGCAGGGCTGCGTTTGCAAAGAGGCAGGCCGCAGGCATTGTGAATGATAGGTGCCCTTCGGCACGGTTTGTTAGGTTGTTACGGCAGTGTGCCACAAGGCGGCAGCACTACTCCGTGTCCTCTCTGGTAACTTGGGGAAACAAAGCCTTAGCGGGGGTCCCGGTGTTGGACGGGACATGGGGAGTCGAACGTGGCTAAACACACACCCCAGGGCTTGTGTATCCTCGCCTCCTGCCCCTTAACCTGCACTGCCCCACCCCAGGCGTATCGCAAGACTTGTATGTGGGCTACTCGGTGGGGTCCGTGCTTCGCAGGTGGGGCGGCTGTAACGAAGTGGGCTGGAGGTGGGGACCTGCCTAGCAGGAGCCGTGGAGAGCCGGTTTCCTCACAGCTCTTCCCTCTCAGCTGCTCCACCGTCACTTGGGTACACCAGGCTTTGCTTACCCGTAGGAGGGCCACGTTGGACCGGGAGACTGTGGTACCACGCAGGGGAGAATGGGCACTAGAGGTCCGAGGGGTCGCTGGTCAGGTGGCACGTCCTCCTCCCTTGCTCCCTCAGCAGCAGCATACTCCAGCCTTGGGACCCAGGCCCGCCGAGGCTCCAGGGGTGTGACTCCAGCCGATGACGTCGCAGAGGCCTGAGGTAACAGAGGAAAGGCATTTCTTAACCCCTTCCTTGCCTTGTCTTTGAATACTCCTTTTCCCTTTCAGCATAGTTAATAAACAACGTTGCGTCTGTTTGAGTTCTACAGCCCCTTGATGCAATTATAATCGGAGCTGTCCCTGGAGCGTTTCGGGTTCTTTGCCCTGTCAGTTTATTGAGGAAAGTTTTGTGGCGCTCCCTATGCTTTCGGTTGGGTCGCCCTTGATGAGCACTTTTTGATACGGTAAGCGTGTGTCTGAGAATCCCAGCTTCCTACTTCCCCCTTCCCGGGTCTCCAATATCCCCCTCTGAGAACTCCACGCTTCTCTCTTCCCTTTGTAAACCTGTGTTTCCTTTGTATGCTGCTTCCTTTGTATCCCTATTTAGACTGCACATATAAGAGATAGCCTGGGATTTGTGCCTTGCTGCCTCTAATTTACCAGAATTAGTGAGATCATCGACTGCTCCATCCATGCTGCTGCAAATAGTATGAGATCATTTTGTTCTGTGGATGAGTGGTAGTCGAGGGAATGTAGGTAGCAGAACAGCTTTCTGCATTCACCCCGCGCTCGACATGTCGTTCCTTTGTATGTCTTGGCTGTGGTAAAGGGTACCACAACGACCGCTGGGGTGCAAGTGCTTCCTTCCAATGATGCTAGTCTCTGGTTATACGACCTGCAGCGGGTTTGCGGAATCTCGGGGTCCCTCCAGTGTTTAGTTTGGTAAGGAACTTGCCTACTGACCTTCATACCGGCTGTTACCAATTTACGATCCCGGCAACAGCAATGGCAGGCTTCCCTTTTGGGCATGCCCTCTTGTGCACTTAACGCTTTTAGCGTTTGTGAGGACTGCAGCCAGGGAAACCCTCGCCTAGCTTCCTTTGCACTGTCTAATCATGACAGATCCTGAGCATCTTTTCATTTGAATGTGCTGTTTTCTAAAACGCGGGTGAGTACCACTGAGGTCTTGAAAGGTTTCTGCCTGAGAGTAGGCCCTGCTTTGAATTCACTTCAGATTACCTAGCCCAGGATATTTCTTGAGGGCAGGGCTGCGTTTGCAAAGCGGCAGGCCGCAGGCATTGTGAATGATAGGTGCCCTTCGGCACGGTTTGTAAGGTTGTTACGGCAGTGTGCCACAAGGCGGCAGCACTACTCCGTGTCCTCTCTGGTAACTTGGGGAAACAAAGCCTTAGCGGGGGTCCCGGTGTTGGACGGGACATGGGGAGTCGAACGTGGCTAAACACACACCCCAGGGCTTGTGTATCCTCGCCTCCTCCCCCTTAACCTGCACTGCTGCACCCCAGGCGTATCGCAAGACTTATAAGTGGGCTACTCGGTGGGTGCCGTGCTTCGCAGGTGGGGCGACTCTAACGAAGTGGGCTGGAGGTGGGAACCTGCCTAGCAGGAGCTGTGGAGAGCCGGTTTCCTCACAGCTCTTCCCTCTCAGCTGCTCCACCGTCACTTGGGTACACCAGGCTTTGCTTACCCGTAGGAGGGCCACGTTGGACCCGGAGACTGTGGTACCACGCAGGGGAGAATGGGCACTAGAGGTCCGAGGGGTCGCTGGTCAGGTGGCACGTCCTCCTCCCTTGCTCCCTCAGCAGCAGCATACTCCAGCCTTGGGACCCAGGCCCGCCGAGGCTCCAGGGGTGTGACTCCAGCCGATGACGTCGCAGAGGCCTGAGGTAACAGAGGAAAGGCATTTCTTAACCCCTTCCTTGCCTTGTCTTTGAATACTCCTTTTCCCTTTCAGCATAGTTAATAAACAACGTTGCGTCTGTTTGAGTTCTACAGCCCCTTGATGCAATTATAATCGGAGCTGTCCCTGTAGCGTTTCGGGTTCTTTGCCCTGTCAGTTTATTGAGGAAAGTTTTGTAGCGCTCCCTATGCTTTCGGTTCGGTCGCCCTTGATGCGCACTTTTTGATACGTTAAGCGTGTGTCTGAGAATCCCAGCTTCCTACTTCCCCCTTCCCGGGTCTCCAATATCCCCCTCTGATAACTCCACGCTTCTCTCTTCCCTTTGTAAACCTGTGTTTCCTTTGTATGCTGCTTCCTTTGTATCCCTATTTAGACTGCACATATAAGAGATAGCCTGGGATTTGTGCCTTGCTGCCTCTAATTTACCAGAATTAGTGAGATCATCGACTGCTCCATCCATGCTGCTGCAAATAGTATGAGATCATTTTGTTCTGTGGATGAGTGGTAGTCGAGGGAATGTAGGTAGCAGAACAGCTTTCTGCATTCACCCCGCGCTCGACATGTCGTTCCTTTGTGTGTCTTGGCTGTGGTAAAGGGTACCACAACGACCGCTGGGGTGCAAGTGCTTCCTTCCAATGATGCTGGTCTCTGGTTATACGACCTGCAGCGGGTTTGCCGAATCTCGGGGTCCCTCCAGTGTTTAGTTTGGTAAGGAACTTGCCTACTGACCTTCATACCGGCTGTTACCAATTTTCGATCCCGGCAACAGCAATGGTAGGCTTCCCTTTTGGGCATGCCCTCTTGAGCACTTAACGCTTTTAGCGTTTGTGAGGACTGCAGCCAGGGAAACCCTCGCCTAGCTTCCTTTGCACTGTCTAATCATGACAGATCCTGAGCATCTTTTCATTTGAATGTGCTGTTTTCTAAAACGCGGGTGAGTACCACTGAGGTCTTGAAAGGTTTCTGCCTGAGAGTCGGCCCTGCTTTGAATTCACTTCAGATTACCTAGCCCAGGATATTTCTTGAGGGCAGGGCTGCGTTTGCAAAGCGGCAGGCCGCAGGCATTGTGAATGATAGGTGCCCTTCGGCACGGTTTGTAAGGTTGTTACGGCAGTGTGCCACAAGGCGGCAGCACTACTCCGTGTCCTCTCTGGTAACTTGGGGAAACAAAGCCTTAGCGGGGGTCCCGGTGTTGGACGGGACATGGGGAGTCGAACGTGGCTAAACACACACCCCAGGGCTTGTGTATCCTCGCCTCCTGCCCCTTAACCTGCACTGCCGCACCCCAGGCGTATCGCAAGACTTGTAAGTGGGCTACTCGGTGGGTGCCGTGCTTCGCAGGTGGGGCGACTCTAACGAAGTGGGCTGGAGGTGGGGACCTGCCTAGCAGGAGCCGTGGAGAGCCGGTTTCCTCACAGCTCTTCCCTCTCAGCTGCTCCACCGTCACTTGGGTACACCAGGCTTTGCTTACCCGTAGGAGGGCCACGTTGGACCGGGAGACTGTGGTACCACGCAGGGGAGAATGGGCACTAGAGGTCCGAGGGGTCGCTGGTCAGGTGGCACGTCCTCCTCCCTTGCTCCCTCAGCAGCAGCATACTCCAGCCTTGGGACTTAGGCCCGCCAAGGCTCCAGGGGTGTGACTCCAGCCGATGACGTCGCAGAGGCCTGAGGTAACAGAGGAAAGGCATTTCTTAACCCCTTCCTTGCCTTGTCTTTGAATACTCCTTTTCCCTTTCAGCATAGTTAATAAACAACGTTGCGTCTGTTTGAGTTCTACAGCCCCTTGATGCAATTATAATCGGAGCTGTCCCTGGAGCGTTTCGGGTTCTTTGCCCTGTCAGTTTATTGAGGAAAGTTTTGTAGCGCTCCCTATGCTTTCGGTTGGGTCGCCCTTGATGAGCACTTTTTGATACGTTAAGCGTGTGTCTGAGAATCCCAGCTTCCTACTTCCCCCTTTCCGGGTCTCCAATATCCCCCTCTGAGAACTCCACGCTTCTCTCTTCCCTTTGTAAACCTGTGTTTCCTTTGTATGCTGCTTCCTTTGTATCCCTATTTAGAATGCACATATAAGAGATAGCCTGGGATTTGTGCCTTGCTGCCTCTAATTTACCAGAATTAGTGAGATCATCGACTGCTCCATCCATGCTGCTGCAAATAGTATGAGATCATTTTGTTCTGTGGATGAGTGGTAGTCGAGGGAATGTAGGTAGCAGAACAGCTTTCTGCATTCACCCCGCGCTCGACATGTCGTTCCTTTGTGTGTCTTGGCTGTGGTAAAGGGTACCACAACGACCGCTGGGGTGCAAGTGCTTCCTTCCAATGATGCTGGTCTCTGGTTATACGACCTGCAGCGTGTGTGCCGAATCTCGGGGTCCCTCCAGTGTTTAGTTTGGTAAGGAACTTGCCTACTGACCTTCATACCGGCTGTTACCAATTTTCGATCCCGGCAACAGCAATGGTAGGCTTCCCTTTTGGGCATGCCCTCTTGAGCACTTAACGCTTTTAGCGTTTGTGAGGACTGCAGCCAGGGAAACCCTCGCCTAGCTTCCTTTGCACTGTCTAATCATGACAGATCCTGAGCATCTTTTCATTTGAATGTGCTGTTTTCTAAAACGCGGGTGAGTACCACTGAGGTCTTGAAAGGTTTCTGCCTGAGAGTCGGCCCTGCTTTGAATTCACTTCAGATTACCTAGCCCAGGATATTTCTTGAGGGCAGGGCTGCGTTTGCAAAGCGGCAGGCCGCAGGCATTGTGAATGATAGGTGCCCTTCGGCACGGTTTGTAAGGTTGTTACGGCAGTGTGCCACAAGGCGGCAGCACTACTCCGTGTCCTCTCTGGTAACTTGGGGAAACAAAGCCTTAGCGGGGGTCCCGGTGTTGGACGGGACATGGGGAGTCGAACGTGGCTAAACACACACCCCAGGGCTTGTGTATCCTCGCCTCCTGCCCCTTAACCTGCACTGCCGCACCCCAGGCGTATCGCAAGACTTGTAAGTGGGCTACTCGGTGGGTGCCGTGCTTCGCAGGTGGGGCGACTCTAACGAAGTGGGCTGGAGGTGGGGACCTGCCTAGCAGGAGCCGTGGAGAGCCGGTTTCCTCACAGATCTTCCCTCTCAGCTGCTCCACCGTCACTTGGGTACACCAGGCTTTGCTTACCCGTAGGAGGGCCACGTTGGACCGGGAGACTGTGGTACCACGCAGGGGAGAATGGGCACTAGAGGTCCGAGGGGTCGCTGGTCAGGTGGCACGTCCTCCTCCCTTGCTCCCTCAGCAGCAGCATACTCCAGCCTTGGGACTTAGGCCCGCCAAGGCTCCAGGGGTGTGACTCCAGCCGATGACGTCGCAGAGGCCTGAGGTAACAGAGGAAAGGCATTTCTTAACCCCTTCCTTGCCTTGTCTTTGAATACTCCTTTTCCCTTTCAGCATAGTTAATAAACAACGTTGCGTCTGTTTGAGTTCTACAGCCCCTTGATGCAATTATAATCGGAGCTGTCCCTGGAGCGTTTCGGGTTCTTTGCCCTGTCAGTTTATTGAGGAAAGTTTTGTAGCGCTCCCTATGCTTTCGGTTGGGTCGCCCTTGATGAGCACTTTTTGATACGTTAAGCGTGTGTCTGAGAATCCCAGCTTCCTACTTCCCCCTTTCCGGGTCTCCAATATCCCCCTCTGAGAACTCCACGCTTCTCTCTTCCCTTTGTAAACCTGTGTTTCCTTTGTATGCTGCTTCCTTTGTATCCCTATTTAGAATGCACATATAAGAGATAGCCTGGGATTTGTGCCTTGCTGCCTCTAATTTACCAGAATTAGTGAGATCATCGACTGCTCCATCCATGCTGCTGCAAATAGTATGAGATCATTTTGTTCTGTGGATGAGTGGTAGTCGAGGGAATGTAGGTAGCAGAACAGCTTTCTGCATTCACCCCGCGCTCGACATGTCGTTCCTTTGTATGTCTTGGCTGTGGTAAAGGGTACCACAACGACCGCTGGGGTGCAAGTGCTTCCTTCCAATGATGCTAGTCTCTGGTTATACGACCTGCAGCGTGTGTGCCGAATCTCGGGGTCCCTCCAGTGTTTAGTTTGGTAAGGAACTTGCCTACTGACCTTCATACCGGCTGTTACCAATTTACGATCCCGGCAACAGCAATGGCAGGCTTCCCTTTTGGGCATGCCCTCTTGTGCACTTAACGCTTTTAGCGTTTGTGAGGACTGCAGCCAGGGAAACCCTCGCCTAGCTTCCTTTGCACTCTCTAATCATGACAGATCCTGAGCATCTTTTCATTTGAATGTGCTGTTTTCTAAAACGCGGGTGAGTACCACTGAGGTCTTGAAAGGTTTCTGCCTGAGAGTCGGCCCTGCTTTGAATTCACTTCAGATTACCTAGCCCAGGATATTTCTTGAGGGCAGGGCTGCGTTTGCAAAGCGGCAGGCCGCAGGCATTGTGAATGATAGGTGCCCTTCGGCACGGTTTGTAAGGTTGTTACGGCAGTGTGCCACAAGGCGGCAGCACTACTCCGTGTCCTCTCTGGTAACTTGGGGAAACAAAGCCTTAGGGGGGGACCCGGTGTTGGACGGGACATAGGGAGTCGAACGTGGCTAAACACACACCCCAGGGCTTGTGTATCCTCGCCTCCTGCCCCTTAACCTGCACTGCCGCACCCCAGGCGTATCGCAACACTTGTAAGTGGGCTACTCGGTGGGTGCCGTGCTTCGCAGGTGGGGCGACTCTAACGAAGTGGGCTGGAGGTGGGGACCTGCCTAGCAGGAGCCGTGGAGAGCCGGTTTCCTCACAGCTCTTCCCACTCAGCTGCTCCACCGTCACTTGAGTACACCAGGATTTGCTTACCCGTAGGAGGGCCACGTTGGACCGGGAGACTGTGGTACCACGCAGGGGAGAATGGACACTAGAGGTCCGAGGGGTCGCTGGTCAGGTGGCACGTCCTCCTCCCTTGCTCCCTCAGCAGCAGCATACTCCAGCCTTGGGACCCAGGCCCGCCGAGGCTCCAGGGGTGTGACTCCAACCGATAACGTCGCAGAGGCCTGAGGTAACAGAGGAAAAGCATTTCTTAACCCCTTCCTTGCCTTGTCTTTGAATACTCCTTTTCCCTTTCAGCATAGTTAATAAACAACGTTGCGTCTGTTTGAGTTCTACAGCCCCTTGATGCAATTATAATCGGAGCTGTCCCTGGAGCGTTTCGGGTTCTTTGCCCTGTCAGTTTATTGAGGAAAGTTTTGTGGCGCTCCCTATGCTTTCGGTTGGGTCGCCCTTGATGAGCACTTTTTGATACGTTAAGCGTGTGTCTGAGAATCCCAGCTTCCTACTTCCCCCTTCCCGGGTCTCCAATATCCCCCTCTGAGAACTCCACGCTTCTCTCTTCCCTTTGTAAACCTGTGTTTCCTTTGTATGCTGCTTCCTTTGTATCCCTATTTAGACTGCACATATAAGAGATAGCCTGGGATTTGTGCCTTGCTGCCTCTAATTTACCAGAATTAGTGAGATCATCGACTGCTCCATCCATGCTGCTGCAAATAGTATGAGATCATTTTGTTCTGTGGATGAGTGGTAGTCGAGGGAATGTAGGTAGCAGAACAGCTTTCTGCATTCACCCCGCGCTCGACATGTCGTTCCTTTGTATGTCTTGGCTGTGGTAAAGGGTACCACAACGACCGCTGGGGTGCAAGTGCTTCCTTCCAATGATGCTGGTCTCTGGTTATACGACCTGCAGCGTGTGTGCCGAATCTCGGGGTCCCTCCAGTGTTTAGTTTGGTAAGGAACTTGCCTACTGACCTTCATACCGGCTGTTACCAATTTACGATCCCGGCAACAGCAATGGTAGGCTTCCCTTTTGGGCATGCCCTCTTGAGCACTTAACGCTTTTAGCGTTTGTGAGGACTGCAGCCAGGGAAACCCTCGCCTAGCTTCCTTTGCACTGTCTAATCATGACAGATCCTGAGCATCTTTTCATTTGAATGTGCTGTTTTCTAAAACGCGGGTGAGTACCACTGAGGTCTTGAAAGGTTTCTGCCTGAGAGTCGGCCCTGCTTTGAATTCACTTCAGATTACCTAGCCCAGGATATTTCTTGAGGGCAGGGCTGCGTTTGCAAAGCGGCAGGCCGCAGGCATTGTGAATGATAGGTGCCCTTCGGCACGGTTTGTAAGGTTGTTACGGCAGTGTGCCACAAGGCGGCAGCACTACTCCGTGTCCTCTCTGGTAACTTGGGGAAACAAAGCCTTAGCGGGGGTCCCGGTGTTGGACGGGACATGGGGAGTCGAACGTGGCTAAACACACACCCCAGGGCTTGTGTATCCTCGCCTCCTGCCCCTTAACCTGCACTGCCGCACCCCAGGCGTATCGCAAGACTTGTAAGTGGGCTACTCGGTGGGTGCCGTGCTTCGCAGGTGGGGCGACTCTAACGAAGTGGGCTGGAGGTGGGGACCTGCCTAGCAGGAGCCGTGGAGAGCCGGTTTCCTCACAGCTCTTCCCTCTCAGCTGCTCCACCGTCACTTGGGTACACCAGGCTTTGCTTACCCGTAGGAGGGCCACGTTGGACCGGGAGACTGTGGTACCACGCAGGGGAGAATGGGCACTAGAGGTCCGAGGGGTCGCTGGTCAGGTGGCACGTCCTCCTCCCTTGCTCCCTCAGCAGCAGCATACTCCAGCCTTGGGACTTAGGCCCGCCAAGGCTCCAGGGGTGTGACTCCAGCCGATGACGTCGCAGAGGCCTGAGGTAACAGAGGAAAGGCATTTCTTAACCCCTTCCTTGCCTTGTCTTTGAATACTCCTTTTCCCTTTCAGCATAGTTAATAAACAACGTTGCGTCTGTTTGAGTTCTACAGCCCCTTGATGCAATTATAATCGGAGCTGTCCCTGGAGCGTTTCGGGTTCTTTGCCCTGTCAGTTTATTGAGGAAAGTTTTGTAGCGCTCCCTATGCTTTCGGTTCGGTCGCCCTTGATGCGCACTTTTTGATACGTTAAGCGTGTGTCTGAGAATCCCAGCTTCCTACTTCCCCCTTCCCGGGTCTCCAATATCCCCCTCTGAGAACTCCACGCTTCTCTCTTCCCTTTGTAAACCTGTGTTTCCTTTGTATGCTGCTTCCTTTGTATCCCTATTTAGACTGCACATATAAGAGATAGCCTGGGATTTGTGCCTTGCTGCCTCTAATTTACCAGAATTAGTGAGATCATCGACTGCTCCATCCATGCTGCTGCAAATAGTATGAGATCATTTTGTTCTGTGGATGAGTGGTAGTCGAGGGAATGTAGGTAGCAGAACAGCTTTCTGCATTCACCCCGCGCTCGACATGTCGTTCCTTTGTATGTCTTGGCTGTGGTAAAGGGTACCACAACGACCGCTGGGGTGCAAGTGCTTCCTTCCAATGATGCTGGTCTCTGGTTATACGACCTGCAGCGTGTGTGCCGAATCTCGGGGTCCCTCCAGTGTTTAGTTTGGTAAGGAACTTGCCTACTGACCTTCATACCGGCTGTTACCAATTTACGATCCCGGAAACAGCAATGGTAGGCTTCCCTTTTGGGCATGCCCTCTTGAGCACTTAACGCTTTTAGCGTTTGTGAGGACTGCAGCCAGGGAAACCCTCGCCTAGCTTCCTTTGCACTCTCTAATCATGACAGATCCTGAGCATCTTTTCATTTGAATGTGCTGTTTTCTAAAACGCGGGTGAGTACCACTGAGGTCTTGAAAGGTTTCTGCCTGAGAGTCGGCCGTGCTTTGAATTCACTTCAGATTACCTAGCCCAGGATAATTCTTGAGGGCAGGGCTGCGTTTGCAAAGAGGCAGGCCGCAGGCATTGTGAATGATAGGTGCCCTTCGGCACGGTTTGTAAGGTTGTTACGGCAGTGTGCCACAAGGCGGCAGCACTACTCCGTGTCCTCTCTGGTAACTTGGGGAAACAAAGCCTTAGCGGGGGTCCCGGTGTTGGACGGGACATGGGGAGTCGAACGTGGCTAAACACACACCCCAGGGCTTGTGTATCCTCGCCTCCTGCCCCTTAACCTGCACTGCCGCACCCCAGGCGTATCGCAACACTTGTAAGTGGGCTACTCGGTGGGTGCCGTGCTTCGCAGGTGGGGCGACTCTAACGAAGTGGGCTGGAGGTGGGGACCTGCCTAGCAGGAGCCGTGGAGAGCCGGTTTCCTCACAGCTCTTCCCACTCAGCTGCTCCACCGTCACTTGGGTACACCAGGATTTGCTTACCCGTAGGAGGGCCACGTTGGACCGGGAGACTGTGGTACCACGCAGGGGAGAATGGACACTAGAGGTCCGAGGGGTCGCTGGTCAGGTGGCACGTCCTCCTCCCTTGCTCCCTCAGCAGCAGCATACTCCAGCCTTGGGACCCAGGCCCGCCGAGGCTCCAGGGGTGTGACTCCAACCGATAACGTCGCAGAGGCCTGAGGTAACAGAGGAAAAGCATTTCTTAACCCCTTCCTTGCCTTGTCTTTGAATACTCCTTTTCCCTTTCAGCATAGTTAATAAACAACGTTGCGTCTGTTTGAGTTCTACAGCCCCTTGATGCAATTATAATCGGAGCTGTCCCTGGAGCGTTTCGGGTTCTTTGCCCTGTCAGTTTATTGAGGAAAGTTTTGTGGCGCTCCCTATGCTTTCGGTTGGGTCGCCCTTGATGAGCACTTTTTGATACGTTAAGCGTGTGTCTGAGAATCCCAGCTTCCTACTTCCCCCTTCCCGGGTCTCCAATATCCCCCTCTGAGAACTCCACGCTTCTCTCTTCCCTTTGTAAACCTGTGTTTCCTTTGTATGCTGCTTCCTTTGTATCCCTATTTAGACTGCACATATAAGAGATAGCCTGGGATTTGTGCCTTGCTGCCTCTAATTTACCAGAATTAGTGAGATCATCGACTGCTCCATCCATGCTGCTGCAAATAGTATGAGATCATTTTGTTCTGTGGATGAGTGGTAGTCGAGGGAATGTAGGTAGCAGAACAGCTTTCTGCATTCACCCCGCGCTCGACATGTCGTTCCTTTGTATGTCTTGGCTGTGGTAAAGGGTACCACAACGACCGCTGGGGTGCAAGTGCTTCCTTCCAATGATGCTGGTCTCTGGTTATACGACCTGCAGCGTGTGTGCCGAATCTCGGGGTCCCTCCAGTGTTTAGTTTGGTAAGGAACTTGCCTACTGACCTTCATACCGGCTGTTACCAATTTACGATCCCGGCAACAGCAATGGTAGGCTTCCCTTTTGGGCATGCCCTCTTGAGCACTTAACGCTTTTAGCGTTTGTGAGGACTGCAGCCAGGGAAACCCTCGCCTAGCTTCCTTTGCACTCTCTAATCATGACAGATCCTGAGCATCTTTTCATTTGAATGTGCTGTTTTCTAAAACGCGGGTGAGTACCACTGAGGTCTTGAAAGGTTTCTGCCTGAGAGTCGGCCCTGCTTTGAATTCACTTCAGATTACCTAGCCCAGGATATTTCTTGAGGGCAGGGCTGCGTTTGCAAAGCGGCAGGCCGCAGGCATTGTGAATGATAGGTGCCCTTCGGCACGGTTTGTAAGGTTGTTACGGCAGTGTGCCACAAGGCGGCAGCACTACTCCGTGTCCTCTCTGGTAACTTGGGGAAACAAAGCCTTAGCGGGGGTCCCGGTGTTGGACGGGACATGGGGAGTCGAACGTGGCTAAACACACACCCCAGGGCTTGTGTATCCTCGCCTCCTGCCCCTTAACCTGCACTGCCCCACCCCAGGCGTATCGCAAGACTTGTATGTGGGCTACTCGGTGGGTGCCGTGCTTCGCAGGTGGGGCGGCTGTAACGAAGTGGGCTGGAGGTGGGGACCTGCCTAGCAGGAGCCGTGGAGAGCCGGTTTCCTCACAGCTCTTCCCTCTCAGCTGCTCCACCGTCACTTGGGTACACCAGGCTTTGCTTACCCGTAGGAGGGCCACGTTGGACCGGGAGACTGTGGTACCACGCAGGGGAGAATGGGCACTAGAGGTCCGAGGGGTCGCTGGTCAGGTGGCACGTCCTCCTCCCTTGCTCCCTCAGCAGCAGCATACTCCAGCCTTGGGACCCAGGCCCGCTGAGGCTCCAGGGGTGTGACTCCAGCCGATGACGTCGCAGAGGCCTGAGGTAACAGAGGAAAGGCATTTCTTAACCCCTTCCTTGCCTTGTCTTTGAATACTCCTTTTCCCTTTCAGCATAGTTAATAAACAACGTTGCGTCTGTTTGAGTTCTACAGCCCCTTGATGCAATTATAATCGGAGCTGTCCCTGGAGCGTTTCGGGTTCTTTGCCCTGTCAGTTTATTGAGGAAAGTTTTGTAGCGCTCCCTATGCTTTCGGTTCGGTCGCCCTTGATGCGCACTTTTTGATACGTTAAGCGTGTGTCTGAGAATCCCAGCTTCCTACTTCCCCTTTCCCGGGTCTCCAATATCCCCCCTCTGAGAACTCCACGCTTCTCTCTTCCCTTTGTAAACCTGTGTTTCCTTTGTATGCTGCTTCCTTTGTATCCCTATTTAGACTGCACATATAAGAGATAGCCTGGGATTTGTGCCTTGCTGCCTCTAATTTACCAGAATGAGTGAGATCATCGACTGCTCCATCCATGCTGCTGCAAATAGTATGAGATCATTTTGTTCTGTGGATGAGTGGTAGTCGAGGGAATGTAGGTAGCAGAACAGCTTTCTGCATTCACCCCGCGCTCGACATGTCGTTCCTTTGTATGTCTTGGCTGTGGTAAAGGGTACCACAACGACCGCTGGGGTGCAAGTGCTTCCTTCCAATGATGCTGGTCTCTGGTTATACGACCTGCAGCGTGTGTGCCGAATCTCGGGGTCCCTCCAGTGTTTAGTTTGGTAAGGAACTTGCCTACTGACCTTCATACCGGCTGTTACCAATTTACGATCCCGGCAACAGCAATGGTAGGCTTCCCTTTTGGGCATGCCCTCTTGAGCACTTAACGCTTTTAGCGTTTGTGAGGACTGCAGCCAGGGAAACCCTCGCCTAGCTTCCTTTGCACTCTCTAATCATGACAGATCCTGAGCATCTTTTCATTTGAATGTGCTGTTTTCTAAAACGCGGGTGAGTACCACTGAAGTCTTGAAAGGTTTCTGCCTGAGAGTCGGCCGTGCTTTGAATTCACTTCAGATTACCTAGCCCAGGATAATTCTTGAGGGCAGGGCTGCGTTTGCAAAGAGGCAGGCCGCAGGCATTGTGAATGATAGGTGCCCTTCGGCACGGTTTGTAAGGTTGTTACGGCAGTGTGCCACAAGGCGGCAGCACTACTCCGTGTCCTCTCTGGTAACTTGGGGAAACAAAGCCTTAGCGGGGGTCCCGGTGTTGGACGGGACATGGGGAGTCGAACGTGGCTAAACACACACCCCAGGGCTTGTGTATCCTCGCCTCCTGCCCCTTAACCTGCACTGCCGCACCCCAGGCGTATCGCAACACTTGTAAGTGGGCTACTCGGTGGGTGCCGTGCTTCGCAGGTGGGGCGACTCTAACGAAGTGGGCTGGAGGTGGGGACCTGCCTAGCAGGAGCCGTGGAGAGCCGGTTTCCTCACAGCTCTTCCCACTCAGCTGCTCCACCGTCACTTGGGTACACCAGGATTTGCTTACCCGTAGGAGGGCCACGTTGGACCGGGAGACTGTGGTACCACGCAGGGGAGAATGGACACTAGAGGTCCGAGGGGTCGCTGGTCAGGTGGCACGTCCTCCTCCCTTGCTCCCTCAGCAGCAGCATACTCCAGCCTTGGGACCCAGGCCCGCCGAGGCTCCAGGGGTGTGACTCCAACCGATAACGTCGCAGAGGCCTGAGGTAACAGAGGAAAAGCATTTCTTAACCCCTTCCTTGCCTTGTCTTTGAATACTCCTTTTCCCTTTCAGCATAGTTAATAAACAACGTTGCGTCTGTTTGAGTTCTACAGCCCCTTGATGCAATTATAATCGGAGCTGTCCCTGGAGCGTTTCGGGTTCTTTGCCCTGTCAGTTTATTGAGGAAAGTTTTGTGGCGCTCCCTATGCTTTCGGTTGGGTCGCCCTTGATGAGCACTTTTTGATACGTTAAGCGTGTGTCTGAGAATCCCAGCTTCCTACTTCCCCCTTCCCGGGTCTCCAATATCCCCCTCTGAGAACTCCACGCTTCTCTCTTCCCTTTGTAAACCTGTGTTTCCTTTGTATGCTGCTTCCTTTGTATCCCTATTTAGACTGCACATATAAGAGATAGCCTGGGATTTGTGCCTTGCTGCCTCTAATTTACCAGAATTAGTGAGATCATCGACTGCTCCATCCATGCTGCTGCAAATAGTATGAGATCATTTTGTTCTGTGGATGAGTGGTAGTCGAGGGAATGTAGGTAGCAGAACAGCTTTCTGCATTCACCCCGCGCTCGACATGTCGTTCCTTTGTATGTCTTGGCTGTGGTAAAGGGTACCACAACGACCGCTGGGGTGCAAGTGCTTCCTTCCAATGATGCTGGTCTCTGGTTATACGACCTGCAGCGTGTGTGCCGAATCTCGGGGTCCCTCCAGTGTTTAGTTTGGTAAGGAACTTGCCTACTGACCTTCATACCGGCTGTTACCAATTTACGATCCCGGCAACAGCAATGGTAGGCTTCCCTTTTGGGCATGCCCTCTTGAGCACTTAACGCTTTTAGCGTTTGTGAGGACTGCAGCCAGGGAAACCCTCGCCTAGCTTCCTTTGCACTGTCTAATCATGACAGATCCTGAGCATCTTTTCATTTGAATGTGCTGTTTTCTAAAACGCGGGTGAGTACCACTGAGGTCTTGAAAGGTTTCTGCCTGAGAGTCGGCCCTGCTTTGAATTCACTTCAGATTACCTAGCCCAGGATATTTCTTGAGGGCAGGGCTGCGTTTGCAAAGCGGCAGGCCGCAGGCATTGTGAATGATAGGTGCCCTTCGGCACGGTTTGTAAGGTTGTTACGGCAGTGTGCCACAAGGCGGCAGCACTACTCCGTGTCCTCTCTGGTAACTTGGGGAAACAAAGCCTTAGCGGGGGTCCCGGTGTTGGACGGGACATGGGGAGTCGAACGTGGCTAAACACACACCCCAGGGCTTGTGTATCCTCGCCTCCTGCCCCTTAACCTGCACTGCCCCACCCCAGGCATATCGCAAGACTTGTATGTGGGCTACTCGGTGGGTGCCGTGCTTCGCAGGTGGGGCGGCTGTAACGAAGTGGGCTGGAGGTGGGGACCTGCCTAGCAGGAGCCGTGGAGAGCCGGTTTCCTCACAGCTCTTCCCTCTCAGCTGCTCCACCGTCACTTGGGTACACCAGGCTTTGCTTACCCGTAGGAGGGCCACGTTGGACCGGGAGACTGTGGTACCACGCAGGGGAGAATGGGCACTAGAGGTCCGAGGGGTCGCTGGTCAGGTGGCACGTCCTCCTCCCTTGCTCCCTCAGCAGCAGCATACTCCAGCCTTGGGACCCAGGCCCGCCGAGGCTCCAGGGGTGTGACTCCAGCCGATGACGTCGCAGAGGCCTGAGGTAACAGAGGAAAGGCATTTCTTAACCCCTTCCTTGCCTTGTCTTTGAATACTCCTTTTCCCTTTCAGCATAGTTAATAAACAACGTTGCGTCTGTTTGAGTTCTACAGCCCCTTGATGCAATTATAATCGGAGCTGTCCCTGGAGCGTTTCGGGTTCTTTGCCCTGTCAGTTTATTGAGGAAAGTTTTGTGGCGCTCCCTATGCTTTCGGTTGGGTCGCCCTTGATGCGCACTTTTTGATACGTTAAGCGTGTGTCTGAGAATCCCAGCTTCCTACTTCCCCCTTCCCGGGTCTCCAATATCCCCCTCTGAGAACTCCACGCTTCTCTCTTCCCTTTGTAAACCTGTGTTTCCTTTGTATGCTGCTTCCTTTGTATCCCTATTTAGACTGCACATATAAGAGATAGCCTGGGATTTGTGCCTTGCTGCCTCTAATTTACCAGAATTAGTGAGATCATCGACTGCTCCATCCATGCTGCTGCAAATAGTATGAGATCATTTTGTTCTGTGGATGAGTGGTAGTCGAGGGAATGTAGGTAGCAGAACAGCTTTCTGCATTCACCCCGCGCTCGACATGTCGTTCCTTTGTATGTCTTGGCTGTGGTAAAGGGTACCACAACGACCGCTGGGGTGCAAGTGCTTCCTTCCAATGATGCTGGTCTCTGGTTATACGACCTGCAGCGTGTGTGCCGAATCTCGGGGTCCCTCCAGTGTTTAGTTTGGTAAGGAACTTGCCTACTGACCTTCATACCGGCTGTTACCAATTTACGATCCCGGCAACAGCAATGGTAGGCTTCCCTTTTGGGCATGCCCTCTTGAGCACTTAACGCTTTTAGCGTTTGTGAGGACTGCAGCCAGGGAAACCCTCGCCTAGCTTCCTTTGCACTCTCTAATCATGACAGATCCTGAGCATCTTTTCATTTGAATGTGCTGTTTTCTAAAACGCGGGTGAGTACCACTGAGGTCTTGAAAGGTTTCTGCCTGAGAGTCGGCCCTGCTTTGAATTCACTTCAGATTACCTAGCCCAGGATATTTCTTGAGGGCAGGGCTGCGTTTGCAAAGCGGCAGGCCGCAGGCATTGTGAATGATAGGTGCCCTTCGGCACGGTTTGTAAGGTTGTTACGGCAGTGTGCCACAAGGCGGCAGCACTACTCCGTGTCCTCTCTGGTAACTTGGGGAAACAAAGCCTTAGCGGGGGTCCCGGTGTTGGACGGGACATGGGGAGTCGAACGTGGCTAAACACACACCCCAGGGCTTGTGTATCCTCGCCTCCTGCCCCTTAACCTGCACTGCCCCACCCCAGGCATATCGCAAGACTTGTAAGTGGGCTACTCGGTGGGTGCCGTGCTTCGCAGGTGGGGCGACTGTAACGAAGTGGGCTGGAGGTGGGGACCTGCCTAGCAGGAGCCGTGGAGAGCCGGTTTCCTCACAGCTCTTCCCTCTCAGCTGCTCCACCGTCACTTGGGTACACCAGGCTTTGCTTACCCGTAGGAGGGCCACGTTGGACCGGGAGACTGTGGTACCACGCAGGGGAGAATGGGCACTAGAGGTCCGAGGGGTCGCTGGTCAGGTGGCACGTCCTCCTCCCTTGCTCCCTCAGCAGCAGCATACTCCAGCCTTGGGACCCAGGCCCGCCGAGGCTCCAGGGGTGTGACTCCAGCCGATGACGTCGCAGAGGCCTGAGGTAACAGAGGAAAGGCATTTCTTAACCCCTTCCTTGCCTTGTCTTTGAATACTCCTTTTCCCTTTCAGCATAGTTAATAAACAACGTTGCGTCTGTTTGAGTTCTACAGCCCCTTGATGCAATTATAATCGGAGCTGTCCCTGGAGCGTTTCGGGTTCTTTGCCCTGTCAGTTTATTGAGGAAAGTTTTGTAGCGCTCCCTATGCTTTCGGTTGGGTCGCCCTTGATGAGCACTTTTTGATACGTTAAGCGTGTGTCTGAGAATCCCAGCTTCCTACTTCCCCCTTCCCGGGTCTCCAATATCCCCCTCTGAGAACTCCACGCTTCTCTCTTCCCTTTGTAAACCTGTGTTTCCTTTGTATGCTGCTTCCTTTGTATCCCTATTTAGACTGCACATATAAGAGATAGCCTGGGATTTGTGCCTTGCTGCCTCTAATTTACCAGAATTAGTGAGATCATCGACTGCTCCATCCATGCTGCTGCAAATAGTATGAGATCATTTTGTTCTGTGGATGAGTGGTAGTCGAGGGAATGTAGGTAGCAGAACAGCTTTCTGCATTCACCCCGCGCTCGGCATGTCGTTCCTTTGTATGTCTTGGCTGTGGTAAAGGGTACCACAACGACCGCTGGGGTGCAATTGCTTCCTTCCAATGATGCTAGTCTCTGGTTATACGACCTGCAGCGGGTCTGCCGAATCTCGGGGTCCCTCCAGTGTTTAGTTTGGTAAGGAACTTGCCTACTGACCTTCATACCGGCTGTTACCAATTTACGATCCCGGCAACAGCAATGGTAGGCTTCCCTTTTGGGCATGCCCTCTTGAGCACTTAACGCTTTTAGCGTTTGTGAGGACTGCAGCCAGGGAAACCCTCGCCTAGCTTCCTTTGCACTCTCTAATCATGACAGATCCTGAGCATCTTTTCATTTGAATGTGCTGTTTTCTAAAACGCGGGTGAGCACCACTGAGGTCTTGAAAGGTTTCTGCCTGAGAGTCGGCCCTGCTTTGAATTCACTTCAGATTACCTAGCCCAGGATATTTCTTGAGGGCAGGGCTGCGTTTGCAAAGCGGCAGGCCGCAGGCATTGTGAATGATAGGTGCCCTTCGGCACGGTTTGTAAGGTTGTTACGGCAGTGTGCCACAAGGCGGCAGCACTACTCCGTGTCCTCTCTGGTAACTTGGGGAAACAAAGCCTTAGCGGGGGTCCCGGTGTTGGACGGGACATGGGGAGTCGAACGTGGCTAAACACACACCCCAGGGCTTGTGTATCCTCGCCTCCTGCCCCTTAACCTGCACTGCCGCACCCCAGGCGTATCGCAACACTTGTAAGTGGGCTACTCGGTGGGTGCCGTGCTTCGCAGGTGGGGCGACTCTAACGAAGTGGGCTGGAGGTGGGGACCTGCCTAGCAGGAGCCGTGGAGAGCCGGTTTCCTCACAGCTCTTCCCACTCAGCTGCTCCACCGTCACTTGGGTACACCAGGCTTTGCTTACCCGTAGGAGGGCCACGTTGGACCGGGAGACTGTGGTACCACGCAGGGGAGAATGGACACTAGAGGTCCGAGGGGTCGCTGGTCAGGTGGCACGTCCTCCTCCCTTGCTCCCTCAGCAGCAGCATACTCCAGCCTTGGGACCCAGGCCCGCCGAGGCTCCAGGGGTGTGACTCCAACCGATAACGTCGCAGAGGCCTGAGGTAACAGAGGAAAAGCATTTCTTAACCCCTTCCTTGCCTTGTCTTTGAATACTCCTTTTCCCTTTCAGCATAGTTAATAAACAACGTTGCGTCTGTTTGAGTTCTACAGCCCCTTGATGCAATTATAATCGGAGCTGTCCCTGGAGCGTTTCGGGTTCTTTGCCCTGTCAGTTTATTGAGGAAAGTTTTGTAGCGCTCCCTATGCTTTCGGTTGGGTCGCCCTTGATGAGCACTTTTTGATACGTTAAGCGTGTGTCTGAGAATCCCAGCTTCCTACTTCCCCCTTCCCGGGTCTCCAATATCCCCCTCTGAGAACTCCACGCTTCTCTCTTCCCTTTGTAAACCTGTGTTTCCTTTGTATGCTGCTTCCTTTGTATCCCTATTTAGACTGCACATATAAGAGATAGCCTGGGATTTGTGCCTTGCTGCCTCTAATTTACCAGAATTAGTGAGATCATCGACTGCTCCATCCATGCTGCTGCAAATAGTATGAGATCATTTTGTTCTGTGGATGAGTGGTAGTCGAGGGAATGTAGGTAGCAGAACAGCTTTCTGCATTCACCCCGCGCTCGACATGTCGTTCCTTTGTATGTCTTGGCTGTGGTAAAGGGTACCACAACGACCGCTGGGGTGCAAGTGCTTCCTTCCAATGATGCTGGTCTCTGGTTATACGACCTGCAGCGTGTGTGCCGAATCTCGGGGTCCCTCCAGTGTTTAGTTTGGTAAGGAACTTGCCTACTGACCTTCATACCGGCTGTTACCAATTTACGATCCCGGCAACAGCAATGGTAGGCTTCCCTTTTGGGCATGCCCTCTTGAGCACTTAACGCTTTTAGCGTTTGTGAGGACTGCAGCCAGGGAAACCCTCGCCTAGCTTCCTTTGCACTCTCTAATCATGACAGATCCTGAGCATCTTTTCATTTGAATGTGCTGTTTTCTAAAACGCGGGTGAGTACCACTGAGGTCTTGAAAGGTTTCTGCCTGAGAGTCGGCCGTGCTTTGAATTCACTTCAGATTACCTAGCCCAGGATAATTCTTGAGGGCAGGGCTGCGTTTGCAAAGAGGCAGGCCGCAGGCATTGTGAATGATAGGTGCCCTTCGGCACGGTTTGTAAGGTTGTTACGGCAGTGTGCCACAAGGCGGCAGCACTACTCCGTGTCCTCTCTGGTAACTTGGGGAAACAAAGCCTTAGCGGGGGTCCCGGTGTTGGACGGGACATGGGGAGTCGAACGTGGCTAAACACACACCCCAGGGCTTGTGTATCCTCGCCTCCTGCCCCTTAACCTGCACTGCCCCACCCCAGGCGTATCGCAAGACTTGTATGTGGGCTACTCGGTGGGTGCCGTGCTTCGCAGGTGGGGCGACTCTAACGAAGTGGGCTGGAGGTGGGGACCTGCCTAGCAGGAGCCGTGGAGAGCCGGTTTCCTCACAGCTCTTCCCTCTCAGCTGCTCCACCGTCACTTGGGTACACCAGGCTTTGCTTACCCGTAGGAGGGCCACGTTGGACCGGGAGACTGTGGTACCACGCAGGGGAGAATGGGCACTAGAGGTCCGAGGGGTCGCTGGTCAGGTGGCACGTCCTCCTCCCTTGCTCCCTCAGCAGCAGCATACTCCAGCCTTGGGACCCAGGCCCGCCGAGGCTCCAGGGGTGTGACTCCAGCCGATGACGTCGCAGAGGCCTGAGGTAACAGAGGAAAGGCATTTCTTAACCCCTTCCTTGCCTTGTCTTTGAATACTCCTTTTCCCTTTCAGCATAGTTAATAAACAACGTTGCGTCTGTTTGAGTTCTACAGCCCCTTGATGCAATTATAATCGGAGCTGTCCCTGGAGCGTTTCGGGTTCTTTGCCCTGTCAGTTTATTGAGGAAAGTTTTGTGGCGCTCCCTATGCTTTCGGTTGGGTCGCCCTTGATGAGCACTTTTTGATACGGTAAGCGTGTGTCTGAGAATCCCAGCTTCCTACTTCCCCCTTCCCGGGTCTCCAATATCCCCCTCTGAGAACTCCACGCTTCTCTCTTCCCTTTGTAAACCTGTGTTTCCTTTGTATGCTGCTTCCTTTGTATCCCTATTTAGACTGCACATATAAGAGATAGCCTGGGATTTGTGCCTTGCTGCCTCTAATTTACCAGAATTAGTGAGATCATCGACTGCTCCATCCATGCTGCTGCAAATAGTATGAGATCATTTTGTTCTGTGGATGAGTGGTAGTCGAGGGAATGTAGGTAGCAGAACAGCTTTCTGCATTCACCCCGCGCTCGACATGTCGTTCCTTTGTATGTCTTGGCTGTGGTAAAGGGTACCACAACGACCGCTGGGGTGCAAGTGCTTCCTTCCAATGATGCTAGTCTCTGGTTATACGACCTGCAGCGGGTTTGCGGAATCTCGGGGTCCCTCCAGTGTTTAGTTTGGTAAGGAACTTGCCTACTGACCTTCATACCGGCTGTTACCAATTTACGATCCCGGCAACAGCAATGGTAGGCTTCCCTTTTGGGCATGCCCTCTTGAGCACTTAACGCTTTTAGCGTTTGTGAGGACTGCAGCCAGGGAAACCCTCGCCTAGCTTCCTTTGCACTGTCTAATCATGAGAGATCCTGAGCATCTTTTCATTTGAATGTGCTGTTTTCTAAAACGCGGGTGAGCACCACTGAGGTCTTGAAAGGTTTCTGCCTGAGAGTCGGCCCTGCTTTGAATTCACTTCAGATTACCTAGCCCAGGATATTTCTTGAGGGCAGGGCTGCGTTTGCAAAGCGGCAGGCCGCAGGCATTGTGAATGATAGGTGCCCTTCGGCACGGTTTGTAAGGTTGTTACGGCAGTGTGCCACAAGGCGGCAGCACTACTCCGTGTCCTCTCTGGTAACTTGGGGAAACAAAGCCTTAGCGGGGGTCCCGGTGTTGGACGGGACATGGGGAGTCGAACGTGGCTAAACACACACCCCAGGGCTTGTGTATCCTCGCCTCCTGCCCCTTAACCTGCACTGCCGCACCCCAGGCGTATCGCAACACTTGTAAGTGGGCTACTCGGTGGGTGCCGTGCTTCGCAGGTGGGGCGACTCTAACGAAGTGGGCTGGAGGTGGGGACCTGCCTAGCAGGAGCCGTGGAGAGCCGGTTTCCTCACAGCTCTTCCCACTCAGCTGCTCCACCGTCACTTGAGTACACCAGGATTTGCTTACCCGTAGGAGGGCCACGTTGGACCCGGAGACTGTGGTACCACGCAGGGGAGAATGGACACTAGAGGTCCGAGGGGTCGCTGGTCAGGTGGCACGTCCTCCTCCCTTGCTCCCTCAGCAGCAGCATACTCCAGCCTTGGGACCCAGGCCCGCCGAGGCTCCAGGGGTGTGACTCCAACCGATAACGTCGCAGAGGCCTGAGGTAACAGAGGAAAAGCATTTCTTAACCCCTTCCTTGCCTTGTCTTTGAATACTCCTTTTCCCTTTCAGCATAGTTAATAAACAACGTTGCGTCTGTTTGAGTTCTACAGCCCCTTGATGCAATTATAATCGGAGCTGTCCCTGGAGCGTTTCGGGTTCTTTGCCCTGTCAGTTTATTGAGGAAAGTTTTGTAGCGCTCCCTATGCTTTCGGCTCGGTCGCCCTTGATGCACACTTTTTGATACGTTAAGCGTGTGTCTGAGAATCCCAGCTTCCTACTTCCCCCTTCCCGGGTCTCCAATATCCCCCCTCTGAGAACTCCACGCTTCTCTCTTCCCTTTGTAAACCTGTGTTTCCTTTGTATGCTGCTTCCTTTGTATCCCTATTTAGACTGCACATATAAGAGATAGCCTGGGATTTGTGCCTTGCTGCCTCTAATTTACCAGAATTAGTGAGATCATCGACTGCTCCATCCATGCTGCTGCAAATAGTATGAGATCATTTTGTTCTGTGGATGAGTGGTAGTCGAGGGAATGTAGGTAGCAGAACAGCTTTCTGCATTCACCCCGCGCTCGACATGTCGTTCCTTTGTATGTCTTGGCTGTGGTAAAGGGTACCACAACGACCGCTGGGGTGCAAGTGCTTCCTTCCAATGATGCTGGTCTCTGGTTATACGACCTGCAGCGTGTGTGCCGAATCTCGGGGTCCCTCCAGTGTTTAGTTTGGTAAGGAACTTGCCTACTGACCTTCATACCGGCTGTTACCAATTTACGATCCCGGAAACAGCAATGGTAGGCTTCCCTTTTGGGCATGCCCTCTTGAGCACTTAACGCTTTTAGCGTTTGTGAGGACTGCAGCCAGGGAAACCCTCGCCTAGCTTCCTTTGCACTCTCTAATCATGACAGATCCTGAGCATCTTTTCATTTGAATGTGCTGTTTTCTAAAACGCGGGTGAGTACCACTGAGGTCTTGAAAGGTTTCTGCCTGAGAGTCGGTCGTGCTTTGAATTCACTTCAGATTACCTAGCCCAGGATAATTCTTGAGGGCAGGGCTGCGTTTGCAAAGAGGCAGGCCGCAGGCATTGTGAATGATAGGTGCCCTTCGGCACGGTTTGTAAGGTTGTTACGGCAGTGTGCCACAAGGCGGCAGCACTACTCCGTGTCCTCTCTGGTAACTTGGGGAAACAAAGCCTTAGCGGGGGTCCCGGTGTTGGACGGGACATGGGGAGTCGAACGTGGCTAAACACACACCCCAGGGCTTGTGTATCCTCGCCTCCTGCCCCTTAACCTGCACTGCCCCACCCCAGGCGTATCGCAAGACTTGTATGTGGGCTACTCGGTGGGTTCCGTGCTTCGCAGGTGGGGCGACTCTAACGAAGTGGGCTGGAGGTGGGGACCTGCCTAGCAGGAGCCGTGGAGAGCCGGTTTCCTCACAGCTCTTCCCTCTCAGCTGCTCCACCGTCCCTTGGGTACACCAGGCTTTGCTTACCCGTAGGAGGGCCACGTTGGACCGGGAGACTGTGGTACCACGCAGGGGAGAATGGGCACTAGAGGTCCGAGGGGTCGCTGGTCAGGTGGCACGTCCTCCTCCCTTGCTCCCTCAGCAGCAGCATACTCCAGCCTTGGGACCCAGGCCCGCCGAGGCTCCAGGGGTGTGACTCCAGCCGATGACGTCGCAGAGGCCTGAGGTAACAGAGGAAAGGCATTTCTTAACCCCTTCCTTGCCTTGTCTTTGAATACTCCTTTTCCCTTTCAGCATAGTTAATAAACAACGTTGCGTCTGTTTGAGTTCTACAGCCCCTTGATGCAATTATAATCGGAGCTGTCCCTGGAGCGTTTCGGGTTCTTTGCCCTGTCAGTTTATTGAGGAAAGTTTTGTGGCGCTCCCTATGCTTTCGGTTGGGTCGCCCTTGATGAGCACTTTTTGATACGGTAAGCGTGTGTCTGAGAATCCCAGCTTCCTACTTCCCCCTTCCCGGGTCTCCAATATCCCCCTCTGAGAACTCCACGCTTCTCTCTTCCCTTTGTAAACCTGTGTTTCCTTTGTATGCTGCTTCCTTTGTATCCCTATTTAGACTGCACATATAAGAGATAGCCTGGGATTTGTGCCTTGCTGCCTCTAATTTACCAGAATTAGTGAGATCATCGACTGCTCCATCCATGCTGCTGCAAATAGTATGAGATCATTTTGTTCTGTGGATGAGTGGTAGTCGAGGGAATGTAGGTAGCAGAACAGCTTTCTGCATTCACCCCGCGCTCGACATGTCGTTCCTTTGTATGTCTTGGCTGTGGTAAAGGGTACCACAACGACCGCTGGGGTGCAAGTGCTTCCTTCCAATGATGCTGGTCTCTGGTTATACGACCTGCAGCGTGTGTGCCGAATCTCGGGGTCCCTCCAGTGTTTAGTTTGGTAAGGAACTTGCCTACTGACCTTCATACCGGCTGTTACCAATTTACGATCCCGGCAACAGCAATGGTAGGCTTCCCTTTTGGGCATGCCCTCTTGAGCACTTAACGCTTTTAGCGTTTGTGAGGACTACAGCCAGGGAAACCCTCGCCTAGCTTCCTTTGCACTCTCTAATCATGACAGATCCTGAGCATCTTTTCTTTTGAATGTGCTGTTTTCTAAAACGCGGGTGAGTACCACTGAGGTCTTGAAAGGTTTCTGCCTGAGAGTCGGCCCTGCTTTGAATTCACTTCAGATTACCTAGCCCAGGATATTTCTTGAGGGCAGGGCTGCGTTTGCAAAGCGGCAGGCCGCAGGCATTGTGAATGATAGGTGCCCTTCGGCACGGTTTGTAAGGTTGTTACGGCAGTGTGCCACAAGGCGGCAGCACTACTCCGTGTCCTCTCTGGTAACTTGGGGAAACAAAGCCTTAGCGGGGGTCCCGGTGTTGGACGGGACATGGGGAGTCGAACGTGGCTAAACACACACCCCAGGGCTTGTGTATCCTCGCCTCCTGCCCCTTAACCTGCACTGCCCCACCCCAGGCATATCGCAAGACTTGTAAGTGGGCTACTCGGTGGGTGCCGTGCTTCGCAGGTGGGGCGGCTGTAACGAAGTGGGCTGGAGGTGGGGACCTGCCTAGCACGAGCCGTGGAGAGCCGGTTTCCTCACAGCTCTTCCCTCTCAGCTGCTCCACCGTCACTTGGGTACACCAGGCTTTGCTTACCCGTAGGAGGGCCACGTTGGACCGGGAGACTGTGGTACCACGCAGGGGAGAATGGGCACTAGAGGTCCGAGGGGTCGCTGGTCAGGTGGCACGTCCTCCTCCCTTGCTCCCTCAGCAGCAGCATACTCCAGCCTTGGGACCCAGGCCCGCCGAGGCTCCAGGGGTGTGACTCCAGCCGATGACGTCGCAGAGGCCTGAGGTAACAGAGGAAAGGCATTTCTTAACCCCTTCCTTGCCTTGTCTTTGAATACTCCTTTTCCCTTTCAGCATAGTTAATAAACAACGTTGCGTCTGTTTGAGTTCTACAGCCCCTTGATGCAATTATAATCGGAGCTGTCCCTGGAGCGTTTCGGGTTCTTTGCCCTGTCAGTTTATTGAGGAAAGTTTTGTAGCGCTCCCTATGCTTTCGGTTGGGTCGCCCTTGATGAGCACTTTTTGATACGTTAAGCGTGTGTCTGAGAATCCCAGCTTCCTACTTCCCCCTTCCCGGGTCTCCAATATCCCCCTCTGAGAACTCCACGCTTCTCTCTTCCCTTTGTAAACCTGTGTTTCCTTTGTATGCTGCTTCCTTTGTATCCCTATTTAGACTGCACATATAAGAGATAGCCTGGGATTTGTGCCTTGCTGCCTCTAATTTACCAGAATCAGTGAGATCATCGACTGCTCCATCCATGCTGCTGCAAATAGTATGAGATCATTTTGTTCTGTGGATGAGTGGTAGTCGAGGGAATGTAGGTAGCAGAACAGCTTTCTGCATTCACCCCGCGCTCGACATGTCGTTCCTTTGTATGTCTTGGCTGTGGTAAAGGGTACCACAACGACCGCTGGGGTGCAAGTGCTTCCTTCCAATGATGCTAGTCTCTGGTTATACGACCTGCAGCGGGTTTGCGGAATCTCGGGGTCCCTCCAGTGTTTAGTTTGGTAAGGAACTTGCCTACTGACCTTCATACCGGCTGTTACCAATTTACGATCCCGGCAACAGCAATGGTAGGCTTCCCTTTTGGGCATGCCCTCTTGAGCACTTAACGCTTTTAGCGTTTGTGAGGACTGCAGCCAGGGAAACCCTCGCCTAGCTTCCTTTGCACTGTCTAATCATGAGAGATCCTGAGCATCTTTTCATTTGAATGTGCTGTTTTCTAAAACGCGGGTGAGCACCACTGAGGTCTTGAAAGGTTTCTGCCTGAGAGTCGGCCCTGCTTTGAATTCACTTCAGATTACCTAGCCCAGGATATTTCTTGAGGGCAGGGCTGCGTTTGCAAAGCGGCAGGCCGCAGGCATTGTGAATGATAGGTGCCCTTCGGCACGGTTTGTAAGGTTGTTACGGCAGTGTGCCACAAGGCGGCAGCACTACTCCGTGTCCTCTCTGGTAACTTGGGGAAACAAAGCCTTAGCGGGGGTCCCGGTGTTGGACGGGACATGGGGAGTCGAACGTGGCTAAACACACACCCCAGGGCTTGTGTATCCTCGCCTCCTGCCCCTTAACCTGCACTGCCGCACCCCAGGCGTATCGCAACACTTGTAAGTGGGCTACTCGGTGGGTGCCGTGCTTCGCAGGTGGGGCGACTCTAACGAAGTGGGCTGGAGGTGGGGACCTGCCTAGCAGGAGCCGTGGAGAGCCGGTTTCCTCACAGCTCTTCCCACTCAGCTGCTCCACCGTCACTTGAGTACACCAGGATTTGCTTACCCGTAGGAGGGCCACGTTGGACCCGGAGACTGTGGTACCACGCAGGGGAGAATGGACACTAGAGGTCCGAGGGGTCGCTGGTCAGGTGGCACGTCCTCCTCCCTTGCTCCCTCAGCAGCAGCATACTCCAGCCTTGGGACCCAGGCCCGCCGAGGCTCCAGGGGTGTGACTCCAACCGATAACGTCGCAGAGGCCTGAGGTAACAGAGGAAAAGCATTTCTTAACCCCTTCCTTGCCTTGTCTTTGAATACTCCTTTTCCCTTTCAGCATAGTTAATAAACAACGTTGCGTCTGTTTGAGTTCTACAGCCCCTTGATGCAATTATAATCGGAGCTGTCCCTGGAGCGTTTCGGGTTCTTTGCCCTGTCAGTTTATTGAGGAAAGTTTTGTAGCGCTCCCTATGCTTTCGGTTCGGTCGCCCTTGATGCACACTTTTTGATACGTTAAGCGTGTGTCTGAGAATCCCAGCTTCCTACTTCCCCCTTCCCGGGTCTCCAATATCCCCCCTCTGAGAACTCCACGCTTCTCTCTTCCCTTTGTAAACCTGTGTTTCCTTTGTATGCTGCTTCCTTTGTATCCCTATTTAGACTGCACATATAAGAGATAGCCTGGGATTTGTGCCTTGCTGCCTCTAATTTACCAGAATTAGTGAGATCATCGACTGCTCCATCCATGCTGCTGCAAATAGTATGAGATCATTTTGTTCTGTGGATGAGTGGTAGTCGAGGGAATGTAGGTAGCAGAACAGCTTTCTGCATTCACCCCGCGCTCGACATGTCGTTCCTTTGTATGTCTTGGCTGTGGTAAAGGGTACCACAACGACCGCTGGGGTGCAAGTGCTTCCTTCCAATGATGCTGGTCTCTGGTTATACGACCTGCAGCGTGTGTGCCGAATCTCGGGGTCCCTCCAGTGTTTAGTTTGGTAAGGAACTTGCCTACTGACCTTCATACCGGCTGTTACCAATTTACGATCCCGGAAACAGCAATGGTAGGCTTCCCTTTTGGGCATGCCCTCTTGAGCACTTAACGCTTTTAGCGTTTGTGAGGACTGCAGCCAGGGAAACCCTCGCCTAGCTTCCTTTGCACTCTCTAATCATGACAGATCCTGAGCATCTTTTCATTTGAATGTGCTGTTTTCTAAAACGCGGGTGAGTACCACTGAGGTCTTGAAAGGTTTCTGCCTGAGAGTCGGTCGTGCTTTGAATTCACTTCAGATTACCTAGCCCAGGATAATTCTTGAGGGCAGGGCTGCGTTTGCAAAGAGGCAGGCCGCAGGCATTGTGAATGATAGGTGCCCTTCGGCACGGTTTGTAAGGTTGTTACGGCAGTGTGCCACAAGGCGGCAGCACTACTCCGTGTCCTCTCTGGTAACTTGGGGAAACAAAGCCTTAGCGGGGGTCCCGGTGTTGGACGGGACATGGGGAGTCGAACGTGGCTAAACACACACCCCAGGGCTTGTGTATCCTCGCCTCCTGCCCCTTAACCTGCACTGCCCCACCCCAGGCATATCGCAAGACTTGTATGTGGGCTACTCGGTGGGTTCCGTGCTTCGCAGGTGGGGCGGCTGTAACGAAGTGGGCTGGAGGTGGGGACCTGCCTAGCAGGAGCCGTGGAGAGCCGGTTTCCTCACAGCTCTTCCCTCTCAGCTGCTCCACCGTCACTTGGGTACACCAGGCTTTGCTTACCCGTAGGAGGGCCACGTTGGACCGGGAGACTGTGGTACCACGCAGGGGAGAATGGGCACTAGAGGTCCGAGGGGTCGCTGGTCAGGTGGCACGTCCTCCTCCCTTGCTCCCTCAGCAGCAGCATACTCCAGCCTTGGGACCCAGGCCCGCCGAGGCTCCAGGGGTGTGACTCCAGCCGATGACGTCGCAGAGGCCTGAGGTAACAGAGGAAAGGCATTTCTTAACCCCTTCCTTGCCTTGTCTTTGAATACTCCTTTTCCCTTTCAGCATAGTTAATAAACAACGTTGCGTCTGTTTGAGTTCTACAGCCCCTTGATGCAATTATAATCGGAGCTGTCCCTGGAGCGTTTCGGGTTCTTTGCCCTGTCAGTTTATTGAGGAAAGTTTTGTGGCGCTCCCTATGCTTTCGGTTGGGTCGCCCTTGATGAGCACTTTTTGATACGGTAAGCGTGTGTCTGAGAATCCCAGCTTCCTACTTCCCCCTTCCCGGGTCTCCAATATCCCCCTCTGAGAACTCCACGCTTCTCTCTTCCCTTTGTAAACCTGTGTTTCCTTTGTATGCTGCTTCCTTTGTATCCCTATTTAGACTGCACATATAAGAGATAGCCTGGGATTTGTGCCTTGCTGCCTCTAATTTACCAGAATTAGTGAGATCATCGACTGCTCCATCCATGCTGCTGCAAATAGTATGAGATCATTTTGTTCTGTGGATGAGTGGTAGTCGAGGGAATGTAGGTAGCAGAACAGCTTTCTGCATTCACCCCGCGCTCGACATGTCGTTCCTTTGTATGACTTGGCTGTGGTAAAGGGTACCACAACGACCGCTGGGGTGCAAGTGCTTCCTTCCAATGATGCTGGTCTCTGGTTATACGACCTGCAGCGTGTGTGCCGAATCTCGGGGTCCCTCCAGTGTTTAGTTTGGTAAGGAACTTGCCTACTGACCTTCATACCGGCTGTTACCAATTTACGATCCCGGCAACAGCAATGGTAGGCTTCCCTTTTGGGCATGCCCTCTTGAGCACTTAACGCTTTTAGCGTTTGTGAGGATTGCAGCCAGGGAAACCCTCGCCTAGCTTCCTTTGCACTGTCTAATCATGACAGATCCTGAGCATCTTTTCATTTGAATGTGCTGTTTTCTAAAACGCGGGTGAGCACCACTGAGGTCTTGAAAGGTTTCTGCCTGAGAGTCGGCCCTGCTTTGAATTCACTTCAGATTACCTAGCCCAGGATATTTCTTGAGGGCAGGGCTGCGTTTGCAAAGCGGCAGGCCGCAGGCATTGTGAATGATAGGTGCCCTTCGGCACGGTTTGTAAGGTTGTTACGGCAGTGTGCCACAAGGCGGCAGCACTACTCCGTGTCCTCTCTGGTAACTTGGGGAAACAAAGCCTTAGCGGGGGTCCCGGTGTTGGACGGGACATGGGGAGTCGAACGTGGCTAAACACACACCCCAGGGCTTGTGTATCCTTGCCTCCTCCCCCTTAACCTGCACTGCTGCACCCCAGGCGTATCGCAAGACTTATAAGTGGGCTACTCGGTGGGTGCCGTGCTTCGCAGGTGGGGCGACTCTAACGAAGTGGGCTGGAGGTGGGAACCTGCCTAGCAGGAGCTGTGGAGAGCCGGTTTCCTCACAGCTCTTCCCTCTCAGCTGCTCCACCGTCACTTGGGTACACCAGGCTTTGCTTACCCGTAGGAGGGCCACGTTGGACCCGGAGACTGTGGTACCACGCAGGGGAGAATGGGCACTAGAGGTCCGAGGGGTCGCTGGTCAGGTGGCACGTCCTCCTCCCTTGCTCCCTCAGCAGCAGCATACGCCAGCCTTGGGACCCAGGCCCGCCGAGGCTCCAGGGGTGTGACTCCAGCCGATGACGTCGCAGAGGCCTGAGGTAACAGAGGAAAGGCATTTCTTAACCCCTTCCTTGCCTTGTCTTTGAATACTCCTTTTCCCTTTCAGCATAGTTAATAAACAACGTTGGCCTGTTTGAGTTCTACAGCCCCTTGATGCAATTATAATCGGAGCTGTCCCTGTAGCGTTTCGGGTTCTTTGCCCTGTCAGTTTATTGAGGAAAGTTTTGTAGCGCTCCCTATGCTTTCGGTTCGGTCGCCCTTGATGCGCACTTTTTGATACGTTAAGCGTGTGTCTGAGAATCCCAGCTTCCTACTTCCCCCTTCCCGGGTCTCCAATATCCCCCTCTGAGAACTCCACGCTTCTCTCTTCCCTTTGTAAACCTGTGTTTCCTTTGTATGCTGCTTCCTTTGTATCCCTATTTAGACTGCACATATAAGAGATAGCCTGGGATTTGTGCCTTGCTGCCTCTAATTTACCAGAATGAGTGAGATCATCGACTGCTCCATCCATGCTGCTGCAAATAGTATGAGATCATTTTGTTCTGTGGATGAGTGGTAGTCGAGGGAATGTAGGTAGCAGAACAGCTTTCTGCATTCACCCCGCGCTCGACATGTCGTTCCTTTGTATGTCTTGGCTGTGGTAAAGGGTACCACAACGACCGCTGGGGTGCAAGTGCTTCCTTCCAATGATGCTAGTCTCTGGTTATATGACCTGCAGCGTGTGTGCCGAATCTCGGGGTCCCTCCAGTGTTTAGTTTGGTAAGGAACTTGCCTACTGACCTTCATACCGGCTGTTACCAATTTACGATCCCGGCAACAGCAATGGTAGGCTTCCCTTTTGGGCATGCCCTCTTGAGCACTTAACGCTTTTAGCGTTTGTGAGGACTGCAGCCAGGGAAACCCTCGCCTAGCTTCCTTTGCACTCTCTAATAATGACAGATCCTGAGCATCTTTTCATTTGAATGTGCTGTTTTCTAAAACGCCGGTGAGCACCACTGAAGTCTTGAAAGGTTTCTGCCTGAGAGTCGGCCGTGCTTTGAATTCACTTCAGATTACCTAGCCCAGGATAATTCTTGAGGGCAGGGCTGCGTTTGCAAAGAGGCAGGCCGCAGGCATTGTGAATGATAGGTGCCCTTCGGCACGGTTTGTAAGGTTGTTACGGCAGTGTGCCACAAGGCGGCAGCACTACTCCGTGTCCTCTCTGGTAACTTGGGGAAACAAAGCCTTAGCGGGGGTCCCGGTGTTGGACGGGACATGGGGAGTCGAACGTGGCTAAACACACACCCCAGGGCTTGTGTATCCTCGCCTCCTGCCCCTTAACCTGCACTGCCCCACCCCAGGCGTATCGCAAGACTTGTAAGTGGCTACTCGGTGGGTGCCGTGCTTCGCAGGTGGGGCGACTCTAACGAAGTGGGCTGGAGGTGGGAACCTGCCTAGCAGGAGCCGTGGAGAGCCGGTTTCCTCACAGCTCTTCCCTCTCAGCTGCTCCACCGTCACTTGGGTACACCAGGCTTTGCTTACCCGTAGGAGGGCCACGTTGGACCGGGAGACTGTGGTACCACGCAGGGGAAAATGGGCACTAGAGGTCCGAGGGGTCGCTGGTCAGGTGGCACGTCCTCCTCCCTTGCTCCCTCAGCAGCAGCATACTCCAGTCTTGGGACCCAGGCCCGCCGAGGCTCCAGGGGTGTGACTCCAGCCGATGACGTCGCAGAGGCCTGAGGTAACAGAGGAAAGGCATTTCTTAACCCCTTCCTTGCCTTGTCTTTGAATACTCCTTTTCCCTTTCAGCATAGTTAATAAACAACGTTGCGTCTGTTTGCGTTCTACAGCCCCTTGATGCAATTATAATCGGAGCTGTCCCTGGAGCGTTTCGGGTTCTTTGCCCTGTCAGTTTATTGAGGAAAGTTTTGTAGCGCTCCCTATGCTTTCGGTTCGGTCGCCCTTGATGCGCACTTTTTGATACGTTAAGCGTGTGTCTGAGAATCCCAGCTTCCTACTTCCCCCTTCCCGGGTCTCCAATATCCCCCCTCTGAGAACTCCACGCTTCTCTCTTCCCTTTGTAAACCTGTGTTTCCTTTGTATGCTGCTTCCTTTGTATCCCTATTTAGACTGCACATATAAGAGATAGCCTGGGATTTGTGCCTTGCTGCCTCTAATTTACCAGAATGAGTGAGATCATCGACTGCTCCATCCATGCTGCTGCAAATAGTATGAGATCATTTTGTTCTGTGGATGAGTGGTAGTCGAGGGAATGTAGGTAGCAGAACAGCTTTCTGCATTCACCCCGCGCTCGACATGTCGTTCCTTTGTATGTCTTGGCTGTGGTAAAGGGTACCACAACGACCGCTGGGGTGCAAGTGCTTCCTTCCAATGATGCTGGTCTCTGGTTATACGACCTGCAGCGTGTGTGCCGAATCTCGGGGTCCCTCCAGTGTTTAGTTTGGTAAGGAACTTGCCTAGTGACCTTCATACCGGCTGTTACCAATTTACGATCCCGGCAACAGCAATGGTAGGCTTCCCTTTTGGGCATGCCCTCTTGAGCACTTAACGCTTTTAGCGTTGGTGAGGACTGCAGCCAGGGAAACCCTCGCCTAGCTTCCTTTGCACTCTCTAATCATGACAGATCCTGAGCATCTTTTCATTTGAATGTGCTGTTTTCTAAAACGCGGGTGAGTACCACTGAGGTCTTGAAAGGTTTCTGCCTGAGAGTCGGCCCTGCTTTGAATTCACTTCAGATTACCTAGCCCAGGATATTTCTTGAGGGCAGGGCTGCGTTTGCAAAGCGGCAGGCCGCAGGCATTGTGAATGATAGGTGCCCTTCGGCACGGTTTGTAAGGTTGTTACGGCAGTGTGCCACAAGGCGGCAGCACTACTCCGTGTCCTCTCTGGTAACTTGGGGAAACAAAGCCTTAGCGGGGGTCCCGGTGTTGGACGGGACATGGGGAGTCGAACGTGGCTAAACACACACCCCAGGGCTTGTGTATCCTCGCCTCCTCCCCCTTAACCTGCACTGCTGCACCCCAGGCGTATCGCAAGACTTATAAGTGGGCTACTCGGTGGGTGCCGTGCTTCGCAGGTGGGGCGACTCTAACGAAGTGGGCTGGAGGTGGGAACCTGCCTAGCAGGAGCTGTGGAGAGCCGGTTTCCTCACAGCTCTTCCCTCTCAGCTGCTCCACCGTCACTTGGGTACACCAGGCTTTGCTTACCCGTAGGAGGGCCACGTTGGACCCGGAGACTGTGGTACCACGCAGGGGAGAATGGGCACTAGAGGTCCGAGGGGTCGCTGGTCAGGTGGCACGTCCTCCTCCCTTGCTCCCTCAGCAGCAGCATACTCCAGCCTTGGGACCCAGGCCCGCCGTGGCTCCAGGGGTGTGACTCCAGCCGATGACGTGGCAGAGGCCTGAGGTAACAGAGGAAAGGCATTTCTTAACCCCTTCCTTGCCTTGTCTTTGAATACTCCTTTTCCCTTTCAGCATAGTTAATAAACAACGTTGCGTCTGTTTGAGTTCTACAGCCCCTTGATGCAATTATAATCGGAGCTGTCCCTGGAGCGTTTCGGGTTCTTTGCCCTGTCAGTTTATTGAGGAAAGTTTTGTGGCGCTCCCTATGCTTTCGGTTGGGTCGCCCTTGATGAGCACTTTTTGATACGTTAAGCGTGTGTCTGAGAATCCCAGCTTCCTACTTCCCCCTTCCCGGGTCTCCAATATCCCCCTCTGAGAACTCCACGCTTCTCTCTTCCCTTTGTAAACCTGTGTTTCCTTTGTATGCTGCTTCCTTTGTATCCCTATTTAGACTGCACATATAAGAGATAGCCTGGGATTTGTGCCTTGCTGCCTCTAATTTACCAGAATTAGTGAGATCATCGACTGCTCCATCTATGCTGCTGCAAATAGTATGAGATCATTTTGTTCTGTGGATGAGTGGTAGTCAAGGGAATGTAGGTAGCAGAACAGCTTTCTGCATTCACCCCGCGCTCGACATGTCGTTCCTTTGTATGTCTTGGCTGTGGTAAAGGGTACCACAACGACCGCTGGGGTGGAAGTGCTTCCTTCCAATGATGCTGGTCTCTGGTTATACGACCTGCAGCGTGTGTGCCGAATCTCGGGGTCCCTCCAGTGTTTAGTTTGGTAAGGAACTTGCCTACTGACCTTCATACCGGCTGTTACCAATTTACGATCCCGGCAACAGCAATGGTAGGCTTCCCTTTTGGGCATGCCCTCTTGAGCACTTAACGCTTTTAGCGTTGGTGAGGACTGCAGCCAGGGAAACCCTCGCCTAGCTTCCTTTGCACTCTCTAATCATGACAGATCCTGAGCATCTTTTCATTTGAATGCGCTGTTTTCTAAAACGCGGGTGAGTACCACTGAGGTCTTGAAAGGTTTCTGCCTGAGAGTCGGCCCTGCTTTGAATTGACTTCAGATTACCTAGCTCAGGATATTTCTTGAGGGCAGGGCTGCGTTTGCAAAGCGGCAGGCCGCAGGCATTGTGAATGATAGGTGCCCTTCGGCACGGTTTGTAAGGTTGTTACGGCAGTGTGCCACAAGGCGGCAGCACTACTCCGTGTCCTCTCTGGTAACTTGGGGAAACAAAGCCTTAGCGGGGGTCCCGGTGTTGGACGGGACATGGGGAGTCGAACGTGGCTAAACACACACCCCAGGGCTTATGTGTCCTCGCCTCCTGCCCCTTAACCTGCACTGCCGCACCCCAGGCGTATCGCAAGACTTGTAAGTGGGCTACTCGGTGGGCGCCGTGCTTCGCAGGTGGGGCGACTCTAACGAAGTGGGCTGGAGGTGGGGACCTGCCTAGCAGGAGCCGTGGAGAGCCGGTTTCCTCACAGCTCTTCCCTCTCAGCTGCTCCACCGTCCCTTGGGTACACCAGGCTTTGCTTACCCGTAGGAGGGCCACGTTGGACCGGGAGACTGTGGTACCACGCAGGGGAGAATGGGCACTAGAGGTCCGAGGGGTCGCTGGTCAGGTGGCACGTCCTCCTCCCTTGCTCCCTCAGCAGCAGCATACTCCAGCCTTGGGACTTAGGCCCGCCAAGGCTCCAGGGGTGTGACTCCAGCCGATGACGTCGCAGAGGCCTGAGGTAACAGAGGAAAGGCATTTCTTAACCCCTTCCTTGCCTTGTCTTTGAATACTCCTTTTCCCTTTCAGCATAGTTAATAAACAACGTTGCGTCTGTTTGAGTTCTACAGCCCCTTGATGCAATTATAATCGGAGCTGTCCCTGGAGCGTTTCGGGTTCTTTGCCCTGTCAGTTTATTGAGGAAAGTTTTGTAGCGCTCCCTATGCTTTCGGTTGGGTCGCCCTTGATGAGCACTTTTTGATACGTTAAGCGTGTGTCTGAGAATCCCAGCTTCCTACTTCCCCCTTCCCGGGTCTCCAATATCCCCCTCTGAGAACTCCACGCTTCTCTCTTCCCTTTGTAAACCTGTGTTTCCTTTGTATGCTGCTTCCTTTGTATCCCTATTTAGACTGCACATATAAGAGATAGCCTGGGATTTGTGCCTTGCTGCCTCTAATTTACCAGAATGAGTGAGATCATCGACTGCTCCATCCATGCTGCTGCAAATAGTATGAGATCATTTTGTTCTGTGGATGAGTGGTAGTCGAGGGAATGTAGGTAGCAGAACAGCTTTCTGCATTCACCCCGCGCTCGACATGTCGTTCCTTTGTGTGTCTTGGCTGTGGTAAAGGGTACCACAACGACCGCTGGGGTGCAAGTGCTTCCTTCCAATGATGCTAGTCTCTGGTTATACGACCTGCAGCGGGTTTGCCGAATCTCGGGGTCCCTCCAGTGTTTAGTTTGGTAAGGAACTTGCCTACTGACCTTCATACCGGCTGTTACCAATTTACGATCCCGGCAACAGCAATGGTAGGCTTCCCTTTTGGGCATGCCCTCTTGAGCACTTAACGCTTTTAGCGTTTGTGAGGACTGCAGCCAGGGAAACCCTCGCCTAGCTTCCTTTGCACTGTCTAATCATGACAGATCCTGAGCATCTTTTCATTTGAATGTGCTGTTTTCTAAAACGCGGGTGAGCACCACTGAGGTCTTGAAAGGTTTCTGCCTGAGAGTCGGCCCTGCTTTGAATTCACTTCAGATTACCTAGCCCAGGATAATTCTTGAGGGCAGGGCTGCGTTTGCAAAGCGGCAGGCCGCAGGCATTGTGAATGATAGGTGCCCTTCGGCACGGTTTGTAAGGTTGTTACGGCAGTGTGCCACAAGGCGGCAGCACTACTCCGTGTCCTCTCTGGTAACTTGGGGAAACAAAGCCTTAGCGGGGGTCCCGGTGTTGGACGGGACATGGGGAGTCGAACGTGGCTAAACACACACCCCAGGGCTTGTGTATCCTCGCCTCCTGCCCCTTAACCTGCACTGCCGCACCCCAGGCGTATCGCAAGACTTGTAAGTGGGCTACTCGGTGGGTGCCGTGCTTCGCAGGTGGGGCGACTCTAACGAAGTGGGCTGGAGGTGGGAACCTGCCTAGCAGGAGCCGTGGAGAGCCGATGTCCTCACAGCTCTTCCCTCTCAGCTGCTCCACCGTCACTTGGGTACACCAGGCTTTGCTTACCCGTAGGAGGGCCACGTTGGACCGGGAGACTGTGGTACCACGCAGGGGAGAATGGGCACTAGAGGTCCGAGGGGTCGCTGGTCAGGTGGCACGTCCTCCTCCCTTGCTCCCTCAGCAGCAGCATACTCCAGCCTTGGGACCCAGGCCCGCCGAGGCTCCAGGGGTGTGACTCCAGCCGATGACGTCGCAGAGGCCTGAGGTAACAGAGGAAAGGCATTTCTTAACCCCTTCCTTGCCTTGTCTTTGAATACTCCTTTTCCCTTTCAGCATAGTTAATAAACAACCTTGCGTCTGTTTGAGTTCTACAGCGCCTTGATGCAATTATAATCGGAGCTGTCCCTGGAGCGTTTCGGGTTCTTTGCCAGGTCAGTTTATTGAGAAAAGTTTTGTGGCGCTCCCTATGCTTTCGGTTGGGTCGCCCTTGATGAGCACTTTTTGATACGTTAAGCGTGTGTCTGAGAATCCCAGCTTCCTACTTCCCCCTTCCCGGGTCTCCAATATCCCCCTCTGAGAACTCCACGCTTCTCTCTTCCCTTTGTAAACCTATGTTTCCTTTGTATGCTGCTTCCTTTGTATCCCTATTTAGACTGCACATATAAGAAATAGCCTGGGATTTGTGCCTTGCTGCCTCTAATTTACCAGAATTAGTGAGATCATCGACTGCTCCATCTATGCTGCTGCAAATAGTATGAGATCATTTTGTTCTGTGGATGAGTGGTAGTCGAGGGAATGTAGGTAGCAGAACAGCTTTCTGCATTCACCCCGCGCTCGACATGTCGTTCCTTTGTATGTCTTGGCTGTGGTAAAGGGTACCACAACGACCGCTGGGGTGCAAGTGCTTCCTTCCAATGATGCTGGTCTCTGGTTATACGACCTGCAGCGTGTGTGCCGAATCTCGGGGTCCCTCCAGTGTTTAGTTTGGTAAGGAACTTGCCTACTGACCTTCATACCGGCTGTTACCAATTTTCGATCCCGGCAACAGCAATGGTAGGCTTCCCTTTTGGGCATGCCCTCTTGAGCACTTAACGCTTTTAGCGTTTGTGAGGACTGCAGCCAGGGAAACCCTCGCCTAGCTTCCTTTGCACTGTCTAATCATGACAGATCCTGAGCATCTTTTCATTTGAATGTGCTGTTTTCTAAAACGCGGGTGAGTACCACTGAGGTCTTGAAAGGTTTCTGCCTGAGAGTCGGCCCTGCTTTGAATTCACTTCAGATTACCTAGCCCAGGATATTTCTTGAGGGCAGGGCTGCGTTTGCAAAGCGGCAGGCCGCAGGCATTGTGAATGATAGGTGCCCTTCGGCACGGTTTGTAAGGTTGTTACGGCAGTGTGCCACAAGGCGGCAGCACTACTCCGTGTCCTCTCTGGTAACTTGGGGAAACAAAGCCTTAGCGGGGGTCCCGGTGTTGGACGGGACATGGGGAGTCGAACGTGGCTAAACACACACCCCAGGGCTTGTGTATCCTCGCCTCCTGCCCCTTAACCTGCACTGCCGCACCCCAGGCGTATCGCAAGACTTGTAAGTGGGCTACTCGGTGGGTGCCGTGCTTCGCAGGTGGGGCGACTCTAACGAAGTGGGCTGGAGGTGGGGACCTGCCTAGCAGGAGCCGTGGAGAGCCGGTTTCCTCACAGCTCTTCCCTCTCAGCTGCTCCACCGTCACTTGGGTACACCAGGCTTTGCTTACCCGTAGGAGGGCCACGTTGGACCGGGAGACTGTGGTACCACGCAGGGGAGAATGGGCACTAGAGGTCCGAGGGGTCGCTGGTCAGGTGGCACGTCCTCCTCCCTTGCTCCCTCAGCAGCAGCATACTCCAGCCTTGGGACTTAGGCCCGCCAAGGCTCCAGGGGTGTGACTCCAGCCGATGACGTCGCAGAGGCCTGAGGTAACAGAGGAAAGGCATTTCTTAACCCCTTCCTTGCCTTGTCTTTGAATACTCCTTTTCCCTTTCAGCATAGTTAATAAACAACGTTGCGTCTGTTTGAGTTCTAGAGCCCCTTGATGCAATTATAATCGGAGCTGTCCCTGGAGCGTTTCGGGTTCTTTGCCCTGTCAGTTTATTGAGGAAAGTTTTGTAGCGTTCCCTATGCTTTCGGTTGGGTCGCCCTTGATGAGCACTTTTTGATACGTTAAGCGTGTGTCTGAGAATCCCAGCTTCCTACTTCCCCCTTTCCGGGTCTCCAATATCCCCCTCTGAGAACTCCACGCTTCTCTCTTCCCTTTGTAAACCTGTGTTTCCTTTGTATGCTGCTTCCTTTGTATCCCTATTTAGAATGCACATATAAGAGATAGCCTGGGATTTGTGCCTTGCTGCCTCTAATTTACCAGAATTAGTGAGATCATCGACTGCTCCATCCATGCTGCTGCAAATAGTATGAGATCATTTTGTTCTGTGGATGAGTGGTAGTCGAGGGAATGTAGGTAGCAGAACAGCTTTCTGCATTCACCCCGCGCTCGACATGTCGTTCCTTTGTATGTCTTGGCTGTGGTAAAGGGTACCACAACGACCGCTGGGGTGCAAGTGCTTCCTTCCAATGATGCTAGTCTCTGGTTATACGACCTGCAGCGTGTGTGCCGAATCTCGGGGTCCCTCCAGTGTTTAGTTTGGTAAGGAACTTGCCTACTGACCTTCATACCGGCTGTTACCAATTTACGATCCCGGCAACAGCAATGGCAGGCTTCCCTTTTGGGCATGCCCTCTTGTGCACTTAACGCTTTTAGCGTTTGTGAGGACTGCAGCCAGGGAAACCCTCGCCTAGCTTCCTTTGCACTGTCTAATCATGAGAGATCCTGAGCATCTTTTCATTTGAATGTGCTGTTTTCTAAAACGCGGGTGAGTACCACTGAGGTCTGGAAAGGTTTCTGCCTGAGAGTCGGCCCTGCTTTGAATTCACTTCAGATTACCTAGCCCAGGATATTTCTTGAGGGCAGGGCTGCGTTTGCAAAGCGGCAGGCCGCAGGCATTGTGAATGATAGGTGCCCTTCGGCACGGTTTGTAAGGTTGTTACGGCAGTGTGCCACAAGGCGGCAGCACTACTCCGTGTCCTCTCTGGTAACTTGGGGAAACAAAGCCTTAGCGGGGGTCCCGGTGTTGGACGGGACATGGGGAGTCGAACGTGGCTAAACACACACCCCAGGGCTTGTGTACCCTCGCCTCCTCCCCCTTAACCTGCACTGCTGCACCCCAGGCGTATCGCAAGACTTATAAGTGGGCTACTCGGTGGGTGCCGTGCTTCGCAGGTGGGGCGACTCTAACGAAGTGGGCTGGAGGTGGGAACCTGCCTAGCAGGAGCTGTGGAGAGCCGGTTTCCTCACAGCTCTTCCCTCTCAGCTGCTCCACCGTCACTTGGGTACACCAGGCTTTGCTTACCCGTAGGAGGGCCACGTTGGACCCGGAGACTGTGGTACCACGCAGGGGAGAATGGGCACTAGAGGTCCGAGGGGTCGCTGGTCAGGTGGCACGTCCTCCTCCCTTGCTCCCTCAGCAGCAGCATACTCCAGCCTTGGGACCCAGGCCCGCCGAGGCTCCAGGGGTGTGACTCCAGCCGATGACGTCGCAGAGGCCTGAGGTAACAGAGGAAAGGCATTTCTTAACCCCTTCCTTGCCTTGTCTTTGAATACCCCTTTTCCCTTTCAGCATAGTTAATAAACAACGTTGCGTCTGTTTGAGTTCTACAGCCCCTTGATGCAATTATAATCGGAGCTGTCCCTGTAGCGTTTCGGGTTCTTTGCCCTGTCAGTTTATTGAGGAAAGTTTTGTATTGCTCCCTATGCTTTCGGTTCGGTCGCCCTTGATGCGCACTTTTTGATACGTTAAGCGTGTGTCTGAGAATCCCAGCTTCCTACTTCCCCCTTCCCGGGTCTCCAATATCCCCCTCTGATAACTCCATGCTTCTCTCTTCCCTTTGTAAACCTGTGTTTCCTTTGTATGCTGCTTCCTTTGTATCCCTATTTAGACTGCACATATAAGAGATAGCCTGGGATTTGTGCCTTGCTGCCTCTAATTTACCAGAATTAGTGAGATCATCGACTGCTCCATCCATGCTGCTGCAAATAGTATGAGATCATTTTGTTCTGTGGATGAGTGGTAGTCGAGGGAATGTAGGTAGCAGAACAGCTTTCTGCATTCACCCCGCGCTCGACATGTCGTTCCTTTGTGTGTCTTGGCTGTGGTAAAGGGTACCACAACGACCGCTGGGGTGCAAGTGCTTCCTTCCAATGATGCTGGTCTCTGGTTATACGACCTGCAGCGGGTTTGCCGAATCTCGGGGTCCCTCCAGTGTTTAGTTTGGTAAGGAACTTGCCTACTGACCTTCATACCGGCTGTTACCAATTTTCGATCCCGGCAACAGCAATGGTAGGCTTCCCTTTTGGGCATGCCCTCTTGAGCACTTAACGCTTTTAGCGTTTGTGAGGACTGCAGCCAGGGAAACCCTCGCCTAGCTTCCTTTGCACTGTCTAATCATGACAGATCCTGAGCATCTTTTCATTTGAATGTGCTGTTTTCTAAAACGCGGGTGAGTACCACTGAGGTCTTGAAAGGTTTCTGCCTGAGAGTCGGCCCTGCTTTGAATTCACTTCAGATTACCTAGCCCAGGATATTTCTTGAGGGCAGGGCTGCGTTTGCAAAGCGGCAGGCCGCAGGCATTGTGAATGATAGGTGCCCTTCGGCACGGTTTGTAAGGTTGTTACGGCAGTGTGCCACAAGGCGGCAGCACTACTCCGTGTCCTCTCTGGTAACTTGGGGAAACAAAGCCTTAGCGGGGGTCCCGGTGTTGGACGGGACATGGGGAGTCGAACGTGGCTAAACACACACCCCAGGGCTTGTGTATCCTCGCCTCCTGCCCCTTAACCTGCACTGCCGCACCCCAGGCGTATCGCAAGACTTGTAAGTGGGCTACTCGGTGGGTGCCGTGCTTCGCAGGTGGGGCGACTCTAACGAAGTGGGCTGGAGGTGGGGACCTGCCTAGCAGGAGCCGTGGAGAGCCGGTTTCCTCACAGCTCTTCCCTCTCAGCTGCTCCACCGTCACTTGGGTACACCAGGCTTTGCTTACCCGTAGGAGGGCCACGTTGGACCGGGAGACTGTGGTACCACGCAGGGGAGAATGGGCACTAGAGGTCCGAGGGGTCGCTGGTCAGGTGGCACGTCCTCCTCCCTTGCTCCCTCAGCAGCAGCATACTCCAGCCTTGGGACTTAGGCCCGCCAAGGCTCCAGGGGTGTGACTCCAGCCGATGACGTCACAGAGGCCTGAGGTAACAGAGGAAAGGCATTTCTTAACCCCTTCCTTGCCTTGTCTTTGAATACTCCTTTTCCCTTTCAGCATAGTTAATAAACAACGTTGCGTCTGTTTGAGTTCTACAGCCCCTTGATGCAATTATAATCGGAGCTGTCCCTGGAGCGTTTCGGGTTCTTTGCCCTGTCAGTTTATTGAGGAAAGTTTTGTAGCGCTCCCTATGCTTTCGGTTGGGTCGCCCTTGATGAGCACTTTTTGATACGTTAAGCGTGTGTCTGAGAATCCCAGCTTCCTACTTCCCCCTTTCCGGGTCTCCAATATCCCCCTCTGAGAACTCCACGCTTCTCTCTTCCCTTTGTAAACCTGTGTTTCCTTTGTATGCTGCTTCCTTTGTATCCCTATTTAGAATGCACATATAAGAGATAGCCTGGGATTTGTGCCTTGCTGCCTCTAATTTACCAGAATTAGTGAGATCATCGACTGCTCCATCCATGCTGCTGCAAATAGTATGAGATCATTTTGTTCTGTGGATGAGTGGTAGTCGAGGGAATGTAGGTAGCAGAACAGCTTTCTGCATTCACCCCGCGCTCGACATGTCGTTCCTTTGTGTGTCTTGGCTGTGGTAAAGGGTACCACAACGACCGCTGGGGTGCAAGTGCTTCCTTCCAATGATGCTGGTCTCTGGTTATACGACCTGCAGCGGGTTTGCCGAATCTCGGGGTCCCTCCAGTGTTTAGTTTGGTAAGGAACTTGCCTAATGACCTTCATACCGGCTGTTACCAATTTTCGATCCCGGCAACAGCAATGGTAGGCTTCCCTTTTGGGCATGCCCTCTTGAGCACTTAACGCTTTTAGCGTTTGTGAGGACTGCAGCCAGGGAAACCCTCGCCTAGCTTCCTTTGCACTGTCTAATCATGACAGATCCTGAGCATCTTTTCATTTGAATGTGCTGTTTTCTAAAACGCGGGTGAGTACCACTGAGGTCTTGAAAGGTTTCTGCCTGAGAGTCGGCCCTGCTTTGAATTCACTTCAGATTACCTAGCCCAGGATATTTCTTGAGGGCAGGGCTGCGTTTGCAAAGCGGCAGGCCGCAGGCATTGTGAATGATAGGTGCCCTTCGGCACGGTTTGTAAGGTTGTTACGGCAGTGTGCCACAAGGCGGCAGCACTACTCCGTGTCCTCTCTGGTAACTTGGGGAAACAAAGCCTTAGCGGGGGTCCCGGTGTTGGACGGGACATGGGGAGTCGAACGTGGCTAAACACACACCCCAGGGCTTGTGTATCCTCGCCTCCTGCCCCTTAACCTGCACTGCCGCACCCCAGGCGTATCGCAAGACTTGTAAGTGGGCTACTCGGTGGGTGCCGTGCTTCGCAGGTGGGGCGACTCTAACGAAGTGGGCTGGAGGTGGGGACCTGCCTAGCAGGAGCCGTGGAGAGCCGGTTTCCTCACAGCTCTTCCCTCTCAGCTGCTCCACCGTCACTTGGGTACACCAGGCTTTGCTTACCCGTAGGAGGGCCACGTTGGACCGGGAGACTGTGGTACCACGCAGGGGAGAATGGGCACTAGAGGTCCGAGGGGTCGCTGGTCAGGTGGCACGTCCTCCTCCCTTGCTCCCTCAGCAGCAGCATACTCCAGCCTTGGGACTTAGGCCCGCCAAGGCTCCAGGGGTGTGACTCCAGCCGATGACGTCGCAGAGGCCTGAGGTAACAGAGGAAAGGCATTTCTTAACCCCTTCCTTGCCTTGTCTTTGAATACTCCTTTTCCCTTTCAGCATAGTTAATAAACAACGTTGCGTCTGTTTGAGTTCTACAGCCCCTTGATGCAATTATAATCGGAGCTGTCCCTGGAGCGTTTCGGGTTCTTTGCCCTGTCAGTTTATTGAGGAAAGTTTTGTAGCGCTCCCTATGCTTTCGGTTCGGTCGCCCTTGATGCGCACTTTTTGATACGTTAAGCGTGTGTCTGAGAATCCCAGCTTCCTACTTCCCCCTTCCCGGGTCTCCAATATCCCCCTCTGAGAACTCCACGCTTCTCTCTTCCCTTTGTAAACCTGTGTTTCCTTTGTATGCTGCTTCCTTTGTATCCCTATTTAGACTGCACATATAAGAGATAGCCTGGGATTTGTGCCTTGCTGCCTCTAATTTACCAGAATGAGTGAGATCATCGACTGCTCCATCCATGCTGCTGCAAATAGTATGAGATCATTTTGTTCTGTGGATGAGTGGTAGTCGAGGGAATGTAGGTAGCAGAACAGCTTTCTGCATTCACCCCGCGCTCGACATGTCGTTCCTTTGTATGTCTTGGCTGTGGTAAAGGGTACCACAACGACCGCTGGGGTGCAAGTGCTTCCTTCCAATGATGCTGGTCTCTGGTTATACGACCTGCAGCGTGTGTGCCGAATCTCGGGGTCCCTCCAGTGTTTAGTTTGGTAAGGAACTTGCCTACTGACCTTCATACCGGCTGTTACCAATTTACGATCCCGGAAACAGCAATGGTAGGCTTCCCTTTTGGGCATGCCCTCTTGAGCACTTAACGCTTTTAGCGTTTGTGAGGACTGCAGCCAGGGAAACCCTCGCCTAGCTTCCTTTGCACTGTCTAATCATGACAGATCCTGAGCATCTTTTCATTTGAATGTGCTGTTTTCTAAAACGCGGGTGAGTACCACTGAGGTCTTGAAAGGTTTCTGCCTGAGAGTCGGCCCTGCTTTGAATTCACTTCAGATTACCTAGCCCAGGATATTTCTTGAGGGCAGGGCTGCGTTTGCAAAGCGGCAGGCCGCAGGCATTGTGAATGATAGGTGCCCTTCGGCACGGTTTGTAAGGTTGTTACGGCAGTGTGCCACAAGGCGGCAGCACTACTCCGTGTCCTCTCTGGTAACTTGGGGAAACAAAGCCTTAGCGGGGGTCCCGGTGTTGGACGGGACATGGGGAGTCGAACGTGGCTAAACACACACCCCAGGGCTTGTGTATCCTCGCCTCCTGCCCCTTAACCTGCACTGCCCCACCCCAGGCGTATCGCAAGACTTGTAAGTGGCTACTCGGTGGGTGCCGTGCTTCGCAGGTGGGGCGACTCTAACGAAGTGGGCTGGAGGTGGGAACCTGCCTAGCAGGAGCCGTGGAGAGCAGGTTTCCTCACAGCTCTTCCCTCTCAGCTGCTCCACCGTCACTTGGGTACACCAGGCTTTGCTTACCCGTAGGAGGGCCACGTTGGACCGGGAGACTGTGGAACCACGCAGGGGAGAATGGGCACTAGAGGTCCGAGGGGTCGCTGGTCAGGTGGCACGTCCTCCTCCCTTGCTCCCTCAGCAGCAGCATACTCCAGCCTTGGGACCCAGGCCCGCCGAGGCTCCAGGGGTGTGACTCCAGCCGATGACGTCGCAGAGGCCTGAGGTAACAGAGGAAAGGCATTTCTTAACCCCTTCCTTGCCTTGTCTTTGAATACTCCTTTTCCCTTTCAGCATAGTTAATAAACAACGTTGCGTCTGTTTGAGTTCTACAGCCCCTTGATGCAATTATAATCGGAGCTGTCCCTGGAGCGTTTCGGGTTCTTTGCCCTGTCAGTTTATTGAGGAAAGTTTTGTAGCGCTCCCTATGCTTTCGGTTCGGTCGCCCTTGATGCGCACTTTTTGATACGTTAAGCGTGTGTCTGAGAATCCCAGCTTCCTACTTCCCCCTTCCCGGGTCTCCAATATCCCCCTCTGAGAACTCCACGCTTCTCTCTTCCCTTTGTAAACCTGTGTTTCCTTTGTATGCTGCTTCCTTTGTATCCCTATTTAGACTGCACATATAAGAGATAGCCTGGGATTTGTGCCTTGCTGCCTCTAATTTACCAGAATCAGTGAGATCATCGACTGCTCCATCCATGCTGCTGCAAATAGTATGAGATCATTTTGTTCTGTGGATGAGTGGTAGTCGAGGGAATGTAGGTAGCAGAACAGCTTTCTGCATTCACCCCGCGCTCGACATGTCGTTCCTTTGTATGTCTTGGCTGTGGTAAAGGGTACCACAACGACCGCTGGGGTGCAAGTGCTTCCTTCCAATGATGCTGGTCTCTGGTTATACGACCTGCAGCGTGTGTGCCGAATCTCGGGGTCCCTCCAGTGTTTAGTTTGGTAAGGAACTTGCCTACTGACCTTCATACCGGCTGTTACCAATTTACGATCCCGGCAACAGCAATGGCAGGCTTCCCTTTTGGGCATGCCCTCTTGAGCACTTAACGCTTTTAGCGTTTGTGAGGACTGCAGCCAGGGAAACCCTCGCCTAGCTTCCTTTGCACTGTCTAATCATGAGAGATCCTGAGCATCTTTTCATTTGAATGTGCTGTTTTCTAAAACGCGGGTGAGTACCACTGAGGTCTGGAAAGGTTTCTGCCTGAGAGTCGGCCCTGCTTTGAATTCACTTCAGATTACCTAGCCCAGGATATTTCTTGAGGGCAGGGCTGCGTTTGCAAAGCGGCAGGCCGCAGGCATTGTGAATGATAGGTGCCCTTCGGCACGGTTTGTAAGGTTGTTACGGCAGTGTGCCACAAGGCGGCAGCACTACTCCGTGTCCTCTCTGGTAACTTGGGGAAACAAAGCCTTAGCGGGGGTCCCGGTGTTGGACGGGACATGGGGAGTCGAACGTGGCTAAACACACACCCCAGGGCTTGTGTATCCTCGCCTCCTCCCCCTTAACCTGCACTGCTGCACCCCAGGCGTATCGCAAGACTTATAAGTGGGCTACTCGGTGGGTGCCGTGCTTCGCAGGTGGGGCGACTCTAACGAAGTGGGCTGGAGGTGGGAACCTGCCTAGCAGGAGCTGTGGAGAGCCGGTTTCCTCACAGCTCTTCCCTCTCAGCTGCTCCACCGTCACTTGGGTACACCAGGCTTTGCTTACCCGTAGGAGGGCCACGTTGGACCCGGAGACTGTGGTACCACGCAGGGGAGAATGGGCACTAGAGGTCCGAGGGGTCGCTGGTCAGGTGGCACGTCCTCCTCCCTTGCTCCCTCAGCAGCAGCATACTCCAGCCTTGGGACCCAGGCCCGCCGAGGCTCCAGGGGTGTGACTCCAGCCGATGACGTCGCAGAGGCCTGAGGTAACAGAGGAAAGGCATTTCTTAACCCCTTCCTTGCCTTGTCTTTGAATACCCCTTTTCCCTTTCAGCATAGTTAATAAACAACGTTGCGTCTGTTTGAGTTCTACAGCCCCTTGATGCAATTATAATCGGAGCTGTCCCTGTAGCGTTTCGGGTTCTTTGCCCTGTCAGTTTATTGAGGAAAGTTTTGTAGCGCTCCCTATGCTTTCGGTTCGGTCGCCCTTGATGCGCACTTTTTGATACGTTAAGCGTGTGTCTGAGAATCCCAGCTTCCTACTTCCCCCTTCCCGGGTCTCCAATATCCCCCTCTGAGAACTCCACGCTTCTCTCTTCCCTTTGTAAACCTGTGTTTCCTTTGTATGCTGCTTCCTTTGTATCCCTATTTAGACTGCACATATAAGAGATAGCCTGGGATTTGTGCCTTGCTGCCTCTAATTTACCAGAATTAGTGAGATCATCGACTGCTCCATCCATGCTGCTGCAAATAGTATGAGATCATTTTGTTCTGTGGATGAGTGGTAGTCGAGGGAATGTAGGTAGCAGAACAGCTTTCTGCATTCACCCCGCGCTCGACATGTCGTTCCTTTGTGTGTCTTGGCTGTGGTAAAGGGTACCACAACGACCGCTGGGGTGCAAGTGCTTCCTTCCAATGATGCTGGTCTCTGGTTATACGACCTGCAGCGGGTTTGCCGAATCTCGGGGTCCCTCCAGTGTTTAGTTTGGTAAGGAACTTGCCTACTGACCTTCATACCGGCTGTTACCAATTTTCGATCCCGGCAACAGCAATGGTAGGCTTCCCTTTTGGGCATGCCCTCTTGAGCACTTAACGCTTTTAGCGTTTGTGAGGACTGCAGCCAGGGAAACCCTCGCCTAGCTTCCTTTGCACTGTCTAATCATGACAGATCCTGAGCATCTTTTCATTTGAATGTGCTGTTTTCTAAAACGCGGGTGAGTACCACTGAGGTCTTGAAAGGTTTCTGCCTTAGAGTCGGCCCTGCTTTGAATTCACTTCAGATTACCTAGCCCAGGATATTTCTTGAGGGCAGGGCTGCGTTTGCAAAGCGGCAGGCCGCAGGCATTGTGAATGATAGGTGCCCTTCGGCACGGTTTGTAAGGTTGTTACGGCAGTGTGCCACAAGGCGGCAGCACTACTCCGTGTCCTCTCTGGTAACTTGGGGAAACAAAGCCTTAGCGGGGGTCCCGGTGTTGGACGGGACATGGGGAGTCGAACGTGGCTAAACACACACCCCAGGGCTTGTGTATCCTCGCCTCCTGCCCCTTAACCTGCACTGCCGCACCCCAGGCGTATCGCAAGACTTGTAAGTGGGCTACTCGGTGGGTGCCGTGCTTCGCAGGTGGGGCGACTCTAACGAAGTGGGCTGGAGGTGGGGACCTGCCTAGCAGGAGCCGTGGAGAGCCGGTTTCCTCACAGCTCTTCCCTCTCAGCTGCTCCACCGTCACTTGGGTACACCAGGCTTTGCTTACCCGTAGGAGGGCCACGTTGGACCGGGAGACTGTGGTACCACGCAGGGGAGAATGGGCACTAGAGGTCCGAGGGGTCGCTGGTCAGGTGGCACGTCCTCCTCCCTTGCTCCCTCAGCAGCAGCATACTCCAGCCTTGGGACTTAGGCCCGCCAAGGCTCCAGGGGTGTGACTCCAGCCGATGACGTCGCAGAGGCCTGAGGTAACAGAGGAAAGGCATTTCTTAACCCCTTCCTTGCCTTGTCTTTGAATACTCCTTTTCCCTTTCAGCATAGTTAATAAACAACGTTGCGTCTGTTTGAGTTCTACAGCCCCTTGATGCAATTATAATCGGAGCTGTCCCTGGAGCGTTTCGGGTTCTTTGCCCTGTCAGTTTATTGAGGAAAGTTTTGTAGCGCTCCCTATGCTTTCGGTTGGGTCGCCCTTGATGAGCACTTTTTGATACGTTAAGCGTGTGTCTGAGAATCCCAGCTTCCTACTTCCCCCTTTCCGGGTCTCCAATATCCCCCTCTGAGAACTCCACGCTTCTCTCTTCCCTTTGTAAACCTGTGTTTCCTTTGTATGCTGCTTCCTTTGTATCCCTATTTAGAATGCACATATAAGAGATAGCCTGGGATTTGTGCCTTGCTGCCTCTAATTTACCAGAATTAGTGAGATCATCGACTGCTCCATCCATGCTGCTGCAAATAGTATGAGATCATTTTGTTCCGTGGATGAGTGGTAGTCGAGGGAATGTAGGTAGCAGAACAGCTTTCTGCATTCACCCCGCGCTCGACATGTCGTTCCTTTGTATGTCTTGGCTGTGGTAAAGGGTACCACAACGACCGCTGGGGTGCAAGTGCTTCCTTCCAATGATGCTAGTCTCTGGTTATACGACCTGCAGCGTGTGTGCCGAATCTCGGGGTCCCTCCAGTGTTTAGTTTGGTAAGGAACTTGCCTACTGACCTTCATACCGGCTGTTACCAATTTACGATCCCGGCAACAGCAATGGCAGGCTTCCCTTTTGGGCATGCCCTCTTGTGCACTTAACGCTTTTAGCGTTTGTGAGGACTGCAGCCAGGGAAACCCTCGCCTAGCTTCCTTTGCACTGTCTAATCATGACAGATCCTGAGCATCTTTTCATTTGAATGTGCTGTTTTCTAAAACGCGGGTGAGTACCACTGAGGTCTTGAAAGGTTTCTGCCTGAGAGTCGGCCCTGCTTTGAATTCACTTCAGATTACCTAGCCCAGGATATTTCTTGAGGGCAGGGCTGCGTTTGCAAAGCGGCAGGCCGCAGGCATTGTGAATGATAGGTGCCCTTCGGCACGGTTTGTAAGGTTGTTACGGCAGTGTGCCACAAGGCGGCAGCACTACTCCGTGTCCTCTCTGGTAACTTGGGGAAACAAAGCCTTAGGGGGGGACCCGGTGTTGGACGGGACATAGGGAGTCGAACGTGGCTAAACACACACCCCAGGGCTTGTGTATCCTCGCCTCCTGCCCCTTAACCTGCACTGCCGCACCCCAGGCGTATCGCAACACTTGTAAGTGGGCTACTCGGTGGGTGCCGTGCTTCGCAGGTGGGGCGACTCTAACGAAGTGGGCTGGAGGTGGGGACCTGCCTAGCAGGAGCCGTGGAGAGCCGGTTTCCTCACAGCTCTTCCCACTCAGCTCCTCCACCGTCACTTGAGTACACCAGGATTTGCTTACCCGTAGGAGGGCCACGTTGGACCGGGAGACTGTGGTACCACGCAGGGGAGAATGGACACTAGAGGTCCGAGGGGTCGCTGGTCAGGTGGCACGTCCTCCTCCCTTGCTCCCTCAGCAGCAGCATACTCCAGCCTTGGGACCCAGGCCCGCCGAGGCTCCAGGGGTGTGACTCCAACCGATAACGTCGCAGAGGCCTGAGGTAACAGAGGAAAAGCATTTCTTAACCCCTTCCTTGCCTTGTCCTTGAATACTCCTTTTCCCTTTCAGCATAGTTAATAAACAACGTTGCGTCTGTTTGAGTTCTACAGCCCCTTGATGCAATTATAATCGGAGCTGTCCCTGGAGCGTTTCGGGTTCTTTGCCCTGTCAGTTTATTGAGGAAAGTTTTGTGGCGCTCCCTATGCTTTCGGTTGGGTCGCCCTTGATGAGCACTTTTTGATACGTTAAGCGTGTGTCTGAGAATCCCAGCTTCCTACTTCCCCCTTCCCGGGTCTCCAATATCCCCCTCTGAGAACTCCACGCTTCTCTCTTCCCTTTGTAAACCTGTGTTTCCTTTGTATGCTGCTTCCTTTGTATCCCTATTTAGACTGCACATATAAGAGATAGCCTGGGATTTGTGCCTTGCTGCCTCTAATTTACCAGAATTAGTGAGATCATCGACTGCTCCATCCATGCTGTTGCAAATAGTATGAGATCATTTTGTTCTGTGGATGAGTGGTAGTCGAGGGAATGTAGGTAGCAGAACAGCTTTCTGCATTCACCCCGCGCTCGACATGTCGTTCCTTTGTATGTCTTGGCTGTGGTAAAGGGTACCACAACGACCGCTGGGGTGCAAGTGCTTCCTTCCAATGATGCTGGTCTCTGGTTATACGACCTGCAGCGTGTGTGCCGAATCTCGGGGTCCCTCCAGTGTTTAGTTTGGTAAGGAACTTGCCTACTGACCTTCATACCGGCTGTTACCAATTTACGATCCCGGCAACAGCAATGGTAGGCTTCCCTTTTGGGCATGCCCTCTTGAGCACTTAACGCTTTTAGCGTTTGTGAGGACTGCAGCCAGGGAAACCCTCGCCTAGCTTCCTTTGCACTCTCTAATCATGACAGATCCTGAGCATCTTTTCATTTGAATGTGCTGTTTTCTAAAACGCCGGTGAGCACCACTGAAGTCTTGAAAGGTTTCTGCCTGAGAGTCGGCCGTGCTTTGAATTCACTTCAGATTACCTAGCCCAGGATAATTCTTGAGGGCAGGGCTGCGTTTGCAAAGAGGCAGGCCGCAGGCATTGTGAATGATAGGTGCCCTTCGGCACGGTTTGTAAGGTTGTTACGGCAGTGTGCCACAAGGCGGCAGCACTACTCCGTGTCCTCTCTGGTAACTTGGGGAAACAAAGCCTTAGCGGGGGTCCCGGTGTTGGACGGGACATGGGGAGTCGAACGTGGCTAAACACACACCCCAGGGCTTGTGTATCCTCGCCTCCTGCCCCTTAACCTGCACTGCCCCACCCCAGGCGTATCGCAAGACTTGTAAGTGGCTACTCGGTGGGTGCCGTGCTTCGCAGGTGGGGCGACTCTAACGAAGTGGGCTGGAGGTGGGAACCTGCCTAGCAGGAGCCGTGGAGAGCAGGTTTCCTCACAGCTCTTCCCTCTCAGCTGCTCCACCGTCACTTGGGTACACCAGGCTTTGCTTACCCGTAGGAGGGCCACGTTGGACCGGGAGACTGTGGAACCACGCAGGGGAGAATGGGCACTAGAGGTCCGAGGGGTCGCTGGTCAGGTGGCACGTCCTCCTCCCTTGCTCCCTCAGCAGCAGCATACTCCAGCCTTGGGACCCAGGCCCGCCGAGGCTCCAGGGGTGTGACTCCAACCGATAACGTCGCAGAGGCCTGAGGTAACAGAGGAAAAGCATTTCTTAACCCCTTCCTTGCCTTGTCTTTGAATACTCCTTTTCCCTTTCAGCATAGTTAATAAACAACGTTGCGTCTGTTTGAGTTCTACAGCCCCTTGATGCAATTATAATCGGAGCTGTCCCTGGAGCGTTTCGGGTTCTTTGCCCTGTCAGTTTATTGAGGAAAGTTTTGTGGCGCTCCCTATGCTTTCGGTTGGGTCGCCCTTGATGAGCACTTTTTGATACGGTAAGCGTGTGTCTGAGAATCCAAGCTTCCTACTTCCCCCTTCCCGGGTCTCCAATATCCCCCTCTGAGAACTCCACGCTTCTCTCTTCCCTTTGTAAACCTGTGTTTCCTTTGTATGCTGCTTCCTTTGTATCCCTATTTAGACTGCACATATAAGAGATAGCCTGGGATTTGTGCCTTGCTGCCTCTAATTTACCAGAATTAGTGAGATCATCGACTGCTCCATCCATGCTGCTGCAAATAGTATGAGATCATTTTGTTCTGTAGATGAGTGGTAGTCGAGGGAATGTAGGTAGCAGAACAGCTTTCTGCATTCACCCCGCGCTCGACATGTCGTTCCTTTGTATGTCTTGGCTGTGGTAAAGGGTACCACAACGACCGCTGGGGTGCAAGTGCTTCCTTCCAATGATGCTGGTCTCTGGTTATACGACCTGCAGCGTGTGTGCCGAATCTCGGGGTCCCTCCAGTGTTTAGTTTGGTAAGGAACTTGCCTAGTGACCTTCATACCGGCTGTTACCAATTTACGATCCCGGCAACAGCAATGGTAGGCTTCCCTTTTGGGCATGCCCTCTTGAGCACTTAACGCTTTTAGCGTTTGTGAGGACTGCAGCCAGGGAAACCCTCGCCTAGCTTCCTTTGCACTCTCTAATCATGACAGATCCTGAGCATCTTTTCATTTGAATGTGCTGTTTTCTAAAACGCGGGTGAGTACCACTGAGGTCTTGAAAGGTTTCTGCCTGAGAGTCGGCCCTGCTTTGAATTCACTTCAGATTACCTAGCCCAGGATATTTCTTGAGGGCAGGGCTGCGTTTGCAAAGCGGCAGGCCGCAGGCATTGTGAATGATAGGTGCCCTTCGGCACGGTTTGTAAGGTTGTTACGGCAGTGTGCCACAAGGCGGCAGCACTACTCCGTGTCCTCTCTGGTAACTTGGGGAAACAAAGCCTTAGCGGGGGTCCCGGTGTTGGACGGGACATGGGGAGTCGAACGTGGCTAAACACACACCCCAGGGCTTGTGTATCCTCGCCTCCTGCCCCTTAACCTGCACTGCCCCACCCCAGGCGTATCGCAAGACTTGTATGTGGGCTACTCGGTGGGTGCCGTGCTTCGCAGGTGGGGCGGCTGTAACGAAGTGGGCTGGAGGTGGGGACCTGCCTAGCAGGAGCCGTGGAGAGCCGGTTTCCTCACAGCTCTTCCCTCTCAGCTGCTCCACCGTCACTTGGGTTCACCAGGCTTTGCTTACCCGTAGGAGGGCCACGTTGGACCGGGAGACTGTGGTACCACGCAGGGGAGAATGGGCACTAGAGGTCCGAGGGGTCGCTGGTCAGGTGGCACGTCCTCCTCCCTTGCTCCCTCAGCAGCAGCATACTCCAGCCTTGGGACCCAGGCCCGCTGAGGCTCCAGGGGTGTGACTCCAGCGGATGACGTCGCAGAGGCCTGAGGTAACAGAGGAAAGGCATTTCTTAACCCCTTCCTTGCCTTGTCTTTGAATACTCCTTTTCCCTTTCAGCATAGTTAATAAACAACGTTGCGTCTGTTTGAGTTCTACAGCCCCTTGATGCAATTATAATCGGAGCTGTCCCTGGAGCGTTTCGGGTTCTTTGCCCTGTCAGTTTATTGAGGAAAGTTTTGTAGCGCTCCCTATGCTTTCGGTTCGGTCGCTTTTGATGCGCACTTTTTGATACGTTAAGCGTGTGTCTGAGAATCCCAGCTTCCTACTTCCCCTTTCCCGGGTCTCCAATATCCCCCCTCTGAGAACTCCACGCTTCTCTCTTCCCTTTGTAAACCTGTGTTTCCTTTGTATGCTGCTTCCTTTGTATCCCTATTTAGACTGCACATATAAGCGATAGCCTGGGATTTGTGCCTTGCTGCCTCTAATTTACCAGAATGAGTGAGATCATCGACTGCTCCATCCATGCTGCTGCAAATAGTATGAGATCATTTTGTTCTGTGGATGAGTGGTAGTCGAGGGAATGTAGGTAGCAGAACAGCTTTCTGCATTCACCCCGCGCTCGACATGTCGTTCCTTTGTATGTCTTGGCTGTGGTAAAGGGTACCACAACGACCGCTGGGGTGCAAGTGCTTCCTTCCAATGATGCTAGTCTCTGGTTATACGACCTGCAGCGGGTTTGCGGAATCTCGGGGTCCCTCCAGTGTTTAGTTTGGTAAGGAACTTGCCTAGTGACCTTCATACCGGCTGTTACCAATTTACGATCCCGGCAACAGCAATGGTAGGCTTCCCTTTTGGGCATGCCCTCTTGAGCACTTAACGCTTTTAGCGTTTGTGAGGACTGCAGCCAGGGAAACCCTCGCCTAGCTTCCTTTGCACTGTCTAATCATGAGAGATCCTGAGCATCTTTTCATTTGAATGTGCTGTTTTCTAAAACGCGGGTGAGTACCACTGAGGTCTTGAAAGGTTTCTGCCTGAGAGTCGGCCCTGCTTTGAATTCACTTCAGATTACCTAGCCCAGGATATTTCTTGAGGGCAGGGCTGCGTTTGCAAAGCGGCAGGCCGCAGGCATTTTGAATAATAGGTGCCCTTCGGCACGGTTTGTAAGGTTGTTACGGCAGTGTGCCACAAGGCGGCAGCACTACTCCGTGTCCTCTCTGGTAACTTGGGGAAACAAAGCCTTAGCGGGGGTCCCGGTGTTGGACGGGACATGGGGAGTCGAACGTGGCTAAACACACACCCCAGGGCTTGTGTATCCTCGCCTCCTGCCCCTTAACCTGCACTGCCGCACCCCAGGCGTATCGCAAGACTTGTAAGTGGGCTACTCGGTGGGTGCCGTGCTTCGCAGGTGGGGCGACTCTAACGAAGTGGGCTGGAGGTGGGGACCTGCCTAGCAGGAGCCGTGGAGAGCCGGTTTCCTCACAGCTCTTCCCACTCAGCTGCTCCACCGTCACTTGGGTACACCAGGATTTGCTTACCCGTAGGAGGGCCACGTTGGACCGGGAGACTGTGGTACCACGCAGGGGAGAATGGACACTAGAGGTCCGAGGGGTCGCTGGTCAGGTGGCACGTCCTCCTCCGTTGCTCCCTCAGCAGCAGCATACTCCAGCCTTGGGACCCAGGCCCGCCGAGGCTCCAGGGGTGTGACTCCAACCGATAACGTCGCAGAGGCCTGAGGTAACAGAGGAAAAGCATTTCTTAACCCCTTCCTTGCCTTGTCTTTGAATACTCCTTTTCCCTTTCAGCATAGTTAATAAACAACGTTGCGTCTGTTTGAGTTCTACAGCCCCTTGATGCAATTATAATCGGAGCTGTCCCTGGAGCGTTTCGGGTTCTTTGCCCTGTCAGTTTATTGAGGAAAGTTTTGTGGCGCTCCCTATGCTTTCGGTTGGGTCGCCCTTGATGCGCACTTTTTGATACGTTAAGCGTGTGTCTGAGAATCCCAGCTTCCTACTTCCCCCTTCCCGGGTCTCCAATATCCCCCTCTGAGAACTCCACGCTTCTCTCTTCCCTTTGTAAACCTGTGTTTCCTTTGTATGCTGCTTCCTTTGTATCCCTATTTAGACTGCACATATAAGAGATAGCCTGGGATTTGTGCCTTGCTGCCTCTAATTTACCAGAATTAGTGAGATCATCGACTGCTCCATCCATGCTGCTGCAAATAGTATGAGATCATTTTGTTCTGTGGATGAGTGGTAGTCGAGGGAATGTAGGTAGCAGAACAGCTTTCTGCATTCACCCCGCGCTCGACATGTCGTTCCTTTGTATGTCTTGGCTGTGGTAAAGGGTACCACAACGACCGCTGGGGTGCAAGTGCTTCCTTCCAATGATGCTGGTCTCTGGTTATACGACCTGCAGCGTGTGTGCCGAATCTCGGGGTCCCTCCAGTGTTTAGTTTGGTAAGGAACTTGCCTACTGACCTTCATACCGGCTGTTACCAATTTACGATCCCGGCAACAGCAATGGTAGGCTTCCCTTTTGGGCATGCCCTCTTGAGCACTTAACGCTTTTAGCGTTTGTGAGGACTGCAGCCAGGGAAACCCTCGCCTAGCTTCCTTTGCACTCTCTAATCATGACAGATCCTGAGCATCTTTTCTTTTGAATGTGCTGTTTTCTAAAACGCGGGTGAGTACCACTTAAGTCTTGAAAGGTTTCTGCCTGAGAGTCGGCCCTGCTTTGAATTCACTTCTGATTACCTAGCCCAGGATAATTCTTGAGGGCAGGGCTGCGTTTGCAAAGAGGCAGGCCGCAGGCATTGTGAATGATAGGTGCCCTTCGGCACGGTTTGTAAGGTTGTTACGGCAGTGTGCCACAAGGCGGCAGCACTACTCCGTGTCCTCTCTGGTAACTTGGGGAAACAAAGCCTTAGCGGGGGTCTCGGTGTTGGACGGGACATGGGGATTCGAACGTGGCTAAACACACACCCCAGGGCTTGTGTATCCTCGCCTCCTGCCCCTTAACCTGCACTGCCGCACCCCAGGCGTATCGCAAGACTTGTAAGTGGGCTACTCGGTGGGTGCCGTGCTTCGCAGGTGGGGCGACTCTAACGAAGTGGGCTGGAGGTGGGGACCTGCCTAGCAGGAGCCGTGGAGAGCCGGTTTCCTCACAGCTCTTCCCTCTCAGCTGCTCCACCGTCACTTGGGTACACCAGGCTTTGCTTACCCGTAGGAGGGCCACGTTGGACCGGGAGACTGTGGTACCACGCAGGGGAGAATGGGCACTAGAGGTCCGAGGGGTCGCTGGTCAGGTGGCACGTCCTCCTCCCTTGCTCCCTCAGCAGCAGCATACTCCAGCCTTGGGACCCAGGCCCGCCGAGGCTCCAGGGGTGTGACTCCAGCCGATGACGTCGCAGAGGCCTGAGGTAACAGAGGAAAGGCATTTCTTAACCCCTTCCTTGCCTTGTCTTTGAATACTCCTTTTCCCTTTCAGCATAGTTAATAAACAACGTTGCGTCTGTTTGAGTTCTACAGCCCCTTGATGCAATTATAATCGGAGCTGTCCCTGGAGCGTTTCGGGTTCTTTGCCCTGTCAGTTTATTGAGGAAAGTTTTGTAGCGCTCCCTATGCTTTCGGTTGGGTCGCCCTTGATGAGCACTTTTTGATACGTTAAGCGTGTGTCTGAAAATCCCAGCTTCCTACTTCCCCCTTCCCGGGTCTCCAATATCCCCCTCTGAGAACTCCACGCTTCTCTCTTCCCTTTGTAAACCTGTGTTTCCTTTGTATGCTGCTTCCTTTGTATCCCTATTTAGACTGCACATATAAGAGATAGCCTGGGATTTGTGCCTTGCTGCCTCTAATTTACCAGAATGAGTGAGATCATCGACTGCTCCATCCATGCTGCTGCAAATAGTATGAGATCATTTTGTTCTGTGGATGAGTGGTAGTCGAGGGAATGTAGGTAGCAGAACAGCTTTCTGCATTCACCCCGCGCTCGACATGTCGTTCCTTTGTATGTCTTGGCTGTGGTAAAGGGTACCACAACGACCGCTGGGGTGCAAGTGCTTCCTTCCAATGATGCTAGTCTCTGGTTATACGACCTGCAGCGGGTTTGCGGAATCTCGGGGTCCCTCCAGTGTTTAGTTTGGTAAGGAACTTGCCTACTGACCTTCATACCGGCTGTTACCAATTTACGATCCCGGCAACAGCAATGGTAGGCTTCCCTTTTGGGCATGCCCTCTTGAGCACTTAACGCTTTTAGCGTTTGTGAGGACTGCAGCCAGGGAAACCCTCGCCTAGCTTCCTTTGCACTCTCTAATCATGACAGATCCTGAGCATCTTTTCTTTTGAATGTGCTGTTTTCTAAAACGCGGGTGAGTACCACTGAGGTCTTGAAAGGTTTCTGCCTGAGAGTCGGCCCTGCTTTGAATTCACTTCAGATTACCTAGCCCAGGATATTTCTTGAGGGCAGGGCTGCGTTTGCAAAGCGGCAGGCCGCAGGCATTGTGAATGATAGGTGCCCTTCGGCACGGTTTGTAAGGTTGTTACGGCAGTGTGCCACAAGGCGGCAGCACTACTCCGTGTCCTCTCTGGTAACTTGGGGAAACAAAGCCTTAGCGGGGGTCCCGGTGTTGGACGGGACATGGGGAGTCGAACGTGGCTAAACACACACCCCAGGGCTTGTGTATCCTCGCCTCCTGCCCCTTAACCTGCACTGCCCCACCCCAGGCATATCGCAAGACTTGTAAGTGGGCTACTCGGTGGGTACCGTGCTTCGCAGGTGGGGCGGCTGTAACGAAGTGGGCTGGAGGTGGGGACCTGCCTAGCAGGAGCCGTGGAGAGCCGGTTTCCTCACAGCTCTTCCCTCTCAGCTGCTCCACCGTCACTTGGGTACACCAGGCTTTGCTTACCCGTAGGAGGGCCACGTTGGACCGGGAGACTGTGGTACCACGCAGGGGAGAATGGGCACTAGAGGTCCGAGGGGTCGCTGGTCAGGTGGCACGTCCTCCTCCCTTGCTCCCTCAGCAGCAGCATACTCCAGCCTTGGGACCCAGGCCCGCCGAGGCTCCAGGGGTGTGACTCCAGCCGATGACGTCGCAGAGGCCTGAGGTAACAGAGGAAAGGCATTTCTTAACCCCTTCCTTGCCTTGTCTTTGAATACTCCTTTTCCCTTTCAGCATAGTTAATAAACAACGTTGCGTCTGTTTGAGTTCTACAGCCCCTTGATGCAATTATAATCGGAGCTGTCCCTGGAGCGTTTCGGGTTCTTTGCCCTGTCAGTTTATTGAGGAAAGTTTTGTAGCGCTCCCTATGCTTTCGGTTCGGTCGCCCTTGATGCGCACTTTTTGATACGTTAAGCGTGTGTCTGAGAATCCCAGCTTCCTACTTCCCCCTTCCCGGGTCTCCAATATCCCCCTCTGAGAACTCCACGCTTCTCTCTTCCCTTTGTAAACCTGTGTTTCCTTTGTATGCTGCTTCCTTTGTATCCCTATTTAGACTGCACATATAAGAGATAGCCTGGGATTTGTGCCTTGCTGCCTCTAATTTACCAGAATCAGTGAGATCATCGACTGCTCCATCCATGCTGCTGCAAATAGTATGAGATCATTTTGTTCTGTGGATGAGTGGTAGTCGAGGGAATGTAGGTAGCAGAACAGCTTTCTGCATTCACCCCGCGCTCGACATGTCGTTCCTTTGTATGTCTTGGCTGTGGTAAAGGGTACCACAACGACCGCTGGGGTGCAAGTGCTTCCTTCCAATGATGCTATTCTCTGGTTATACGACCTGCAGCGTGTGTACCGAATCTCGGGGTCCCTCCAGTGTTTAGTTTGATAAGGAACTTGCCTACTGACCTTCATACCGGCTGTTACCAATTTACGATCCCGGCAACAGCAATGGTAGGCTTCTCTTTTGGGCATGCCCTCTTGAGCACTTAACGCTTTTAGCGTTTGTGAGGACTGCCGCCAGGGAAACCCTCGCCTAGCTTCCTTTGCACTCTCTAATCATGACAGATTCTGAGCATCTTTTCATTTGAATGTGCTGTTTTCTAAAACGCGGGTGAGCACCACTGAGGTCTTGAAAGGTTTCTGCCTGAGAGTCGGCCCTGCTTTGAATTCACTTCAGATTACCTAGCCCAGGATATTTCTTGAGGGCAGGGCTGCGTTTGCAAAGCGGCAGGCCGCAGGCATTGTGAATGATAGGTGCCCTTCGGCACGGTTTGTAAGGTTGTTACAGCAGTGTGCCACAAGGCGGCAGCACTACTCCGTGTCCTCTCTGGTAACTTGGGGAAACAAAGCCTTAGCGGGGGTCCCGGTGTTGGACGGGACATGGGGAGTCGAACGTGGCTAAACACACACCCCAGGGCTTGTGTATCCTCGCCTCCTGCCCCTTAACCTGCACGGCCGCACCCCAGGCGTATCGCAACACTTGTAAGTGGGCTACTCGGTGGGTGCCGTGCTTCGCAGGTGGGGCGACTCTAACGAAGTGGGCTGGAGGTGGGGACCTGCCTAGCAGGAGCCGTGGAGAGCCGGTTTCCTCACAGCTCTTCCCACTCAGCTGCTCCACCGTCACTTGAGTACACCAGGATTTGCTTACCCGTAGGAGGGCCACGTTGGACCGGGAGACTGTGGTACCACGCAGGGGAGAATGGGCACTAGAGGTCCGAGGGGTCGCTGGTCAGGTGGCACGTCCTCCTCCCTTGCTCCCTCAGCAGCAGCATACTCCAGCCTTGGGACCCAGGCCCGCCGAGGCTCCAGGGGTGTGACTCCAGCCGATGACGTCGCAGAGGCCTGAGGTAACAGAGGAAAGGCATTTCTTAACCCCTTCCTTGCCTTGTCTTTGAATACTCCTTTTCCCTTTCAGCATAGTTAATAAACAACGTTGCGTCTGTTTGAGTTCTACAGCCCCTTGATGCAATTATAATCGGAGCTGTCCCTGGAGCGTTTCGGGTTCTTTGCCCTGTCAGTTTATTGAGGAAAGTTTTGTAGCGCTCCCTATGCTTTCGGTTCGGTCGCCCTTGATGCGCACTTTTTGATACGTTAAGCGTGTGTCTGAGAATCCCAGCTTCCTACTTCCCCTTTCCCGTGTCTCCAATATCCCCCCTCTGAGAACTCCACGCTTCTCTCTTCCCTTTGTAAACCTGTGTTTCCTTTGTATGCTGCTTCCTTTGTATCCCTATTTAGACTGCACATATAAGAGATAGCCTGGGATTTGTGCCTTGCTGCCTCTAATTTACCAGAATTAGTGAGATCATCGACTGCTCCATCCATGCTGCTGCAAATAGTATGAGATCATTTTGTTCTGTGGATGAGTGGTAGTCGAGGGAATGTAGGTAGCAGAACAGCTTTCTGCATTCACCCCGCGCTCGACATGTCGTTCCTTTGTATGTCTTGGCTGTGGTAAAGGGTACCACAACGACCGCTGGGGTGCAAGTGCTTCCTTCCAATGATGCTGGTCTCTGGTTATACGACCTGCAGCGTGTGTGCCGAATCTCGGGGTCCCTCCAGTGTTTAGTTTGGTAAGGAACTTGCCTAGTGACCTTCATACCGGCTGTTACCAATTTACGATCCCGGAAACAGCAATGGTAGGCTTCCCTTTTGGGCATGCCCTCTTGAGCACTTAACGCTTTTAGCATTTGTGAGGACTGCAGCCAGGGAAACCCTCGCCTAGCTTCCTTTGCACTCTCTAATCATGACAGATCCTGAGCATCTTTTCATTTGAATGTGCTGTTTTCTAAAACGCGGGTGAGTACCACTGAGGTCTTGAAAGGTTTCTGCCTGAGAGTCGGCCGTGCTTTGAATTCACTTCAGATTACCTAGCCCAGGATAATTCTTGAGGGCAGGGCTGCGTTTGCAAAGAGGCAGGCCGCAGGCATTGTGAATGATAGGTGCCCTTCGGCACGGTTTGTAAGGTTGTTACGGCAGTGTGCCACAAGGCGGCAGCACTACTCCGTGTCCTCTCTGGTAACTTGGGGAAACAAAGCCTTAGCGGGGGTCCCGGTGTTGGACGGGACATGGGGAGTCGAACGTGGCTAAACACACACCCCAGGGCTTGTGTATCCTCGCCTCCTGCCCCTTAACCTGCACTGCCCCACCCCAGGCGTATCGCAAGACTTGTATGTGGGCTACTCGGTGGGTGCCGTGCTTCGCAGGTGGGGCGGCTGTAACGAAGTGGGCTGGAGGTGGGGACCTGCCTAGCAGGAGCCGTGGAGAGCCGGTTTCCTCACAGCTCTTCCCTCTCAGCTGCTCCACCGTCACTTGGGTTCACCAGGCTTTGCTTACCCGTAGGAGGGCCACGTTGGACCGGGAGACTGTGGTACCACGCAGGGGAGAATGGGCACTAGAGGTCCGAGGGGTCGCTGGTCAGGTGGCACGTCCTCCTCCCTTGCTCCCTCAGCAGCAGCATACTCCAGCCTTGGGACCCAGGCCCGCTGAGGCTCCAGGGGTGTGACTCCAGCGGATGACGTCGCAGAGGCCTGAGGTAACAGAGGAAAGGCATTTCTTAACCCCTTCCTTGCCTTGTCTTTGAATACTCCTTTTCCCTTTCAGCATAGTTAATAAACAACGTTGCGTCTGTTTGAGTTCTACAGCCCCTTGATGCAATTATAATCGGAGCTGTCCCTGGAGCGTTTCGGGTTCTTTGCCCTGTCAGTTTATTGAGGAAAGTTTTGTAGCGCTCCCTATGCTTTCGGTTCGGTCGCTTTTGATGCGCACTTTTTGATACGTTAAGCGTGTGTCTGAGAATCCCAGCTTCCTACTTCCCCTTTCCCGGGTCTCCAATATCCCCCCTCTGAGAACTCCACGCTTCTCTCTTCCCTTTGTAAACCTGTGTTTCCTTTGTATGCTGCTTCCTTTGTATCCCTATTTAGACTGCACATATAAGCGATAGCCTGGGATTTGTGCCTTGCTGCCTCTAATTTACCAGAATGAGTGAGATCATCGACTGCTCCATCCATGCTGCTGCAAATAGTATGAGATCATTTTGTTCTGTGGATGAGTGGTAGTCGAGGGAATGTAGGTAGCAGAACAGCTTTCTGCATTCACCCCGCGCTCGACATGTCGTTCCTTTGTATGTCTTGGCTGTGGTAAAGGGTACCACAACGACCGCTGGGGTGCAAGTGCTTCCTTCCAATGATGCTAGTCTCTGGTTATACGACCTGCAGCGGGTTTGCGGAATCTCGGGGTCCCTCCAGTGTTTAGTTTGGTAAGGAACTTGCCTAGTGACCTTCATACCGGCTGTTACCAATTTACGATCCCGGCAACAGCAATGGTAGGCTTCCCTTTTGGGCATGCCCTCTTGAGCACTTAACGCTTTTAGCGTTTGTGAGGACTGCAGCCAGGGAAACCCTCGCCTAGCTTCCTTTGCACTGTCTAATCATGAGAGATCCTGAGCATCTTTTCATTTGAATGTGCTGTTTTCTAAAACGCGGGTGAGTACCACTGAGGTCTTGAAAGGTTTCTGCCTGAGAGTCGGCCCTGCTTTGAATTCACTTCAGATTACCTAGCCCAGGATATTTCTTGAGGGCAGGGCTGCGTTTGCAAAGCGGCAGGCCGCAGGCATTTTGAATGATAGGTGCCCTTCGGCACGGTTTGTAAGGTTGTTACGGCAGTGTGCCACAAGGCGGCAGCACTACTCCGTGTCCTCTCTGGTAACTTGGGGAAACAAAGCCTTAGCGGGGGTCCCGGTGTTGGACGGGACATGGGGAGTCGAACGTGGCTAAACACACACCCCAGGGCTTGTGTATCCTCGCCTCCTGCCCCTTAACCTGCACTGCCGCACCCCAGGCGTATCGCAAGACTTGTAAGTGGGCTACTCGGTGGGTGCCGTGCTTCGCAGGTGGGGCGACTCTAACGAAGTGGGCTGGAGGTGGGGACCTGCCTAGCAGGAGCCGTGGAGAGCCGGTTTCCTCACAGCTCTTCCCACTCAGCTGCTCCACCGTCACTTGGGTACACCAGGATTTGCTTACCCGTAGGAGGGCCACGTTGGACCGGGAGACTGTGGTACCACGCAGGGGAGAATGGACACTAGAGGTCCGAGGGGTCGCTGGTCAGGTGGCACGTCCTCCTCCGTTGCTCCCTCAGCAGCAGCATACTCCAGCCTTGGGACCCAGGCCCGCCGAGGCTCCAGGGGTGTGACTCCAACCGATAACGTCGCAGAGGCCTGAGGTAACAGAGGAAAAGCATTTCTTAACCCCTTCCTTGCCTTGTCTTTGAATACTCCTTTTCCCTTTCAACATAGTTAATAAACAACGTTGCGTCTGTTTGAGTTCTACAGCCCCTTGATGCAATTATAATCGGAGCTGTCCCTGGAGCGTTTCGGGTTCTTTGCCCTGTCAGTTTATTGAGGAAAGTTTTGTGGCGCTCCCTATGCTTTCGGTTGGGTCGCCCTTGATGCGCACTTTTTGATACGTTAAGCGTGTGTCTGAGAATCCCAGCTTCCTACTTCCCCCTTCCCGGGTCTCCAATATCCCCCTCTGAGAACTCCACGCTTCTCTCTTCCCTTTGTAAACCTGTGTTTCCTTTGTATGCTGCTTCCTTTGTATCCCTATTTAGACTGCACATATAAGAGATAGCCTGGGATTTGTGCCTTGCTGCCTCTAATTTACCAGAATTAGTGAGATCATCGACTGCTCCATCCATGCTGCTGCAAATAGTATGAGATCATTTTGTTCTGTGGATGAGTGGTAGTCGAGGGAATGTAGGTAGCAGAACAGCTTTCTGCATTCACCCCGCGCTCGACATGTCGTTCCTTTGTATGTCTTGGCTGTGGTAAAGGGTACCACAACGACCGCTGGGGTGCAAGTGCTTCCTTCCAATGATGCTGGTCTCTGGTTATACGACCTGCAGCGTGTGTGCCGAATCTCGGGGTCCCTCCAGTGTTTAGTTTGGTAAGGAACTTGCCTACTGACCTTCATACCGGCTGTTACCAATTTACGATCCCGGCAACAGCAATGGTAGGCTTCCCTTTTGGGCATGCCCTCTTGAGCACTTAACGCTTTTAGCGTTTGTGAGGACTGCAGCCAGGGAAACCCTCGCCTAGCTTCCTTTGCACTCTCTAATCATGACAGATCCTGAGCATCTTTTCTTTTGAATGTGCTGTTTTCTAAAACGCGGGTGAGTACCACTGAGGTCTTGAAAGGTTTCTGCCTGAGAGTCGGCCCTGCTTTGAATTCACTTCAGATTACCTAGCCCAGGATATTTCTTGAGGGCAGGGCTGCGTTTGCAAAGCGGCAGGCCGCAGGCATTGTGAATGATAGGTGCCCTTCGGCACGGTTTGTAAGGTTGTTACGGCAGTGTGCCACAAGGCGGCAGCACTACTCCGTGTCCTCTCTGGTAACTTGGGGAAACAAAGCCTTAGCGGGGGTCCCGGTGTTGGACGGGACATGGGGAGTCGAACGTGGCTAAACACACACCCCAGGGCTTGTGTATCCTCGCCTCCTGCCCCTTAACCTGCACTGCCCCACCCCAGGCATATCGCAAGACTTGTAAGTGGGCTACTCGGTGGGTGCCGTGCTTCGCAGGTGGGGCGGCTGTAACGAAGTGGGCTGGAGGTGGGGACCTGCCTAGCAGGAGCCGTGGAGAGCCGGTTTCCTCACAGCTCTTCCCTCTCAGCTGCTCCACCGTCACTTGGGTACACCAGGCTTTGCTTACCCGTAGGAGGGCCACGTTGGACCGGGAGACTGTGGTACCACGCAGGGGAGAATGGGCACTAGAGGTCCGAGGGGTCGCTGGTCAGGTGGCACGTCCTCCTCCCTTGCTCCCTCAGCAGCAGCATACTCCAGCCTTGGGACCCAGGCCCGCCGAGGCTCCAGGGGTGTGACTCCAGCCGATGACGTCGCAGAGGCCTGAGGTAACAGAGGAAAGGCATTTCTTAACCCCTTCCTTGCCTTGTCTTTGAATACTCCTTTTCCCTTTCAGCATAGTTAATAAACAACGTTGCGTCTGTTTGAGTTCTACAGCCCCTTGATGCAATTATAATCGGAGCTGTCCCTGGAGCGTTTCGGGTTCTTTGCCCTGTCAGTTTATTGAGGAAAGTTTTGTAGCGCTCCCTATGCTTTCGGTTGGGTCGCCCTTGATGAGCACTTTTTGATACGTTAAGCGTGTGTCTGAGAATCCCAGCTTCCTACTTCCCCCTTCCCGGGTCTCCAATATCCCCCTCTGAGAACTCCACGCTTCTCTCTTCCCTTTGTAAACCTGTGTTTCCTTTGTATGCTGCTTCCTTTGTATCCCTATTTAGACTGCACATATAAGAGATAGCCTGGGATTTGTGCCTTGCTGCCTCTAATTTACCAGAATCAGTGAGATCATCGACTGCTCCATCCATGGTGCTGCAAATAGTATGAGATCATTTTGTTCTGTGGATGAGTGGTAGTCGAGGGAATGTAGGTAGCAGAACAGCTTTCTGCATTCACCCCGCGCTCGACATGTCGTTCCTTTGTATGTCTTGGCTGTGGTAAAGGGTACCACAACGACCGCTGGGGTGCAAGTGCTTCCTTCCAATGATGCTAGTCTCTGGTTATACGACCTGCAGCGGGTTTGCCGAATCTCGGGGTCCCTCCAGTGTTTAGTTTGGTAAGGAACTTGCCTACTGACCTTCATACCGGCTGTTACCAATTTACGATCCCGGCAACAGCAATGGTAGGCTTCCCTTTTGGGCATGCCCTCTTGAGCACTTAACGCTTTTAGCGTTTGTGAGGACTGCAGCCAGGGAAACCCTCGCCTAGCTTCCTTTGCACTGTCTAATCATGAGAGATCCTGAGCATCTTTTCATTTGAATGTGCTGTTTTCTAAAACGCGGGTGAGCACCACTGAGGTCTTGAAAGGTTTCTGCCTGAGAGTCGGCCCTGCTTTGAATTCACTTCAGATTACCTAGCCCAGGATATTTCTTGAGGGCAGGGCTGCGTTTGCAAAGCGGCAGGCCGCAGGCATTGTGAATGATAGGTGCCCTTCGGCACGGTTTGTAAGGTTGTTACGGCAGTGTGCCACAAGGCGGCAGCACTACTCCGTGTCCTCTCTGGTAACTTGGGGAAACAAAGCCTTAGCGGGGGTCCCGGTGTTGGACGGGACATGGGGAGTCGAACGTGGCTAAACACACACCCCAGGGCTTGTGTATCCTCGCCTCCTGCCCCTTAACCTGCACTGCCGCACCCCAGGCGTATCGCAACACTTGTAAGTGGGCTACTCGGTGGGTGCCGTGCTTCGCAGGTGGGGCGACTCTAACGAAGTGGGCTGGAGGTGGGGACCTGCCTAGCAGGAGCCGTGGAGAGCCGGTTTCCTCACAGCTCTTCCCACTCAGCTGCTCCACCGTCACTTGAGTACACCAGGATTTGCTTACCCGTAGGAGGGCCACGTTGGACCCGGAGACTGTGGTACCACGCAGGGGAGAATGGACACTAGAGGTCCGAGGGGTCGCTGGTCAGGTGGCACGTCCTCCTCCCTTGCTCCCTCAGCAGCAGCATACTCCAGCCTTGGGACCCAGGCCCGCCGAGGCTCCAGGGGTGTGACTCCAACCGATAACGTCGCAGAGGCCTGAGGTAACAGAGGAAAAGCATTTCTTAACCCCTTCCTTGCCTTGTCTTTGAATACTCCTTTTCCCTTTCAGCATAGTTAATAAACAACGTTGCGTCTGTTTGAGTTCTACAGCCCCTTGATGCAATTATAATCGGAGCTGTCCCTGGAGCGTTTCGGGTTCTTTGCCCTGTCAGTTTATTGAGGAAAGTTTTGTAGCGCTCCCTATGCTTTCGGTTCGGTCGCCCTTGATGCACACTTTTTGATACGTTAAGCGTGTGTCTGAGAATCCCAGCTTCCTACTTCCCCCTTCCCGGGTCTCCAATATCCCCCCTCTGAGAACTCCACGCTTCTCTCTTCCCTTTGTAAACCTGTGTTTCCTTTGTATGCTGCTTCCTTTGTATCCCTATTTAGACTGCACATATAAGAGATAGCCTGGGATTTGTGCCTTGCTGCCTCTAATTTACCAGAATTAGTGAGATCATCGACTGCTCCATCCATGCTGCTGCAAATAGTATGAGATCATTTTGTTCTGTGGATGAGTGGTAGTCGAGGGAATGTAGGTAGCAGAACAGCTTTCTGCATTCACCCCGCGCTCGACATGTCGTTCCTTTGTATGTCTTGGCTGTGGTAAAGGGTACCACAACGACCGCTGGGGTGCAAGTGCTTCCTTCCAATGATGCTGGTCTCTGGTTATACGACCTGCAGCGTGTGTGCCGAATCTCGGGGTCCCTCCAGTGTTTAGTTTGGTAAGGAACTTGCCTACTGACCTTCATACCGGCTGTTACCAATTTACGATCCCGGCAACAGCAATGGTAGGCTTCCCTTTTGGGCATGCCCTCTTGAGCACTTAACGCTTTTAGCGTTTGTGAGGACTGCAGCCAGGGAAACCCTCGCCTAGCTTCCTTTGCACTCTCTAATCATGACAGATCCTGAGCATCTTTTCTTTTGAATGTGCTGTTTTCTAAAACGCGGGTGAGTACCACTGAGGTCTTGAAAGGTTTCTGCCTGAGAGTCGGCCCTGCTTTGAATTCACTTCAGATTACCTAGCCCAGGATATTTCTTGAGGGCAGGGCTGCGTTTGCAAAGCGGCAGGCCGCAGGCATTGTGAATGATAGGTGCCCTTCGGCACGGTTTGTAAGGTTGTTACGGCAGTGTGCCACAAGGCGGCAGCACTACTCCGTGTCCTCTCTGGTAACTTGGGGAAACAAAGCCTTAGCGGGGGTCCCGGTGTTGGACGGGACATGGGGAGTCGAACGTGGCTAAACACACACCCCAGGGCTTGTGTATCCTCGCCTCCTGCCCCTTAACCTGCACTGCCCCACCCCAGGCATATCGCAAGACTTGTAAGTGGGCTACTCGGTGGGTGCCGTGCTTCGCAGGTGGGGCGGCTGTAACGAAGTGGGCTGGAGGTGGGGACCTGCCTAGCAGGAGCCGTGGAGAGCCGGTTTCCTCACAGCTCTTCCCTCTCAGCTGCTCCACCGTCACTTGGGTACACCAGGCTTTGCTTACCCGTAGGAGGGCCACGTTGGACCGGGAGACTGTGGTACCACGCAGGGGAGAATGGGCACTAGAGGTCCGAGGGGTCGCTGGTCAGGTGGCACGTCCTCCTCCCTTGCTCCCTCAGCAGCAGCATACTCCAGCCTTGGGACCCAGGCCCGCCGAGGCTCCAGGGGTGTGACTCCAGCCGATGACGTCGCAGAGGCCTGAGGTAACAGAGGAAAGGCATTTCTTAACCCCTTCCTTGCCTTGTCTTTGAATACTCCTTTTCCCTTTCAGCATAGTTAATAAACAACGTTGCGTCTGTTTGAGTTCTACAGCCCCTTGATGCAATTATAATCGGAGCTGTCCCTGGAGCGTTTCGGGTTCTTTGCCCTGTCAGTTTATTGAGGAAAGTTTTGTAGCGCTCCCTATGCTTTCGGTTGGGTCGCCCTTGATGAGCACTTTTTGATACGTTAAGCGTGTGTCTGAGAATCCCAGCTTCCTACTTCCCCCTTCCCGGGTCTCCAATATCCCCCTCTGAGAACTCCACGCTTCTCTCTTCCCTTTGTAAACCTGTGTTTCCTTTGTATGCTGCTTCCTTTGTATCCCTATTTAGACTGCACATATAAGAGATAGCCTGGGATTTGTGCCTTGCTGCCTCTAATTTACCAGAATCAGTGAGATCATCGACTGCTCCATCCATGGTGCTGCAAATAGTATGAGATCATTTTGTTCTGTGGATGAGTGGTAGTCGAGGGAATGTAGGTAGCAGAACAGCTTTCTGCATTCACCCCGCGCTCGACATGTCGTTCCTTTGTATGTCTTGGCTGTGGTAAAGGGTACCACAACGACCGCTGGGGTGCAAGTGCTTCCTTCCAATGATGCTAGTCTCTGGTTATACGACCTGCAGCGGGTTTGCGGAATCTCGGGGTCCCTCCAGTGTTTAGTTTGGTAAGGAACTTGCCTACTGACCTTCATACCGGCTGTTACCAATTTACGATCCCGGCAACAGCAATGGTAGGCTTCCCTTTTGGGCATGCCCTCTTGAGCACTTAACGCTTTTAGCGTTTGTGAGGACTGCAGCCAGGGAAACCCTCGCCTAGCTTCCTTTGCACTGTCTAATCATGAGAGATCCTGAGCATCTTTTCATTTGAATGTGCTGTTTTCTAAAACGCGGGTGAGCACCACTGAGGTCTTGAAAGGTTTCTGCCTGAGAGTCGGCCCTGCTTTGAATTCACTTCAGATTACCTAGCCCAGGATATTTCTTGAGGGCAGGGCTGCGTTTGCAAAGCGGCAGGCCGCAGGCATTGTGAATGATAGGTGCCCTTCGGCACGGTTTGTAAGGTTGTTACGGCAGTGTGCCACAAGGCGGCAGCACTACTCCGTGTCCTCTCTGGTAACTTGGGGAAACAAAGCCTTAGCGGGGGTCCCGGTGTTGGACGGGACATGGGGAGTCGAACGTGGCTAAACACACACCCCAGGGCTTGTGTATCCTCGCCTCCTGCCCCTTAACCTGCACTGCCGCACCCCAGGCGTATCGCAACACTTGTAAGTGGGCTACTCGGTGGGTGCCGTGCTTCGCAGGTGGGGCGACTCTAACGAAGTGGGCTGGAGGTGGGGACCTGCCTAGCAGGAGCCGTGGAGAGCCGGTTTCCTCACAGCTCTTCCCACTCAGCTGCTCCACCGTCACTTGAGTACACCAGGATTTGCTTACCCGTAGGAGGGCCACGTTGGACCCGGAGACTGTGGTACCACGCAGGGGAGAATGGACACTAGAGGTCCGAGGGGTCGCTGGTCAGGTGGCACGTCCTCCTCCCTTGCTCCCTCAGCAGCAGCATACTCCAGCCTTGGGACCCAGGCCCGCCGAGGCTCCAGGGGTGTGACTCCAACCGATAACGTCGCAGAGGCCTGAGGTAACAGAGGAAAAGCATTTCTTAACCCCTTCCTTGCCTTGTCTTTGAATACTCCTTTTCCCTTTCAGCATAGTTAATAAACAACGTTGCGTCTGTTTGAGTTCTACAGCCCCTTGATGCAATTATAATCGGAGCTGTCCCTGGAGCGTTTCGGGTTCTTTGCCCTGTCAGTTTATTGAGGAAAGTTTTGTAGCGCTCCCTATGCTTTCGGTTCGGTCGCCCTTGATGCACACTTTTTGATACGTTAAGCGTGTGTCTGAGAATCCCAGCTTCCTACTTCCCCCTTCCCGGGTCTCCAATATCCCCCCTCTGAGAACTCCACGCTTCTCTCTTCCCTTTGTAAACCTGTGTTTCCTTTGTATGCTGCTTCCTTTGTATCCCTATTTAGAATGCACATATAAGAGATAGCCTGGGATTTGTGCCTTGCTGCCTCTAATTTACCAGAATTAGTGAGATCATCGACTGCTCCATCCATGCTGCTGCAAATAGTATGAGATCATTTTGTTCTGTGGATGAGTGGTAGTCGAGGGAATGTAGGTAGCAGAACAGCTTTCTGCATTCACCCCGCGCTCGACATGTCGTTCCTTTGTATGTCTTGGCTGTGGTAAAGGGTACCACAACGACCGCTGGGGTGCAAGTGCTTCCTTCCAATGATGCTGGTCTCTGGTTATACGACCTGCAGCGTGTGTGCCGAATCTCGGGGTCCCTCCAGTGTTTAGTTTGGTAAGGAACTTGCCTACTGACCTTCATACCGGCTGTTACCAATTTACGATCCCGGAAACAGCAATGGTAGGCTTCCCTTTTGGGCATGCCCTCTTGAGCACTTAACGCTTTTAGCGTTTGTGAGGACTGCAGCCAGGGAAACCCTCGCCTAGCTTCCTTTGCACTCTCTAATCATGACAGATCCTGAGCATCTTTTCATTTGAATGTGCTGTTTTCTAAAACGCGGGTGAGTACCACTGAGGTCTTGAAAGGTTTCTGCCTGAGAGTCGGTCGTGCTTTGAATTCACTTCAGATTACCTAGCCCAGGATAATTCTTGAGGGCAGGGCTGCGTTTGCAAAGCGGCAGGCCGCAGGCATTGTGAATGATAGGTGCCCTTCGGCACGGTTTGTAAGGTTGTTACGGCAGTGTGCCACAAGGCGGCAGCACTACTCCGTGTCCTCTCTGGTAACTTGGGGAAACAAAGCCTTAGCGGGGGTCCCGGTGTTGGACGGGACATGGGGAGTCGAACGTGGCTAAACACACACCCCAGGGCTTGTGTATCCTCGCCTCCTGCCCCTTAACCTGCACTGCCCCACCCCAGGCGTATCGCAAGACTTGTATGTGGGCTACTCGGTGGGTTCCGTGCTTCGCAGGTGGGGCGGCTGTAACGAAGTGGGCTGGAGGTGGGGACCTGCCTAGCAGGAGCCGTGGAGAGCCGGTTTCCTCACAGCTCTTCCCTCTCAGCTGCTCCACCGTCACTTGGGTACACCAGGCTTTGCTTACCCGTAGGAGGGCCACGTTGGACCGGGAGACTGTGGTACCACGCAGGGGAGAATGGGCACTAGAGGTCCGAGGGGTCGCTGGTCAGGTGGCACGTCCTCCTCCCTTGCTCCCTCAGCAGCAGCATACTCCAGCTTTGGGACCCAGGCCCGCCGAGGCTCCAGGGGTGTGACTCCAGCCGAGGACGTCGCAGAGGCCTGAGGTAACAGAGGAAAGGCATTTCTTAACCCCTTCCTTGCCTTGTCTTTGAATACTCCTTTTCCCTTTCAGCATAGTTAATAAACAACGTTGCGTCTGTTTGAGTTCTACAGCCCCTTGATGCAATTATAATCGGAGCTGTCCCTGGAGCGTTTCGGGTTCTTTGCCCTGTCAGTTTATTGAGGAAAGTTTTGTGGCGCTCCCTATGCTTTCGGTTGGGTCGCCCTTGATGAGCACTTTTTGATACGGTAAGCGTGTGTCTGAGAATCCCAGCTTCCTACTTCCCCCTTCCCGGGTCTCCAATATCCCCCTCTGAGAACTCCACGCTTCTCTCTTCCCTTTGTAAACCTGTGTTTCCTTTGTATGCTGCTTCCTTTGTATCCCTATTTAGACTGCACATATAAGAGATAGCCTGGGATTTGTGCCTTGCTGCCTCTAATTTACCAGAATTAGTGAGATCATCGACTGCTCCATCCATGCTGCTGCAAATAGTATGAGATCATTTTGTTCTGTGGATGAGTGGTAGTCGAGGGAATGTAGGTAGCAGAACAGCTTTCTGCATTCACCCCGCGCTCGACATGTCGTTCCTTTGTATGACTTGGCTGTGGTAAAGGGTACCACAACGACCGCTGGGGTGCAAGTGCTTCCTTCCAATGATGCTGGTCTCTGGTTATACGACCTGCAGCGTGTGTGCCGAATCTCGGGGTCCCTCCAGTGTTTAGTTTGGTAAGGAACTTGCCTACTGACCTTCATACCGGCTGTTACCAATTTACGATCCCGGCAACAGCAATGGTAGGCTTCCCTTTTGGGCATGCCCTCTTGAGCACTTAACGCTTTTAGCGTTTGTGAGGACTGCAGCCAGGGAAACCCTCGCCTAGCTTCCTTTGCACTGTCTAATCATGACAGATCCTGAGCATCTTTTCATTTGAATGTGCTGTTTTCTAAAACGCGGGTGAGCACCACTGAGGTCTTGAAAGGTTTCTGCCTGAGAGTCGGCCCTGCTTTGAATTCACTTCAGATTACCTAGCCCAGGATATTTCTTGAGGGCAGGGCTGCGTTTGCAAAGCGGCAGGCCGCAGGCATTGTGAATGATAGGTGCCCTTCGGCACGGTTTGTAAGGTTGTTACGGCAGTGTGCCACAAGGCGGCAGCACTACTCCGTGTCCTCTCTGGTAACTTGGGGAAACAAAGCCTTAGCGGGGGTCCCGGTGTTGGACGGGACATGGGGAGTCGAACGTGGCTAAACACACACCCCAGGGCTTGTGTATCCTCGCCTCCTCCCCCTTAACCTGCACTGCTGCACCCCAGGCGTATCGCAAGACTTATAAGTGGGCTACTCGGTGGGTGCCGTGCTTCGCAGGTGGGGCGACTCTAACGAAGTGGGCTGGAGGTAGGAACCTGCCTAGCAGGAGCTGTGGAGAGCCGGTTTCCTCACAGCTCTTCCCTCTCAGCTGCTCCACCGTCACTTGGGTACACCAGGCTTTGCTTACCCGTAGGAGGGCCACGTTGGACCGGGAGACTGTGGTACCACGCAGGGGAAAATGGGCACTAGAGGTCCGAGGGGTCGCTGGTCAGGTGGCACGTCCTCCTCCCTTGCTCCCTCAGCAGCAGCATACTCCAGCCTTGGGACTTAGGCCCGCCAAGGCTCCAGGGGTGTGACTCCAGCCGATGACGTCGCAGAGGCCTGAGGTAACAGAGGAAAGGCATTTCTTAACCCCTTCCTTGCCTTGTCTTTGAATACTCCTTTTCCCTTTCAGCATAGTTAATAAACAACGTTGCGTCTGTTTGAGTTCTACAGCCCCTTGATGCAATTATAATCGGAGCTGTCCCTGGAGCGTTTCGGGTTCTTTGCCCTGTCAGTTTATTGAGGAAAGTTTTGTAGCGCTCCCTATGCTTTCGGTTGGGTCGCCCTTGATGAGCACTTTTTGATACGTTAAGCGTGTGTCTGAGAATCCCAGCTTCCTACTTCCCCCTTTCCGGGTCTCCAATATCCCCCTCTGAGAACTCCACGCTTCTCTCTTCCCTTTGTAAACCTGTGTTTCCTTTGTATGCTGCTTCCTTTGTATCCCTATTTAGAATGCACATATAAGAGATAGCCTGGGATTTGTGCCTTGCTGCCTCTAATTTACCAGAATTAGTGAGATCATCGACTGCTCCATCCATGCTGCTGCAAATAGTATGAGATCATTTTGTTCTGTGGATGAGTGGTAGTCGAGGGAATGTAGGTAGCAGAACAGCTTTCTGCATTCACCCCGCGCTCGACATGTCGTTCCTTTGTATGTCTTGGCTGTGGTAAAGGGTACCACAACGACCGCTGGGGTGCAAGTGCTTCCTTCCAATGATGCTATTCTCTGGTTATACGACCTGCAGCGTGTGTACCGAATCTCGGGGTCCCTCCAGTGTTTAGTTTGGTAAGGAACTTGCCTACTGACCTTCATACCGGCTGTTACCAATTTACGATCCCGGCAACAGCAATGGCAGGCTTCCCTTTTGGGCATGCCCTCTTGTGCACTTAACGCTTTTAGCGTTTGTGAGGACTGCAGCCAGGGAAACCCTCGCCTAGCTTCCTTTGCACTCTCTAATCATGACAGATCCTGAGCATCTTTTCATTTAAATGTGCTGTTTTCTAAAACGCGGGTGAGTACCACTGAGGTCTTGAAAGTTTTCTGCCTGAGAGTCGGCCCTGCTTTGAATTCACTTCAGATTACCTAGCCCAGGATATTTCTTGAGGGCAGGGCTGCGTTTGCAAAGCGGCAGGCCGCAGGCATTGTGAATGATAGGTGCCCTTCGGCACGGTTTGTAAGGTTGTTACGGCAGTGTGCCACAAGGCGGCAGCACTACTCCGTGTCCTCTCTGGTAACTTGGGGAAACAAAGCCTTAGCGGGGGTCCCGGTGTTGGACGGGACATGGGGAGTCGAACGTGGCTAAACACACACCCCAGGGCTTGTGTATCCTCGCCTCCTCCCCCTTAACCTGCACTGCTGCACCCCAGGCGTATCGCAAGACTTATAAGTGGGCTACTCGGTGGGTGCCGTGCTTCGCAGGTGGGGCGACTCTAACGAAGTGGGCTGGAGGTGGGAACCTGCCTAGCAGGAGCTGTGGAGAGCCGGTTTCCTCACAGCTCTTCCCTCTCAGCTGCTCCACCGTCACTTGGGTACACCAGGCTTTGCTTACCCGTAGGAGGGCCACGTTGGACCCGGAGACTGTGGTACCACGCAGGGGAGAATGGGCACTAGAGGTCCGAGGGGTCGCTGGTCAGGTGGCACGTCCTCCTCCCTTGCTCCCTCAGCAGCAGCATACTCCAGCCTTGGGACCCAGGCCCGCCGAGGCTCCAGGGGTGTGACTCCAGCCGATGACGTGGCAGAGGCCTGAGGTAACAGAGGAAAGGCATTTCTTAACCCCTTCCTTGCCTTGTCTTTGAATACTCCTTTTCCCTTTCAGCATAGTTAATAAACAACGTTGCGTCTGTTTGAGTTCTACAGCCCCTTGATGCAATTATAATCGGAGCTGTCCCTGGAGCGTTTCGGGTTCTTTGCCCTGTCAGTTTATTGAGGAAAGTTTTGTAGCGCTCCCTATGCTTTCGGTTCGGTCGCCCTTGATGCGCACTTTTTGATACGTTAAGCGTGTGTCTGAGAATCCCAGCTTCCTACTTCCCCCTTCCCGGGTCTCCAATATCCCCCTCTGAGAACTCCATGCTTCTCTCTTCCCTTTGTAAACCTGTGTTTCCTTTGTATGCTGCTTCCTTTGTATCCCTATTTAGACTGCACATATAAGAGATAGCCTGGGATTTGTGCCTTGCTGCCTCTAATTTACCAGAATCAGTGAGATCATCGACTGCTCCATCCATGCTGCTGCAAATAGTATGAGATCATTTTGTTCTGTGGATGAGTGGTAGTCGAGGGAATGTAGGTAGCAGAACAGCTTTCTGCATTCACCCCGCGCTCGACATGTCGTTCCTTTGTATGTCTTGGCTGTGGTAAAGGGTACCACAACGACCGCTGGGGTGCAAGTGCTTCCTTCCAATGATGCTGGTCTCTGGTTATACGACCTGCAGCGTGTGTGCCGAATCTCGGGGTCCCTCCAGTGTTTAGTTTGGTAAGGAACTTGCCTACTGACCTTCATACCGGCTGTTACCAATTTACGATCCCGGCAACAGCAATTGTAGGCTTCCCTTTTGGGCATGCCCTCTTGAGCACTTAACGCTTTTAGCGTTTGTGAGGACTGCAGCCAGGGAAACCCTCGCCTAGCTTCCTTTGCACTGTCTAATCATGACAGATCCTGAGCATCTTTTCATTTGAATGTGCTGTTTTCTAAAACGCGGGTGAGTACCACTGAGGTCTTGAAAGGTTTCTGCCTGAGAGTCGGCCCTGCTTTGAATTCACTTCAGATTACCTAGCCCAGGATATTTCTTGAGGGCAGGGCTGCGTTTGCAAAGCGGCAGGCCGCAGGCATTGTGAATGATAGGTGCCCTTCGGCACGGTTTGTAAGGTTGTTACGGCAGTGTGCCACAAGGCGGCAGCACTACTCCGTGTCCTCTCTGGTAACTTGGGGAAACAAAGCCTTAGCGGGGGTCCCGGTGTTGGACGGGACATGGGGAGTCGAACGTGGCTAAACACACACCCCAGGGCTTGTGTATCCTCGCCTCCTGCCCCTTAACCTGCACGGTCGCACCCCAGGCGTATCGCAACACTTGTAAGTGGGCTACTCGGTGGGTGCCGTGCTTCGCAGGTGGGGCGACTCTAACGAAGTGGGCTGGAGGTGGGGACCTGCCTAGCAGGAGCCGTGGAGAGCCGGTTTCCTCACAGCTCTTCCCACTCAGCTGCTCCACCGTCACTTGAGTACACCAGGATTTGCTTACCCGTAGGAGGGCCACGTTGGACCGGGAGACTGTGGTACCACGCAGGGGAGAATGGGCACTAGAGGTCCGAGGGGTCGCTGGTCAGGTGGCACGTCCTCCTCCCTTGCTCCCTCAGCAGCAGCATACTCCAGCCTTGGGACCCAGGCCCGCCGAGGCTCCAGGGGTGTGACTCCAGCCGATGACGTCGCAGAGGCCTGAGGTAACAGAGGAAAGGCATTTCTTAACCCCTTCCTTGCCTTGTCTTTGAATACTCCTTTTCCCTTTCAGCATAGTTAATAAACAACGTTGCGTCTGTTTGAGTTCTACAGCCCCTTGATGCAATTATAATCGGAGCTGTCCCTGGAGCGTTTCGGGTTCTTTGCCCTGTCAGTTTATTGAGGAAAGTTTTGTAGCGCTCCCTATGCTTTCGGTTCGGTCGCCCTTGATGCGCACTTTTTGATACGTTAAGCGTGTGTCTGAGAATCCCAGCTTCCTACTTCCCCCTTCCCGTGTCTCCAATATCCCCCCTCTGAGAACTCCACGCTTCTCTCTTCCCTTTGTAAACCTGTGTTTCCTTTGTATGCTGCTTCCTTTGTATCCCTATTTAGACTGCACATATAAGAGATAGCCTGGGATTTGTGCCTTGCTGCCTCTAATTTACCAGAATTAGTGAGATCATCGACTGCTCCATCCATGCTGCTGCAAATAGTATGAGATCATTTTGTTCTGTGGATGAGTGGTAGTCGAGGGAATGTAGGTAGCAGAACAGCTTTCTGCATTCACCCCGCGCTCGACATGTCGTTCCTTTGTATGTCTTGGCTGTGGTAAAGGGTACCACAACGACCGCTGGGGTGCAAGTGCTTCCTTCCAATGATGCTGGTCTCTGGTTATACGACCTGCAGCGTGTGTGCCGAATCTCGGGGTCCCTCCAGTGTTTAGTTTGGTAAGGAACTTGCCTAGTGACCTTCATACCGGCTGTTACCAATTTACGATCCCGGAAACAGCAATGGTAGGCTTCCCTTTTGGGCATGCCCTCTTGAGCACTTAACGCTTTTAGCATTTGTGAGGACTGCAGCCAGGGAAACCCTCGCCTAGCTTCCTTTGCACTCTCTAATCATGACAGATCCTGAGCATCTTTTCATTTGAATGTGCTGTTTTCTAAAACGCGGGTGAGTACCACTGAGGTCTTGAAAGGTTTCTGCCTGAGAGTCGGCCGTGCTTTGAATTCACTTCAGATTACCTAGCCCAGGATAATTCTTGAGGGCAGGGCTGCGTTTGCAAAGAGGCAGGCCGCAGGCATTGTGAATGATAGGTGCCCTTCGGCACGGTTTGTAAGGTTGTTACGGCAGTGTGCCACAAGGCGGCAGCACTACTCCGTGTCCTCTCTGGTAACTTGGGGAAACAAAGCCTTAGCGGGGGTCCCGGTGTTGGACGGGACATGGGGAGTCGAACGTGGCTAAACACACACCCCAGGGCTTGTGTATCCTCGCCTCCTGCCCCTTAACCTGCACTGCCCCACCCCAGGCGTATCGCAAGACTTGTATGTGGGCTACTCGGTGGGTGCCGTGCTTCGCAGGTGGGGCGGCTGTAACGAAGTGGGCTGGAGGTGGGGACCTGCCTAGCAGGAGCCGTGGAGAGCCGGTTTCCTCACAGCTCTTCCCTCTCAGCTGCTCCACCGTCACTTGGGTTCACCAGGCTTTGCTTACCCGTAGGAGGGCCACGTTGGACCGGGAGACTGTGGTACCACGCAGGGGAGAATGGGCACTAGAGGTCCGAGGGGTCGCTGGTCAGGTGGCACGTCCTCCTCCCTTGCTCCCTCAGCAGCAGCATACTCCAGCCTTGGGACCCAGGCCCGCTGAGGCTCCAGGGGTGTGACTCCAGCGGATGACGTCGCAGAGGCCTGAGGTAACAGAGGAAAGGCATTTCTTAACCCCTTCCTTGCCTTGTCTTTGAATACTCCTTTTCCCTTTCAGCATAGTTAATAAACAACGTTGCGTCTGTTTGAGTTCTACAGCCCCTTGATGCAATTATAATCGGAGCTGTCCCTGGAGCGTTTCGGGTTCTTTGCCCTGTCAGTTTATTGAGGAAAGTTTTGTAGCGCTCCCTATGCTTTCGGTTCGGTCGCTTTTGATGCGCACTTTTTGATACGTTAAGCGTGTGTCTGAGAATCCCAGCTTCCTACTTCCCCTTTCCCGGGTCTCCAATATCCCCCCTCTGAGAACTCCACGCTTCTCTCTTCCCTTTGTAAACCTGTGTTTCCTTTGTATGCTGCTTCCTTTGTATCCCTATTTAGACTGCACATATAAGCGATAGCCTGGGATTTGTGCCTTGCTGCCTCTAATTTACCAGAATGAGTGAGATCATCGACTGCTCCATCCATGCTGCTGCAAATAGTATGAGATCATTTTGTTCTGTGGATGAGTGGTAGTCGAGGGAATGTAGGTAGCAGAACAGCTTTCTGCATTCACCCCGCGCTCGACATGTCGTTCCTTTGTATGTCTTGGCTGTGGTAAAGGGTACCACAACGACCGCTGGGGTGCAAGTGCTTCCTTCCAATGATGCTAGTCTCTGGTTATACGACCTGCAGCGGGTTTGCGGAATCTCGGGGTCCCTCCAGTGTTTAGTTTGGTAAGGAACTTGCCTAGTGACCTTCATACCGGCTGTTACCAATTTACGATCCCGGCAACAGCAATGGTAGGCTTCCCTTTTGGGCATGCCCTCTTGAGCACTTAACGCTTTTAGCGTTTGTGAGGACTGCAGCCAGGGAAACCCTCGCCTAGCTTCCTTTGCACTGTCTAATCATGAGAGATCCTGAGCATCTTTTCATTTGAATGTGCTGTTTTCTAAAACGCGGGTGAGTACCACTGAGGTCTTGAAAGGTTTCTGCCTGAGAGTCGGCCCTGCTTTGAATTCACTTCAGATTACCTAGCCCAGGATATTTCTTGAGGGCAGGGCTGCGTTTGCAAAGCGGCAGGCCGCAGGCATTTTGAATGATAGGTGCCCTTCGGCACGGTTTGTAAGGTTGTTACGGCAGTGTGCCACAAGGCGGCAGCACTACTCCGTGTCCTCTCTGGTAACTTGGGGAAACAAAGCCTTAGCGGGGGTCCCGGTGTTGGACGGGACATGGGGAGTCGAACGTGGCTAAACACACACCCCAGGGCTTGTGTATCCTCGCCTCCTGCCCCTTAACCTGCACTGCCGCACCCCAGGCGTATCGCAAGACTTGTAAGTGGGCTACTCGGTGGGTGCCGTGCTTCGCAGGTGGGGCGACTCTAACGAAGTGGGCTGGAGGTGGGGACCTGCCTAGCAGGAGCCGTGGAGAGCCGGTTTCCTCACAGCTCTTCCCACTCAGCTGCTCCACCGTCACTTGGGTACACCAGGATTTGCTTACCCGTAGGAGGGCCACGTTGGACCGGGAGACTGTGGTACCACGCAGGGGAGAATGGACACTAGAGGTCCGAGGGGTCGCTGGTCAGGTGGCACGTCCTCCTCCGTTGCTCCCTCAGCAGCAGCATACTCCAGCCTTGGGACCCAGGCCCGCCGAGGCTCCAGGGGTGTGACTCCAACCGATAACGTCGCAGAGGCCTGAGGTAACAGAGGAAAAGCATTTCTTAACCCCTTCCTTGCCTTGTCTTTGAATACTCCTTTTCCCTTTCAACATAGTTAATAAACAACGTTGCGTCTGTTTGAGTTCTACAGCCCCTTGATGCAATTATAATCGGAGCTGTCCCTGGAGCGTTTCGGGTTCTTTGCCCTGTCAGTTTATTGAGGAAAGTTTTGTGGCGCTCCCTATGCTTTCGGTTGGGTCGCCCTTGATGCGCACTTTTTGATACGTTAAGCGTGTGTCTGAGAATCCCAGCTTCCTACTTCCCCCTTCCCGGGTCTCCAATATCCCCCTCTGAGAACTCCACGCTTCTCTCTTCCCTTTGTAAACCTGTGTTTCCTTTGTATGCTGCTTCCTTTGTATCCCTATTTAGACTGCACATATAAGAGATAGCCTGGGATTTGTGCCTTGCTGCCTCTAATTTACCAGAATTAGTGAGATCATCGACTGCTCCATCCATGCTGCTGCAAATAGTATGAGATCATTTTGTTCTGTGGATGAGTGGTAGTCGAGGGAATGTAGGTAGCAGAACAGCTTTCTGCATTCACCCCGCGCTCGACATGTCGTTCCTTTGTATGTCTTGGCTGTGGTAAAGGGTACCACAACGACCGCTGGGGTGCAAGTGCTTCCTTCCAATGATGCTGGTCTCTGGTTATACGACCTGCAGCGTGTGTGCCGAATCTCGGGGTCCCTCCAGTGTTTAGTTTGGTAAGGAACTTGCCTACTGACCTTCATACCGGCTGTTACCAATTTACGATCCCGGCAACAGCAATGGTAGGCTTCCCTTTTGGGCATGCCCTCTTGAGCACTTAACGCTTTTAGCGTTTGTGAGGACTGCAGCCAGGGAAACCCTCGCCTAGCTTCCTTTGCACTCTCTAATCATGACAGATCCTGAGCATCTTTTCTTTTGAATGTGCTGTTTTCTAAAACGCGGGTGAGTACCACTGAGGTCTTGAAAGGTTTCTGCCTGAGAGTCGGCCCTGCTTTGAATTCACTTCAGATTACCTAGCCCAGGATATTTCTTGAGGGCAGGGCTGCGTTTGCAAAGCGGCAGGCCGCAGGCATTGTGAATGATAGGTGCCCTTCGGCACGGTTTGTAAGGTTGTTACGGCAGTGTGCCACAAGGCGGCAGCACTACTCCGTGTCCTCTCTGGTAACTTGGGGAAACAAAGCCTTAGCGGGGGTCCCGGTGTTGGACGGGACATGGGGAGTCGAACGTGGCTAAACACACACCCCAGGGCTTGTGTATCCTCGCCTCCTGCCCCTTAACCTGCACTGCCCCACCCCAGGCATATCGCAAGACTTGTAAGTGGGCTACTCGGTGGGTGCCGTGCTTCGCAGGTGGGGCGGCTGTAACGAAGTGGGCTGGAGGTGGGGACCTGCCTAGCAGGAGCCGTGGAGAGCCGGTTTCCTCACAGCTCTTCCCTCTCAGCTGCTCCACCGTCACTTGGGTACACCAGGCTTTGCTTACCCGTAGGAGGGCCACGTTGGACCGGGAGACTGTGGTACCACGCAGGGGAGAATGGGCACTAGAGGTCCGAGGGGTCGCTGGTCAGGTGGCACGTCCTCCTCCCTTGCTCCCTCAGCAGCAGCATACTCCAGCCTTGGGACCCAGGCCCGCCGAGGCTCCAGGGGTGTGACTCCAGCCGATGACGTCGCAGAGGCCTGAGGTAACAGAGGAAAGGCATTTCTTAACCCCTTCCTTGCCTTGTCTTTGAATACTCCTTTTCCCTTTCAGCATAGTTAATAAACAACGTTGCGTCTGTTTGAGTTCTACAGCCCCTTGATGCAATTATAATCGGAGCTGTCCCTGGAGCGTTTCGGGTTCTTTGCCCTGTCAGTTTATTGAGGAAAGTTTTGTAGCGCTCCCTATGCTTTCGGTTGGGTCGCCCTTGATGAGCACTTTTTGATACGTTAAGCGTGTGTCTGAGAATCCCAGCTTCCTACTTCCCCCTTCCCGGGTCTCCAATATCCCCCTCTGAGAACTCCACGCTTCTCTCTTCCCTTTGTAAACCTGTGTTTCCTTTGTATGCTGCTTCCTTTGTATCCCTATTTAGACTGCACATATAAGAGATAGCCTGGGATTTGTGCCTTGCTGCCTCTAATTTACCAGAATCAGTGAGATCATCGACTGCTCCATCCATGCTGCTGCAAATAGTATGAGATCATTTTGTTCTGTGGATGAGTGGTAGTCGAGGGAATGTAGGTAGCAGAACAGCTTTCTGCATTCACCCCGCGCTCGACATGTCGTTCCTTTGTATGTCTTGGCTGTGGTAAAGGGTACCACAACGACCGCTGGGGTGCAAGTGCTTCCTTCCAATGATGCTAGTCTCTGGTTATACGACCTGCAGCGGGTTTGCGGAATCTCGGGGTCCCTCCAGTGTTTAGTTTGGTAAGGAACTTGCCTACTGACCTTCATACCGGCTGTTACCAATTTACGATCCCGGCAACAGCAATGGTAGGCTTCCCTTTTGGGCATGCCCTCTTGAGCACTTAACGCTTTTAGCGTTTGTGAGGACTGCAGCCAGGGAAACCCTCGCCTAGCTTCCTTTGCACTGTCTAATCATGAGAGATCCTGAGCATCTTTTCATTTGAATGTGCTGTTTTCTAAAACGCGGGTGAGCACCACTGAGGTCTTGAAAGGTTTCTGCCTGAGAGTCGGCCCTGCTTTGAATTCACTTCAGATTACCTAGCCCAGGATATTTCTTGAGGGCAGGGCTGCGTTTGCAAAGCGGCAGGCCGCAGGCATTGTGAATGATAGGTGCCCTTCGGCACGGTTTGTAAGGTTGTTACGGCAGTGTGCCACAAGGCGGCAGCACTACTCCGTGTCCTCTCTGGTAACTTGGGGAAACAAAGCCTTAGCGGGGGTCCCGGTGTTGGACGGGACATGGGGAGTCGAACGTGGCTAAACACACACCCCAGGGCTTGTGTATCCTCGCCTCCTGCCCCTTAACCTGCACTGCCGCACCCCAGGCGTATCGCAACACTTGTAAGTGGGCTACTCGGTGGGTGCCGTGCTTCGCAGGTGGGGCGACTCTAACGAAGTGGGCTGGAGGTGGGGACCTGCCTAGCAGGAGCCGTGGAGAGCCGGTTTCCTCACAGCTCTTCCCACTCAGCTGCTCCACCGTCACTTGAGTACACCAGGATTTGCTTACCCGTAGGAGGGCCACGTTGGACCCGGAGACTGTGGTACCACGCAGGGGAGAATGGACACTAGAGGTCCGAGGGGTCGCTGGTCAGGTGGCACGTCCTCCTCCCTTGCTCCCTCAGCAGCAGCATACTCCAGCCTTGGGACCCAGGCCCGCCGAGGCTCCAGGGGTGTGACTCCAACCGATAACGTCGCAGAGGCCTGAGGTAACAGAGGAAAAGCATTTCTTAACCCCTTCCTTGCCTTGTCTTTGAATACTCCTTTTCCCTTTCAGCATAGTTAATAAACAACGTTGCGTCTGTTTGAGTTCTACAGCCCCTTGATGCAATTATAATCGGAGCTGTCCCTGGAGCGTTTCGGGTTCTTTGCCCTGTCAGTTTATTGAGGAAAGTTTTGTAGCGCTCCCTATGCTTTCGGTTCGGTCGCCCTTGATGAGCACTTTTTGATACGTTAAGCGTGTGTCTGAGAATCCCAGCTTCCTACTTCCCCCTTCCCGGGTCTCCAATATCCCCCCTCTGAGAACTCCACGCTTCTCTCTTCCCTTTGTAAACCTGTGTTTCCTTTGTATGCTGCTTCCTTTGTATCCCTATTTAGACTGCACATATAAGAGATAGCCTGGGATTTGTGCCTTGCTGCCTCTAATTTACCAGAATTAGTGAGATCATCGACTGCTCCATCCATGCTGCTGCAAATAGTATGAGATCATTTTGTTCTGTGGATGAGTGGTAGTCGAGGGAATGTAGGTAGCAGAACAGCTTTCTGCATTCACCCCGCGCTCGACATGTCGTTCCTTTGTATGTCTTGGCTGTGGTAAAGGGTACCACAACGACCGCTGGGGTGCAAGTGCTTCCTTCCAATGATGCTGGTCTCTGGTTATACGACCTGCAGCGTGTGTGCCGAATCTCGGGGTCCCTCCAGTGTTTAGTTTGGTAAGGAACTTGCCTACTGACCTTCATACCGGCTGTTACCAATTTACGATCCCGGAAACAGCAATGGTAGGCTTCCCTTTTGGGCATGCCCTCTTGAGCACTTAACGCTTTTAGCGTTTGTGAGGACTGCAGCCAGGGAAACCCTCGCCTAGCTTCCTTTGCACTCTCTAATCATGACAGATCCTGAGCATCTTTTCATTTGAATGTGCTGTTTTCTAAAACGCGGGTGAGTACCACTGAGGTCTTGAAAGGTTTCTGCCTGAGAGTCGGTCGTGCTTTGAATTCACTTCAGATTACCTAGCCCAGGATAATTCTTGAGGGCAGGGCTGCGTTTGCAAAGAGGCAGGCCGCAGGCATTGTGAATGATAGGTGCCCTTCGGCACGGTTTGTTAGGTTGTTACGGCAGTGTGCCACAAGGCGGCAGCACTACTCCGTGTCCTCTCTGGTAACTTGGGGAAACAAAGCCTTAGCGGGGGTCCCGGTGTTGGACGGGACATGGGGAGTCGAACGTGGCTAAACACACACCCCAGGGCTTGTGTATCCTCGCCTCCTGCCCCTTAACCTGCACTGCCCCACCCCAGGCGTATCGCAAGACTTGTATGTGGGCTACTCGGTGGGGTCCGTGCTTCGCAGGTGGGGCGGCTGTAACGAAGTGGGCTGGAGGTGGGGACCTGCCTAGCAGGAGCCGTGGAGAGCCGGTTTCCTCACAGCTCTTCCCTCTCAGCTGCTCCACCGTCACTTGGGTACACCAGGCTTTGCTTACCCGTAGGAGGGCCACGTTGGACCGGGAGACTGTGGTACCACGCAGGGGAGAATGGGCACTAGAGGTCCGAGGGGTCGCTGGTCAGGTGGCACGTCCTCCTCCCTTGCTCCCTCAGCAGCAGCATACTCCAGCCTTGGGACCCAGGCCCGCCGAGGCTCCAGGGGTGTGACTCCAGCCGATGACGTCGCAGAGGCCTGAGGTAACAGAGGAAAGGCATTTCTTAACCCCTTCCTTGCCTTGTCTTTGAATACTCCTTTTCCCTTTCAGCATAGTTAATAAACAACGTTGCGTCTGTTAGAGTTCTACAGCCCCTTGATGCAATTATAATCGGAGCTGTCCCTGGAGCGTTTCGGGTTCTTTGCCCTGTCAGTTTATTGAGGAAAGTTTTGTGGCGCTCCCTATGCTTTCGGTTGGGTCGCCCTTGATGAGCACTTTTTGATACGGTAAGCGTGTGTCTGAGAATCCCAGCTTCCTACTTCCCCCTTCCCGGGTCTCCAATATCCCCCTCTGAGAACTCCACGCTTCTCTCTTCCCTTTGTAAACCTGTGTTTCCTTTGTATGCTGCTTCCTTTGTATCCCTATTTAGACTGCACATATAAGAGATAGCCTGGGATTTGTGCCTTGCTGCCTCTAATTTACCAGAATTAGTGAGATCATCGACTGCTCCATCCATGCTGCTGCAAATAGTATGAGATCATTTTGTTCTGTGGATGAGTGGTAGTCGAGGGAATGTAGGTAGCAGAACAGCTTTCTGCATTCACCCCGCGCTCGACATGTCGTTCCTTTGTATGTCTTGGCTGTGGTAAAGGGTACCACAACGACCGCTGGGGTGCAAGTGCTTCCTTCCAATGATGCTGGTCTCTGGTTATACGACCTGCAGCGTGTGTGCCGAATCTCGGGGTCCCTCCAGTGTTTAGTTTGGTAAGGAACTTGCCTAGTGACCTTCATACCGGCTGTTACCAATTTACGATCCCGGCAACAGCAATGGTAGGCTTCCCTTTTGGGCATGCCCTCTTGAGCACTTAACGCTTTTAGCGTTTGTGAGGACTGCAGCCAGGGAAACCCTCGCCTAGCTTCCTTTGCACTGTCTAATCATGACAGATCCTGAGCATCTTTTCTTTTGAATGTGCTGTTTTCTAAAACGCGGGTGAGTACCACTGAGGTCTTGAAAGGTTTCTGCCTGAGAGTCGGCCCTGCTTTGAATTCACTTCAGATTACCTAGCCCAGGATATTTCTTGAGGGCAGGGCTGCGTTTGCAAAGCGGCAGGCCGCAGGCATTGTGAATGATAGGTGCCCTTCGGCACGGTTTGTAAGGTTGTTACGGCAGTGTGCCACAAGGCGGCAGCACTACTCCGTGTCCTCTCTGGTAACTTGGGGAAACAAAGCCTTAGCGGGGGTCCCGGTGTTGGACGGGACATGGGGAGTCGAACGTGGCTAAACACACACCCCAGGGCTTGTGTATCCTCGCCTCCTGCCCCTTAACCTGCACTGCCCCACCCCAGGCATATCGCAAGACTTGTAAGTGGGCTACTCGGTGGGTGCCGTGCTTCGCAGGTGGGGCGGCTGTAACGAAGTGGGCTGGAGGTGGGGACCTGCCTAGCAGGAGCCGTGGAGAGCCGGTTTCCTCACAGCTCTTCCCTCTCAGCTGCTCCACCGTCACTTGGGTACACCAGGCTTTGCTTACCCGTAGGAGGGCCACGTTGGACCGGGAGACTGTGGTACCACGCAGGGGAGAATGGGCACTAGAGGTCCGAGGGGTCGCTGGTCAGGTGGCACGTCCTCCTCCCTTGCTCCCTCAGCAGCAGCATACTCCAGCCTTGGGACCCAGGCCCGCCGAGGCTCCAGGGGTGTGACTCCAGCCGATGACGTCGCAGAGGCCTGAGGTAACAGAGGAAAGGCATTTCTTAACCCCTTCCTTGCCTTGTCTTTGAATACTCCTTTTCCCTTTCAGCATAGTTAATAAACAACGTTGCGTCTGTTTGAGTTCTACAGCCCCTTGATGCAATTATAATCGGAGCTGTCCCTGGAGCGTTTCGGGTTCTTTGCCCTGTCAGTTTATTGAGGAAAGTTTTGTAGCGCTCCCTATGCTTTCGGTTGGGTCGCCCTTGATGAGCACTTTTTGATACGTTAAGCGTGTGTCTGAGAATCCCAGCTTCCTACTTCCCCCTTCCCGGGTCTCCAATATCCCCCTCTGAGAACTCCACGCTTCTCTCTTCCCTTTGTAAACCTGTGTTTCCTTTGTATGCTGCTTCCTTTGTATCCCTATTTAGACTGCACATATAAGAGATAGCCTGGGATTTGTGCCTTGCTGCCTCTAATTTACCAGAATCAGTGAGATCATCGACTGCTCCATCCATGGTGCTGCAAATAGTATGAGATCATTTTGTTCTGTGGATGAGTGGTAGTCGAGGGAATGTAGGTAGCAGAACAGCTTTCTGCATTCACCCCGCGCTCGACATGTCGTTCCTTTGTATGTCTTGGCTGTGGTAAAGGGTACCACAACGACCGCTGGGGTGCAAGTGCTTCCTTCCAATGATGCTAGTCTCTGGTTATACGACCTGCAGCGGGTTTGCGGAATCTCGGGGTCCCTCCAGTGTTTAGTTTGGTAAGGAACTTGCCTACTGACCTTCATACCGGCTGTTACCAATTTACGATCCCGGCAACAGCAATGGTAGGCTTCCCTTTTGGGCATGCCCTCTTGAGCACTTAACGCTTTTAGCGTTTGTGAGGACTGCAGCCAGGGAAACCCTCGCCTAGCTTCCTTTGCACTGTCTAATCATGAGAGATCCTGAGCATCTTTTCATTTGAATGTGCTGTTTTCTAAAACGCGGGTGAGCACCACTGAGGTCTTGAAAGGTTTCTGCCTGAGAGTCGGCCCTGCTTTGAATTCACTTCAGATTACCTAGCCCAGGATATTTCTTGAGGGCAGGGCTGCGTTTGCAAAGCGGCAGGCCGCAGGCATTGTGAATGATAGGTGCCCTTCGGCACGGTTTGTAAGGTTGTTACGGCAGTGTGCCACAAGGCGGCAGCACTACTCCGTGTCCTCTCTGGTAACTTGGGGAAACAAAGCCTTAGCTGGGGTCCCGGTGTTGGACGGGACATGGGGAGTCGAACGTGGCTAAACACACACCCCAGGGCTTGTGTATCCTCGCCTCCTGCCCCTTAACCTGCACTGCCGCACCCCAGGCGTATCGCAACACTTGTAAGTGGGCTACTCGGTGGGTGCCGTGCTTCGCAGGTGGGGCGACTCTAACGAAGTGGGCTGGAGGTGGGGACCTGCCTAGCAGGAGCCGTGGAGAGCCGGTTTCCTCACAGCTCTTCCCACTCAGCTGCTCCACCGTCACTTGAGTACACCAGGATTTGCTTACCCGTAGGAGGGCCACGTTGGACCCGGAGACTGTGGTACCACGCAGGGGAGAATGGACACTAGAGGTCCGAGGGGTCGCTGGTCAGGTGGCACGTCCTCCTCCCTTGCTCCCTCAGCAGCAGCATACTCCAGCCTTGGGACCCAGGCCCGCCGAGGCTCCAGGGGTGTGACTCCAACCGATAACGTCGCAGAGGCCTGAGGTAACAGAGGAAAAGCATTTCTTAACCCCTTCCTTGCCTTGTCTTTGAATACTCCTTTTCCCTTTCAGCATAGTTAATAAACAACGTTGCGTCTGTTTGAGTTCTACAGCCCCTTGATGCAATTATAATCGGAGCTGTCCCTGGAGCGTTTCGGGTTCTTCGCCCTGTCAGTTTATTGAGGAAAGTTTTGTAGCGCTCCCTATGCTTTCGGTTCGGTCGCCCTTGATGCGCACTTTTTGATACGTTAAGCGTGTGTCTGAGAATCCCAGCTTCCTACTTCCCCCTTCCCGGGTCTCCAATATCCCCCTCTGAGAACTCCACGCTTCTCTCTTCCCTTTGTAAACCTGTGTTTCCTTTGTATGCTGCTTCCTTTGTATCCCTATTTAGAATGCACATATAAGAGATAGCCTGGGATTTGTGCCTTGCTGCCTCTAATTTACCAGAATTAGTGAGATCATCGACTGCTCCATCCATGCTGCTGCAAATAGTATGAGATCATTTTGTTCCGTGGATGAGTGGTAGTCGAGGGAATGTAGGTAGCAGAACAGCTTTCTGCATTCACCCCGCGCTCGACATGTCGTTCCTTTGTATGTCTTGGCTGTGGTAAAGGGTACCACAACGACCGCTGGGGTGCAAGTGCTTCCTTCCAATGATGCTGGTCTCTGGTTATACGACCTGCAGCGTGTGTGCCGAATCTCGGGGTCCCTCCAGTGTTTAGTTTGGTAAGGAACTTGCCTACTGACCTTCATACCGGCTGTTACCAATTTACGATCCCGGAAACAGCAATGGTAGGCTTCCCTTTTGGGCATGCCCTCTTGAGCACTTAACGCTTTTAGCGTTTGTGAGGAGTGCAGCCAGGGAAACCCTCGCCTAGCTTCCTTTGCACTGTCTAATCATGACAGATCCTGAGCATCTTTTCATTTGAATGTGCTGTTTTCTAAAACGCGGGTGAGCACCACTGAGGTCTTGAAAGGTTTCTGCCTGAGAGTCGGCCCTGCTTTGAATTCACTTCAGATTACCTAGCCCAGGATATTTCTTGAGGGCAGGGCTGCGTTTGCAAAGCGGCAGGCCGCAGGCATTGTGAATGATAGGTGCCCTTCGGCACGGTTTGTAAGGTTGTTACGGCAGTGTGCCACAAGGCGGCAGCACTACTCCGTGTCCTCTCTGGTAACTTGGGGAAACAAAGCCTTAGCGGGGGTCCCGGTGTTGGACGGGACATGGGGAGTCGAACGTGGCTAAACACACACCCCAGGGCTTGTGTATCCTCGCCTCCTCCCCCTTAACCTGCACTGCTGCACCCCAGGCGTATCGCAAGACTTATAAGTGGGCTACTCGGTGGGTGCCGTGCTTCGCAGGTGGGGCGACTCTAACGAAGTGGGCTGGAGGTGGGAACCTGCCTAGCAGGAGCTGTGGAGAGCCGGTTTCCTCACAGCTCTTCCCTCTCAGCTGCTCCACCGTCACTTGGGTACACCAGGCTTTGCTTACCCGTAGGAGGGCCACGTTGGACCCGGAGACTGTGGTACCACGCAGGGGAGAATGGGCACTAGAGGTCCGAGGGGTCGCTGGTCAGGTGGCACGTCCTCCTCCCTTGCTCCCTCAGCAGCAGCATACGCCAGCCTTGGGACCCAGGCCCGCCGAGGCTCCAGGGGTGTGACTCCAGCCGATGACGTCGCAGAGGCCTGAGGTAACAGAGGAAAGGCATTTCTTAACCCCTTCCTTGCCTTGTCTTTGAATACTCCTTTTCCCTTTCAGCATAGTTAATAAACAACGTTGCGCCTGTTTGAGTTCTACAGCCCCTTGATGCAATTATAATCGGAGCTGTCCCTGTAGCGTTTCGGGTTCTTTGCCCTGTCAGTTTATTGAGGAAAGTTTTGTAGCGCTCCCTATGCTTTCGGTTCGGTCGCCCTTGATGCGCACTTTTTGATACGTTAAGCGTGTGTCTGAGAATCCCAGCTTCCTACTTCCCCCTTCCCGGGTCTCCAATATCCCCCTCTGAGAACTCCACGCTTCTCTCTTCCCTTTGTAAACCTGTGTTTCCTTTGTATGCTGCTTCCTTTGTATCCCTATTTAGACTGCACATATAAGAGATAGCCTGGGATTTGTGCCTTGCTGCCTCTAATTTACCAGAATGAGTGAGATCATCGACTGCTCCATCCATGCTGCTGCAAATAGTATGAGATCATTTTGTTCTGTGGATGAGTGGTAGTCGAGGGAATGTAGGTAGCAGAACAGCTTTCTGCATTCACCCCGCGCTCGACATGTCGTTCCTTTGTATGTCTTGGCTGTGGTAAAGGGTACCACAACGACCGCTGGGGTGCAAGTGCTTCCTTCCAATGATGCTGGTCTCTGGTTATATGACCTGCAGCGTGTGTGCCGAATCTCGGGGTCCCTCCAGTGTTTAGTTTGGTAAGGAACTTGCCTACTGACCTTCATACCGGCTGTTAGCAATTTACGATCCCGGCAACAGCAATGGTAGGCTTCCCTTTTGGGCATGCCCTCTTGAGCACTTAACGCTTTTAGCGTTTGTGAGGACTGCAGCCAGGGAAACCCTCGCCTAGCTTCCTTTGCACTCTCTAATAATGACAGATCCTGAGCATCTTTTCATTTGAATGTGCTGTTTTCTAAAACGCCGGTGAGCACCACTGAAGTCTTGAAAGGTTTCTGCCTGAGAGTCGGCCGTGCTTTGAATTCACTTCAGATTACCTAGCCCAGGATAATTCTTGAGGGCAGGGCTGCGTTTGCAAAGAGGCAGGCCGCAGGCATTGTGAATGATAGGTGCCCTTCGGCACGGTTTGTAAGGTTGTTACGGCAGTGTGCCACAAGGCGGCAGCACTACTCCGTGTCCTCTCTGGTAACTTGGGGAAACAAAGCCTTAGCGGGGGTCCCGGTGTTGGACGGGACATGGGGAGTCGAACGTGGCTAAACACACACCCCAGGGCTTGTGTATCCTCGCCTCCTGCCCCTTAACCTGCACTGCCCCACCCCAGGCGTATCGCAAGACTTGTAAGTGGCTACTCGGTGGGTGCCGTGCTTCGCAGGTGGGGCGACTCTAACGAAGTGGGCTGGAGGTGGGAACCTGCCTAGCAGGAGCCGTGGAGAGCCGGTTTCCTCACAGCTCTTCCCTCTCAGCTGCTCCACCGTCACTTGGGTACACCAGGCTTTGCTTACCCGTAGGAGGGCCACGTTGGACCGGGAGACTGTGGTACCACGCAGGGGAAAATGGGCACTAGAGGTCCGAGGGGTCGCTGGTCAGGTGGCACGTCCTCCTCCCTTGCTCCCTCAGCAGCAGCATACTCCAGTCTTGGGACCCAGGCCCGCCGAGGCTCCAGGGGTGTGACTCCAGCCGATGACGTCGCAGAGGCCTGAGGTAACAGAGGAAAGGCATTTCTTAACCCCTTCCTTGCCTTGTCTTTGAATACTCCTTTTCCCTTTCAGCATAGTTAATAAACAACGTTGCGTCTGTTTGCGTTCTACAGCCCCTTGATGCAATTATAATCGGAGCTGTCCCTGGAGCGTTTCGGGTTCTTTGCCCTGTCAGTTTATTGAGGAAAGTTTTGTAGCGCTCCCTATGCTTTCGGTTCGGTCGCCCTTGATGCGCACTTTTTGATACGTTAAGCGTGTGTCTGAGAATCCCAGCTTCCTACTTCCCCCTTCCCGGGTCTCCAATATCCCCCCTCTGAGAACTCCACGCTTCTCTCTTCCCTTTGTAAACCTGTGTTTCCTTTGTATGCTGCTTCCTTTGTATCCCTATTTAGACTGCACATATAAGAGATAGCCTGGGATTTGTGCCTTGCTGCCTCTAATTTACCAGAATGAGTGAGATCATCGACTGCTCCATCCATGCTGCTGCAAATAGTATGAGATCATTTTGTTCTGTGGATGAGTGGTAGTCGAGGGAATGTAGGTAGCAGAACAGCTTTCTGCATTCACCCCGCGCTCGACATGTCGTTCCTTTGTATGTCTTGGCTGTGGTAAAGGGTACCACAACGACCGCTGGGGTGCAAGTGCTTCCTTCCAATGATGCTGGTCTCTGGTTATACGACCTGCAGCGTGTGTGCCGAATCTCGGGGTCCCTCCAGTGTTTAGTTTGGTAAGGAACTTGCCTAGTGACCTTCATACCGGCTGTTACCAATTTACGATCCCGGCAACAGCAATGGTAGGCTTCCCTTTTGGGCATGCCCTCTTGAGCACTTAACGCTTTTAGCGTTGGTGAGGACTGCAGCCAGGGAAACCCTCGCCTAGCTTCCTTTGCACTGTCTAATCATGACAGATCCTGAGCATCTTTTCATTTGAATGTGCTGTTTTCTAAAACGCGGGTGAGTACCACTGAGGTCTTGAAAGGTTTCTGCCTGAGAGTCGGCCCTGCTTTGAATTCACTTCAGATTACCTAGCCCAGGATATTTCTTGAGGGCAGGGCTGCGTTTGCAAAGCGGCAGGCCGCAGGCATTGTGAATGATAGGTGCCCTTCGGCACGGTTTGTAAGGTTGTTACGGCAGTGTGCCACAAGGCGGCAGCACTACTCCGTGTCCTCTCTGGTAACTTGGGGAAACAAAGCCTTAGCGGGGGTCCCGGTGTTGGACGGGACATGGGGAGTCGAACGTGGCTAAACACACACCCCAGGGCTTGTGTATCCTCGCCTCCTGCCCCTTAACCTGCACTGCCCCACCCCAGGCGTATCGCAAGACTTGTAAGTGGCTACTCGGTGGGTGCCGTGCTTCGCAGGTGGGGCGACTCTAACGAAGTGGGCTGGAGGTGGGAACCTGCCTAGCAGGAGCCGTGGAGAGCCGGTTTCCTCACAGCTCTTCCCTCTCAGCTGCTCCACCGTCACTTGGGTACACCAGGCTTTGCTTACCCGTAGGAGGGCCACGTTGGACCGGGAGACTGTGGTACCACGCAGGGGAAAATGGGCACTAGAGGTCCGAGGGGTCGCTGGTCAGGTGGCACGTCCTCCTCCCTTGCTCCCTCAGCAGCAGCATACTCCAGTCTTGGGACCCAGGCCCGCCGAGGCTCCAGGGGTGTGACTCCAGCCGATGACGTCGCAGAGGCCTGAGGTAACAGAGGAAAGGCATTTCTTAACCCCTTCCTTGCCTTGTCTTTGAATACTCCTTTTCCCTTTCAGCATAGTTAATAAACAACGTTGCGTCTGTTTGCGTTCTACAGCCCCTTGATGCAATTATAATCGGAGCTGTCCCTGGAGCGTTTCGGGTTCTTTGCCCTGTCAGTTTATTGAGGAAAGTTTTGTAGCGCTCCCTATGCTTTCGGTTCGGTCGCCCTTGATGCGCACTTTTTGATACGTTAAGCGTGTGTCTGAGAATCCCAGCTTCCTACTTCCCCCTTCCCGGGTCTCCAATATCCCCCCTCTGAGAACTCCACGCTTCTCTCTTCCCTTTGTAAACCTGTGTTTCCTTTGTATGCTGCTTCCTTTGTATCCCTATTTAGACTGCACATATAAGAGATAGCCTGGGATTTGTGCCTTGCTGCCTCTAATTTACCAGAATGAGTGAGATCATCGACTGCTCCATCCATGCTGCTGCAAATAGTATGAGATCATTTTGTTCTGTGGATGAGTGGTAGTCGAGGGAATGTAGGTAGCAGAACAGCTTTCTGCATTCACCCCGCGCTCGACATGTCGTTCCTTTGTATGTCTTGGCTGTGGTAAAGGGTACCACAACGACCGCTGGGGTGCAAGTGCTTCCTTCCAATGATGCTGGTCTCTGGTTATACGACCTGCAGCGTGTGTGCCGAATCTCGGGGTCCCTCCAGTGTTTAGTTTGGTAAGGAACTTGCCTAGTGACCTTCATACCGGCTGTTACCAATTTACGATCCCGGCAACAGCAATGGTAGGCTTCCCTTTTGGGCATGCCCTCTTGAGCACTTAACGCTTTTAGCGTTGGTGAGGACTGCAGCCAGGGAAACCCTCGCCTAGCTTCCTTTGCACTGTCTAATCATGACAGATCCTGAGCATCTTTTCATTTGAATGTGCTGTTTTCTAAAACGCGGGTGAGTACCACTGAGGTCTTGAAAGGTTTCTGCCTGAGAGTCGGCCCTGCTTTGAATTCACTTCAGATTACCTAGCCCAGGATATTTCTTGAGGGCAGGGCTGCGTTTGCAAAGCGGCAGGCCGCAGGCATTGTGAATGATAGGTGCCCTTCGGCACGGTTTGTAAGGTTGTTACGGCAGTGTGCCACAAGGCGGCAGCACTACTCCGTGTCCTCTCTGGTAACTTGGGGAAACAAAGCCTTAGCGGGGGTCCCGGTGTTGGACGGGACATGGGGAGTCGAACGTGGCTAAACACACACCCCAGGGCTTGTGTATCCTCGCCTCCTGCCCCTTAACCTGCACTGCCCCACCCCAGGCATATCGCAAGACTTGTAAGTGGGCTACTCGGTGGGTGCCGTGCTTCGCAGGTGGGGCGACTCTAACGAAGTGGGCTGGAGGTGGGGACCTGCCTAGCAGGAGCCGTGGAGAGCCGGTTTCCTCACAGCTCTTCCCTCTCAGCTGCTCCACCGTCACTTGGGTACACCAGGCTTTGCTTACCCGTAGGAGGGCCACGTTGGACCGGGAGACTGTGGTACCACGCAGGGGAGAATGGGCACTAGAGGTCCGAGGGGTCGCTGGTCAGGTGGCACGTCCTCCTCCCTTGCTCCCTCAGCAGCAGCATACTCCAGCCTTGGGACTTAGGCCCGCCAAGGCTCCAGGGGTGTGACTCCAGCCGATGACGTCGCAGAGGCCTGAGGTAACAGAGGAAAGGCATTTCTTAACCCCTTCCTTGCCTTGTCTTTGAATACTCCTTTTCCCTTTCAGCATAGTTAATAAACAACGTTGCGTCTGTTTGAGTTCTACAGCCCCTTGATGCAATTATAATCGGAGCTGTCCCTGGAGCGTTTCGGGTTCTTTGCCCTGTCAGTTTATTGAGGAAAGTTTTGTAGCGCTCCCTATGCTTTCGGTTGGGTCGCCCTTGATGAGCACTTTTTGATACGTTAAGCGTGTGTCTGAGAATCCCAGCTTCCTACTTCCCCCTTTCCGGGTCTCCAATATCCCCCTCTGAGAACTCCACGCTTCTCTCTTCCCTTTGTAAACCTGTGTTTCCTTTGTATGCTGCTTCCTTTGTATCCCTATTTAGAATGCACATATAAGAGATAGCCTGGGATTTGTGCCTTGCTGCCTCTAATTTACCAGAATTAGTGAGATCATCGACTGCTCCATCCATGCTGCTGCAAATAGTATGAGATCATTTTGTTCTGTGGATGAGTGGTAGTCGAGGGAATGTAGGTAGCAGAACAGCTTTCTGCATTCACCCCGCGCTCGACATGTCGTTCCTTTGTATGTCTTGGCTGTGGTAAAGGGTACCACAACGACCGCTGGGGTGCAAGTGCTTCCTTCCAATGATGCTAGTCTCTGGTTATACGACCTGCAGCGGGTTTGCGGAATCTCGGGGTCCCTCCAGTGTTTAGTTTGGTAAGGAACTTGCCTACTGACCTTCATACCGGCTGTTACCAATTTACGATCCCGGCAACAGCAATGGTAGGCTTCCCTTTTGGGCATGCCCTCTTGAGCACTTAACGCTTTTAGCGTTTGTGAGGACTGCAGCCAGGGAAACCCTCGCCTAGCTTCCTTTGCACTGTCTAATCATGAGAGATCCTGAGCATCTTTTCATTTGAATGTGCTGTTTTCTAAAACGCGGGTGAGCACCACTGAGGTCTTGAAAGGTTTCTGCCTGAGAGTCGGCCCTGCTTTGAATTCACTTCAGATTACCTAGCCCAGGATATTTCTTGAGGGCAGGGCTGCGTTTGCAAAGCGGCAGGCCGCAGGCATTGTGAATGATAGGTGCCCTTCGGCACGGTTTGTAAGGTTGTTACGGCAGTGTGCCACAAGGCGGCAGCACTACTCCGTGTCCTCTCTGGTAACTTGGGGAAACAAAGCCTTAGCGGGGGTCCCGGTGTTGGACGGGACATGGGGAGTCGAACGTGGCTAAACACACACCCCAGGGCTTGTGTATCCTCGCCTCCTGCCCCTTAACCTGCACTGCCGCACCCCAGGCGTATCGCAACACTTGTAAGTGGGCTACTCGGTGGGTGCCGTGCTTCGCAGGTGGGGCGACTCTAACGAAGTGGGCTGGAGGTGGGGACCTGCCTAGCAGGAGCCGTGGAGAGCCGGTTTCCTCACAGCTCTTCCCACTCAGCTGCTCCACCGTCACTTGAGTACACCAGGATTTGCTTACCCGTAGGAGGGCCACGTTGGACCCGGAGACTGTGGTACCACGCAGGGGAGAATGGACACTAGAGGTCCGAGGGGTCGCTGGTCAGGTGGCACGTCCTCCTCCCTTGCTCCCTCAGCAGCAGCATACTCCAGCCTTGGGACCCAGGCCCGCCGAGGCTCCAGGGGTGTGACTCCAACCGATAACGTCGCAGAGGCCTGAGGTAACAGAGGAAAAGCATTTCTTAACCCCTTCCTTGCCTTGTCTTTGAATACTCCTTTTCCCTTTCAGCATAGTTAATAAACAACGTTGCGTCTGTTTGAGTTCTACAGCCCCTTGATGCAATTATAATCGGAGCTGTCCCTGGAGCGTTTCGGGTTCTTTGCCCTGTCAGTTTATTGAGGAAAGTTTTGTAGCGCTCCCTATGCTTTCGGTTCGGTCGCCCTTGATGCACACTTTTTGATACGTTAAGCGTGTGTCTGAGAATCCCAGCTTCCTACTTCCCCCTTCCCGGGTCTCCAATATCCCCCCTCTGAGAACTCCACGCTTCTCTCTTCCCTTTGTAAACCTGTGTTTCCTTTGTATGCTGCTTCCTTTGTATCCCTATTTAGACTGCACATATAAGAGATAGCCTGGGATTTGTGCCTTGCTGCCTCTAATTTACCAGAATTAGTGAGATCATCGACTGCTCCATCCATGCTGCTGCAAATAGTATGAGATCATTTTGTTCTGTGGATGAGTGGTAGTCGAGGGAATGTAGGTAGCAGAACAGCTTTCTGCATTCACCCCGCGCTCGACATGTCGTTCCTTTGTATGTCTTGGCTGTGGTAAAGGGTACCACAACGACCGCTGGGGTGCAAGTGCTTCCTTCCAATGATGCTGGTCTCTGGTTATACGACCTGCAGCGTGTGTGCCGAATCTCGGGGTCCCTCCAGTGTTTAGTTTGGTAAGGAACTTGCCTACTGACCTTCATACCGGCTGTTACCAATTTACGATCCCGGAAACAGCAATGGTAGGCTTCCCTTTTGGGCATGCCCTCTTGAGCACTTAACGCTTTTAGCGTTTGTGAGGACTGCAGCCAGGGAAACCCTCGCCTAGCTTCCTTTGCACTCTCTAATCATGACAGATCCTGAGCATCTTTTCATTTGAATGTGCTGTTTTCTAAAACGCGGGTGAGTACCACTGAGGTCTTGAAAGGTTTCTGCCTGAGAGTCGGTCGTGCTTTGAATTCACTTCAGATTACCTAGCCCAGGATAATTCTTGAGGGCAGGGCTGCGTTTGCAAAGAGGCAGGCCGCAGGCATTGTGAATGATAGGTGCCCTTCGGCACGGTTTGTTAGGTTGTTACGGCAGTGTGCCACAAGGCGGCAGCACTACTCCGTGTCCTCTCTGGTAACTTGGGGAAACAAAGCCTTAGCGGGGGTCCCGGTGTTGGACGGGACATGGGGAGTCGAACGTGGCTAAACACACACCCCAGGGCTTGTGTATCCTCGCCTCCTGCCCCTTAACCTGCACTGCCCCACCCCAGGCGTATCGCAAGACTTGTATGTGGGCTACTCGGTGGGGTCCGTGCTTCGCAGGTGGGGCGGCTGTAACGAAGTGGGCTGGAGGTGGGGACCTGCCTAGCAGGAGCCGTGGAGAGCCGGTTTCCTCACAGCTCTTCCCTCTCAGCTGCTCCACCGTCACTTGGGTACACCAGGCTTTGCTTACCCGTAGGAGGGCCACGTTGGACCGGGAGACTGTGGTACCACGCAGGGGAGAATGGGCACTAGAGGTCCGAGGGGTCGCTGGTCAGGTGGCACGTCCTCCTCCCTTGCTCCCTCAGCAGCAGCATACTCCAGCCTTGGGACCCAGGCCCGCCGAGGCTCCAGGGGTGTGACTCCAGCCGATGACGTCGCAGAGGCCTGAGGTAACAGAGGAAAGGCATTTCTTAACCCCTTCCTTGCCTTGTCTTTGAATACTCCTTTTCCCTTTCAGCATAGTTAATAAACAACGTTGCGTCTGTTTGAGTTCTACAGCCCCTTGATGCAATTATAATCGGAGCTGTCCCTGGAGCGTTTCGGGTTCTTTGCCCTGTCAGTTTATTGAGGAAAGTTTTGTGGCGCTCCCTATGCTTTCGGTTGGGTCGCCCTTGATGAGCACTTTTTGATACGGTAAGCGTGTGTCTGAGAATCCCAGCTTCCTACTTCCCCCTTCCCGGGTCTCCAATATCCCCCTCTGAGAACTCCACGCTTCTCTCTTCCCTTTGTAAACCTGTGTTTCCTTTGTATGCTGCTTCCTTTGTATCCCTATTTAGACTGCACATATAAGAGATAGCCTGGGATTTGTGCCTTGCTGCCTCTAATTTACCAGAATTAGTGAGATCATCGACTGCTCCATCCATGCTGCTGCAAATAGTATGAGATCATTTTGTTCTGTGGATGAGTGGTAGTCGAGGGAATGTAGGTAGCAGAACAGCTTTCTGCATTCACCCCGCGCTCGACATGTCGTTCCTTTGTATGTCTTGGCTGTGGTAAAGGGTACCACAACGACCGCTGGGGTGCAAGTGCTTCCTTCCAATGATGCTAGTCTCTGGTTATACGACCTGCAGCGGGTTTGCGGAATCTCGGGGTCCCTCCAGTGTTTAGTTTGGTAAGGAACTTGCCTACTGACCTTCATACCGGCTGTTACCAATTTACGATCCCGGCAACAGCAATGGTAGGCTTCCCTTTTGGGCATGCCCTCTTGAGCACTTAACGCTTTTAGCGTTTGTGAGGACTGCAGCCAGGGAAACCCTCGCCTAGCTTCCTTTGCACTGTCTAATCATGAGAGATCCTGAGCATCTTTTCATTTGAATGTGCTGTTTTCTAAAACGCGGGTGAGCACCACTGAGGTCTTGAAAGGTTTCTGCCTGAGAGTCGGCCCTGCTTTGAATTCACTTCAGATTACCTAGCCCAGGATATTTCTTGAGGGCAGGGCTGCGTTTGCAAAGCGGCAGGCCGCAGGCATTGTGAATGATAGGTGCCCTTCGGCACGGTTTGTAAGGTTGTTACGGCAGTGTGCCACAAGGCGGCAGCACTACTCCGTGTCCTCTCTGGTAACTTGGGGAAACAAAGCCTTAGCGGGGGTCCCGGTGTTGGACGGGACATGGGGAGTCGAACGTGGCTAAACACACACCCCAGGGCTTGTGTATCCTCGCCTCCTGCCCCTTAACCTGCACTGCCGCACCCCAGGCGTATCGCAACACTTGTAAGTGGGCTACTCGGTGGGTGCCGTGCTTCGCAGGTGGGGCGACTCTAACGAAGTGGGCTGGAGGTGGGGACCTGCCTAGCAGGAGCCGTGGAGAGCCGGTTTCCTCACAGCTCTTCCCACTCAGCTGCTCCACCGTCACTTGAGTACACCAGGATTTGCTTACCCGTAGGAGGGCCACGTTGGACCCGGAGACTGTGGTACCACGCAGGGGAGAATGGACACTAGAGGTCCGAGGGGTCGCTGGTCAGGTGGCACGTCCTCCTCCCTTGCTCCCTCAGCAGCAGCATACTCCAGCCTTGGGACCCAGGCCCGCCGAGGCTCCAGGGGTGTGACTCCAACCGATAACGTCGCAGAGGCCTGAGGTAACAGAGGAAAAGCATTTCTTAACCCCTTCCTTGCCTTGTCTTTGAATACTCCTTTTCCCTTTCAGCATAGTTAATAAACAACGTTGCGTCTGTTTGAGTTCTACAGCCCCTTGATGCAATTATAATCGGAGCTGTCCCTGGAGCGTTTCGGGTTCTTTGCCCTGTCAGTTTATTGAGGAAAGTTTTGTAGCGCTCCCTATGCTTTCGGTTCGGTCGCCCTTGATGCACACTTTTTGATACGTTAAGCGTGTGTCTGAGAATCCCAGCTTCCTACTTCCCCCTTCCCGGGTCTCCAATATCCCCCCTCTGAGAACTCCACGCTTCTCTCTTCCCTTTGTAAACCTGTGTTTCCTTTGTATGCTGCTTCCTTTGTATCCCTATTTAGAATGCACATATAAGAGATAGCCTGGGATTTGTGCCTTGCTGCCTCTAATTTACCAGAATTAGTGAGATCATCGACTGCTCCATCCATGCTGCTGCAAATAGTATGAGATCATTTTGTTCTGTGGATGAGTGGTAGTCGAGGGAATGTAGGTAGCAGAACAGCTTTCTGCATTCACCCCGCGCTCGACATGTCGTTCCTTTGTATGTCTTGGCTGTGGTAAAGGGTACCACAACGACCGCTGGGGTGCAAGTGCTTCCTTCCAATGATGCTGGTCTCTGGTTATACGACCTGCAGCGTGTGTGCCGAATCTCGGGGTCCCTCCAGTGTTTAGTTTGGTAAGGAACTTGCCTACTGACCTTCATACCGGCTGTTACCAATTTACGATCCCGGAAACAGCAATGGTAGGCTTCCCTTTTGGGCATGCCCTCTTGAGCACTTAACGCTTTTAGCGTTTGTGAGGACTGCAGCCAGGGAAACCCTCGCCTAGCTTCCTTTGCACTCTCTAATCATGACAGATCCTGAGCATCTTTTCATTTGAATGTGCTGTTTTCTAAAACGCGGGTGAGTACCACTGAGGTCTTGAAAGGTTTCTGCCTGAGAGTCGGTCGTGCTTTGAATTCACTTCAGATTACCTAGCCCAGGATAATTCTTGAGGGCAGGGCTGCGTTTGCAAAGAGGCAGGCCGCAGGCATTGTGAATGATAGGTGCCCTTCGGCACGGTTTGTAAGGTTGTTACGGCAGTGTGCCACAAGGCGGCAGCACTACTCCGTGTCCTCTCTGGTAACTTGGGGAAACAAAGCCTTAGCGGGGGTCCCGGTGTTGGACGGGACATGGGGAGTCGAACGTGGCTAAACACACACCCCAGGGCTTGTGTATCCTCGCCTCCTGCCCCTTAACCTGCACTGCCCCACCCCAGGCGTATCGCAAGACTTGTATGTGGGCTACTCGGTGGGTTCCGTGCTTCGCAGGTGGGGCGGCTGTAACGAAGTGGGCTGGAGGTGGGGACCTGCCTAGCAGGAGCCGTGGAGAGCCGGTTTCCTCACAGCTCTTCCCTCTCAGCTGCTCCACCGTCACTTGGGTACACCAGGCTTTGCTTACCCGTAGGAGGGCCACGTTGGACCGGGAGACTGTGGTACCACGCAGGGGAGAATGGGCACTAGAGGTCCGAGGGGTCGCTGGTCAGGTGGCACGTCCTCCTCCCTTGCTCCCTCAGCAGCAGCATACTCCAGCTTTGGGACCCAGGCCCGCCGAGGCTCCAGGGGTGTGACTCCAGCCGATGACGTCGCAGAGGCCTGAGGTAACAGAGGAAAGGCATTTCTTAACCCCTTCCTTGCCTTGTCTTTGAATACTCCTTTTCCCTTTCAGCATAGTTAATAAACAACGTTGCGTCTGTTTGAGTTCTACAGCCCCTTGATGCAATTATAATCGGAGCTGTCCCTGGAGCGTTTCGGGTTCTTTGCCCTGTCAGTTTATTGAGGAAAGTTTTGTGGCGCTCCCTATGCTTTCGGTTGGGTCGCCCTTGATGAGCACTTTTTGATACGGTAAGCGTGTGTCTGAGAATCCCAGCTTCCTACTTCCCCCTTCCCGGGTCTCCAATATCCCCCTCTGAGAACTCCACGCTTCTCTCTTCCCTTTGTAAACCTGTGTTTCCTTTGTATGCTGCTTCCTTTGTATCCCTATTTAGACTGCACATATAAGAGATAGCCTGGGATTTGTGCCTTGCTGCCTCTAATTTACCAGAATTAGTGAGATCATCGACTGCTCCATCCATGCTGCTGCAAATAGTATGAGATCATTTTGTTCTGTGGATGAGTGGTAGTCGAGGGAATGTAGGTAGCAGAACAGCTTTCTGCATTCACCCCGCGCTCGACATGTCGTTCCTTTGTATGACTTGGCTGTGGTAAAGGGTACCACAACGACCGCTGGGGTGCAAGTGCTTCCTTCCAATGATGCTGGTCTCTGGTTATACGACCTGCAGCGTGTGTGCCGAATCTCGGGGTCCCTCCAGTGTTTAGTTTGGTAAGGAACTTGCCTACTGACCTTCATACCGGCTGTTACCAATTTACGATCCCGGCAACAGCAATGGTAGGCTTCCCTTTTGGGCATGCCCTCTTGAGCACTTAACGCTTTTAGCGTTTGTGAGGACTGCAGCCAGGGAAACCCTCGCCTAGCTTCCTTTGCACTGTCTAATCATGACAGATCCTGAGCATCTTTTCATTTGAATGTGCTGTTTTCTAAAACGCGGGTGAGCACCACTGAGGTCTTGAAAGGTTTCTGCCTGAGAGTCGGCCCTGCTTTGAATTCACTTCAGATTACCTAGCCCAGGATATTTCTTGAGGGCAGGGCTGCGTTTGCAAAGCGGCAGGCCGCAGGCATTGTGAATGATAGGTGCCCTTCGGCACGGTTTGTAAGGTTGTTACGGCAGTGTGCCACAAGGCGGCAGCACTACTCCGTGTCCTCTCTGGTAACTTGGGGAAACAAAGCCTTAGCGGGGGTCCCGGTGTTGGACGGGACATGGGGAGTCGAACGTGGCTAAACACACACCCCAGGGCTTGTGTATCCTCGCCTCCTGCCCCTTAACCTGCACTGCCCCACCCCAGGCGTATCGCAAGACTTGTAAGTGGCTACTCGGTGGGTGCCGTGCTTCGCAGGTGGGGCGACTCTAACGAAGTGGGCTGGAGGTGGGAACCTGCCTAGCAGGAGCCGTGGAGAGCCGGTTTCCTCACAGCTCTTCCCTCTCAGCTGCTCCACCGTCACTTGGGTACACCAGGCTTTGCTTACCCGTAGGAGGGCCACGTTGGACCGGGAGACTGTGGTACCACGCAGGGGAAAATGGGCACTAGAGGTCCGAGGGGTCGCTGGTCAGGTGGCACGTCCTCCTCCCTTGCTCCCTCAGCAGCAGCATACTCCAGTCTTGGGACCCAGGCCCGCCGAGGCTCCAGGGGTGTGACTCCAGCCGATGACGTCGCAGAGGCCTGAGGTAACAGAGGAAAGGCATTTCTTAACCCCTTCCTTGCCTTGTCTTTGAATACTCCTTTTCCCTTTCAGCATAGTTAATAAACAACGTTGCGTCTGTTTGCGTTCTACAGCCCCTTGATGCAATTATAATCGGAGCTGTCCCTGGAGCGTTTCGGGTTCTTTGCCCTGTCAGTTTATTGAGGAAAGTTTTGTAGCGCTCCCTATGCTTTCGGTTCGGTCGCCCTTGATGCGCACTTTTTGATACGTTAAGCGTGTGTCTGAGAATCCCAGCTTCCTACTTCCCCCTTCCCGGGTCTCCAATATCCCCCCTCTGAGAACTCCACGCTTCTCTCTTCCCTTTGTAAACCTGTGTTTCCTTTGTATGCTGCTTCCTTTGTATCCCTATTTAGACTGCACATATAAGAGATAGCCTGGGATTTGTGCCTTGCTGCCTCTAATTTACCAGAATGAGTGAGATCATCGACTGCTCCATCCATGCTGCTGCAAATAGTATGAGATCATTTTGTTCTGTGGATGAGTGGTAGTCGAGGGAATGTAGGTAGCAGAACAGCTTTCTGCATTCACCCCGCGCTCGACATGTCGTTCCTTTGTATGTCTTGGCTGTGGTAAAGGGTACCACAACGACCGCTGGGGTGCAAGTGCTTCCTTCCAATGATGCTGGTCTCTGGTTATACGACCTGCAGCGTGTGTGCCGAATCTCGGGGTCCCTCCAGTGTTTAGTTTGGTAAGGAACTTGCCTAGTGACCTTCATACCGGCTGTTACCAATTTACGATCCCGGCAACAGCAATGGTAGGCTTCCCTTTTGGGCATGCCCTCTTGAGCACTTAACGCTTTTAGCGTTGGTGAGGACTGCAGCCAGGGAAACCCTCGCCTAGCTTCCTTTGCACTGTCTAATCATGACAGATCCTGAGCATCTTTTCATTTGAATGTGCTGTTTTCTAAAACGCGGGTGAGTACCACTGAGGTCTTGAAAGGTTTCTGCCTGAGAGTCGGCCCTGCTTTGAATTCACTTCAGATTACCTAGCCCAGGATATTTCTTGAGGGCAGGGCTGCGTTTGCAAAGCGGCAGGCCGCAGGCATTGTGAATGATAGGTGCCCTTCGGCACGGTTTGTAAGGTTGTTACGGCAGTGTGCCACAAGGCGGCAGCACTACTCCGTGTCCTCTCTGGTAACTTGGGGAAACAAAGCCTTAGCGGGGGTCCCGGTGTTGGACGGGACATGGGGAGTCGAACGTGGCTAAACACACACCCCAGGGCTTGTGTATCCTCGCCTCCTGCCCCTTAACCTGCACTGCCCCACCCCAGGCATATCGCAAGACTTGTAAGTGGGCTACTCGGTGGGTGCCGTGCTTCGCAGGTGGGGCGACTCTAACGAAGTGGGCTGGAGGTGGGGACCTGCCTAGCAGGAGCCGTGGAGAGCCGGTTTCCTCACAGCTCTTCCCTCTCAGCTGCTCCACCGTCACTTGGGTACACCAGGCTTTGCTTACCCGTAGGAGGGCCACGTTGGACCGGGAGACTGTGGTACCACGCAGGGGAGAATGGGCACTAGAGGTCCGAGGGGTCGCTGGTCAGGTGGCACGTCCTCCTCCCTTGCTCCCTCAGCAGCAGCATACTCCAGCCTTGGGACTTAGGCCCGCCAAGGCTCCAGGGGTGTGACTCCAGCCGATGACGTCGCAGAGGCCTGAGGTAACAGAGGAAAGGCATTTCTTAACCCCTTCCTTGCCTTGTCTTTGAATACTCCTTTTCCCTTTCAGCATAGTTAATAAACAACGTTGCGTCTGTTTGAGTTCTACAGCCCCTTGATGCAATTAAAATCGGAGCTGTCCCTGGAGCGTTTCGGGTTCTTTGCCCTGTCAGTTTATTGAGGAAAGTTTTGTAGCGCTCCCTATGCTTTCGGTTGGGTCGCCCTTGATGAGCACTTTTTGATACGTTAAGCGTGTGTCTGAGAATCCCAGCTTCCTACTTCCCCCTTTCCGGGTCTCCAATATCCCCCTCTGAGAACTCCACGCTTCTCTCTTCCCTTTGTAAACCTGTGTTTCCTTTGTATGCTGCTTCCTTTGTATCCCTATTTAGAATGCACATATAAGAGATAGCCTGGGATTTGTGCCTTGTTGCCTCTAATTTACCAGAATTAGTGAGATCATCGACTGCTCCATCCATGCTGCTGCAAATAGTATGAGATCATTTTGTTCTGTGGATGAGTGGTAGTCGAGGGAATGTAGGTAGCAGAACAGCTTTCTGCATTCACCCCGCGCTCGACATGTCGTTCCTTTGTATGTCTTGGCTGTGGTAAAGGGTACCACAACGACCGCTGGGGTGCAAGTGCTTCCTTCCAATGATGCTATTCTCTGGTTATACGACCTGCAGCGTGTGTACCGAATCTCGGGGTCCCTCCAGTGTTTAGTTTGGTAAGGAACTTGCCTACTGACCTTCATACCGGCTGTTACCAATTTACGATCCCGGCAACAGCAATGGCAGGCTTCCCTTTTGGGCATGCCCTCTTGTGCACTTAACGCTTTTAGCGTTTGTGAGGACTGCAGCCAGGGAAACCCTCGCCTAGCTTCCTTTGCACTCTCTAATCATGACAGATCCTGAGCATCTTTTCATTTAAATGTGCTGTTTTCTAAAACGCGGGTGAGTACCACTGAGGTCTTGAAAGTTTTCTGCCTGAGAGTCGGCCCTGCTTTGAATTCACTTCAGATTACCTAGCCCAGGATATTTCTTGAGGGCAGGGCTGCGTTTGCAAAGCGGCAGGCCGCAGGCATTGTGAATGATAGGTGCCCTTCGGCACGGTTTGTAAGGTTGTTACGGCAGTGTGCCACAAGGCGGCAGCACTACTCCGTGTCCTCTCTGGTAACTTGGGGAAACAAAGCCTTAGCGGGGGTCCCGGTGTTGGACGGGACATGGGGAGTCGAACGTGGCTAAACACACACCCCAGGGCTTGTGTATCCTCGCCTCCTCCCCCTTAACCTGCACTGCTGCACCCCAGGCGTATCGCAAGACTTATAAGTGGGCTACTCGGTGGGTGCCGTGCTTCGCAGGTGGGGCGACTCTAACGAAGTGGGCTGGAGGTGGGAACCTGCCTAGCAGGAGCTGTGGAGAGCCGGTTTCCTCACAGCTCTTCCCTCTCAGCTGCTCCACCGTCACTTGGGTACACCAGGCTTTGCTTACCCGTAGGAGGGCCACGTTGGACCCGGAGACTGTGGTACCACGCAGGGGAGAATGGGCACTAGAGGTCCGAGGGGTCGCTGGTCAGGTGGCACGTCCTCCTCCCTTGCTCCCTCAGCAGCAGCATACTCCAGCCTTGGGACCCAGGCCCGCCGAGGCTCCAGGGGTGTGACTCCAGCCGATGACGTGGCAGAGGCCTGAGGTAACAGAGGAAAGGCATTTCTTAACCCCTTCCTTGCCTTGTCTTTGAATACTCCTTTTCCCTTTCAGCATAGTTAATAAACAACGTTGCGTCTGTTTGAGTTCTACAGCCCCTTGATGCAATTATAATCGGAGCTGTCCCTGGAGCGTTTCGGGTTCTTTGCCCTGTCAGTTTATTGAGGAAAGTTTTGTAGCGCTCCCTATGCTTTCGGTTCGGTCGCCCTTGATGCGCACTTTTTGATACGTTAAGCGTGTGTCTGAGAATCCCAGCTTCCTACTTCCCCCTTCCCGGGTCTCCAATATCCCCCTCTGAGAACTCCACGCTTCTCTCTTCCCTTTGTAAACCTGTGTTTCCTTTGTATGCTGCTTCCTTTGTATCCCTATTTAGACTGCACATATAAGAGATAGCCTGGGATTTGTGCCTTGCTGCCTCTAATTTACCAGAATCAGTGAGATCATCGACTGCTCCATCCATGCTGCTGCAAATAGTATGAGATCATTTTGTTCTGTGGATGAGTGGTAGTCGAGGGAATGTAGGTAGCAGAACAGCTTTCTGCATTCACCCCGCGCTCGACATGTCGTTCCTTTGTATGTCTTGGCTGTGGTAAAGGGTACCACAACGACCGCTGGGGTGCAAGTGCTTCCTTCCAATGATGCTGGTCTCTGGTTATACGACCTGCAGCGTGTGTGCCGAATCTCGGGGTCCCTCCAGTGTTTAGTTTGGTAAGGAACTTGCCTACTGAACTTCATACCGGCTGTTACCAATTTACGATCACGGCAACAGCAATTGTAGGCTTCCCTTTTGGGCATGCCCTCTTGAGCACTTAACGCTTTTAGCGTTTGTGAGGACTGCAGCCAGGGAAACCCTCGCCTAGCTTCCTTTGCACTGTCTAATCATGACAGATCCTGAGCATCTTTTCATTTGAATGTGCTGTTTTCTAAAACGCGGGTGAGTACCACTGAGGTCTTGAAAGGTTTCTGCCTGAGAGTCGGCCCTGCTTTGAATTCACTTCAGATTACCTAGCCCAGGATATTTCTTGAGGGCAGGGCTGCGTTTGCAAAGCGGCAGGCCGCAGGCATTGTGAATGATAGGTGCCCTTCGGCACGGTTTGTAAGGTTGTTACGGCAGTGTGCCACAAGGCGGCAGCACTACTCCGTGTCCTCTCTGGTAACTTGGGGAAACAAAGCCTTAGCGGGGGTCCCGGTGTTGGACGGGACATGGGGAGTCGAACGTGGCTAAACACACACCCCAGGGCTTGTGTATCCTCGCCTCCTGCCCCTTAACCTGCACTGCCGCACCCCAGGCGTATCGCAAGACTTGTAAGTGGGCTACTCGGTGGGTGCCGTGCTTCGCAGGTGGGGCGACTCTAACGAAGTGGGCTGGAGGTGAGGACCTGCCTAGCAGGAGCCGTGGAGAGCCGGTTTCCTCACAGCTCTTCCCACTCAGCTGCTCCACCGTCACTTGGGTACACCAGGATTTGCTTACCCGTAGGAGGGCCACGTTGGACCGGGAGACTGTGGTACCACGTAGGGGAGAATGGACACTAGAGGTCCGAGGGGTCGCTGGTCAGGTGGCACGTCCTCCTCCCTTGCTCCCTCAGCAGCATCATACTCCAGCCTTGGGACCCAGGCCCGCCGAGGCTCCAGGGGTGTGACTCCAACCGATAACGTCGCAGAGGCCTGAGGTAACAGAGGAAAAGCATTTCTTAACCCCTTCCTTGCCTTGTCTTTGAATACTCCTTTTCCCTTTCAGCATAGTTAATAAACAACGTTGCGTCTGTTTGAGTTCTACAGCCCCTTGATGCAATTATAATCGGAGCTGTCCCTGGAGCGTTTCGGGTTCTTTGCCCTGTCAGTTTATTGAGGAAAGTTTTGTGGCGCTCCCTATGCTTTCGGTTGGGTCGCCCTTGATGAGCACTTTTTGATACGTTAAGCGTGTGTCTGAGAATCCCAGCTTCCTACTTCCCCCTTCCCGGGTCTCCAATATCCCCCTCTGAGAACTCCACGCTTCTCTCTTCCCTTTGTAAACCTGTGTTTCCTTTGTATGCTGCTTCCTTTGTATCCCTATTTAGACTGCACATATAAGAGATAGCGTGGGATTTGTGCCTTGCTGCCTCTAATTTACCAGAATTAGTGAGATCATCGACTGCTCCATCTATGCTGCTGCAAATAGTATGAGATCATTTTGTTCTGTGGATGAGTGGTAGTCAAGGGAATGTAGGTAGCAGAACAGCTTTCTGCATTCACCCCGCGCTCGACATGTCGTTCCTTTGTATGTCTTGGCTGTGGTAAAGGGTACCACAACGACCGCTGGGGTGGAAGTGCTTCCTTCCAATGATGCTGGTCTCTGGTTATACGACCTGCAGCGTGTGTGCCGAATCTCGGGGTCCCTCCAGTGTTTAGTTTGGTAAGGAACTTGCCTACTGACCTTCATACCGGCTGTTACCAATTTACGATCCCGGCAACAGCAATGGTAGGCTTCCCTTTTGGGCATGCCCTCTTGAGCACTTAACGCTTTTAGCGTTGGTGAGGACTGCAGCCAGGGAAACCCTCGCCTAGCTTCCTTTGCACTCTCTAATCATGACAGATCCTGAGCATCTTTTCATTTGAATGTGCTGTTTTCTAAAACGCGGGTGAGTACCACTGAGGTCTTGAAAGGTTTCTGCCTGAGAGTCGGCCCTGCTTTGAATTCACTTCAGATTACCTAGCCCAGGATATTTCTTGAGGGCAGGGCTGCGTTTGCAAAGCGGCAGGCCGCAGGCATTGTGAATGATAGGTGCCCTTCGGCACGGTTTGTAAGGTTGTTACGGCAGTGTGCCACAAGGCGGCAGCACTACTCCGTGTCCTCTCTGGTAACTTGGGGAAACAAAGCCTTAGCGGGGGTCCCGGTGTTGGACGGGACATGGGGAGTCGAACGTGGCTAAACACACACCCCAGGGCTTGTGTATCCTCGCCTCCTCCCCCTTAACCTGCACTGCTGCACCCCAGGCGTATCGCAAGACTTATAAGTGGGCTACTCGGTGGGTGCCGTGCTTCGCAGGTGGGGCGACTCTAACGAAGTGGGCTGGAGGTGGGAACCTGCCTAGCAGGAGCTGTGGAGAGCCGGATTCCTCACAGCTCTTCCCTCTCAGCTGCTCCACCGTCACTTGGGTACACCAGGCTTTGCTTACCCGTAGGAGGGCCACGTTGGACCCGGAGACTGTGGTACCACGCAGGGGAGAATGGGCACTAGAGGTCCGAGGGGTCGCTGGTCAGGTGGCACGTCCTCCTCCCTTGCTCCCTCAGCAGCAGCATACTCCAGCCTTGGGACCCAGGCCCGCCGAGGCTCCAGGGGTGTGACTCCAGCCGATGACGTGGCAGAGGCCTGAGGTAACAGAGGAAAGGCATTTCTTAACCCCTTCCTTGCCTTGTCTTTGAATACTCCTTTTCCCTTTCAGCATAGTTAATAAACAACGTTGCGTCTGTTTGAGTTCTACAGCCCCTTGATGCAATTATAATCGGAGCTGTCCCTGGAGCGTTTCGGGTTCTTTGCCCTGTCAGTTTATTGAGGAAAGTTTTGTAGCGCTCCCTATGCTTTCGGTTCGGTCGCCCTTGATGCGCACTTTTTGATACGTTAAGCGTGTGTCTGAGAATCCCAGCTTCCTACTTCCCCCTTCCCGGGTCTCCAATATCCCCCTCTGAGAACTCCACACTTCTCTCTTCCCTTTGTAAACCTGTGTTTCCTTTGTATGCTGCTTCCTTTGTATCCCTATTTAGACTGCACATATAAGAGATAGCCTGGGATTTGTGCCTTGCTGCCTCTAATTTACCAGAATGAGTGAGATCATCGACTGCTCCATCCATGCTGCTGCAAATAGTATGAGATCATTTTGTTCTGTGGATGAGTGGTAGTCGAGGGAATGTAGGTAGCAGAACAGCTTTCTGCATTCACCCCGCGCTCGACATGTCGTTCCTTTGTATGTCTTGGCTGTGGTAAAGGGTACCACAACGACCGCTGGGGTGCAAGTGCTTCCTTCCAATGATGCTGGTCTCTGGTTATACGACCTGCAGCGTGTGTGCCGAATCTCGGGGTCCCTCCAGTGTTTAGTTTGGTAAGGAACTTGCCTACTGACCTTCATACCGGCTGTTACCAATTTACGATCCCGGCAACAGCAATGGTAGGCTTCCCTTTTGGGCATGCCCTCTTGAGCACTTAACGCTTTTAGCGTTGGTGAGGACTGCAGCCAGGGAAACCCTCGCCTAGCTTCCTTTGCACTCTCTAATCATGACAGATCCTGAGCATCTTTTCATTTGAATGTGCTGTTTTCTAAAACGCGGGTGAGTACCACTGAGGTCTTGAAAGGTTTCTGCCTGAGAGTCGGCCCTGCTTTGAATTCACTTCAGATTACCTAGCCCAGGATATTTCTTGAGGGCAGGGCTGCGTTTGCAAAGCGGCAGGCCGCAGGCATTGTGAATGATAGGTGCCCTTCGGCACGGTTTGTAAGGTTGTTACGGCAGTGTGCCACAAGGCGGCAGCACTACTCCGTGTCCTCTCTGGTAACTTGGGGAAACAAAGCCTTAGCGGGGGTCCCGGTGTTGGACGGGACATGGGGAGTCGAACGTGGCTAAACACACACCCCAGGGCTTGTGTATCCTCGCCTCCTCCCCCTTAACCTGCACTGCTGCACCCCAGGCGTATCGCAAGACTTATAAGTGGGCTACTCGGTGGGTGCCGTGCTTCGCAGGTGGGGCGACTCTAACGAAGTGGGCTGGAGGTGGAAACCTGCCTAGCAGGAGCTGTGGAGAGCCGGTTTCCTCACAGCTCTTCCCTCTCAGCTGCTCCACCGTCACTTGGGTACACCAGGCTTTGCTTACCCGTAGGAGGGCCACGTTGGACCCGGAGACTGTGGTACCACGCAGGGGAGAATGGGCACTAGAGGTCCGAGGGGTCGCTGGTCAGGTGGCACGTCCTCCTCCCTTGCTCCCTCAGCAGCAGCATACTCCAGCCTTGGGACCCAGGCCCGCCGAGGCTCCAGGGGTGTGACTCCAGCCGATGACGTGGCAGAGGCCTGAGGTAACAGAGGAAAGGCATTTCTTAACCCCTTCCTTGCCTTGTCTTTGAATACTCCTTTTCCCTTTCAGCATAGTTAATAAACAACGTTGCGTCTGTTTGAGTTCTACAGCCCCTTGATGCAATTATAATCGGAGCTGTCCCTGGAGCGTTTCGGGTTCTTTGCCCTGTCAGTTTATTGAGGAAAGTTTTGTAGCGCTCCCTATGCTTTCGGTTCGGTCGCCCTTGATGCGCACTTTTTGATACGTTAAGCGTGTGTCTGAGAATCCCAGCTTCCTACTTCCCCCTTCCCGGGTCTCCAATATCCCCCTCTGAGAACTCCACACTTCTCTCTTCCCTTTGTAAACCTGTGTTTCCTTTGTATGCTGCTTCCTTTGTATCCCTATTTAGACTGCACATATAAGAGATAGCCTGGGATTTGTGCCTTGCTGCCTCTAATTTACCAGAATGAGTGAGATCATCGACTGCTCCATCCATGCTGCTGCAAATAGTATGAGATCATTTTGTTCTGTGGATGAGTGGTAGTCGAGGGAATGTAGGTAGCAGAACAGCTTTCTGCATTCACCCCGCGCTCGACATGTCGTTCCTTTGTATGTCTTGGCTGTGGTAAAGGGTACCACAACGACCGCTGGGGTGCAAGTGCTTCCTTCCAATGATGCTGGTCTCTGGTTATACGACCTGCAGCGTGTGTGCCGAATCTCGGGGTCCCTCCAGTGTTTAGTTTGGTAAGGAACTTGCCTACTGACCTTCATACCGGCTGTTACCAATTTACGATCCCGGCAACAGCAATGGTAGGCTTCCCTTTTGGGCATGCCCTCTTGAGCACTTAACGCTTTTAGCGTTTGTGAGGACTGCAGCCAGGGAAACCCTCGCCTAGCTTCCTTTGCACTCTCTAATCATGACAGATCCTGAGCATCTTTTCATTTGAATGTGCTGTTTTCTAAAACGCGGGTGAGTACCACTGAGGTCTTGAAAGGTTTCTGCCTGAGAGTCGGCCCTGCTTTGAATTCACTTCAGATTACCTAGCCCAGGATATTTCTTGAGGGCAGGGCTGCGTTTGCAAAGCGGCAGGCCGCAGGCATTGTGAATGATAGGTGCCCTTCGGCACGGTTTGTAAGGTTGTTACGGCAGTGTGCCACAAGGCGGCAGCACTACTCCGTGTCCTCTCTGGTAACTTGGGGAAACAAAGCCTTAGCGGGGGTCCCGGTGTTGGACGGGACATGGGGAGTCGAACGTGGCTAAACACACACCCCAGGGCTTGTGTATCCTCGCCTCCTGCCCCTTAACCTGCACTGCCGCACCCCAGGCGTATCGCAACACTTGTAAGTGGGCTACTCGGTGGGTGCCGTGCTTCGCAGGTGGGGCGACTCTAACGAAGTGGGCTGGAGGTGGGGACCTGCCTAGCAGGAGCCGTGGAGAGCCGGTTTCCTCACAGCTCTTCCCACTCAGCTGCTCCACCGTCACTTGGGTACACCAGGATTTGCTTACCCGTAGGAGGGCCACGTTGGACCGGGAGACTGTGGTACCACGTAGGGGAGAATGGACACTAGAGGTCCGAGGGGTCGCTGGTCAGGTGGCACGTCCTCCTCCCTTGCTCCCTCAGCAGCATCATACTCCAGCCTTGGGACCCAGGCCCGCCGAGGCTCCAGGGGTGTGACTCCAACCGATAACGTCGCAGAGGCCTGAGGTAACAGAGGAAAAGCATTTCTTAACCCCTTCCTTGCCTTGTCTTTGAATACTCCTTTTCCCTTTCAGCATAGTTAATAAACAACGTTGCGTCTGTTTGAGTTCTACAGCCCCTTGATGCAATTATAATCGGAGCTGTCCCTGGAGCGTTTCGGGTTCTTTGCCCTGTCAGTTTATTGAGGAAAGTTTTGTGGCGCTCCCTATGCTTTCGGTTGGGTCGCCCTTGATGAGCACTTTTTGATACGTTAAGCGTGTGTCTGAGAATCCCAGCTTCCTACTTCCCCCTTCCCGGGTCTCCAATATCCCCCTCTGAGAACTCCACGCTTCTCTCTTCCCTTTGTAAACCTGTGTTTCCTTTGTATGCTGCTTCCTTTGTATCCCTATTTAGACTGCACATATAAGAGATAGCCTGGGATTTGTGCCTTGCTGCCTCTAATTTACCAGAATTAGTGAGATCATCGACTGCTCCATCCATGCTGCTGCAAATAGTATGAGATCATTTTGTTCTGTGGATGAGTGGTAGTCAAGGGAATGTAGGTAGCAGAACAGCTTTCTGCATTCACCCCGCGCTCGACATGTCGTTCCTTTGTATGTCTTGGCTGTGGTAAAGGGTACCACAACGACCGCTGGGGTGGAAGTGCTTCCTTCCAATGATGCTGGTCTCTGGTTATACGACCTGCAGCGTGTGTGCCGAATCTCGGGGTCCCTCCAGTGTTTAGTTTGGTAAGGAACTTGCCTACTGACCTTCATACCGGCTGTTACCAATTTACGATCCCGGCAACAGCAATGGTAGGCTTCCCTTTTGGGCATGCCCTCTTGAGCACTTAACGCTTTTAGCGTTGGTGAGGACTGCAGCCAGGGAAACCCTCGCCTAGCTTCCTTTGCACTCTCTAATCATGACAGATCCTGAGCATCTTTTCATTTGAATGCGCTGTTTTCTAAAACGCGGGTGAGTACCACTGAGGTCTTGAAAGGTTTCTGCCTGAGAGTCGGCCCTGCTTTGAATTCACTTCAGATTACCTAGCTCAGGATATTTCTTGAGGGCAGGGCTGCGTTTGCAAAGCGGCAGGCCGCAGGCATTGTGAATGATAGGTGCCCTTCGGCACGGTTTGTAAGGTTGTTACGGCAGTGTGCCACAAGGCGGCAGCACTACTCCGTGTCCTCTCTGGTAACTTGGGGAAACAAAGCCTTAGCGGGGGTCCCGGTGTTGGACGGGACATGGGGAGTCGAACGTGGCTAAACACACACCCCAGGGCTTATGTGTCCTCGCCTCCTGCCCCTTAACCTGCACTGCCGCACCCCAGGCGTATCGCAAGACTTGTAAGTGGGCTACTCGGTGGGCGCCGTGCTTCGCAGGTGGGGCGACTCTAACGAAGTGGGCTGGAGGTGGGGACCTGCCTAGCAGGAGCCGTGGAGAGCCGGTTTCCTCACAGCTCTTCCCTCTCAGCTGCTCCACCGTCCCTTGGGTACACCAGGCTTTGCTTACCCGTAGGAGGGCCACGTTGGACCGGGAGACTGTGGTACCACGCAGGGGAGAATGGGCACTAGAGGTCCGAGGGGTCGCTGGTCAGGTGGCACGTCCTCCTCCCTTGCTCCCTCAGCAGCAGCATACTCCAGCCTTGGGACCCAGGCCCGCCAAGGCTCCAGGGGTGTGACTCCAGCCGATGACGTCGCAGAGGCCTGAGGTAACAGAGGAAAGGCATTTCTTAACCCCTTCCTTGCCTTGTCTTTGAATACTCCTTTTCCCTTTCAGCATAGTTAATAAACAACGTTGCGTCTGTTTGAGTTCTACAGCCCCTTGATGCAATTATAATCGGAGCTGTCCCTGGAGCGTTTCGGGTTCTTTGCCCTGTCAGTTTATTGAGGAAAGTTTTGTAGCGCTCCCTATGCTTTCGGTTGGGTCGCCCTTGATGAGCACTTTTTGATACGTTAAGCGTGTGTCTGAGAATCCCAGCTTCCTACTTCCCCCTTCCCGGGTCTCCAATATCCCCCTCTGAGAACTCCACGCTTCTCTCTTCCCTTTGTAAACCTGTGTTTCCTTTGTATGCTGCTTCCTTTGTATCCCTATTTAGACTGCACATATAAGAGATAGCCTGGGATTTGTGCCTTGCTGCCTCTAATTTACCAGAATGAGTGAGATCATCGACTGCTCCATCCATGCTGCTGCAAATAGTATGAGATCATTTTGTTCTGTGGATGAGTGGTAGTCGAGGGAATGTAGGTAGCAGAACAGCTTTCTGCATTCACCCCGCGCTCGACATGTCGTTCCTTTGTGTGTCTTGGCTGTGGTAAAGGGTACCACAACGACCGCTGGGGTGCAAGTGCTTCCTTCCAATGATGCTAGTCTCTGGTTATACGACCTGCAGCGGGTTTGCCGAATCTCGGGGTCCCTCCAGTGTTTAGTTTGGTAAGGAACTTGCCTACTGACCTTCATACCGGCTGTTACCAATTTACGATCCCGGCAACAGCAATGGTAGGCTTCCCTTTTGGGCATGCCCTCTTGAGCACTTAACGCTTTTAGCGTTTGTGAGGACTGCAGCCAGGGAAACCCTCGCCTAGCTTCCTTTGCACTGTCTAATCATGACAGATCCTGAGCATCTTTTCATTTGAATGTGCTGTTTTCTAAAACGCGGGTGAGCACCACTGAGGTCTTGAAAGGTTTCTGCCTGAGAGTCGGCCCTGCTTTGAATTCACTTCAGATTACCTAGCCCAGGATAATTCTTGAGGGCACGGCTGCGTTTGCAAAGCGGCAGGACGCAGGCATTGTGAATGATAGGTGCCCTTCGGCACGGTTTGTAAGGTTGTTACGGCAGTGTGCCACAAGGCGGCAGCACTACTCCGTGTCCTCTCTGGTAACTTGGGGAAACAAAGCCTTAGCGGGGGTCCCGGTGTTGGACGGGACATGGGGAGTCGAACGTGGCTAAACACACACCCCAGGGCTTGTGTATCCTCGCCTCCTGCCCCTTAACCTGCACTGCCGCACCCCAGGCGTATCGCAAGACTTGTAAGTGGGCTACTCGGTGGGTGCCGTGCTTCGCAGGTGGGGCGACTCTAACGAAGTGGGCTGGAGGTGGGAACCTGCCTAGCAGGAGCCGTGGAGAGCCGATGTCCTCACAGCTCTTCCCTCTCAGCTGCTCCACCGTCACTTGGGTACACCAGGCTTTGCTTACCCGTAGGAGGGCCACGTTGGACCGGGAGACTGTGGTACCACGCAGGGGAGAATGGGCACTAGAGGTCCGAGGGGTCGCTGGTCAGGTGGCACGTCCTCCTCCCTTGCTCCCTCAGCAGCAGCATACTCCAGCCTTGGGACCCAGGCCCGCCGAGGCTCCAGGGGTGTGACTCCAGCCGATGACGTCGCAGAGGCCTGAGGTAACAGAGGAAAGGCATTTCTTAACCCCTTCCTTGCCTTGTCTTTGAATACTCCTTTTCCCTTTCAGCATAGTTAATAAACAACCTTGCGTCTGTTTGAGTTCTACAGCGCCTTGATGCAATTATAATCGGAGCTGTCCCTGGAGCGTTTCGGGTTCTTTGCCAGGTCAGTTTATTGAGAAAAGTTTTGTGGCGCTCCCTATGCTTTCGGTTGGGTCGCCCTTGATGAGCACTTTTTGATACGTTAAGCGTGTGTCTGAGAATCCCAGCTTCCTACTTCCCCCTTCCCGGGTCTCCAATATCCCCCTCTGAGAACTCCACGCTTCTCTCTTCCCTTTGTAAACCTATGTTTCCTTTGTATGCTGCTTCCTTTGCATCCCTATTTAGACTGCACATATAAGAGATAGCCTGGGATTTGTGCCTTGCTGCCTCTAATTTACCAGAATTAGTGAGATCATCGACTGCTCCATCTATGCTGCTGCAAATAGTATGAGATCATTTTGTTCTGTGGATGAGTGGTAGTCGAGGGAATGTAGGTAGCAGAACAGCTTTCTGCATTCACCCCGCGCTCGACATGTCGTTCCTTTGTATGTCTTGGCTGTGGTAAAGGGTACCACAACGACCGCTGGGGTGCAAGTGCTTCCTTCCAATGATGCTGGTCTCTGGTTATACGACCTGCAGCGTGTGTGCCGAATCTCGGGGTCCCTCCAGTGTTTAGTTTGGTAAGGAACTTGCCTACTGACCTTCATACCGGCTGTTACCAATTTTCGATCCCGGCAACAGCAATGGTAGGCTTCCCTTTTGGGCATGCCCTCTTGAGCACTTAACGCTTTTAGCGTTTGTGAGGACTGCAGCCAGGGAAACCCTCGCCTAGCTTCCTTTGCACTGTCTAATCATGACAGATCCTGAGCATCTTTTCATTTGAATGTGCTGTTTTCTAAAACGCGGGTGAGTACCACTGAGGTCTTGAAAGGTTTCTGCCTGAGAGTCGGCCCTGCTTTGAATTCACTTCAGATTACCTAGCCCAGGATATTTCTTGAGGGCAGGGCTGCGTTTGCAAAGCGGCAGGCCGCAGGCATTGTGAATGATAGGTGCCCTTCGGCACGGTTTGTAAGGTTGTTACGGCAGTGTGCCACAAGGCGGCAGCACTACTCCGTGTCCTCTCTGGTAACTTGGGGAAACAAAGCCTTAGCGGGGGTCCCGGTGTTGGACGGGACATGGGGAGTCGAACGTGGCTAAACACACACCCCAGGGCTTGTGTATCCTCGCCTCCTGCCCCTTAACCTGCACTGCCGCACCCCAGGCGTATCGCAACACTTGTAAGTGGGCTACTCGGTGGGTGCCGTGCTTCGCAGGTGGGGCGACTCTAACGAAGTGGGCTGGAGGTGGGGACCTGCCTAGCAGGAGCCGTGGAGAGCCGGTTTCCTCACAGCTCTTCCCACTCAGCTGCTCCACCGTCACTTGAGTACACCAGGATTTGCTTACCCGTAGGAGGGCCACGTTGGACCCGGAGACTGTGGTACCACGCAGGGGAGAATGGACACTAGAGGTCCGAGGGGTCGCTGGTCAGGTGGCACGTCCTCCTCCCTTGCTCCCTCAGCAGCAGCATACTCCAGCCTTGGGACCCAGGCCCGCCGAGGCTCCAGGGGTGTGACTCCAACCGATAACGTCGCAGAGGCCTGAGGTAACAGAGGAAAAGCATTTCTTAACCCCTTCCTTGCCTTGTCTTTGAATACTCCTTTTCCCTTTCAGCATAGTTAATAAACAACGTTGCGTCTGTTTGAGTTCTACAGCCCCTTGATGCAATTATAATCGGAGCTGTCCCTGGAGCGTTTCGGGTTCTTTGCCCTGTCAGTTTATTGAGGAAAGTTTTGTAGCGCTCCCTATGCTTTCGGTTCGGTCGCCCTTGATGCACACTTTTTGATACGTTAAGCGTGTGTCTGAGAATCCCAGCTTCCTACTTCCCCCTTCCCGGGTCTCCAATATCCCCCCTCTGAGAACTCCACGCTTCTCTCTTCCCTTTGTAAACCTGTGTTTCCTTTGTATGCTGCTTCCTTTGTATCCCTATTTAGAATGCACATATAAGAGATAGCCTGGGATTTGTGCCTTGCTGCCTCTAATTTACCAGAATGAGTGAGATCATCGACTGCTCCATCCATGCTGCTGCAAATAGTATGAGATCATTTTGTTCTGTGGATGAGTGGTAGTCGAGGGAATGTAGGTAGCAGAGCAGCTTTCTGCATTCACCCCGCGCTCGACATGTCGTTCCTTTGTATGTCTTGGCTGTGGTAAAGGGTACCACAACGACCGCTGGGGTGCAAGTGCTTCCTTCCAATGATGCTGGTCTCTGGTTATACGACCTGCAGCGTGTGTGCCGAATCTCGGGGTCCCTCCAGTGTTTAGTTTGGTAAGGAACTTGCCTAGTGACCTTCATACCGGCTGTTACCAATTTACGATCCCGGAAACAGCAATGGTAGGCTTCCCTTTTGGGCATGCCCTCTTGAGCACTTAACGCTTTTAGCGTTGGTGAGGACTGCAGCCAGGGAAACCCTCGCCTAGCTTCCTTTGCACTGTCTAATCATGACAGATCCTGAGCATCTTTTCATTTGAATGTGCTGTTTTCTAAAACGCGGGTGAGTACCACTGAGGTCTTGAAAGGTTTCTGCCTGAGAGTCGGCCCTGCTTTGAATTCACTTCAGATTACCTAGCCCAGGATATTTCTTGAGGGCAGGGCTGCGTTTGCAAAGCGGCAGGCCGCAGGCATTGTGAATGATAGGTGCCCTTCGGCACGGTTTGTAAGGTTGTTACGGCAGTGTGCCACAAGGCGGCAGCACTACTCCGTGTCCTCTCTGGTAACTTGGGGAAACAAAGCCTTAGCGGGGGTCCCGGTGTTGGACGGGACATGGGGAGTCGAACGTGGCTAAACACACACCCCAGGGCTTGTGTATCCTCGCCTCCTGCCCCTTAACCTGCACTGCCCCACCCCAGGCGTATCGCAAGACTTGTAAGTGGCTACTCGGTGGGTGCCGTGCTTCGCAGGTGGGGCGACTCTAACGAAGTGGGCTGGAGGTGGGAACCTGCCTAGCAGGAGCCGTGGAGAGCCGGTTTCCTCACAGCTCTTCCCTCTCAGCTGCTCCACCGTCACTTGGGTACACCAGGCTTTGCTTACCCGTAGGAGGGCCACGTTGGACCGGGAGACTGTGGTACCACGCAGGGGAAAATGGGCACTAGAGGTCCGAGGGGTCGCTGGTCAGGTGGCACGTCCTCCTCCCTTGCTCCCTCAGCAGCAGCATACTCCAGTCTTGGGACCCAGGCCCGCCGAGGCTCCAGGGGTGTGACTCCAGCCGATGACGTCGCAGAGGCCTGAGGTAACAGAGGAAAGGCATTTCTTAACCCCTTCCTTGCCTTGTCTTTGAATACTCCTTTTCCCTTTCAGCATAGTTAATAAACAACGTTGCGTCTGTTTGCGTTCTACAGCCCCTTGATGCAATTATAATCGGAGCTGTCCCTGGAGCGTTTCGGGTTCTTTGCCCTGTCAGTTTATTGAGGAAAGTTTTGTAGCGCTCCCTATGCTTTCGGTTCGGTCGCCCTTGATGCGCACTTTTTGATACGTTAAGCGTGTGTCTGAGAATCCCAGCTTCCTACTTCCCCCTTCCCGGGTCTCCAATATCCCCCCTCTGAGAACTCCACGCTTCTCTCTTCCCTTTGTAAACCTGTGTTTCCTTTGTATGCTGCTTCCTTTGTATCCCTATTTAGACTGCACATATAAGAGATAGCCTGGGATTTGTGCCTTGCTGCCTCTAATTTACCAGAATGAGTGAGATCATCGACTGCTCCATCCATGCTGCTGCAAATAGTATGAGATCATTTTGTTCTGTGGATGAGTGGTAGTCGAGGGAATGTAGGTAGCAGAACAGCTTTCTGCATTCACCCCGCGCTCGACATGTCGTTCCTTTGTATGTCTTGGCTGTGGTAAAGGGTACCACAACGACCGCTGGGGTGCAAGTGCTTCCTTCCAATGATGCTGGTCTCTGGTTATACGACCTGCAGCGTGTGTGCCGAATCTCGGGGTCCCTCCAGTGTTTAGTTTGGTAAGGAACTTGCCTAGTGACCTTCATACCGGCTGTTACCAATTTACGATCCCGGCAACAGCAATGGTAGGCTTCCCTTTTGGGCATGCCCTCTTGAGCACTTAACGCTTTTAGCGTTGGTGAGGACTGCAGCCAGGGAAACCCTCGCCTAGCTTCCTTTGCACTGTCTAATCATGACAGATCCTGAGCATCTTTTCATTTGAATGTGCTGTTTTCTAAAACGCGGGTGAGTACCACTGAGGTCTTGAAAGGTTTCTGCCTGAGAGTCGGCCCTGCTTTGAATTCACTTCAGATTACCTAGCCCAGGATATTTCTTGAGGGCAGGGCTGCGTTTGCAAAGCGGCAGGCCGCAGGCATTGTGAATGATAGGTGCCCTTCGGCACGGTTTGTAAGGTTGTTACGGCAGTGTGCCACAAGGCGGCAGCACTACTCCGTGTCCTCTCTGGTAACTTGGGGAAACAAAGCCTTAGCGGGGGTCCCGGTGTTGGACGGGACATGGGGAGTCGAACGTGGCTAAACACACACCCCAGGGCTTGTGTATCCTCGCCTCCTGCCCCTTAATCTGCACTGCCCCACCCCAGGCGTATCGCAAGACTTGTAAGTGGGCTACTCGGTGGGTGCCGTGCTTCGCAGGTGGGGCGACTCTAACGAAGTGGGCTGGAGGTGGGGACCTGCCTAGCAGGAGCCGTGGAGAGCCGGTTTCCTCACAGCTCTTCCCTCTCAGCTGCTCCACCGTCACTTGGGTACACCAGGCTTTGCTTACCCGTAGGAGGGCCACGTTGGACCGGGAGACTGTGGTACCACGCAGGGGAGAATGGGCACTAGAGGTCCGAGGGGTCGCTGGTCAGGTGGCACGTCCTCCTCCCTTGCTCCCTCAGCAGCAGCATACTCCAGCCTTGGGACTTAGGCCCGCCAAGGCTCCAGGGGTGTGACTCCAGCCGATGACGTCGCAGAGGCCTGAGGTAACAGAGGAAAGGCATTTCTTAACCCCTTCCTTGCCTTGTCTTTGAATACTCCTTTTCCCTTTCAGCATAGTTAATAAACAACGTTGCGTCTGTTTGAGTTCTACAGCCCCTTGATGCAATTATAATCGGAGCTGTCCCTGGAGCGTTTCGGGTTCTTTGCCCTGTCAGTTTATTGAGGAAAGTTTTGTAGCGCTCCCTATGCTTTCGGTTGGGTCGCCCTTGATGAGCACTTTTTGATACGTTAAGCGTGTGTCTGAGAATCCCAGCTTCCTACTTCCCCCTTTCCGGGTCTCCAATATCCCCCTCTGAGAACTCCACGCTTCTCTCTTCCCTTTGTAAACCTGTGTTTCCTTTGTATGCTGCTTCCTTTGTATCCCTATTTAGAATGCACATATAAGAGATAGCCTGGGATTTGTGCCTTGCTGCCTCTAATTTACCAGAATTAGTGAGATCATCGACTGCTCCATCCATGCTGCTGCAAATAGTATGAGATCATTTTGTTCTGTGGATGAGTGGTAGTCGAGGGAATGTAGGTAGCAGAACAGCTTTCTGCATTCACCCCGCGCTCGACATGTCGTTCCTTTGTATGTCTTGGCTGTGGTAAAGGGTACCACAACGACCGCTGGGGTGCAAGTGCTTCCTTCCAATGATGCTATTCTCTGGTTATACGACCTGCAGCGTGTGTACCGAATCTCGGGGTCCCTCCAGTGTTTAGTTTGGTAAGGAACTTGCCTACTGACCTTCATACCGGCTGTTACCAATTTACGATCCCGGCAACAGCAATGGCAGGCTTCCCTTTTGGGCATGCCCTCTTGTGCACTTAACGCTTTTAGCGTTTGTGAGGACTGCAGCCAGGGAAACCCTCGCCTAGCTTCCTTTGCACTCTCTAATCATGACAGATCCTGAGCATCTTTTCATTTAAATGTGCTGTTTTCTAAAACGCGGGTGAGTACCACTGAGGTCTTGAAAGTTTTCTGCCTGAGAGTCGGCCCTGCTTTGAATTCACTTCAGATTACCTAGCCCAGGATATTTCTTGAGGGCAGGGCTGCGTTTGCAAAGCGGCAGGCCGCAGGCATTGTGAATGATAGGTGCCCTTCGGCACGGTTTGTAAGGTTGTTACGGCAGTGTGCCACAAGGCGGCAGCACTACTCCGTGTCCTCTCTGGTAACTTGGGGAAACAAAGCCTTAGCGGGGGTCCCGGTGTTGGACGGGACATGGGGAGTCGAACGTGGCTAAACACACACCCCAGGGCTTGTGTATCCTCGCCTCCTCCCCCTTAACCTGCACTGCTGCACCCCAGGCGTATCGCAAGACTTATAAGTGGGCTACTCGGTGGGTGCCGTGCTTCGCAGGTGGGGCGACTCTAACGAAGTGGGCTGGAGGTGGGAACCTGCCTAGCAGGAGCTGTGGAGAGCCGGTTTCCTCACAGCTCTTCCCTCTCAGCTGCTCCACCGTCACTTGGGTACACCAGGCTTTGCTTACCCGTAGGAGGGCCACGTTGGACCCGGAGACTGTGGTACCACGCAGGGGAGAATGGGCACTAGAGGTCCGAGGGGTCGCTGGTCAGGTGGCACGTCCTCCTCCCTTGCTCCCTCAGCAGCAGCATACTCCAGCCTTGGGACCCAGGCCCGCCGAGGCTCCAGGGGTGTGACTCCAGCCGATGACGTGGCAGAGGCCTGAGGTAACAGAGGAAAGGCATTTCTTAACCCCTTCCTTGCCTTGTCTTTGAATACTCCTTTTCCCTTTCAGCATAGTTAATAAACAACGTTGCGTCTGTTTGAGTTCTACAGCCCCTTGATGCAATTATAATCGGAGCTGTCCCTGGAGCGTTTCGGGTTCTTTGCCCTGTCAGTTTATTGAGGAAAGTTTTGTAGCGCTCCCTATGCTTTCGGTTCGGTCGCCCTTGATGCGCACTTTTTGATACGTTAAGCGTGTGTCTGAGAATCCCAGCTTCCTACTTCCCCCTTCCCGGGTCTCCAATATCCCCCTCTGAGAACTCCACGCTTCTCTCTTCCCTTTGTAAACCTGTGTTTCCTTTGTATGCTGCTTCCTTTGTATCCCTATTTAGACTGCACATATAAGAGATAGCCTGGGATTTGTGCCTTGCTGCCTCTAATTTACCAGAATCAGTGAGATCATCGACTGCTCCATCCATGCTGCTGCAAATAGTATGAGATCATTTTGTTCTGTGGATGAGTGGTAGTCGAGGGAATGTAGGTAGCAGAACAGCTTTCTGCATTCACCCCGCGCTCGACATGTCGTTCCTTTGTATGTCTTGGCTGTGGTAAAGGGTACCACAACGACCGCTGGGGTGCAAGTGCTTCCTTCCAATGATGCTGGTCTCTGGTTATACGACCTGCAGCGTGTGTGCCGAATCTCGGGGTCCCTCCAGTGTTTAGTTTGGTAAGGAACTTGCCTACTGACCTTCATACCGGCTGTTACCAATTTACGATCACGGCAACAGCAATGGTAGGCTTCCCTTTTGGGCATGCCCTCTTGAGCACTTAACGCTTTTAGCGTTTGTGAGGACTGCAGCCAGGGAAACCCTCGCCTAGCTTCCTTTGCACTGTCTAATCATGACAGATCCTGAGCATCTTTTCATTTGAATGTGCTGTTTTCTAAAACGCGGGTGAGTACCACTGAGGTCTTGAAAGGTTTCTGCCTGAGAGTCGGCCCTGCTTTGAATTCACTTCAGATTACCTAGCCCAGGATATTTCTTGAGGGCAGGGCTGCGTTTGCAAAGCGGCAGGCCGCAGGCATTGTGAATGATAGGTGCCCTTCGGCACGGTTTGTAAGGTTGTTACGGCAGTGTGCCACAAGGCGGCAGCACTACTCCGTGTCCTCTCTGGTAACTTGGGGAAACAAAGCCTTAGCGGGGGTCCCGGTGTTGGACGGGACATGGGGAGTCGAACGTGGCTAAACACACACCCCAGGGCTTGTGTATCCTCGCCTCCTGCCCCTTAACCTGCACTGCCGCACCCCAGGCGTATCGCAAGACTTGTAAGTGGGCTACTCGGTGGGTGCCGTGCTTCGCAGGTGGGGCGACTCTAACGAAGTGGGCTGGAGGTGAGGACCTGCCTAGCAGGAGCCGTGGAGAGCCGGTTTCCTCACAGCTCTTCCCACTCAGCTGCTCCACCGTCACTTGGGTACACCAGGATTTGCTTACCCGTAGGAGGGCCACGTTGGACCGGGAGACTGTGGTACCACGTAGGGGAGAATGGACACTAGAGGTCCGAGGGGTCGCTGGTCAGGTGGCACGTCCTCCTCCCTTGCTCCCTCAGCAGCATCATACTCCAGCCTTGGGACCCAGGCCCGCCGAGGCTCCAGGGGTGTGACTCCAACCGATAACGTCGCAGAGGCCTGAGGTAACAGAGGAAAAGCATTTCTTAACCCCTTCCTTGCCTTGTCTTTGAATACTCCTTTTCCCTTTCAGCATAGTTAATAAACAACGTTGCGTCTGTTTGAGTTCTACAGCCCCTTGATGCAATTATAATCGGAGCTGTCCCTGGAGCGTTTCGGGTTCTTTGCCCTGTCAGTTTATTGAGGAAAGTTTTGTGGCGCTCCCTATGCTTTCGGTTGGGTCGCCCTTGATGAGCACTTTTTGATACGTTAAGCGTGTGTCTGAGAATCCCAGCTTCCTACTTCCCCCTTCCCGGGTCTCCAATATCCCCCTCTGAGAACTCCACGCTTCTCTCTTCCCTTTGTAAACCTGTGTTTCCTTTGTATGCTGCTTCCTTTGTATCCCTATTTAGACTGCACATATAAGAGATAGCCTGGGATTTGTGCCTTGCTGCCTCTAATTTACCAGAATTAGTGAGATCATCGACTGCTCCATCTATGCTGCTGCAAATAGTATGAGATCATTTTGTTCTGTGGATGAGTGGTAGTCAAGGGAATGTAGGTAGCAGAACAGCTTTCTGCATTCACCCCGCGCTCGACATGTCGTTCCTTTGTATGTCTTGGCTGTGGTAAAGGGTACCACAACGACCGCTGGGGTGGAAGTGCTTCCTTCCAATGATGCTGGTCTCTGGTTATACGACCTGCAGCGTGTGTGCCGAATCTCGGGGTCCCTCCAGTGTTTAGTTTGGTAAGGAACTTGCCTACTGACCTTCATACCGGCTGTTACCAATTTACGATCCCGGCAACAGCAATGGTAGGCTTCCCTTTTGGGCATGCCCTCTTGAGCACTTAACGCTTTTAGCGTTGGTGAGGACTGCAGCCAGGGAAACCCTCGCCTAGCTTCCTTTGCACTCTCTAATCATGACAGATCCTGAGCATCTTTTCATTTGAATGTGCTGTTTTCTAAAACGCGGGTGAGTACCACTGAGGTCTTGAAAGGTTTCTGCCTGAGAGTCGGCCCTGCTTTGAATTCACTTCAGATTACCTAGCCCAGGATATTTCTTGAGGGCAGGGCTGCGTTTGCAAAGCGGCAGGCCGCAGGCATTGTGAATGATAGGTGCCCTTCGGCACGGTTTGTAAGGTTGTTACGGCAGTGTGCCACAAGGCGGCAGCACTACTCCGTGTCCTCTCTGGTAACTTGGGGAAACAAAGCCTTAGCGGGGGTCCCGGTGTTGGACGGGACATGGGGAGTCGAACGTGGCTAAACACACACCCCAGGGCTTGTGTATCCTCGCCTCCTCCCCCTTAACCTGCACTGCTGCACCCCAGGCGTATCGCAAGACTTATAAGTGGGCTACTCGGTGGGTGCCGTGCTTCGCAGGTGGGGCGACTCTAACGAAGTGGGCTGGAGGTGGGAACCTGCCTAGCAGGAGCTGTGGAGAGCCGGTTTCCTCACAGCTCTTCCCTCTCAGCTGCTCCACCGTCACTTGGGTACACCAGGCTTTGCTTACCCGTAGGAGGGCCACGTTGGACCCGGAGACTGTGGTACCACGCAGGGGAGAATGGGCACTAGAGGTCCGAGGGGTCGCTGGTCAGGTGGCACGTCCTCCTCCCTTGCTCCCTCAGCAGCAGCATACTCCAGCCTTGGGACCCAGGCCCGCCGAGGCTCCAGGGGTGTGACTCCAGCCGATGACGTGGCAGAGGCCTGAGGTAACAGAGGAAAGGCATTTCTTAACCCCTTCCTTGCCTTGTCTTTGAATACTCCTTTTCCCTTTCAGCATAGTTAATAAACAACGTTGCGTCTGTTTGAGTTCTACAGCCCCTTGATGCAATTATAATCGGAGCTGTCCCTGGAGCGTTTCGGGTTCTTTGCCCTGTCAGTTTATTGAGGAAAGTTTTGTAGCGCTCCCTATGCTTTCGGTTCGGTCGCCCTTGATGCGCACTTTTTGATACGTTAAGCGTGTGTCTGAGAATCCCAGCTTCCTACTTCCCCCTTCCCGGGTCTCCAATATCCCCCTCTGAGAACTCCACGCTTCTCTCTTCCCTTTGTAAACCTGTGTTTCCTTTGTATGCTGCTTCCTTTGTATCCCTATTTAGACTGCACATATAAGAGATAGCCTGGGATTTGTGCCTTGCTGCCTCTAATTTACCAGAATGAGTGAGATCATCGACTGCTCCATCCATGCTGCTGCAAATAGTATGAGATCATTTTGTTCTGTGGATGAGTGGTAGTCGAGGGAATGTAGGTAGCAGAACAGCTTTCTGCATTCACCCCGCGCTCGACATGTCGTTCCTTTGTATGTCTTGGCTGTGGTAAAGGGTACCACAACGACCGCTGGGGTGCAAGTGCTTCCTTCCAATGATGCTGGTCTCTGGTTATACGACCTGCAGCGTGTGTGCCGAATCTCGGGGTCCCTCCAGTGTTTAGTTTGGTAAGGAACTTGCCTACTGACCTTCATACCGGCTGTTACCAATTTACGATCCCGGCAACAGCAATGGTAGGCTTCCCTTTTGGGCATGCCCTCTTGAGCACTTAACGCTTTTAGCGTTTGTGAGGACTGCAGCCAGGGAAACCCTCGCCTAGCTTCCTTTGCACTGTCTAATCATGACAGATCCTGAGCATCTTTTCATTTGAATGTGCTGTTTTCTAAAACGCGGGTGAGTACCACTGAGGTCTTGAAAGGTTTCTGCCTGAGAGTCGGCCCTGCTTTGAATTCACTTCAGATTACCTAGCCCAGGATATTTCTTGAGGGCAGGGCTGCGTTTGCAAAGCGGCAGGCCGCAGGCATTGTGAATGATAGGTGCCCTTCGGCACGGTTTGTAAGGTTGTTACGGCAGTGTGCCACAAGGCGGCAGCACTACTCCGTGTCCTCTCTGGTAACTTGGGGAAACAAAGCCTTAGCGGGGGTCCCGGTGTTGGACGGGACATGGGGAGTCGAACGTGGCTAAACACACACCCCAGGGCTTGTGTATCCTCGCCTCCTGCCCCTTAACCTGCACTGCCGCACCCCAGGCGTATCGCAACACTTGTAAGTGGGCTACTCGGTGGGTGCCGTGCTTCGCAGGTGGGGCGACTCTAACGAAGTGGGCTGGAGGTGGGGACCTGCCTAGCAGGAGCCGTGGAGAGCCGGTTTCCTCACAGCTCTTCCCACTCAGCTGCTCCACCGTCACTTGGGTACACCAGGATTTGCTTACCCGTAGGAGGGCCACGTTGGACCGGGAGACTGTGGTACCACGTAGGGGAGAATGGACACTAGAGGTCCGAGGGGTCGCTGGTCAGGTGGCACGTCCTCCTCCCTTGCTCCCTCAGCAGCATCATACTCCAGCCTTGGGACCCAGGCCCGCCGAGGCTCCAGGGGTGTGACTCCAACCGATAACGTCGCAGAGGCCTGAGGTAACAGAGGAAAAGCATTTCTTAACCCCTTCCTTGCCTTGTCTTTGAATACTCCTTTTCCCTTTCAGCATAGTTAATAAACAACGTTGCGTCTGTTTGAGTTCTACAGCCCCTTGATGCAATTATAATCGGAGCTGTCCCTGGAGCGTTTCGGGTTCTTTGCCCTGTCAGTTTATTGAGGAAAGTTTTGTGGCGCTCCCTATGCTTTCGGTTGGGTCGCCCTTGATGAGCACTTTTTGATACGTTAAGCGTGTGTCTGAGAATCCCAGCTTCCTACTTCCCCCTTCCCGGGTCTCCAATATCCCCCTCTGAGAACTCCACGCTTCTCTCTTCCCTTTGTAAACCTGTGTTTCCTTTGTATGCTGCTTCCTTTGTATCCCTATTTAGACTGCACATATAAGAGATAGCCTGGGATTTGTGCCTTGCTGCCTCTAATTTACCAGAATTAGTGAGATCATCGACTGCTCCATCTATGCTGCTGCAAATAGTATGAGATCATTTTGTTCTGTGGATGAGTGGTAGTCAAGGGAATGTAGGTAGCAGAACAGCTTTCTGCATTCACCCCGCGCTCGACATGTCGTTCCTTTGTATGTCTTGGCTGTGGTAAAGGGTACCACAACGACCGCTGGGGTGGAAGTGCTTCCTTCCAATGATGCTGGTCTCTGGTTATACGACCTGCAGCGTGTGTGCCGAATCTCGGGGTCCCTCCAGTGTTTAGTTTGGTAAGGAACTTGCCTACTGACCTTCATACCGGCTGTTACCAATTTACGATCCCGGCAACAGCAATGGTAGGCTTCCCTTTTGGGCATGCCCTCTTGAGCACTTAACGCTTTTAGCGTTGGTGAGGACTGCAGCCAGGGAAACCCTCGCCTAGCTTCCTTTGCACTCTCTAATCATGACAGATCCTGAGCATCTTTTCATTTGAATGCGCTGTTTTCTAAAACGCGGGTGAGTACCACTGAGGTCTTGAAAGGTTTCTGCCTGAGAGTCGGCCCTGCTTTGAATTCACTTCAGATTACCTAGCTCAGGATATTTCTTGAGGGCAGGGCTGCGTTTGCAAAGCGGCAGGCCGCAGGCATTGTGAATGATAGGTGCCCTTCGGCACGGTTTGTAAGGTTGTTACGGCAGTGTGCCACAAGGCGGCAGCACTACTCCGTGTCCTCTCTGGTAACTTGGGGAAACAAAGCCTTAGCGGGGGTCCCGGTGTTGGACGGGACATGGGGAGTCGAACGTGGCTAAACACACACCCCAGGGCTTATGTGTCCTCGCCTCCTGCCCCTTAACCTGCACTGCCGCACCCCAGGCGTATCGCAAGACTTGTAAGTGGGCTACTCGGTGGGCGCCGTGCTTCGCAGGTGGGGCGACTCTAACGAAGTGGGCTGGAGGTGGGGACCTGCCTAGCAGGAGCCGTGGAGAGCCGGTTTCCTCACAGCTCTTCCCTCTCAGCTGCTCCACCGTCCCTTGGGTACACCAGGCTTTGCTTACCCGTAGGAGGGCCACGTTGGACCGGGAGACTGTGGTACCACGCAGGGGAGAATGGGCACTAGAGGTCCGAGGGGTCGCTGGTCAGGTGGCACGTCCTCCTCCCTTGCTCCCTCAGCAGCAGCATACTCCAGCCTTGGGACCCAGGCCCGCCAAGGCTCCAGGGGTGTGACTCCAGCCGATGACGTCGCAGAGGCCTGAGGTAACAGAGGAAAGGCATTTCTTAACCCCTTCCTTGCCTTGTCTTTGAATACTCCTTTTCCCTTTCAGCATAGTTAATAAACAACGTTGCGTCTGTTTGAGTTCTACAGCCCCTTGATGCAATTATAATCGGAGCTGTCCCTGGAGCGTTTCGGGTTCTTTGCCCTGTCAGTTTATTGAGGAAAGTTTTGTAGCGCTCCCTATGCTTTCGGTTGGGTCGCCCTTGATGAGCACTTTTTGATACGTTAAGCGTGTGTCTGAGAATCCCAGCTTCCTACTTCCCCCTTCCCGGGTCTCCAATATCCCCCTCTGAGAACTCCACGCTTCTCTCTTCCCTTTGTAAACCTGTGTTTCCTTTGTATGCTGCTTCCTTTGTATCCCTATTTAGACTGCACATATAAGAGATAGCCTGGGATTTGTGCCTTGCTGCCTCTAATTTACCAGAATGAGTGAGATCATCGACTGCTCCATCCATGCTGCTGCAAATAGTATGAGATCATTTTGTTCTGTGGATGAGTGGTAGTCGAGGGAATGTAGGTAGCAGAACAGCTTTCTGCATTCACCCCGCGCTCGACATGTCGTTCCTTTGTGTGTCTTGGCTGTGGTAAAGGGTACCACAACGACCGCTGGGGTGCAAGTGCTTCCTTCCAATGATGCTAGTCTCTGGTTATACGACCTGCAGCGGGTTTGCCGAATCTCGGGGTCCCTCCAGTGTTTAGTTTGGTAAGGAACTTGCCTACTGACCTTCATACCGGCTGTTACCAATTTACGATCCCGGCAACAGCAATGGTAGGCTTCCCTTTTGGGCATGCCCTCTTGAGCACTTAACGCTTTTAGCGTTTGTGAGGACTGCAGCCAGGGAAACCCTCGCCTAGCTTCCTTTGCACTGTCTAATCATGACAGATCCTGAGCATCTTTTCATTTGAATGTGCTGTTTTCTAAAACGCGGGTGAGCACCACTGAGGTCTTGAAAGGTTTCTGCCTGAGAGTCGGCCCTGCTTTGAATTCACTTCAGATTACCTAGCCCAGGATAATTCTTGAGGGCACGGCTGCGTTTGCAAAGCGGCAGGCCGCAGGCATTGTGAATGATAGGTGCCCTTCGGCACGGTTTGTAAGGTTGTTACGGCAGTGTGCCACAAGGCGGCAGCACTACTCCGTGTCCTCTCTGGTAACTTGGGGAAACAAAGCCTTAGCGGGGGTCCCGGTGTTGGACGGGACATGGGGAGTCGAACGTGGCTAAACACACACCCCAGGGCTTGTGTATCCTCGCCTCCTGCCCCTTAACCTGCACTGCCGCACCCCAGGCGTATCGCAAGACTTGTAAGTGGGCTACTCGGTGGGTGCCGTGCTTCGCAGGTGGGGCGACTCTAACGAAGTGGGCTGGAGGTGGGAACCTGCCTAGCAGGAGCCGTGGAGAGCCGATGTCCTCACAGCTCTTCCCTCTCAGCTGCTCCACCGTCACTTGGGTACACCAGGCTTTGCTTACCCGTAGGAGGGCCACGTTGGACCGGGAGACTGTGGTACCACGCAGGGGAGAATGGGCACTAGAGGTCCGAGGGGTCGCTGGTCAGGTGGCACGTCCTCCTCCCTTGCTCCCTCAGCAGCAGCATACTCCAGCCTTGGGACCCAGGCCCGCCGAGGCTCCAGGGGTGTGACTCCAGCCGATGACGTCGCAGAGGCCTGAGGTAACAGAGGAAAGGCATTTCTTAACCCCTTCCTTGCCTTGTCTTTGAATACTCCTTTTCCCTTTCAGCATAGTTAATAAACAACCTTGCGTCTGTTTGAGTTCTACAGCGCCTTGATGCAATTATAATCGGAGCTGTCCCTGGAGCGTTTCGGGTTCTTTGCCAGGTCAGTTTATTGAGAAAAGTTTTGTGGCGCTCCCTATGCTTTCGGTTGGGTCGCCCTTGATGAGCACTTTTTGATACGTTAAGCGTGTGTCTGAGAATCCCAGCTTCCTACTTCCCCCTTCCCGGGTCTCCAATATCCCCCTCTGAGAACTCCACGCTTCTCTCTTCCCTTTGTAAACCTATGTTTCCTTTGTATGCTGCTTCCTTTGTATCCCTATTTAGACTGCACATATAAGAGATAGCCTGGGATTTGTGCCTTGCTGCCTCTAATTTACCAGAATTAGTGAGATCATCGACTGCTCCATCTATGCTGCTGCAAATAGTATGAGATCATTTTGTTCTGTGGATGAGTGGTAGTCGAGGGAATGTAGGTAGCAGAACAGCTTTCTGCATTCACCCCGCGCTCGACATGTCGTTCCTTTGTGTGTCTTGGCTGTGGTAAAGGGTACCACAACGACCGCTGGGGTGCAAGTGCTTCCTTCCAATGATGCTGGTCTCTGGTTATACGACCTGCAGCGGGTTTGCCGAATCTCGGGGTCCCTCCAGTGTTTAGTTTGGTAAGGAACTTGCCTACTGACCTTCATACCGGCTGTTACCAATTTTCGATCCCGGCAACAGCAATGGTAGGCTTCCCTTTTGGGCATGCCCTCTTGAGCACTTAACGCTTTTAGCGTTTGTGAGGACTGCAGCCAGGGAAACCCTCGCCTAGCTTCCTTTGCACTGTCTAATCATGACAGATCCTGAGCATCTTTTCATTTGAATGTGCTGTTTTCTAAAACGCGGGTGAGTACCACTGAGGTCTTGAAAGGTTTCTGCCTGAGAGTCGGCCCTGCTTTGAATTCACTTCAGATTACCTAGCCCAGGATATTTCTTGAGGGCAGGGCTGCGTTTGCAAAGCGGCAGGCCGCAGGCATTGTGAATGATAGGTGCCCTTCGGCACGGTTTGTAAGGTTGTTACGGCAGTGTGCCACAAGGCGGCAGCACTACTCCGTGTCCTCTCTGGTAACTTGGGGAAACAAAGCCTTAGCGGGGGTCCCGGTGTTGGACGGGACATGGGGAGTCGAACGTGGCTAAACACACACCCCAGGGCTTGTGTATCCTCGCCTCCTGCCCCTTAACCTGCACTGCCGCACCCCAGGCGTATCGCAACACTTGTAAGTGGGCTACTCGGTGGGTGCCGTGCTTCGCAGGTGGGGCGACTCTAACGAAGTGGGCTGGAGGTGGGGACCTGCCTAGCAGGAGCCGTGGAGAGCCGGTTTCCTCACAGCTCTTCCCTCTCAGCTGCTCCACCGTCACTTGGGTACACCAGGCTTTGCTTACCCGTAGGAGGGCCACGTTGGACCGGGAGACTGTGGTACCACGCAGGGGCGAATGGGCACTAGAGGTCCGAGGGGTCGCTGGTCAGGTGGCACGTCCTCCTCCCTTGCTCCCTCAGCAGCAGCATACTCCAGCCTTGGGACTTAGGCCCGCCAAGGCTCCAGGGGTGTGACTCCAGCCGATGACGTCGCAGAGGCCTGAGGTAACAGAGGAAAGGCATTTCTTAACCCCTTCCTTGCCTTGTCTTTGAATACTCCTTTTCCCTTTCAGCATAGTTAATAAACAACGTTGCGTCTGTTTGAGTTCTACAGCCCCTTGATGCAATTATAATCGGAGCTGTCCCTGGAGCGTTTCGGGTTCTTTGCCCTGTCAGTTTATTGAGGAAAGTTTTGTAGCGTTCCCTATGCTTTCGGTTGGGTCGCCCTTGATGAGCACTTTTTGATACGTTAAGCGTGTGTCTGAGAATCCCAGCTTCCTACTTCCCCCTTTCCGGGTCTCCAATATCCCCCTCTGAGAACTCCACGCTTCTCTCTTCCCTTTGTAAACCTGTGTTTCCTTTGTATGCTGCTTCCTTTGTATCCCTATTTAGAATGCACATATAAGAGATAGCCTGGGATTTGTGCCTTGCTGCCTCTAATTTACCAGAATTAGTGAGATCATCGACTGCTCCATCCATGCTGCTGCAAATAGTATGAGATCACTTTGTTCTGTGGATGAGTGGTAGTCGAGGGAATGTAGGTAGCAGAACAGCTTTCTGCATTCACCCCGCGCTCGACATGTCGTTCCTTTGTATGTCTTGGCTGTGGTAAAGGGTACCACAACGACCGCTGGGGTGCAAGTGCTTCCTTCCAATGATGCTGGTCTCTGGTTATACGACCTGCAGCGTGTGTGCCGAATCTCGGGGTCCCTCCAGTGTTTAGTTTGGTAAGGAACTTGCCTACTGACCTTCATACCGGCTGTTACCAATTTACGATCCCGGCAACAGCAATGGCAGGCTTCCCTTTTGGGCATGCCCTCTTGTGCACTTAACGCTTTTAGCGTTTGTGAGGACTGCAGCCAGGGAAACCCTCGCCTAGCTTCCTTTGCACTGTCTAATCATGAGAGATCCTGAGCATCTTTTCATTTGAATGTGCTGTTTTCTAAAACGCGGGTGAGTACCACTGAGGTCTGGAAAGGTTTCTGCCTGAGAGTCGGCCCTGCTTTGAATTCACTTCAGATTACCTAGCCCAGGATATTTCTTGAGGGCAGGGCTGCGTTTGCAAAGCGGCAGGCCGCAGGCATTGTGAATGATAGGTGCCCTTCGGCACGGTTTGTAAGGTTGTTACGGCAGTGTGCCACAAGGCGGCAGCACTACTCCGTGTCCTCTCTGGTAACTTGGGGAAACAAAGCCTTAGCGGGGGTCCCGGTGTTGGACGGGACATGGGGAGTCGAACGTGGCTAAACACACACCCCAGGGCTTGTGTATCCTCGCCTCCTCCCCCTTAACCTGCACTGCTGCACCCCAGGCGTATCGCAAGACTTATAAGTGGGCTACTCGGTGGGTGCCGTGCTTCGCAGGTGGGGCGACTCTAACGAAGTGGGCTGGAGGTGGGAACCTGCCTAGCAGGAGCTGTGGAGAGCCGGTTTCCTCACAGCTCTTCCCTCTCAGCTGCTCCACCGTCACTTGGGTACACCAGGCTTTGCTTACCCGTAGGAGGGCCACGTTGGACCCGGAGACTGTGGTACCACGCAGGGGAGAATGGGCACTAGAGGTCCGAGGGGTCGCTGGTCAGGTGGCACGTCCTCCTCCCTTGCTCCCTCAGCAGCAGCATACTCCAGCCTTGGGACCCAGGCCCGCCGAGGCTCCAGGGGTGTGACTCCAGCCGATGACGTCGCAGAGGCCTGAGGTAACAGAGGAAAGGCATTTCTTAACCCCTTCCTTGCCTTGTCTTTGAATACCCCTTTTCCCTTTCAGCATAGTTAATAAACAACGTTGCGTCTGTTTGAGTTCTACAGCCCCTTGATGCAATTATAATCGGAGCTGTCCCTGTAGCGTTTCGGGTTCTTTGCCCTGTCAGTTTATTGAGGAAAGTTTTGTAGCGCTCCCTATGCTTTCGGTTCGGTCGCCCTTGATGCGCACTTTTTGATACGTTAAGCGTGTGTCTGAGAATCCCAGCTTCCTACTTCCCCCTTCCCGGGTCTCCAATATCCCCCTCTGAGAACTCCACGCTTCTCTCTTCCCTTTGTAAACCTGTGTTTCCTTTGTATGCTGCTTCCTTTGTATCCCTATTTAGACTGCACATATAAGAGATAGCCTGGGATTTGTGCCTTGCTGCCTCTAATTTACCAGAATCAGTGAGATCATCGACTGCTCCATCCATGCTGCTGCAAATAGTATGAGATCATTTTGTTCTGTGGATGAGTGGTAGTCGAGGGAATGTAGGTAGCAGAACAGCTTTCTGCATTCACCCCGCGCTCGACATGTCGTTCCTTTGTGTGTCTTGGCTGTGGTAAAGTGTACCACAACGACCGCTGGGGTGCAAGTGCTTCCTTCCAATGATGCTGGTCTCTGGTTATACGACCTGCAGCGGGTTTGCCGAATCTCGGGGTCCCTCCAGTGTTTAGTTTGGTAAGGAACTTGCCTACTGACCTTCATACCGGCTGTTACCAATTTTCGATCCCGGCAACAGCAATGGTAGGCTTCCCTTTTGGGCATGCCCTCTTGAGCACTTAACGCTTTTAGCGTTTGTGAGGACTGCAGCCAGGGAAACCCTCGCCTAGCTTCCTTTGCACTGTCTAATCATGACAGATCCTGAGCATCTTTTCATTTGAATGTGCTGTTTTCTAAAACGCGGGTGAGTACCACTGAGGTCTTGAAAGGTTTCTGCCTGAGAGTCGGCCCTGCTTTGAATTCACTTCAGATTACCTAGCCCAGGATATTTCTTGAGGGCAGGGCTGCGTTTGCAAAGCGGCAGGCCGCAGGCATTGTGAATGATAGGTGCCCTTCGGCACGGTTTGTAAGGTTGTTACGGCAGTGTGCCACAAGGCGGCAGCACTACTCCGTGTCCTCTCTGGTAACTTGGGGAAACAAAGCCTTAGCGGGGGTCCCGGTGTTGGACGGGACATGGGGAGTCGAACGTGGCTAAACACACACCCCAGGGCTTGTGTATCCTCGCCTCCTGCCCCTTAACCTGCACTGCCGCACCCCAGGCGTATCGCAAGACTTGTAAGTGGGCTACTCGGTGGGTGCCGTGCTTCGCAGGTGGGGCGACTCTAACGAAGTGGGCTGGAGGTGGGGACCTGCCTAGCAGGAGCCGTGGAGAGCCGGTTTCCTCACAGCTCTTCCCTCTCAGCTGCTCCACCGTCACTTGGGTACACCAGGCTTTGCTTACCCGTAGGAGGGCCACGTTGGACCGGGAGACTGTGGTACCACGCAGGGGAGAATGGGCACTAGAGGTCCGAGGGGTCGCTGGTCAGGTGGCACGTCCTCCTCCCTTGCTCCCTCAGCAGCAGCATACTCCAGCCTTGGGACCCAGGCCCGCCGAGGCTCCAGGGGTGTGACTCCAGCCGATGACGTGGCAGAGGCCTGAGGTAACAGAGGAAAGGCATTTCTTAACCCCTTCCTTGCCTTGTCTTTGAATACTCCTTTTCCCTTTCAGCATAGTTAATAAACAACGTTGCGTCTGTTTGAGTTCTACAGCCCCTTGATGCAATTATAATCGGAGCTGTCCCTGGAGCGTTTCGGGTTCTTTGCCCTGTCAGTTTATTGAGGAAAGTTTTGTAGCGCTCCCTATGCTTTCGGTTCGGTCGCCCTTGATGCGCACTTTTTGATACGTTAAGCGTGTGTCTGAGAATCCCAGCTTCCTACTTCCCCCTTCCCGGGTCTCCAATATCCCCCTCTGAGAACTCCACGCTTCTCTCTTCCCTTTGTAAACCTGTGTTTCCTTTGTATGCTGCTTCCTTTGTATCCCTATTTAGACTGCACATATAAGAGATAGCCTGGGATTTGTGCCTTGCTGCCTCTAATTTACCAGAATCAGTGAGATCATCGACTGCTCCATCCATGCTGCTGCAAATAGTATGAGATCATTTTGTTCTGTGGATGAGTGGTAGTCGAGGGAATGTAGGTAGCAGAACAGCTTTCTGCATTCACCCCGCGCTCGACATGTCGTTCCTTTGTATGTCTTGGCTGTGGTAAAGGGTACCACAACGACCGCTGGGGTGCAAGTGCTTCCTTCCAATGATGCTGGTCTCTGGTTATACGACCTGCAGCGTGTGTGCCGAATCTCGGGGTCCCTCCAGTGTTTAGTTTGGTAAGGAACTTGCCTACTGACCTTCATACCGGCTGTTACCAATTTACGATCACGGCAACAGCAATTGTAGGCTTCCCTTTTGGGCATGCCCTCTTGAGCACTTAACGCTTTTAGCGTTTGTGAGGACTGCAGCCAGGGAAACCCTCGCCTAGCTTCCTTTGCACTGTCTAATCATGACAGATCCTGAGCATCTTTTCATTTGAATGTGCTGTTTTCTAAAACGCGGGTGAGTACCACTGAGGTCTTGAAAGGTTTCTGCCTGAGAGTCGGCCCTGCTTTGAATTCACTTCAGATTACCTAGCCCAGGATATTTCTTGAGGGCAGGGCTGCGTTTGCAAAGCGGCAGGCCGCAGGCATTGTGAATGATAGGTGCCCTTCGGCACGGTTTGTAAGGTTGTTACGGCAGTGTGCCACAAGGCGGCAGCACTACTCCGTGTCCTCTCTGGTAACTTGGGGAAACAAAGCCTTAGCGGGGGTCCCGGTGTTGGACGGGACATGGGGAGTCGAACGTGGCTAAACACACACCCCAGGGCTTGTGTATCCTCGCCTCCTGCCCCTTAACCTGCACTGCCGCACCCCAGGCGTATCGCAAGACTTGTAAGTGGGCTACTCGGTGGGTGCCGTGCTTCGCAGGTGGGGCGACTCTAACGAAGTGGGCTGGAGGTGAGGACCTGCCTAGCAGGAGCCGTGGAGAGCCGGTTTCCTCACAGCTCTTCCCACTCAGCTGCTCCACCGTCACTTGGGTACACCAGGATTTGCTTACCCGTAGGAGGGCCACGTTGGACCGGGAGACTGTGGTACCACGTAGGGGAGAATGGACACTAGAGGTCCGAGGGGTCGCTGGTCAGGTGGCACGTCCTCCTCCCTTGCTCCCTCAGCAGCATCATACTCCAGCCTTGGGACCCAGGCCCGCCGAGGCTCCAGGGGTGTGACTCCAACCGATAACGTCGCAGAGGCCTGAGGTAACAGAGGAAAAGCATTTCTTACCCCTTCCTTGCCTTGTCTTTGAATACTCCTTTTCCCTTTCAGCATAGTTAATAAACAACGTTGCGTCTGTTTGAGTTCTACAGCCCCTTGATGCAATTATAATCGGAGCTGTCCCTGGAGCGTTTCGGGTTCTTTGCCCTGTCAGTTTATTGAGGAAAGTTTTGTGGCGCTCCCTATGCTTTCGGTTGGGTCGCCCTTGATGAGCACTTTTTGATACGTTAAGCGTGTGTCTGAGAATCCCAGCTTCCTACTTCCCCCTTCCCGGGTCTCCAATATCCCCCTCTGAGAACTCCACGCTTCTCTCTTCCCTTTGTAAACCTGTGTTTCCTTTGTATGCTGCTTCCTTTGTATCCCTATTTAGACTGCACATATAAGAGATAGCGTGGGATTTGTGCCTTGCTGCCTCTAATTTACCAGAATTAGTGAGATCATCGACTGCTCCATCTATGCTGCTGCAAATAGTATGAGATCATTTTGTTCTGTGGATGAGTGGTAGTCAAGGGAATGTAGGTAGCAGAACAGCTTTCTGCATTCACCCCGCGCTCGACATGTCGTTCCTTTGTATGTCTTGGCTGTGGTAAAGGGTACCACAACGACCGCTGGGGTGGAAGTGCTTCCTTCCAATGATGCTGGTCTCTGGTTATACGACCTGCAGCGTGTGTGCCGAATCTCGGGGTCCCTCCAGTGTTTAGTTTGGTAAGGAACTTGCCTACTGACCTTCATACCGGCTGTTACCAATTTACGATCCCGGCAACAGCAATGGTAGGCTTCCCTTTTGGGCATGCCCTCTTGAGCACTTAACGCTTTTAGCGTTGGTGAGGACTGCAGCCAGGGAAACCCTCGCCTAGCTTCCTTTGCACTCTCTAATCATGACAGATCCTGAGCATCTTTTCATTTGAATGTGCTGTTTTCTAAAACGCGGGTGAGTACCACTGAGGTCTTGAAAGGTTTCTGCCTGAGAGTCGGCCCTGCTTTGAATTCACTTCAGATTACCTAGCCCAGGATATTTCTTGAGGGCAGGGCTGCGTTTGAAAAGCGGCAGGCCGCAGGCATTGTGAATGATAGGTGCCCTTCTGCACGGTTTGTAAGGTTGTTACGGCAGTGTGCCACAAGGCGGCAGCACTACTCCGTGTCCTCTCTGGTAACTTGGGGAAACAAAGCCTTAGCGGGGGTCCCGGTGTTGGACGGGACATGGGGAGTCGAACGTGGCTAAACACACACCCCAGGGCTTGTGTATCCTCGCCTCCTCCCCCTTAACCTGCACTGCTGCACCCCAGGCGTATCGCAAGACTTATAAGTGGGCTACTCGGTGGGTGCCGTGCTTCGCAGGTGGGGCGACTCTAACGAAGTGGGCTGGAGGTGGGAACCTGCCTAGCAGGAGCTGTGGAGAGCCGGTTTCCTCACAGCTCTTCCCTCTCAGCTGCTCCACCGTCACTTGGGTACACCAGGCTTTGCTTACCCGTAGGAGGGCCACGTTGGACCCGGAGACTGTGGTACCACGCAGGGGAGAATGGGCACTAGAGGTCCGAGGGGTCGCTGGTCAGGTGGCACGTCCTCCTCCCTTGCTCCCTCAGCAGCAGCATACTCCAGCCTTGGGACCCAGGCCCGCCGAGGCTCCAGGGGTGTGACTCCAGCCGATGACGTGGCAGAGGCCTGAGGTAACAGAAGAAAGGCATTTCTTAACCCCTTCCTTGCCTTGTCTTTGAATACTCCTTTTCCCTTTCAGCATAGTTAATAAACAACGTTGCGTCTGTTTGAGTTCTACAGCCCCTTGATGCAATTATAATCGGAGCTGTCCCTGGAGCGTTTCGGGTTCTTTGCCCTGTCAGTTTATTGAGGAAAGTTTTGTAGCGCTCCCTATGCTTTCGGTTCGGTCGCCCTTGATGCGCACTTTTTGATACGTTAAGCGTGTGTCTGAGAATCCCAGCTTCCTACTTCCCCCTTCCCGGGTCTCCAATATCCCCCTCTGAGAACTCCACGCTTCTCTCTTCCCTTTGTAAACCTGTGTTTCCTTTGTATGCTGCTTCCTTTGTATCCCTATTTAGACTGCACATATAAGAGATAGCCTGGGATTTGTGCCTTGCTGCCTCTAATTTACCAGAATGAGTGAGATCATCGACTGCTCCATCCATGCTGCTGCAAATAGTATGAGATCATTTTGTTCTGTGGATGAGTGGTAGTCGAGGGAATGTAGGTAGCAGAACAGCTTTCTGCATTCACCCCGCGCTCGACATGTCGTTCCTTTGTATGTCTTGGCTGTGGTAAAGGGTACCACAACGACCGCTGGGGTGCAAGTGCTTCCTTCCAATGATGCTGGTCTCTGGTTATACGACCTGCAGCGTGTGTGCCGAATCTCGGGGTCCCTCCAGTGTTTAGTTTGGTAAGGAACTTGCCTACTGACCTTCATACCGGCTGTTACCAATTTACGATCCCGGCAACAGCAATGGTAGGCTTCCCTTTTGGGCATGCCCTCTTGAGCACTTAACGCTTTTAGCGTTTGTGAGGACTGCAGCCAGGGAAACCCTCGCCTAGCTTCCTTTGCACTGTCTAATCATGACAGATCCTGAGCATCTTTTCATTTGAATGTGCTGTTTTCTAAAACGCGGGTGAGTACCACTGAGGTCTTGAAAGGTTTCTGCCTGAGAGTCGGCCCTGCTTTGAATTCACTTCAGATTACCTAGCCCAGGATATTTCTTGAGGGCAGGGCTGCGTTTGCAAAGCGGCAGGCCGCAGGCATTGTGAATGATAGGTGCCCTTCGGCACGGTTTGTAAGGTTGTTACGGCAGTGTGCCACAAGGCGGCAGCACTACTCCGTGTCCTCTCTGGTAACTTGGGGAAACAAAGCCTTAGCGGGGGTCCCGGTGTTGGACGGGACATGGGGAGTCGAACGTGGCTAAACACACACCCCAGGGCTTGTGTATCCTCGCCTCCTGCCCCTTAACCTGCACTGCCGCACCCCAGCCGTATCGCAACACTTGTAAGTGGGCTACTCGGTGGGTGCCGTGCTTCGCAGGTGGGGCGACTCTAACGAAGTGGGCTGGAGGTGGGGACCTGCCTAGCAGGAGCCGTGGAGAGCCGATTTCCTCACAGCTCTTCCCACTCAGCTGCTCCACCGTCACTTGGGTACACCAGGATTTGCTTACCCGTAGGAGGGCCACGTTGGACCGGGAGACTGTGGTACCACGTAGGGGAGAATGGACACTAGAGGTCCGAGGGGTCGCTGGTCAGGTGGCACGTCCTCCTCCCTTGCTCCCTCAGCAGCATCATACTCCAGCCTTGGGACCCAGGCCCGCCGAGGCTCCAGGGGTGTGACTCCAACCGATAACGTCGCAGAGGCCTGAGGTAACAGAGGAAAAGCATTTCTTAACCCCTTCCTTGCCTTGTCTTTGAATACTCCTTTTCCCTTTCAGCATAGTTAATAAACAACGTTGCGTCTGTTTGAGTTCTACAGCCCCTTGATGCAATTATAATCGGAGCTGTCCCTGGAGCGTTTCGGGTTCTTTGCCCTGTCAGTTTATTGAGGAAAGTTTTGTGGCGCTCCCTATGCTTTCGGTTGGGTCGCCCTTGATGAGCACTTTTTGATACGTTAAGCGTGTGTCTGAGAATCCCAGCTTCCTACTTCCCCCTTCCCGGGTCTCCAATATCCCCCTCTGAGAACTCCACGCTTCTCTCTTCCCTTTGTAAACCTGTGTTTCCTTTGTATGCTGCTTCCTTTGTATCCCTATTTAGACTGCACATATAAGAGATAGCCTGGGATTTGTGCCTTGCTGCCTCTAATTTACCAGAATTAGTGAGATCATCGACTGCTCCATCTATGCTGCTGCAAATAGTATGAGATCATTTTGTTCTGTGGATGAGTGGTAGTCAAGGGAATGTAGGTAGCAGAACAGCTTTCTGCATTCACCCCGCGCTCGACATGTCGTTCCTTTGTATGTCTTGGCTGTGGTAAAGGGTACCACAACGACCGCTGGGGTGGAAGTGCTTCCTTCCAATGATGCTGGTCTCTGGTTATACGACCTGCAGCGTGTGTGCCGAATCTCGGGGTCCCTCCAGTGTTTAGTTTGGTAAGGAACTTGCCTACTGACCTTCATACCGGCTGTTACCAATTTACGATCCCGGCAACAGCAATGGTAGGCTTCCCTTTTGGGCATGCCCTCTTGAGCACTTAACGCTTTTAGCGTTGGTGAGGACTGCAGCCAGGGAAACCCTCGCCTAGCTTCCTTTGCACTCTCTAATCATGACAGATCCTGAGCATCTTTTCATTTGAATGCGCTGTTTTCTAAAACGCGGGTGAGTACCACTGAGGTCTTGAAAGGTTTCTGCCTGAGAGTCGGCCCTGCTTTGAATTCACTTCAGATTACCTAGCTCAGGATATTTCTTGAGGGCAGGGCTGCGTTTGCAAAGCGGCAGGCCGCAGGCATTGTGAATGATAGGTGCCCTTCGGCACGGTTTGTAAGGTTGTTACGGCAGTGTGCCACAAGGCGGCAGCACTACTCCGTGTCCTCTCTGGTAACTTGGGGAAACAAAGCCTTAGCGGGGGTCCCGGTGTTGGACGGGACATGGGGAGTCGAACGTGGCTAAACACACACCCCAGGGCTTATGTGTCCTCGCCTCCTGCCCCTTAACCTGCACTGCCGCACCCCAGGCGTATCGCAAGACTTGTAAGTGGGCTACTCGGTGGGCGCCGTGCTTCGCAGGTGGGGCGACTCTAACGAAGTGGGCTGGAGGTGGGGACCTGCCTAGCAGGAGCCGTGGAGAGCCGGTTTCCTCACAGCTCTTCCCTCTCAGCTGCTCCACCGTCCCTTGGGTACACCAGGCTTTGCTTACCCGTAGGAGGGCCACGTTGGACCGGGAGACTGTGGTACCACGCAGGGGAGAATGGGCACTAGAGGTCCGAGGGGTCGCTGGTCAGGTGGCACGTCCTCCTCCCTTGCTCCCTCAGCAGCAGCATACTCCAGCCTTGGGACCCAGGCCCGCCAAGGCTCCAGGGGTGTGACTCCAGCCGATGACGTCGCAGAGGCCTGAGGTAACAGAGGAAAGGCATTTCTTAACCCCTTCCTTGCCTTGTCTTTGAATACTCCTTTTCCCTTTCAGCATAGTTAATAAACAACGTTGCGTCTGTTTGAGTTCTACAGCCCCTTGATGCAATTATAATCGGAGCTGTCCCTGGAGCGTTTCGGGTTCTTTGCCCTGTCAGTTTATTGAGGAAAGTTTTGTAGCGCTCCCTATGCTTTCGGTTGGGTCGCCCTTGATGAGCACTTTTTGATACGTTAAGCGTGTGTCTGAGAATCCCAGCTTCCTACTTCCCCCTTCCCGGGTCTCCAATATCCCCCTCTGAGAACTCCACGCTTCTCTCTTCCCTTTGTAAACCTGTGTTTCCTTTGTATGCTGCTTCCTTTGTATCCCTATTTAGACTGCACATATAAGAGATAGCCTGGGATTTGTGCCTTGCTGCCTCTAATTTACCAGAATGAGTGAGATCATCGACTGCTCCATCCATGCTGCTGCAAATAGTATGAGATCATTTTGTTCTGTGGATGAGTGGTAGTCGAGGGAATGTAGGTAGCAGAACAGCTTTCTGCATTCACCCCGCGCTCGACATGTCGTTCCTTTGTGTGTCTTGGCTGTGGTAAAGGGTACCACAACGACCGCTGGGGTGCAAGTGCTTCCTTCCAATGATGCTAGTCTCTGGTTATACGACCTGCAGCGGGTTTGCCGAATCTCGGGGTCCCTCCAGTGTTTAGTTTGGTAAGGAACTTGCCTACTGACCTTCATACCGGCTGTTACCAATTTACGATCCCGGCAACAGCAATGGTAGGCTTCCCTTTTGGGCATGCCCTCTTGAGCACTTAACGCTTTTAGCGTTTGTGAGGACTGCAGCCAGGGAAACCCTCGCCTAGCTTCCTTTGCACTGTCTAATCATGACAGATCCTGAGCATCTTTTCATTTGAATGTGCTGTTTTCTAAAACGCGGGTGAGCACCACTGAGGTCTTGAAAGGTTTCTGCCTGAGAGTCGGCCCTGCTTTGAATTCACTTCAGATTACCTAGCCCAGGATAATTCTTGAGGGCACGGCTGCGTTTGCAAAGCGGCAGGACGCAGGCATTGTGAATGATAGGTGCCCTTCGGCACGGTTTGTAAGGTTGTTACGGCAGTGTGCCACAAGGCGGCAGCACTACTCCGTGTCCTCTCTGGTAACTTGGGGAAACAAAGCCTTAGCGGGGGTCCCGGTGTTGGACGGGACATGGGGAGTCGAACGTGGCTAAACACACACCCCAGGGCTTGTGTATCCTCGCCTCCTGCCCCTTAACCTGCACTGCCGCACCCCAGGCGTATCGCAAGACTTGTAAGTGGGCTACTCGGTGGGTGCCGTGCTTCGCAGGTGGGGCGACTCTAACGAAGTGGGCTGGAGGTGGGAACCTGCCTAGCAGGAGCCGTGGAGAGCCGATGTCCTCACAGCTCTTCCCTCTCAGCTGCTCCACCGTCACTTGGGTACACCAGGCTTTGCTTACCCGTAGGAGGGCCACGTTGGACCGGGAGACTGTGGTACCACGCAGGGGAGAATGGGCACTAGAGGTCCGAGGGGTCGCTGGTCAGGTGGCACGTCCTCCTCCCTTGCTCCCTCAGCAGCAGCATACTCCAGCCTTGGGACCCAGGCCCGCCGAGGCTCCAGGGGTGTGACTCCAGCCGATGACGTCGCAGAGGCCTGAGGTAACAGAGGAAAGGCATTTCTTAACCCCTTCCTTGCCTTGTCTTTGAATACTCCTTTTCCCTTTCAGCATAGTTAATAAACAACCTTGCGTCTGTTTGAGTTCTACAGCGCCTTGATGCAATTATAATCGGAGCTGTCCCTGGAGCGTTTCGGGTTCTTTGCCAGGTCAGTTTATTGAGAAAAGTTTTGTGGCGCTCCCTATGCTTTCGGTTGGGTCGCCCTTGATGAGCACTTTTTGATACGTTAAGCGTGTGTCTGAGAATCCCAGCTTCCTACTTCCCCCTTCCCGGGTCTCCAATATCCCCCTCTGAGAACTCCACGCTTCTCTCTTCCCTTTGTAAACCTATGTTTCCTTTGTATGCTGCTTCCTTTGTATCCCTATTTAGACTGCACATATAAGAGATAGCCTGGGATTTGTGCCTTGCTGCCTCTAATTTACCAGAATTAGTGAGATCATCGACTGCTCCATCTATGCTGCTGCAAATAGTATGAGATCATTTTGTTCTGTGGATGAGTGGTAGTCGAGGGAATGTAGGTAGCAGAACAGCTTTCTGCATTCACCCCGCGCTCGACATGTCGTTCCTTTGTATGTCTTGGCTGTGGTAAAGGGTACCACAACGACCGCTGGGGTGCAAGTGCTTCCTTCCAATGATGCTGGTCTCTGGTTATACGACCTGCAGCGTGTGTGCCGAATCTCGGGGTCCCTCCAGTGTTTAGTTTGGTAAGGAACTTGCCTACTGACCTTCATACCGGCTGTTACCAATTTTCGATCCCGGCAACAGCAATGGTAGGCTTCCCTTTTGGGCATGCCCTCTTGAGCACTTAACGCTTTTAGCGTTTGTGAGGACTGCAGCCAGGGAAACCCTCGCCTAGCTTCCTTTGCACTGTCTAATCATGACAGATCCTGAGCATCTTTTCATTTGAATGTGCTGTTTTCTAAAACGCGGGTGAGTACCACTGAGGTCTTGAAAGGTTTCTGCCTGAGAGTCGGCCCTGCTTTGAATTCACTTCAGATTACCTAGCCCAGGATATTTCTTGAGGGCAGGGCTGCGTTTGCAAAGCGGCAGGCCGCAGGCATTGTGAATGATAGGTGCCCTTCGGCACGGTTTGTAAGGTTGTTACGGCAGTGTGCCACAAGGCGGCAGCACTACTCCGTGTCCTCTCTGGTAACTTGGGGAAACAAAGCCTTAGCGGGGGTCCCGGTGTTGGACGGGACATGGGGAGTCGAACGTGGCTAAACACACACCCCAGGGCTTGTGTATCCTCGCCTCCTGCCCCTTAACCTGCACTGCCGCACCCCAGGCGTATCGCAACACTTGTAAGTGGGCTACTCGGTGGGTGCCGTGCTTCGCAGGTGGGGCGACTCTAACGAAGTGGGCTGGAGGTGGGGACCTGCCTAGCAGGAGCCGTGGAGAGCCGGTTTCCTCACAGCTCTTCCCTCTCAGCTGCTCCACCGTCACTTGGGTACACCAGGCTTTGCTTACCCGTAGGAGGGCCACGTTGGACCGGGAGACTGTGGTACCACGCAGGGGAGAATGGGCACTAGAGGTCCGAGGGGTCGCTGGTCAGGTGGCACGTCCTCCTCCCTTGCTCCCTCAGCAGCAGCATACTCCAGCCTTGGGACTTAGGCCCGCCAAGGCTCCAGGGGTGTGACTCCAGCCGATGACGTCGCAGAGGCCTGAGGTAACAGAGGAAAGGCATTTCTTAACCCCTTCCTTGCCTTGTCTTTGAATACTCCTTTTCCCTTTCAGCATAGTTAATAAACAACGTTGCGTCTGTTTGAGTTCTACAGCCCCTTGATGCAATTATAATCGGAGCTGTCCCTGGAGCGTTTCGGGTTCTTTGCCCTGTCAGTTTATTGAGGAAAGTTTTGTAGCGTTCCCTATGCTTTCGGTTGGGTCGCCCTTGATGAGCACTTTTTGATACGTTAAGCGTGTGTCTGAGAATCCCAGCTTCCTACTTCCCCCTTTCCGGGTCTCCAATATCCCCCTCTGAGAACTCCACGCTTCTCTCTTCCCTTTGTAAACCTGTGTTTCCTTTGTATGCTGCTTCCTTTGTATCCCTATTTAGAATGCACATATAAGAGATAGCCTGGGATTTGTGCCTTGCTGCCTCTAATTTACCAGAATTAGTGAGATCATCGACTGCTCCATCCATGCTGCTGCAAATAGTATGAGATCACTTTGTTCTGTGGATGAGTGGTAGTCGAGGGAATGTAGGTAGCAGAACAGCTTTCTGCATTCACCCCGCGCTCGACATGTCGTTCCTTTGTATGTCTTGGCTGTGGTAAAGGGTACCACAACGACCGCTGGGGTGCAAGTGCTTCCTTCCAATGATGCTGGTCTCTGGTTATACGACCTGCAGCGTGTGTGCCGAATCTCGGGGTCCCTCCAGTGTTTAGTTTGGTAAGGAACTTGCCTACTGACCTTCATACCGGCTGTTACCAATTTACGATCCCGGCAACAGCAATGGCAGGCTTCCCTTTTGGGCATGCCCTCTTGTGCACTTAACGCTTTTAGCGTTTGTGAGGACTGCAGCCAGGGAAACCCTCGCCTAGCTTCCTTTGCACTGTCTAATCATGAGAGATCCTGAGCATCTTTTCATTTGAATGTGCTGTTTTCTAAAACGCGGGTGAGTACCACTGAGGTCTGGAAAGGTTTCTGCCTGAGAGTCGGCCCTGCTTTGAATTCACTTCAGATTACCTAGCCCAGGATATTTCTTGAGGGCAGGGCTGCGTTTGCAAAGCGGCAGGCCGCAGGCATTGTGAATGATAGGTGCCCTTCGGCACGGTTTGTAAGGTTGTTACGGCAGTGTGCCACAAGGCGGCAGCACTACTCCGTGTCCTCTCTGGTAACTTGGGGAAACAAAGCCTTAGCGGGGGTCCCGGTGTTGGACGGGACATGGGGAGTCGAACGTGGCTAAACACACACCCCAGGGCTTGTGTATCCTCGCCTCCTCCCCCTTAACCTGCACTGCTGCACCCCAGGCGTATCGCAAGACTTATAAGTGGGCTACTCGGTGGGTGCCGTGCTTCGCAGGTGGGGCGACTCTAACGAAGTGGGCTGGAGGTGGGGACCTGCCTAGCAGGAGCCGTGGAGAGCCGGTTTCCTCACAGCTCTTCCCACTCAGCTGCTCCACCGTCACTTGGGTACACCAGGATTTGCTTACCCGTAGGAGGGCCACGTTGGACCGGGAGACTGTGGTACCACGTAGGGGAGAATGGACACTAGAGGTCCGAGGGGTCGCTGGTCAGGTGGCACGTCCTCCTCCCTTGCTCCCTCAGCAGCATCATACTCCAGCCTTGGGACCCAGGCCCGCCGAGGCTCCAGGGGTGTGACTCCAACCGATAACGTCGCAGAGGCCTGAGGTAACAGAGGAAAAGCATTTCTTAACCCCTTCCTTGCCTTGTCTTTGAATACTCCTTTTCCCTTTCAGCATAGTTAATAAACAACGTTGCGTCTGTTTGAGTACTACAGCCCCTTGATGCAATTATAATCGGAGCTGTCCCTGGAGCGTTTCGGGTTCTTTGCCCTGTCAGTTTATTGAGGAAAGTTTTGTGGCGCTCCCTATGCTTTCGGTTGGGTCGCCCTTGATGAGCACTTTTTGATACGTTAAGCGTGTGTCTGAGAATCCCAGCTTCCTACTTCCCCCTTCCCGGGTCTCCAATATCCCCCTCTGAGAACTCCACGCTTCTCTCTTCCCTTTGTAAACCTGTGTTTCCTTTGTATGCTGCTTCCTTTGTATCCCTATTTAGACTGCACATATAAGAGATAGCCTGGGATTTGTGCCTTGCTGCCTCTAATTTACCAGAATTAGTGAGATCATCGACTGCTCCATCTATGCTGCTGCAAATAGTATGAGATCATTTTGTTCTGTGGATGAGTGGTAGTCAAGGGAATGTAGGTAGCAGAACAGCTTTCTGCATTCACCCCGCGCTCGACATGTCGTTCCTTTGTATGTCTTGGCTGTGGTAAAGGGTACCACAACGACCGCTGGGGTGGAAGTGCTTCCTTCCAATGATGCTGGTCTCTGGTTATACGACCTGCAGCGTGTGTGCCGAATCTCGGGGTCCCTCCAGTGTTTAGTTTGGTAAGGAACTTGCCTACTGACCTTCATACCGGCTGTTACCAATTTACGATCCCGGCAACAGCAATGGTAGGCTTCCCTTTTGGGCATGCCCTCTTGAGCACTTAACGCTTTTAGCGTTGGTGAGGACTGCAGCCAGGGAAACCCTCGCCTAGCTTCCTTTGCACTCTCTAATCATGACAGATCCTGAGCATCTTTTCATTTGAATGCGCTGTTTTCTAAAACGCGGGTGAGTACCACTGAGGTCTTGAAAGGTTTCTGCCTGAGAGTCGGCCCTGCTTTGAATTCACTTCAGATTACCTAGCTCAGGATATTTCTTGAGGGCAGGGCTGCGTTTGCAAAGCGGCAGGCCGCAGGCATTGTGAATGATAGGTGCCCTTCGGCACGGTTTGTAAGGTTGTTACGGCAGTGTGCCACAAGGCGGCAGCACTACTCCGTGTCCTCTCTGGTAACTTGGGGAAACAAAGCCTTAGCGGGGGTCCCGGTGTTGGACGGGACATGGGGAGTCGAACGTGGCTAAACACACACCCCAGGGCTTATGTGTCCTCGCCTCCTGCCCCTTAACCTGCACTGCCGCACCCCAGGCGTATCGCAAGACTTGTAAGTGGGCTACTCGGTGGGCGCCGTGCTTCGCAGGTGGGGCGACTCTAACGAAGTGGGCTGGAGGTGGGGACCTGCCTAGCAGGAGCCGTGGAGAGCCGGTTTCCTCACAGCTCTTCCCTCTCAGCTGCTCCACCGTCACTTGGGTACACCAGGCTTTGCTTACCCGTAGGAGGGCCACGTTGGACCGGGAGACTGTGGTACCACGCAGGGGAGAATGGGCACTAGAGGTCCGAGGGGTCGCTGGTCAGGTGGCACGTCCTCCTCCCTTGCTCCCTCAGCAGCAGCATACTCCAGCCTTGGGACTTAGGCCCGCCAAGGCTCCAGGGGTGTGACTCCAGCCGATGACGTCGCAGAGGCCTGAGGTAACAGAGGAAAGGCATTTCTTAACCCCTTCCTTGCCTTGTCTTTGAATACTCCTTTTCCCTTTCAGCATAGTTAATAAACAACGTTGCGTCTGTTTGAGTTCTACAGCCCCTTGATGCAATTATAATCGGAGCTGTCCCTGGAGCGTTTCGGGTTCTTTGCCCTGTCAGTTTATTGAGGAAAGTTTTGTAGCGCTCCCTATGCTTTCGGTTGGGTCGCCCTTGATGAGCACTTTTTGATACGTTAAGCGTGTGTCTGAGAATCCCAGCTTCCTACTTCCCCCTTCCCGGGTCTCCAATATCCCCCCTCTGAGAACTCCACGCTTCTCTCTTCCCTTTGTAAACCTGTGTTTCCTTTGTATGCTGCTTCCTTTGTATCCCTATTTAGACTGCACATATAAGAGATAGCCTGGGATTTGTGCCTTGCTGCCTCTAATTTACCAGAATGAGTGAGATCATCGACTGCTCCATCCATGCTGCTGCAAATAGTATGAGATCATTTTGTTCTGTGGATGAGTGGTAGTCGAGGGAATGTAGGTAGCAGAACAGCTTTCTGCATTCACCCCGCGCTCGACATGCCGTTCCTTTGTGTGTCTTGGCTGTGGTAAAGGGTACCACAACGACCGCTGGGGTGCAAGTGCTTCCTTCCAATGATGCTAGTCTCTGGTTATACGACCTGCAGCGGGTTTGCCGAATCTCGGGGTCCCTCCAGTGTTTAGTTTGGTAAGGAACTTGCCTACTGACCTTCATACCGGCTGTTACCAATTTACGATCCCGGCAACAGCAATGGTAGGCTTCCCTTTTGGGCATGCCCTCTTGAGCACTTAACGCTTTTAGCGTTTGTGAGGACTGCAGCCAGGGAAACCCTCGCCTAGCTTCCTTTGCACTGTCTAATCATGACAGATCCTGAGCATCTTTTCATTTGAATGTGCTGTTTTCTAAAACGCGGGTGAGCACCACTGAGGTCTTGAAAGGTTTCTGCCTGAGAGTCGGCCCTGCTTTGAATTCACTTCAGATTACCTAGCCCAGGATAATTCTTGAGGGCAGGGCTGCGTTTGCAAAGCGGCAGGACGCAGGCATTGTGAATGATAGGTGCCCTTCGGCACGGTTTGTAAGGTTGTTACGGCAGTGTGCCACAAGGCGGCAGCACTACTCCGTGTCCTCTCTGGTAACTTGGGGAAACAAAGCCTTAGCGGGGGTCCCGGTGTTGGACGGGACATGGGGAGTCGAACGTGGCTAAACACACACCCCAGGGCTTGTGTATCCTCGCCTCCTGCCCCTTAACCTGCACTGCCGCACCCCAGGCGTATCGCAAGACTTGTAAGTGGGCTACTCGGTGGGTGCCGTGCTTCGCAGGTGGGGCGACTCTAACGAAGTGGGCTGGAGGTGGGAACCTGCCTAGCAGGAGCCGTGGAGAGCCGATGTCCTCACAGCTCTTCCCTCTCAGCTGCTCCACCGTCACTTGGGTACACCAGGCTTTGCTTACCCGTAGGAGGGCCACGTTGGACCGGGAGACTGTGGTACCACGCAGGGGAGAATGGGCACTAGAGGTCCGAGGGGTCGCTGGTCAGGTGGCACGTCCTCCTCCCTTGCTCCCTCAGCAGCAGCATACTCCAGCCTTGGGACCCAGGCCCGCCGAGGCTCCAGGGGTGTGACTCCAGCCGATGACGTCGCAGAGGCCTGAGGTAACAGAGGAAAGGCATTTCTTAACCCCTTCCTTGCCTTGTCTTTGAATACTCCTTTTCCCTTTCAGCATAGTTAATAAACAACCTTGCGTCTGTTTGAGTTCTACAGCGCCTTGATGCAATTATAATCGGAGCTGTCCCTGGAGCGTTTCGGGTTCTTTGCCAGGTCAGTTTATTGAGAAAAGTTTTGTGGCGCTCCCTATGCTTTCGGTTGGGTCGCCCTTGATGAGCACTTTTTGATACGTTAAGCGTGTGTCTGAGAATCCCAGCTTCCTACTTCCCCCTTCCCGGGTCTCCAATATCCCCCTCTGAGAACTCCACGCTTCTCTCTTCCCTTTGTAAACCTATGTTTCCTTTGTATGCTGCTTCCTTTGTATCCCTATTTAGACTGCACATATAAGAGATAGCCTGGGATTTGTGCCTTGCTGCCTCTAATTTACCAGAATTAGTGAGATCATCGACTGCTCCATCTATGCTGCTGCAAATAGTATGAGATCATTTTGTTCTGTGGATGAGTGGTAGTCGAGGGAATGTAGGTAGCAGAACAGCTTTCTGCATTCACCCCGCGGTCGACATGTCGTTCCTTTGTATGTCTTGGCTGTGGTAAAGGGTACCACAACGACCGCTGGGGTGCAAGTGCTTCCTTCCAATGATGCTGGTCTCTGGTTATACGACCTGCAGCGTGTGTGCCGAATCTCGGGGTCCCTCCAGTGTTTAGTTTGGTAAGGAACTTGCCTACTGACCTTCATACCGGCTGTTACCAATTTTCGATCCCGGCAACAGCAATGGTAGGCTTCCCTTTTGGGCATGCCCTCTTGAGCACTTAACGCTTTTAGCGTTTGTGAGGACTGCAGCCAGGGAAACCCTCGCCTAGCTTCCTTTGCACTGTCTAATCATGACAGATCCTGAGCATCTTTTCATTTGAATGTGCTGTTTTCTAAAACGCGGGTGAGTACCACTGAGGTCTTGAAAGGTTTCTGCCTGAGAGTCGGCCCTGCTTTGAATTCACTTCAGATTACCTAGCCCAGGATATTTCTTGAGGGCAGGGCTGCGTTTGCAAAGCGGCAGGCCGCAGGCATTGTGAATGATAGGTGCCCTTCGGCACGGTTTGTAAGGTTGTTACGGCAGTGTGCCACAAGGCGGCAGCACTACTCCGTGTCCTCTCTGGTAACTTGGGGAAACAAAGCCTTAGCGGGGGTCCCGGTGTTGGACGGGACATGGGGAGTCGAACGTGGCTAAACACACACCCCAGGGCTTGTGTATCCTCGCCTCCTGCCCCTTAACCTGCACTGCCGCACCCCAGGCGTATCGCAACACTTGTAAGTGGGCTACTCGGTGGGTGCCGTGCTTCGCAGGTGGGGCGACTCTAACGAAGTGGGCTGGAGGTGGGGACCTGCCTAGCAGGAGCCGTGGAGAGCCGGTTTCCTCACAGCTCTTCCCTCTCAGCTGCTCCACCGTCACTTGGGTACACCAGGCTTTGCTTACCCGTAGGAGGGCCACGTTGGACCGGGAGACTGTGGTACCACGCAGGGGAGAATGGGCACTAGAGGTCCGAGGGGTCGCTGGTCAGGTGGCACGTCCTCCTCCCTTGCTCCCTCAGCAGCAGCATACTCCAGCCTTGGGACTTAGGCCCGCCAAGGCTCCAGGGGTGTGACTCCAGCCGATGACGTCGCAGAGGCCTGAGGTAACAGAGGAAAGGCATTTCTTAACCCCTTCCTTGCCTTGTCTTTGAATACTCCTTTTCCCTTTCAGCATAGTTAATAAACAACGTTGCGTCTGTTTGAGTTCTACAGCCCCTTGATGCAATTATAATCGGAGCTGTCCCTGGAGCGTTTCGGGTTCTTTGCCCTGTCAGTTTATTGAGGAAAGTTTTGTAGCGCTCCCTATGCTTTCGGTTGGGTCGCCCTTGATGAGCACTTTTTGATACGTTAAGCGTGTGTCTGAGAATCCCAGCTTCCTACTTCCCCCTTTCCGGGTCTCCAATATCCCCCTCTGAGAACTCCACGCTTCTCTCTTCCCTTTGTAAACCTGTGTTTCCTTTGTATGCTGCTTCCTTTGTATCCCTATTTAGACTGCACATATAAGAGATAGCCTGGGATTTGTGCCTTGCTGCCTCTAATTTACCAGAATTAGTGAGATCATCGACTGCTCCATCCATGCTGCTGCAAATAGTATGAGATCATTTTGTTCTGTGGATGAGTGGTAGTCGAGGGAATGTAGGTAGCAGAACAGCTTTCTGCATTCACCCCGCGCTCGACATGTCGTTCCTTTGTGTGTCTTGGCTGTGGTAAAGGGTACCACAACGACCGCTGGGGTGCAAGTGCTTCCTTCCAATGATGCTGGTCTCTGGTTATACGACCTGCAGCGGGTTTGCCGAATCTCGGGGTCCCTCCAGTGTTTAGTTTGGTAAGGAACTTGCCTACTGACCTTCATACCGGCTGTTACCAATTTTCGATCCCGGCAACAGCAATGGTAGGCTTCCCTTTTGGGCATGCCCTCTTGAGCACTTAACGCTTTTAGCGTTTGTGAGGACTGCAGCCAGGGAAACCCTCGCCTAGCTTCCTTTGCACTGTCTAATCATGACAGATCCTGAGCATCTTTTCATTTGAATGTGCTGTTTTCTAAAACGCGGGTGAGTACCACTGAGGTCTTGAAAGGTTTCTGCCTGAGAGTCGGCCCTGCTTTGAATTCACTTCAGATTACCTAGCCCAGGATATTTCTTGAGGGCAGGGCTGCGTTTGCAAAGCGGCAGGCCGCAGGCATTGTGAATGATAGGTGCCCTTCGGCACGGTTTGTAAGGTTGTTACGGCAGTGTGCCACAAGGCGGCAGCACTACTCCGTGTCCTCTCTGGTAACTTGGGGAAACAAAGCCTTAGCGGGGGTCCCGGTGTTGGACGGGACATGGGGAGTCGAACGTGGCTAAACACACACCCCAGGGCTTGTGTATCCTCGCCTCCTGCCCCTTAACCTGCACTGCCGCACCCCAGGCGTATCGCAAGACTTGTAAGTGGGCTACTCGGTGGGTGCCGTGCTTCGCAGGTGGGGCGACTCTAACGAAGTGGGCTGGAGGTGGGGACCTGCCTAGCAGGAGCCGTGGAGAGCCGGTTTCCTCACAGCTCTTCCCTCTCAGCTGCTCCACCGTCACTTGGGTACACCAGGCTTTGCTTACCCGTAGGAGGGCCACGTTGGACCGGGAGACTGTGGTACCACGCAGGGGAGAATGGGCACTAGAGGTCCGAGGGGTCGCTGGTCAGGTGGCACGTCCTCCTCCCTTGCTCCCTCAGCAGCAGCATACTCCAGCCTTGGGACTTAGGCCCGCCAAGGCTCCAGGGGTGTGACTCCAGCCGATGACGTCGCAGAGGCCTGAGGTAACAGAGGAAAGGCATTTCTTAACCCCTTCCTTGCCTTGTCTTTGAATACTCCTTTTCCCTTTCAGCATAGTTAATAAACAACGTTGCGTCTGTTTGAGTTCTACAGCCCCTTGATGCAATTATAATCGGAGCTGTCCCTGGAGCGTTTCGGGTTCTTTGCCCTGTCAGTTTATTGAGGAAAGTTTTGTAGCGCTCCCTATGCTTTCGGTTGGGTCGCCCTTGATGAGCACTTTTTGATACGTTAAGCGTGTGTCTGAGAATCCCAGCTTCCTACTTCCCCCTTTCCGGGTCTCCAATATCCCCCTCTGAGAACTCCACGCTTCTCTCTTCCCTTTGTAAACCTGTGTTTCCTTTGTATGCTGCTTCCTTTGTATCCCTATTTAGACTGCACATATAAGAGATAGCCTGGGATTTGTGCCTTGCTGCCTCTAATTTACCAGAATTAGTGAGATCATCGACTGCTCCATCCATGCTGCTGCAAATAGTATGAGATCATTTTGTTCTGTGGATGAGTGGTAGTCGAGGGAATGTAGGTAGCAGAACAGCTTTCTGCATTCACCCCGCGCTCGACATGTCGTTCCTTTGTGTGTCTTGGCTGTGGTAAAGGGTACCACAACGACCGCTGGGGTGCAAGTGCTTCCTTCCAATGATGCTGGTCTCTGGTTATACGACCTGCAGCGGGTTTGCCGAATCTCGGGGTCCCTCCAGTGTTTAGTTTGGTAAGGAACTTGCCTACTGACCTTCATACCGGCTGTTACCAATTTTCGATCCCGGCAACAGCAATGGTAGGCTTCCCTTTTGGGCATGCCCTCTTGAGCACTTAACGCTTTTAGCGTTTGTGAGGACTGCAGCCAGGGAAACCCTCGCCTAGCTTCCTTTGCACTGTCTAATCATGACAGATCCTGAGCATCTTTTCATTTGAATGTGCTGTTTTCTAAAACGCGGGTGAGTACCACTGAGGTCTTGAAAGGTTTCTGCCTGAGAGTCGGCCCTGCTTTGAATTCACTTCAGATTACCTAGCCCAGGATATTTCTTGAGGGCAGGGCTGCGTTTGCAAAGCGGCAGGCCGCAGGCATTGTGAATGATAGGTGCCCTTCGGCACGGTTTGTAAGGTTGTTACGGCAGTGTGCCACAAGGCGGCAGCACTACTCCGTGTCCTCTCTGGTAACTTGGGGAAACAAAGCCTTAGCGGGGGTCCCGGTGTTGGACGGGACATGGGGAGTCGAACGTGGCTAAACACACACCCCAGGGCTTGTGTATCCTCGCCTCCTGCCCCTTAACCTGCACTGCCGCACCCCAGGCGTATCGCAAGACTTGTAAGTGGGCTACTCGGTGGGTGCCGTGCTTCGCAGGTGGGGCGACTCTAACGAAGTGGGCTGGAGGTGGGGACCTGCCTAGCAGGAGCCGTGGAGAGCCGGTTTCCTCACAGCTCTTCCCTCTCAGCTGCTCCACCGTCACTTGGGTACACCAGGCTTTGCTTACCCGTAGGAGGGCCACGTTGGACCGGGAGACTGTGGTACCACGCAGGGGAGAATGGGCACTAGAGGTCCGAGGGGTCGCTGGTCAGGTGGCACGTCCTCCTCCCTTGCTCCCTCAGCAGCAGCATACTCCAGCCTTGGGACTTAGGCCCGCCAAGGCTCCAGGGGTGTGACTCCAGCCGATGACGTCGCAGAGGCCTGAGGTAACAGAGGAAAGGCATTTCTTAACCCCTTCCTTGCCTTGTCTTTGAATACTCCTTTTCCCTTTCAGCATAGTTAATAAACAACGTTGCGTCTGTTTGAGTTCTACAGCCCCTTGATGCAATTATAATCGGAGCTGTCCCTGGAGCGTTTCGGGTTCTTTGCCCTGTCAGTTTATTGAGGAAAGTTTTGTAGCGCTCCCTATGCTTTCGGTTGGGTCGCCCTTGATGAGCACTTTTTGATACGTTAAGCGTGTGTCTGAGAATCCCAGCTTCCTACTTCCCCCTTTCCGGGTCTCCAATATCCCCCTCTGAGAACTCCACGCTTCTCTCTTCCCTTTGTAAACCTGTGTTTCCTTTGTATGCTGCTTCCTTTGTATCCCTATTTAGAATGCACATATAAGAGATAGCCTGGGATTTGTGCCTTGCTGCCTCTAATTTACCAGAATTAGTGAGATCATCGACTGCTCCATCCATGCTGCTGCAAATAGTATGAGATCATTTTGTTCTGTGGATGAGTGGTAGTCGAGGGAATGTAGGTAGCAGAACAGCTTTCTGCATTCACCCCGCGCTCGACATGTCGTTCCTTTGTATGTCTTGGCTGTGGTAAAGGGTACCACAACGACCGCTGGGGTGCAAGTGCTTCCTTCCAATGATGCTAGTCTCTGGTTATACGACCTGCAGCGTGTGTGCCGAATCTCGGGGTCCCTCCAGTGTTTAGTTTGGTAAGGAACTTGCCTACTGACCTTCATACCGGCTGTTACCAATTTACGATCCCGGCAACAGCAATGGCAGGCTTCCCTTTTGGGCATGCCCTCTTGTGCACTTAACGCTTTTAGCGTTTGTGAGGACTGCAGCCAGGGAAACCCTCGCCTAGCTTCCTTTGCACTCTCTAATCATGACAGATCCTGAGCATCTTTTCATTTGAATGTGCTGTTTTCTAAAACGCGGGTGAGTACCACTGAGGTCTTGAAAGGTTTCTGCCTGAGAGTCGGCCCTGCTTTGAATTCACTTCAGATTACCTAGCCCAGGATATTTCTTGAGGGCAGGGCTGCGTTTGCAAAGCGGCAGGCCGCAGGCATTGTGAATGATAGGTGCCCTTCGGCACGGTTTGTAAGGTTGTTACGGCAGTGTGCCACAAGGCGGCAGCACTACTCCGTGTCCTCTCTGGTAACTTGGGGAAACAAAGCCTTAGGGGGGGACCCGGTGTTGGACGGGACATAGGGAGTCGAACGTGGCTAAACACACACCCCAGGGCTTGGGTATCCTCGCCTCCTGCCCCTTAACCTGCACTGCCGCACCCAAGGCGTATCGCAACACTTGTAAGTGGGCTACTCGGTGGGTGCCGTGCTTCGCAGGTGGGGCGACTCTAACGAAGTGGGCTGGAGGTGGGGACCTGCCTAGCAGGAGCCGTGGAGAGCCGGTTTCCTCACAGCTCTTCCCTCTCAGCTGCTCCACCGTCACTTGGGTACACCAGGATTTGCTTACCCGTAGGAGGGCCACGTTGGACCGGGAGACTGTGGTACCACGCAGGGGAGAATGGGCACTAGAGGTCCGAGGGGTCGCTGGTCAGGTGGCACGTCCTCCTCCCTTGCTCCCTCAGCAGCAGCATACTCCAGCCTTGGGACCCAGGCCCGCCGAGGCTCCAGGGGTGTGACTCCAGCCGATGACGTCGCAGAGGCCTGAGGTAACAGAGGAAAGGCATTTCTTAACCCCTTCCTTGCCTTGTCTTTGAATACTCCTTTTCCCTTTCAGCATAGTTAATAAACAACGTTGCGTCTGTTTGAGTTCTACAGCCCCTTGATGCAATTATAATCGGAGCTGTCCCTGGAGCGTTTCGGGTTCTTTGCCCTGTCAGTTTATTGAGGAAAGTTTTGTAGCGCTCCCTATGCTTTCGGTTCGGTCGCCCTTGATGCGCACTTTTTGATACGTTAAGCGTGTGTCTGAGAATCCCAGCTTCCTACTTCCCCCTTCCCGGGTCTCCAATATCCCCCTCTGAGAACTCCACGCTTCTCTCTTCCCTTTGTAAACCTGTGTTTCCTTTGTATGCTGCTTCCTTTGTATCCCTATTTAGACTGCACATATAAGAGATAGCCTGGGATTTGTGCCTTGCTGCCTCTAATTTACCAGAATTAGTGAGATCATCGACTGCTCCATCCATGCTGCTGCAAATAGTATGAGATCATTTTGTTCTGTGGATGAGTGGTAGTCGAGGGAATGTAGGTAGCAGAACAGCTTTCTGCATTCACCCCGCGCTCGACATGTCGTTCCTTTGTGTGTCTTGGCTGTGGTAAAGGGTACCACAACGACCGCTGGGGTGCAAGTGCTTCCTTCCAATGATGCTGGTCTCTGGTTATACGACCTGCAGCGGGTTTGCCGAATCTCGGGGTCCCTCCAGTGTTTAGTTTGGTAAGGAACTTGCCTACTGACCTTCATACCGGCTGTTACCAATTTTCGATCCCGGCAACAGCAATGGTAGGCTTCCCTTTTGGGCATGCCCTCTTGAGCACTTAACGCTTTTAGCGTTTGTGAGGACTGCAGCCAGGGAAACCCTCGCCTAGCTTCCTTTGCACTGTCTAATCATGACAGATCCTGAGCATCTTTTCATTTGAATGTGCTGTTTTCTAAAACGCGGGTGAGTACCACTGAGGTCTTGAAAGGTTTCTGCCTTAGAGTCGGCCCTGCTTTGAATTCACTTCAGATTACCTAGCCCAGGATATTTCTTGAGGGCAGGGCTGCGTTTGCAAAGCGGCAGGCCGCAGGCATTGTGAATGATAGGTGCCCTTCGGCACGGTTTGTAAGGTTGTTACGGCAGTGTGCCACAAGGCGGCAGCACTACTCCGTGTCCTCTCTGGTAACTTGGGGAAACAAAGCCTTAGCGGGGGTCCCGGTGTTGGACGGGACATGGGGAGTCGAACGTGGCTAAACACACACCCCAGGGCTTGTGTATCCTCGCCTCCTGCCCCTTAACCTGCACTGCCGCACCCCAGGCGTATCGCAAGACTTGTAAGTGGGCTACTCGGTGGGTGCCGTGCTTCGCAGGTGGGGCGACTCTAACGAAGTGGGCTGGAGGTGGGGACCTGCCTAGCAGGAGCCGTGGAGAGCCGGTTTCCTCACAGCTCTTCCCTCTCAGCTGCTCCACCGTCACTTGGGTACACCAGGCTTTGCTTACCCGTAGGAGGGCCACGTTGGACCGGGAGACTGTGGTACCACGCAGGGGAGAATGGGCACTAGAGGTCCGAGGGGTCGCTGGTCAGGTGGCACGTCCTCCTCCCTTGCTCCCTCAGCAGCAGCATACTCCAGCCTTGGGACTTAGGCCCGCCAAGGCTCCAGGGGTGTGACTCCAGCCGATGACGTCGCAGAGGCCTGAGGTAACAGAGGAAAGGCATTTCTTAACCACTTCCTTGCCTTGTCTTTGAATACTCCTTTTCCCTTTCAGCATAGTTAATAAACAACGTTGCGTCTGTTTGAGTTCTACAGCCCCTTGATGCAATTATAATCGGAGCTGTCCCTGGAGCGTTTCGGGTTCTTTGCCCTGTCAGTTTATTGAGGAAAGTTTTGTAGCGCTCCCTATGCTTTCGGTTGGGTCGCCCTTGATGAGCACTTTTTGATACGTTAAGCGTGTGTCTGAGAATCCCAGCTTCCTACTTCCCCCTTTCCGGGTCTCCAATATCCCCCTCTGAGAACTCCACGCTTCTCTCTTCCCTTTGTAAACCTGTGTTTCCTTTGTATGCTGCTTCCTTTGTATCCCTATTTAGAATGCACATATAAGAGATAGCCTGGGATTTGTGCCTTGCTGCCTCTAATTTACCAGAATTAGTGAGATCATCGACTGCTCCATCCATGCTGCTGCAAATAGTATGAGATCATTTTGTTCTGTGGATGAGTGGTAGTCGAGGGAATGTAGGTAGCAGAACAGCTTTCTGCATTCACCCCGCGCTCGACATGTCGTTCCTTTGTATGTCTTGGCTGTGGTAAAGGGTACCACAACGACCGCTGGGGTGCAAGTGCTTCCTTCCAATGATGCTAGTCTCTGGTTATACGACCTGCAGCGTGTGTGCCGAATCTCGGGGTCCCTCCAGTGTTTAGTTTGGTAAGGAACTTGCCTACTGACCTTCATACCGGCTGTTACCAATTTACGATCCCGGCAACAGCAATGGCAGGCTTCCCTTTTGGGCATGCCCTCTTGTGCACTTAACGCTTTTAGCGTTTGTGAGGACTGCAGCCAGGGAAACCCTCGCCTAGCTTCCTTTGCACTCTCTAATCATGACAGATCCTGAGCATCTTTTCATTTGAATGTGCTGTTTTCTAAAACGCGGGTGAGTACCACTGAGGTCTTGAAAGGTTTCTGCCTGAGAGTCGGCCCTGCTTTGAATTCACTTCAGATTACCTAGCCCAGGATATTTCTTGAGGGCAGGGCTGCGTTTGCAAAGCGGCAGGCCGCAGGCATTGTGAATGATAGGTGCCCTTCGGCACGGTTTGTAAGGTTGTTACGGCAGTGTGCCACAAGGCGGCAGCACTACTCCGTGTCCTCTCTGGTAACTTGGGGAAACAAAGCCTTAGGGGGGGACCCGGTGTTGGACGGGACATAGGGAGTCGAACGTGGCTAAACACACACCCCAGGGCTTGTGTATCCTCGCCTCCTGCCCCTTAACCTGCACTGCCGCACCCCAGGCGTATCGCAACACTTGTAAGTGGGCTACTCGGTGGGTGCCGTGCTTCGCAGGTGGGGCGACTCTAACGAAGTGGGCTGGAGGTGGGGACCTGCCTAGCAGGAGCCGTGGAGAGCCGGTTTCCTCACAGCTCTTCCCACTCAGCTGCTCCACCGTCACTTGAGTACACCAGGATTTGCTTACCCGTAGGAGGGCCACGTTGGACCGGGAGACTGTGGTACCACGCAGGGGAGAATGGACACTAGAGGTCCGAGGGGTCGCTGGTCAGGTGGCACGTCCTCCTCCCTTGCTCCCTCAGCAGCAGCATACTCCAGCCTTGGGACCCAGGCCCGCCGAGGCTCCAGGGGTGTGACTCCAACCGATAACGTCGCAGAGGCCTGAGGTAACAGAGGAAAAGCATTTCTTAACCCCTTCCTTGCCTTGTCCTTGAATACTCCTTTTCCCTTTCAGCATAGTTAATAAACAACGTTGCGTCTGTTTGAGTTCTACAGCCCCTTGATGCAATTATAATCGGAGCTGTCCCTGGAGCGTTTCGGGTTCTTTGCCCTGTCAGTTTATTGAGGAAAGTTTTGTGGCGCTCCCTATGCTTTCGGTTGGGTCGCCCTTGATGAGCACTTTTTGATACGTTAAGCGTGTGTCTGAGAATCCCAGCTTCCTACTTCCCCCTTCCCGGGTCTCCAATATCCCCCTCTGAGAACTCCACGCTTCTCTCTTCCCTTTGTAAACCTGTGTTTCCTTTGTATGCTGCTTCCTTTGTATCCCTATTTAGACTGCACATATAAGAGATAGCCTGGGATTTGTGCCTTGCTGCCTCTAATTTACCAGAATTAGTGAGATCATCGACTGCTCCATCCATGCTGTTGCAAATAGTATGAGATCATTTTGTTCTGTGGATGAGTGGTAGTCGAGGGAATGTAGGTAGCAGAACAGCTTTCTGCATTCACCCCGCGCTCGACATGTCGTTCCTTTGTATGTCTTGGCTGTGGTAAAGGGTACCACAACGACCGCTGGGGTGCAAGTGCTTCCTTCCAATGATGCTGGTCTCTGGTTATACGACCTGCAGCGTGTGTGCCGAATCTCGGGGTCCCTCCAGTGTTTAGTTTGGTAAGGAACTTGCCTACTGACCTTCATACCGGCTGTTACCAATTTACGATCCCGGCAACAGCAATTGTAGGCTTCCCTTTTGGGCATGCCCTCTTGAGCACTTAACGCTTTTAGCGTTGGTGAGGACTGCAGCCAGGGAAACCCTCGCCTAGCTTCCTTTGCACTCTCTAATCATGACAGATCCTGAGCATCTTTTCATTTGAATGTGCTGTTTTCTAAAACGCGGGTGAGTACCACTGAGGTCTTGAAAGGTTTCTGCCTGAGAGTCGGTCGTGCTTTGAATTCACTTCAGATTACCTAGCCCAGGATAATTCTTGAGGGCAGGGCTGCGTTTGCAAAGAGGCAGGCCGCAGGCATTGTGAATGATAGGTGCCCTTCGGCACGGTTTGTAAGGTTGTTACGGCAGTGTGCCACAAGGCGGCAGCACTACTCCGTGTCCTCTCTGGTAACTTGGGGAAACAAAGCCTTAGCGGGGGTCCCGGTGTTGGACGGGACATGGGGAGTCGAACGTGGCTAAACACACACCCCAGGGCTTGTGTATCCTCGCCTCCTGCCCCTTAACCTGCACTGCCGCACCCCAGGCGTATCGCAAGACTTGTAAGTGGGCTACTCGGTGGGTGCCGTGCTTCGCAGGTGGGGCGACTCTAACGAAGTGGGCTGGAGGTGGGGACCTGCCTAGCAGGAGCCGTGGAGAGCCGGTTTCCTCACAGCTCTTCCCACTCAGCTGCTCCACCGTCACTTGGGTACACCAGGATTTGCTTACCCGTAGGAGGGCCACGTTGGACCGGGAGACTGTGGTACCACGCAGGGGAGAATGGACACTAGAGGTCCGAGGGGTCGCTGGTCAGGTGGCACGTCCTCCTCCCTTGCTCCCTCAGCAGCAGCATACTCCAGCCTTGGGACCCAGGCCCGCCGAGGCTCCAGGGGTGTGACTCCAACCGATAACGTCGCAGAGGCCTGAGGTAACAGAGGAAAAGCATTTCTTAACCCCTTCCTTGCCTTGTCTTTGAATACTCCTTTTCCCTTTCAGCATAGTTAATAAACAACGTTGCGTCTGTTTGAGTTCTACAGCCCCTTGATGCAATTATAATCGGAGCTGTCCCTGGAGCGTTTCGGGTTCTTTGCCCTGTCAGTTTATTGAGGAAAGTTTTGTGGCGCTCCCTATGCTTTCGGTTGGGTCGCCCTTGATGAGCACTTTTTGATACGGTAAGCGTGTGTCTGAGAATCCAAGCTTCCTACTTCTCCCTTCCCGGGTCTCCAATATCCCCCTCTGAGAACTCCACGCTTCTCTCTTCCCTTTGTAAACCTGTGTTTCCTTTGTATGCTGCTTCCTTTGTATCCCTATTTAGACTGCACATATAAGAGATAGCCTGGGATTTGTGCCTTGCTGCCTCTAATTTACCAGAATTAGTGAGATCATCGACTGCTCCATCCATGCTGCTGCAAATAGTATGAGATCATTTTGTTCTGTAGATGAGTGGTAGTCGAGGGAATGTAGGTAGCAGAACAGCTTTCTGCATTCACCCCGCGCTCGACATGTCGTTCCTTTGTATGTCTTGGCTGTGGTAAAGGGTACCACAACGACCGCTGGGGTGCAAGTGCTTCCTTCCAATGATGCTGGTCTCTGGTTATACGACCTGCAGCGTGTGTGCCGAATCTCGGGGTCCCTCCAGTGTTTAGTTTGGTAAGGAACTTGCCTAGTGACCTTCATACCGGCTGTTACCAATTTACGATCCCGGCAACAGCAATGGTAGGCTTCCCTTTTGGGCATGCCCTCTTGAGCACTTAACGCTTTTAGCGTTTGTGAGGACTGCAGCCAGGGAAACCCTCGCCTAGCTTCCTTTGCACTGTCTAATCATGACAGATCCTGAGCATCTTTTCATTTGAATGCGCTGTTTTCTAAAACGCGGGTGAGTACCACTGAGGTCTTGAAAGGTTTCTGCCTGAGAGTCGGCCCTGCTTTGAATTCACTTCAGATTACCTAGCCCAGGATATTTCTTGAGGGCAGGGCTGCGTTTGCAAAGCGGCAGGCCGCAGGCATTGTGAATGATAGGTGCCCTTCGGCACGGTTTGTAAGGTTGTTACGGCAGTGTGCCACAAGGCGGCAGCACTACTCCGTGTCCTCTCTGGTAACTTGGGGAAACAAAGCCTTAGCGGGGGTCCCGGTGTTGGACGGGACATGGGGAGTCGAACGTGGCTAAACACACACCCCAGGGCTTGTGTATCCTCGCCTCCTGCCCCTTAACCTGCACTGCCCCACCCCAGGCGTATCGCAAGACTTGTATGTGGGCTACTCGGTGGGTGCCGTGCTTCGCAGGTGGGGCGACTCTAACGAAGTGGGCTGGAGGTGGGGACCTGCCTAGCAGGAGCCGTGGAGAGCCGGTTTCCTCACAGCTCTTCCCTCTCAGCTGCTCCACCGTCACTTGGGTACACCAGGCTTTGCTTACCCGTAGGAGGGCCACGTTGGACCGGGAGACTGTGGTACCACGCAGGGGAGAATGGGCACTAGAGGTCCGAGGGGTCGCTGGTCAGGTGGCACGTCCTCCTCCCTTGCTCCCTCAGCAGCAGCATACTCCAGCCTTGGGACCCAGGCCCGCCGAGGCTCCAGGGGTGTGACTCCAGCCGATGACGTCGCAGAGGCCTGAGGTAACAGAGGAAAGGCATTTCTTAACCCCTTCCTTGCCTTGTCTTTGAATACTCCTTTTCCCTTTCAGCATAGTTAATAAACAACGTTGCGTCTCTTTGAGTTCTACAGCCCCTTGATGCAATTATAATCGGAGCTGTCCCTGGAGCGTTTCGGGTTCTTTGCCCTGTCAGTTTATTGAGGAAAGTTTTGTAGCGCTCCCTATGCTTTCGGTTGGGTCGCCCTTGATGAGCACTTTTTGATACGTTAAGCGTGTGTCTGAAAATCCCAGCTTCCTACTTCCCCCTTCCCGGGTCTCCAATATCCCCCTCTGAGAACTCCACGCTTCTCTCTTCCCTTTGTAAACCTGTGTTTCCTTTGTATGCTGCTTCCTTTGTATCCCTATTTAGACTGCACATATAAGAGATAGCCTGGGATTTGTGCCTTGCTGCCTCTAATTTACCAGAATGAGTGAGATCATCGACTGCTCCATCCATGCTGCTGCAAATAGTATGAGATCATTTTGTTCTGTGGATGAGTGGTAGTCGAGGGAATGTAGGTAGCAGAACAGCTTTCTGCATTCACCCCGCGCTCGACATGTCGTTCCTTTGTATGTCTTGGCTGTGGTAAAGGGTACCACAACGACCGCTGGGGTGCAAGTGCTTCCTTCCAATGATGCTAGTCTCTGGTTATACGACCTGCAGCGGGTTTGCGGAATCTCGGGGTCCCTCCAGTGTTTAGTTTGGTAAGGAACTTGCCTACTGACCTTCATACCGGCTGTTACCAGTTTACGATCCCGGCAACAGCAATGGTAGGCTTCCCTTTTGGGCATGCCCTCTTGAGCACTTAACGCTTTTAGCGTTTGTGAGGACTGCAGCCAGGGAAACCCTCGCCTAGCTTCCTTTGCACTCTCTAATCATGACAGATCCTGAGCATCTTTTTATTTGAATGTGCTGTTTTCTAAAACGCCGGTGAGCACCACTGAAGTCTTGAAAGGTTTCTGCCTGAGAGTCGGCCGTGCTTTGAATTCACTTCAGATTACCTAGCCCAGGATAATTCTTGAGGGCAGGGCTGCGTTTGCAAAGAGGCAGGCCGCAGGCCTTGTGAATGATAGGTGCCCTTCGGCACGGTTTGTAAGGTTGTTACGGCAGTGTGCCACAAGGCGGCAGCACTACTCCGTGTCCTCTCTGGTAACTTGGGGAAACAAAGCCTTAGCGGGGGTCCCGGTGTTGGACGGGACATGGGGAGTCGAACGTGGCTAAACACACACCCCAGGGCTTGTGTATCCTCGCCTCCTGCCCCTTAACCTGCACTGCCCCACCCCAGGCGTATCGCAAGACTTGTAAGTGGCTACTCGGTGGGTGCCGTGCTTCGCAGGTGGGGCGACTCTAACGAAGTGGGCTGGAGGTGGGAACCTGCCTAGCAGGAGCCGTGGAGAGCCGGTTTCCTCACAGCTCTTCCCTCTCAGCTGCTCCACCGTCACTTGGGTACACCAGGCTTTGCTTGCCCGTAGGAGGGCCACGTTGGACCGGGAGACTGTGGTACCACGCAGGGGAGAATGGGCACTAGAGGTCCGAGGGGTCGCTGGTCAGGTGGCACGTCCTCCTCCCTTGCTCCCTCAGCAGCAGCATACTCCAGCCTTGGGACCCAGGCCCGCCGAGGCTCCAGGGGTGTGACTCCAGCCGATGACGTCGCAGAGGCCTGAGGTAACAGAGGAAAGGCATTTCTTAACCCCTTCCTTGCCTTGTCTTTGAATACTCCTTTTCCCTTTCAGCATAGTTAATAAACAACGTTGCGTCTGTTTGAGTTCTACAGCCCCTTGATGCAATTATAATCGGAGCTGTCCCTGGAGCGTTTCGGGTTCTTTGCCCTGTCAGTTTATTGAGGAAAGTTTTGTAGCGCTCCCTATGCTTTCGGTTCGGTCGCCCTTGATGCGCACTTTTTGATACGTTAAGCGTGTGTCTGAGAATCCCAGCTTCCTACTTCCCCCTTCCCGTGTCTCCAATATCCCCCCTCTGAGAACTCCACGCTTCTCTCTTCCCTTTGTAAACCTGTGTTTCCTTTGTATGCTGCTTCCTTTGTATCCCTATTTAGACTGCACATATAAGAGATAGCCTGGGATTTGTGCCTTGCTGCCTCTAATTTACCAGAATTAGTGAGATCATCGACTGCTCCATCCATGCTGCTGCAAATAGTATGAGATCATTTTGTTCTGTGGATGAGTGGTAGTCGAGGGAATGTAGGTAGCAGAACAGCTTTCTGCATTCACCCCGCGCTCGACATGTCGTTCCTTTGTATGTCTTGGCTGTGGTAAAGGGTACCACAACGACCGCTGGGGTGCAAGTGCTTCCTTCCAATGATGCTGGTCTCTGGTTATACGACCTGCAGCGTGTGTGCCGAATCTCGGGGTCCCTCCAGTGTTTAGTTTGGTAAGGAACTTGCCTAGTGACCTTCATACCGGCTGTTACCAATTTACGATCCCGGAAACAGCAATGGTAGGCTTCCCTTTTGGGCATGCCCTCTTGAGCACTTAACGCTTTTAGCATTTGTGAGGACTGCAGCCAGGGAAACCCTCGCCTAGCTTCCTTTGCACTCTCTAATCATGACAGATCCTGAGCATCTTTTCATTTGAATGTGCTGTTTTCTAAAACGCGGGTGAGTACCACTGAGGTCTTGAAAGGTTTCTGCCTGAGAGTCGGCCGTGCTTTGAATTCACTTCAGATTACCTAGCCCAGGATAATTCTTGAGGGCAGGGCTGCGTTTGCAAAGAGGCAGGCCGCAGGCATTGTGAATGATAGGTGCCCTTCGGCACGGTTTGTAAGGTTGTTACGGCAGTGTGCCACAAGGCGGCAGCACTACTCCGTGTCCTCTCTGGTAACTTGGGGAAACAAAGCCTTAGCGGGGGTCCCGGTGTTGGACGGGACATGGGGAGTCGAACGTGGCTAAACACACACCCCAGGGCTTGTGTATCCTCGCCTCCTGCCCCTTAACCTGCACTGCCCCACCCCAGGCGTATCGCAAGACTTGTATGTGGGCTACTCGGTGGGTGCCGTGCTTCGCAGGTGGGGCGGCTGTAACGAAGTGGGCTGGAGGTGGGGACCTGCCTAGCAGGAGCCGTGGAGAGCCGGTTTCCTCACAGCTCTTCCCTCTCAGCTGCTCCACCGTCACTTGGGTACACCAGGCTTTGCTTACCCGTAGGAGGGCCACGTTGGACCGGGAGACTGTGGTACCACGCAGGGGAGAATGGGCACTAGAGGTCCGAGGGGTCGCTGGTCAGGTGGCACGTCCTCCTCCCTTGCTCCCTCAGCAGCAGCATACTCCAGCCTTGGGACCCAGGCCCGCTGAGGCTCCAGGGGTGTGACTCCAGCGGATGACGTCGCAGAGGCCTGAGGTAACAGAGGAAAGGCATTTCTTAACCCCTTCCTTGCCTTGTCTTTGAATACTCCTTTTCCCTTTCAGCATAGTTAATAAACAACGTTGCGTCTGTTTGAGTTCTACAGCCCCTTGATGCAATTATAATCGGAGCTGTCCCTGGAGCGTTTCGGGTTCTTTGCCCTGTCAGTTTATTGAGGAAAGTTTTGTAGCGCTTCCTATGCTTTCGGTTCGGTCGCCCTTGATGCGCACTTTTTGATACGTTAAGCGTGTGTCTGAGAATCCCAGCTTCCTACTTCCCCTTTCCCGGGTCTCCAATATCCCCCCTCTGAGAACTCCACGCTTCTCTCTTCCCTTTGTAAACCTGTGTTTCCTTTGTATGCTGCTTCCTTTGTATCCCTATTTAGACTGCACATATAAGAGATAGCCTGGGATTTGTGCCTTGCTGCCTCTAATTTACCAGAATGAGTGAGATCATCGACTGCTCCATCCATGCTTCTGCAAATAATATGAGATCATTTTGTTCTGTGGATGAGTGGTAGTCGAGGGAATGTAGGTAGCAGAACAGCTTTCTGCATTCACCCCGCGCTCGACATGTCGTTCCTTTGTATGTCTTGGCTGTGGTAAAGGGTACCACAACGACCGCTGGGGTGCAAGTGCTTCCTTCCAATGATGCTAGTCTCTGGTTATACGACCTGCAGCGGGTTTGCGGAATCTCGGGGTCCCTCCAGTGTTTAGTTTGGTAAGGAACTTGCCTAGTGACCTTCATACCGGCTGTTACCAATTTACGATCCCGGCAACAGCAATGGTAGGCTTCCCTTTTGGGCATGCCCTCTTGAGCACTTAACGCTTTTAGCGTTTGTGAGGACTGCAGCCAGGGAAACCCTCGCCTAGCTTCCTTTGCACTCTCTAATCATGACAGATCCTGAGCATCTTTTCATTTGAATGTGCTGTTTTCTAAAACGCGGGTGAGTACCACTGAGGTCTTGAAAGGTTTCTGCCTGAGAGTCGGCCCTGCTTTGAATTCACTTCAGATTACCTAGCCCAGGATATTTCTTGAGGGCAGGGCTGCGTTTGCAAAGCGGCAGGCCGCAGGCATTGTGAATGATAGGTGCCCTTCGGCACGGTTTGTAAGGTTGTTACGGCAGTGTGCCACAAGGCGGCAGCACTACTCCGTGTCCTCTCTGGTAACTTGGGGAAACAAAGCCTTAGCGGGGGTCCCGGTGTTGGACGGGACATGGGGAGTCGAACGTGGCTAAACACACACCCCAGGGCTTGTGTATCCTCGCCTCCTGCCCCTTAACCTGCACTGCCGCACCCCAGGCGTATCGCAAGACTTGTAAGTGGGCTACTCGGTGGGTGCCGTGCTTCGCAGGTGGGGCGACTCTAACGAAGTGGGCTGGAGGTGGGGACCTGCATAGCAGGAGCCGTGGAGAGCCGGTTTCCTCACAGCTCTTCCCACTCAGCTGCTCCACCGTCACTTGGGTAAACCAGGATTTGCTTACCCGTACGAGGGCCACGTTGGACCGGGAGACTGTGGTACCACGCAGGGGAGAATGGACACTAGAGGTCCGAGGGGTCGCTGGTCAGGTGGCACGTCCTCCTCCCTTGCTCCCTCAGCAGCAGCATACTCCAGCCTTGGGACCCAGGCCCGCCGAGGCTCCAGGGGTGTGACTCCAACCGATAACGTCGCAGAGGCCTGAGGTAACAGAGGAAAAGCATTTCTTAACCCCTTCCTTGCCTTGTCTTTGAATACTCCTTTTCCCTTTCAGCATAGTTAATAAACAACGTTGCGTCTGTTTGAGTTCTACAGCCCCTTGATGCAATTATAATCGGAGCTGTCCCTGGAGCGTTTCGGGTTCTTTGCCCTGTCAGTTTATTGAGGAAAGTTTTGTGGCGCTCCCTATGCTTTCGGTTGGGTCGCCCTTGATGAGCACTTTTTGATACGTTAAGCGTGTGTCTGAGAATCCCAGCTTCCTACTTCCCCCTTCCCGGGTCTCCAATATACCCCTCTGAGAACTCCACGCTTCTCTCTTCCCTTTGTAAACCTGTGTTTCCTTTGTATGCTGCTTCCTTTGTATCCCTATTTAGACTGCACATATAAGAGATAGCCTGGGATTTGTGCCTTGCTGCCTCTAATTTACCAGAATTAGTGAGATCATCGACTGCTCCATCCATGCTGCTGCAAATAGTATGAGATCATTTTGTTCTGTGGATGAGTGGTAGTCGAGGGAATGTAGGTAGCAGAACAGCTTTCTGCATTCACCCCGCGCTCGACATGTCGTTCCTTTGTATGTCTTGGCTGTGGTGAAGGGTACCACAACGACCGCTGGGGTGCAAGTGCTTCCTTCCAATGATGCTGGTCTCTGGTTATACGACCTGCAGCGTGTGTGCCGAATCTCGGGGTCCCTCCAGTGTTTAGTTTGGTAAGGAACTTGCCTACTGACCTTCATACCGGCTGTTACCAATTTACGATCCCGGCAACAGCAATGGTAGGCTTCCCTTTTGGGCATGCCCTCTTGAGCACTTAACGCTTTTAGCGTTTGTGAGGACTGCAGCCAGGGAAACCCTCGCCTAGCTTCCTTTGCACTCTCTAATCATGACAGATCCTGAGCATCTTTTCATTTGAATGTGCTGTTTTCTAAAACGCGGGTGAGTACCACTGAGGTCTTGAAAGGTTTCTGCCTGAGAGTCGGCCCTGCTTTGAATTCACTTCAGATTACCTAGCCCAGGATATTTCTTGAGGGCAGGGCTGCGTTTGCAAAGCGGCAGGCCGCAGGCATTGTGAATGATAGGTGCCCTTCGGCACGGTTTGTAAGGTTGTTACGGCAGTGTGCCACAAGGCGGCAGCACTACTCCGTGTCCTCTCTGGTAACTTGGGGAAACAAAGCCTTAGCGGGGGTCCCGGTGTTGGACGGGACATGGGGAGTCGAACGTGGCTAAACACACACCCCAGGGCTTGTGTATCCTCGCCTCCTGCCCCTTAACCTGCACTGCCGCACCCCAGGCGTATCGCAAGACTTGTAAGTGGGCTACTCGGTGGGTGCCGTGCTTCGCAGGTGGGGCGGCTGTAACGAAGTGGGCTGGAGGTGGGGACCTGCCTAGCAGGAGCCGTGGAGAGCCGGTTTCCTCACAGCTCTTCCCTCTCAGCTGCTCCACCGTCACTTGGGTACACCAGGCTTTGCTTACCCGTAGGAGGGCCACGTTGGACCGGGAGACTGTGGTACCACGCAGGGGAGAATGGGCACTAGAGGTCCGAGGGGTCGCTGGTCAGGTGGCACGTTCTCCTCCCTTGCTCCCTCAGCAGCAGCATACTCCAGCCTTGGGACCCAGGCCCGCCGAGGCTCCAGGGGTGTAACTCCAGCCGATGACGTCGCAGAGGCCTGAGGTAACAGAGGAAAGGCATTTCTTAACCCCTTCCTTGCCTTGTCTTTGAATACTCCTTTTCCCTTTCAGCATAGTTAATAAACAACGTTGCGTCTGTTTGAGTTCTACAGCCCCTTGATGCAATTATAATCGGAGCTGTCCCTGGAGCGTTTCGGGTTCTTTGCCCTGTCAGTTTATTGAGGAAAGTTTTGTAGCGCTCCCTATGCTTTCGGTTCGGTCGCCCTTGATGCGCACTTTTTGATACGTTAAGCGTGTGTCTGAGAATCCCAGCTTCCTACTTCCCCCTTCCCGGGTCTCCAATATCCCCCTCTGAGAACTCCACGCTTCTCTCTTCCCTTTGTGAACCTGTGTTTCCTTTGTATGCTGCTTCCTTTGTATCCCTATTTAGACTGCACATATAAGAGATAGCCTGGGATTTGTGCCTTGCTGCCTCTAATTTACCAGAATTAGTGAGATCATCGACTGCTCCATCTATGCTGCTGCAAATAGTATGAGATCATTTTGTTCTGTGGATGAGTGGTAGTCGAGGGAATGTAGGTAGCAGAACAGCTTTCTGCATTCACCCCGCGCTCGACATGTCGTTCCTTTGTATGTCTTGGCTGTGGTAAAGGGTACCACAACGACCGCTGGGGTGGAAGTGCTTCCTTCCAATGATGCTGGTCTCTGGTTATACGACCTGCAGCGTGTGTGCCGAATCTCGGGGTCCCTCCAGTGTTTAGTTTGGTAAGGAACTTGCCTACTGACCTTCATACCGGCTGTTACCAATTTTCGATCCCGGCAACAGCAATGGTAGGCTTCCCTTTTGGGCATGCCCTCTTGAGCATTTAACGCTTTTAGCGTTTGTGAGGACTGCAGCCAGGGAAACCCTCGCCTAGCTTCCTTTGCACTCTCTAATCATGACAGATCCTGAGCATCTTTTCATTTGAATGTGCTGTTTTCTAAAACGCGGGTGAGTACCACTGAGGTCTTGAAAGGTTTCTGCCTGAGAGTCGGCCCTGCTTTGAATTCACTTCAGATTACCTAGCCCAGGATATTTCTTGAGGGCAGGGCTGCGTTTGCAAAGCGGCAGGCCGCAGGCATTTTGAATGATAGGTGCCCTTCGGCACGGTTTGTAAGGTTGTTACGGCAGTGTGCCACAAGGCGGCAGCACTACTCCGTGTCCTCTCTGGTAACTTGGGGAAACAAAGCCTTAGCGGGGGTCCCGGTGTTGGACCGGACATGGGGAGTCGAACGTGGCTAAACACACACCCCAGGGCTTGTGTACCCTCGCCTCCTCCCCCTTAACCTGCACTGCTGCACCCCAGGCGTATCGCAAGACTTGTAAGTGGGCTACTCGGTGGGTGCCGTGCTTCGCAGGTGGGGCGACTCTAACGAAGTGGGCTGGAGGTGGGAACCTGCCTAGCAGGAGCCGTGGAGAGCCGGTTTCCTCACAGCTCTTCCCTCTCAGCTGCTCCACCGTCACTTGTGTACACCAGGCTTTGCTTACCCGTAGGAGGGCCACGTTGGACCGGGAGACTGTGGTACCACGCAGGGGAGAATGGGCACTAGAGGTCCGAGGGGTCGCTGGTCAGGTGGCACGTCCTCCTCCCTTGCTCCCTCAGCAGCAGCATACTCCAGCCTTGGGACCCAGGCCCGCCGAGGCTCCAGGGGTCTGACTCCAGCCGATGACGTCGCAGAGGCCTGAGGTAACAGAGGAAAGGCATTTCTTAACCCCTTCCTTGCCTTGTCTTTGAATACTCCTTTTCCCTTTCAGCATAGTTAATAAACAACGTTGCGTCTGTTTGAGTTCTACAGCCCCTTGATGCAATTATAATCGGAGCTGTCCCTGGAGCGTTTCGGGTTCTTTGCCCTGTCAGTTTATTGAGGAAAGTTTTGTAGCGCTCCCTATGCTTTCGGTTGGGTCGCCCTTGATGAGCACTTTTTGATACGTTAAGCGTGTGTCTGAGAATCCCAGCTTCCTACTTCCCCCTTCCCGGGTCTCCAATATCCCCCTCTGAGAACTCCACGCTTCTCTCTTCCCTTTGTAAACCTGTGTTTCCTTTGTATGCTGCTTCCTTTGTATCCTTATTTAGAATGCACATATAAGAGATAGCCTGGGATTTGTGCCTTGCTGCCTCTAATTTACCAGAATTAGTGAGATCATCGACTGCTCCATCCATGCTGCTGCAAATAGTATGAGATCATTTTGTTCTGTGGATGAGTGGTAGTCGAGGGAATGTAGGTAGCAGAACAGCTTTCTGCATTCACCCCGCGCTCGACATGTCGTTCCTTTGTATGTCTTGGCTGTGGTAAAGGGTACCACAACGACCGCTGGGGTGCAAGTGCTTCCTTCCAATGATGCTAGTCTCTGGTTATACGACCTGCAGCGTGTGTGCCGAATCTCGGGGTCCCTAAAGTGTTTAGTTTGGTAAGGAACTTGCCTACTGACCTTCATACCGGCTGTTACCAATTTACGATCCCGGCAACAGCAATGGCAGGCTTCCCTTTTTGGCATGCCCTCTTGTGCACTTAACGCTTTTAGCGTTTGTGAGGACTGCAGCCAGGGAAACCCTCGCCTAGCTTCCTTTGCACTCTCTAATCATGACAGATCCTGAGCATCTTTTCATTTGAATGTGCTGTTTTCTAAAACGCGGGTGAGTACCACTGAGGTCTTGAAAGGTTTCTGCCTGAGAGTCGGCCCTGCTTTGAATTCACTTCAGATTACCTAGCCCAGGATATTTCTTGAGGGCAGGGCTGCGTTTGCAAAGCGGCAGGCCGCAGGCATTGTGAATGATAGGTGCCCTTCGGCACGGTTTGTAAGGTTGTTACGGCAGTGTGCCACAAGGCGGCAGCACTACTCCGTGTCCTCTCTGGTAACTTGGGGAAACAAAGCCTTAGCGGGGGTCCCGGTGTTGGACCGGACATGGGGAGTCGAACGTGGCTAAACACACACCCCAGGGCTTGTGTATCCTCGCCTCCTCCCCCTTAACCTGCACTGCTGCACCCCAGGCGTATCGCAAGACTTGTAAGTGGGCTACTCGGTGGGTGCCGTGCTTCGCAGGTGGGGCGACTCTAACGAAGTGGGCTGGAGGTGGGAACCTGCCTAGCAGGAGCCGTGGAGAGCCGGTTTCCTCACAGCTCTTCCCTCTCAGCTGCTCCACCGTCACTTGTGTACACCAGGCTTTGCTTACCCGTAGGAGGGCCACGTTGGACCGGGAGACTGTGGTACCACGCAGGGGAGAATGGGCACTAGAGGTCCGAGGGGTCGCTGGTCAGGTGGCACGTCCTCCTCCCTTGTTCCCTCAGCAGCAGCATACTCCAGCCTTGGGACCCAGGCCCGCCGAGGCTCCAGGGGTCTGACTGCAGCCGATGACGTCGCAGAGGCCTGAGGTAACAGAGGAAAGGCATTTCTTAACCCCTTCCTTGCCTTGTCTTTGAATACTCCTTTTCCCTTTCAGCATAGTTAATAAACAACGTTGCGTCTGTTTGAGTTCTACAGCCCCTTGATGCAATTATAATCGGAGCTGTCCCTGGAGCGTTTCGGGTTCTTTGCCCTGTCAGTTTATTGAGGAATGTTTTGTAGCGCTCCCTATGCTTTCGGTTGGGTCGCCCTTGATGAGCACTTTTTGATACGTTAAGCGTGTGTCTGAGAATCCCAGCTTCCTACTTCCCCCTTCCCAGGGTCTCCAATATCCCCCTCTGAGAACTCCACGCTTCTCTCTTCCCTTTGTAAACCTGTGTTTCCTTTGTATGCTGCTTCCTTTGTATCCCTATTTAGACTGCACATATAAGAGATAGCCTGGGATTTGTGCCTTGCTGCCTCTAATTTACCAGAATTAGTGAGATCATCGACTGCTCCATCTATGCTGCTGCAAATAGTATGAGATCATTTTGTTCTGTGGATGAGTGGTAGTCGAGGGAATGTAGGTAGCAGAACAGCTTTCTGCATTCACCCCGCGCTCGACATGTCGTTCCTTTGTATGTCTTGGCTGTGGTAAAGGGTACCACAAGGACCGCTGGGGTGGAAGTGCTTCCTTCCAATGATGCTGGTCTCTGGTTATACGACCTGCAGCGTGTGTGCCGAATCTCGGGGTCCCTCCAGTGTTTAGTTTGGTAAGGAACTTGCCTACTGACCTTCATACCGGCTGTTACCAATTTTCGATCCCGGCAACAGCAATGGCAGGCTTCCCTTTTGGGCATGCCCTCTTGAGCATTTAACGCTTTTAGCGTTTGTGAGGACTGCAGCCAGGGAAACCCTCGCCTAGCTTCCTTTGCACTCTCTAATCATGACAGATCCTGAGCATCTTTTCATTTGAATGCGCTGTTTTCTAAAACGCGGGTGAGTACCACTGAGGTCTTGAAAGGTTTCTGCCTGAGAGTCGGCCCTGCTTTGAATTCACTTCAGATTACCTAGCCCAGGATATTTCTTGAGGGCAGGGCTGCGTTTGCAAAGCGGCAGGCCGCAGGCATTGTGAATGATAGGTGCCCTTCGGCACGGTTTGTAAGGTTGTTACGGCAGTGTGCCACAAGGCGGCAGCACTACTCCGTGTCCTCTCTGGTAACTTGGGGAAACAAAGCCTTAGCGGGGGTCCCGGTGTTGGACCGGACATGGGGAGTCGAACGTGGCTAAACACACACCCCAGGGCTTGTGTACCCTCGCCTCCTCCCCCTTAACCTGCACTGCTGCACCCCAGGCGTATCGCAAGACTTGTAAGTGGGCTACTCGGTGGGTGCCGTGCTTCGCAGGTGGGGCGACTCTAACGAAGTGGGCTGGAGGTGGGAACCTGCCTAGCAGGAGCCGTGGAGAGCCGGTTTCCTCACAGCTCTTCCCTCTCAGCTGCTCCACCGTCACTTGTGTACACCAGGCTTTGCTTACCCGTAGGAGGGCCACGTTGGACCGGGAGACTGTGGTACCACGCAGGGGAGAATGGGCACTAGAGGTCCGAGGGGTCGCTGGTCAGGTGGCACGTCCTCCTCCCTTGCTCCCTCAGCAGCAGCATACTCTAGCCTTGGGACCCAGGCCCGCCGAGGCTCCAGGGGTCTGACTCCAGCCGATGACGTCGCAGAGGCCTGAGGTAACAGAGGAAAGGCATTTCTTAACCCCTTCCTTGCCTTGTCTTTGAATACTCCTTTTCCCTTTCAGCATAGTTAATAAACAACGTTGCGTCTGTTTGAGTTCTACAGCCCCTTGATGCAATTATAATCGGAGCAGTCCCTGTAGCGTTTCGGGTTCTTTGCCCTGTCAGTTTATTGAGGAATGTTTTGTAGCGCTCCCTATGCTTTCGGTTGGGTCTCCCTTGATGAGCACTTTTTGATACGTTAAGCGTGTGTCTGAGAATCCCAGCTTCCTACTTCCCCCTTCCCAGGGTCTCCAATATCCCCCTCTGAGAACTCCACGCTTCTCTCTTCCCTTTGTGAACCTGTGTTTCCTTTGTATGCTGCTTCCTTTGTATCCCTATTTAGACTGCACATATAAGAGATAGGCTGGGATTTGTGCCTTGCTGCCTCTAATTTACCAGAATTAGTGAGATCATCGACTGCTCCATCCATGCTGCTGCAAATAGTATGAGATCATTTTGTTCTGTGGATGAGTGGTAGTCGAGGGAATGTAGGTAGCAGAACAGCTTTCTGCATTCACCCCGCGCTCGACATGTCGTTCCTTTGTGTGTCTTGGCTGTGGTAAAGGGTACCACAACGACCGCTGGGGTGCAAGTGCTTCCTTCCAATGATGCTAGTCTCTGGTTATACGACCTGCAGCGGGTTTGCCGAATCTCGGGGTCCCTCCAGTGTTTAGTTTGGTAAGGAACTTGCCTACTGACCTTCATACCGGCTGTTACCAATTTACGATCCCGGCAACAGCAATGGTAGGCTTCCCTTTTGGGCATGCCCTCTTGAGCACTTAACGCTTTTAGCGTTTGTGAGGACTGCAGCCAGGGAAACCCTCGCCTAGCTTCCTTTGCACTGTCTAATCATGACAGATCCTGAGCATCTTTTCATTTGAATGTGCTGTTTTCTAAAACGCGGGTGAGCACCACTGAGGTCTTGAAAGGTTTCTGCCTGAGAGTCGGCCCTGCTTTGAATTCACTTCAGATTACCTAGCCCAGGATAATTCTTGAGGGCAGGGGTGCGTTTGCAAAGCGGCAGGACGCAGGCATTGTGAATGATAGGTGCCCTTCGGCACGGTTTGTAAGGTTGTTACGGCAGTGTGCCACAAGGCGGCAGCACTACTCCGTGTCCTCTCTGGTAACTTGGGGAAACAAAGCCTTAGCGGGGGTCCCGGTGTTGGACGGGACATGGGGAGTCGAACGTGGCTAAACACACACCCCAGGGCTTGTGTATCCTCGCCTCCTGCCCCTTAACCTGCACTGCCGCACCCCAGGCGTATCGCAAGACTTGTAAGTGGGCTACTCGGTGGGTGCCGTGCTTCGCAGGTGGGGCGACTCTAACGAAGTGGGCTGGAGGTGGGAACCTGCCTAGCAGGAGCCGTGGAGAGCCGATGTCCTCACAGCTCTTCCCTTTCAGCTGCTCCGCCGTCACTTGGGTACACCAGGCTTTGCTTACCCGTAGGAGGGCCACGTTGGACCGGGAGACTGTGGTACCACGCAGGGGAGAATGGGCACTAGAGGTCCGAGGGGTCGCTGGTCAGGTGGCACGTCCTCCTCCCTTGCTCCCTCAGCAGCAGCATACTCCAGCCTTGGGACTTAGGCCCGCCAAGGCTCCAGGGGTGTGACTCCAGCCGATGACGTCGCAGAGGCCTGAGGTAACAGAGGAAAGGCATTTCTTAACCCCTTCCTTGCCTTGTCTTTGAATACTCCTTTTCCCTTTCAGCATAGTTACTAAACAACGTTGCGTCTGTTTGAGTTCTACAGCCCCTTGATGCAATTATAATCGGAGCTGTCCCTGGAGCGTTTCGGGTTCTTTGCCCTGTCAGTTTATTGAGGAAAGTTTTGTAGCGCTCCCTATGCTTTCGGTTGGGTCGCCCTTGATGAGCACTTTTTGATACGTTAAGCGTGTGTCTGAGAATCCCAGCTTCCTACTTCCCCCTTCCCAGGGTCTCCAATATCCCCCTCTGAGAACTCCACGCTTCTCTCTTCCCTTTGTGAACCTGTGTTTCCTTTGTATGCTGCTTCCTTTGTATCCCTATTTAGACTGCACATATAAGAGATAGCCTGGGATTTGTGCCTTGCTGCCTCTAATTTACCAGAATTAGTGAGATCATCGACTGCTCCATCCATGCTGCTGCAAATAGTATGAGATCATTTTGTTCTGTGGATGAGTGGTAGTCGAGGGAATGTAGGTAGCAGAACAGCTTTCTGCATTCACCCCGCGCTCGACATGTCGTTCCTTTGTATGTCTTGGCTGTGTTAAAGGGTACCACAACGACCGCTGGGGTGCAAGTGCTTCCTTCCAATGATGCTGGTCTCTGGTTATACGACCTGCAGCGTGTGTGCCGAATCTCGGGGTCCCTCCAGTGTTTAGTTTGGTAAGGAACTTGCCTACTGACCTTCATACCGGCTGTTACCAATTTACGATCCCGGCAACAGCAATGGTAGGCTTCCCTTTTGGGCATGCCCTCTTGGGCACTTAACGCTTTTAGCGTTGGTGAGGACTGCAGCCAGGGAAACCCTCGCCTAGCTTCCTTTGCACTCTCTAATCATGACAGATCCTGAGCATCTTTTCATTTGAATGTGCTGTTTTCTAAAACGCGGGTGAGTACCACTGAGGTCTTGAAAGGTTTCTGCCTGAGAGTCGGCCCTGCTTTGAATTCACTTCAGATTACCTAGCCCAGGATATTTCTTGAGGGCAGGGCTGCGTTTGCAAAGCGGCAGGCCGCAGGCATTGTGAATGATAGGTGCCCTTCGGCACGGTTTGTAAGGTTGTTACGGCAGTGTGCCACAAGGCGGCAGCACTACTCCGTGTCCTCTCTGGTAACTTGGGGAAACAAAGCCTTAGCGGGGGTCCCGGTGTTGGACGGGACATGGGGAGTCGAACGTGGCTAAACACACACCCCAGGGCTTGTGTATCCTCGCCTCCTGCCCCTTAACCTGCACTGCCGCACCCCAGGCGTATCGCAAGACTTGTAAGTGGGCTACTCGGTGGGTGCCGTGCTTCGCAGGTGGGGCGGCTGTAACGAAGTGGGCTGGAGGTGGGGACCTGCCTAGCAGGAGCCGTGGAGAGCCGGTTTCCTCACAGCTCTTCCCTCTCAGCTGCTCCACCGTCACTTGGGTACACCAGGCTTTGCTTACCCGTAGGAGGGCCACGTTGGACCGGGAGACTGTGGTACCACGCAGGGGAGAATGGGCACTAGAGGTCCGAGGGGTCGCTGGTCAGGTGGCACGTCCTCCTCCCTTGCTCCCTCAGCAGCAGCATACTCCAGCCTTGGGACCCAGGCCCGCCGAGGCTCCAGGGGTGTGACTCCAGCCAATGACGTCGCAGAGGCCTGAGGTAACAGAGGAAAGGCATTTCTTAACCCCTTCCTTGCCTTGTCTTTGAATACTCCTTTTCCCTTTCAGCATAGTTAATAAACAACGTTGCGTGTGTTTGAGTTCTACAGCCCCTTGATGCAATTATAATCGGAGCTGTCCCTGGAGCGTTTCGGGTTCTTTGCCCTGTCAGTTTATTGAGGAAAGTTTTGTAGCGCTCCCTATGCTTTCGGTTGGGTCGCCCTTGATGAGCACTTTTTGATACGTTAAGCGTGTGTCTGAGAATCCCAGCTTCCTACTTCCCCCTTCCCGGGTCTCCAATATCCCCCTCTGAGAACTCCACGCTTCTCTCTTCCCTTTGTAAACCTGTGTTTCCTTTGTATGCTGCTTCCTTTGTATCCCTATTTAGACTGCACATATAAGATATAGCCTGGGATTTGTGCCTTGCTGCCTCTAATTTACCAGAATTAGTGAGATCATCGACTGCTCCATCCATGCTGCTGCAAATAGTATGAGATCATTTTGTTCTGTGGATGAGTGGTAGTCGAGGGAATGTAGGTAGCAGAACAGCTTTCTGCATTCACCCCGCGCTCGACATGTCGTTCCTTTGTATGTCTTGGCTGTGGTGAAGGGTACCACAACGACCGCTGGGGTGCAAGTGCTTCCTTCCAATGATGCTGGTCTCTGGTTATACGACCTGCAGCGTGTGTGCCGAATCTCGGGGTCCCTCCAGTGTTTAGTTTGGTAAGGAACTTGCCTACTGACCTTCATACCGGCTGTTACCAATTTACGATCCCGGCAACAGCAATGGTAGGCTTCCCTTTTGGGCATGCCCTCTTGAGCACTTAACGCTTTTAGCGTTTGTGAGGACTGCAGCCAGGGAAACCCTCGCCTAGCTTCCTTTGCACTGTCTAATCATGACAGATCCTGAGCATCTTTTCATTTGAATGTGCTGTTTTGTAAAACGCGGGTGAGTACCACTGAGGTCTTGAAAGGTTTCTGCCTGAGAGTCGGCCCTGCTTTGAATTCACTTCAGATTACCTAGCCCAGGATATTTCTTGAGGGCAGGGCTGCGTTTGCAAAGAGGCAGGCCGCAGGCATTGTGAATGATAGGTGCCCTTCCGCACGGTTTGTAAGGTTGTTACGGCAGTGTGCCACAAGGCGGCAGCACTACTCCGTGTCCTCTCTGGTAACTTGGGGAAACAAAGCCTTAGCGGGGGTCCCGGTGTTGGACGGGACATGGGGAGTCGAACGTGGCTAAACACACACCCCAGGGCTTGTGTATCCTCGCCTCCTGCCCCTTAACCTGCACTGCCCCACCTCAGGCATATCGCAAGACTTGTAAGTGGGCTACTCGGTGGGTACCGTGCTTCGCAGGTGGGGCGGCTGTAACGAAGTGGGCTGGAGGTGGGGACCTGCCTAGCAGGAGCTGTGGAGAGCCGGTTTCCGCACAGCTCTTCCCTCTCAGCTGCTCCACCGTCACTTGGGTACACCAGGCTTTGCTTACCCGTAGGAGGGCCACGTTGGACCGGGAGACTGTGGTACCACGCAGGGGAGAATGGGCACTAGAGGTCCGAGGGGTCGCTGGTCAGGTGGCACGTTCTCCTCCCTTGCTCCCTCAGCAGCAGCATACTCCAGCCTTGGGACCCAGGCCCGCCGAGGCTCCAGGGGTGTAACTCCAGCAGATGACGTCGCAGAGGCCTGAGGTAACAGAGGAAAGGCATTTCTTAACCCCTTCCTTGCCTTGTCTTTGAATACTCCTTTTCCCTTTCAGCATAGTTACTAAACAACGTTGCGTCTGTTTGAGTTCTACAGCCCCTTGATGCAATTATAATCGGAGCTGTCCCTGGAGCGTTTCGGGTTCTTTGCCCTGTCAGTTTATTGAGGAAAGTTTTGTAGCGCTCCCTATGCTTTCGGTTCGGTCGCCCTTGATGCGCACTTTTTGATACGTTAAGCGTGTGTCTGAGAATCCCAGCTTCCTACTTCCCCCTTCCCGGGTCTCCAATATCCCCCTCTGAGAACTCCACGCTTCTCTCTTCCCTTTGTGAACCTGTGTTTCCTTTGTATGCTGCTTCCTTTGTATCCCTATTTAGACTGCACATATAAGAGATAGCCTGGGATTTGTGCCTTGCTGCCTCTAATTTACCAGAATTAGTGAGATCATCGACTGCTCCATCCATGCTGCTGCAAATAGTATGAGATCATTTTGTTCTGTGGATGAGTGGTAGTCGAGGGAATGTAGGTAGCAGAACAGCTTTCTGCATTCACCCCGCGCTCGACATGTCGTTCCTTTGTATGTCTTGGCTGTGGTAAAGGGTACCACAACGACCGCTGGGGTGCAAGTGCTTCCTTCCAATGATGCTGGTCTCTGGTTATACGACCTGCAGCGGGTTTGCGGAATCTCGGGGTCCCTCCAGTGTTTAGTTTGGTAAGGAACTTGCCTACTGACCTTCATACCGGCTGTTACCAATTTACGATCCCGGCAACAGCAATGGTAGGCTTCTCTTTTGGGCATGCCCTCTTGAGCACTTAACGCTTTTAGCGTTGGTGAGGACTGCAGCCAGGGAAACCCTCGCCTAGCTTCCTTTGCACTGTCTAATCATGACAGATCCTGAGCATCTTTTCATTTGAATGTGCTGTTTTCTAAAACGCGGGTGAGTACCACTGAGGTCTTGAAAGGTTTCTGCCTGAGAGTCGGCCCTGCTTTGAATTCACTTCAGATTACCTAGCCCAGGATATTTCTTGAGGGCAGGGCTGCGTTTGCAAAGCGGCAGGCCGCAGGCATTGTGAATGATAGGTGCCCTTCCGCACGGTTTGTAAGGTTGTTACGGCAGTGTGCCACAAGGCGGCAGCACTACTCCGTGTCCTCTCTAGTAACTTGGGGAAACAAAGCCTTAGCGGGGGTCCCGGTGTTGGACGGGACATGGGGAGTCGAACGTGGCTAAACACACACCCCAGGGCTTGTGTATCCTCGCCTCCTGCCCCTTAACCTGCACTGCCCCACCTCAGGCATATCGCAAGACTTGTAAGTGGGCTACTCGGTGGGTACCGTGCTTCGCAGGTGGGGCGGCTGTAACGAAGTGGGCTGGAGGTGGGGACCTGCCTAGCAGGAGCTGTGGAGAGCCGGTTTCCTCACAGCTCTTCCCTCTCAGCTGCTCCACCGTCACTTGGGTACACCAGGCTTTGCTTACCCGTAGGAGGGCCACGTTGGACCGGGAGACTGTGGTACCACGCAGGGGAGAATGGGCACTAGAGGTCCGAGGGGTCGCTGGTCAGGTGGCACGTTCTCCTCCCTTGCTCCCTCAGCAGCAGCATACTCCAGCCTTGGGACCCAGGCCCGCCGAGGCTCCAGGGGTGTAACTCCAGCCGATGACGTCGCAGAGGCCTGAGGTAACAGAGGAAAGGCATTTCTTAACCCCTTCCTTGCCTTGTCTTTGAATACTCCTTTTCCCTTTCAGCATAGTTAATAAACAACGTTGCGTCTGTTTGAGTTCTACAGCCCCTTGATGCAATTATAATCGGAGCTGTCCCTGGAGCGTTTCGGGTTCTTTGCCCTGTCAGTTTATTGAGGAAAGTTTTGTAGCGCTCCCTATGCTTTCGGTTCGGTCGCCCTTGATGCGCACTTTTTGATACGTTAAGCGTGTGTCTGAGAATCCCAGCTTCCTACTTCCCCCTTCCCGGGTCTCCAATATCCCCCTCTGATAACTCCACGCTTCTCTCTTCCCTTTGTGAACCTGTGTTTCCTTTGTATGCTGCTTCCTTTGTATCCCTATTTAGACTGCACATATAAGAGATAGCCTGGGATTTGTGCCTTGCTGCCTCTAATTTACCAGAATTAGTGAGATCATCGACTGCTCCATCTATGCTGCTGCAAATAGTATGAGATCATTTTGTTCTGTGGATGAGTGGTAGTCGAGGGAATGTAGGTAGCAGAACAGCTTTCTGCATTCACCCCGCGCTCGACATGTCGTTCCTTTGTATGTCTTGGCTGTGGTAAAGGGTACCACAACGACCGCTGGGGTGGAAGTGCTTCCTTCCAATGATGCTGGTCTCTGGTTATACGACCTGCAGCGTGTGTGCCGAATCTCGGGGTCCCTCCAGTGTTTAGTTTGGTAAGGAACTTGCCTACTGACCTTCATACCGGCTGTTACCAATTTTCGATCCCGGCAACAGCAATGGTAGGCTTCCCTTTTGGGCATGCCCTCTTGAGCATTTAACGCTTTTAGCGTTTGTGAGGACTGCAGCCAGGGAAACCCTCGCCTAGCTTCCTTTGCACTGTCTAATCATGACAGATCCTGAGCATCTTTTCATTTGAATGTGCTGTTTTCTAAAACGCGGGTGAGTACCACTGAGGTCTTGAAAGGTTTCTGCCTGAGAGTCGGCCCTGCTTTGAATTCACTTCAGATTACCTAGCCCAGGATATTTCTTGAGGGCAGGGCTGCGTTTGCAAAGCGGCAGGCCGCAGGCATTGTGAATGATAGGTGCCCTTCGGCACGGTTTGTAAGGTTGTTACGGCAGTGTGCCACAAGGCGGCAGCACTACTCCGTGTCCTCTCTGGTAACTTGGGGAAACAAAGCCTTAGCGGGGGTCCCGGTGTTGGACGGGACATGGGGAGTCGAACGTGGCTAAACACACACCCCAGGGCTTGTGTGTCCTCGCCTCCTGCCCCTTAACCTGCACTGCCGCACCCCAGGCGTATCGCAAGACTTGTAAGTGGGCTACTCGGTGGGCGCCGTGCTTCGCAGGTGGGGCGACTCTAACGAAGTGGGCTGGAGGTGGGGACCTGCCTAGCAGGAGCCGTGGAGAGCCGGTTTCCTCACAGCTCTTCCCTCTCAGCTGCTCCACCGTCACTTGGGTACACCAGGCTTTGCTTACCCGTAGGAGGGCCACGTTGGACCGGGAGACTGTGGTACCACGCAGGGGAGAATGGGCACTAGAGGTCCGAGGGGTCGCTGGTCAGGTGGCACGTCCTCCTCCCTTGCTCCCTCAGCAGCAGCATACTCCAGCCTTGGGACTTAGGCCCGCCAAGGCTCCAGGGGTGTGACTCCAGCCGATGACGTCGCAGAGGCCTGAGGTAACAGAGGAAAGGCATTTCTTAACCCCTTCCTTGCCTTGTCTTTGAATACTCCTTTTCCCTTTCAGCATAGTTAATAAACAACGTTGCGTCTGTTTGAGTTCTACAGCCCCTTGATGCAATTATAATCGGAGCTGTCCCTGTAGCGTTTCGTTTCTTTGCCCTGTCAGTTTATTGAGGAAAGTTTTGTAGCGCTCCCTATGCTTTCGGTTGGGTCGCCCTTGATGAGCACTTTTTGATACGTTAAGCGTGTGTCTGAGAATCCCAGCTTCCTACTTCCCCCTTCCCGGGCCTCCAATATCGCCCTCTGAGAACTCCACGCTTCTCTCTTCCCTTTGTGAACCTGTGTTTCCTTTGTATGCTGCTTCCTTTGTATCCCTATTTAGACTGCACATATAAGAGATAGGCTGGGATTTGTGCCTTGCTGCCTCTAATTTACCAGAATTAGTGAGATCATCGACTGCTCCATCCATGCTGCTGCAAATAGTATGAGATCATTTTGTTCTGTGGATGAGTGGTAGTCGAGGGAATGTAGGTAGCAGAACAGCTTTCTGCATTCACCCCGCGCTCGACATGTCGTTCCTTTGTGTGTCTTGGCTGTGGTAAAGGGTACCACAACGACCGCTGGGGTGCAAGTGCTTCCTTCCAATGATGCTAGTCTCTGGTTATACGACCTGCAGCGGGTTTGCCGAATCTCGGGGTCCCTCCAGTGTTTAGTTTGGTAAGGAACTTGCCTACTGACCTTCATACCGGCTGTTACCAATTTACGATCCCGGCAACAGCAATGGTAGGCTTCCCTTTTGGGCATGCCCTCTTGAGCACTTAACGCTTTTAGCGTTTGTGAGGACTGCAGCCAGGGAAACCCTCGCCTAGCTTCCTTTGCACTGTCTAATCATGACAGATCCTGAGCATCTTTTCATTTGAATGTGCTGTTTTCTAAAACGCGGGTGAGCACCACTGAGGTCTTGAAAGGTTTCTGCCTGAGAGTCGGCCCTGCTTTGAATTCACTTCAGATTACCTAGCCCAGGATAATTCTTGAGGGCAGGGCTGCGTTTGCAAAGCGGCAGGACGCAGGCATTGTGAATGATAGGTGCCCTTCGGCACGGTTTGTAAGGTTGTTACGGCAGTGTGCCACAAGGCGGCAGCACTACTCCGTGTCCTCTCTGGTAACTTGGGGAAACAAAGCCTTAGCGGGGGTCCCGGTGTTGGACGGGACATGGGGAGTCGAACGTGGCTAAACACACACCCCAGGGCTTGTGTATCCTCGCCTCCTGCCCCTTAACCTGCACTGCCGCACCCCAGGCGTATCGCAAGACTTGTAAGTGGGCTACTCGGTGGGTGCCGTGCTTCGCAGGTGGGGCGACTCTAACGAAGTGGGCTGGAGGTGGGAACCTGCCTAGCAGGAGCCGTGGAGAGCCGATGTCCTCACAGCTCTTCCCTCTCAGCTGCTCCACCGTCACTTGGGTACACCAGGCTTTGCTTACCCGTAGGAGGGCCACGTTGGACCCGGAGACTGTGGTACCACGCAGGGGAGAATGGGCACTAGAGGTCCGAGGGGTCGCTGGTCAGGTGGCACGTCCTCCTCCCTTGCTCCCTCAGCAGCAGCATACTCCAGCCTTGGGACCCAGGCCCGCCGAGGCTCCAGGGGTGTGACTCCAGCCGATGACGTCGCAGAGGCCTGAGGTAACAGAGGAAAGGCATTTCTTAACCCCTTCCTTGCCTTGTCTTTGAATACTCCTTTTCCCTTTCAGCATAGTTAATAAACAACGTTGCGTCTGTTTGAGTTCTACAGCCCCTTGATGCAATTATAATCGGAGCTGTCCCTGTAGCGTTTCGGGTTCTTTGCCCTGTCAGTTTATTGAGGAAAGTTTGTAGCGCTCCCTATGCTTTCGGTTCGGTCGCCCTTGATGCGCACTTTTTGATACGTTAAGCGTGTGTCTGAGAATCCCAGCTTCCTACTTCCCCCTTCCCGGGTCTCCAATATCCCCCTCTGAGAACTCCACGCTTCTCTCTTCCCTTTGTAAACCTGTGTTTCCTTTGTATGCTGCTTCCTTTGTATCCCTATTTAGACTGCACATATAAGAGATAGCCTGGGATTTGTGCCTTGCTGCCTCTAATTTACCAGAATCAGTGAGATCATCGACTGCTCCATCCATGCTGCTGCAAATAGTATGAGATCATTTTGTTCTGTGGATGAGTGGTAGTCGAGGGAATGTAGGTAGCAGAACAGCTTTCTGCATTCACCCCGCGCTCGACATGTCGTTCCTTTGTATGTCTTGGCTGTGGTAAAGGGTACCACAACGACCGCTGGGGTGGAAGTGCTTCCTTCCAATGATGCTGGTCTCTGGTTATACGACGTGCAGCGTGTGTGCCGAATCTCGGGGTCCCTCCAGTGTTTAGTTTGGTAAGGAACTTGCCTACTGACCTTCATACCGGCTGTTACCAATTTTCGATCCCGGCAACAGCAATGGTAGGCTTCCCTTTTGGGCATGCCCTCTTGAGCACTTAACGCTTTTAGCGTTTGTGAGGACTGCAGCCAGGGAAACCCTCGCCTAGCTTCCTTTGCACTCTCTAATCATGACAGATCCTGAGCATCTTTTCATTTGAATGCGCTGTTTTCTAAAACGCGGGTGAGTACCACTGAGGTCTTGAAAGGTTTCTGCCTGAGAGTCGGCCCTGCTTTGAATTCACTTCAGATTACCTAGCCCAGGATATTTCTTGAGGGCAGGGCTGCGTTTGCAAAGCGGCAGGCCGCAGGCATTGTGAATGATAGGTGCCCTTCGGCACGGTTTGTAAGGTTGTTACGGCAGTGTGCCACAAGGCGGCAGCACTACTCCGTGTCCTCTCTGGTAACTTGGGGAAACAAAGCCTTAGCGGGGGTCCCGGTGTTGGACGGGACATGGGGAGTCGAACGTGGCTAAACACACACCCCAGGGCTTGTGTGTCCTCGCCTCCTGCCCCTTAACCTGCACTGCCGCACCCCAGGCGTATCGCAAGACTTGTAAGTGGGCTACTCGGTGGGCGCCGTGCTTCGCAGGTGGGGCGACTCTAACGAAGTGGGCTGGAGGTGGAGACCTGCCTAGCAGGAGCCGTGGAGAGCCGGTTTCCTCACAGCTCTTCCCTCTCAGCTGCTCCACCGTCACTTGGGTACACCAGGCTTTGCTTACCCGTAGGAGGGCCACGTTGGACCGGGAGACTGTGGTACCACGCAGTGGAGAATGGGCACTAGAGGTCCGAGGGGTCGCTGGTCAGGTGGCACGTCCTCCTCCCTTGCTCCCTCAGCAGCAGCATACTCCAGCCTTGGGACTTAGGCCCGCCAAGGCTCCAGGGGTGTGACTCCAGCCGATGACGTCGCAGAGGCCTGAGGTAACAGAGGAAAGGCATTTCTTAACCCCTTCCTTGCCTTGTCTTTGAATACTCCTTTTCCCTTTCAGCATAGTTAATAAACAACGTTGCGTCTGTTTGAGTTCTACAGCCCCTTGATGCAATTATAATCGGAGCTGTCCCTGGAGCGTTTCGGGTTCTTTGCCCTGTCAGTTTATTGAGGAAAGTTTTGTAGCGCTCCCTATGCTTTCGGTTGGGTCGCCCTTGATGAGCACTTTTTGATACGTTAAGCGTGTGTCTGAGAATCCCAGCTTCCTACTTCCCCCTTCCCGGGTCTCCAATATCCCCCTCTGAGAACTCCACGCTTCTCTCTTCCCTTTGTAAACCTGTGTTTCCTTTGTATGCTGCTTCCTTTGTATCCCTATTTAGACTGCACATATAAGAGATAGCCTGGGATTTGTGCCTTGCTGCCTCTAATTTACCAGAATTAGTGAGATCATCGACTGCTCCATCCATGCTGCTGCAAATAGTATGAGATCATTTTGTTCTGTGGATGAGTGGTAGTCGAGGGAATGTAGGTAGCAGAACAGCTTTCTGCATTCACCCCGCGCTCGACATGTCGTTCCTTTGTATGTCTTGGCTGTGGTAAAGGGTACCACAACGACCGCTGGGGTGCAAGTGCTTCCTTCCAATGATGCTAGTCTCTGGTTATACGACCTGCAGCGTGTGTGCCGAATCTCGGGGTCCCTCCAGTGTTTAGTTTGGTAAGGAACTTGCCTACTGACCTTCATACCGGCTGTTACCAATTTACGATCCCGGCAACAGCAATGGTAGGCTTCCCTTTTGGGCATGCCCTCTTGAGCACTTAACGCTTTTAGCGTTTGTGAGGACTGCAGCCAGGGAAACCCTCGCCTAGCTTCCTTTGCACTCTCTAATCATGACAGATCCTGAGCATCTTTTCATTTGAATGTGCTGTTTTCTAAAACGCGGGTGAGTACCACTGAGGTCTTGAAAGGTTTCTGCCTGAGAGTCGGCCCTGCTTTGAATTCACTTCAGATTACCTAGCCCAGGATATTTCTTGAGGGCAGGGCTGCGTTTGCAAAGCGGCAGGCCGCAGGCATTGTGAATGATAGGTGCCCTTCGGCACGGTTTGTAAGGTTGTTACGGCAGTGTGCCACAAGGCGGCAGCACTACTCCGTGTCCTCTCTGGTAACTTGGGGAAACAAAGCCTTAGCGGGGGTCCCGGTGTTGGACGGGACATGGGGAGTCGAACGTGGCTAAACACACACCCCAGGGCTTGTGTATCCTCGCCTCCTCCCCCTTAACCTGCACTGCTGCACCCCAGGCGTATCGCAAGACTTGTAAGTGGGCTACTCGGTGGGTGCCGTGCTTCGCAGGTGGGGCGACTCTAACGAAGTGGGCTGGAGGTGGGAACCTGCCTAGCAGGAGCCGTGGAGAGCCGGTTTCCTCACAGCTCTTCCCTCTCAGCTGCTCCACCGTCACTTGGGTACACCAGGCTTTGCTTACCCGTAGGAGGGCCACGTTGGACCGGGAGACTGTGGTACCACGCAGGGGAGAATGGGCACTAGAGGTCCGAGGGGTCGCTGGTCAGGTGGCACGTCCTCCTCCCTTGCTCCCTCAGCAGCAGCATACTCCAGCCTTGGGACCCAGGCCCGCCGAGGCTCCAGGGGTGTGACTCCAGCCGATGACGTCGCAGAGGCCTGAGGTAACAGAGGAAAGGCATTTCTTAACCCCTTCCTTGCCTTGTCTTTGAATACTCCTTTTCCCTTTCAGCATAGTTAATAAACAACGTTGCGTCTGTTTGAGTTCTACAGCCCCTTGATGCAATTATAATCGGAGCTGTCCCTGGAGCGTTTCGGGTTCTTTGCCCTGTCAGTTTATTGAGGAAAGTTTTGTAGCGCTCCCTATGCTTTCGGTTGGGTCGCCCTTGATGAGCACTTTTTGATACGTTAAGCGTGTGTCTGAGAATCCCAGCTTCCTACTTCCCCCTTCCCGGGTCTCCAATATCCCCCTCTGAGAACTCCACGCTTCTCTCTTCCCTTTGTAAACCTGTGTTTCCTTTGTATGCTGCTTCCTTTGTATCCCTATTTAGACTGCACATATAAGAGATAGCCTGGGATTTGTGCCTTGCTGCCTCTAATTTACCAGAATTAGTGAGATCATCGACTGCTCCATCTATGCTGCTGCAAATAGTATGAGATCATTTTGTTCTGTGGATGAGTGGTAGTCGAGGGAATGTAGGTAGCAGAACAGCTTTCTGCATTCACCCCGCGCTCGACATGTCGTTCCTTTGTATGTCTTGGCTGTGGTAAAGGGTACCACAACGACCGCTGGGGTGCAAGTGCTTCCTTCCAATGATGCTGGTCTCTGGTTATACGACCTGCAGCGTGTGTGCCGAATCTCGGGGTCCCTCCAGTGTTTAGTTTGGTAAGGAACTTGCCTACTGACCTTCATACCGGCTGTTACCAATTTTCGATCCCGGCAACAGCAATGGTAGGCTTCCCTTTTGGGCATGCCCTCTTGAGCACTTAACGCTTTTAGCGTTTGTGAGGACTGCAGCCAGGGAAACCCTCGCCTAGCTTCCTTTGCACTCTCTAATCATGACAGATCCTGAGCATCTTTTCATTTGAATGTGCTGTTTTCTAAAACGCGGGTGAGTACCACTGAGGTCTTGAAAGGTTTCTGCCTGAGAGTCGGCCCTGCTTTGAATTCACTTCAGATTACCTAGCCCAGGATATTTCTTGAGGGCAGGGCTGCGTTTGCAAAGCGGCAGGCCGCAGGCATTGTGAATGATAGGTGCCCTTCGGCACGGTTTGTAAGGTTGTTACGGCAGTGTGCCACAAGGCGGCAGCACTACTCCGTGTCCTCTCTGGTAACTTGGGGAAACAAAGCCTTAGCGGGGGTCCCGGTGTTGGACGGGACATGGGGAGTCGAACGTGGCTAAACACACACCCCAGGGCTTGTGTATCCTCGCCTCCTGCCCCTTAACCTGCACTGCCGCACCCCAGGCGTATCGCAAGACTTGTAAGTGGGCTACTCGGTGGGCGCCGTGCTTCGCAGGTGGGGCGACTCTAACGAAGTGGGCTGGAGGTGGGGACCTGCCTAGCAGGAGCCGTGGAGAGCCGGTTTCCTCACAGCTCTTCCCTCTCAGCTGCTCCACCGTCACTTGGGTACACCAGGCTTTGCTTACCCGTAGGAGGGCCACGTTGGACCGGGAGACTGTGGTACCACGCAGGGGAGAATGGGCACTAGAGGTCCGAGGGGTCGCTGGTCAGGTGGCACGTCCTCCTCCCTTGCTCCCTCAGCAGCAGCATACTCCAGCCTTGGGACTTAGGCCCGCCAAGGCTCCAGGGGTGTGACTCCAGCCGATGACGTCGCAGAGGCCTGAGGTAACAGAGGAAAGGCATTTCTTAACCCCTTCCTTGCCTTGTCTTTGAATACTCCTTTTCCCTTTCAGCATAGTTAATAAACAACGTTGCGTCTGTTTGAGTTCTACAGCCCCTTGATGCAATTATAATCGGAGCTGTCCCTGGAGCGTTTCGGGTTCTTTGCCCTGTCAGTTTATTGAGGAAAGTTTTGTAGCGCTCCCTATGCTTTCGGTTGGGTCGCCCTTGATGAGCACTTTTTGATACGTTAAGCGTGTGTCTGAGAATCCCAGCTTCCTACTTCCCCCTTCCCGGGTCTCCAATATCCCCCTCTGAGAACTCCACGCTTCTCTCTTCCCTTTGTAAACCTGTGTTTCCTTTGTATGCTGCTTCCTTTGTATCCCTATTTAGACTGCACATATAAGAGATAGCCTGGGATTTGTGCCTTGCTGCCTCTAATTTACCAGAATTAGTGAGATCATCGACTGCTCCATCCATGCTGCTGCAAATAGTATGAGATCATTTTGTTCTGTGGATGAGTGGTAGTCGAGGGAATGTAGGTAGCAGAACAGCTTTCTGCATTCACCCCGCGCTCGACATGTCGTTCCTTTGTATGTCTTGGCTGTGGTAAAGGGTACCACAACGACCGCTGGGGTGCAAGTGCTTCCTTCCAATGATGCTAGTCTCTGGTTATACGACCTGCAGCGTGTGTGCCGAATCTCGGGGTCCCTCCAGTGTTTAGTTTGGTAAGGAACTTGCCTACTGACCTTCATACCGGCTGTTACCAATTTACGATCCCGGCAACAGCAATGGTAGGCTTCCCTTTTGGGCATGCCCTCTTGAGCACTTAACGCTTTTAGCGTTTGTGAGGACTGCAGCCAGGGAAACCCTCGCCTAGCTTCCTTTGCACTCTCTAATCATGACAGATCCTGAGCATCTTTTCATTTGAATGTGCTGTTTTCTAAAACGCGGGTGAGCACCACTGAGGTCTTGAAAGGTTTCTGCCTGAGAGTCGGCCCTGCTTTGAATTCACTTCAGATTACCTAGCCCAGGATATTTCTTGAGGGCAGGGCTGCGTTTGCAAAGCGGCAGGCCGCAGGCATTGTGAATGATAGGTGCCCTTCGGCACGGTTTGTAAGGTTGTTACGGCAGTGTGCCACAAGGCGGCAGCACTACTCCGTGTCCTCTCTGGTAACTTGGGGAAACAAAGCCTTAGCGGGGGTCCCGGTGTTGGACGGGACATGGGGAGTCGAACGTGGCTAAACACACACCCCAGGGCTTGTGTATCCTCGCCTCCTGCCCCTTAACCTGCACTGCCGCACCCCAGGCGTATCGCAAGACTTGTAAGTGGGCTACTCGGTGGGTGCCGTGCTTCGCAGGTGGGGCGACTCTAACGAAGTGGGCTGGAGGTGGGAACCTGCCTAGCAGGAGCCGTGGAGAGCCGGTTTCCTCACAGCTCTTCCCTCTCAGCTGCTCCACCGTCACTTGGGTACACCAGGCTTTGCTTACCCGTAGGAGGGCCACGTTGGACCGGGAGACTGTGGTACCACGCAGGGGAGAATGGGCACTAGAGGTCCGAGGGGTCGCTGGTCAGGTGGCACGTCCTCCTCCCTTGCTCCCTCAGCAGCAGCATACTCCAGCCTTGGGACCCAGGCCCGCCGAGGCTCCAGGGGTGTGACTCCAGCCGATGACGTCGCAGAGGCCTGAGGTAACAGAGGAAAGGCATTTCTTAACCCCTTCCTTGCCTTGTCTTTGAATACTCCTTTTCCCTTTCAGCATAGTTAATAAACAACGTTGCGTCTGTTTGAGTTCTACAGCCCCTTGATGCAATTATAATCGGAGCTGTCCCTGGAGCGTTTCGGGTTCTTTGCCCTGTCAGTTTATTGAGGAAAGTTTTGTAGCGCTCCCTATGCTTTCGGTTGGGTCGCCCTTGATGAGCACTTTTTGATACGTTAAGCGTGTGTCTGAGAATCCCAGCTTCCTACTTCCCCCTTCCCGGGTCTCCAATATCCCCCTCTGAGAACTCCACGCTTCTCTCTTCCCTTTGTAAACCTGTGTTTCCTTTGTATGCTGCTTCCTTTGTATCCCTATTTAGACTGCACATATAAGAGATAGCCTGGGATTTGTGCCTTGCTGCCTCTAATTTACCAGAATTAGTGAGATCATCGACTGCTCCATCCATGCTGCTGCAAATAGTATGAGATCATTTTGTTCTGTGGATGAGTGGTAGTCGAGGGAATGTAGGTAGCAGAACAGCTTTCTGCATTCACCCCGCGCTCGACATGTCGTTCCTTTGTATGTCTTGGCTGTGGTAAAGGGTACCACAACGACCGCTGGGGTGCAAGTGCTTCCTTCCAATGATGCTGGTCTCTGGTTATACGACCTGCAGCGTGTGTGCCGAATCTCGGGGTCCCTCCAGTGTTTAGTTTGGTAAGGAACTTGCCTACTGACCTTCATACCGGCTGTTACCAATTTACGATCCCGGCAACAGCAATGGTAGGCTTCCCTTTTGGGCATGCCCTCTTGAGCACTTAACGCTTTTAGCGTTTGTGAGGACTGCAGCCAGGGAAACCCTCGCCTAGCTTCCTTTGCACTCTCTAATCATGACAGATCCTGAGCATCTTTTCATTTGAATGTGCTGTTTTCTAAAACGCGGGTGAGTACCACTGAGGTCTTGAAAGGTTTCTGCCTGAGAGTCGGCCCTGCTTTGAATTCACTTCAGATTACCTAGCCCAGGATATTTCTTGAGGGCAGGGCTGCGTTTGCAAAGCGGCAGGCCGCAGGCATTGTGAATGATAGGTGCCCTTCGGCACGGTTTGTAAGGTTGTTACGGCAGTGTGCCACAAGGCGGCAGCACTACTCCGTGTCCTCTCTGGTAACTTGGGGAAACAAAGCCTTAGCGGGGGTCCCGGTGTTGGACGGGACATGGGGAGTCGAACGTGGCTAAACACACACCCCAGGGCTTGTGTATCCTCGCCTCCTGCCCCTTAACCTGCACTGCCGCACCCCAGGCGTATCGCAAGACTTGTAAGTGGGCTACTCGGTGGGCGCCGTGCTTCGCAGGTGGGGCGACTCTAACGAAGTGGGCTGGAGGTGGGGACCTGCCTAGCAGGAGCCGTGGAGAGCCGGTTTCCTCACAGCTCTTCCCTCTCAGCTGCTCCACCGTCACTTGGGTACACCAGGCTTTGCTTACCCGTAGGAGGGCCACGTTGGACCGGGAGACTGTGGTACCACGCAGGGGAGAATGGGCACTAGAGGTCCGAGGGGTCGCTGGTCAGGTGGCACGTCCTCCTCCCTTGCTCCCTCAGCAGCAGCATACTCCAGCCTTGGGACTTAGGCCCGCCAAGGCTCCAGGGGTGTGACTCCAGCCGATGACGTCGCAGAGGCCTGAGGTAACAGAGGAAAGGCATTTCTTAACCCCTTCCTTGCCTTGTCTTTGAATACTCCTTTTCCCTTTCAGCATAGTTAATAAACAACGTTGCGTCTGTTTGAGTTCTACAGCCCCTTGATGCAATTATAATCGGAGCTGTCCCTGGAGCGTTTCGGGTTCTTTGCCCTGTCAGTTTATTGAGGAAAGTTTTGTAGCGCTCCCTATGCTTTCGGTTGGGTCGCCCTTGATGAGCACTTTTTGATACGTTAAGCGTGTGTCTGAGAATCCCAGCTTCCTACTTCCCCCTTCCCGGGTCTCCAATATCCCCCTCTGAGAACTCCACGCTTCTCTCTTCCCTTTGTAAACCTGTGTTTCCTTTGTATGCTGCTTCCTTTGTATCCCTATTTAGACTGCACATATAAGAGATAGCCTGGGATTTGTGCCTTGCTGCCTCTAATTTACCAGAATTAGTGAGATCATCGACTGCTCCATCCATGCTGCTGCAAATAGTATGAGATCATTTTGTTCTGTGGATGAGTGGTAGTCGAGGGAATGTAGGTAGCAGAACAGCTTTCTGCATTCACCCCGCGCTCGACATGTCGTTCCTTTGTATGTCTTGGCTGTGGTAAAGGGTACCACAACGACCGCTGGGGTGCAAGTGCTTCCTTCCAATGATGCTAGTCTCTGGTTATACGACCTGCAGCGTGTGTGCCGAATCTCGGGGTCCCTCCAGTGTTTAGTTTGGTAAGGAACTTGCCTACTGACCTTCATACCGGCTGTTACCAATTTACGATCCCGGCAACAGCAATGGTAGGCTTCCCTTTTGGGCATGCCCTCTTGAGCACTTAACGCTTTTAGCGTTTGTGAGGACTGCAGCCAGGGAAACCCTCGCCTAGCTTCCTTTGCACTCTCTAATCATGACAGATCCTGAGCATCTTTTCATTTGAATGTGCTGTTTTCTAAAACGCGGGTGAGCACCACTGAGGTCTTGAAAGGTTTCTGCCTGAGAGTCGGCCCTGCTTTGAATTCACTTCAGATTACCTAGCCCAGGATATTTCTTGAGGGCAGGGCTGCGTTTGCAAAGCGGCAGGCCGCAGGCATTGTGAATGATAGGTGCCCTTCGGCACGGTTTGTAAGGTTGTTACGGCAGTGTGCCACAAGGCGGCAGCACTACTCCGTGTCCTCTCTGGTAACTTGGGGAAACAAAGCCTTAGCGGGGGTCCCGGTGTTGGACGGGACATGGGGAGTCGAACGTGGCTAAACACACACCCCAGGGCTTGTGTATCCTCGCCTCCTGCCCCTTAACCTGCACTGCCGCACCCCAGGCGTATCGCAAGACTTGTAAGTGGGCTACTCGGTGGGTGCCGTGCTTCGCAGGTGGGGCGACTCTAACGAAGTGGGCTGGAGGTGGGAACCTGCCTAGCAGGAGCCGTGGAGAGCCGGTTTCCTCACAGCTCTTCCCTCTCAGCTGCTCCACCGTCACTTGGGTACACCAGGCTTTGCTTACCCGTAGGAGGGCCACGTTGGACCGGGAGACTGTGGTACCACGCAGGGGAGAATGGGCACTAGAGGTCCGAGGGGTCGCTGGTCAGGTGGCACGTCCTCCTCCCTTGCTCCCTCAGCAGCAGCATACTCCAGCCTTGGGACCCAGGCCCGCCGAGGCTCCAGGGGTGTGACTCCAGCCGATGACGTCGCAGAGGCCTGAGGTAACAGAGGAAAGGCATTTCTTAACCCCTTCCTTGCCTTGTCTTTGAATACTCCTTTTCCCTTTCAGCATAGTTAATAAACAACGTTGCGTCTGTTTGAGTTCTACAGCCCCTTGATGCAATTATAATCGGAGCTGTCCCTGGAGCGTTTCGGGTTCTTTGCCCTGTCAGTTTATTGAGGAAAGTTTGTAGCGCTCCCTATGCTTTCGGTTGGGTCGCCCTTGATGAGCACTTTTTGATACGTTAAGCGTGTGTCTGAGAATCCCAGCTTCCTACTTCCCCCTTCCCGGGTCTCCAATATCCCCCTCTGAGAACTCCACGCTTCTCTCTTCCCTTTGTAAACCTGTGTTTCCTTTGTATGCTGCTTCCTTTGTATCCCTATTTAGACTGCACATATAAGAGATAGCCTGGGATTTGTGCCTTGCTGCCTCTAATTTACCAGAATTAGTGAGATCATCGACTGCTCCATCCATGCTGCTGCAAATAGTATGAGATCATTTTGTTCTGTGGATGAGTGGTAGTCGAGGGAATGTAGGTAGCAGAACAGCTTTCTGCATTCACCCCGCGCTCGACATGTCGTTCCTTTGTATGTCTTGGCTGTGGTAAAGGGTACCACAACGACCGCTGGGGTGGAAGTGCTTCCTTCCAATGATGCTGGTCTCTGGTTATACGACCTGCAGCGTGTGTGCCGAATCTCGGGGTCCCTCCAGTGTTTAGTTTGGTAAGGAACTTGCCTACTGACCTTCATACCGGCTGTTACCAATTTTCGATCCCGGCAACAGCAATGGTAGGCTTCCCTTTTGGGCATGCCCTCTTGAGCACTTAACGCTTTTAGCGTTTGTGAGGACTGCAGCCAGGGAAACCCTCGCCTAGCTTCCTTTGCACTCTCTAATCATGACAGATCCTGAGCATCTTTTCATTTGAATGCGCTGTTTTCTAAAACGCGGGTGAGTACCACTGAGGTCTTGAAAGGTTTCTGCCTGAGAGTCGGCCCTGCTTTGAATTCACTTCAGATTACCTAGCCCAGGATATTTCTTGAGGGCAGGGCTGCGTTTGCAAAGCGGCAGGCCGCAGGCATTGTGAATGATAGGTGCCCTTCGGCACGGTTTGTAAGGTTGTTACGGCAGTGTGCCACAAGGCGGCAGCACTACTCCGTGTCCTCTCTGGTAACTTGGGGAAACAAAGCCTTAGCGGGGGTCCCGGTGTTGGACGGGACATGGGGAGTCGAACGTGGCTAAACACACACCCCAGGGCTTGTGTATCCTCGCCTCCTGCCCCTTAACCTGCACTGCCGCACCCCAGGCGTATCGCAAGACTTGTAAGTGGGCTACTCGGTGGGCGCCGTGCTTCGCAGGTGGGGCGACTCTAACGAAGTGGGCTGGAGGTGGGGACCTGCCTAGCAGGAGCCGTGGAGAGCCGGTTTCCTCACAGCTCTTCCCTCTCAGCTGCTCCACCGTCACTTGGGTACACCAGGCTTTGCTTACCCGTAGGAGGGCCACGTTGGACCGGGAGACTGTGGTACCACGCAGGGGAGAATGGGCACTAGAGGTCCGAGGGGTCGCTGGTCAGGTGGCACGTCCTCCTCCCTTGCTCCCTCAGCAGCAGCATACTCCAGCCTTGGGACTTAGGCCCGCCAAGGCTCCAGGGGTGTGACTCCAGCCGATGACGTCGCAGAGGCCTGAGGTAACAGAGGAAAGGCATTTCTTAACCCCTTCCTTGCCTTGTCTTTGAATACTCCTTTTCCCTTTCAGCATAGTTAATAAACAACGTTGCGTCTGTTTGAGTTCTACAGCCCCTTGATGCAATTATAATCGGAGCTGTCCCTGGAGCGTTTCGGGTTCTTTGCCCTGTCAGTTTATTGAGGAAAGTTTTGTAGCGCTCCCTATGCTTTCGGTTGGGTCGCCCTTGATGAGCACTTTTTGATACGTTAAGCGTGTGTCTGAGAATCCCAGCTTCCTACTTCCCCCTTCCCGGGTCTCCAATATCCCCCTCTGAGAACTCCACGCTTCTCTCTTCCCTTTGTAAACCTGTGTTTCCTTTGTATGCTGCTTCCTTTGTATCCCTATTTAGACTGCACATATAAGAGATAGCCTGGGATTTGTGCCTTGCTGCCTCTAATTTACCAGAATTAGTGAGATCATCGACTGCTCCATCCATGCTGCTGCAAATAGTATGAGATCATTTTGTTCTGTGGATGAGTGGTAGTCGAGGGAATGTAGGTAGCAGAACAGCTTTCTGCATTCACCCCGCGCTCGACATGTCGTTCCTTTGTATGTCTTGGCTGTGGTAAAGGGTACCACAACGACCGCTGGGGTGCAAGTGCTTCCTTCCAATGATGCTAGTCTCTGGTTATACGACCTGCAGCGTGTGTGCCGAATCTCGGGGTCCCTCCAGTGTTTAGTTTGGTAAGGAACTTGCCTACTGACCTTCATACCGGCTGTTACCAATTTACGATCCCGGCAACAGCAATGGTAGGCTTCCCTTTTGGGCATGCCCTCTTGAGCACTTAACGCTTTTAGCGTTTGTGAGGACTGCAGCCAGGGAAACCCTCGCCTAGCTTCCTTTGCACTGTCTAATCATGACAGATCCTGAGCATCTTTTCATTTGAATGTGCTGTTTTCTAAAACGCGGGTGAGCACCACTGAGGTCTTGAAAGGTTTCTGCCTGAGAGTCGGCCCTGCTTTGAATTCACTTCAGATTACCTAGCCCAGGATATTTCTTGAGGGCAGGGCTGCGTTTGCAAAGCGGCAGGCCGCAGGCATTGTGAATGATAGGTGCCCTTCGGCACGGTTTGTAAGGTTGTTACGGCAGTGTGCCACAAGGCGGCAGCACTACTCCGTGTCCTCTCTGGTAACTTGGGGAAACAAAGCCTTAGCGGGGGTCCCGGTGTTGGACGGGACATGGGGAGTCGAACGTGGCTAAACACACACCCCAGGGCTTGTGTATCCTCGCCTCCTCCCCCTTAACCTGCACTGCTGCACCCCAGGCGTATCGCAAGACTTGTAAGTGGGCTACTCGGTGGGTGCCGTGCTTCGCAGGTGGGACGACTCTAACGAAGTGGGCTGGAGGTGGGAACCTGCCTAGCAGGAGCCGTGGAGAGCCGGTTTCCTCACAGCTCTTCCCTCTCAGCTGCTCCACCGTCACTTGGGTACACCAGGCTTTGCTTACCCGTAGGAGGGCCACGTTGGACCGGGAGACTGTGGTACCACGCAGGGGAGAATGGGCACTAGAGGTCCGAGGGGTCGCTGGTCAGGTGGCACGTCCTCCTCCCTTGCTCCCTCAGCAGCAGCATACTCCAGCCTTGGGACCCAGGCCCGCCGAGGCTCCAGGGGTGTGACTCCAGCCGATGACGTCGCAGAGGCCTGAGGTAACAGAGGAAAGGCATTTCTTAACCCCTTCCTTGCCTTGTCTTTGAATACTCCTTTTCCCTTTCAGCATAGTTAATAAACAACGTTGCGTCTGTTTGAGTTCTACAGCCCCTTGATGCAATTATAATCGGAGCTGTCCCTGGAGCGTTTCGGGTTCTTTGCCCTGTCAGTTTATTGAGGAAAGTTTTGTAGCGCTCCCTATGCTTTCGGTTGGGTCGCCCTTGATGAGCACTTTTTGATACGTTAAGCGTGTGTCTGAGAATCCCAGCTTCCTACTTCCCCCTTCCCGGGTCTCCAATATCCCCCTCTGAGAACTCCACGCTTCTCTCTTCCCTTTGTAAACCTGTGTTTCCTTTGTATGCTGCTTCCTTTGTATCCCTATTTAGACTGCACATATAAGAGATAGCCTGGGATTTGTGCCTTGCTGCCTCTAATTTACCAGAATTAGTGAGATCATCGACTGCTCCATCCATGCTGCTGCAAATAGTATGAGATCATTTTGTTCTGTGGATGAGTGGTAGTCGAGGGAATGTAGGTAGCAGAACAGCTTTCTGCATTCACCCCGCGCTCGACATGTCGTTCCTTTGTATGTCTTGGCTGTGGTAAAGGGTACCACAACGACCGCTGGGGTGGAAGTGCTTCCTTCCAATGATGCTGGTCTCTGGTTATACGACCTGCAGCGTGTGTGCCGAATCTCGGGGTCCCTCCAGTGTTTAGTTTGGTAAGGAACTTGCCTACTGACCTTCATACCGGCTGTTACCAATTTTCGATCCCGGCAACAGCAATGGTAGGCTTCCCTTTTGGGCATGCCCTCTTGAGCACTTAACGCTTTTAGCGTTTGTGAGGACTGCAGCCAGGGAAACCCTCGCCTAGCTTCCTTTGCACTCTCTAATCATGACAGATCCTGAGCATCTTTTCATTTGAATGCGCTGTTTTCTAAAACGCGGGTGAGTACCACTGAGGTCTTGAAAGGTTTCTGCCTGAGAGTCGGCCCTGCTTTGAATTCACTTCAGATTACCTAGCCCAGGATATTTCTTGAGGGCAGGGCTGCGTTTGCAAAGCGGCAGGCCGCAGGCATTGTGAATGATAGGTGCCCTTCGGCACGGTTTGTAAGGTTGTTACGGCAGTGTGCCACAAGGCGGCAGCACTACTCCGTGTCCTCTCTGGTAACTTGGGGAAACAAAGCCTTAGCGGGGGTCCCGGTGTTGGACGGGACATGGGGAGTCGAACGTGGCTAAACACACACCCCAGGGCTTGTGTATCCTCGCCTCCTGCCCCTTAACCTGCACTGCCGCACCCCAGGCGTATCGCAAGACTTGTAAGTGGGCTACTCGGTGGGCGCCGTGCTTCGCAGGTGGGGCGACTCTAACGAAGTGGGCTGGAGGTGGGGACCTGCCTAGCAGGAGCCGTGGAGAGCCGGTTTCCTCACAGCTCTTCCCTCTCAGCTGCTCCACCGTCACTTGGGTACACCAGGCTTTGCTTACCCGTAGGAGGGCCACGTTGGACCGGGAGACTGTGGTACCACGCAGGGGAGAATGGGCACTAGAGGTCCGAGGGGTCGCTGGTCAGGTGGCACGTCCTCCTCCCTTGCTCCCTCAGCAGCAGCATACTCCAGCCTTGGGACTCAGGCCCGCCAAGGCTCCAGGGGTGTGACTCCAGCCGATGACGTCGCAGAGGCCTGAGGTAACAGAGGAAAGGCATTTCTTAACCCCTTCCTTGCCTTGTCTTTGAATACTCCTTTTCCCTTTCAGCATAGTTAATAAACAACGTTGCGTCTGTTTGAGTTCTACAGCCCCTTGATGCAATTATAATCGGAGCTGTCCCTGGAGCGTTTCGGGTTCTTTGCCCTGTCAGTTTATTGAGGAAAGTTTTGTAGCGCTCCCTATGCTTTCGGTTGGGTCGCCCTTGATGAGCACTTTTTGATACGTTAAGCGTGTGTCTGAGAATCCCAGCTTCCTACTTCCCCCTTCCCGGGTCTCCAATATCCCCCTCTGAGAACTCCACGCTTCTCTCTTCCCTTTGTAAACCTGTGTTTCCTTTGTATGCTGCTTCCTTTGTATCCCTATTTAGACTGCACATATAAGAGATAGCCTGGGATTTGTGCCTTGCTGCCTCTAATTTACCAGAATTAGTGAGATCATCGACTGCTCCATCCATGCTGCTGCAAATAGTATGAGATCATTTTGTTCTGTGGATGAGTGGTAGTCGAGGGAATGTAGGTAGCAGAACAGCTTTCTGCATTCACCCCGCGCTCGACATGTCGTTCCTTTGTATGTCTTGGCTGTGGTAAAGGGTACCACAACGACCGCTGGGGTGCAAGTGCTTCCTTCCAATGATGCTAGTCTCTGGTTATACGACCTGCAGCGTGTGTGCCGAATCTCGGGGTCCCTCCAGTGTTTAGTTTGGTAAGGAACTTGCCTACTGACCTTCATACCGGCTGTTACCAATTTACGATCCCGGCAACAGCAATGGTAGGCTTCCCTTTTGGGCATGCCCTCTTGAGCACTTAACGCTTTTAGCGTTTGTGAGGACTGCAGCCAGGGAAACCCTCGCCTAGCTTCCTTTGCACTCTCTAATCATGACAGATCCTGAGCATCTTTTCATTTGAATGTGCTGTTTTCTAAAACGCGGGTGAGTACCACTGAGGTCTTGAAAGGTTTCTGCCTGAGAGTCGGCCCTGCTTTGAATTCACTTCAGATTACCTAGCCCAGGATATTTCTTGAGGGCAGGGCTGCGTTTGCAAAGCGGCAGGCCGCAGGCATTGTGAATGATAGGTGCCCTTCGGCACGGTTTGTAAGGTTGTTACGGCAGTGTGCCACAAGGCGGCAGCACTACTCCGTGTCCTCTCTGGTAACTTGGGGAAACAAAGCCTTAGCGGGGGTCCCGGTGTTGGACGGGACATGGGGAGTCGAACGTGGCTAAACACACACCCCAGGGCTTGTGTATCCTCGCCTCCTGCCCCTTAACCTGCACTGCCGCACCCCAGGCGTATCGCAAGACTTGTAAGTGGGCTACTCGGTGGGTGCCGTGCTTCGCAGGTGGGGCGACTCTAACGAAGTGGGCTGGAGGTGGGGACCTGCCTAGCAGGAGCCGTGGAGAGCCGGTTTCCTCACAGCTCTTCCCTCTCAGCTGCTCCACCGTCACTTGGGTACACCAGGCTTTGCTTACCCGTAGGAGGGCCACGTTGGACCGGGAGACTGTGGTACCACGCAGGGGAGAATGGGCACTAGAGGTCCGAGGGGTCGCTGGTCAGGTGGCACGTCCTCCTCCCTTGCTCCCTCAGCAGCAGCATACTCCAGCCTTGGGACTCAGGCCCGCCGAGGCTCCAGGGGTGTGACTCCAGCCGATGACGTCGCAGAGGCCTGAGGTAACAGAGGAAAGGCATTTCTTAACCCCTTCCTTGCCTTGTCTTTGAATACTCCTTTTCCCTTTCAGCATAGTTAATAAACAACGTTGCGTCTGTTTGAGTTCTACAGCCCCTTGATGCAATTATAATCGGAGCTGTCCCTGGAGCGTTTCGGGTTCTTTGCCCTGTCAGTTTATTGAGGAAAGTTTTGTAGCGCTCCCTATGCTTTCGGTTGGGTCGCCCTTGATGAGCACTTTTTGATACGTTAAGCGTGTGTCTGAGAATCCCAGCTTCCTACTTCCCCCTTCCCGGGTCTCCAATATCCCCCTCTGAGAACTCCACGCTTCTCTCTTCCCTTTGTAAACCTGTGTTTCCTTTGTATGCTGCTTCCTTTGTATCCCTATTTAGACTGCACATATAAGAGATAGCCTGGGATTTGTGCCTTGCTGCCTCTAATTTACCAGAATTAGTGAGATCATCGACTGCTCCATCCATGCTGCTGCAAATAGTATGAGATCATTTTGTTCTGTGGATGAGTGGTAGTCGAGGGAATGTAGGTAGCAGAACAGCTTTCTGCATTCACCCCGCGCTCGACATGTCGTTCCTTTGTATGTCTTGGCTGTGGTAAAGGGTACCACAACGACCGCTGGGGTGCAAGTGCTTCCTTCCAATGATGCTAGTCTCTGGTTATACGACCTGCAGCGTGTGTGCCGAATCTCGGGGTCCCTCCAGTGTTTAGTTTGGTAAGGAACTTGCCTACTGACCTTCATACCGGCTGTTACCAATTTACGATCCCGGCAACAGCAATGGTAGGCTTCTCTTTTGGGCATGCCCTCTTGAGCACTTAACGCTTTTAGCGTTTGTGAGGACTGCAGCCAGGGAAACCCTCGCCTAGCTTCCTTTGCACTCTCTAATCATGACAGATCCTGAGCATCTTTTCATTTGAATGTGCTGTTTTCTAAAACGCGGGTGAGCACCACTGAGGTCTTGAAAGGTTTCTGCCTGAGAGTCGGCCCTGCTTTGAATTCACTTCAGATTACCTAGCCCAGGATATTTCTTGAGGGCAGGGCTGCGTTTGCAAAGCGGCAGGCCGCAGGCATTGTGAATGATAGGTGCCCTTCGGCACGGTTTGTAAGGTTGTTACGGCAGTGTGCCACAAGGCGGCAGCACTACTCCGTGTCCTCTCTGGTAACTTGGGGAAACAAAGCCTTAGCGGGGGTCCCGGTGTTGGACGGGACATGGGGAGTCGAACGTGGCTAAACACACACCCCAGGGCTTGTGTATCCTCGCCTCCTCCCCCTTAACCTGCACTGCTGCACCCCAGGCGTATCGCAAGACTTGTAAGTGGGCTACTCGGTGGGTGCCGTGCTTCGCAGGTGGGGCGACTCTAACGAAGTGGGCTGGAGGTGGGAACCTGCCTAGCAGGAGCCGTGGAGAGCCGGTTTCCTCACAGCTCTTCCCTCTCAGCTGCTCCACCGTCACTTGGGTACACCAGGCTTTGCTTACCCGTAGGAGGGCCACGTTGGACCGGGAGACTGTGGTACCACGCAGGGGAGAATGGGCACTAGAGGTCCGAGGGGTCGCTGGTCAGGTGGCACGTCCTCCTCCCTTGCTCCCTCAGCAGCAGCATACTCCAGCCTTGGGACCCAGGCCCGCCGAGGCTCCAGGGGTGTGACTCCAGCCGATGACGTCGCAGAGGCCTGAGGTAACAGAGGAAAGGCATTTCTTAACCCCTTCCTTGCCTTGTCTTTGAATACTCCTTTTCCCTTTCAGCATAGTTAATAAACAACGTTGCGTCTGTTTGAGTTCTACAGCCCCTTGATGCAATTATAATCGGAGCTGTCCCTGGAGCGTTTCGGGTTCTTTGCCCTGTCAGTTTATTGAGGAAAGTTTTGTAGCGCTCCCTATGCTTTCGGTTGGGTCGCCCTTGATGAGCACTTTTTGATACGTTAAGCGTGTGTCTGAGAATCCCAGCTTCCTACTTCCCCCTTCCCGGGTCTCCAATATCCCCCTCTGAGAACTCCACGCTTCTCTCTTCCCTTTGTAAACCTGTGTTTCCTTTGTATGCTGCTTCCTTTGTATCCCTATTTAGACTGCACATATAAGAGATAGCCTGGGATTTGTGCCTTGCTGCCTCTAATTTACCAGAATTAGTGAGATCATCGACTGCTCCATCCATGCTGCTGCAAATAGTATGAGATCATTTTGTTCTGTGGATGAGTGGTAGTCGAGGGAATGTAGGTAGCAGAACAGCTTTCTGCATTCACCCCGCGCTCGACATGTCGTTCCTTTGTATGTCTTGGCTGTGGTAAAGGGTACCACAACGACCGCTGGGGTGGAAGTGCTTCCTTCCAATGATGCTAGTCTCTGGTTATACGACCTGCAGCGTGTGTGCCGAATCTCGGGGTCCCTCCAGTGTTTAGTTTGGTAAGGAACTTGCCTACTGACCTTCATACCGGCTGTTACCAATTTTCGATCCCGGCAACAGCAATGGTAGGCTTCCCTTTTGGGCATGCCCTCTTGAGCACTTAACGCTTTTAGCGTTTGTGAGGACTGCAGCCAGGGAAACCCTCGCCTAGCTTCCTTTGCACTCTCTAATCATGACAGATCCTGAGCATCTTTTCATTTGAATGCGCTGTTTTCTAAAACGCGGGTGAGCACCACTGAGGTCTTGAAAGTTTTCTGCCTGAGAGTCGGCCCTGCTTTGAATTCACTTCAGATTACCTAGCCCAGGATATTTCTTGAGGGCAGGGCTGCGTTTGCAAAGCGGCAGGCCGCAGGCATTGTGAATGATAGGTGCCCTTCGGCACGGTTTGTAAGGTTGTTACGGCAGTGTGCCACAAGGCGGCAGCACTACTCCGTGTCCTCTCTGGTAACTTGGGGAAACAAAGCCTTAGCGGGGGTCCCGGTGTTGGACGGGACATGGGGAGTCGAACGTGGCTAAACACACACCCCAGGGCTTGTGTATCCTCGCCTCCTGCCCCTTAACCTGCACTGCCGCACCCCAGGCGTATCGCAAGACTTGTAAGTGGGCTACTCGGTGGGCGCCGTGCTTCGCAGGTGGGGCGACTCTAACGAAGTGGGCTGGAGGTGGGGACCTGCCTAGCAGGAGCCGTGGAGAGCCGGTTTCCTCACAGCTCTTCCCTCTCAGCTGCTCCACCGTCACTTGGGTACACCAGGCTTTGCTTACCCGTAGGAGGGCCACGTTGGACCGGGAGACTGTGGTACCACGCAGGGGAGAATGGGCACTAGAGGTCCGAGGGGTCGCTGGTCAGGTGGCACGTCCTCCTCCCTTGCTCCCTCAGCAGCAGCATACTCCAGCCTTGGGACTTAGGCCCGCCAAGGCTCCAGGGGTGTGACTCCAGCCGATGACGTCGCAGAGGCCTGAGGTAACAGAGGAAAGGCATTTCTTAACCCCTTCCTTGCCTTGTCTTTGAATACTCCTTTTCCCTTTCAGCATAGTTAATAAACAACGTTGCGTCTGTTTGAGTTCTACAGCCCCTTGATGCAATTATAATCGGAGCTGTCCCTGGAGCGTTTCGGGTTCTTTGCCCTGTCAGTTTATTGAGGAAACTTTTGTAGCGCTCCCTATGCTTTCGGTTGGGTCGCCCTTGATGAGCACTTTTTGATACGTTAAGCGTGTGTCTGAGAATCCCAGCTTCCTACTTCCCCCTTCCCGGGTCTCCAATATCCCCCTCTGAGAACTCCACGCTTCTCTCTTCCCTTTGTAAACCTGTGTTTCCTTTGTATGCTGCTTCCTTTGTATCCCTATTTAGACTGCACATATAAGAGATAGCCTGGGATTTGTGCCTTGCTGCCTCTAATTTACCAGAATTAGTGAGATCATCGACTGCTCCATCCATGCTGCTGCAAATAGTATGAGATCATTTTGTTCTGTGGATGAGTGGTAGTCGAGGGAATGTAGGTAGCAGAACAGCTTTCTGCATTCACCCCGCGCTCGACATGTCGTTCCTTTGTATGTCTTGGCTGTGGTAAAGGGTACCACAACGACCGCTGGGGTGGAAGTGCTTCCTTCCAATGATGCTGGTCTCTGGTTATACGACCTGCAGCGTGTGTGCCGAATCTCGGGGTCCCTCCAGTGTTTAGTTTGGTAAGGAACTTGCCTACTGACCTTCATACCGGCTGTTACCAATTTTCGATCCCGGCAACAGCAATGGTAGGCTTCCCTTTTGGGCATGCCCTCTTGAGCACTTAACGCTTTTAGCGTTTGTGAGGACTGCAGCCAGGGAAACCCTCGCCTAGCTTCCTTTGCACTCTCTAATCATGACAGATCCTGAGCATCTTTTCATTTGAATGCGCTGTTTTCTAAAACGCGGGTGAGTACCACTGAGGTCTTGAAAGGTTTCTGCCTGAGAGTCGGCCCTGCTTTGAATTCACTTCAGATTACCTAGCCCAGGATATTTCTTGAGGGCAGGGCTGCGTTTGCAAAGCGGCAGGCCGCAGGCATTGTGAATGATAGGTGCCCTTCGGCACGGTTTGTAAGGTTGTTACGGCAGTGTGCCACAAGGCGGCAGCACTACTCCGTGTCCTCTCTGGTAACTTGGGGAAACAAAGCCTTAGCGGGGGTCCCGGTGTTGGACGGGACATGGGGAGTCGAACGTGGCTAAACACACACCCCAGGGCTTGTGTATCCTCGCCTCCTGCCCCTTAACCTGCACTGCCGCACCCCAGGCGTATCGCAAGACTTGTAAGTGGGCTACTCGGTGGGTGCCGTGCTTCGCAGGTGGGGCGACTCTAACGAAGTGGGCTGGAGGTGGGGACCTGCCTAGCAGGAGCCGTGGAGAGCCGGTTTCCTCACAGCACTTCCCTCTCAGCTGCTCCACCGTCACTTGGGTACACCAGGCTTTGCTTACCCGTAGGAGGGCCACGTTGGACCGGGAGACTGTGGTACCACGCAGGGGAGAATGGGCACTAGAGATCCGAGGGGTCGCTGGTCAGGTGGCACGTCCTCCTCCCTTGCTCCCTCAGCAGCAGCATACTCCAGCCTTGGGACTTAGGCCCGCCGAGGCTCCAGGGGTGTGACTGCAGCCGATGACGTCGCAGAGGCCTGAGGTAACAGAGGAAAGGCATTTCTTAACCCCTTCCTTGCCTTGTCTTTGAATACTCCTTTTCCCTTTCAGCATAGTTAATAAACAACGTTGCGTCTGTTTGAGTTCTACAGCCCCTTGATGCAATTATAATCGGAGCTGTCCCTGGAGCGTTTCGGGTTCTTTGCCCTGTCAGTTTATTGAGGAAAGTTTTGTAGCGCTCCCTATGCTTTCGGTTGGGTCGCCCTTGATGAGCACTTTTTGATACGTTAAGCGTGTGTCTGAGAATCCCAGCTTCCTACTTCCCCCTTCCCGGGTCTCCAATATCCCCCTCTGAGAACTCCACGCTTCTCTCTTCCCTTTGTAAACCTGTGTTTCCTTTGTATGCTGCTTCCTTTGTATCCCTATTTAGACTGCACATATAAGAGATAGCCTGGGATTTGTGCCTTGCTGCCTCTAATTTACCAGAATTAGTGAGATCATCGACTGCTCCATCCATGCTGCTGCAAATAGTATGAGATCATTTTGTTCTGTGGATGAGTGGTAGTCGAGGGAATGTAGGTAGCAGAACAGCTTTCTGCATTCACCCCGCGCTCGACATGTCGTTCCTTTGTATGTCTTGGCTGTGGTAAAGGGTACCACAACGACCGCTGGGGTGCAAGTGCTTCCTTCCAATGATGCTAGTCTCTGGTTATACGACCTGCAGCGTGTGTGCCGAATCTCGGGGTCCCTCCAGTGTTTAGTTTGGTAAGGAACTTGCCTACTGACCTTCATACCGGCTGTTACCAATTTACGATCCCGGCAACAGCAATGGTAGGCTTCCCTTTTGGGCATGCCCTCTTGAGCACTTAACGCTTTTAGCGTTTGTGAGGACTGCAGCCAGGGAAACCCTCGCCTAGCTTCCTTTGCACTCTCTAATCATGACAGATCCTGAGCATCTTTTCATTTGAATGTGCTGTTTTCTAAAACGCGGGTGAGCACCACTGAGGTCTTGAAAGGTTTCTGCCTGAGAGTCGGCCCTGCTTTGAATTCACTTCAGATTACCTAGCCCAGGATATTTCTTGAGGGCAGGGCTGCGTTTGCAAAGCGGCAGGCCGCAGGCATTGTGAATGATAGGTGCCCTTCGGCACGGTTTGTAAGGTTGTTACGGCAGTGTGCCACAAGGCGGCAGCACTACTCCGTGTCCTCTCTGGTAACTTGGGGAAACAAAGCCTTAGCGGGGGTCCCGGTGTTGGACGGGACATGGGGAGTCGAACGTGGCTAAACACACACCCCAGGGCTTGTGTATCCTCGCCTCCTGCCCCTTAACCTGCACTGCCGCACCCCAGGCGTATCGCAAGACTTGTAAGTGGGCTACTCGGTGGGTGCCGTGCTTCGCAGGTGGGGCGACTCTAACGAAGTGGGCTGGAGGTGGGAACCTGCCTAGCAGGAGCCGTGGAGAGCCGGTTTCCTCACAGCTCTTCCCTCTCAGCTGCTCCACCGTCACTTGGGTACACCAGGCTTTGCTTACCCGTAGGAGGGCCACGTTGGACCGGGAGACTGTGGTACCACGCAGGGGAGAATGGGCACTAGAGGTCCGAGGGGTCGCTGGTCAGGTGGCACGTCCTCCTCCCTTGCTCCCTCAGCAGCAGCATACTCCAGCCTTGGGACCCAGGCCCGCCGAGGCTCCAGGGGTGTGACTCCAGCCGATGACGTCGCAGAGGCCTGAGGTAACAGAGGAAAGGCATTTCTTAACCCCTTCCTTGCCTTGTCTTTGAATACTCCTTTTCCCTTTCAGCATAGTTAATAAACAACGTTGCGTCTGTTTGAGTTCTACAGCCCCTTGATGCAATTATAATCGGAGCTGTCCCTGGAGCGTTTCGGGTTCTTTGCCCTGTCAGTTTATTGAGGAAAGTTTTGTAGCGCTCCCTATGCTTTCGGTTGGGTCGCCCTTGATGAGCACTTTTTGATACGTTAAGCGTGTGTCTGAGAATCCCAGCTTCCTACTTCCCCCTTCCCGGGTCTCCAATATCCCCCTCTGAGAACTCCACGCTTCTCTCTTCCCTTTGTAAACCTGTGTTTCCTTTGTATGCTGCTTCCTTTGTATCCCTATTTAGACTGCACATATAAGAGATAGCCTGGGATTTGTGCCTTGCTGCCTCTAATTTACCAGAATTAGTGAGATCATCGACTGCTCCATCCATGCTGCTGCAAATAGTATGAGATCATTTTGTTCTGTGGATGAGTGGTAGTCGAGGGAATGTAGGTAGCAGAACAGCTTTCTGCATTCACCCCGCGCTCGACATGTCGTTCCTTTGTATGTCTTGGCTGTGGTAAAGGGTACCACAACGACCGCTGGGGTGCAAGTGCTTCCTTCCAATGATGCTAGTCTCTGGTTATACGACCTGCAGCGTGTGTGCCGAATCTCGGGGTCCCTCCAGTGTTTAGTTTGGTAAGGAACTTGCCTACTGACCTTCATACCGGCTGTTACCAATTTACGATCCCGGCAACAGCAATGGTAGGCTTCCCTTTTGGGCATGCCCTCTTGAGCACTTAACGCTTTTAGCGTTTGTGAGGACTGCAGCCAGGGAAACCCTCGCCTAGCTTCCTTTGCACTCTCTAATCATGACAGATCCTGAGCATCTTTTCATTTGAATGTGCTGTTTTCTAAAACGCGGGTGAGTACCACTGAGGTCTTGAAAGGTTTCTGCCTGAGAGTCGGCCCTGCTTTGAATTCACTTCAGATTACCTAGCCCAGGATATTTCTTGAGGGCAGGGCTGCGTTTGCAAAGCGGCAGGCCGCAGGCATTGTGAATGATAGGTGCCCTTCGGCACGGTTTGTAAGGTTGTTACGGCAGTGTGCCACAAGGCGGCAGCACTACTCCGTGTCCTCTCTGGTAACTTGGGGAAACAAAGCCTTAGCGGGGGTCCCGGTGTTGGACGGGACATGGGGAGTCGAACGTGGCTAAACACACACCCCAGGGCTTGTGTATCCTCGCCTCCTGCCCCTTAACCTGCACTGCCGCACCCCAGGCGTATCGCAAGACTTGTAAGTGGGCTACTCGGTGGGTGCCGTGCTTCGCAGGTGGGGCGACTCTAACGAAGTGGGCTGGAGGTGGGGACCTGCCTAGCAGGAGCCGTGGAGAGCCGGTTTCCTCACAGCTCTTCCCTCTCAGCTGCTCCACCGTCACTTGGGTACACCAGGCTTTGCTTACCCGTAGGAGGGCCACGTTGGACCGGGAGACTGTGGTACCACGCAGGGGAGAATGGGCACTAGAGGTCCGAGGGGTCGCTGGTCAGGTGGCACGTCCTCCTCCCTTGCTCCCTCAGCAGCAGCATACTCCAGCCTTGGGACCCAGGCCCGCCGAGGCTCCAGGGGTGTGACTCCAGCCGATGACGTCGCAGAGGCCTGAGGTAACAGAGGAAAGGCATTTCTTAACCCCTTCCTTGCCTTGTCTTTGAATACTCCTTTTCCCTTTCAGCATAGTTAATAAACAACGTTGCGTCTGTTTGAGTTCTACAGCCCCTTGATGCAATTATAATCGGAGCTGTCCCTGGAGCGTTTCGGGTTCTTTGCCCTGTCAGTTTATTGAGGAAAGTTTTGTAGCGCTCCCTATGCTTTCGGTTGGGTCGCCCTTGATGAGCACTTTTTGATACGTTAAGCGTGTGTCTGAGAATCCCAGCTTCCTACTTCCCCCTTCCCGGGTCTCCAATATCCCCCTCTGAGAACTCCACGCTTCTCTCTTCCCTTTGTAAACCTGTGTTTCCTTTGTATGCTGCTTCCTTTGTATCCCTATTTAGACTGCACATATAAGAGATAGCCTGGGATTTGTGCCTTGCTGCCTCTAATTTACCAGAATTAGTGAGATCATCGACTGCTCCATCCATGCTGCTGCAAATAGTATGAGATCATTTTGTTCTGTGGATGAGTGGTAGTCGAGGGAATGTAGGTAGCAGAACAGCTTTCTGCATTCACCCCGCGCTCGACATGTCGTTCCTTTGTATGTCTTGGCTGTGGTAAAGGGTACCACAACGACCGCTGGGGTGCAAGTGCTTCCTTCCAATGATGCTAGTCTCTGGTTATACGACCTGCAGCGTGTGTGCCGAATCTCGGGGTCCCTCCAGTGTTTAGTTTGGTAAGGAACTTGCCTACTGACCTCCATACCGGCTGTTACCAATTTACGATCCAGGCAACAGCAATGGTAGGCTTCCCTTTTGGGCATGCCCTCTTGAGCACTTAACGCTTTTAGCGTTTGTGAGGACTGCAGCCAGGGAAACCCTCGCCTAGCTTCCTTTGCACTCTCTAATCATGACAGATCCTGAGCATCTTTTCATTTGAATGTGCTGTTTTCTAAAACGCGGGTGAGCACCACTGAGGTCTTGAAAGGTTTCTGCCTGAGAGTCGGCCCTGCTTTGAATTCACTTCAGATTACCTAGCCCAGGATATTTCTTGAGGGCAGGGCTGCGTTTGCAAAGCGGCAGGCCGCAGGCATTGTGAATGATAGGTGCCCTTCGGCACGGTTTGTAAGGTTGTTACGGCAGTGTGCCACAAGGCGGCAGCACTACTCCGTGTCCTCTCTGGTAACTTGGGGAAACAAAGCCTTAGCGGGGGTCCCGGTGTTGGACGGGACATGGGGAGTCGAACGTGGCTAAACACACACCCCAGGGCTTGTGTATCCTCGCCTCCTGCCCCTTAACCTGCACTGCCGCACCCCAGGCGTATCGCAAGACTTGTAAGTGGGCTACTCGGTGGGTGCCGTGCTTCGCAGGTGGGGCGACTCTAACGAAGTGGGCTGGAGGTGGGGACCTGCCTAGCAGGAGCCGTGGAGAGCCGGTTTCCTCACAGCTCTTCCCTCTCAGCTGCTCCACCGTCACTTGGGTACACCAGGCTTTGCTTACCCGTAGGAGGGCCACGTTGGACCGGGAGACTGTGGTACCACGCAGGGGAGAATGGGCACTAGAGGTCCGAGGGGTCGCTGGTCAGGTGGCACGTCCTCCTCCCTTGCTCCCTCAGCAGCAGCATACTCCAGCCTTGGGACCCAGGCCCGCCGAGGCTCCAGGGGTGTGACTCCAGCCGATGACGTCGCAGAGGCCTGAGGTAACAGAGGAAAGGCATTTCTTAACCCCTTCCTTGCCTTGTCTTTGAATACTCCTTTTCCCTTTCAGCATAGTTAATAAACAACGTTGCGTCTGTTTGAGTTCTACAGCCCCTTGATGCAATTATAATCGGAGCTGTCCCTGGAGCGTTTCGGGTTCTTTGCCCTGTCAGTTTATTGAGGAAAGTTTTGTAGCGCTCCCTATGCTTTCGGTTGGGTCGCCCTTGATGAGCACTTTTTGATACGTTAAGCGTGTGTCTGAGAATCCCAGCTTCCTACTTCCCCCTTCCCGGGTCTCCAATATCCCCCTCTGAGAACTCCACGCTTCTCTCTTCCCTTTGTAAACCTGTGTTTCCTTTGTATGCTGCTTCCTTTGTATCCCTATTTAGACTGCACATATAAGAGATAGCCTGGGATTTGTGCCTTGCTGCCTCTAATTTACCAGAATTAGTGAGATCATCGACTGCTCCATCCATGCTGCTGCAAATAGTATGAGATCATTTTGTTCTGTGGATGAGTGGTAGTCGAGGGAATGTAGGTAGCAGAACAGCTTTCTGCATTCACCCCGCGCTCGACATGTCGTTCCTTTGTATGTCTTGGCTGTGGTAAAGGGTACCACAACGACCGCTGGGGTGCAAGTGCTTCCTTCCAATGATGCTAGTCTCTGGTTATACGACCTGCAGCGTGTGTGCCGAATCTCGGGGTCCCTCCAGTGTTTAGTTTGGTAAGGAACTTGCCTACTGACCTTCATACCGGCTGTTACCAATTTACGATCCCGGCAACAGCAATGGTAGGCTTCCCTTTTGGGCATGCCCTCTTGAGCACTTAACGCTTTTAGCGTTTGTGAGGACTGCAGCCAGGGAAACCCTCGCCTAGCTTCCTTTGCACTCTCTAATCATGACAGATCCTGAGCATCTTTTCATTTGAATGTGCTGTTTTCTAAAACGCGGGTGAGCACCACTGAGGTCTTGAAAGGTTTCTGCCTGAGAGTCGGCCCTGCTTTGAATTCACTTCAGATTACCTAGCCCAGGATATTTCTTGAGGGCAGGGCTGCGTTTGCAAAGCGGCAGGCCGCAGGCATTGTGAATGATAGGTGCCCTTCGGCACGGTTTGTAAGGTTGTTACGGCAGTGTGCCACAAGGCGGCAGCACTACTCCGTGTCCTCTCTGGTAACTTGGGGAAACAAAGCCTTAGCGGGGGTCCCGGTGTTGGACGGGACATGGGGAGTCGAACGTGGCTAAACACACACCCCAGGGCTTGTGTATCCTCGCCTCCTGCCCCTTAACCTGCACTGCCCCACCCCAGGCATATCGCAAGACTTGTAAGTGGGCTACTCGGTGGGTGCCGTGCTTCGCAGGTGGGGCGACTGTAACGAAGTGGGCTGGAGGTGGGGACCTGCCTAGCAGGAGCCGTGGAGAGCCGGTTTCCTCACAGCTCTTCCCTCTCAGCTGCTCCACCGTCACTTGGGTACACCAGGCTTTGCTTACCCGTAGGAGGGCCACGTTGGACCGGGAGACTGTGGTACCACGCAGGGGAGAATGGGCACTAGAGGTCCGAGGGGTCGCTGGTCAGGTGGCACGTCCTCCTCCCTTGCTCCCTCAGCAGCAGCATACTCCAGCCTTGGGACCCAGGCCCGCCGAGGCTCCAGGGGTGTGACTCCAGCCGATGACGTCGCAGAGGCCTGAGGTAACAGAGGAAAGGCATTTCTTAACCCCTTCCTTGCCTTGTCTTTGAATACTCCTTTTCCCTTTCAGCATAGTTAATAAACAACGTTGCGTCTGTTTGAGTTCTACAGCCCCTTGATGCAATTATAATCGGAGCTGTCCCTGGAGCGTTTCGGGTTCTTTGCCCTGTCAGTTTATTGAGGAAAGTTTTGTAGCGCTCCCTATGCTTTCGGTTGGGTCGCCCTTGATGAGCACTTTTTGATACGTTAAGCGTGTGTCTGAGAATCCCAGCTTCCTACTTCCCCCTTCCCGGGTCTCCAATATCCCCCTCTGAGAACTCCACGCTTCTCTCTTCCCTTTGTAAACCTGTGTTTCCTTTGTATGCTGCTTCCTTTGTATCCCTATTTAGACTGCACATATAAGAGATAGCCTGGGATTTGTGCCTTGCTGCCTCTAATTTACCAGAATTAGTGAGATCATCGACTGCTCCATCCATGCTGCTGCAAATAGTATGAGATCATTTTGTTCTGTGGATGAGTGGTAGTCGAGGGAATGTAGGTAGCAGAACAGCTTTCTGCATTCACCCCGCGCTCGACATGTCGTTCCTTTGTATGTCTTGGCTGTGGTAAAGGGTACCACAACGACCGCTGGGGTGCAAGTGCTTCCTTCCAATGATGCTAGTCTCTGGTTATACGACCTGCAGCGTGTGTGCCGAATCTCGGGGTCCCTCCAGTGTTTAGTTTGGTAAGGAACTTGCCTACTGACCTTCATACCGGCTGTTACCAATTTACGATCCCGGCAACAGCAATGGTAGGCTTCCCTTTTGGGCATGCCCTCTTGAGCACTTAACGCTTTTAGCGTTTGTGAGGACTGCAGCCAGGGAAACCCTCGCCTAGCTTCCTTTGCACTCTCTAATCATGACAGATCCTGAGCATCTTTTCATTTGAATGTGCTGTTTTCTAAAACGCGGGTGAGCACCACTGAGGTCTTGAAAGGTTTCTGCCTGAGAGTCGGCCCTGCTTTGAATTCACTTCAGATTACCTAGCCCAGGATATTTCTTGAGGGCAGGGCTGCGTTTGCAAAGCGGCAGGCCGCAGGCATTGTGAATGATAGGTGCCCTTCGGCACGGTTTGTAAGGTTGTTACGGCAGTGTGCCACAAGGCGGCAGCACTACTCCGTGTCCTCTCTGGTAACTTGGGGAAACAAAGCCTTAGCGGGGGTCCCGGTGTTGGACGGGACATGGGGAGTCGAACGTGGCTAAACACACACCCCAGGGCTTGTGTATCCTCGCCTCCTGCCCCTTAACCTGCACTGCCCCACCCCAGGCGTATCGCAAGACTTGTAAGTGGGCTACTCGGTGGGTGCCGTGCTTCGCAGGTGGGGCGACTCTAACGAAGTGGGCTGGAGGTGGGAACCTGCCTAGCAGGAGCCGTGGAGAGCCGGTCTCCTCACAGCTCTTCCCTCTCAGCTGCTCCACCGTCACTTGGGTACACCAGGCTTTGCTTACCCGTAGGAGGGCCACGTTGGACCGGGAGACTGTGGTACCACGCAGGGGAGAATGGGCACTAGAGGTCCGAGGGGTCGCTGGTCAGGTGGCACGTCCTCCTCCCTTGCTCCCTCAGCAGCAGCATACTCCAGCCTTGGGACCCAGGCCCGCCGAGGCTCCAGGGGTGTGACTCCAGCCGATGACGTCGCAGAGGCCTGAGGTAACAGAGGAAAGGCATTTCTTAACCCCTTCCTTGCCTTGTCTTTGAATACTCCTTTTCCCTTTCAGCATAGTTAATAAACAACGTTGCGTCTGTTTGAGTTCTACAGCCCCTTGATGCAATTATAATCGGAGCTGTCCCTGGAGCGTTTCGGGTTCTTTGCCCTGTCAGTTTATTGAGGAAAGTTTTGTAGCGCTCCCTATGCTTTCGGTTGGGTCGCCCTTGATGAGCACTTTTTGATACGTTAAGCGTGTGTCTGAGAATCCCAGCTTCCTACTTCCCCCTTCCCGGGTCTCCAATATCCCCCTCTGAGAACTCCACGCTTCTCTCTTCCCTTTGTAAACCTGTGTTTCCTTTGTATGCTGCTTCCTTTGTATCCCTATTTAGACTGCACATATAAGAGATAGCCTGGGATTTGTGCCTTGCTGCCTCTAATTTACCAGAATTAGTGAGATCATCGACTGCTCCATCCATGCTGCTGCAAATAGTATGAGATCATTTTGTTCTGTGGATGAGTGGTAGTCGAGGGAATGTAGGTAGCAGAACAGCTTTCTGCATTCACCCCGCGCTCGACATGTCGTTCCTTTGTATGTCTTGGCTGTGGTAAAGGGTACCACAACGACCGCTGGGGTGCAAGTGCTTCCTTCCAATGATGCTAGTCTCTGGTTATACGACCTGCAGCGTGTGTGCCGAATCTCGGGGTCCCTCCAGTGTTTAGTTTGGTAAGGAACTTGCCTACTGACCTTCATACCGGCTGTTACCAATTTACGATCCCGGCAACAGCAATGGTAGGCTTCCCTTTTGGGCATGCCCTCTTGAGCACTTAACGCTTTTAGCGTTTGTGAGGACTGCAGCCAGGGAAACCCTCGCCTAGCTTCCTTTGCACTCTCTAATCATGACAGATCCTGAGCATCTTTTCATTTGAATGTGCTGTTTTCTAAAACGCGGGTGAGCACCACTGAGGTCTTGAAAGGTTTCTGCCTGAGAGTCGGCCCTGCTTTGAATTCACTTCAGATTACCTAGCCCAGGATATTTCTTGAGGGCAGGGCTGCGTTTGCAAAGCGGCAGGCCGCAGGCATTGTGAATGATAGGTGCCCTTCGGCACGGTTTGTAAGGTTGTTACGGCAGTGTGCCACAAGGCGGCAGCACTACTCCGTGTCCTCTCTGGTAACTTGGGGAAACAAAGCCTTAGCGGGGGTCCCGGTGTTGGACGGGACATGGGGAGTCGAACGTGGCTAAACACACACCCCAGGGCTTGTGTATCCTCGCCTCCTGCCCCTTAACCTGCACTGCCGCACCCCAGGCGTATCGCAAGACTTGTAAGTGGGCTACTCGGTGGGTGCCGTGCTTCGCAGGTGGGGCGACTCTAACGAAGTGGGCTGGAGGTGGGAACCTGCCTAGCAGGAGCCGTGGAGAGCCGGTTTCCTCACAGCTCTTCCCTCTCAGCTGCTCCACCGTCACTTGGGTACACCAGGCTTTGCTTACCCGTAGGAGGGCCACGTTGGACCGGGAGACTGTGGTACCACGCAGGGGAGAATGGGCACTAGAGGTCCGAGGGGTCGCTGGTCAGGTGGCACGTCCTCCTCCCTTGCTCCCTCAGCAGCAGCATACTCCAGCCTTGGGACCCAGGCCCGCCGAGGCTCCAGGGGTGTGACTCCAGCCGATGACGTCGCAGAGGCCTGAGGTAACAGAGGAAAGGCATTTCTTAACCCCTTCCTTGCCTTGTCTTTGAATACTCCTTTTCCCTTTCAGCATAGTTAATAAACAACGTTGCGTCTGTTTGAGTTCTACAGCCCCTTGATGCAATTATAATCGGAGCTGTCCCTGGAGCGTTTCGGGTTCTTTGCCCTGTCAGTTTATTGAGGAAAGTTTTGTAGCGCTCCCTATGCTTTCGGTTGGGTCGCCCTTGATGAGCACTTTTTGATACGTTAAGCGTGTGTCTGAGAATCCCAGCTTCCTACTTCCCCCTTCCCGGGTCTCCAATATCCCCCTCTGAGAACTCCACGCTTCTCTCTTCCCTTTGTAAACCTGTGTTTCCTTTGTATGCTGCTTCCTTTGTATCCCTATTTAGACTGCACATATAAGAGATAGCCTGGGATTTGTGCCTTGCTGCCTCTAATTTACCAGAATTAGTGAGATCATCGACTGCTCCATCCATGCTGCTGCAAATAGTATGAGATCATTTTGTTCTGTGGATGAGTGGTAGTCGAGGGAATGTAGGTAGCAGAACAGCTTTCTGCATTCACCCCGCGCTCGACATGTCGTTCCTTTGTATGTCTTGGCTGTGGTAAAGGGTACCACAACGACCGCTGGGGTGCAAGTGCTTCCTTCCAATGATGCTAGTCTCTGGTTATACGACCTGCAGCGTGTGTGCCGAATCTCGGGGTCCCTCCAGTGTTTAGTTTGGTAAGGAACTTGCCTACTGACCTTCATACCGGCTGTTACCAATTTACGATCCCGGCAACAGCAATGGTAGGCTTCCCTTTTGGGCATGCCCTCTTGAGCACTTAACGCTTTTAGCGTTTGTGAGGACTGCAGCCAGGGAAACCCTCGCCTAGCTTCCTTTGCACTCTCTAATCATGACAGATCCTGAGCATCTTTTCATTTGAATGTGCTGTTTTCTAAAACGCGGGTGAGCACCACTGAGGTCTTGAAAGGTTTCTGCCTGAGAGTCGGCCCTGCTTTGAATTCACTTCAGATTACCTAGCCCAGGATATTTCTTGAGGGCAGGGCTGCGTTTGCAAAGCGGCAGGCCGCAGGCATTGTGAATGATAGGTGCCCTTCGGCACGGTTTGTAAGGTTGTTACGGCAGTGTGCCACAAGGCGGCAGCACTACTCCGTGTCCTCTCTGGTAACTTGGGGAAACAAAGCCTTAGCGGGGGTCCCGGTGTTGGACGGGACATGGGGAGTCGAACGTGGCTAAACACACACCCCAGGGCTTGTGTATCCTCGCCTCCTGCCCCTTAACCTGCACTGCCCCACCCCAGGCGTATCGCAAGACTTGTAAGTGGGCTACTCGGTGGGTGCCGTGCTTCGCAGGTGGGGCGACTCTAACGAAGTGGGCTGGAGGTGGGGACCTGCCTAGCAGGAGCCGTGGAGAGCCGGTTTCCTCACAGCTCTTCCCTCTCAGCTGCTCCACCGTCACTTGGGTACACCAGGCTTTGCTTACCCGTAGGAGGGCCACGTTGGACCGGGAGACTGTGGTACCACGCAGGGGAGAATGGGCACTAGAGGTCCGAGGGGTCGCTGGTCAGGTGGCACGTCCTCCTCCCTTGCTCCCTCAGCAGCAGCATACTCCAGCCTTGGGACCCAGGCCCGCCGAGGCTCCAGGGGTGTGACTCCAGCCGATGACGTCGCAGAGGCCTGAGGTAACAGAGGAAAGGCATTTCTTAACCCCTTCCTTGCCTTGTCTTTGAATACTCCTTTTCCCTTTCAGCATAGTTAATAAACAACGTTGCGTCTGTTTGAGTTCTACAGCCCCTTGATGCAATTATAATCGGAGCTGTCCCTGGAGCGTTTCGGGTTCTTTGCCCTGTCAGTTTATTGAGGAAAGTTTTGTAGCGCTCCCTATGCTTTCGGTTGGGTCGCCCTTGATGAGCACTTTTTGATACGTTAAGCGTGTGTCTGAGAATCCCAGCTTCCTACTTCCCCCTTCCCGGGTCTCCAATATCCCCCTCTGAGAACTCCACGCTTCTCTCTTCCCTTTGTAAACCTGTGTTTCCTTTGTATGCTGCTTCCTTTGTATCCCTATTTAGACTGCACATATAAGAGATAGCCTGGGATTTGTGCCTTGCTGCCTCTAATTTACCAGAATTAGTGAGATCATCGACTGCTCCATCCATGCTGCTGCAAATAGTATGAGATCATTTTGTTCTGTGGATGAGTGGTAGTCGAGGGAATGTAGGTAGCAGAACAGCTTTCTGCATTCACCCCGCGCTCGACATGTCGTTCCTTTGTATGTCTTGGCTGTGGTAAAGGGTACCACAACGACCGCTGGGGTGCAAGTGCTTCCTTCCAATGATGCTAGTCTCTGGTTATACGACCTGCAGCGTGTGTGCCGAATCTCGGGGTCCCTCCAGTGTTTAGTTTGGTAAGGAACTTGCCTACTGACCTTCATACCGGCTGTTACCAATTTACGATCCCGGCAACAGCAATGGTAGGCTTCCCTTTTGGGCATGCCCTCTTGAGCACTTAACGCTTTTAGCGTTTGTGAGGACTGCAGCCAGGGAAACCCTCGCCTAGCTTCCTTTGCACTGTCTAATCATGACAGATCCTGAGCATCTTTTCATTTGAATGTGCTGTTTTCTAAAACGCGGGTGAGTACCACTGAGGTCTTGAAAGGTTTCTGCCTGAGAGTCGGCCCTGCTTTGAATTCACTTCAGATTACCTAGCCCAGGATATTTCTTGAGGGCAGGGCTGCGTTTGCAAAGCGGCAGGCCGCAGGCATTGTGAATGATAGGTGCCCTTCGGCACGGTTTGTAAGGTTGTTACGGCAGTGTGCCACAAGGCGGCAGCACTACTCCGTGTCCTCTCTGGTAACTTGGGGAAACAAAGCCTTAGCGGGGGTCCCGGTGTTGGACGGGACATGGGGAGTCGAACGTGGCTAAACACACACCCCAGGGCTTGTGTATCCTCGCCTCCTGCCCCTTAACCTGCACTGCCCCACCCCAGGCATATCGCAAGACTTGTAAGTGGGCTACTCGGTGGGTGCCGTGCTTCGCAGGTGGGGCGACTGTAACGAAGTGGGCTGGAGGTGGGGACCTGCCTAGCAGGAGCCGTGGAGAGCCGGTCTCCTCACAGCTCTTCCCTCTCAGCTGCTCCACCGTCACTTGGGTACACCAGGCTTTGCTTACCCGTAGGAGGGCCACGTTGGACCGGGAGACTGTGGTACCACGCAGGGGAGAATGGGCACTAGAGGTCCGAGGGGTCGCTGGTCAGGTGGCACGTCCTCCTCCCTTGCTCCCTCAGCAGCAGCATACTCCAGCCTTGGGACCCAGGCCCGCCGAGGCTCCAGGGGTGTGACTCCAGCCGATGACGTCGCAGAGGCCTGAGGTAACAGAGGAAAGGCATTTCTTAACCCCTTCCTTGCCTTGTCTTTGAATACTCCTTTTCCCTTTCAGCATAGTTAATAAACAACGTTGCGTCTGTTTGAGTTCTACAGCCCCTTGATGCAATTATAATCGGAGCTGTCCCTGGAGCGTTTCGGGTTCTTTGCCCTGTCAGTTTATTGAGGAAAGTTTTGTAGCGCTCCCTATGCTTTCGGTTGGGTCGCCCTTGATGAGCACTTTTTGATACGTTAAGCGTGTGTCTGAGAATCCCAGCTTCCTACTTCCCCCTTCCCGGGTCTCCAATATCCCCCTCTGAGAACTCCACGCTTCTCTCTTCCCTTTGTAAACCTGTGTTTCCTTTGTATGCTGCTTCCTTTGTATCCCTATTTAGACTGCACATATAAGAGATAGCCTGGGATTTGTGCCTTGCTGCCTCTAATTTACCAGAATTAGTGAGATCATCGACTGCTCCATCCATGCTGCTGCAAATAGTATGAGATCATTTTGTTCTGTGGATGAGTGGTAGTCGAGGGAATGTAGGTAGCAGAACAGCTTTCTGCATTCACCCCGCGCTCGACATGTCGTTCCTTTGTATGTCTTGGCTGTGGTAAAGGGTACCACAACGACCGCTGGGGTGCAAGTGCTTCCTTCCAATGATGCTAGTCTCTGGTTATACGACCTGCAGCGTGTGTGCCGAATCTCGGGGTCCCTCCAGTGTTTAGTTTGGTAAGGAACTTGCCTACTGACCTTCATACCGGCTGTTACCAATTTACGATCCCGGCAACAGCAATGGTAGGCTTCCCTTTTGGGCATGCCCTCTTGAGCACTTAACGCTTTTAGCGTTTGTGAGGACTGCAGCCAGGGAAACCCTCGCCTAGCTTCCTTTGCACTCTCTAATCATGACAGATCCTGAGCATCTTTTCATTTGAATGTGCTGTTTTCTAAAACGCGGGTGAGCACCACTGAGGTCTTGAAAGGTTTCTGCCTGAGAGTCGGCCCTGCTTTGAATTCACTTCAGATTACCTAGCCCAGGATATTTCTTGAGGGCAGGGCTGCGTTTGCAAAGCGGCAGGCCGCAGGCATTGTGAATGATAGGTGCCCTTCGGCACGGTTTGTAAGGTTGTTACGGCAGTGTGCCACAAGGCGGCAGCACTACTCCGTGTCCTCTCTGGTAACTTGGGGAAACAAAGCCTTAGCGGGGGTCCCGGTGTTGGACGGGACATGGGGAGTCGAACGTGGCTAAACACACACCCCAGGGCTTGTGTATCCTCGCCTCCTGCCCCTTAACCTGCACTGCCCCACCCCAGGCATATCGCAAGACTTGTAAGTGGGCTACTCGGTGGGTGCCGTGCTTCGCAGGTGGGGCGACTCTAACGAAGTGGGCTGGAGGTGGGGACCTGCCTAGCAGGAGCCGTGGAGAGCCGGTCTCCTCACAGCTCTTCCCTCTCAGCTGCTCCACCGTCACTTGGGTACACCAGGCTTTGCTTACCCGTAGGAGGGCCACGTTGGACCGGGAGACTGTGGTACCACGCAGGGGAGAATGGGCACTAGAGGTCCGAGGGGTCGCTGGTCAGGTGGCACGTCCTCCTCCCTTGCTCCCTCAGCAGCAGCATACTCCAGCCTTGGGACCCAGGCCCGCCGAGGCTCCAGGGGTGTGACTCCAGCCGATGACGTCGCAGAGGCCTGAGGTAACAGAGGAAAGGCATTTCTTAACCCCTTCCTTGCCTTGTCTTTGAATACTCCTTTTCCCTTTCAGCATAGTTAATAAACAACGTTGCGTCTGTTTGAGTTCTACAGCCCCTTGATGCAATTATAATCGGAGCTGTCCCTGGAGCGTTTCGGGTTCTTTGCCCTGTCAGTTTATTGAGGAAAGTTTTGTAGCGCTCCCTATGCTTTCGGTTGGGTCGCCCTTGATGAGCACTTTTTGATACGTTAAGCGTGTGTCTGAGAATCCCAGCTTCCTACTTCCCCCTTCCCGGGTCTCCAATATCCCCCTCTGAGAACTCCACGCTTCTCTCTTCCCTTTGTAAACCTGTGTTTCCTTTGTATGCTGCTTCCTTTGTATCCCTATTTAGACTGCACATATAAGAGATAGCCTGGGATTTGTGCCTTGCTGCCTCTAATTTACCAGAATTAGTGAGATCATCGACTGCTCCATCCATGCTGCTGCAAATAGTATGAGATCATTTTGTTCTGTGGATGAGTGGTAGTCGAGGGAATGTAGGTAGCAGAACAGCTTTCTGCATTCACCCCGCGCTCGACATGTCGTTCCTTTGTATGTCTTGGCTGTGGTAAAGGGTACCACAACGACCGCTGGGGTGCAAGTGCTTCCTTCCAATGATGCTAGTCTCTGGTTATACGACCTGCAGCGTGTGTGCCGAATCTCGGGGTCCCTCCAGTGTTTAGTTTGGTAAGGAACTTGCCTACTGACCTTCATACCGGCTGTTACCAATTTACGATCCCGGCAACAGCAATGGTAGGCTTCCCTTTTGGGCATGCCCTCTTGAGCACTTAACGCTTTTAGCGTTTGTGAGGACTGCAGCCAGGGAAACCCTCGCCTAGCTTCCTTTGCACTCTCTAATCATGACAGATCCTGAGCATCTTTTCATTTGAATGTGCTGTTTTCTAAAACGCGGGTGAGCACCACTGAGGTCTTGAAAGGTTTCTGCCTGAGAGTCGGCCCTGCTTTGAATTCACTTCAGATTACCTAGCCCAGGATATTTCTTGAGGGCAGGGCTGCGTTTGCAAAGCGGCAGGCCGCAGGCATTGTGAATGATAGGTGCCCTTCGGCACGGTTTGTAAGGTTGTTACGGCAGTGTGCCACAAGGCGGCAGCACTACTCCGTGTCCTCTCTGGTAACTTGGGGAAACAAAGCCTTAGCGGGGGTCCCGGTGTTGGACGGGACATGGGGAGTCGAACGTGGCTAAACACACACCCCAGGGCTTGTGTATCCTCGCCTCCTGCCCCTTAACCTGCACTGCCGCACCCCAGGCGTATCGCAAGACTTGTAAGTGGGCTACTCGGTGGGTGCCGTGCTTCGCAGGTGGGGCGACTCTAACGAAGTGGGCTGGAGGTGGGGACCTGCCTAGCAGGAGCCGTGGAGAGCCGGTCTCCTCACAGCTCTTCCCTCTCAGCTGCTCCACCGTCACTTGGGTACACCAGGCTTTGCTTACCCGTAGGAGGGCCACGTTGGACCGGGAGACTGTGGTACCACGCAGGGGAGAATGGGCACTAGAGGTCCGAGGGGTCGCTGGTCAGGTGGCACGTCCTCCTCCCTTGCTCCCTCAGCAGCAGCATACTCCAGCCTTGGGACCCAGGCCCGCCGAGGCTCCAGGGGTGTGACTCCAGCCGATGACGTCGCAGAGGCCTGAGGTAACAGAGGAAAGGCATTTCTTAACCCCTTCCTTGCCTTGTCTTTGAATACTCCTTTTCCCTTTCAGCATAGTTAATAAACAACGTTGCGTCTGTTTGAGTTCTACAGCCCCTTGATGCAATTATAATCGGAGCTGTCCCTGGAGCGTTTCGGGTTCTTTGCCCTGTCAGTTTATTGAGGAAAGTTTTGTAGCGCTCCCTATGCTTTCGGTTGGGTCGCCCTTGATGAGCACTTTTTGATACGTTAAGCGTGTGTCTGAGAATCCCAGCTTCCTACTTCCCCCTTCCCGGGTCTCCAATATCCCCCTCTGAGAACTCCACGCTTCTCTCTTCCCTTTGTAAACCTGTGTTTCCTTTGTATGCTGCTTCCTTTGTATCCCTATTTAGACTGCACATATAAGAGATAGCCTGGGATTTGTGCCTTGCTGCCTCTAATTTACCAGAATTAGTGAGATCATCGACTGCTCCATCCATGCTGCTGCAAATAGTATGAGATCATTTTGTTCTGTGGATGAGTGGTAGTCGAGGGAATGTAGGTAGCAGAACAGCTTTCTGCATTCACCCCGCGCTCGACATGTCGTTCCTTTGTATGTCTTGGCTGTGGTAAAGGGTACCACAACGACCGCTGGGGTGCAAGTGCTTCCTTCCAATGATGCTAGTCTCTGGTTATACGACCTGCAGCGTGTGTGCCGAATCTCGGGGTCCCTCCAGTGTTTAGTTTGGTAAGGAACTTGCCTACTGACCTTCATACCGGCTGTTACCAATTTACGATCCCGGCAACAGCAATGGTAGGCTTCCCTTTTGGGCATGCCCTCTTGAGCACTTAACGCTTTTAGCGTTTGTGAGGACTGCAGCCAGGGAAACCCTCGCCTAGCTTCCTTTGCACTCTCTAATCATGACAGATCCTGAGCATCTTTTCATTTGAATGTGCTGTTTTCTAAAACGCGGGTGAGCACCACTGAGGTCTTGAAAGGTTTCTGCCTGAGAGTCGGCCCTGCTTTGAATTCACTTCAGATTACCTAGCCCAGGATATTTCTTGAGGGCAGGGCTGCGTTTGCAAAGCGGCAGGCCGCAGGCATTGTGAATGATAGGTGCCCTTCGGCACGGTTTGTAAGGTTGTTACGGCAGTGTGCCACAAGGCGGCAGCACTACTCCGTGTCCTCTCTGGTAACTTGGGGAAACAAAGCCTTAGCGGGGGTCCCGGTGTTGGACGGGACATGGGGAGTCGAACGTGGCTAAACACACACCCCAGGGCTTGTGTATCCTCGCCTCCTGCCCCTTAACCTGCACTGCCGCACCCCAGGCGTATCGCAAGACTTGTAAGTGGGCTACTCGGTGGGTGCCGTGCTTCGCAGGTGGGGCGACTCTAACGAAGTGGGCTGGAGGTGGGAACCTGCCTAGCAGGAGCCGTGGAGAGCCGGTTTCCTCACAGCTCTTCCCTCTCAGCTGCTCCACCGTCACTTGGGTACACCAGGCTTTGCTTACCCGTAGGAGGGCCACGTTGGACCGGGAGACTGTGGTACCACGCAGGGGAGAATGGGCACTAGAGGTCCGAGGGGTCGCTGGTCAGGTGGCACGTCCTCCTCCCTTGCTCCCTCAGCAGCAGCATACTCCAGCCTTGGGACCCAGGCCCGCCGAGGCTCCAGGGGTGTGACTCCAGCCGATGACGTCGCAGAGGCCTGAGGTAACAGAGGAAAGGCATTTCTTAACCCCTTCCTTGCCTTGTCTTTGAATACTCCTTTTCCCTTTCAGCATAGTTAATAAACAACGTTGCGTCTGTTTGAGTTCTACAGCCCCTTGATGCAATTATAATCGGAGCTGTCCCTGGAGCGTTTCGGGTTCTTTGCCCTGTCAGTTTATTGAGGAAAGTTTTGTAGCGCTCCCTATGCTTTCGGTTGGGTCGCCCTTGATGAGCACTTTTTGATACGTTAAGCGTGTGTCTGAGAATCCCAGCTTCCTACTTCCCCCTTCCCGGGTCTCCAATATCCCCCTCTGAGAACTCCACGCTTCTCTCTTCCCTTTGTAAACCTGTGTTTCCTTTGTATGCTGCTTCCTTTGTATCCCTATTTAGACTGCACATATAAGAGATAGCCTGGGATTTGTGCCTTGCTGCCTCTAATTTACCAGAATTAGTGAGATCATCGACTGCTCCATCCATGCTGCTGCAAATAGTATGAGATCATTTTGTTCTGTGGATGAGTGGTAGTCGAGGGAATGTAGGTAGCAGAACAGCTTTCTGCATTCACCCCGCGCTCGACATGTCGTTCCTTTGTATGTCTTGGCTGTGGTAAAGGGTACCACAACGACCGCTGGGGTGCAAGTGCTTCCTTCCAATGATGCTAGTCTCTGGTTATACGACCTGCAGCGTGTGTGCCGAATCTCGGGGTCCCTCCAGTGTTTAGTTTGGTAAGGAACTTGCCTACTGACCTTCATACCGGCTGTTACCAATTTACGATCCCGGCAACAGCAATGGTAGGCTTCCCTTTTGGGCATGCCCTCTTGAGCACTTAACGCTTTTAGCGTTTGTGAGGACTGCAGCCAGGGAAACCCTCGCCTAGCTTCCTTTGCACTCTCTAATCATGACAGATCCTGAGCATCTTTTCATTTGAATGTGCTGTTTTCTAAAACGCGGGTGAGCACCACTGAGGTCTTGAAAGGTTTCTGCCTGAGAGTCGGCCCTGCTTTGAATTCACTTCAGATTACCTAGCCCAGGATATTTCTTGAGGGCAGGGCTGCGTTTGCAAAGCGGCAGGCCGCAGGCATTGTGAATGATAGGTGCCCTTCGGCACGGTTTGTAAGGTTGTTACGGCAGTGTGCCACAAGGCGGCAGCACTACTCCGTGTCCTCTCTGGTAACTTGGGGAAACAAAGCCTTAGCGGGGGTCCCGGTGTTGGACGGGACATGGGGAGTCGAACGTGGCTAAACACACACCCCAGGGCTTGTGTATCCTCGCCTCCTGCCCCTTAACCTGCACTGCCCCACCCCAGGCGTATCGCAAGACTTGTAAGTGGGCTACTCGGTGGGTGCCGTGCTTCGCAGGTGGGGCGACTCTAACGAAGTGGGCTGGAGGTGGGAACCTGCCTAGCAGGAGCCGTGGAGAGCCGGTTTCCTCACAGCTCTTCCCTCTCAGCTGCTCCACCGTCACTTGGGTACACCAGGCTTTGCTTACCCGTAGGAGGGCCACGTTGGACCGGGAGACTGTGGTACCACGCAGGGGAGAATGGGCACTAGAGGTCCGAGGGGTCGCTGGTCAGGTGGCACGTCCTCCTCCCTTGCTCCCTCAGCAGCAGCATACTCCAGCCTTGGGACCCAGGCCCGCCGAGGCTCCAGGGGTGTGACTCCAGCCGATGACGTCGCAGAGGCCTGAGGTAACAGAGGAAAGGCATTTCTTAACCCCTTCCTTGCCTTGTCTTTGAATACTCCTTTTCCCTTTCAGCATAGTTAATAAACAACGTTGCGTCTGTTTGAGTTCTACAGCCCCTTGATGCAATTATAATCGGAGCTGTCCCTGGAGCGTTTCGGGTTCTTTGCCCTGTCAGTTTATTGAGGAAAGTTTTGTAGCGCTCCCTATGCTTTCGGTTCGGTCGCCCTTGATGAGCACTTTTTGATACGTTAAGCGTGTGTCTGAGAATCCCAGCTTCCTACTTCCCCCTTCCCGGGTCTCCAATATCCCCCTCTGAGAACTCCACGCTTCTCTCTTCCCTTTGTAAACCTGTGTTTCCTTTGTATGCTGCTTCCTTTGTATCCCTATTTAGACTGCACATATAAGAGATAGCCTGGGATTTGTGCCTTGCTGCCTCTAATTTACCAGAATTAGTGAGATCATCGACTGCTCCATCCATGCTGCTGCAAATAGTATGAGATCATTTTGTTCTGTGGATGAGTGGTAGTCGAGGGAATGTAGGTAGCAGAACAGCTTTCTGCATTCACCCCGCGCTCGACATGTCGTTCCTTTGTATGTCTTGGCTGTGGTAAAGGGTACCACAACGACCGCTGGGGTGCAAGTGCTTCCTTCCAATGATGCTAGTCTCTGGTTATACGACCTGCAGCGTGTGTGCCGAATCTCGGGGTCCCTCCAGTGTTTAGTTTGGTAAGGAACTTGCCTACTGACCTTCATACCGGCTGTTACCAATTTACGATCCCGGCAACAGCAATGGTAGGCTTCCCTTTTGGGCATGCCCTCTTGAGCACTTAACGCTTTTAGCGTTTGTGAGGACTGCAGCCAGGGAAACCCTCGCCTAGCTTCCTTTGCACTCTCTAATCATGACAGATCCTGAGCATCTTTTCATTTGAATGTGCTGTTTTCTAAAACGCGGGTGAGCACCACTGAGGTCTTGAAAGGTTTCTGCCTGAGAGTCGGCCCTGCTTTGAATTCACTTCAGATTACCTAGCCCAGGATATTTCTTGAGGGCAGGGCTGCGTTTGCAAAGCGGCAGGCCGCAGGCATTGTGAATGATAGGTGCCCTTCGGCACGGTTTGTAAGGTTGTTACGGCAGTGTGCCACAAGGCGGCAGCACTACTCCGTGTCCTCTCTGGTAACTTGGGGAAACAAAGCCTTAGCGGGGGTCCCGGTGTTGGACGGGACATGGGGAGTCGAACGTGGCTAAACACACACCCCAGGGCTTGTGTATCCTCGCCTCCTGCCCCTTAACCTGCACTGCCCCACCCCAGGCATATCGCAAGACTTGTAAGTGGGCTACTCGGTGGGTGCCGTGCTTCGCAGGTGGGGCGACTCTAACGAAGTGGGCTGGAGGTGGGAACCTGCCTAGCAGGAGCCGTGGAGAGCCGGTCTCCTCACAGCTCTTCCCTCTCAGCTGCTCCACCGTCACTTGGGTACACCAGGCTTTGCTTACCCGTAGGAGGGCCACGTTGGACCGGGAGACTGTGGTACCACGCAGGGGAGAATGGGCACTAGAGGTCCGAGGGGTCGCTGGTCAGGTGGCACGTCCTCCTCCCTTGCTCCCTCAGCAGCAGCATACTCCAGCCTTGGGACCCAGGCCCGCCGAGGCTCCAGGGGTGTGACTCCAGCCGATGACGTCGCAGAGGCCTGAGGTAACAGAGGAAAGGCATTTCTTAACCCCTTCCTTGCCTTGTCTTTGAATACTCCTTTTCCCTTTCAGCATAGTTAATAAACAACGTTGCGTCTGTTTGAGTTCTACAGCCCCTTGATGCAATTATAATCGGAGCTGTCCCTGGAGCGTTTCGGGTTCTTTGCCCTGTCAGTTTATTGAGGAAAGTTTTGTAGCGCTCCCTATGCTTTCGGTTGGGTCGCCCTTGATGAGCACTTTTTGATACGTTAAGCGTGTGTCTGAGAATCCCAGCTTCCTACTTCCCCCTTCCCGGGTCTCCAATATCCCCCTCTGAGAACTCCACGCTTCTCTCTTCCCTTTGTAAACCTGTGTTTCCTTTGTATGCTGCTTCCTTTGTATCCCTATTTAGACTGCACATATAAGAGATAGCCTGGGATTTGTGCCTTGCTGCCTCTAATTTACCAGAATTAGTGAGATCATCGACTGCTCCATCCATGCTGCTGCAAATAGTATGAGATCATTTTGTTCTGTGGATGAGTGGTAGTCGAGGGAATGTAGGTAGCAGAACAGCTTTCTGCATTCACCCCGCGCTCGACATGTCGTTCCTTTGTATGTCTTGGCTGTGGTAAAGGGTACCACAACGACCGCTGGGGTGCAAGTGCTTCCTTCCAATGATGCTAGTCTCTGGTTATACGACCTGCAGCGTGTGTGCCGAATCTCGGGGTCCCTCCAGTGTTTAGTTTGGTAAGGAACTTGCCTACTGACCTTCATACCGGCTGTTACCAATTTACGATCCCGGCAACAGCAATGGTAGGCTTCCCTTTTGGGCATGCCCTCTTGAGCACTTAACGCTTTTAGCGTTTGTGAGGACTGCAGCCAGGGAAACCCTCGCCTAGCTTCCTTTGCACTCTCTAATCATGACAGATCCTGAGCATCTTTTCATTTGAATGTGCTGTTTTCTAAAACGCGGGTGAGCACCACTGAGGTCTTGAAAGGTTTCTGCCTGAGAGTCGGCCCTGCTTTGAATTCACTTCAGATTACCTAGCCCAGGATATTTCTTGAGGGCAGGGCTGCGTTTGCAAAGCGGCAGGCCGCAGGCATTGTGAATGATAGGTGCCCTTCGGCACGGTTTGTAAGGTTGTTACGGCAGTGTGCCACAAGGCGGCAGCACTACTCCGTGTCCTCTCTGGTAACTTGGGGAAACAAAGCCTTAGCGGGGGTCCCGGTGTTGGACGGGACATGGGGAGTCGAACGTGGCTAAACACACACCCCAGGGCTTGTGTATCCTCGCCTCCTGCCCCTTAACCTGCACTGCCCCACCCCAGGCGTATCGCAAGACTTGTAAGTGGGCTACTCGGTGGGTGCCGTGCTTCGCAGGTGGGGCGACTCTAACGAAGTGGGCTGGAGGTGGGAACCTGCCTAGCAGGAGCCGTGGAGAGCCGGTCTCCTCACAGCTCTTCCCCCTCAGCTGCTCCACCGTCACTTGGGTACACCAGGCTTTGCTTACCCGTAGGAGGGCCACGTTGGACCGGGAGACTGTGGTACCACGCAGGGGAGAATGGGCACTAGAGGTCCGAGGGGTCGCTGGTCAGGTGGCACGTCCTCCTCCCTTGCTCCCTCAGCAGCAGCATACTCCAGCCTTGGGACCCAGGCCCGCCGAGGCTCCAGGGGTGTGACTCCAGCCGATGACGTCGCAGAGGCCTGAGGTAACAGAGGAAAGGCATTTCTTAACCCCTTCCTTGCCTTGTCTTTGAATACTCCTTTTCCCTTTCAGCATAGTTAATAAACAACGTTGCGTCTGTTTGAGTTCTACAGCCCCTTGATGCAATTATAATCGGAGCTGTCCCTGGAGCGTTTCGGGTTCTTTGCCCTGTCAGTTTATTGAGGAAAGTTTTGTAGCGCTCCCTATGCTTTCGGTTCGGTCGCCCTTGATGAGCACTTTTTGATACGTTAAGCGTGTGTCTGAGAATCCCAGCTTCCTACTTCCCCCTTCCCGGGTCTCCAATATCCCCCTCTGAGAACTCCACGCTTCTCTCTTCCCTTTGTAAACCTGTGTTTCCTTTGTATGCTGCTTCCTTTGTATCCCTATTTAGACTGCACATATAAGAGATAGCCTGGGATTTGTGCCTTGCTGCCTCTAATTTACCAGAATTAGTGAGATCATCGACTGCTCCATCCATGCTGCTGCAAATAGTATGAGATCATTTTGTTCTGTGGATGAGTGGTAGTCGAGGGAATGTAGGTAGCAGAACAGCTTTCTGCATTCACCCCGCGCTCGACATGTCGTTCCTTTGTATGTCTTGGCTGTGGTAAAGGGTACCACAACGACCGCTGGGGTGCAAGTGCTTCCTTCCAATGATGCTAGTCTCTGGTTATACGACCTGCAGCGTGTGTGCCGAATCTCGGGGTCCCTCCAGTGTTTAGTTTGGTAAGGAACTTGCCTACTGACCTTCATACCGGCTGTTACCAATTTACGATCCCGGCAACAGCAATGGTAGGCTTCCCTTTTGGGCATGCCCTCTTGAGCACTTAACGCTTTTAGCGTTTGTGAGGACTGCAGCCAGGGAAACCCTCGCCTAGCTTCCTTTGCACTCTCTAATCATGACAGATCCTGAGCATCTTTTCATTTGAATGTGCTGTTTTCTAAAACGCGGGTGAGCACCACTGAGGTCTTGAAAGGTTTCTGCCTGAGAGTCGGCCCTGCTTTGAATTCACTTCAGATTACCTAGCCCAGGATATTTCTTGAGGGCAGGGCTGCGTTGGCAAAGCGGCAGGCCGCAGGCATTGTGAATGATAGGTGCCCTTCGGCACGGTTTGTAAGGTTGTTACGGCAGTGTGCCACAAGGCGGCAGCACTACTCCGTGTCCTCTCTGGTAACTTGGGGAAACAAAGCCTTAGCGGGGGTCCCGGTGTTGGACGGGACATGGGGAGTCGAACGTGGCTAAACACACACCCCAGGGCTTGTGTATCCTCGCCTCCTGCCCCTTAACCTGCACTGCCCCACCCCAGGCATATCGCAAGACTTGTAAGTGGGCTACTCGGTGGGTGCCGTGCTTCGCAGGTGGGGCGACTCTAACGAAGTGGGCTGGAGGTGGGGACCTGCCTAGCAGGAGCCGTGGAGAGCCGGTCTCCTCACAGCTCTTCCCTCTCAGCTGCTCCACCGTCACTTGGGTACACCAGGCTTTGCTTACCCGTAGGAGGGCCACGTTGGACCGGGAGACTGTGGTACCACGCAGGGGAGAATGGGCACTAGAGGTCCGAGGGGTCGCTGGTCAGGTGGCACGTCCTCCTCCCTTGCTCCCTCAGCAGCAGCATACTCCAGCCTTGGGACCCAGGCCCGCCGAGGCTCCAGGGGTGTGACTCCAGCCGATGACGTCGCAGAGGCCTGAGGTAACAGAGGAAAGGCATTTCTTAACCCCTTCCTTGCCTTGTCTTTGAATACTCCTTTTCCCTTTCAGCATAGTTAATAAACAACGTTGCGTCTGTTTGAGTTCTACAGCCCCTTGATGCAATTATAATCGGAGCTGTCCCTGGAGCGTTTCGGGTTCTTTGCCCTGTCAGTTTATTGAGGAAAGTTTTGTAGCGCTCCCTATGCTTTCGGTTGGGTCGCCCTTGATGAGCACTTTTTGATACGTTAAGCGTGTGTCTGAGAATCCCAGCTTCCTACTTCCCCCTTCCCGGGTCTCCAATATCCCCCTCTGAGAACTCCACGCTTCTCTCTTCCCTTTGTAAACCTGTGTTTCCTTTGTATGCTGCTTCCTTTGTATCCCTATTTAGACTGCACATATAAGAGATAGCCTGGGATTTGTGCCTTGCTGCCTCTAATTTACCAGAATTAGTGAGATCATCGACTGCTCCATCCATGCTGCTGCAAATAGTATGAGATCATTTTGTTCTGTGGATGAGTGGTAGTCGAGGGAATGTAGGTAGCAGAACAGCTTTCTGCATTCACCCCGCCCTCGACATGTCGTTCCTTTGTATGTCTTGGCTGTGGTAAAGGGTACCACAACGACCGCTGGGGTGCAAGTGCTTCCTTCCAATGATGCTAGTCTCTGGTTATACGACCTGCAGCGTGTGTGCCGAATCTCGGGGTCCCTCCAGTGTTTAGTTTGGTAAGGAACTTGCCTACTGACCTTCATACCGGCTGTTACCAATTTACGATCCCGGCAACAGCAATGGTAGGCTTCCCTTTTGGGCATGCCCTCTTGAGCACTTAACGCTTTTAGCGTTTGTGAGGACTGCAGCCAGGGAAACCCTCGCCTAGCTTCCTTTGCACTCTCTAATCATGACAGATCCTGAGCATCTTTTCATTTGAATGTGCTGTTTTCTAAAACGCGGGTGAGCACCACTGAGGTCTTGAAAGGTTTCTGCCTGAGAGTCGGCCCTGCTTTGAATTCACTTCAGATTACCTAGCCCAGGATATTTCTTGAGGGCAGGGCTGCGTTTGCAAAGCGGCAGGCCGCAGGCATTGTGAATGATAGGTGCCCTTCGGCACGGTTTGTAAGGTTGTTACGGCAGTGTGCCACAAGGCGGCAGCACTACTCCGTGTCCTCTCTGGTAACTTGGGGAAACAAAGCCTTAGCGGGGGTCCCGGTGTTGGACGGGACATGGGGAGTCGAACGTGGCTAAACACACACCCCAGGGCTTGTGTATCCTCGCCTCCTGCCCCTTAACCTGCACTGCCCCACCCCAGGCATATCGCAAGACTTGTAAGTGGGCTACTCGGTGGGTGCCGTGCTTCGCAGGTGGGGCGACTGTAACGAAGTGGGCTGGAGGTGGGGACCTGACTAGCAGGAGCCGTGGAGAGCCGGTCTCCTCACAGCTCTTCCCTCTCAGCTGCTCCACCGTCACTTGGGTACACCAGGCTTTGCTTACCCGTAGGAGGGCCACGTTGGACCGGGAGACTGTGGTACCACGCAGGGGAGAATGGGCACTAGAGGTCCGAGGGGTCGCTGGTCAGGTGGCACGTCCTCCTCCCTTGCTCCCTCAGCAGCAGCATACTCCAGCCTTGGGACCCAGGCCCGCCGAGGCTCCAGGGGTGTGACTCCAGCCGATGACGTCGCAGAGGCCTGAGGTAACAGAGGAAAGGCATTTCTTAACCCCTTCCTTGCCTTGTCTTTGAATACTCCTTTTCCCTTTCAGCATAGTTAATAAACAACGTTGCGTCTGTTTGAGTTCTACAGCCCCTTGATGCAATTATAATCGGAGCTGTCCCTGGAGCGTTTCGGGTTCTTTGCCCTGTCAGTTTATTGAGGAAAGTTTTGTAGCGCTCCCTATGCTTTCGGTTGGGTCGCCCTTGATGAGCACTTTTTGATACGTTAAGCGTGTGTCTGAGAATCCCAGCTTCCTACTTCCCCCTTCCCGGGTCTCCAATATCCCCCTCTGAGAACTCCACGCTTCTCTCTTCCCTTTGTAAACCTGTGTTTCCTTTGTATGCTGCTTCCTTTGTATCCCTATTTAGACTGCACATATAAGAGATAGCCTGGGATTTGTGCCTTGCTGCCTCTAATTTACCAGAATTAGTGAGATCATCGACTGCTCCATCCATGCTGCTGCAAATAGTATGAGATCATTTTGTTCTGTGGATGAGTGGTAGTCGAGGGAATGTAGGTAGCAGAACAGCTTTCTGCATTCACCCCGCGCTCGACATGTCGTTCCTTTGTATGTCTTGGCTGTGGTAAAGGGTACCACAACGACCGCTGGGGTGCAAGTGCTTCCTTCCAATGATGCTAGTCTCTGGTTATACGACCTGCAGCGTGTGTGCCGAATCTCGGGGTCCCTCCAGTGTTTAGTTTGGTAAGGAACTTGCCTACTGACCTTCATACCGGCTGTTACCAATTTACGATCCCGGCAACAGCAATGGTAGGCTTCCCTTTTGGGCATGCCCTCTTGAGCACTTAACGCTTTTAGCGTTTGTGAGGACTGCAGCCAGGGAAACCCTCGCCTAGCTTCCTTTGCACTCTCTAATCATGACAGATCCTGAGCATCTTTTCATTTGAATGTGCTGTTTTCTAAAACGCGGGTGAGCACCACTGAGGTCTTGAAAGGTTTCTGCCTGAGAGTCGGCCCTGCTTTGAATTCACTTCAGATTACCTAGCCCAGGATATTTCTTGAGGGCAGGGCTGCGTTTGCAAAGCGGCAGGCCGCAGGCATTGTGAATGATAGGTGCCCTTCGGCACGGTTTGTAAGGTTGTTACGGCAGTGTGCCACAAGGCGGCAGCACTACTCCGTGTCCTCTCTGGTAACTTGGGGAAACAAAGCCTTAGCGGGGGTCCCGGTGTTGGACGGGACATGGGGAGTCGAACGTGGCTAAACACACACCCCAGGGCTTGTGTATCCTCGCCTCCTGCCCCTTAACCTGCACTGCCGCACCCCAGGCGTATCGCAAGACTTGTAAGTGGGCTACTCGGTGGGTGCCGTGCTTCGCAGGTGGGGCGACTCTAACGAAGTGGGCTGGAGGTGGGGACCTGCCTAGCAGGAGCCGTGGAGAGCCGGTTTCCTCACAGCTCTTCCCTCTCAGCTGCTCCACCGTCACTTGGGTACACCAGGCTTTGCTTACCCGTAGGAGGGCCACGTTGGACCGGGAGACTGTGGTACCACGCAGGGGAGAATGGGCACTAGAGGTCCGAGGGGTCGCTGGTCAGGTGGCACGTCCTCCTCCCTTGCTCCCTCAGCAGCAGCATACTCCAGCCTTGGGACCCAGGCCCGCCGAGGCTCCAGGGGTGTGACTCCAGCCGATGACGTCGCAGAGGCCTGAGGTAACAGAGGAAAGGCATTTCTTAACCCCTTCCTTGCCTTGTCTTTGAATACTCCTTTTCCCTTTCAGCATAGTTAATAAACAACGTTGCGTCTGTTTGAGTTCTACAGCCCCTTGATGCAATTATAATCGGAGCTGTCCCTGGAGCGTTTCGGGTTCTTTGCCCTGTCAGTTTATTGAGGAAAGTTTTGTAGCGCTCCCTATGCTTTCGGTTGGGTCGCCCTTGATGAGCACTTTTTGATACGTTAAGCGTGTGTCTGAGAATCCCAGCTTCCTACTTCCCCCTTCCCGGGTCTCCAATATCCCCCTCTGAGAACTCCACGCTTCTCTCTTCCCTTTGTAAACCTGTGTTTCCTTTGTATGCTGCTTCCTTTGTATCCCTATTTAGACTGCACATATAAGAGATAGCCTGGGATTTGTGCCTTGCTGCCTCTAATTTACCAGAATTAGTGAGATCATCGACTGCTCCATCCATGCTGCTGCAAATAGTATGAGATCATTTTGTTCTGTGGATGAGTGGTAGTCGAGGGAATGTAGGTAGCAGAACAGCTTTCTGCATTCACCCCGCGCTCGACATGTCGTTCCTTTGTATGTCTTGGCTGTGGTAAAGGGTACCACAACGACCGCTGGGGTGCAAGTGCTTCCTTCCAATGATGCTAGTCTCTGGTTATACGACCTGCAGCGTGTGTGCCGAATCTCGGGGTCCCTCCAGTGTTTAGTTTGGTAAGGAACTTGCCTACTGACCTTCATACCGGCTGTTACCAATTTACGATCCCGGCAAAAGCAATGGTAGGCTTCTCTTTTGGGCATGCCCTCTTGAGCACTTAACGCTTTTAGCCTTTGTGAGGACTGCAGCCAGGGAAACCCTCGCCTAGCTTCCTTTGCACTCTCTAATCATGACAGATCCTGAGCATCTTTTCATTTGAATGTGCTGTTTTCTAAAACGCGGGTGAGCACCACTGAGGTCTTGAAAGGTTTCTGCCTGAGAGTCGGCCCTGCTTTGAATTCACTTCAGATTACCTAGCCCAGGATATTTCTTGAGGGCAGGGCTGCGTTTGCAAAGCGGCAGGCCGCAGGCATTGTGAATGATAGGTGCCCTTCGGCACGGTTTGTAAGGTTGTTACGGCAGTGTGCCACAAGGCGGCAGCACTACTCCGTGTCCTCTCTGGTAACTTGGGGAAACAAAGCCTTAGCGGGGGTCCCGGTGTTGGACGGGACATGGGGAGTCGAACGTGGCTAAACACACACCCCAGGGCTTGTGTATCCTCGCCTCCTGCCCCTTAACCTGCACTGCCCCACCCCAGGCGTATCGCAAGACTTGTAAGTGGGCTACTCGGTGGGTGCCGTGCTTCGCAGGTGGGGCGACTCTAACGAAGTGGGCTGGAGGTGGGGACCTGCCTAGCAGGAGCCGTGGAGAGCCGGTTTCCTCACAGCTCTTCCCTCTCAGCTGCTCCACCGTCACTTGGGTACACCAGGCTTTGCTTACCCGTAGGAGGGCCACGTTGGACCGGGAGACTGTGGTACCACGCAGGGGAGAATGGGCACTAGAGGTCCGAGGGGTCGCTGGTCAGGTGGCACGTCCTCCTCCCTTGCTCCCTCAGCAGCAGCATACTCCAGCCTTGGGACCCAGGCCCGCCGAGGCTCCAGGGGTGTGACTCCAGCCGATGACGTCGCAGAGGCCTGAGGTAACAGAGGAAAGGCATTTCTTAACCCCTTCCTTGCCTTGTCTTTGAATACTCCTTTTCCCTTTCAGCATAGTTAATAAACAACGTTGCGTCTGTTTGAGTTCTACAGCCCCTTGATGCAATTATAATCGGAGCTGTCCCTGGAGCGTTTCGGGTTCTTTGCCCTGTCAGTTTATTGAGGAAAGTTTTGTAGCGCTCCCTATGCTTTCGGTTGGGTCGCCCTTGATGAGCACTTTTTGATACGTTAAGCGTGTGTCTGAGAATCCCAGCTTCCTACTTCCCCCTTCCCGGGTCTCCAATATCCCCCTCTGAGAACTCCACGCTTCTCTCTTCCCTTTGTAAACCTGTGTTTCCTTTGTATGCTGCTTCCTTTGTATCCCTATTTAGACTGCACATATAAGAGATAGCCTGGGATTTGTGCCTTGCTGCCTCTAATTTACCAGAATTAGTGAGATCATCGACTGCTCCATCCATGCTGCTGCAAATAGTATGAGATCATTTTGTTCTGTGGATGAGTGGTAGTCGAGGGAATGTAGGTAGCAGAACAGCTTTCTGCATTCACCCCGCGCTCGACATGTCGTTCCTTTGTATGTCTTGGCTGTGGTAAAGGGTACCACAACGACCGCTGGGGTGCAAGTGCTTCCTTCCAATGATGCTAGTCTCTGGTTATACGACCTGCAGCGTGTGTGCCGAATCTCGGGGTCCCTCCAGTGTTTAGTTTGGTAAGGAACTTGCCTACTGACCTTCATACCGGCTGTTACCAATTTACGATCCCGGCAACAGCAATGGTAGGCTTCCCTTTTGGGCATGCCCTCTTGAGCACTTAACGCTTTTAGCGTTTGTGAGGACTGCAGCCAGGGAAACCCTCGCCTAGCTTCCTTTGCACTCTCTAATCATGACAGATCCTGAGCATCTTTTCATTTGAATGTGCTGTTTTCTAAAACGCGGGTGAGCACCACTGAGGTCTTGAAAGGTTTCTGCCTGAGAGTCGGCCCTGCTTTGAATTCACTTCAGATTACCTAGCCCAGGATATTTCTTGAGGGCAGGGCTGCGTTTGCAAAGCGGCAGGCCGCAGGCATTGTGAATGATAGGTGCCCTTCGGCACGGTTTGTAAGGTTGTTACGGCAGTGTGCCACAAGGCGGCAGCACTACTCCGTGTCCTCTCTGGTAACTTGGGGAAACAAAGCCTTAGCGGGGGTCCCGGTGTTGGACGGGACATGGGGAGTCGAACGTGGCTAAACACACACCCCAGGGCTTGTGTATCCTCGCCTCCTGCCCCTTAACCTGCACTGCCGCACCCCAGGCATATCGCAAGACTTGTAAGTGGGCTACTCGGTGGGTGCCGTGCTTCGCAGGTGGGGCGACTCTAACGAAGTGGGCTGGAGGTGGGAACCTGCCTAGCAGGAGCCGTGGAGAGCCGGTTTCCTCACAGCTCTTCCCTCTCAGCTGCTCCACCGTCACTTGGGTACACCAGGCTTTGCTTACCCGTAGGAGGGCCACGTTGGACCGGGAGACTGTGGTACCACGCAGGGGAGAATGGGCACTAGAGGTCCGAGGGGTCGCTGGTCAGGTGGCACGTCCTCCTCCCTTGCTCCCTCAGCAGCAGCATACTCCAGCCTTGGGACCCAGGCCCGCCGAGGCTCCAGGGGTGTGACTCCAGCCGATGACGTCGCAGAGGCCTGAGGTAACAGAGGAAAGGCATTTCTTAACCCCTTCCTTGCCTTGTCTTTGAATACTCCTTTTCCCTTTCAGCATAGTTAATAAACAACGTTGCGTCTGTTTGAGTTCTACAGCCCCTTGATGCAATTATAATCGGAGCTGTCCCTGGAGCGTTTCGGGTTCTTTGCCCTGTCAGTTTATTGAGGAAAGTTTTGTAGCGCTCCCTATGCTTTCGGTTGGGTCGCCCTTGATGAGCACTTTTTGATACGTTAAGCGTGTGTCTGAGAATCCCAGCTTCCTACTTCCCCCTTCCCGGGTCTCCAATATCCCCCTCTGAGAACTCCACGCTTCTCTCTTCCCTTTGTAAACCTGTGTTTCCTTTGTATGCTGCTTCCTTTGTATCCCTATTTAGACTGCACATATAAGAGATAGCCTGGGATTTGTGCCTTGCTGCCTCTAATTTACCAGAATTAGTGAGATCATCGACTGCTCCATCCATGCTGCTGCAAATAGTATGAGATCATTTTGTTCTGTGGATGAGTGGTAGTCGAGGGAATGTAGGTAGCAGAACAGCTTTCTGCATTCACCCCGCGCTCGACATGTCGTTCCTTTGTATGTCTTGGCTGTGGTAAAGGGTACCACAACGACCGCTGGGGTGCAAGTGCTTCCTTCCAATGATGCTAGTCTCTGGTTATACGACCTGCAGCGTGTGTGCCGAATCTCGGGGTCCCTCCAGTGTTTAGTTTGGTAAGGAACTTGCCTACTGACCTTCATACCGGCTGTTACCAATTTACGATCCCGGCAACAGCAATGGTAGGCTTCCCTTTTGGGCATGCCCTCTTGAGCACTTAACGCTTTTAGCGTTTGTGAGGACTGCAGCCAGGGAAACCCTCGCCTAGCTTCCTTTGCACTCTCTAATCATGACAGATCCTGAGCATCTTTTCATTTGAATGTGCTGTTTTCTAAAACGCGGGTGAGCACCACTGAGGTCTTGAAAGGTTTCTGCCTGAGAGTCGGCCCTGCTTTGAATTCACTTCAGATTACCTAGCCCAGGATATTTCTTGAGGGCAGGGCTGCGTTTGCAAAGCGGCAGGCCGCAGGCATTGTGAATGATAGGTGCCCTTCGGCACGGTTTGTAAGGTTGTTACGGCAGTGTGCCACAAGGCGGCAGCACTACTCCGTGTCCTCTCTGGTAACTTGGGGAAACAAAGCCTTAGCGGGGGTCCCGGTGTTGGACGGGACATGGGGAGTCGAACGTGGCTAAACACACACCCCAGGGCTTGTGTATCCTCGCCTCCTGCCCCTTAACCTGCACTGCCCCACCCCAGGCATATCGCAAGACTTGTAAGTGGGCTACTCGGTGGGTGCCGTGCTTCGCAGGTGGGGCGACTCTAACGAAGTGGGCTGGAGGTGGGGACCTGACTAGCAGGAGCCGTGGAGAGCCGGTCTCCTCACAGCTCTTCCCTCTCAGCTGCTCCACCGTCACTTGGGTACACCAGGCTTTGCTTACCCGTAGGAGGGCCACGTTGGACCGGGAGACTGTGGTACCACGCAGGGGAGAATGGGCACTAGAGGTCCGAGGGGTCGCTGGTCAGGTGGCACGTCCTCCTCCCTTGCTCCCTCAGCAGCAGCATACTCCAGCCTTGGGACCCAGGCCCGCCGAGGCTCCAGGGGTGTGACTCCAGCCGATGACGTCGCAGAGGCCTGAGGTAACAGAGGAAAGGCATTTCTTAACCCCTTCCTTGCCTTGTCTTTGAATACTCCTTTTCCCTTTCAGCATAGTTAATAAACAACGTTGCGTCTGTTTGAGTTCTACAGCCCCTTGATGCAATTATAATCGGAGCTGTCCCTGGAGCGTTTCGGGTTCTTTGCCCTGTCAGTTTATTGAGGAAAGTTTTGTAGCGCTCCCTATGCTTTCGGTTGGGTCGCCCTTGATGAGCACTTTTTGATACGTTAAGCGTGTGTCTGAGAATCCCAGCTTCCTACTTCCCCCTTCCCGGGTCTCCAATATCCCCCTCTGAGAACTCCACGCTTCTCTCTTCCCTTTGTAAACCTGTGTTTCCTTTGTATGCTGCTTCCTTTGTATCCCTATTTAGACTGCACATATAAGAGATAGCCTGGGATTTGTGCCTTGCTGCCTCTAATTTACCAGAATTAGTGAGATCATCGACTGCTCCATCCATGCTGCTGCAAATAGTATGAGATCATTTTGTTCTGTGGATGAGTGGTAGTCGAGGGAATGTAGGTAGCAGAACAGCTTTCTGCATTCACCCCGCGCTCGACATGTCGTTCCTTTGTATGTCTTGGCTGTGGTAAAGGGTACCACAACGACCGCTGGGGTGCAAGTGCTTCCTTCCAATGATGCTAGTCTCTGGTTATACGACCTGCAGCGTGTGTGCCGAATCTCGGGGTCCCTCCAGTGTTTAGTTTGGTAAGGAACTTGCCTACTGACCTTCATACCGGCTGTTACCAATTTACGATCCCGGCAACAGCAATGGTAGGCTTCCCTTTTGGGCATGCCCTCTTGAGCACTTAACGCTTTTAGCGTTTGTGAGGACTGCAGCCAGGGAAACCCTCGCCTAGCTTCCTTTGCACTCTCTAATCATGACAGATCCTGAGCATCTTTTCATTTGAATGTGCTGTTTTCTAAAACGCGGGTGAGCACCACTGAGGTCTTGAAAGGTTTCTGCCTGAGAGTCGGCCCTGCTTTGAATTCACTTCAGATTACCTAGCCCAGGATATTTCTTGAGGGCAGGGCTGCGTTTGCAAAGCGGCAGGCCGCAGGCATTGTGAATGATAGGTGCCCTTCGGCACGGTTTGTAAGGTTGTTACGGCAGTGTGCCACAAGGCGGCAGCACTACTCCGTGTCCTCTCTGGTAACTTGGGGAAACAAAGCCTTAGCGGGGGTCCCGGTGTTGGACGGGACATGGGGAGTCGAACGTGGCTAAACACACACCCCAGGGCTTGTGTATCCTCGCCTCCTGCCCCTTAACCTGCACTGCCCCACCCCAGGCATATCGCAAGACTTGTAAGTGGGCTACTCGGTGGGTGCCGTGCTTCGCAGGTGGGGCGACTCTAACGAAGTGGGCTGGAGGTGGGGACCTGCCTAGCAGGAGCCGTGGAGAGCCGGTTTCCTCACAGCTCTTCCCTCTCAGCTGCTCCACCGTCACTTGGGTACACCAGGCTTTGCTTACCCGTAGGAGGGCCACGTTGGACCGGGAGACTGTGGTACCACGCAGGGGAGAATGGGCACTAGAGGTCCGAGGGGTCGCTGGTCAGGTGGCACGTCCTCCTCCCTTGCTCCCTCAGCAGCAGCATACTCCAGCCTTGGGACCCAGGCCCGCCGAGGCTCCAGGGGTGTGACTCCAGCCGATGACGTCGCAGAGGCCTGAGGTAACAGAGGAAAGGCATTTCTTAACCCCTTCCTTGCCTTGTCTTTGAATACTCCTTTTCCCTTTCAGCATAGTTAATAAACAACGTTGCGTCTGTTTGAGTTCTACAGCCCCTTGATGCAATTATAATCGGAGCTGTCCCTGGAGCGTTTCGGGTTCTTTGCCCTGTCAGTTTATTGAGGAAAGTTTTGTAGCGCTCCCTATGCTTTCGGTTGGGTCGCCCTTGATGAGCACTTTTTGATACGTTAAGCGTGTGTCTGAGAATCCCAGCTTCCTACTTCCCCCTTCCCGGGTCTCCAATATCCCCCTCTGAGAACTCCACGCTTCTCTCTTCCCTTTGTAAACCTGTGTTTCCTTTGTATGCTGCTTCCTTTGTATCCCTATTTAGACTGCACATATAAGAGATAGCCTGGGATTTGTGCCTTGCTGCCTCTAATTTACCAGAATTAGTGAGATCATCGACTGCTCCATCCATGCTGCTGCAAATAGTATGAGATCATTTTGTTCTGTGGATGAGTGGTAGTCGAGGGAATGTAGGTAGCAGAACAGCTTTCTGCATTCACCCCGCGCTCGACATGTCGTTCCTTTGTATGTCTTGGCTGTGGTAAAGGGTACCACAACGACCGCTGGGGTGCAAGTGCTTCCTTCCAATGATGCTAGTCTCTGGTTATACGACCTGCAGCGTGTGTGCCGAATCTCGGGGTCCCTCCAGTGTTTAGTTTGGTAAGGAACTTGCCTACTGACCTTCATACCGGCTGTTACCAATTTACGATCCCGGCAACAGCAATGGTAGGCTTCCCTTTTGGGCATGCCCTCTTGAGCACTTAACGCTTTTAGCGTTTGTGAGGACTGCAGCCAGGGAAACCCTCGCCTAGCTTCCTTTGCACTCTCTAATCATGACAGATCCTGAGCATCTTTTCATTTGAATGTGCTGTTTTCTAAAACGCGGGTGAGCACCACTGAGGTCTTGAAAGGTTTCTGCCTGAGAGTCGGCCCTGCTTTGAATTCACTTCAGATTACCTAGCCCAGGATATTTCTTGAGGGCAGGGCTGCGTTTGCAAAGCGGCAGGCCGCAGGCATTGTGAATGATAGGTGCCCTTCGGCACGGTTTGTAAGGTTGTTACGGCAGTGTGCCACAAGGCGGCAGCACTACTCCGTGTCCTCTCTGGTAACTTGGGGAAACAAAGCCTTAGCGGGGGTCCCGGTGTTGGACGGGACATGGGGAGTCGAACGTGGCTAAACACACACCCCAGGGCTTGTGTATCCTCGCCTCCTGCCCCTTAACCTGCACTGCCCCACCCCAGGCGTATCGCAAGACTTGTAAGTGGGCTACTCGGTGGGTGCCCTGCTTCGCAGGTGGGGCGACTCTAACGAAGTGGGCTGGAGGTGGGAACCTGCCTAGCAGGAGCCGTGGAGAGCCGGTTTCCTCACAGCTCTTCCCTCTCAGCTGCTCCACCGTCACTTGGGTACACCAGGCTTTGCTTACCCGTAGGAGGGCCACGTTGGACCGGGAGACTGTGGTACCACGCAGGGGAGAATGGGCACTAGAGGTCCGAGGGGTCGCTGGTCAGGTGGCACGTCCTCCTCCCTTGCTCCCTCAGCAGCAGCATACTCCAGCCTTGGGACCCAGGCCCGCCGAGGCTCCAGGGGTGTGACTCCAGCCGATGACGTCGCAGAGGCCTGAGGTAACAGAGGAAAGGCATTTCTTAACCCCTTCCTTGCCTTGTCTTTGAATACTCCTTTTCCCTTTCAGCATAGTTAATAAACAACGTTGCGTCTGTTTGAGTTCTACAGCCCCTTGATGCAATTATAATCGGAGCTGTCCCTGGAGCGTTTCGGGTTCTTTGCCCTGTCAGTTTATTGAGGAAAGTTTTGTAGCGCTCCCTATGCTTTCGGTTGGGTCGCCCTTGATGAGCACTTTTTGATACGTTAAGCGTGTGTCTGAGAATCCCAGCTTCCTACTTCCCCCTTCCCGGGTCTCCAATATCCCCCTCTGAGAACTCCACGCTTCTCTCTTCCCTTTGTAAACCTGTGTTTCCTTTGTATGCTGCTTCCTTTGTATCCCTATTTAGACTGCACATATAAGAGATAGCCTGGGATTTGTGCCTTGCTGCCTCTAATTTACCAGAATTAGTGAGATCATCGACTGCTCCATCCATGCTGCTGCAAATAGTATGAGATCATTTTGTTCTGTGGATGAGTGGTAGTCGAGGGAATGTAGGTAGCAGAACAGCTTTCTGCATTCACCCCGCGCTCGACATGTCGTTCCTTTGTATGTCTTGGCTGTGGTAAAGGGTACCACAACGACCGCTGGGGTGCAAGTGCTTCCTTCCAATGATGCTAGTCTCTGGTTATACGACCTGCAGCGTGTGTGCCGAATCTCGGGGTCCCTCCAGTGTTTAGTTTGGTAAGGAACTTGCCTACTGACCTTCATACCGGCTGTTACCAATTTACGATCCCGGCAACAGCAATGGTAGGCTTCCCTTTTGGGCATGCCCTCTTGAGCACTTAACGCTTTTAGCGTTTGTGAGGACTGCAGCCAGGGAAACCCTCGCCTAGCTTCCTTTGCACTCTCTAATCATGACAGATCCTGAGCATCTTTTCATTTGAATGTGCTGTTTTCTAAAACGCGGGTGAGCACCACTGAGGTCTTGAAAGGTTTCTGCCTGAGAGTCGGCCCTGCTTTGAATTCACTTCAGATTACCTAGCCCAGGATATTTCTTGAGGGCAGGGCTGCGTTTGCAAAGCGGCAGGCCGCAGGCATTGTGAATGATAGGTGCCCTTCGGCACGGTTTGTAAGGTTGTTACGGCAGTGTGCCACAAGGCGGCAGCACTACTCCGTGTCCTCTCTGGTAACTTGGGGAAACAAAGCCTTAGCGGGGGTCCCGGTGTTGGACGGGACATGGGGAGTCGAACGTGGCTAAACACACACCCCAGGGCTTGTGTATCCTCGCCTCCTGCCCCTTAACCTGCACTGCCGCACCCCAGGCGTATCGCAAGACTTGTAAGTGGGCTACTCGGTGGGTGCCGTGCTTCGCAGGTGGGGCGACTCTAACGAAGTGGGCTGGAGGTGGGAACCTGCCTAGCAGGAGCCGTGGAGAGCCGGTTTCCTCACAGCTCTTCCCTCTCAGCTGCTCCACCGTCACTTGGGTACACCAGGCTTTGCTTACCCGTAGGAGGGCCACGTTGGACCGGGAGACTGTGGTACCACGCAGGGGAGAATGGGCACTAGAGGTCCGAGGGGTCGCTGGTCAGGTGGCACGTCCTCCTCCCTTGCTCCCTCAGCAGCAGCATACTCCAGCCTTGGGACCCAGGCCCGCCGAGGCTCCAGGGGTGTGACTCCAGCCGATGACGTCGCAGAGGCCTGAGGTAACAGAGGAAAGGCATTTCTTAACCCCTTCCTTGCCTTGTCTTTGAATACTCCTTTTCCCTTTCAGCATAGTTAATAAACAACGTTGCGTCTGTTTGAGTTCTACAGCCCCTTGATGCAATTATAATCGGAGCTGTCCCTGGAGCGTTTCGGGTTCTTTGCCCTGTCAGTTTATTGAGGAAAGTTTTGTAGCGCTCCCTATGCTTTCGGTTGGGTCGCCCTTGATGAGCACTTTTTGATACGTTAAGCGTGTGTCTGAGAATCCCAGCTTCCTACTTCCCCCTTCCCGGGTCTCCAATATCCCCCTCTGAGAACTCCACGCTTCTCTCTTCCCTTTGTAAACCTGTGTTTCCTTTGTATGCTGCTTCCTTTGTATCCCTATTTAGACTGCACATATAAGAGATAGCCTGGGATTTGTGCCTTGCTGCCTCTAATTTACCAGAATTAGTGAGATCATCGACTGCTCCATCCATGCTGCTGCAAATAGTATGAGATCATTTTGTTCTGTGGATGAGTGGTAGTCGAGGGAATGTAGGTAGCAGAACAGCTTTCTGCATTCACCCCGCGCTCGACATGTCGTTCCTTTGTATGTCTTGGCTGTGGTAAAGGGTACCACAACGACCGCTGGGGTGCAAGTGCTTCCTTCCAATGATGCTAGTCTCTGGTTATACGACCTGCAGCGTGTGTGCCGAATCTCGGGGTCCCTCCAGTGTTTAGTTTGGTAAGGAACTTGCCTACTGACCTTCATACCGGCTGTTACCAATTTACGATCCCGGCAACAGCAATGGTAGGCTTCCCTTTTGGGCATGCCCTCTTGAGCACTTAACGCTTTTAGCGTTTGTGAGGACTGCAGCCAGGGAAACCCTCGCCTAGCTTCCTTTGCACTCTCTAATCATGACAGATCCTGAGCATCTTTTCATTTGAATGTGCTGTTTTCTAAAACGCGGGTGAGCACCACTGAGGTCTTGAAAGGTTTCTGCCTGAGAGTCGGCCCTGCTTTGAATTCACTTCAGATTACCTAGCCCAGGATATTTCTTGAGGGCAGGGCTGCGTTTGCAAAGCGGCAGGCCGCAGGCATTGTGAATGATAGGTGCCCTTCGGCACGGTTTGTAAGGTTGTTACGGCAGTGTGCCACAAGGCGGCAGCACTACTCCGTGTCCTCTCTGGTAACTTGGGGAAACAAAGCCTTAGCGGGGGTCCCGGTGTTGGACGGGACATGGGGAGTCGAACGTGGCTAAACACACACCCCAGGGCTTGTGTATCCTCGCCTCCTGCCCCTTAACCTGCACTGCCCCACCCCAGGCATATCGCAAGACTTGTAAGTGGGCTACTCGGTGGGTGCCGTGCTTCGCAGGTGGGGCGACTCTAACGAAGTGGGCTGGAGGTGGGGACCTGCCTAGCAGGAGCCGTGGAGAGCCGGTTTCCTCACAGCTCTTCCCTCTCAGCTGCTCCACCGTCACTTGGGTACACCAGGCTTTGCTTACCCGTAGGAGGGCCACGTTGGACCGGGAGACTGTGGTACCACGCAGGGGAGAATGGGCACTAGAGGTCCGAGGGGTCGCTGGTCAGGTGGCACGTCCTCCTCCCTTGCTCCCTCAGCAGCAGCATACTCCAGCCTTGGGACCCAGGCCCGCCGAGGCTCCAGGGGTGTGACTCCAGCCGATGACGTCGCAGAGGCCTGAGGTAACAGAGGAAAGGCATTTCTTAACCCCTTCCTTGCCTTGTCTTTGAATACTCCTTTTCCCTTTCAGCATAGTTAATAAACAACGTTGCGTCTGTTTGAGTTCTACAGCCCCTTGATGCAATTATAATCGGAGCTGTCCCTGGAGCGTTTCGGGTTCTTTGCCCTGTCAGTTTATTGAGGAAAGTTTTGTAGCGCTCCCTATGCTTTCGGTTGGGTCGCCCTTGATGAGCACTTTTTGATACGTTAAGCGTGTGTCTGAGAATCCCAGCTTCCTACTTCCCCCTTCCCGGGTCTCCAATATCCCCCTCTGAGAACTCCACGCTTCTCTCTTCCCTTTGTAAACCTGTGTTTCCTTTGTATGCTGCTTCCTTTGTATCCCTATTTAGACTGCACATATAAGAGATAGCCTGGGATTTGTGCCTTGCTGCCTCTAATTTACCAGAATTAGTGAGATCATCGACTGCTCCATCCATGCTGCTGCAAATAGTATGAGATCATTTTGTTCTGTGGATGAGTGGTAGTCGAGGGAATGTAGGTAGCAGAACAGCTTTCTGCATTCACCCCGCGCTCGACATGTCGTTCCTTTGTATGTCTTGGCTGTGGTAAAGGGTACCACAACGACCGCTGGGGTGCAAGTGCTTCCTTCCAATGATGCTAGTCTCTGGTTATACGACCTGCAGCGTGTGTGCCGAATCTCGGGGTCCCTCCAGTGTTTAGTTTGGTAAGGAACTTGCCTACTGACCTTCATACCGGCTGTTACCAATTTACGATCCCGGCAACAGCAATGGTAGGCTTCCCTTTTGGGCATGCCCTCTTGAGCACTTAACGCTTTTAGCGTTTGTGAGGACTGCAGCCAGGGAAACCCTCGCCTAGCTTCCTTTGCACTCTCTAATCATGACAGATCCTGAGCATCTTTTCATTTGAATGTGCTGTTTTCTAAAACGCGGGTGAGCACCACTGAGGTCTTGAAAGGTTTCTGCCTGAGAGTCGGCCCTGCTTTGAATTCACTTCAGATTACCTAGCCCAGGATATTTCTTGAGGGCAGGGCTGCGTTTGCAAAGCGGCAGGCCGCAGGCATTGTGAATGATAGGTGCCCTTCGGCACGGTTTGTAAGGTTGTTACGGCAGTGTGCCACAAGGCGGCAGCACTACTCCGTGTCCTCTCTGGTAACTTGGGGAAACAAAGCCTTAGCGGGGGTCCCGGTGTTGGACGGGACATGGGGAGTCGAACGTGGCTAAACACACACCCCAGGGCTTGTGTATCCTCGCCTCCTGCCCCTTAACCTGCACTGCCCCACCCCAGGCGTATCGCAAGACTTGTAAGTGGGCTACTCGGTGGGTGCCGTGCTTCGCAGGTGGGGCGACTCTAACGAAGTGGGCTGGAGGTGGGGACCTGCCTAGCAGGAGCCGTGGAGAGCCGGTTTCCTCACAGCTCTTCCCTCTCAGCTGCTCCACCGTCACTTGGGTACACCAGGCTTTGCTTACCCGTAGGAGGGCCACGTTGGACCGGGAGACTGTGGTACCACGCAGGGGAGAATGGGCACTAGAGGTCCGAGGGGTCGCTGGTCAGGTGGCACGTCCTCCTCCCTTGCTCCCTCAGCAGCAGCATACTCCAGCCTTGGGACCCAGGCCCGCCGAGGCTCCAGGGGTGTGACTCCAGCCGATGACGTCGCAGAGGCCTGAGGTAACAGAGGAAAGGCATTTCTTAACCCCTTCCTTGCCTTGTCTTTGAATACTCCTTTTCCCTTTCAGCATAGTTAATAAACAACGTTGCGTCTGTTTGAGTTCTACAGCCCCTTGATGCAATTATAATCGGAGCTGTCCCTGGAGCGTTTCGGGTTCTTTGCCCTGTCAGTTTATTGAGGAAAGTTTTGTAGCGCTCCCTATGCTTTCGGTTGGGTCGCCCTTGATGAGCACTTTTTGATACGTTAAGCGTGTGTCTGAGAATCCCAGCTTCCTACTTCCCCCTTCCCGGGTCTCCAATATCCCCCTCTGAGAACTCCACGCTTCTCTCTTCCCTTTGTAAACCTGTGTTTCCTTTGTATGCTGCTTCCTTTGTATCCCTATTTAGACTGCACATATAAGAGATAGCCTGGGATTTGTGCCTTGCTGCCTCTAATTTACCAGAATTAGTGAGATCATCGACTGCTCCATCCATGCTGCTGCAAATAGTATGAGATCATTTTGTTCTGTGGATGAGTGGTAGTCGAGGGAATGTAGGTAGCAGAACAGCTTTCTGCATTCACCCCGCGCTCGACATGTCGTTCCTTTGTATGTCTTGGCTGTGGTAAAGGGTACCACAACGACCGCTGGGGTGCAAGTGCTTCCTTCCAATGATGCTAGTCTCTGGTTATACGACCTGCAGCGTGTGTGCCGAATCTCGGGGTCCCTCCAGTGTTTAGTTTGGTAAGGAACTTGCCTACTGACCTTCATACCGGCTGTTACCAATTTACGATCCCGGCAACAGCAATGGTAGGCTTCCCTTTTGGGCATGCCCTCTTGAGCACTTAACGCTTTTAGCGTTTGTGAGGACTGCAGCCAGGGAAACCCTCGCCTAGCTTCCTTTGCACTCTCTAATCATGACAGATCCTGAGCATCTTTTCATTTGAATGTGCTGTTTTCTAAAACGCGGGTGAGCACCACTGAGGTCTTGAAAGGTTTCTGCCTGAGAGTCGGCCCTGCTTTGAATTCACTTCAGATTACCTAGCCCAGGATATTTCTTGAGGGCAGGGCTGCGTTTGCAAAGCGGCAGGCCGCAGGCATTGTGAATGATAGGTGCCCTTCGGCACGGTTTGTAAGGTTGTTACGGCAGTGTGCCACAAGGCGGCAGCACTACTCCGTGTCCTCTCTGGTAACTTGGGGAAACAAAGCCTTAGCGGGGGTCCCGGTGTTGGACGGGACATGGGGAGTCGAACGTGGCTAAACACACACCCCAGGGCTTGTGTATCCTCGCCTCCTGCCCCTTAACCTGCACTGCCCCACCCCAGGCGTATCGCAAGACTTGTAAGTGGGCTACTCGGTGGGTGCCGTGCTTCGCAGGTGGGGCGACTCTAACGAAGTGGGCTGGAGGTGGGAACCTGCCTAGCAGGAGCCGTGGAGAGCCGGTTTCCTCACAGCTCTTCCCTCTCAGCTGCTCCACCGTCACTTGGGTACACCAGGCTTTGCTTACCCGTAGGAGGGCCACGTTGGACCGGGAGACTGTGGTACCACGCAGGGGAGAATGGGCACTAGAGGTCCGAGGGGTCGCTGGTCAGGTGGCACGTCCTCCTCCCTTGCTCCCTCAGCAGCAGCATACTCCAGCCTTGGGACCCAGGCCCGCCGAGGCTCCAGGGGTGTGACTCCAGCCGATGACGTCGCAGAGGCCTGAGGTAACAGAGGAAAGGCATTTCTTAACCCCTTCCTTGCCTTGTCTTTGAATACTCCTTTTCCCTTTCAGCATAGTTAATAAACAACGTTGCGTCTGTTTGAGTTCTACAGCCCCTTGATGCAATTATAATCGGAGCTGTCCCTGGAGCGTTTCGGGTTCTTTGCCCTGTCAGTTTATTGAGGAAAGTTTTGTAGCGCTCCCTATGCTTTCGGTTGGGTCGCCCTTGATGAGCACTTTTTGATACGTTAAGCGTGTGTCTGAGAATCCCAGCTTCCTACTTCCCCCTTCCCGGGTCTCCAATATCCCCCTCTGAGAACTCCACGCTTCTCTCTTCCCTTTGTAAACCTGTGTTTCCTTTGTATGCTGCTTCCTTTGTATCCCTATTTAGACTGCACATATAAGAGATAGCCTGGGATTTGTGCCTTGCTGCCTCTAATTTACCAGAATTAGTGAGATCATCGACTGCTCCATCCATGCTGCTGCAAATAGTATGAGATCATTTTGTTCTGTGGATGAGTGGTAGTCGAGGGAATGTAGGTAGCAGAACAGCTTTCTGCATTCACCCCGCGCTCGACATGTCGTTCCTTTGTATGTCTTGGCTGTGGTAAAGGGTACCACAACGACCGCTGGGGTGCAAGTGCTTCCTTCCAATGATGCTAGTCTCTGGTTATACGACCTGCAGCGTGTGTGCCGAATCTCGGGGTCCCTCCAGTGTTTAGTTTGGTAAGGAACTTGCCTACTGACCTTCATACCGGCTGTTACCAATTTACGATCCCGGCAACAGCAATGGTAGGCTTCCCTTTTGGGCATGCCCTCTTGAGCACTTAACGCTTTTAGCGTTTGTGAGGACTGCAGCCAGGGAAACCCTCGCCTAGCTTCCTTTGCACTCTCTAATCATGACAGATCCTGAGCATCTTTTCATTTGAATGTGCTGTTTTCTAAAACGCGGGTGAGCACCACTGAGGTCTTGAAAGGTTTCTGCCTGAGAGTCGGCCCTGCTTTGAATTCACTTCAGATTACCTAGCCCAGGATATTTCTTGAGGGCAGGGCTGCGTTGGCAAAGCGGCAGGCCGCAGGCATTGTGAATGATAGGTGCCCTTCGGCACGGTTTGTAAGGTTGTTACGGCAGTGTGCCACAAGGCGGCAGCACTACTCCGTGTCCTCTCTGGTAACTTGGGGAAACAAAGCCTTAGCGGGGGTCCCGGTGTTGGACGGGACATGGGGAGTCGAACGTGGCTAAACACACACCCCAGGGCTTGTGTATCCTCGCCTCCTGCCCCTTAACCTGCACTGCCCCACCCCAGGCATATCGCAAGACTTGTAAGTGGGCTACTCGGTGGGTGCCGTGCTTCGCAGGTGGGGCGACTCTAACGAAGTGGGCTGGAGGTGGGAACCTGCCTAGCAGGAGCCGTGGAGAGCCGGTCTCCTCACAGCTCTTCCCTCTCAGCTGCTCCACCGTCACTTGGGTACACCAGGCTTTGCTTACCCGTAGGAGGGCCACGTTGGACCGGGAGACTGTGGTACCACGCAGGGGAGAATGGGCACTAGAGGTCCGAGGGGTCGCTGGTCAGGTGGCACGTCCTCCTCCCTTGCTCCCTCAGCAGCAGCATACTCCAGCCTTGGGACCCAGGCCCGCCGAGGCTCCAGGGGTGTGACTCCAGCCGATGACGTCGCAGAGGCCTGAGGTAACAGAGGAAAGGCATTTCTTAACCCCTTCCTTGCCTTGTCTTTGAATACTCCTTTTCCCTTTCAGCATAGTTAATAAACAACGTTGCGTCTGTTTGAGTTCTACAGCCCCTTGATGCAATTATAATCGGAGCTGTCCCTGGAGCGTTTCGGGTTCTTTGCCCTGTCAGTTTATTGAGGAAAGTTTTGTAGCGCTCCCTATGCTTTCGGTTGGGTCGCCCTTGATGAGCACTTTTTGATACGTTAAGCGTGTGTCTGAGAATCCCAGCTTCCTACTTCCCCCTTCCCGGGTCTCCAATATCCCCCTCTGAGAACTCCACGCTTCTCTCTTCCCTTTGTAAACCTGTGTTTCCTTTGTATGCTGCTTCCTTTGTATCCCTATTTAGACTGCACATATAAGAGATAGCCTGGGATTTGTGCCTTGCTGCCTCTAATTTACCAGAATTAGTGAGATCATCGACTGCTCCATCCATGCTGCTGCAAATAGTATGAGATCATTTTGTTCTGTGGATGAGTGGTAGTCGAGGGAATGTAGGTAGCAGAACAGCTTTCTGCATTCACCCCGCGCTCGACATGTCGTTCCTTTGTATGTCTTGGCTGTGGTAAAGGGTACCACAACGACCGCTGGGGTGCAAGTGCTTCCTTCCAATGATGCTAGTCTCTGGTTATACGACCTGCAGCGTGTGTGCCGAATCTCGGGGTCCCTCCAGTGTTTAGTTTGGTAAGGAACTTGCCTACTGACCTTCATACCGGCTGTTACCAATTTACGATCCCGGCAACAGCAATGGTAGGCTTCCCTTTTGGGCATGCCCTCTTGAGCACTTAACGCTTTTAGCGTTTGTGAGGACTGCAGCCAGGGAAACCCTCGCCTAGCTTCCTTTGCACTCTCTAATCATGACAGATCCTGAGCATCTTTTCATTTGAATGTGCTGTTTTCTAAAACGCGGGTGAGCACCACTGAGGTCTTGAAAGGTTTCTGCCTGAGAGTCGGCCCTGCTTTGAATTCACTTCAGATTACCTAGCCCAGGATATTTCTTGAGGGCAGGGCTGCGTTTGCAAAGCGGCAGGCCGCAGGCATTGTGAATGATAGGTGCCCTTCGGCACGGTTTGTAAGGTTGTTACGGCAGTGTGCCACAAGGCGGCAGCACTACTCCGTGTCCTCTCTGGTAACTTGGGGAAACAAAGCCTTAGCGGGGGTCCCGGTGTTGGACGGGACATGGGGAGTCGAACGTGGCTAAACACACACCCCAGGGCTTGTGTATCCTCGCCTCCTGCCCCTTAACCTGCACTGCCCCACCCCAGGCGTATCGCAAGACTTGTAAGTGGGCTACTCGGTGGGTGCCGTGCTTCGCAGGTGGGGCGACTCTAACGAAGTGGGCTGGAGGTGGGGACCTGCCTAGCAGGAGCCGTGGAGAGCCGGTTTCCTCACAGCTCTTCCCTCTCAGCTGCTCCACCGTCACTTGGGTACACCAGGCTTTGCTTACCCGTAGGAGGGCCACGTTGGACCGGGAGACTGTGGTACCACGCAGGGGAGAATGGGCACTAGAGGTCCGAGGGGTCGCTGGTCAGGTGGCACGTCCTCCTCCCTTGCTCCCTCAGCAGCAGCATACTCCAGCCTTGGGACCCAGGCCCGCCGAGGCTCCAGGGGTGTGACTCCAGCCGATGACGTCGCAGAGGCCTGAGGTAACAGAGGAAAGGCATTTCTTAACCCCTTCCTTGCCTTGTCTTTGAATACTCCTTTTCCCTTTCAGCATAGTTAATAAACAACGTTGCGTCTGTTTGAGTTCTACAGCCCCTTGATGCAATTATAATCGGAGCTGTCCCTGGAGCGTTTCGGGTTCTTTGCCCTGTCAGTTTATTGAGGAAAGTTTTGTAGCGCTCCCTATGCTTTCGGTTGGGTCGCCCTTGATGAGCACTTTTTGATACGTTAAGCGTGTGTCTGAGAATCCCAGCTTCCTACTTCCCCCTTCCCGGGTCTCCAATATCCCCCTCTGAGAACTCCACGCTTCTCTCTTCCCTTTGTAAACCTGTGTTTCCTTTGTATGCTGCTTCCTTTGTATCCCTATTTAGACTGCACATATAAGAGATAGCCTGGGATTTGTGCCTTGCTGCCTCTAATTTACCAGAATTAGTGAGATCATCGACTGCTCCATCCATGCTGCTGCAAATAGTATGAGATCATTTTGTTCTGTGGATGAGTGGTAGTCGAGGGAATGTAGGTAGCAGAACAGCTTTCTGCATTCACCCCGCGCTCGACATGTCGTTCCTTTGTATGTCTTGGCTGTGGTAAAGGGTACCACAACGACCGCTGGGGTGCAAGTGCTTCCTTCCAATGATGCTAGTCTCTGGTTATACGACCTGCAGCGTGTGTGCCGAATCTCGGGGTCCCTCCAGTGTTTAGTTTGGTAAGGAACTTGCCTACTGACCTTCATACCGGCTGTTACCAATTTACGATCCCGGCAACAGCAATGGTAGGCTTCCCTTTTGGGCATGCCCTCTTGAGCACTTAACGCTTTTAGCGTTTGTGAGGACTGCAGCCAGGGAAACCCTCGCCTAGCTTCCTTTGCACTCTCTAATCATGACAGATCCTGAGCATCTTTTCATTTGAATGTGCTGTTTTCTAAAACGCGGGTGAGCACCACTGAGGTCTTGAAAGGTTTCTGCCTGAGAGTCGGCCCTGCTTTGAATTCACTTCAGATTACCTAGCCCAGGATATTTCTTGAGGGCAGGGCTGCGTTTGCAAAGCGGCAGGCCGCAGGCATTGTGAATGATAGGTGCCCTTCGGCACGGTTTGTAAGGTTGTTACGGCAGTGTGCCACAAGGCGGCAGCACTACTCCGTGTCCTCTCTGGTAACTTGGGGAAACAAAGCCTTAGCGGGGATCCCGGTGTTGGACGGGACATGGGGAGTCGAACGTGGCTAAACACACACCCCAGGGCTTGTGTATCCTCGCCTCCTGCCCCTTAACCTGCACTGCCCCACCCCAGGCATATCGCAAGACTTTTAAGTGGGCTACTCGGTGGGTGCCGTGCTTCGCAGGTGGGGCGACTCTAACGAAGTGGGCTGGAGGTGGGGACCTGCCTAGCAGGAGCCGTGGAGAGCCGGTTTCCTCACAGCTCTTCCCTCTCAGCTGCTCCACCGTCACTTGGGTACACCAGGCTTTGCTTACCCGTAGGAGGGCCACGTTGGACCGGGAGACTGTGGTACCACGCAGGGGAGAATGGGCACTAGAGGTCCGAGGGGTCGCTGGTCAGGTGGCACGTCCTCCTCCCTTGCTCCCTCAGCAGCAGCATACTCCAGCCTTGGGACCCAGGCCCGCCGAGGCTCCAGGGGTGTGACTCCAGCCGATGACGTCGCAGAGGCCTGAGGTAACAGAGGAAAGGCATTTCTTAACCCCTTCCTTGCCTTGTCTTTGAATACTCCTTTTCCCTTTCAGCATAGTTAATAAACAACGTTGCGTCTGTTTGAGTTCTACAGCCCCTTGATGCAATTATAATCGGAGCTGTCCCTGGAGCGTTTCGGGTTCTTTGCCCTGTCAGTTTATTGAGGAAAGTTTTGTAGCGCTCCCTATGCTTTCGGTTGGGTCGCCCTTGATGAGCACTTTTTGATACGTTAAGCGTGTGTCTGAGAATCCCAGCTTCCTACTTCCCCCTTCCCGGGTCTCCAATATCCCCCTCTGAGAACTCCACGCTTCTCTCTTCCCTTTGTAAACCTGTGTTTCCTTTGTATGCTGCTTCCTTTGTATCCCTATTTAGACTGCACATATAAGAGATAGCCTGGGATTTGTGCCTTGCTGCCTCTAATTTACCAGAATTAGTGAGATCATCGACTGCTCCATCCATGCTGCTGCAAATAGTATGAGATCATTTTGTTCTGTGGATGAGTGGTAGTCGAGGGAATGTAGGTAGCAGAACAGCTTTCTGCATTCACCCCGCGCTCGACATGTCGTTCCTTTGTATGTCTTGGCTGTGGTAAAGGGTACCACAACGACCGCTGGGGTGCAAGTGCTTCCTTCCAATGATGCTAGTCTCTGGTTATACGACCTGCAGCGTGTGTGCCGAATCTCGGGGTCCCTCCAGTGTTTAGTTTGGTAAGGAACTTGCCTACTGACCTTCATACCGGCTGTTACCAATTTACGATCCCGGCAACAGCAATGGTAGGCTTCCCTTTTGGGCATGCCCTCTTGAGCACTTAACGCTTTTAGCGTTTGTGAGGACTGCAGCCAGGGAAACCCTCGCCTAGCTTCCTTTGCACTCTCTAATCATGACAGATCCTGAGCATCTTTTCATTTGAATGTGCTGTTTTCTAAAACGCGGGTGAGCACCACTGAGGTCTTGAAAGGTTTCTGCCTGAGAGTCGGCCCTGCTTTGAATTCACTTCAGATTACCTAGCCCAGGATATTTCTTGAGGGCAGGGCTGCGTTTGCAAAGCGGCAGGCCGCAGGCATTGTGAATGATAGGTGCCCTTCGGCACGGTTTGTAAGGTTGTTACGGCAGTGTGCCACAAGGCGGCAGCACTACTCCGTGTCCTCTCTGGTAACTTGGGGAAACAAAGCCTTAGCGGGGGTCCCGGTGTTGGACGGGACATGGGGAGTCGAACGTGGCTAAACACACACCCCAGGGCTTGTGTATCCTCGCCTCCTGCCCCTTAACCTGCACTGCCCCACCCCAGGCGTATCGCAAGACTTGTAAGTGGGCTACTCGGTGGGTGCCGTGCTTCGCAGGTGGGGCGACTCTAACGAAGTGGGCTGGAGGTGGGGACCTGCCTAGCAGGAGCCGTGGAGAGCCGGTCTCCTCACAGCTCTTCCCTCTCAGCTGCTCCACCGTCACTTGGGTACACCAGGCTTTGCTTACCCGTAGGAGGGCCACGTTGGACCGGGAGACTGTGGTACCACGCAGGGGAGAATGGGCACTAGAGGTCCGAGGGGTCGCTGGTCAGGTGGCACGTCCTCCTCCCTTGCTCCCTCAGCAGCAGCATACTCCAGCCTTGGGACCCAGGCCCGCCGAGGCTCCAGGGGTGTGACTCCAGCCGATGACGTCGCAGAGGCCTGAGGTAACAGAGGAAAGGCATTTCTTAACCCCTTCCTTGCCTTGTCTTTGAATACTCCTTTTCCCTTTCAGCATAGTTAATAAACAACGTTGCGTCTGTTTGAGTTCTACAGCCCCTTGATGCAATTATAATCGGAGCTGTCCCTGGAGCGTTTCGGGTTCTTTGCCCTGTCAGTTTATTGAGGAAAGTTTTGTAGCGCTCCCTATGCTTTCGGTTGGGTCGCCCTTGATGAGCACTTTTTGATACGTTAAGCGTGTGTCTGAGAATCCCAGCTTCCTACTTCCCCCTTCCCGGGTCTCCAATATCCCCCTCTGAGAACTCCACGCTTCTCTCTTCCCTTTGTAAACCTGTGTTTCCTTTGTATGCTGCTTCCTTTGTATCCCTATTTAGACTGCACATATAAGAGATAGCCTGGGATTTGTGCCTTGCTGCCTCTAATTTACCAGAATTAGTGAGATCATCGACTGCTCCATCCATGCTGCTGCAAATAGTATGAGATCATTTTGTTCTGTGGATGAGTGGTAGTCGAGGGAATGTAGGTAGCAGAACAGCTTTCTGCATTCACCCCGCGCTCGACATGTCGTTCCTTTGTATGTCTTGGCTGTGGTAAAGGGTACCACAACGACCGCTGGGGTGCAAGTGCTTCCTTCCAATGATGCTAGTCTCTGGTTATACGACCTGCAGCGTGTGTGCCGAATCTCGGGGTCCCTCCAGTGTTTAGTTTGGTAAGGAACTTGCCTACTGACCTTCATACCGGCTGTTACCAATTTACGATCCCGGCAACAGCAATGGTAGGCTTCCCTTTTGGGCATGCCCTCTTGAGCACTTAACGCTTTTAGCGTTTGTGAGGACTGCAGCCAGGGAAACCCTCGCCTAGCTTCCTTTGCACTCTCTAATCATGACAGATCCTGAGCATCTTTTCATTTGAATGTGCTGTTTTCTAAAACGCGGGTGAGCACCACTGAGGTCTTGAAAGGTTTCTGCCTGAGAGTCGGCCCTGCTTTGAATTCACTTCAGATTACCTAGCCCAGGATATTTCTTGAGGGCAGGGCTGCGTTTGCAAAGCGGCAGGCCGCAGGCATTGTGAATGATAGGTGCCCTTCGGCACGGTTTGTAAGGTTGTTACGGCAGTGTGCCACAAGGCGGCAGCACTACTCCGTGTCCTCTCTGGTAACTTGGGGAAACAAAGCCTTAGCGGGGGTCCCGGTGTTGGACGGGACATGGGGAGTCGAACGTGGCTAAACACACACCCCAGGGCTTGTGTATCCTCGCCTCCTGCCCCTTAACCTGCACTGCCCCACCCCAGGCATATCGCAAGACTTGTAAGTGGGCTACTCGGTGGGTGCCGTGCTTCGCAGGTGGGGCGACTGTAACGAAGTGGGCTGGAGGTGGGGACCTGCCTAGCAGGAGCCGTGGAGAGCCGGTCTCCTCACAGCTCTTCCCTCTCAGCTGCTCCACCGTCACTTGGGTACACCAGGCTTTGCTTACCCGTAGGAGGGCCACGTTGGACCGGGAGACTGTGGTACCACGCAGGGGAGAATGGGCACTAGAGGTCCGAGGGGTCGCTGGTCAGGTGGCACGTCCTCCTCCCTTGCTCCCTCAGCAGCAGCATACTCCAGCCTTGGGACCCAGGCCCGCCGAGGCTCCAGGGGTGTGACTCCAGCCGATGACGTCGCAGAGGCCTGAGGTAACAGAGGAAAGGCATTTCTTAACCCCTTCCTTGCCTTGTCTTTGAATACTCCTTTTCCCTTTCAGCATAGTTAATAAACAACGTTGCGTCTGTTTGAGTTCTACAGCCCCTTGATGCAATTATAATCGGAGCTGTCCCTGGAGCGTTTCGGGTTCTTTGCCCTGTCAGTTTATTGAGGAAAGTTTTGTAGCGCTCCCTATGCTTTCGGTTCGGTCGCCCTTGATGCGCACTTTTTGATACGTTAAGCGTGTGTCTGAGAATCCCAGCTTCCTACTTCCCCCTTCCCGGGTCTCCAATATCCCCCTCTGAGAACTCCACGCTTCTCTCTTCCCTTTGTAAACCTGTGTTTCCTTTGTATGCTGCTTCCTTTGTATCCCTATTTAGACTGCACATATAAGAGATAGCCTGGGATTTGTGCCTTGCTGCCTCTAATTTACCAGAATTAGTGAGATCATCGACTGCTCCATCCATGCTGCTGCAAATAGTATGAGATCATTTTGTTCTGTGGATGAGTGGTAGTCGAGGGAATGTAGGTAGCAGAACAGCTTTCTGCATTCACCCCGCGCTCGACATGTCGTTCCTTTGTATGTCTTGGCTGTGGTAAAGGGTACCACAACGACCGCTGGGGTGCAAGTGCTTCCTTCCAATGATGCTAGTCTCTGGTTATACGACCTGCAGCGTGTGTGCCGAATCTCGGGGTCCCTCCAGTGTTTAGTTTGGTAAGGAACTTGCCTACTGACCTTCATACCGGCTGTTACCAATTTACGATCCCGGCAACAGCAATGGTAGGCTTCCCTTTTGGGCATGCCCTCTTGAGCACTTAACGCTTTTAGCGTTTGTGAGGACTGCAGCCAGGGAAACCCTCGCCTAGCTTCCTTTGCACTCTCTAATCATGACAGATCCTGAGCATCTTTTCATTTGAATGTGCTGTTTTCTAAAACGCGGGTGAGCACCACTGAGGTCTTGAAAGGTTTCTGCCTGAGAGTCGGCCCTGCTTTGAATTCACTTCAGATTACCTAGCCCAGGATATTTCTTGAGGGCAGGGCTGCGTTTGCAAAGCGGCAGGCCGCAGGCATTGTGAATGATAGGTGCCCTTCGGCACGGTTTGTAAGGTTGTTACGGCAGTGTGCCACAAGGCGGCAGCACTACTCCGTGTCCTCTCTGGTAACTTGGGGAAACAAAGCCTTAGCGGGGGTCCCGGTGTTGGACGGGACATGGGGAGTCGAACGTGGCTAAACACACACCCCAGGGCTTGTGTATCCTCGCCTCCTGCCCCTTAACCTGCACTGCCCCACCCCAGGCGTATCGCAAGACTTGTAAGTGGGCTACTCGGTGGGTGCCGTGCTTCGCAGGTGGGGCGACTCTAACGAAGTGGGCTGGAGGTGGGGACCTGCCTAGCAGGAGCCGTGGAGAGCCGGTCTCCTCACAGCTCTTCCCTCTCAGCTGCTCCACCGTCACTTGGGTACACCAGGCTTTGCTTACCCGTAGGAGGGCCACGTTGGACCGGGAGACTGTGGTACCACGCAGGGGAGAATGGGCACTAGAGGTCCGAGGGGTCGCTGGTCAGGTGGCACGTCCTCCTCCCTTGCTCCCTCAGCAGCAGCATACTCCAGCCTTGGGACCCAGGCCCGCCGAGGCTCCAGGGGTGTGACTCCAGCCGATGACGTCGCAGAGGCCTGAGGTAACAGAGGAAAGGCATTTCTTAACCCCTTCCTTGCCTTGTCTTTGAATACTCCTTTTCCCTTTCAGCATAGTTAATAAACAACGTTGCGTCTGTTTGAGTTCTACAGCCCCTTGATGCAATTATAATCGGAGCTGTCCCTGGAGCGTTTCGGGTTCTTTGCCCTGTCAGTTTATTGAGGAAAGTTTTGTAGCGCTCCCTATGCTTTCGGTTGGGTCGCCCTTGATGAGCACTTTTTGATACGTTAAGCGTGTGTCTGAGAATCCCAGCTTCCTACTTCCCCCTTCCCGGGTCTCCAATATCCCCCTCTGAGAACTCCACGCTTCTCTCTTCCCTTTGTAAACCTGTGTTTCCTTTGTATGCTGCTTCCTTTGTATCCCTATTTAGACTGCACATATAAGAGATAGCCTGGGATTTGTGCCTTGCTGCCTCTAATTTACCAGAATTAGTGAGATCATCGACTGCTCCATCCATGCTGCTGCAAATAGTATGAGATCATTTTGTTCTGTGGATGAGTGGTAGTCGAGGGAATGTAGGTAGCAGAACAGCTTTCTGCATTCACCCCGCGCTCGACATGTCGTTCCTTTGTATGTCTTGGCTGTGGTAAAGGGTACCACAACGACCGCTGGGGTGCAAGTGCTTCCTTCCAATGATGCTAGTCTCTGGTTATACGACCTGCAGCGTGTGTGCCGAATCTCGGGGTCCCTCCAGTGTTTAGTTTGGTAAGGAACTTGCCTACTGACCTTCATACCGGCTGTTACCAATTTACGATCCCGGCAACAGCAATGGTAGGCTTCCCTTTTGGGCATGCCCTCTTGAGCACTTAACGCTTTTAGCGTTTGTGAGGACTGCAGCCAGGGAAACCCTCGCCTAGCTTCCTTTGCACTCTCTAATCATGACAGATCCTGAGCATCTTTTCATTTGAATGTGCTGTTTTCTAAAACGCGGGTGAGCACCACTGAGGTCTTGAAAGGTTTCTGCCTGAGAGTCGGCCCTGCTTTGAATTCACTTCAGATTACCTAGCCCAGGATATTTCTTGAGGGCAGGGCTGCGTTTGCAAAGCGGCAGGCCGCAGGCATTGTGAATGATAGGTGCCCTTCGGCACGGTTTGTAAGGTTGTTACGGCAGTGTGCCACAAGGCGGCAGCACTACTCCGTGTCCTCTCTGGTAACTTGGGGAAACAAAGCCTTAGCGGGGGTCCCGGTGTTGGACGGGACATGGGGAGTCGAACGTGGCTAAACACACACCCCAGGGCTTGTGTATCCTCGCCTCCTGCCCCTTAACCTGCACTGCCCCACCCCAGGCGTATCGCAAGACTTGTAAGTGGGCTACTCGGTGGGTGCCGTGCTTCGCAGGTGGGGCGACTCTAACGAAGTGGGCTGGAGGTGGGGACCTGCCTAGCAGGAGCCGTGGAGAGCCGGTTTCCTCACAGCTCTTCCCTCTCAGCTGCTCCACCGTCACTTGGGTACACCAGGCTTTGCTTACCCGTAGGAGGGCCACGTTGGACCGGGAGACTGTGGTACCACGCAGGGGAGAATGGGCACTAGAGGTCCGAGGGGTCGCTGGTCAGGTGGCACGTCCTCCTCCCTTGCTCCCTCAGCAGCAGCATACTCCAGCCTTGGGACCCAGGCCCGCCGAGGCTCCAGGGGTGTGACTCCAGCCGATGACGTCGCAGAGGCCTGAGGTAACAGAGGAAAGGCATTTCTTAACCCCTTCCTTGCCTTGTCTTTGAATACTCCTTTTCCCTTTCAGCATAGTTAATAAACAACGTTGCGTCTGTTTGAGTTCTACAGCCCCTTGATGCAATTATAATCGGAGCTGTCCCTGGAGCGTTTCGGGTTCTTTGCCCTGTCAGTTTATTGAGGAAAGTTTTGTAGCGCTCCCTATGCTTTCGGTTGGGTCGCCCTTGATGAGCACTTTTTGATACGTTAAGCGTGTGTCTGAGAATCCCAGCTTCCTACTTCCCCCTTCCCGGGTCTCCAATATCCCCCTCTGAGAACTCCACGCTTCTCTCTTCCCTTTGTAAACCTGTGTTTCCTTTGTATGCTGCTTCCTTTGTATCCCTATTTAGACTGCACATATAAGAGATAGCCTGGGATTTGTGCCTTGCTGCCTCTAATTTACCAGAATTAGTGAGATCATCGACTGCTCCATCCATGCTGCTGCAAATAGTATGAGATCATTTTGTTCTGTGGATGAGTGGTAGTCGAGGGAATGTAGGTAGCAGAACAGCTTTCTGCATTCACCCCGCGCTCGACATGTCGTTCCTTTGTATGTCTTGGCTGTGGTAAAGGGTACCACAACGACCGCTGGGGTGCAAGTGCTTCCTTCCAATGATGCTAGTCTCTGGTTATACGACCTGCAGCGTGTGTGCCGAATCTCGGGGTCCCTCCAGTGTTTAGTTTGGTAAGGAACTTGCCTACTGACCTTCATACCGGCTGTTACCAATTTACGATCCCGGCAACAGCAATGGTAGGCTTCCCTTTTGGGCATGCCCTCTTGAGCACTTAACGCTTTTAGCGTTTGTGAGGACTGCAGCCAGGGAAACCCTCGCCTAGCTTCCTTTGCACTCTCTAATCATGACAGATCCTGAGCATCTTTTCATTTGAATGTGCTGTTTTCTAAAACGCGGGTGAGCACCACTGAGGTCTTGAAAGGTTTCTGCCTGAGAGTCGGCCCTGCTTTGAATTCACTTCAGATTACCTAGCCCAGGATATTTCTTGAGGGCAGGGCTGCGTTTGCAAAGCGGCAGGCCGCAGGCATTGTGAATGATAGGTGCCCTTCGGCACGGTTTGTAAGGTTGTTACGGCAGTGTGCCACAAGGCGGCAGCACTACTCCGTGTCCTCTCTGGTAACTTGGGGAAACAAAGCCTTAGCGGGGGTCCCGGTGTTGGACGGGACATGGGGAGTCGAACGTGGCTAAACACACACCCCAGGGCTTGTGTATCCTCGCCTCCTGCCCCTTAACCTGCACTGCCGCACCCCAGGCGTATCGCAAGACTTGTAAGTGGGCTACTCGGTGGGTGCCGTGCTTCGCAGGTGGGGCGACTCTAACGAAGTGGGCTGGAGGTGGGGACCTGCCTAGCAGGAGCCGTGGAGAGCCGGTTTCCTCACAGCTCTTCCCTCTCAGCTGCTCCACCGTCACTTGGGTACACCAGGCTTTGCTTACCCGTAGGAGGGCCACGTTGGACCGGGAGACTGTGGTACCACGCAGGGGAGAATGGGCACTAGAGGTCCGAGGGGTCGCTGGTCAGGTGGCACGTCCTCCTCCCTTGCTCCCTCAGCAGCAGCATACTCCAGCCTTGGGACCCAGGCCCGCCGAGGCTCCAGGGGTGTGACTCCAGCCGATGACGTCGCAGAGGCCTGAGGTAACAGAGGAAAGGCATTTCTTAACCCCTTCCTTGCCTTGTCTTTGAATACTCCTTTTCCCTTTCAGCATAGTTAATAAACAACGTTGCGTCTGTTTGAGTTCTACAGCCCCTTGATGCAATTATAATCGGAGCTGTCCCTGGAGCGTTTCGGGTTCTTTGCCCTGTCAGTTTATTGAGGAAAGTTTTGTAGCGCTCCCTATGCTTTCGGTTGGGTCGCCCTTGATGAGCACTTTTTGATACGTTAAGCGTGTGTCTGAGAATCCCAGCTTCCTACTTCCCCCTTCCCGGGTCTCCAATATCCCCCTCTGAGAACTCCACGCTTCTCTCTTCCCTTTGTAAACCTGTGTTTCCTTTGTATGCTGCTTCCTTTGTATCCCTATTTAGACTGCACATATAAGAGATAGCCTGGGATTTGTGCCTTGCTGCCTCTAATTTACCAGAATTAGTGAGATCATCGACTGCTCCATCCATGCTGCTGCAAATAGTATGAGATCATTTTGTTCTGTGGATGAGTGGTAGTCGAGGGAATGTAGGTAGCAGAACAGCTTTCTGCATTCACCCCGCGCTCGACATGTCGTTCCTTTGTATGTCTTGGCTGTGGTAAAGGGTACCACAACGACCGCTGGGGTGCAAGTGCTTCCTTCCAATGATGCTAGTCTCTGGTTATACGACCTGCAGCGTGTGTGCCGAATCTCGGGGTCCCTCCAGTGTTTAGTTTGGTAAGGAACTTGCCTACTGACCTTCATACCGGCTGTTACCAATTTACGATCCCGGCAACAGCAATGGTAGGCTTCCCTTTTGGGCATGCCCTCTTGAGCACTTAACGCTTTTAGCGTTTGTGAGGACTGCAGCCAGGGAAACCCTCGCCTAGCTTCCTTTGCACTCTCTAATCATGACAGATCCTGAGCATCTTTTCATTTGAATGTGCTGTTTTCTAAAACGCGGGTGAGCACCACTGAGGTCTTGAAAGGTTTCTGCCTGAGAGTCGGCCCTGCTTTGAATTCACTTCAGATTACCTAGCCCAGGATATTTCTTGAGGGCAGGGCTGCGTTTGCAAAGCGGCAGGCCGCAGGCATTGTGAATGATAGGTGCCCTTCGGCACGGTTTGTAAGGTTGTTACGGCAGTGTGCCACAAGGCGGCAGCACTACTCCGTGTCCTCTCTGGTAACTTGGGGAAACAAAGCCTTAGCGGGGGTCCCGGTGTTGGACGGGACATGGGGAGTCGAACGTGGCTAAACACACACCCCAGGGCTTGTGTATCCTCGCCTCCTGCCCCTTAACCTGCACTGCCCCACCCCAGGCGTATCGCAAGACTTGTAAGTGGGCTACTCGGTGGGTGCCGTGCTTCGCAGGTGGGGCGACTCTAACGAAGTGGGCTGGAGGTGGGGACCTGCCTAGCAGGAGCCGTGGAGAGCCGGTTTCCTCACAGCTCTTCCCTCTCAGCTGCTCCACCGTCACTTGGGTACACCAGGCTTTGCTTACCCGTAGGAGGGCCACGTTGGACCGGGAGACTGTGGTACCACGCAGGGGAGAATGGGCACTAGAGGTCCGAGGGGTCGCTGGTCAGGTGGCACGTCCTCCTCCCTTGCTCCCTCAGCAGCAGCATACTCCAGCCTTGGGACCCAGGCCCGCCGAGGCTCCAGGGGTGTGACTCCAGCCGATGACGTCGCAGAGGCCTGAGGTAACAGAGGAAAGGCATTTCTTAACCCCTTCCTTGCCTTGTCTTTGAATACTCCTTTTCCCTTTCAGCATAGTTAATAAACAACGTTGCGTCTGTTTGAGTTCTACAGCCCCTTGATGCAATTATAATCGGAGCTGTCCCTGGAGCGTTTCGGGTTCTTTGCCCTGTCAGTTTATTGAGGAAAGTTTTGTAGCGCTCCCTATGCTTTCGGTTGGGTCGCCCTTGATGAGCACTTTTTGATACGTTAAGCGTGTGTCTGAGAATCCCAGCTTCCTACTTCCCCCTTCCCGGGTCTCCAATATCCCCCTCTGAGAACTCCACGCTTCTCTCTTCCCTTTGTAAACCTGTGTTTCCTTTGTATGCTGCTTCCTTTGTATCCCTATTTAGACTGCACATATAAGAGATAGCCTGGGATTTGTGCCTTGCTGCCTCTAATTTACCAGAATTAGTGAGATCATCGACTGCTCCATCCATGCTGCTGCAAATAGTATGAGATCATTTTGTTCTGTGGATGAGTGGTAGTCGAGGGAATGTAGGTAGCAGAACAGCTTTCTGCATTCACCCCGCGCTCGACATGTCGTTCCTTTGTATGTCTTGGCTGTGGTAAAGGGTACCACAACGACCGCTGGGGTGCAAGTGCTTCCTTCCAATGATGCTAGTCTCTGGTTATACGACCTGCAGCGTGTGTGCCGAATCTCGGGGTCCCTCCAGTGTTTAGTTTGGTAAGGAACTTGCCTACTGACCTTCATACCGGCTGTTACCAATTTACGATCCCGGCAACAGCAATGGTAGGCTTCCCTTTTGGGCATGCCCTCTTGAGCACTTAACGCTTTTAGCGTTTGTGAGGACTGCAGCCAGGGAAACCCTCGCCTAGCTTCCTTTGCACTCTCTAATCATGACAGATCCTGAGCATCTTTTCATTTGAATGTGCTGTTTTCTAAAACGCGGGTGAGCACCACTGAGGTCTTGAAAGGTTTCTGCCTGAGAGTCGGCCCTGCTTTGAATTCACTTCAGATTACCTAGCCCAGGATATTTCTTGAGGGCAGGGCTGCGTTTGCAAAGCGGCAGGCCGCAGGCATTGTGAATGATAGGTGCCCTTCGGCACGGTTTGTAAGGTTGTTACGGCAGTGTGCCACAAGGCGGCAGCACTACTCCGTGTCCTCTCTGGTAACTTGGGGAAACAAAGCCTTAGCGGGGGTCCCGGTGTTGGACGGGACATGGGGAGTCGAACGTGGCTAAACACACACCCCAGGGCTTGTGTATCCTCGCCTCCTGCCCCTTAACCTGCACTGCCCCACCCCAGGCGTATCGCAAGACTTGTAAGTGGGCTACTCGGTGGGTGCCGTGCTTCGCAGGTGGGGCGACTCTAACGAAGTGGGCTGGAGGTGGGGACCTGCCTAGCAGGAGCCGTGGAGAGCCGGTTTCCTCACAGCTCTTCCCTCTCAGCTGCTCCACCGTCACTTGGGTACACCAGGCTTTGCTTACCCGTAGGAGGGCCACGTTGGACCGGGAGACTGTGGTACCACGCAGGGGAGAATGGGCACTAGAGGTCCGAGGGGTCGCTGGTCAGGTGGCACGTCCTCCTCCCTTGCTCCCTCAGCAGCAGCATACTCCAGCCTTGGGACCCAGGCCCGCCGAGGCTCCAGGGGTGTGACTCCAGCCGATGACGTCGCAGAGGCCTGAGGTAACAGAGGAAAGGCATTTCTTAACCCCTTCCTTGCCTTGTCTTTGAATACTCCTTTTCCCTTTCAGCATAGTTAATAAACAACGTTGCGTCTGTTTGAGTTCTACAGCCCCTTGATGCAATTATAATCGGAGCTGTCCCTGGAGCGTTTCGGGTTCTTTGCCCTGTCAGTTTATTGAGGAAAGTTTTGTAGCGCTCCCTATGCTTTCGGTTGGGTCGCCCTTGATGAGCACTTTTTGATACGTTAAGCGTGTGTCTGAGAATCCCAGCTTCCTACTTCCCCCTTCCCGGGTCTCCAATATCCCCCTCTGAGAACTCCACGCTTCTCTCTTCCCTTTGTAAACCTGTGTTTCCTTTGTATGCTGCTTCCTTTGTATCCCTATTTAGACTGCACATATAAGAGATAGCCTGGGATTTGTGCCTTGCTGCCTCTAATTTACCAGAATTAGTGAGATCATCGACTGCTCCATCCATGCTGCTGCAAATAGTATGAGATCATTTTGTTCTGTGGATGAGTGGTAGTCGAGGGAATGTAGGTAGCAGAACAGCTTTCTGCATTCACCCCGCGCTCGACATGTCGTTCCTTTGTATGTCTTGGCTGTGGTAAAGGGTACCACAACGACCGCTGGGGTGCAAGTGCTTCCTTCCAATGATGCTAGTCTCTGGTTATACGACCTGCAGCGTGTGTGCCGAATCTCGGGGTCCCTCCAGTGTTTAGTTTGGTAAGGAACTTGCCTACTGACCTTCATACCGGCTGTTACCAATTTACGATCCCGGCAACAGCAATGGTAGGCTTCCCTTTTGGGCATGCCCTCTTGAGCACTTAACGCTTTTAGCGTTTGTGAGGACTGCAGCCAGGGAAACCCTCGCCTAGCTTCCTTTGCACTCTCTAATCATGACAGATCCTGAGCATCTTTTCATTTGAATGTGCTGTTTTCTAAAACGCGGGTGAGCACCACTGAGGTCTTGAAAGGTTTCTGCCTGAGAGTCGGCCCTGCTTTGAATTCACTTCAGATTACCTAGCCCAGGATATTTCTTGAGGGCAGGGCTGCGTTTGCAAAGCGGCAGGCCGCAGGCATTGTGAATGATAGGTGCCCTTCGGCACGGTTTGTAAGGTTGTTACGGCAGTGTGCCACAAGGCGGCAGCACTACTCCGTGTCCTCTCTGGTAACTTGGGGAAACAAAGCCTTAGCGGGGGTCCCGGTGTTGGACGGGACATGGGGAGTCGAACGTGGCTAAACACACACCCCAGGGCTTGTGTATCCTCGCCTCCTGCCCCTTAACCTGCACTGCCCCACCCCAGGCGTATCGCAAGACTTGTAAGTGGGCTACTCGGTGGGTGCCGTGCTTCGCAGGTGGGGCGACTCTAACGAAGTGGGCTGGAGGTGGGGACCTGCCTAGCAGGAGCCGTGGAGAGCCGGTTTCCTCACAGCTCTTCCCTCTCAGCTGCTCCACCGTCACTTGGGTACACCAGGCTTTGCTTACCCGTAGGAGGGCCACGTTGGACCGGGAGACTGTGGTACCACGCAGGGGAGAATGGGCACTAGAGGTCCGAGGGGTCGCTGGTCAGGTGGCACGTCCTCCTCCCTTGCTCCCTCAGCAGCAGCATACTCCAGCCTTGGGACCCAGGCCCGCCGAGGCTCCAGGGGTGTGACTCCAGCCGATGACGTCGCAGAGGCCTGAGGTAACAGAGGAAAGGCATTTCTTAACCCCTTCCTTGCCTTGTCTTTGAATACTCCTTTTCCCTTTCAGCATAGTTAATAAACAACGTTGCGTCTGTTTGAGTTCTACAGCCCCTTGATGCAATTATAATCGGAGCTGTCCCTGGAGCGTTTCGGGTTCTTTGCCCTGTCAGTTTATTGAGGAAAGTTTTGTAGCGCTCCCTATGCTTTCGGTTGGGTCGCCCTTGATGAGCACTTTTTGATACGTTAAGCGTGTGTCTGAGAATCCCAGCTTCCTACTTCCCCCTTCCCGGGTCTCCAATATCCCCCTCTGAGAACTCCACGCTTCTCTCTTCCCTTTGTAAACCTGTGTTTCCTTTGTATGCTGCTTCCTTTGTATCCCTATTTAGACTGCACATATAAGAGATAGCCTGGGATTTGTGCCTTGCTGCCTCTAATTTACCAGAATTAGTGAGATCATCGACTGCTCCATCCATGCTGCTGCAAATAGTATGAGATCATTTTGTTCTGTGGATGAGTGGTAGTCGAGGGAATGTAGGTAGCAGAACAGCTTTCTGCATTCACCCCGCGCTCGACATGTCGTTCCTTTGTATGTCTTGGCTGTGGTAAAGGGTACCACAACGACCGCTGGGGTGCAAGTGCTTCCTTCCAATGATGCTAGTCTCTGGTTATACGACCTGCAGCGTGTGTGCCGAATCTCGGGGTCCCTCCAGTGTTTAGTTTGGTAAGGAACTTGCCTACTGACCTTCATACCGGCTGTTACCAATTTACGATCCCGGCAACAGCAATGGTAGGCTTCCCTTTTGGGCATGCCCTCTTGAGCACTTAACGCTTTTAGCGTTTGTGAGGACTGCAGCCAGGGAAACCCTCGCCTAGCTTCCTTTGCACTCTCTAATCATGACAGATCCTGAGCATCTTTTCATTTGAATGTGCTGTTTTCTAAAACGCGGGTGAGCACCACTGAGGTCTTGAAAGGTTTCTGCCTGAGAGTCGGCCCTGCTTTGAATTCACTTCAGATTACCTAGCCCAGGATATTTCTTGAGGGCAGGGCTGCGTTTGCAAAGCGGCAGGCCGCAGGCATTGTGAATGATAGGTGCCCTTCGGCACGGTTTGTAAGGTTGTTACGGCAGTGTGCCACAAGGCGGCAGCACTACTCCGTGTCCTCTCTGGTAACTTGGGGAAACAAAGCCTTAGCGGGGGTCCCGGTGTTGGACGGGACATGGGGAGTCGAACGTGGCTAAACACACACCCCAGGGCTTGTGTATCCTCGCCTCCTGCCCCTTAACCTGCACTGCCGCACCCCAGGCGTATCGCAAGACTTGTAAGTGGGCTACTCGGTGGGTGCCGTGCTTCGCAGGTGGGGCGACTCTAACGAAGTGGGCTGGAGGTGGGGACCTGCCTAGCAGGAGCCGTGGAGAGCCGGTTTCCTCACAGCTCTTCCCTCTCAGCTGCTCCACCGTCACTTGGGTACACCAGGCTTTGCTTACCCGTAGGAGGGCCACGTTGGACCGGGAGACTGTGGTACCACGCAGGGGAGAATGGGCACTAGAGGTCCGAGGGGTCGCTGGTCAGGTGGCACGTCCTCCTCCCTTGCTCCCTCAGCAGCAGCATACTCCAGCCTTGGGACCCAGGCCCGCCGAGGCTCCAGGGGTGTGACTCCAGCCGATGACGTCGCAGAGGCCTGAGGTAACAGAGGAAAGGCATTTCTTAACCCCTTCCTTGCCTTGTCTTTGAATACTCCTTTTCCCTTTCAGCATAGTTAATAAACAACGTTGCGTCTGTTTGAGTTCTACAGCCCCTTGATGCAATTATAATCGGAGCTGTCCCTGGAGCGTTTCGGGTTCTTTGCCCTGTCAGTTTATTGAGGAAAGTTTTGTAGCGCTCCCTATGCTTTCGGTTGGGTCGCCCTTGATGAGCACTTTTTGATACGTTAAGCGTGTGTCTGAGAATCCCAGCTTCCTACTTCCCCCTTCCCGGGTCTCCAATATCCCCCTCTGAGAACTCCACGCTTCTCTCTTCCCTTTGTAAACCTGTGTTTCCTTTGTATGCTGCTTCCTTTGTATCCCTATTTAGACTGCACATATAAGAGATAGCCTGGGATTTGTGCCTTGCTGCCTCTAATTTACCAGAATTAGTGAGATCATCGACTGCTCCATCCATGCTGCTGCAAATAGTATGAGATCATTTTGTTCTGTGGATGAGTGGTAGTCGAGGGAATGTAGGTAGCAGAACAGCTTTCTGCATTCACCCCGCGCTCGACATGTCGTTCCTTTGTATGTCTTGGCTGTGGTAAAGGGTACCACAACGACCGCTGGGGTGCAAGTGCTTCCTTCCAATGATGCTAGTCTCTGGTTATACGACCTGCAGCGTGTGTGCCGAATCTCGGGGTCCCTCCAGTGTTTAGTTTGGTAAGGAACTTGCCTACTGACCTTCATACCGGCTGTTACCAATTTACGATCCCGGCAACAGCAATGGTAGGCTTCCCTTTTGGGCATGCCCTCTTGAGCACTTAACGCTTTTAGCGTTTGTGAGGACTGCAGCCAGGGAAACCCTCGCCTAGCTTCCTTTGCACTCTCTAATCATGACAGATCCTGAGCATCTTTTCATTTGAATGTGCTGTTTTCTAAAACGCGGGTGAGTACCACTGAGGTCTTGAAAGGTTTCTGCCTGAGAGTCGGCCCTGCTTTGAATTCACTTCAGATTACCTAGCCCAGGATATTTCTTGAGGGCAGGGCTGCGTTTGCAAAGCGGCAGGCCGCAGGCATTGTGAATGATAGGTGCCCTTCGGCACGGTTTGTAAGGTTGTTACGGCAGTGTGCCACAAGGCGGCAGCACTACTCCGTGTCCTCTCTGGTAACTTGGGGAAACAAAGCCTTAGCGGGGGTCCCGGTGTTGGACGGGACATGGGGAGTCGAACGTGGCTAAACACACACCCCAGGGCTTGTGTATCCTCGCCTCCTGCCCCTTAACCTGCACTGCCCCACCCCAGGCGTATCGCAAGACTTGTAAGTGGGCTACTCGGTGGGTGCCGTGCTTCGCAGGTGGGGCGACTCTAACGAAGTGGGCTGGAGGTGGGAACCTGCCTAGCAGGAGCCGTGGAGAGCCGGTTTCCTCACAGCTCTTCCCTCTCAGCTGCTCCACCGTCACTTGGGTACACCAGGCTTTGCTTACCCGTAGGAGGGCCACGTTGGACCGGGAGACTGTGGTACCACGCAGGGGAGAATGGGCACTAGAGGTCCGAGGGGTCGCTGGTCAGGTGGCACGTCCTCCTCCCTTGCTCCCTCAGCAGCAGCATACTCCAGCCTTGGGACCCAGGCCCGCCGAGGCTCCAGGGGTGTGACTCCAGCCGATGACGTCGCAGAGGCCTGAGGTAACAGAGGAAAGGCATTTCTTAACCCCTTCCTTGCCTTGTCTTTGAATACTCCTTTTCCCTTTCAGCATAGTTAATAAACAACGTTGCGTCTGTTTGAGTTCTACAGCCCCTTGATGCAATTATAATCGGAGCTGTCCCTGGAGCGTTTCGGGTTCTTTGCCCTGTCAGTTTATTGAGGAAAGTTTTGTAGCGCTCCCTATGCTTTCGGTTCGGTCGCCCTTGATGCGCACTTTTTGATACGTTAAGCGTGTGTCTGAGAATCCCAGCTTCCTACTTCCCCCTTCCCGGGTCTCCAATATCCCCCTCTGAGAACTCCACGCTTCTCTCTTCCCTTTGTAAACCTGTGTTTCCTTTGTATGCTGCTTCCTTTGTATCCCTATTTAGACTGCACATATAAGAGATAGCCTGGGATTTGTGCCTTGCTGCCTCTAATTTACCAGAATTAGTGAGATCATCGACTGCTCCATCCATGCTGCTGCAAATAGTATGAGATCATTTTGTTCTGTGGATGAGTGGTAGTCGAGGGAATGTAGGTAGCAGAACAGCTTTCTGCATTCACCCCGCGCTCGACATGTCGTTCCTTTGTATGTCTTGGCTGTGGTAAAGGGTACCACAACGACCGCTGGGGTGCAAGTGCTTCCTTCCAATGATGCTAGTCTCTGGTTATACGACCTGCAGCGTGTGTGCCGAATCTCGGGGTCCCTCCAGTGTTTAGTTTGGTAAGGAACTTGCCTACTGACCTTCATACCGGCTGTTACCAATTTACGATCCCGGCAACAGCAATGGTAGGCTTCCCTTTTGGGCATGCCCTCTTGAGCACTTAACGCTTTTAGCGTTTGTGAGGACTGCAGCCAGGGAAACCCTCGCCTAGCTTCCTTTGCACTCTCTAATCATGACAGATCCTGAGCATCTTTTCATTTGAATGTGCTGTTTTCTAAAACGCGGGTGAGCACCACTGAGGTCTTGAAAGGTTTCTGCCTGAGAGTCGGCCCTGCTTTGAATTCACTTCAGATTACCTAGCCCAGGATATTTCTTGAGGGCAGGGCTGCGTTTGCAAAGCGGCAGGCCGCAGGCATTGTGAATGATAGGTGCCCTTCGGCACGGTTTGTAAGGTTGTTACGGCAGTGTGCCACAAGGCGGCAGCACTACTCCGTGTCCTCTCTGGTAACTTGGGGAAACAAAGCCTTAGCGGGGGTCCCGGTGTTGGACGGGACATGGGGAGTCGAACGTGGCTAAACACACACCCCAGGGCTTGTGTATCCTCGCCTCCTGCCCCTTAACCTGCACTGCCGCACCCCAGGCGTATCGCAACACTTGTAAGTGGGCTACTCGGTGGGTGCCGTGCTTCGCAGGTGGGGCGACTCTAACGAAGTGGGCTGGAGGTGGGGACCTGCCTAGCAGGAGCCGTGGAGAGCCGGTTTCCTCACAGCTCTTCCCTCTCAGCTGCTCCACCGTCACTTGGGTACACCAGGCTTTGCTTACCCGTAGGAGGGCCACGTTGGACCGGGAGACTGTGGTACCACGCAGGGGAGAATGGGCACTAGAGGTCCGAGGGGTCGCTGGTCAGGTGGCACGTCCTCCTCCCTTGCTCCCTCAGCAGCAGCATACTCCAGCCTTGGGACCCAGGCCCGCCGAGGCTCCAGGGGTGTGACTCCAGCCGATGACGTCGCAGAGGCCTGAGGTAACAGAGGAAAGGCATTTCTTAACCCCTTCCTTGCCTTGTCTTTGAATACTCCTTTTCCCTTTCAGCATAGTTAATAAACAACGTTGCGTCTGTTTGAGTTCTACAGCCCCTTGATGCAATTATAATCGGAGCTGTCCCTGGAGCGTTTCGGGTTCTTTGCCCTGTCAGTTTATTGAGGAAAGTTTTGTAGCGCTCCCTATGCTTTCGGTTGGGTCGCCCTTGATGAGCACTTTTTGATACGTTAAGCGTGTGTCTGAGAATCCCAGCTTCCTACTTCCCCCTTCCCGGGTCTCCAATATCCCCCTCTGAGAACTCCACGCTTCTCTCTTCCCTTTGTAAACCTGTGTTTCCTTTGTATGCTGCTTCCTTTGTATCCCTATTTAGACTGCACATATAAGAGATAGCCTGGGATTTGTGCCTTGCTGCCTCTAATTTACCAGAATTAGTGAGATCATCGACTGCTCCATCCATGCTGCTGCAAATAGTATGAGATCATTTTGTTCTGTGGATGAGTGGTAGTCGAGGGAATGTAGGTAGCAGAACAGCTTTCTGCATTCACCCCGCGCTCGACATGTCGTTCCTTTGTATGTCTTGGCTGTGGTAAAGGGTACCACAACGACCGCTGGGGTGCAAGTGCTTCCTTCCAATGATGCTAGTCTCTGGTTATACGACCTGCAGCGTGTGTGCCGAATCTCGGGGTCCCTCCAGTGTTTAGTTTGGTAAGGAACTTGCCTACTGACCTTCATACCGGCTGTTACCAATTTACGATCCCGGCAACAGCAATGGTAGGCTTCCCTTTTGGGCATGCCCTCTTGAGCACTTAACGCTTTTAGCGTTTGTGAGGACTGCAGCCAGGGAAACCCTCGCCTAGCTTCCTTTGCACTCTCTAATCATGACAGATCCTGAGCATCTTTTCATTTGAATGTGCTGTTTTCTAAAACGCGGGTGAGCACCACTGAGGTCTTGAAAGGTTTCTGCCTGAGAGTCGGCCCTGCTTTGAATTCACTTCAGATTACCTAGCCCAGGATATTTCTTGAGGGCAGGGCTGCGTTTGCAAAGCGGCAGGCCGCAGGCATTGTGAATGATAGGTGCCCTTCGGCACGGTTTGTAAGGTTGTTACGGCAGTGTGCCACAAGGCGGCAGCACTACTCCGTGTCCTCTCTGGTAACTTGGGGAAACAAAGCCTTAGCGGGGGTCCCGGTGTTGGACGGGACATGGGGAGTCGAACGTGGCTAAACACACACCCCAGGGCTTGTGTATCCTCGCCTCCTGCCCCTTAACCTGCACTGCCCCACCCCAGGCGTATCGCAAGACTTGTAAGTGGGCTACTCGGTGGGTGCCGTGCTTCGCAGGTGGGGCGACTCTAACGAAGTGGGCTGGAGGTGGGGACCTGCCTAGCAGGAGCCGTGGAGAGCCGGTTTCCTCACAGCTCTTCCCTCTCAGCTGCTCCACCGTCACTTGGGTACACCAGGCTTTGCTTACCCGTAGGAGGGCCACGTTGGACCGGGAGACTGTGGTACCACGCAGGGGAGAATGGGCACTAGAGGTCCGAGGGGTCGCTGGTCAGGTGGCACGTCCTCCTCCCTTGCTCCCTCAGCAGCAGCATACTCCAGCCTTGGGACCCAGGCCCGCCGAGGCTCCAGGGGTGTGACTCCAGCCGATGACGTCGCAGAGGCCTGAGGTAACAGAGGAAAGGCATTTCTTAACCCCTTCCTTGCCTTGTCTTTGAATACTCCTTTTCCCTTTCAGCATAGTTAATAAACAACGTTGCGTCTGTTTGAGTTCTACAGCCCCTTGATGCAATTATAATCGGAGCTGTCCCTGGAGCGTTTCGGGTTCTTTGCCCTGTCAGTTTATTGAGGAAAGTTTTGTAGCGCTCCCTATGCTTTCGGTTGGGTCGCCCTTGATGAGCACTTTTTGATACGTTAAGCGTGTGTCTGAGAATCCCAGCTTCCTACTTCCCCCTTCCCGGGTCTCCAATATCCCCCTCTGAGAACTCCACGCTTCTCTCTTCCCTTTGTAAACCTGTGTTTCCTTTGTATGCTGCTTCCTTTGTATCCCTATTTAGACTGCACATATAAGAGATAGCCTGGGATTTGTGCCTTGCTGCCTCTAATTTACCAGAATTAGTGAGATCATCGACTGCTCCATCCATGCTGCTGCAAATAGTATGAGATCATTTTGTTCTGTGGATGAGTGGTAGTCGAGGGAATGTAGGTAGCAGAACAGCTTTCTGCATTCACCCCGCGCTCGACATGTCGTTCCTTTGTATGTCTTGGCTGTGGTAAAGGGTACCACAACGACCGCTGGGGTGCAAGTGCTTCCTTCCAATGATGCTAGTCTCTGGTTATACGACCTGCAGCGTGTGTGCCGAATCTCGGGGTCCCTCCAGTGTTTAGTTTGGTAAGGAACTTGCCTACTGACCTTCATACCGGCTGTTACCAATTTACGATCCCGGCAACAGCAATGGTAGGCTTCCCTTTTGGGCATGCCCTCTTGAGCACTTAACGCTTTTAGCGTTTGTGAGGACTGCAGCCAGGGAAACCCTCGCCTAGCTTCCTTTGCACTCTCTAATCATGACAGATCCTGAGCATCTTTTCATTTGAATGTGCTGTTTTCTAAAACGCGGGTGAGCACCACTGAGGTCTTGAAAGGTTTCTGCCTGAGAGTCGGCCCTGCTTTGAATTCACTTCAGATTACCTAGCCCAGGATATTTCTTGAGGGCAGGGCTGCGTTTGCAAAGCGGCAGGCCGCAGGCATTGTGAATGATAGGTGCCCTTCGGCACGGTTTGTAAGGTTGTTACGGCAGTGTGCCACAAGGCGGCAGCACTACTCCGTGTCCTCTCTGGTAACTTGGGGAAACAAAGCCTTAGCGGGGGTCCCGGTGTTGGACGGGACATGGGGAGTCGAACGTGGCTAAACACACACCCCAGGGCTTGTGTATCCTCGCCTCCTGCCCCTTAACCTGCACTGCCGCACCCCAGGCGTATCGCAACACTTGTAAGTGGGCTACTCGGTGGGTGCCGTGCTTCGCAGGTGGGGCGACTCTAACGAAGTGGGCTGGAGGTGGGGACCTGCCTAGCAGGAGCCGTGGAGAGCCGGTTTCCTCACAGCTCTTCCCTCTCAGCTGCTCCACCGTCACTTGGGTACACCAGGCTTTGCTTACCCGTAGGAGGGCCACGTTGGACCGGGAGACTGTGGTACCACGCAGGGGAGAATGGACACTAGAGGTCCGAGGGGTCGCTGGTCAGGTGGCACGTCCTCCTCCCTTGCTCCCTCAGCAGCAGCATACTCCAGCCTTGGGACCCAGGCCCGCCGAGGCTCCAGGGGTGTGACTCCAACCGATAACGTCGCAGAGGCCTGAGGTAACAGAGGAAAAGCATTTCTTAACCCCTTCCTTGCCTTGTCTTTGAATACTCCTTTTCCCTTTCAGCATAGTTAATAAACAACGTTGCGTCTGTTTGAGTTCTACAGCCCCTTGATGCAATTATAATCGGAGCTGTCCCTGGAGCGTTTCGGGTTCTTTGCCCTGTCAGTTTATTGAGGAAAGTTTTGTAGCGCTCCCTATGCTTTCGGTTGGGTCGCCCTTGATGAGCACTTTTTGATACGTTAAGCGTGTGTCTGAGAATCCCAGCTTCCTACTTCCCCCTTCCCGGGTCTCCAATATCCCCCTCTGAGAACTCCACGCTTCTCTCTTCCCTTTGTAAACCTGTGTTTCCTTTGTATGCTGCTTCCTTTGTATCCCTATTTAGACTGCACATATAAGAGATAGCCTGGGATTTGTGCCTTGCTGCCTCTAATTTACCAGAATTAGTGAGATCATCGACTGCTCCATCCATGCTGCTGCAAATAGTATGAGATCATTTTGTTCTGTGGATGAGTGGTAGTCGAGGGAATGTAGGTAGCAGAACAGCTTTCTGCATTCACCCCGCGCTCGACATGTCGTTCCTTTGTATGTCTTGGCTGTGGTAAAGGGTACCACAACGACCGCTGGGGTGCAAGTGCTTCCTTCCAATGATGCTAGTCTCTGGTTATACGACCTGCAGCGTGTGTGCCGAATCTCGGGGTCCCTCCAGTGTTTAGTTTGGTAAGGAACTTGCCTACTGACCTTCATACCGGCTGTTACCAATTTACGATCCCGGCAACAGCAATGGTAGGCTTCCCTTTTGGGCATGCCCTCTTGAGCACTTAACGCTTTTAGCGTTGGTGAGGACTGCAGCCAGGGAAACCCTCGCCTAGCTTCCTTTGCACTGTCTAATCATGACAGATCCTGAGCATCTTTTCATTTGAATGTGCTGTTTTCTAAAACGCGGGTGAGTACCACTGAGGTCTTGAAAGGTTTCTGCCTGAGAGTCGGCCCTGCTTTGAATTCACTTCAGATTACCTAGCCCAGGATATTTCTTGAGGGCAGGGCTGCGTTTGCAAAGCGGCAGGCCGCAGGCATTGTGAATGATAGGTGCCCTTCGGCACGGTTTGTAAGGTTGTTACGGCAGTGTGCCACAAGGCGGCAGCACTACTCCGTGTCCTCTCTGGTAACTTGGGGAAACAAAGCCTTAGCGGGGGTCCCGGTGTTGGACGGGACATGGGGAGTCGAACGTGGCTAAACACACACCCCAGGGCTTGTGTATCCTCGCCTCCTGCCCCTTAACCTGCACTGCCCCACCCCAGGCATATCGCAAGACTTGTAAGTGGGCTACTCGGTGGGTGCCGTGCTTCGCAGGTGGGGCGGCTGTAACGAAGTGGGCTGGAGGTGGGGACCTGCCTAGCAGGAGCCGTGGAGAGCCGGTTTCCTCACAGCTCTTCCCTCTCAGCTGCTCCACCGTCACTTGGGTACACCAGGCTTTGCTTACCCGTAGGAGGGCCACGTTGGACCGGGAGACTGTGGTACCACGCAGGGGAGAATGGGCACTAGAGGTCCGAGGGGTCGCTGGTCAGGTGGCACGTCCTCCTCCCTTGCTCCCTCAGCAGCAGCATACTCCAGCCTTGGGACCCAGGCCCGCTGAGGCTCCAGGGGTGTGACTCCAGCCGATGACGTCGCAGAGGCCTGAGGTAACAGAGGAAAGGCATTTCTTAACCCCTTCCTTGCCTTGTCTTTGAATACTCCTTTTCCCTTTCAGCATAGTTAATAAACAACGTTGCGTCTGTTTGAGTTCTACAGCCCCTTGATGCAATTATAATCGGAGCTGTCCCTGGAGCGTTTCGGGTTCTTTGCCCTGTCAGTTTATTGAGGAAAGTTTTGTAGCGCTCCCTATGCTTTCGGTTCGGTCGCCCTTGATGCGCACTTTTTGATACGTTAAGCGTGTGTCTGAGAATCCCAGCTTCCTACTTCCCCCTTCCCGGGTCTCCAATATCCCCCTCTGAGAACTCCACGCTTCTCTCTTCCCTTTGTAAACCTGTGTTTCCTTTGTATGCTGCTTCCTTTGTATCCCTATTTAGACTGCACATATAAGAGATAGCCTGGGATTTGTGCCTTGCTGCCTCTAATTTACCAGAATTAGTGAGATCATCGACTGCTCCATCCATGCTGCTGCAAATAGTATGAGATCATTTTGTTCTGTGGATGAGTGGTAGTCGAGGGAATGTAGGTAGCAGAACAGCTTTCTGCATTCACCCCGCGCTCGACATGTCGTTCCTTTGTATGTCTTGGCTGTGGTAAAGGGTACCACAACGACCGCTGGGGTGCAAGTGCTTCCTTCCAATGATGCTGGTCTCAGGTTATACGACCTGCAGCGTGTGTGCCGAATCTCGGGGTCCCTCCAGTGTTTAGTTTGGTAAGGAACTTGCCTACTGACCTTCATACCGGCTGTTACCAATTTACGATCCCGGCAACAGCAATGGTAGGCTTCCCTTTTGGGCATGCCCTCTTGAGCACTTAACGCTTTTAGCGTTTGTGAGGACTGCAGCCAGGGAAACCCTCGCCTAGCTTCCTTTGCACTCTCTAATCATGACAGATCCTGAGCATCTTTTCATTTGAATGTGCTGTTTTCTAAAACGCGGGTGAGTACCACTGAGGTCTTGAAAGGTTTCTGCCTGAGAGTCGGCCCTGCTTTGAATTCACTTCAGATTACCTAGCCCAGGATATTTCTTGAGGGCAGGGCTGCGTTTGCAAAGCGGCAGGCCGCAGGCATTGTGAATGATAGGTGCCCTTCGGCACGGTTTGTAAGGTTGTTACGGCAGTGTGCCACAAGGCGGCAGCACTACTCCGTGTCCTCTCTGGTAACTTGGGGAAACAAAGCCTTAGCGGGGGTCCCGGTGTTGGACGGGACATGGGGAGTCGAACGTGGCTAAACACACACCCCAGGGCTTGTGTATCCTCGCCTCCTGCCCCTTAACCTGCACTGCCCCACCCCAGGCGTATCGCAAGACTTGTAAGTGGGCTACTCGGTGGGTGCCGTGCTTCGCAGGTGGGGCGACTGTAACGAAGTGGGCTGGAGGTGGGGACCTGCCTAGCAGGAGCCGTGGAGAGCCGGTTTCCTCACAGCTCTTCCCTCTCAGCTGCTCCACCGTCACTTGGGTACACCAGGCTTTGCTTACCCGTAGGAGGGCCACGTTGGACCGGGAGACTGTGGTACCACGCAGGGGAGAATGGGCACTAGAGGTCCGAGGGGTCGCTGGTCAGGTGGCACGTCCTCCTCCCTTGCTCCCTCAGCAGCAGCATACTCCAGCCTTGGGACCCAGGCCCGCCGAGGCTCCAGGGGTGTGACTCCAGCCGATGACGTCGCAGAGGCCTGAGGTAACAGAGGAAAGGCATTTCTTAACCCCTTCCTTGCCTTGTCTTTGAATACTCCTTTTCCCTTTCAGCATAGTTAATAAACAACGTTGCGTCTGTTTGAGTTCTACAGCCCCTTGATGCAATTATAATCGGAGCTGTCCCTGGAGCGTTTCGGGTTCTTTGCCCTGTCAGTTTATTGAGGAATGTTTTGTAGCGCTCCCTATGCTTTCGGTTGGGTCGCCCTTGATGAGCACTTTTTGATACGTTAAGCGTGTGTCTGAGAATCCCAGCTTCCTACTTCCCCCTTCCCAGGGTCTCCAATATCCCCCTCTGAGAACTCCACGCTTCTCTCTTCCCTTTGTGAACCTGTGTTTCCTTTGTATGCTGCTTCCTTTGTATCCCTATTTAGACTGCACATATAAGAGATAGGCTGGGATTTGTGCCTTGCTGCCTCTAATTTACCAGAATTAGTGAGATCATCGACTGCTCCATCCATGCTGCTGCAAATAGTATGAGATCATTTTGTTCTGTGGATGAGTGGTAGTCGAGGGAATGTAGGTAGCAGAACAGCTTTCTGCATTCACCCCGCGCTCGACATGTCGTTCCTTTGTGTGTCTTGGCTGTGGTAAAGGGTACCACAACGACCGCTGGGGTGCAAGTGCTTCCTTCCAATGATGCTAGTCTCTGGTTATACGACCTGCAGCGGGTTTGCCGAATCTCGGGGTCCCTCCAGTGTTTAGTTTGGTAAGGAACTTGCCTACTGACCTTCATACCGGCTGTTACCAATTTACGATCCCGGCAACAGCAATGGTAGGCTTCCCTTTTGGGCATGCCCTCTTGAGCACTTAACGCTTTTAGCGTTTGTGAGGACTGCAGCCAGGGAAACCCTCGCCTAGCTTCCTTTGCACTGTCTAATCATGACAGATCCTGAGCATCTTTTCATTTGAATGTGCTGTTTTCTTAAACGCGGGTGAGCACCACTGAGGTCTTGAAAGGTTTCTGCCTGAGAGTCGGCCCTGCTTTGAATTCACTTCAGATTACCTAGCCCAGGATAATTCTTGAGGGCAGGGCTGCGTTTGCAAAGCGGCAGGCCGCAGGCATTGTGAATGATAGGTGCCCTTCGGCACGGTTTGTAAGGTTGTTACGGCAGTGTGCCACAAGGCGGCAGCACTACTCCGTGTCCTCTCTGGTAACTTGGGGAAACAAAGCCTTAGCGGGGGTCCCGGTGTTGGACGGGACATGGGGAGTCGAACGTGGCTAAACACACACCCCAGGGCTTGTGTATCCTCGCCTCCTGCCCCTTAACCTGCACTGCCGCACCCCAGGCGTATCGCAAGACTTGTAAGTGGGCTACTCGGTGGGTGCCGTGCTTCGCAGGTGGGGCGACTCTAACGAAGTGGGCTGGAGGTGGGAACCTGCCTAGCAGGAGCCGTGGAGAGCCGATGTCCTCACAGCTCTTCCCTCTCAGCTGCTCCACCGTCACTTGGGTACACCAGGCTTTGCTTACCCGTAGGAGGGCCACGTTGGACCGGGAGACTGTGGTACCACGCAGGGGAGAATGGGCACTAGAGGTCCGAGGGGTCGCTGGTCAGGTGGCACGTCCTCCTCCCTTGCTCCCTCAGCAGCAGCATACTCCAGCCTTGGGACCCAGGCCCGCCGAGGCTCCAGGGGTGTGACTCCAGCCGATGACGTCGCAGAGGCCTGAGGTAACAGAGGAAAGGCATTTCTTAACCCCTTCCTTGCCTTGTCTTTGAATACTCCTTTTCCCTTTCAGCATAGTTAATAAACAACGTTGCGTCTGTTTGAGTTCTACAGCCCCTTGATGCAATTATAATCGGAGCTGTCCCTGGAGCGTTTCGGGTTCTTTGCCCTGTCAGTTTATTGAGGAAAGTTTTGTAGCGCTCCCTATGCTTTCGGTTCGGTCGCCCTTGATGCGCACTTTTTGATACGTTAAGCGTGTGTCTGAGAATCCCAGCTTCCTACTTCCCCCTTCCCGGGTCTCCAATATCCCCCCTCTGAGAACTCCACGCTTCTCTCTTCCCTTTGTAAACCTGTGTTTCCTTTGTATGCTGCTTCCTTTGTATCCCTATTTAGACTGCACATATAAGAGATAGCCTGGGATTTGTGCCTTGCTGCCTCTAATTTACCAGAATTAGTGAGATCATCGACTGCTCCATCCATGCTGCTGCAAATAGTATGAGATCATTTTGTTCTGTGGATGAGTGGTAGTCGAGGGAATGTAGGTAGCAGAACAGCTTTCTGCATTCACCCCGCGCTCGACATGTCGTTCCTTTGTATGTCTTGGCTGTGGTAAAGGGTACCACAACGACCGCTGGGGTGCAAGTGCTTCCTTCCAATGATGCTGGTCTCTGGTTATACGACCTGCAGCGTGTGTGCCGAATCTCGGGGTCCCTCCAGTGTTTAGTTTGGTAAGGAACTTGCCTACTGACCTTCATACCGGCTGTTACCAATTTACGATCCCGGAAACAGCAATGGTAGGCTTCCCTTTTGGGCATGCCCTCTTGAGCACTTAACGCTTTTAGCGTTTGTGAGGACTGCAGCCAGGGAAACCCTCGCCTAGCTTCCTTTGCACTCTCTAATCATGACAGATCCTGAGCATCTTTTCATTTGAATGTGCTGTTTTCTAAAACGCGGGTGAGTACCACTGAGGTCTTGAAAGGTTTCTGCCTGAGAGTCGGCCGTGCTTTGAATTCACTTCAGATTACCTAGCCCAGGATAATTCTTGAGGGCAGGGCTGCGTTTGCAAAGAGGCAGGCCGCAGGCATTGTGAATGATAGGTGCCCTTCGGCACGGTTTGTAAGGTTGTTACGGCAGTGTGCCACAAGGCGGCAGCACTACTCCGTGTCCTCTCTGGTAACTTGGGGAAACAAAGCCTTAGCGGGGGTCCCGGTGTTGGACGGGACATGGGGAGTCGAACGTGGCTAAACACACACCCCAGGGCTTGTGTATCCTCGCCTCCTGCCCCTTAACCTGCACTGCCGCACCCCAGGCGTATCGCAACACTTGTAAGTGGGCTACTCGGTGGGTGCCGTGCTTCGCAGGTGGGGCGACTCTAACGAAGTGGGCTGGAGGTGGGGACCTGCCTAGCAGGAGCCGTGGAGAGCCGGTTTCCTCACAGCTCTTCCCTCTCAGCTGCTCCACCGTCACTTGGGTACACCAGGCTTTGCTTACCCGTAGGAGGGCCACGTTGGACCGGGAGACTGTGGTACCACGCAGGGGAGAATGGACACTAGAGGTCCGAGGGGTCGCTGGTCAGGTGGCACGTCCTCCTCCCTTGCTCCCTCAGCAGCAGCATACTCCAGCCTTGGGACCCAGGCCCGCCGAGGCTCCAGGGGTGTGACTCCAACCGATAACGTCGCAGAGGCCTGAGGTAACAGAGGAAAAGCATTTCTTAACCCCTTCCTTGCCTTGTCTTTGAATACTCCTTTTCCCTTTCAGCATAGTTAATAAACAACGTTGCGTCTGTTTGAGTTCTACAGCCCCTTGATGCAATTATAATCGGAGCTGTCCCTGGAGCGTTTCGGGTTCTTTGCCCTGTCAGTTTATTGAGGAAAGTTTTGTAGCGCTCCCTATGCTTTCGGTTGGGTCGCCCTTGATGAGCACTTTTTGATACGTTAAGCGTGTGTCTGAGAATCCCAGCTTCCTACTTCCCCCTTCCCGGGTCTCCAATATCCCCCTCTGAGAACTCCACGCTTCTCTCTTCCCTTTGTAAACCTGTGTTTCCTTTGTATGCTGCTTCCTTTGTATCCCTATTTAGACTGCACATATAAGAGATAGCCTGGGATTTGTGCCTTGCTGCCTCTAATTTACCAGAATTAGTGAGATCATCGACTGCTCCATCCATGCTGCTGCAAATAGTATGAGATCATTTTGTTCTGTGGATGAGTGGTAGTCGAGGGAATGTAGGTAGCAGAACAGCTTTCTGCATTCACCCCGCGCTCGACATGTCGTTCCTTTGTATGTCTTGGCTGTGGTAAAGGGTACCACAACGACCGCTGGGGTGCAAGTGCTTCCTTCCAATGATGCTAGTCTCTGGTTATACGACCTGCAGCGTGTGTGCGGAATCTCGGGGTCCCTCCAGTGTTTAGTTTGGTAAGGAACTTGCCTACTGACCTTCATACCGGCTGTTACCAATTTACGATCCCGGCAACAGCAATGGTAGGCTTCCCTTTTGGGCATGCCCTCTTGAGCACTTAACGCTTTTAGCGTTGGTGAGGACTGCAGCCAGGGAAACCCTCGCCTAGCTTCCTTTGCACTGTCTAATCATGACAGATCCTGAGCATCTTTTCATTTGAATGTGCTGTTTTCTAAAACGCGGGTGAGTACCACTGAGGTCTTGAAAGGTTTCTGCCTGAGAGTCGGCCCTGCTTTGAATTCACTTCAGATTACCTAGCCCAGGATATTTCTTGAGGGCAGGGCTGCGTTTGCAAAGCGGCAGGCCGCAGGCATTGTGAATGATAGGTGCCCTTCGGCACGGTTTGTAAGGTTGTTACGGCAGTGTGCCACAAGGCGGCAGCACTACTCCGTGTCCTCTCTGGTAACTTGGGGAAACAAAGCCTTAGCGGGGGTCCCGGTGTTGGACGGGACATGGGGAGTCGAACGTGGCTAAACACACACCCCAGGGCTTGTGTATCCTCGCCTCCTGCCCCTTAACCTGCACTGCCGCACCCCAGGCGTATCGCAACACTTGTAAGTGGGCTACTCGGTGGGTGCCGTGCTTCGCAGGTGGGGCGACTCTAACGAAGTGGGCTGGAGGTGGGGACCTGCCTAGCAGGAGCCGTGGAGAGCCGGTTTCCTCACAGCTCTTCCCTCTCAGCTGCTCCACCGTCACTTGGGTACACCAGGCTTTGCTTACCCGTAGGAGGGCCACGTTGGACCGGGAGACTGTGGTACCACGCAGGGGAGAATGGACACTAGAGGTCCGAGGGGTCGCTGGTCAGGTGGCACGTCCTCCTCCCTTGCTCCCTCAGCAGCAGCATACTCCAGCCTTGGGACCCAGGCCCGCCGAGGCTCCAGGGGTGTGACTCCAACCGATAACGTCGCAGAGGCCTGAGGTAACAGAGGAAAAGCATTTCTTAACTCCTTCCTTGCCTTGTCTTTGAATACTCCTTTTCCCTTTCAGCATAGTTAATAAACAACGTTGCGTCTGTTTGAGTTCTACAGCCCCTTGATGCAATTATAATCGGAGCTGTCCCTGGAGCGTTTCGGGTTCTTTGCCCTGTCAGTTTATTGAGGAAAGTTTTGTAGCGCTCCCTATGGTTTCGGTTGGGTCGCCCTTGATGAGCACTTTTTGATACGTTAAGCGTGTGTCTGAGAATCCCAGCTTCCTACTTCCCCCTTCCCGGGTCTCCAATATCCCCCTCTGAGAACTCCACGCTTCTCTCTTCCCTTTGTAAACCTGTGTTTCCTTTGTATGCTGCTTCCTTTGTATCCCTATTTAGACTGCACATATAAGAGATAGCCTGGGATTTGTGCCTTGCTGCCTCTAATTTACCAGAATGAGTGAGATCATCGACTGCTCCATCCATGCTGCTGCAAATAGTATGAGATCATTTTGTTCTGTGGATGAGTGGTAGTCGAGGGAATGTAGGTAGCAGAACAGCTTTCTGCATTCACCCCGCGCTCGACATGTCGTTCCTTTGTATGTCTTGGCTGTGGTAAAGGGTACCACAACGACCGCTGGGGTGCAAGTGCTTCCTTCCAATGATGCTGGTCTCTGGTTATACGACCTGCAGCGTGTGTGCCGAATCTCGGGGTCCCTCCAGTGTTTAGTTTGGTAAGGAACTTGCCTACTGACCTTCATACCGGCTGTTACCAATTTACGATCCCGGCAACAGCAATGGTAGGCTTCCCTTTTGGGCATGCCCTCTTGAGCACTTAACGCTTTTAGCGTTGGTGAGGACTGCAGCCAGGGAAACCCTCGCCTAGCTTCCTTTGAACTCTCTAATCATGACAGATCCTGAGCATCTTTTCATTTGAATGTGCTGTTTTCTAAAACGCGGGTGAGTACCACTGAGGTCTTGAAAGGTTTCTGCCTGAGAGTCGGCCCTGCTTTGAATTCACTTCAGATTACCTAGCCCAGGATATTTCTTGAGGGCAGGGCTGCGTTTGCAAAGCGGCAGGCCGCAGGCATTGTGAATGATAGGTGCCCTTCGGCACGGTTTGTAAGGTTGTTACGGCAGTGTGCCACAAGGCGGCAGCACTACTCCGTGTCCTCTCTGGTAACTTGGGGAAACAAAGCCTTAGCGGGGGTCCCGGTGTTGGACGGGACATGGGGAGTCGAACGTGGCTAAACACACACCCCAGGGCTTGTGTATCCTCGCCTCCTGCCCCTTAACCTGCACTGCCCCACCCCAGGCGTATCGCAAGACTTGTAAGTGGGCTACTCGGTGGGTGCCGTGCTTCGCAGGTGGGGCGGCTGTAACGAAGTGGGCTGGAGGTGGGGACCTGCCTAGCAGGAGCCGTGGAGAGCCGGTTTCCTCACAGCTCTTCCCTCTCAGCTGCTCCACCGTCACTTGGGTACACCAGGCTTTGCTTACCCGTAGGAGGGCCACGTTGGACCGGGAGACTGTGGTACCACGCAGGGGAGAATGGGCACTAGAGGTCCGAGGGGTCGCTGGTCAGGTGGCACGTCCTCCTCCCTTGCTCCCTCAGCAGCAGCATACTCCAGCCTTGGGACCCAGGCCCGCTGAGGCTCCAGGGGTGTGACTCCAGCGGATGACGTCGCAGAGGCCTGAGGTAACAGAGGAAAGGCATTTCTTAACCCCTTCCTTGCCTTGTCTTTGAATACTCCTTTTCCCTTTCAGCATAGTTAATAAACAACGTTGCGTCTGTTTGAGTTCTACAGCCCCTTGATGCAATTATAATCGGAGCTGTCCCTGGAGCGTTTCGGGTTCTTTGCCCTGTCAGTTTATTGAGGAAAGTTTTGTAGCGCTCCCTATGCTTTCGGTTCGGTCGCCCTTGATGCGCACTTTTTGATACGTTAAGCGTGTGTCTGAGAATCCCAGCTTCCTACTTCCCCCTTCCCGGGTCTCCAATATCCCCCTCTGAGAACTCCACGCTTCTCTCTTCCCTTTGTAAACCTGTGTTTCCTTTGTATGCTGCTTCCTTTGTATCCCTATTTAGACTGCACATATAAGAGATAGCCTGGGATTTGTGCCTTGCTGCCTCTAATTTACCAGAATGAGTGAGATCATCGACTGCTCCATCCATGCTGCTGCAAATAGTATGAGATCATTTTGTTCTGTGGATGAGTGGTAGTCGAGGGAATGTAGGTAGCAGAACAGCTTTCTGCATTCACCCCGCGCTCGACATGTCGTTCCTTTGTATGTCTTGGCTGTGGTAAAGGGTACCACAACGACCGCTGGGGTGCAAGTGCTTCCTTCCAATGATGCTGGTCTCTGGTTATACGACCTGCAGCGTGTGTGCGGAATCTCGGGGTCCCTCCAGTGTTTAGTTTGGTAAGGAACTTGCCTACTGACCTTCATACCGGCTGTTACCAATTTACGATCCCGGCAACAGCAATGGTAGGCTTCCCTTTTGGGCATGCCCTCTTGAGCACTTAACGCTTTTAGCGTTTGTGAGGACTGCAGCCAGGGAAACCCTCGCCTAGCTTCCTTTGCACTCTCTAATCATGACAGATCCTGAGCATCTTTTCATTTGAATGTGCTGTTTTCTAAAACGCGGGTGAGTACCACTGAGGTCTTGAAAGGTTTCTGCCTGAGAGTCGGCCGTGCTTTGAATTCACTTCAGATTACCTAGCCCAGGATAATTCTTGAGGGCAGGGCTGCGTTTGCAAAGAGGCAGGCCGCAGGCATTGTGAATGATAGGTGCCCTTCGGCACGGTTTGTAAGGTTGTTACGGCAGTGTGCCACAAGGCGGCAGCACTACTCCGTGTCCTCTCTGGTAACTTGGGGAAACAAAGCCTTAGCGGGGGTCCCGGTGTTGGACGGGACATGGGGAGTCGAACGTGGCTAAACACACACCCCAGGGCTTGTGTATCCTCGCCTCCTGCCCCTTAACCTGCACTGCCGCACCCCAGGCGTATCGCAAGACTTGTAAGTGGGCTACTCGGTGGGTGCCGTGCTTCGCAGGTGGGGCGACTCTAACGAAGTGGGCTGGAGGTGGGGACCTGCCTAGCAGGAGCCGTGGAGAGCCGGTTTCCTCACAGCTCTTCCCACTCAGCTGCTCCACCGTCACTTGGGTACACCAGGATTTGCTTACCCGTAGGAGGGCCACGTTGGACCGGGAGACTGTGGTACCACGCAGGGGAGAATGGACACTAGAGGTCCGAGGGGTCGCTGGTCAGGTGGCACGTCCTCCTCCCTTGCTCCCTCAGCAGCAGCATACTCCAGCCTTGGGACCCAGGCCCGCCGAGGCTCCAGGGGTGTGACTCCAACCGATAACGTCGCAGAGGCCTGAGGTAACAGAGGAAAAGCATTTCTTAACCCCTTCCTTGCCTTGTCTTTGAATACTCCTTTTCCCTTTCAGCATAGTTAATAAACAACGTTGCGTCTGTTTGAGTTCTACAGCCCCTTGATGCAATTATAATCGGAGCTGTCCCTGGAGCGTTTCGGGTTCTTTGCCCTGTCAGTTTATTGAGGAAAGTTTTGTGGCGCTCCCTATGCTTTCGGTTGGGTCGCCCTTGATGAGCACTTTTTGATACGTTAAGCGTGTGTCTGAGAATCCCAGCTTCCTACTTCCCCCTTCCCGGGTCTCCAATATCCCCCTCTGAGAACTCCACGCTTCTCTCTTCCCTTTGTAAACCTGTGTTTCCTTTGTATGCTGCTTCCTTTGTATCCCTATTTAGACTGCACATATAAGAGATAGCCTGGGATTTGTGCCTTGCTGCCTCTAATTTACCAGAATTAGTGAGATCATCGACTGCTCCATCCATGCTGCTGCAAATAGTATGAGATCATTTTGTTCTGTGGATGAGTGGTAGTCGAGGGAATGTAGGTAGCAGAACAGCTTTCTGCATTCACCCCGCGCTCGACATGTCGTTCCTTTGTATGTCTTGGCTGTGGTAAAGGGTACCACAACGACCGCTGGGGTGCAAGTGCTTCCTTCCAATGATGCTGGTCTCTGGTTATACGACCTGCAGCGTGTGTGCCGAATCTCGGGGTCCCTCCAGTGTTTAGTTTGGTAAGGAACTTGCCTACTGACCTTCATACCGGCTGTTACCAATTTACGATCCCGGCAACAGCAATGGTAGGCTTCCCTTTTGGGCATGCCCTCTTGAGCACTTAACGCTTTTAGCGTTGGTGAGGACTGCAGCCAGGGAAACCCTCGCCTAGCTTCCTTTGCACTCTCTAATCATGACAGATCCTGAGCATCTTTTCATTTGAATGTGCTGTTTTCTAAAACGCGGGTGAGTACCACTGAGGTCTTGAAAGGTTTCTGCCTGAGAGTCGGCCCTGCTTTGAATTCACTTCAGATTACCTAGCCCAGGATATTTCTTGAGGGCAGGGCTGCGTTTGCAAAGCGGCAGGCCGCAGGCATTGTGAATGATAGGTGCCCTTCGGCACGGTTTGTAAGGTTGTTACGGCAGTGTGCCACAAGGCGGCAGCACTACTCCGTGTCCTCTCTGGTAACTTGGGGAAACAAAGCCTTAGCGGGGGTCCCGGTGTTGGACGGGACATGGGGAGTCGAACGTGGCTAAACACACACCCCAGGGCTTGTGTATCCTCGCCTCCTGCCCCTTAACCTGCACTGCCCCACCCCAGGCGTATCGCAAGACTTGTATGTGGGCTACTCGGTGGGTGCCGTGCTTCGCAGGTGGGGCGGCTGTAACGAAGTGGGCTGGAGGTGGGGACCTGCCTAGCAGGAGCCGTGGAGAGCCGGTTTCCTCACAGCTCTTCCCTCTCAGCTGCTCCACCGTCACTTGGGTACACCAGGCTTTGCTTACCCGTAGGAGGGCCACGTTGGACCGGGAGACTGTGGTACCACGCAGGGGAGAATGGGCACTAGAGGTCCGAGGGGTCGCTGGTCAGGTGGCACGTCCTCCTCCCTTGCTCCCTCAGCAGCAGCATACTCCAGCCTTGGGACCCAGGCCCGCCGAGGCTCCAGGGGTGTGACTCCAGCCGATGACGTCGCAGAGGCCTGAGGTAACAGAGGAAAGGCATTTCTTAACCCCTTCCTTGCCTTGTCTTTGAATACTCCTTTTCCCTTTCAGCATAGTTAATAAACAACGTTGCGTCTGTTTGAGTTCTACAGCCCCTTGATGCAATTATAATCGGAGCTGTCCCTGGAGCGTTTCGGGTTCTTTGCCCTGTCAGTTTATTGAGGAAAGTTTTGTAGCGCTCCCTATGCTTTCGGTTCGGTCGCCCTTGATGCGCACTTTTTGATACGTTAAGCGTGTGTCTGAGAATCCCAGCTTCCTACTTCCCCCTTCCCGGGTCTCCAATATCCCCCCTCTGAGAACTCCACGCTTCTCTCTTCCCTTTGTAAACCTGTGTTTCCTTTGTATGCTGCTTCCTTTGTATCCCTATTTAGACTGCACATATAAGAGATAGCCTGGGATTTGTGCCTTGCTGCCTCTAATTTACCAGAATTAGTGAGATCATCGACTGCTCCATCCATGCTGCTGCAAATAGTATGAGATCATTTTGTTCTGTGGATGAGTGGTAGTCGAGGGAATGTAGGTAGCAGAACAGCTTTCTGCATTCACCCCGCGCTCGACATGTCGTTCCTTTGTATGTCTTGGCTGTGGTAAAGGGTACCACAACGACCGCTGGGGTGCAAGTGCTTCCTTCCAATGATGCTGGTCTCTGGTTATACGACCTGCAGCGTGTGTGCCGAATCTCGGGGTCCCTCCAGTGTTTAGTTTGGTAAGGAACTTGCCTACTGACCTTCATACCGGCTGTTACCAATTTACGATCCCGGCAACAGCAATGGTAGGCTTCCCTTTTGGGCATGCCCTCTTGAGCACTTAACGCTTTTAGCGTTTGTGAGGACTGCAGCCAGGGAAACCCTCGCCTAGCTTCCTTTGCACTCTCTAATCATGACAGATCCTGAGCATCTTTTCATTTGAATGTGCTGTTTTCTAAAACGCGGGTGAGTACCACTGAGGTCTTGAAAGGTTTCTGCCTGAGAGTCGGCCGTGCTTTGAATTCACTTCAGATTACCTAGCCCAGGATAATTCTTGAGGGCAGGGCTGCGTTTGCAAAGAGGCAGGCCGCAGGCATTGTGAATGATAGGTGCCCTTCGGCACGGTTTGTAAGGTTGTTACGGCAGTGTGCCACAAGGCGGCAGCACTACTCCGTGTCCTCTCTGGTAACTTGGGGAAACAAAGCCTTAGCGGGGGTCCCGGTGTTGGACGGGACATGGGGAGTCGAACGTGGCTAAACACACACCCCAGGGCTTGTGTATCCTCGCCTCCTGCCCCTTAACCTGCACTGCCGCACCCCAGGCGTATCGCAAGACTTGTAAGTGGGCTACTCGGTGGGTGCCGTGCTTCGCAGGTGGGGCGACTCTAACGAAGTGGGCTGGAGGTGGGGACCTGCCTAGCAGGAGCCGTGGAGAGCCGGTTTCCTCACAGCTCTTCCCACTCAGCTGCTCCACCGTCACTTGGGTACACCAGGATTTGCTTACCCGTAGGAGGGCCACGTTGGACCGGGAGACTGTGGTACCACGCAGGGGAGAATGGACACTAGAGGTCCGAGGGGTCGCTGGTCAGGTGGCACGTCCTCCTCCCTTGCTCCCTCAGCAGCAGCATACTCCAGCCTTGGGACCCAGGCCCGCCGAGGCTCCAGGGGTGTGACTCCAACCGATAACGTCGCAGAGGCCTGAGGTAACAGAGGAAAAGCATTTCTTAACCCCTTCCTTGCCTTGTCTTTGAATACTCCTTTTCCCTTTCAGCATAGTTAATAAACAACGTTGCGTCTGTTTGAGTTCTACAGCCCCTTGATGCAATTATAATCGGAGCTGTCCCTGGAGCGTTTCGGGTTCTTTGCCCTGTCAGTTTATTGAGGAAAGTTTTGTGGCGCTCCCTATGCTTTCGGTTGGGTCGCCCTTGATGAGCACTTTTTGATACGTTAAGCGTGTGTCTGAGAATCCCAGCTTCCTACTTCCCCCTTCCCGGGTCTCCAATATCCCCCTCTGAGAACTCCACGCTTCTCTCTTCCCTTTGTAAACCTGTGTTTCCTTTGTATGCTGCTTCCTTTGTATCCCTATTTAGACTGCACATATAAGAGATAGCCTGGGATTTGTGCCTTGCTGCCTCTAATTTACCAGAATTAGTGAGATCATCGACTGCTCCATCCATGCTGCTGCAAATAGTATGAGATCATTTTGTTCTGTGGATGAGTGGTAGTCGAGGGAATGTAGGTAGCAGAACAGCTTTCTGCATTCACCCCGCGCTCGACATGTCGTTCCTTTGTATGTCTTGGCTGTGGTAAAGGGTACCACAACGACCGCTGGGGTGCAAGTGCTTCCTTCCAATGATGCTGGTCTCTGGTTATACGACCTGCAGCGTGTGTGCCGAATCTCGGGGTCCCTCCAGTGTTTAGTTTGGTAAGGAACTTGCCTACTGACCTTCATACCGGCTGTTACCAATTTACGATCCCGGCAACAGCAATGGTAGGCTTCCCTTTTGGGCATGCCCTCTTGAGCACTTAACGCTTTTAGCGTTGGTGAGGACTGCAGCCAGGGAAACCCTCGCCTAGCTTCCTTTGCACTCTCTAATCATGACAGATCCTGAGCATCTTTTCATTTGAATGTGCTGTTTTCTAAAACGCGGGTGAGTACCACTGAGGTCTTGAAAGGTTTCTGCCTGAGAGTCGGCCCTGCTTTGAATTCACTTCAGATTACCTAGCCCAGGATATTTCTTGAGGGCAGGGCTGCGTTTGCAAAGCGGCAGGCCGCAGGCATTGTGAATGATAGGTGCCCTTCGGCACGGTTTGTAAGGTTGTTACGGCAGTGTGCCACAAGGCGGCAGCACTACTCCGTGTCCTCTCTGGTAACTTGGGGAAACAAAGCCTTAGCGGGGGTCCCGGTGTTGGACGGGACATGGGGAGTCGAACGTGGCTAAACACACACCCCAGGGCTTGTGTATCCTCGCCTCCTGCCCCTTAACCTGCACTGCCCCACCCCAGGCGTATCGCAAGACTTGTAAGTGGGCTACTCGGTGGGTGCCGTGCTTCGCAGGTGGGGCGGCTGTAACGAAGTGGGCTGGAGGTGGGGACCTGCCTAGCAGGAGCCGTGGAGAGCCGGTTTCCTCACAGCTCTTCCCTCTCAGCTGCTCCACCGTCACTTGGGTACACCAGGCTTTGCTTACCCGTAGGAGGGCCACGTTGGACCGGGAGACTGTGGTACCACGCAGGGGAGAATGGGCACTAGAGGTCCGAGGGGTCGCTGGTCAGGTGGCACGTCCTCCTCCCTTGCTCCCTCAGCAGCAGCATACTCCAGCCTTGGGACCCAGGCCCGCTGAGGCTCCAGGGGTGTGACTCCAGCCGATGACGTCGCAGAGGCCTGAGGTAACAGAGGAAAGGCATTTCTTAACCCCTTCCTTGCCTTGTCTTTGAATACTCCTTTTCCCTTTCAGCATAGTTAATAAACAACGTTGCGTCTGTTTGAGTTCTACAGCCCCTTGATGCAATTATAATCGGAGCTGTCCCTGGAGCGTTTCGGGTTCTTTGCCCTGTCAGTTTATTGAGGAAAGTTTTGTAGCGCTCCCTATGCTTTCGGTTCGGTCGCCCTTGATGCGCACTTTTTGATACGTTAAGCGTGTGTCTGAGAATCCCAGCTTCCTACTTCCCCCTTCCCGGGTCTCCAATATCCCCCTCTGAGAACTCCACGCTTCTCTCTTCCCTTTGTAAACCTGTGTTTCCTTTGTATGCTGCTTCCTTTGTATCCCTATTTAGACTGCACATATAAGAGATAGCCTGGGATTTGTGCCTTGCTGCCTCTAATTTACCAGAATTAGTGAGATCATCGACTGCTCCATCCATGCTGCTGCAAATAGTATGAGATCATTTTGTTCTGTGGATGAGTGGTAGTCGAGGGAATGTAGGTAGCAGAACAGCTTTCTGCATTCACCCCGCGCTCGACATGTCGTTCCTTTGTATGTCTTGGCTGTGGTAAAGGGTACCACAACGACCGCTGGGGTGCAAGTGCTTCCTTCCAATGATGCTGGTCTCTGGTTATACGACCTGCAGCGTGTGTGCCGAATCTCGGGGTCCCTCCAGTGTTTAGTTTGGTAAGGAACTTGCCTACTGACCTTCATACCGGCTGTTACCAATTTACGATCCCGGCAACAGCAATGGTAGGCTTCCCTTTTGGGCATGCCCTCTTGAGCACTTAACGCTTTTAGCGTTTGTGAGGACTGCAGCCAGGGAAACCCTCGCCTAGCTTCCTTTGCACTCTCTAATCATGACAGATCCTGAGCATCTTTTCATTTGAATGTGCTGTTTTCTAAAACGCGGGTGAGTACCACTGAGGTCTTGAAAGGTTTCTGCCTGAGAGTCGGCCGTGCTTTGAATTCACTTCAGATTACCTAGCCCAGGATAATTCTTGAGGGCAGGGCTGCGTTTGCAAAGAGGCAGGCCGCAGGCATTGTGAATGATAGGTGCCCTTCGGCACGGTTTGTAAGGTTGTTACGGCAGTGTGCCACAAGGCGGCAGCACTACTCCGTGTCCTCTCTGGTAACTTGGGGAAACAAAGCCTTAGCGGGGGTCCCGGTGTTGGACGGGACATGGGGAGTCGAACGTGGCTAAACACACACCCCAGGGCTTGTGTATCCTCGCCTCCTGCCCCTTAACCTGCACTGCCGCACCCCAGGCGTATCGCAAGACTTGTAAGTGGGCTACTCGGTGGGTGCCGTGCTTCGCAGGTGGGGCGACTCTAACGAAGTGGGCTGGAGGTGGGGACCTGCCTAGCAGGAGCCGTGGAGAGCCGGTTTCCTCACAGCTCTTCCCACTCAGCTGCTCCACCGTCACTTGGGTACACCAGGATTTGCTTACCCGTAGGAGGGCCACGTTGGACCGGGAGACTGTGGTACCACGCAGGGGAGAATGGACACTAGAGGTCCGAGGGGTCGCTGGTCAGGTGGCACGTCCTCCTCCCTTGCTCCCTCAGCAGCAGCATACTCCAGCCTTGGGACCCAGGCCCGCCGAGGCTCCAGGGGTGTGACTCCAACCGATAACGTCGCAGAGGCCTGAGGTAACAGAGGAAAAGCATTTCTTAACCCCTTCCTTGCCTTGTCTTTGAATACTCCTTTTCCCTTTCAGCATAGTTAATAAACAACGTTGCGTCTGTTTGAGTTCTACAGCCCCTTGATGCAATTATAATCGGAGCTGTCCCTGGAGCGTTTCGGGTTCTTTGCCCTGTCAGTTTATTGAGGAAAGTTTTGTGGCGCTCCCTATGCTTTCGGTTGGGTCGCCCTTGATGAGCACTTTTTGATACGTTAAGCGTGTGTCTGAGAATCCCAGCTTCCTACTTCCCCCTTCCCGGGTCTCCAATATCCCCCTCTGAGAACTCCACGCTTCTCTCTTCCCTTTGTAAACCTGTGTTTCCTTTGTATGCTGCTTCCTTTGTATCCCTATTTAGACTGCACATATAAGAGATAGCCTGGGATTTGTGCCTTGCTGCCTCTAATTTACCAGAATTAGTGAGATCATCGACTGCTCCATCCATGCTGCTGCAAATAGTATGAGATCATTTTGTTCTGTGGATGAGTGGTAGTCGAGGGAATGTAGGTAGCAGAACAGCTTTCTGCATTCACCCCGCGCTCGACATGTCGTTCCTTTGTATGTCTTGGCTGTGGTAAAGGGTACCACAACGACCGCTGGGGTGCAAGTGCTTCCTTCCAATGATGCTGGTCTCTGGTTATACGACCTGCAGCGTGTGTGCCGAATCTCGGGGTCCCTCCAGTGTTTAGTTTGGTAAGGAACTTGCCTACTGACCTTCATACCGGCTGTTACCAATTTACGATCCCGGCAACAGCAATGGTAGGCTTCCCTTTTGGGCATGCCCTCTTGAGCACTTAACGCTTTTAGCGTTGGTGAGGACTGCAGCCAGGGAAACCCTCGCCTAGCTTCCTTTGCACTCTCTAATCATGACAGATCCTGAGCATCTTTTCATTTGAATGTGCTGTTTTCTAAAACGCGGGTGAGTACCACTGAGGTCTTGAAAGGTTTCTGCCTGAGAGTCGGCCCTGCTTTGAATTCACTTCAGATTACCTAGCCCAGGATATTTCTTGAGGGCAGGGCTGCGTTTGCAAAGCGGCAGGCCGCAGGCATTGTGAATGATAGGTGCCCTTCGGCACGGTTTGTAAGGTTGTTACGGCAGTGTGCCACAAGGCGGCAGCACTACTCCGTGTCCTCTCTGGTAACTTGGGGAAACAAAGCCTTAGCGGGGGTCCCGGTGTTGGACGGGACATGGGGAGTCGAACGTGGCTAAACACACACCCCAGGGCTTGTGTATCCTCGCCTCCTGCCCCTTAACCTGCACTGCCCCACCCCAGGCATATCGCAAGACTTGTAAGTGGGCTACTCGGTGGGTGCCGTGCTTCGCAGGTGGGGCGGCTGTAACGAAGTGGGCTGGAGGTGGGGACCTGCCTAGCAGGAGCCGTGGAGAGCCGGTTTCCTCACAGCTCTTCCCTCTCAGCTGCTCCACCGTCACTTGGGTACACCAGGCTTTGCTTACCCGTAGGAGGGCCACGTTGGACCGGGAGACTGTGGTACCACGCAGGGGAGAATGGGCACTAGAGGTCCGAGGGGTCGCTGGTCAGGTGGCACGTCCTCCTCCCTTGCTCCCTCAGCAGCAGCATACTCCAGCCTTGGGACCCAGGCCCGCCGAGGCTCCAGGGGTGTGACTCCAGCCGATGACGTCGCAGAGGCCTGAGGTAACAGAGGAAAGGCATTTCTTAACCCCTTCCTTGCCTTGTCTTTGAATACTCCTTTTCCCTTTCAGCATAGTTAATAAACAACGTTGCGTCTGTTTGAGTTCTACAGCCCCTTGATGCAATTATAATCGGAGCTGTCCCTGGAGCGTTTCGGGTTCTTTGCCCTGTCAGTTTATTGAGGAAAGTTTTGTAGCGCTCCCTATGCTTTCGGTTCGGTCGCCCTTGATGCGCACTTTTTGATACGTTAAGCGTGTGTCTGAGAATCCCAGCTTCCTACTTCCCCCTTCCCGGGTCTCCAATATCCCCCTCTGAGAACTCCACGCTTCTCTCTTCCCTTTGTAAACCTGTGTTTCCTTTGTATGCTGCTTCCTTTGTATCCCTATTTAGACTGCACATATAAGAGATAGCCTGGGATTTGTGCCTTGCTGCCTCTAATTTACCAGAATTAGTGAGATCATCGACTGCTCCATCCATGCTGCTGCAAATAGTATGAGATCATTTTGTTCTGTGGATGAGTGGTAGTCGAGGGAATGTAGGTAGCAGAACAGCTTTCTGCATTCACCCCGCGCTCGACATGTCGTTCCTTTGTATGTCTTGGCTGTGGTAAAGGGTACCACAACGACCGCTGGGGTGCAAGTGCTTCCTTCCAATGATGCTGGTCTCTGGTTATACGACCTGCAGCGTGTGTGCCGAATCTCGGGGTCCCTCCAGTGTTTAGTTTGGTAAGGAACTTGCCTACTGACCTTCATACCGGCTGTTACCAATTTACGATCCCGGCAACAGCAATGGTAGGCTTCCCTTTTGGGCATGCCCTCTTGAGCACTTAACGCTTTTAGCGTTTGTGAGGACTGCAGCCAGGGAAACCCTCGCCTAGCTTCCTTTGCACTCTCTAATCATGACAGATCCTGAGCATCTTTTCATTTGAATGTGCTGTTTTCTAAAACGCGGGTGAGTACCACTGAGGTCTTGAAAGGTTTCTGCCTGAGAGTCGGCCGTGCTTTGAATTCACTTCAGATTACCTAGCCCAGGATAATTCTTGAGGGCAGGGCTGCGTTTGCAAAGAGGCAGGCCGCAGGCATTGTGAATGATAGGTGCCCTTCGGCACGGTTTGTAAGGTTGTTACGGCAGTGTGCCACAAGGCGGCAGCACTACTCCGTGTCCTCTCTGGTAACTTGGGGAAACAAAGCCTTAGCGGGGGTCCCGGTGTTGGACGGGACATGGGGAGTCGAACGTGGCTAAACACACACCCCAGGGCTTGTGTATCCTCGCCTCCTGCCCCTTAACCTGCACTGCCGCACCCCAGGCGTATCGCAAGACTTGTAAGTGGGCTACTCGGTGGGTGCCGTGCTTCGCAGGTGGGGCGACTCTAACGAAGTGGGCTGGAGGTGGGGACCTGCCTAGCAGGAGCCGTGGAGAGCCGGTTTCCTCACAGCTCTTCCCACTCAGCTGCTCCACCGTCACTTGGGTACACCAGGATTTGCTTACCCGTAGGAGGGCCACGTTGGACCGGGAGACTGTGGTACCACGCAGGGGAGAATGGACACTAGAGGTCCGAGGGGTCGCTGGTCAGGTGGCACGTCCTCCTCCCTTGCTCCCTCAGCAGCAGCATACTCCAGCCTTGGGACCCAGGCCCGCCGAGGCTCCAGGGGTGTGACTCCAACCGATAACGTCGCAGAGGCCTGAGGTAACAGAGGAAAAGCATTTCTTAACCCCTTCCTTGCCTTGTCTTTGAATACTCCTTTTCCCTTTCAGCATAGTTAATAAACAACGTTGCGTCTGTTTGAGTTCTACAGCCCCTTGATGCAATTATAATCGGAGCTGTCCCTGGAGCGTTTCGGGTTCTTTGCCCTGTCAGTTTATTGAGGAAAGTTTTGTGGCGCTCCCTATGCTTTCGGTTGGGTCGCCCTTGATGAGCACTTTTTGATACGTTAAGCGTGTGTCTGAGAATCCCAGCTTCCTACTTCCCCCTTCCCGGGTCTCCAATATCCCCCTCTGAGAACTCCACGCTTCTCTCTTCCCTTTGTAAACCTGTGTTTCCTTTGTATGCTGCTTCCTTTGTATCCCTATTTAGACTGCACATATAAGAGATAGCCTGGGATTTGTGCCTTGCTGCCTCTAATTTACCAGAATTAGTGAGATCATCGACTGCTCCATCCATGCTGCTGCAAATAGTATGAGATCATTTTGTTCTGTGGATGAGTGGTAGTCGAGGGAATGTAGGTAGCAGAACAGCTTTCTGCATTCACCCCGCGCTCGACATGTCGTTCCTTTGTATGTCTTGGCTGTGGTAAAGGGTACCACAACGACCGCTGGGGTGCAAGTGCTTCCTTCCAATGATGCTGGTCTCTGGTTATACGACCTGCAGCGTGTGTGCCGAATCTCGGGGTCCCTCCAGTGTTTAGTTTGGTAAGGAACTTGCCTACTGACCTTCATACCGGCTGTTACCAATTTACGATCCCGGCAACAGCAATGGTAGGCTTCCCTTTTGGGCATGCCCTCTTGAGCACTTAACGCTTTTAGCGTTGGTGAGGACTGCAGCCAGGGAAACCCTCGCCTAGCTTCCTTTGCACTCTCTAATCATGACAGATCCTGAGCATCTTTTCATTTGAATGTGCTGTTTTCTAAAACGCGGGTGAGTACCACTGAGGTCTTGAAAGGTTTCTGCCTGAGAGTCGGCCCTGCTTTGAATTCACTTCAGATTACCTAGCCCAGGATATTTCTTGAGGGCAGGGCTGCGTTTGCAAAGCGGCAGGCCGCAGGCATTGTGAATGATAGGTGCCCTTCGGCACGGTTTGTAAGGTTGTTACGGCAGTGTGCCACAAGGCGGCAGCACTACTCCGTGTCCTCTCTGGTAACTTGGGGAAACAAAGCCTTAGCGGGGGTCCCGGTGTTGGACGGGACATGGGGAGTCGAACGTGGCTAAACACACACCCCAGGGCTTGTGTATCCTCGCCTCCTGCCCCTTAACCTGCACTGCCCCACCCCAGGCATATCGCAAGACTTGTAAGTGGGCTACTCGGTGGGTGCCGTGCTTCGCAGGTGGGGCGGCTGTAACGAAGTGGGCTGGAGGTGGGGACCTGCCTAGCAGGAGCCGTGGAGAGCCGGTTTCCTCACAGCTCTTCCCTCTCAGCTGCTCCACCGTCACTTGGGTACACCAGGCTTTGCTTACCCGTAGGAGGGCCACGTTGGACCGGGAGACTGTGGTACCACGCAGGGGAGAATGGGCACTAGAGGTCCGAGGGGTCGCTGGTCAGGTGGCACGTCCTCCTCCCTTGCTCCCTCAGCAGCAGCATACTCCAGCCTTGGGACCCAGGCCCGCCGAGGCTCCAGGGGTGTGACTCCAGCCGATGACGTCGCAGAGGCCTGAGGTAACAGAGGAAAGGCATTTCTTAACCCCTTCCTTGCCTTGTCTTTGAATACTCCTTTTCCCTTTCAGCATAGTTAATAAACAACGTTGCGTCTGTTTGAGTTCTACAGCCCCTTGATGCAATTATAATCGGAGCTGTCCCTGGAGCGTTTCGGGTTCTTTGCCCTGTCAGTTTATTGAGGAAAGTTTTGTAGCGCTCCCTATGCTTTCGGTTGGGTCGCCCTTGATGAGCACTTTTTGATACGTTAAGCGTGTGTCTGAGAATCCCAGCTTCCTACTTCCCCCTTCCCGGGTCTCCAATATCCCCCTCTGAGAACTCCACGCTTCTCTCTTCCCTTTGTAAACCTGTGTTTCCTTTGTATGCTGCTTCCTTTGTATCCCTATTTAGACTGCACATATAAGAGATAGCCTGGGATTTGTGCCTTGCTGCCTCTAATTTACCAGAATTAGTGAGATCATCGACTGCTCCATCCATGCTGCTGCAAATAGTATGAGATCATTTTGTTCTGTGGATGAGTGGTAGTCGAGGGAATGTAGGTAGCAGAACAGCTTTCTGCATTCACCCCGCGCTCGACATGTCGTTCCTTTGTATGTCTTGGCTGTGGTAAAGGGTACCACAACGACCGCTGGGGTGCAAGTGCTTCCTTCCAATGATGCTAGTCTCTGGTTATACGACCTGCAGCGTGTGTGCCGAATCTCGGGGTCCCTCCAGTGTTTAGTTTGGTAAGGAACTTGCCTACTGACCTTCATACCGGCTGTTACCAATTTACGATCCCGGCAACAGCAATGGTAGGCTTCCCTTTTGGGCATGCCCTCTTGAGCACTTAACGCTTTTAGCGTTTGTGAGGACTGCAGCCAGGGAAACCCTCGCCTAGCTTCCTTTGCACTCTCTAATCATGACAGATCCTGAGCATCTTTTCATTTGAATGTGCTGTTTTCTAAAACGCGGGTGAGCACCACTGAGGTCTTGAAAGGTTTCTGCCTGAGAGTCGGCCCTGCTTTGAATTCACTTCAGATTACCTAGCCCAGGATATTTCTTGAGGGCAGGGCTGCGTTTGCAAAGCGGCAGGCCGCAGGCATTGTGAATGATAGGTGCCCTTCGGCACGGTTTGTAAGGTTGTTACGGCAGTGTGCCACAAGGCGGCAGCACTACTCCGTGTCCTCTCTGGTAACTTGGGGAAACAAAGCCTTAGCGGGGGTCCCGGTGTTGGACGGGACATGGGGAGTCGAACGTGGCTAAACACACACCCCAGGGCTTGTGTATCCTCGCCTCCTGCCCCTTAACCTGCACTGCCGCACCCCAGGCGTATCGCAAGACTTGTAAGTGGGCTACTCGGTGGGTGCCGTGCTTCGCAGGTGGGGCGACTCTAACGAAGTGGGCTGGAGGTGGGGACCTGCCTAGCAGGAGCCGTGGAGAGCCGGTTTCCTCACAGCTCTTCCCTCTCAGCTGCTCCACCGTCACTTGGGTACACCAGGCTTTGCTTACCCGTAGGAGGGCCACGTTGGACCGGGAGACTGTGGTACCACGCAGGGGAGAATGGGCACTAGAGGTCCGAGGGGTCGCTGGTCAGGTGGCACGTCCTCCTCCCTTGCTCCCTCAGCAGCAGCATACTCCAGCCTTGGGACCCAGGCCCGCCGAGGCTCCAGGGGTGTGACTCCAGCCGATGACGTCGCAGAGGCCTGAGGTAACAGAGGAAAGGCATTTCTTAACCCCTTCCTTGCCTTGTCTTTGAATACTCCTTTTCCCTTTCAGCATAGTTAATAAACAACGTTGCGTCTGTTTGAGTTCTACAGCCCCTTGATGCAATTATAATCGGAGCTGTCCCTGGAGCGTTTCGGGTTCTTTGCCCTGTCAGTTTATTGAGGAAAGTTTTGTAGCGCTCCCTATGCTTTCGGTTGGGTCGCCCTTGATGAGCACTTTTTGATACGTTAAGCGTGTGTCTGAGAATCCCAGCTTCCTACTTCCCCCTTCCCGGGTCTCCAATATCCCCCTCTGAGAACTCCACGCTTCTCTCTTCCCTTTGTAAACCTGTGTTTCCTTTGTATGCTGCTTCCTTTGTATCCCTATTTAGACTGCACATATAAGAGATAGCCTGGGATTTGTGCCTTGCTGCCTCTAATTTACCAGAATTAGTGAGATCATCGACTGCTCCATCCATGCTGCTGCAAATAGTATGAGATCATTTTGTTCTGTGGATGAGTGGTAGTCGAGGGAATGTAGGTAGCAGAACAGCTTTCTGCATTCACCCCGCGCTCGACATGTCGTTCCTTTGTATGTCTTGGCTGTGGTAAAGGGTACCACAACGACCGCTGGGGTGCAAGTGCTTCCTTCCAATGATGCTAGTCTCTGGTTATACGACCTGCAGCGTGTGTGCCGAATCTCGGGGTCCCTCCAGTGTTTAGTTTGGTAAGGAACTTGCCTACTGACCTTCATACCGGCTGTTACCAATTTACGATCCCGGCAACAGCAATGGTAGGCTTCCCTTTTGGGCATGCCCTCTTGAGCACTTAACGCTTTTAGCGTTTGTGAGGACTGCAGCCAGGGAAACCCTCGCCTAGCTTCCTTTGCACTCTCTAATCATGACAGATCCTGAGCATCTTTTCATTTGAATGTGCTGTTTTCTAAAACGCGGGTGAGCACCACTGAGGTCTTGAAAGGTTTCTGCCTGAGAGTCGGCCCTGCTTTGAATTCACTTCAGATTACCTAGCCCAGGATATTTCTTGAGGGCAGGGCTGCGTTTGCAAAGCGGCAGGCCGCAGGCATTGTGAATGATAGGTGCCCTTCGGCACGGTTTGTAAGGTTGTTACGGCAGTGTGCCACAAGGCGGCAGCACTACTCCGTGTCCTCTCTGGTAACTTGGGGAAACAAAGCCTTAGCGGGGGTCCCGGTGTTGGACGGGACATGGGGAGTCGAACGTGGCTAAACACACACCCCAGGGCTTGTGTATCCTCGCCTCCTGCCCCTTAACCTGCACTGCCGCACCCCAGGCGTATCGCAAGACTTGTAAGTGGGCTACTCGGTGGGTGCCGTGCTTCGCAGGTGGGGCGACTCTAACGAAGTGGGCTGGAGGTGGGGACCTGCCTAGCAGGAGCCGTGGAGAGCCGGTTTCCTCACAGCTCTTCCCTCTCAGCTGCTCCACCGTCACTTGGGTACACCAGGCTTTGCTTACCCGTAGGAGGGCCACGTTGGACCGGGAGACTGTGGTACCACGCAGGGGAGAATGGGCACTAGAGGTCCGAGGGGTCGCTGGTCAGGTGGCACGTCCTCCTCCCTTGCTCCCTCAGCAGCAGCATACTCCAGCCTTGGGACCCAGGCCCGCCGAGGCTCCAGGGGTGTGACTCCAGCCGATGACGTCGCAGAGGCCTGAGGTAACAGAGGAAAGGCATTTCTTAACCCCTTCCTTGCCTTGTCTTTGAATACTCCTTTTCCCTTTCAGCATAGTTAATAAACAACGTTGCGTCTGTTTGAGTTCTACAGCCCCTTGATGCAATTATAATCGGAGCTGTCCCTGGAGCGTTTCGGGTTCTTTGCCCTGTCAGTTTATTGAGGAAAGTTTTGTAGCGCTCCCTATGCTTTCGGTTGGGTCGCCCTTGATGAGCACTTTTTGATACGTTAAGCGTGTGTCTGAGAATCCCAGCTTCCTACTTCCCCCTTCCCGGGTCTCCAATATCCCCCTCTGAGAACTCCACGCTTCTCTCTTCCCTTTGTAAACCTGTGTTTCCTTTGTATGCTGCTTCCTTTGTATCCCTATTTAGACTGCACATATAAGAGATAGCCTGGGATTTGTGCCTTGCTGCCTCTAATTTACCAGAATTAGTGAGATCATCGACTGCTCCATCCATGCTGCTGCAAATAGTATGAGATCATTTTGTTCTGTGGATGAGTGGTAGTCGAGGGAATGTAGGTAGCAGAACAGCTTTCTGCATTCACCCCGCGCTCGACATGTCGTTCCTTTGTATGTCTTGGCTGTGGTAAAGGGTACCACAACGACCGCTGGGGTGCAAGTGCTTCCTTCCAATGATGCTAGTCTCTGGTTATACGACCTGCAGCGTGTGTGCCGAATCTCGGGGTCCCTCCAGTGTTTAGTTTGGTAAGGAACTTGCCTACTGACCTTCATACCGGCTGTTACCAATTTACGATCCCGGCAACAGCAATGGTAGGCTTCCCTTTTGGGCATGCCCTCTTGAGCACTTAACGCTTTTAGCGTTTGTGAGGACTGCAGCCAGGGAAACCCTCGCCTAGCTTCCTTTGCACTCTCTAATCATGACAGATCCTGAGCATCTTTTCATTTGAATGTGCTGTTTTCTAAAACGCGGGTGAGCACCACTGAGGTCTTGAAAGGTTTCTGCCTGAGAGTCGGCCCTGCTTTGAATTCACTTCAGATTACCTAGCCCAGGATATTTCTTGAGGGCAGGGCTGCGTTTGCAAAGCGGCAGGCCGCAGGCATTGTGAATGATAGGTGCCCTTCGGCACGGTTTGTAAGGTTGTTACGGCAGTGTGCCACAAGGCGGCAGCACTACTCCGTGTCCTCTCTGGTAACTTGGGGAAACAAAGCCTTAGCGGGGGTCCCGGTGTTGGACGGGACATGGGGAGTCGAACGTGGCTAAACACACACCCCAGGGCTTGTGTATCCTCGCCTCCTGCCCCTTAACCTGCACTGCCGCACCCCAGGCGTATCGCAAGACTTGTAAGTGGGCTACTCGGTGGGTGCCGTGCTTCGCAGGTGGGGCGACTCTAACGAAGTGGGCTGGAGGTGGGGACCTGCCTAGCAGGAGCCGTGGAGAGCCGGTTTCCTCACAGCTCTTCCCTCTCAGCTGCTCCACCGTCACTTGGGTACACCAGGCTTTGCTTACCCGTAGGAGGGCCACGTTGGACCGGGAGACTGTGGTACCACGCAGGGGAGAATGGGCACTAGAGGTCCGAGGGGTCGCTGGTCAGGTGGCACGTCCTCCTCCCTTGCTCCCTCAGCAGCAGCATACTCCAGCCTTGGGACCCAGGCCCGCCGAGGCTCCAGGGGTGTGACTCCAGCCGATGACGTCGCAGAGGCCTGAGGTAACAGAGGAAAGGCATTTCTTAACCCCTTCCTTGCCTTGTCTTTGAATACTCCTTTTCCCTTTCAGCATAGTTAATAAACAACGTTGCGTCTGTTTGAGTTCTACAGCCCCTTGATGCAATTATAATCGGAGCTGTCCCTGGAGCGTTTCGGGTTCTTTGCCCTGTCAGTTTATTGAGGAAAGTTTTGTAGCGCTCCCTATGCTTTCGGTTGGGTCGCCCTTGATGAGCACTTTTTGATACGTTAAGCGTGTGTCTGAGAATCCCAGCTTCCTACTTCCCCCTTCCCGGGTCTCCAATATCCCCCTCTGAGAACTCCACGCTTCTCTCTTCCCTTTGTAAACCTGTGTTTCCTTTGTATGCTGCTTCCTTTGTATCCCTATTTAGACTGCACATATAAGAGATAGCCTGGGATTTGTGCCTTGCTGCCTCTAATTTACCAGAATTAGTGAGATCATCGACTGCTCCATCCATGCTGCTGCAAATAGTATGAGATCATTTTGTTCTGTGGATGAGTGGTAGTCGAGGGAATGTAGGTAGCAGAACAGCTTTCTGCATTCACCCCGCGCTCGACATGTCGTTCCTTTGTATGTCTTGGCTGTGGTAAAGGGTACCACAACGACCGCTGGGGTGCAAGTGCTTCCTTCCAATGATGCTAGTCTCTGGTTATACGACCTGCAGCGTGTGTGCCGAATCTCGGGGTCCCTCCAGTGTTTAGTTTGGTAAGGAACTTGCCTACTGACCTTCATACCGGCTGTTACCAATTTACGATCCCGGCAACAGCAATGGTAGGCTTCCCTTTTGGGCATGCCCTCTTGAGCACTTAACGCTTTTAGCGTTTGTGAGGACTGCAGCCAGGGAAACCCTCGCCTAGCTTCCTTTGCACTCTCTAATCATGACAGATCCTGAGCATCTTTTCATTTGAATGTGCTGTTTTCTAAAACGCGGGTGAGTACCACTGAGGTCTTGAAAGGTTTCTGCCTGAGAGTCGGCCCTGCTTTGAATTCACTTCAGATTACCTAGCCCAGGATATTTCTTGAGGGCAGGGCTGCGTTTGCAAAGCGGCAGGCCGCAGGCATTGTGAATGATAGGTGCCCTTCGGCACGGTTTGTAAGGTTGTTACGGCAGTGTGCCACAAGGCGGCAGCACTACTCCGTGTCCTCTCTGGTAACTTGGGGAAACAAAGCCTTAGCGGGGGTCCCGGTGTTGGACGGGACATGGGGAGTCGAACGTGGCTAAACACACACCCCAGGGCTTGTGTATCCTCGCCTCCTGCCCCTTAACCTGCACTGCCCCACCCCAGGCATATCGCAAGACTTGTAAGTGGGCTACTCGGTGGGTGCCGTGCTTCGCAGGTGGGGCGACTGTAACGAAGTGGGCTGGAGGTGGGGACCTGCCTAGCAGGAGCCGTGGAGAGCCGGTTTCCTCACAGCTCTTCCCTCTCAGCTGCTCCACCGTCACTTGGGTACACCAGGCTTTGCTTACCCGTAGGAGGGCCACGTTGGACCGGGAGACTGTGGTACCACGCAGGGGAGAATGGGCACTAGAGGTCCGAGGGGTCGCTGGTCAGGTGGCACGTCCTCCTCCCTTGCTCCCTCAGCAGCAGCATACTCCAGCCTTGGGACCCAGGCCCGCCGAGGCTCCAGGGGTGTGACTCCAGCCGATGACGTCGCAGAGGCCTGAGGTAACAGAGGAAAGGCATTTCTTAACCCCTTCCTTGCCTTGTCTTTGAATACTCCTTTTCCCTTTCAGCATAGTTAATAAACAACGTTGCGTCTGTTTGAGTTCTACAGCCCCTTGATGCAATTATAATCGGAGCTGTCCCTGGAGCGTTTCGGGTTCTTTGCCCTGTCAGTTTATTGAGGAAAGTTTTGTAGCGCTCCCTATGCTTTCGGTTGGGTCGCCCTTGATGAGCACTTTTTGATACGTTAAGCGTGTGTCTGAGAATCCCAGCTTCCTACTTCCCCCTTCCCGGGTCTCCAATATCCCCCTCTGAGAACTCCACGCTTCTCTCTTCCCTTTGTAAACCTGTGTTTCCTTTGTATGCTGCTTCCTTTGTATCCCTATTTAGACTGCACATATAAGAGATAGCCTGGGATTTGTGCCTTGCTGCCTCTAATTTACCAGAATTAGTGAGATCATCGACTGCTCCATCCATGCTGCTGCAAATAGTATGAGATCATTTTGTTCTGTGGATGAGTGGTAGTCGAGGGAATGTAGGTAGCAGAACAGCTTTCTGCATTCACCCCGCGCTCGACATGTCGTTCCTTTGTATGTCTTGGCTGTGGTAAAGGGTACCACAACGACCGCTGGGGTGCAAGTGCTTCCTTCCAATGATGCTAGTCTCTGGTTATACGACCTGCAGCGTGTGTGCCGAATCTCGGGGTCCCTCCAGTGTTTAGTTTGGTAAGGAACTTGCCTACTGACCTTCATACCGGCTGTTACCAATTTACGATCCCGGCAACAGCAATGGTAGGCTTCCCTTTTGGGCATGCCCTCTTGAGCACTTAACGCTTTTAGCGTTTGTGAGGACTGCAGCCAGGGAAACCCTCGCCTAGCTTCCTTTGCACTCTCTAATCATGACAGATCCTGAGCATCTTTTCATTTGAATGTGCTGTTTTCTAAAACGCGGGTGAGCACCACTGAGGTCTTGAAAGGTTTCTGCCTGAGAGTCGGCCCTGCTTTGAATTCACTTCAGATTACCTAGCCCAGGATAATTCTTGAGGGCAGGGCTGCGTTTGCAAAGCGGCAGGCCGCAGGCATTGTGAATGATAGGTGCCCTTCGGCACGGTTTGTAAGGTTGTTACGGCAGTGTGCCACAAGGCGGCAGCACTACTCCGTGTCCTCTCTGGTAACTTGGGGAAACAAAGCCTTAGCGGGGGTCCCGGTGTTGGACGGGACATGGGGAGTCGAACGTGGCTAAACACACACCCCAGGGCTTGTGTATCCTCGCCTCCTGCCCCTTAACCTGCACTGCCGCACCCCAGGCGTATCGCAAGACTTGTAAGTGGGCTACTCGGTGGGTGCCGTGCTTCGCAGGTGGGGCGACTCTAACGAAGTGGGCTGGAGGTGGGAACCTGCCTAGCAGGAGCCGTGGAGAGCCGGTTTCCTCACAGCTCTTCCCTCTCAGCTGCTCCACCGTCACTTGGGTACACCAGGCTTTGCTTACCCGTAGGAGGGCCACGTTGGACCGGGAGACTGTGGTACCACGCAGGGGAGAATGGGCACTAGAGGTCCGAGGGGTCGCTGGTCAGGTGGCACGTCCTCCTCCCTTGCTCCCTCAGCAGCAGCATACTCCAGCCTTGGGACCCAGGCCCGCCGAGGCTCCAGGGGTGTGACTCCAGCCGATGACGTCGCAGAGGCCTGAGGTAACAGAGGAAAGGCATTTCTTAACCCCTTCCTTGCCTTGTCTTTGAATACTCCTTTTCCCTTTCAGCATAGTTAATAAACAACGTTGCGTCTGTTTGAGTTCTACAGCGCCTTGATGCAATTATAATCGGAGCTGTCCCTGGAGCGTTTCGGGTTCTTTGCCCTGTCAGTTTATTGAGGAAAGTTTTGTGGCGCTCCCTATGCTTTCGGTTGGGTCGCCCTTGATGAGCACTTTTTGATACGTTAAGCGTGTGTCTGAGAATCCCAGCTTCCTACTTCCCCCTTCCCGGGTCTCCAATATCCCCCTCTGAGAACTCCACGCTTCTCTCTTCCCTTTGTAAACCTGTGTTTCCTTTGTATGCTGCTTCCTTTGTATCCCTATTTAGACTGCACATATAAGAGATAGCCTGGGATTTGTGCCTTGCTGCCTCTAATTTACCAGAATTAGTGAGATCATCGACTGCTCCATCCATGCTGCTGCAAATAGTATGAGATCATTTTGTTCTGTGGATGAGTGGTAGTCGAGGGAATGTAGGTAGCAGAACAGCTTTCTGCATTCACCCCGCGCTCGACATGTCGTTCCTTTGTATGTCTTGGCTGTGGTAAAGGGTACCACAACGACCGCTGGGGTGCAAGTGCTTCCTTCCAATGATGCTAGTCTCTGGTTATACGACCTGCAGCGTGTGTGCCGAATCTCGGGGTCCCTCCAGTGTTTAGTTTGGTAAGGAACTTGCCTACTGACCTTCATACCGGCTGTTACCAATTTACGATCCCGGCAACAGCAATGGTAGGCTTCCCTTTTGGGCATGCCCTCTTGAGCACTTAACGCTTTTAGCGTTTGTGAGGACTGCAGCCAGGGAAACCCTCGCCTAGCTTCCTTTGCACTCTCTAATCATGACAGATCCTGAGCATCTTTTCATTTGAATGTGCTGTTTTCTAAAACGCGGGTGAGTACCACTGAGGTCTTGAAAGGTTTCTGCCTGAGAGTCGGCCCTGCTTTGAATTCACTTCAGATTACCTAGCCCAGGATATTTCTTGAGGGCAGGGCTGCGTTTGCAAAGCGGCAGGCCGCAGGCATTGTGAATGATAGGTGCCCTTCGGCACGGTTTGTAAGGTTGTTACGGCAGTGTGCCACAAGGCGGCAGCACTACTCCGTGTCCTCTCTGGTAACTTGGGGAAACAAAGCCTTAGCGGGGGTCCCGGTGTTGGACGGGACATGGGGAGTCGAACGTGGCTAAACACACACCCCAGGGCTTGTGTATCCTCGCCTCCTGCCCCTTAACCTGCACTGCCGCACCCCAGGCGTATCGCAAGACTTGTAAGTGGGCTACTCGGTGGGTGCCGTGCTTCGCAGGTGGGGCGACTCTAACGAAGTGGGCTGGAGGTGGGGACCTGCCTAGCAGGAGCCGTGGAGAGCCGGTTTCCTCACAGCTCTTCCCTCTCAGCTGCTCCACCGTCACTTGGGTACACCAGGCTTTGCTTACCCGTAGGAGGGCCACGTTGGACCGGGAGACTGTGGTACCACGCAGGGGAGAATGGGCACTAGAGGTCCGAGGGGTCGCTGGTCAGGTGGCACGTCCTCCTCCCTTGCTCCCTCAGCAGCAGCATACTCCAGCCTTGGGACTTAGGCCCGCCAAGGCTCCAGGGGTGTGACTCCAGCCGATGACGTCGCAGAGGCCTGAGGTAACAGAGGAAAGGCATTTCTTAACCCCTTCCTTGCCTTGTCTTTGAATACTCCTTTTCCCTTTCAGCATAGTTAATAAACAACGTTGCGTCTGTTTGAGTTCTACAGCCCCTTGATGCAATTATAATCGGAGCTGTCCCTGGAGCGTTTCGGGTTCTTTGCCCTGTCAGTTTATTGAGGAAAGTTTTGTAGCGCTCCCTATGCTTTCGGTTGGGTCGCCCTTGATGAGCACTTTTTGATACGTTAAGCGTGTGTCTGAGAATCCCAGCTTCCTACTTCCCCCTTCCCGGGTCTCCAATATCCCCCTCTGAGAACTCCACGCTTCTCTCTTCCCTTTGTAAACCTGTGTTTCCTTTGTATGCTGCTTCCTTTGTATCCCTATTTAGACTGCACATATAAGAGATAGCCTGGGATTTGTGCCTTGCTGCCTCTAATTTACCAGAATTAGTGAGATCATCGACTGCTCCATCCATGCTGCTGCAAATAGTATGAGATCATTTTGTTCTGTGGATGAGTGGTAGTCGAGGGAATGTAGGTAGCAGAACAGCTTTCTGCATTCACCCCGCGCTCGACATGTCGTTCCTTTGTATGTCTTGGCTGTGGTAAAGGGTACCACAACGACCGCTGGGGTGCAAGTGCTTCCTTCCAATGATGCTAGTCTCTGGTTATATAACCTGCAGCGTGTGTGCCGAATCTCGGGGTCCCTCCAGTGTTTAGTTTGGTAAGGAACTTGCCTACTGACCTTCATACCGGCTGTTACCAATTTACGATCCCGGCAACAGCAATGGTAGGCTTCCCTTTTGGGCATGCCCTCTTGAGCACTTAACGCTTTTAGCGTTTGTGAGGACTGCAGCCAGGGAAACCCTCGCCTAGCTTCCTTTGCACTCTCTAATCATGACAGATCCTGAGCATCTTTTCATTTGAATGTGCTGTTTTCTAAAACGCCGGTGAGCACCACTGAGGTCTTGAAAGGTTTCTGCCTGAGAGTCGGCCGTGCTTTGAATTCACTTCAGATTACCTAGCCCAGGATAATTCTTGAGGGCAGGGCTGCGTTTGCAAAGAGGCAGGCCGCAGGCATTGTGAATGATAGGTGCCCTTCGGCACGGTTTGTAAGGTTGTTACGGCAGTGTGCCACAAGGCGGCAGCACTACTCCGTGTCCTCTCTGGTAACTTGGGGAAACAAAGCCTTAGCGGGGGTCCCGGTGTTGGACGGGACATGGGGAGTCGAACGTGGCTAAACACACACCCCAGGGCTTGTGTATCCTCGCCTCCTGCCCCTTAACCTGCACTGCCGCACCCCAGGCGTATCGCAAGACTTGTAAGTGGGCTACTCGGTGGGTGCCGTGCTTCGCAGGTGGGGCGACTCTAACGAAGTGGGCTGGAGGTGGGAACCTGCCTAGCAGGAGCCGTGGAGAGCCGGTTTCCTCACAGCTCTTCCCTCTCAGCTGCTCCACCGTCACTTGGGTACACCAGGCTTTGCTTACCCGTAGGAGGGCCACGTTGGACCGGGAGACTGTGGTACCACGCAGGGGAGAATGGGCACTAGAGGTCCGAGGGGTCGCTGGTCAGGTGGCACGTCCTCCTCCCTTGCTCCCTCAGCAGCAGCATACTCCAGCCTTGGGACCCAGGCCCGCCGAGGCTCCAGGGGTGTGACTCCAGCCGATGACGTCGCAGAGGCCTGAGGTAACAGAGGAAAGGCATTTCTTAACCCCTTCCTTGCCTTGTCTTTGAATACTCCTTTTCCCTTTCAGCATAGTTAATAAACAACGTTGCGTCTGTTTGAGTTCTACAGCGCCTTGATGCAATTATAATCGGAGCTGTCCCTGGAGCGTTTCGGGTTCTTTGCCCTGTCAGTTTATTGAGGAAAGTTTTGTGGCGCTCCCTATGCTTTCGGTTGGGTCGCCCTTGATGAGCACTTTTTGATACGTTAAGCGTGTGTCTGAGAATCCCAGCTTCCTACTTCCCCCTTCCCGGGTCTCCAATATCCCCCTCTGAGAACTCCACGCTTCTCTCTTCCCTTTGTAAACCTGTGTTTCCTTTGTATGCTGCTTCCTTTGTATCCCTATTTAGACTGCACATATAAGAGATAGCCTGGGATTTGTGCCTTGCTGCCTCTAATTTACCAGAATTAGTGAGATCATCGACTGCTCCATCCATGCTGCTGCAAATAGTATGAGATCATTTTGTTCTGTGGATGAGTGGTAGTCGAGGGAATGTAGGTAGCAGAACAGCTTTCTGCATTCACCCCGCGCTCGACATGTCGTTCCTTTGTATGTCTTGGCTGTGGTAAAGGGTACCACAACGACCGCTGGGGTGCAAGTGCTTCCTTCCAATGATGCTGGTCTCTGGTTATACGACCTGCAGCGTGTGTGCCGAATCTCGGGGTCCCTCCAGTGTTTAGTTTGGTAAGGAACTTGCCTACTGACCTTCATACCGGCTGTTACCAATTTTCGATCCCGGCAACAGCAATGGTAGGCTTCCCTTTTGGGCATGCCCTCTTGAGCACTTAACGCTTTTAGCGTTTGTGAGGACTGCAGCCAGGGAAACCCTCGCCTAGCTTCCTTTGCACTCTCTAATCATGACAGATCCTGAGCATCTTTTCATTTGAATGTGCTGTTTTCTAAAACGCGGGTGAGCACCACTGAGGTCTTGAAAGGTTTCTGCCTGAGAGTCGGCCCTGCTTTGAATTCACTTCAGATTACCTAGCCCAGGATAATTCTTGAGGGCAGGGCTGCGTTTGCAAAGCGGCAGGCCGCAGGCATTGTGAATGATAGGTGCCCTTCGGCACGGTTTGTAAGGTTGTTACGGCAGTGTGCCACAAGGCGGCAGCACTACTCCGTGTCCTCTCTGTTAACTTGGGGAAACAAAGCCTTAGCGGGGGTCCCGGTGTTGGACGGGACATAGGGAGTCCAACGTGGCTAAACACACACCCCAGGGCTTGTGTATCCTCGCCTCCTTCCCCTTAACCTGCACTGCCGCACCCCAGGCGTATCACAAGACTTGTAAGTTGGCTACTCGTTGGGTGCCGTGCTTCGCAGGTGGGGCGAATCTAACGAAGTGGGCTGGAGGTGGGAACCTTCCTAGAAGTAGCCGTGGAGAGCCGGTTTCCTCACAGCTCTTCCCTCTCAGCTGCTCCACCGTCACTTGGGTACACCAGGCTTTGCTTACCCGTAGGAGGGCCACGTTGGACCGGGAGACTGTGGTACCACGCAGGGGAGAATGGGCACTAGAGGTCCGAGGGGTCGCTGGTCAGGTGGCACGTCCTCCTCCCTTGCTCCCTCAGCAGCAGCATACTCCAGCCTTGGGACTTAGGCCCGCCGAGGCTCCAGGGGTGTGACTCCAGCCGATGACGTCGCAGAGGCCTGAGGTAACAGAGGAAAGGCATTTCTTAACCTCTTCCTTGCCTTGTCTTTGAATACTCCTTTTCCCTTTCAGCATAGTTAATAAACAACGTTGCGTCTGTTTGAGTTCTACAGCCCCTTGATGCAATTATAATCGGAGCTGTCCCTGGAGCGTTTCGGGTTCTTTGCCCTGTCAGTTTATTGAGGAAAGTTTTGTAGCGCTCCCTATGCTTTCGGTTGGGTCGCCCTTGATGAGCACTTTTTGATACGTTAAGCGTGTGTCTGAGAATCCCAGCTTCCTACTTCCCCCTTCCCGGGTCTCCAATATCCCCCTCTGAGAACTCCACGCTTCTCTCTTCCCTTTGTAAACCTGTGTTTCCTTTGTATGCTGCTTCCTTTGTATCCCTATTTAGACTGCACATATAAGAGATAGCCTGGGATTTGTGCCTTGCTGCCTCTAATTTACCAGAATTAGTGAGATCATCGACTGCTCCATCCATGCTGCTGCAAATAGTATGAGATCATTTTGTTCTGTGGATGAGTGGTAGTCGAGGGAATGTAGGTAGCAGAACAGCTTTCTGCATTCACCCCGCGCTCGACATGTCGTTCCTTTGTATGTCTTGGCTGTGGTAAAGGGTACCACAACGACCGCTGGGGTGCAAGTGCTTCCTTCCAATGATGCTAGTCTCTGGTTATACGACCTGCAGCGTGTGTGCCGAATCTCGGGGTCCCTCCAGTGTTTAGTTTGGTAAGGAACTTGCCTACTGACCTTCATACCGGCTGTTACCAATTTACGATCCCGGCAACAGCAATGGTAGGCTTCCCTTTTGGGCATGCCCTCTTGAGCACTTAACGCTTTTAGCGTTTGTGAGGACTGCAGCCAGGGAAACCCTCGCCTAGCTTCCTTTGCACTCTCTAATCATGACAGATCCTGAGCATCTTTTCATTTGAATGTGCTGTTTTCTAAAACGCCGGTGAGCACCACTGAGGTCTTGAAAGGTTTCTGCCTGAGAGTCGGCCGTGCTTTGAATTCACTTCAGATTACCTAGCCCAGGATAATTCTTGAGGGCAGGGCTGCGTTTGCAAAGAGGCAGGCCGCAGGCATTGTGAATGATAGGTGCCCTTCGGCACGGTTTGTAAGGTTGTTACGGCAGTGTGCCACAAGGCGGCAGCACTACTCCGTGTCCTCTCTGGTAACTTGGGGAAACAAAGCCTTAGCGGGGGTCCCGGTGTTGGACGGGACATGGGGAGTCGAACGTGGCTAAACACACACCCCAGGGCTTGTGTATCCTCGCCTCCTGCCCCTTAACCTGCACTGCCCCACCCCAGGCGTATCGCAAGACTTGTAAGTGGGCTACTCGGTGGGTGCCGTGCTTCGCAGGTGGGGCGACTCTAACGAAGTGGGCTGGAGGTGGGAACCTGCCTAGCAGGAGCCGTGGAGAGCCGGTTTCCTCACAGCTCTTCCCTCTCAGCTGCTCCACCGTCACTTGGGTACACCAGGCTTTGCTTACCCGTAGGAGGGCCACGTTGGACCGGGAGACTGTGGTACCACGCAGGGGAGAATGGGCACTAGAGGTCCGAGGGGTCGCTGGTCAGGTGGCACGTCCTCCTCCCTTGCTCCCTCAGCAGCAGCATACTCCAGCCTTGGGACCCAGGCCCGCCGAGGCTCCAGGGGTGTGACTCCAGCCGATGACGTCGCAGAGGCCTGAGGTAACAGAGGAAAGGCATTTCTTAACCCCTTCCTTGCCTTGTCTTTGAATACTCCTTTTCCCTTTCAGCATAGTTAATAAACAACGTTGCGTCTGTTTGAGTTCTACAGCCCCTTGATGCAATTATAATCGGAGCTGTCCCTGGAGCGTTTCGGGTTCTTTGCCCTGTCAGTTTATTGAGGAAAGTTTTGTAGCGCTCCCTATGCTTTCGGTTGGGTCGCCCTTGATGAGCACTTTTTGATACGTTAAGCGTGTGTCTGAGAATCCCAGCTTCCTACTTCCCCCTTCCCGGGTCTCCAATATCCCCCTCTGAGAACTCCACGCTTCTCTCTTCCCTTTGTAAACCTGTGTTTCCTTTGTATGCTGCTTCCTTTGTATCCCTATTTAGACTGCACATATAAGAGATAGCCTGGGATTTGTGCCTTGCTGCCTCTAATTTACCAGAATTAGTGAGATCATCGACTGCTCCATCCATGCTGCTGCAAATAGTATGAGATCATTTTGTTCTGTGGATGAGTGGTAGTCGAGGGAATGTAGGTAGCAGAACAGCTTTCTGCATTCACCCCGCGCTCGACATGTCGTTCCTTTGTATGTCTTGGCTGTGGTAAAGGGTACCACAACGACCGCTGGGGTGCAAGTGCTTCCTTCCAATGATGCTAGTCTCTGGTTATACGACCTGCAGCGTGTGTGCCGAATCTCGGGGTCCCTCCAGTGTTTAGTTTGGTAAGGAACTTGCCTACTGACCTTCATACCGGCTGTTACCAATTTACGATCCCGGCAACAGCAATGGTAGGCTTCCCTTTTGGGCATGCCCTCTTGAGCACTTAACGCTTTTAGCGTTTGTGAGGACTGCAGCCAGGGAAACCCTCGCCTAGCTTCCTTTGCACTCTCTAATCATGACAGATCCTGAGCATCTTTTCATTTGAATGTGCTGTTTTCTAAAACGCGGGTGAGCACCACTGAGGTCTTGAAAGGTTTCTGCCTGAGAGTCGGCCCTGCTTTGAATTCACTTCAGATTACCTAGCCCAGGATATTTCTTGAGGGCAGGGCTGCGTTTGCAAAGCGGCAGGCCGCAGGCATTGTGAATGATAGGTGCCCTTCGGCACGGTTTGTAAGGTTGTTACGGCAGTGTGCCACAAGGCGGCAGCACTACTCCGTGTCCTCTCTGGTAACTTGGGGAAACAAAGCCTTAGCGGGGGTCCCGGTGTTGGACGGGACATGGGGAGTCGAACGTGGCTAAACACACACCCCAGGGCTTGTGTATCCTCGCCTCCTGCCCCTTAACCTGCACTGCCGCACCCCAGGCGTATCGCAAGACTTGTAAGTGGGCTACTCGGTGGGTGCCGTGCTTCGCAGGTGGGGCGACTCTAACGAAGTGGGCTGGAGGTGGGAACCTGCCTAGCAGGAGCCGTGGAGAGCCGGTTTCCTCACAGCTCTTCCCTCTCAGCTGCTCCACCGTCACTTGGGTACACCAGGCTTTGCTTACCCGTAGGAGGGCCACGTTGGACCGGGAGACTGTGGTACCACGCAGGGGAGAATGGGCACTAGAGGTCCGAGGGGTCGCTGGTCAGGTGGCACGTCCTCCTCCCTTGCTCCCTCAGCAGCAGCATACTCCAGCCTTGGGACCCAGGCCCGCCGAGGCTCCAGGGGTGTGACTCCAGCCGATGACGTCGCAGAGGCCTGAGGTAACAGAGGAAAGGCATTTCTTAACCCCTTCCTTGCCTTGTCTTTGAATACTCCTTTTCCCTTTCAGCATAGTTAATAAACAACGTTGCGTCTGTTTGAGTTCTACAGCCCCTTGATGCAATTATAATCGGAGCTGTCCCTGGAGCGTTTCGGGTTCTTTGCCCTGTCAGTTTATTGAGGAAAGTTTTGTAGCGCTCCCTATGCTTTCGGTTGGGTCGCCCTTGATGAGCACTTTTTGATACGTTAAGCGTGTGTCTGAGAATCCCAGCTTCCTACTTCCCCCTTCCCGGGTCTCCAATATCCCCCTCTGAGAACTCCACGCTTCTCTCTTCCCTTTGTAAACCTGTGTTTCCTTTGTATGCTGCTTCCTTTGTATCCCTATTTAGACTGCACATATAAGAGATAGCCTGGGATTTGTGCCTTGCTGCCTCTAATTTACCAGAATTAGTGAGATCATCGACTGCTCCATCCATGCTGCTGCAAATAGTATGAGATCATTTTGTTCTGTGGATGAGTGGTAGTCGAGGGAATGTAGGTAGCAGAACAGCTTTCTGCATTCACCCCGCGCTCGACATGTCGTTCCTTTGTATGTCTTGGCTGTGGTAAAGGGTACCACAACGACCGCTGGGGTGCAAGTGCTTCCTTCCAATGATGCTAGTCTCTGGTTATACGACCTGCAGCGTGTGTGCCGAATCTCGGGGTCCCTCCAGTGTTTAGTTTGGTAAGGAACTTGCCTACTGACCTTCATACCGGCTGTTACCAATTTACGATCCCGGCAACAGCAATGGTAGGCTTCCCTTTTGGGCATGCCCTCTTGAGCACTTAACGCTTTTAGCGTTTGTGAGGACTGCAGCCAGGGAAACCCTCGCCTAGCTTCCTTTGCACTCTCTAATCATGACAGATCCTGAGCATCTTTTCATTTGAATGTGCTGTTTTCTAAAACGCGGGTGAGCACCACTGAGGTCTTGAAAGGTTTCTGCCTGAGAGTCGGCCCTGCTTTGAATTCACTTCAGATTACCTAGCCCAGGATAATTCTTGAGGGCAGGGCTGCGTTGGCAAAGCGGCAGGCCGCAGGCATTGTGAATGATAGGTGCCCTTCGGCACGGTTTGTAAGGTTGTTACGGCAGTGTGCCACAAGGCGGCAGCACTACTCCGTGTCCTCTCTGGTAACTTGGGGAAACAAAGCCTTAGCGGGGGTCCCGGTGTTGGACGGGACATGGGGAGTCGAACGTGGCTAAACACACACCCCAGGGCTTGTGTATCCTCGCCTCCTGCCCCTTAACCTGCACTGCCGCACCCCAGTTTTATCGCAAGACTTGTAAGTGGGCTACTCGGTGGGTGCCGTGCTTCGCAAGTGGGGCGACTCTAACGAAGTGGGCTGGAGGTGGGAACCTGCCTAGCAGGAGCCGTGGAGAGCCGGTCTCCTCACAGCTCTTCCCCCTCAGCTGCTCCACCGTCACTTGGGTACACCAGGCTTTGCTTACCCGTAGGAGGGCCACGTTGGACCGGGAGACTGTGGTACCACGCAGGGGAGAATGGGCACTAGAGGTCCGAGGGGTCGCTGGTCAGGTGGCATGTCCTCCTCCCTTGCTCCCTCAGCAGCAGCATACTCCAGCCTTGGGACCCAGGCCCACCGACGCCCCAGGGGTGTGACTCCAGCCGATGACGTCGCAGAGGCCTGAGGTAACAGAGGAAAGGCATTTCTTAACCCCTTCCTTGCCTTGTCTTTGAATACTCCTTTTCCCTTTCAGCATAGTTAATAAACAACGTTGCGTCTGTTTGAGTTCTACAGCCCCTTGATGCAATTATAATCGGAGCTGTCCCTGGAGCGTTTCGGGTTCTTTGCCCTGTCAGTTTATTGAGGAAAGTTTTGTAGCGCTCCCTATGCTTTCGGTTGGGTCGCCCTTGATGAGCACTTTTTGATACGTTAAGCGTGTGTCTGAGAATCCCAGCTTCCTACTTCCCCCTTCCCGGGTCTCCAATATCCCCCTCTGAGAACTCCACGCTTCTCTCTTCCCTTTGTAAACCTGTGTTTCCTTTGTATGCTGCTTCCTTTGTATCCCTATTTAGACTGCACATATAAGAGATAGCCTGGGATTTGTGCCTTGCTGCCTCTAATTTACCAGAATTAGTGAGATCATCGACTGCTCCATCCATGCTGCTGCAAATAGTATGAGATCATTTTGTTCTGTGGATGAGTGGTAGTCGAGGGAATGTAGGTAGCAGAACAGCTTTCTGCATTCACCCCGCGCTCGACATGTCGTTCCTTTGTATGTCTTGGCTGTGGTAAAGGGTACCACAACGACCGCTGGGGTGCAAGTGCTTCCTTCCAATGATGCTAGTCTCTGGTTATACGACCTGCAGCGTGTGTGCCGAATCTCGGGGTCCCTCCAGTGTTTAGTTTGGTAAGGAACTTGCCTACTGACCTTCATACCGGCTGTTACCAATTTACGATCCCGGCAACAGCAATGGTAGGCTTCCCTTTTGGGCATGCCCTCTTGAGCACTTAACGCTTTTAGCGTTTGTGAGGACTGCAGCCAGGGAAACCCTCGCCTAGCTTCCTTTGCACTCTCTAATCATGACAGATCCTGAGCATCTTTTCATTTGAATGTGCTGTTTTCTAAAACGCGGGTGAGCACCACTGAGGTCTTGAAAGGTTTCTGCCTGAGAGTCGGCCCTGCTTTGAATTCACTTCAGATTACCTAGCCCAGGATATTTCTTGAGGGCAGGGCTGCGTTTGCAAAGCGGCAGGCCGCAGGCATTGTGAATGATAGGTGCCCTTCGGCACGGTTTGTAAGGTTGTTACGGCAGTGTGCCACAAGGCGGCAGCACTACTCCGTGTCCTCTCTGGTAACTTGGGGAAACAAAGCCTTAGCGGGGGTCCCGGTGTTGGACGGGACATGGGGAGTCGAACGTGGCTAAACACACACCCCAGGGCTTGTGTATCCTCGCCTCCTGCCCCTTAACCTGCACTGCCGCACCCCAGGCGTATCGCAAGACTTGTAAGTGGGCTACTCGGTGGGTGCCGTGCTTCGCAGGTGGGGCGACTCTAACGAAGTGGGCTGGAGGTGGGGACCTGCCTAGCAGGAGCCGTGGAGAGCCGGTTTCCTCACAGCTCTTCCCTCTCAGCTGCTCCACCGTCACTTGGGTACACCAGGCTTTGCTTACCCGTAGGAGGGCCACGTTGGACCGGGAGACTGTGGTACCACGCAGGGGAGAATGGGCACTAGAGGTCCGAGGGGTCGCTGGTCAGGTGGCACGTCCTCCTCCCTTGCTCCCTCAGCAGCAGCATACTCCAGCCTTGGGACTTAGGCCCGCCAAGGCTCCAGGGGTGTGACTCCAGCCGATGACGTCGCAGAGGCCTGAGGTAACAGAGGAAAGGCATTTCTTAACCCCTTCCTTGCCTTGTCTTTGAATACTCCTTTTCCCTTTCAGCATAGTTAATAAACAACGTTGCGTCTGTTTGAGTTCTACAGCCCCTTGATGCAATTATAATCGGAGCTGTCCCTGGAGCGTTTCGGGTTCTTTGCCCTGTCAGTTTATTGAGGAAAGTTTTGTGGCGCTCCCTATGCTTTCGGTTGGGTCGCCCTTGATGAGCACTTTTTGATACGTTAAGCGTGTGTCTGAGAATCCCAGCTTCCTACTTCCCCCTTCCCGGGTCTCCAATATCCCCCTCTGAGAACTCCACGCTTCTCTCTTCCCTTTGTAAACCTGTGTTTCCTTTGTATGCTGCTTCCTTTGTATCCCTATTTAGACTGCACATATAAGAGATAGCCTGGGATTTGTGCCTTGCTGCCTCTAATTTACCAGAATTAGTGAGATCATCGACTGCTCCATCTATGCTGCTGCAAATAGTATGAGATCATTTTGTTCTGTGGATGAGTGGTAGTCGAGGGAATGTAGGTAGCAGAACAGCTTTCTGCATTCACCCCGCGCTCGACATGTCGTTCCTTTGTATGTCTTGGCTGTGGTAAAGGGTACCACAACGACCGCTGGGGTGCAAGTGCTTCCTTCCAATGATGCTGGTCTCTGGTTATACGACCTGCAGCGTGTGTGCCGAATCTCGGGGTCCCTCCAGTGTTTAGTTTGGTAAGGAACTTGCCTACTGACCTTCATACCGGCTGTTACCAATTTTCGATCCCGGCAACAGCAATGGTAGGCTTCCCTTTTGGGCATGCCCTCTTGAGCACTTAACGCTTTTAGCGTTTGTGAGGACTGCAGCCAGGGAAACCCTCGCCTAGCTTCCTTTGCACTCTCTAATCATGACAGATCCTGAGCATCTTTTCATTTGAATGTGCTGTTTTCTAAAACGCGGGTGAGCACCACTGAGGTCTTGAAAGGTTTCTGCCTGAGAGTCGGCCCTGCTTTGAATTCACTTCAGATTACCTAGCCCAGGATATTTCTTGAGGGCAGGGCTGCGTTTGCAAAGCGGCAGGCCGCAGGCATTGTGAATGATAGGTGCCCTTCGGCACGGTTTGTAAGGTTGTTACGGCAGTGTGCCACAAGGCGGCAGCACTACTCCGTGTCCTCTCTGGTAACTTGGGGAAACAAAGCCTTAGCGGGGGTCCCGGTGTTGGACGGGACATGGGGAGTCGAACGTGGCTAAACACACACCCCAGGGCTTGTGTATCCTCGCCTCCTGCCCCTTAACCTGCACTGCCGCACCCCAGGCGTATCGCAAGACTTGTAAGTGGGCTACTCGGTGGGCGCCGTGCTTCGCAGGTGGGGCGACTCTAACGAAGTGGGCTGGAGGTGGGGACCTGCCTAGCAGGAGCCGTGGAGAGCCGGTTTCCTCACAGCTCTTCCCTCTCAGCTGCTCCACCGTCACTTGGGTACACCAGGCTTTGCTTACCCGTAGGAGGGCCACGTTGGACCGGGAGACTGTGGTACCACGCAGGGGAGAATGGGCACTAGAGGTCCGAGGGGTCGCTGGTCAGGTGGCACGTCCTCCTCCCTTGCTCCCTCAGCAGCAGCATACTCCAGCCTTGGGACCCAGGCCCGCCGAGGCTCCAGGGGTGTGACTCCAGCCGATGACGTCGCAGAGGCCTGAGGTAACAGAGGAAAGGCATTTCTTAACCCCTTCCTTGCCTTGTCTTTGAATACTCCTTTTCCCTTTCAGCATAGTTAATAAACAACGTTGCGTCTGTTTGAGTTCTACAGCCCCTTGATGCAATTATAATCGGAGCTGTCCCTGGAGCGTTTCGGGTTCTTTGCCCTGTCAGTTTATTGAGGAAAGTTTTGTAGCGCTCCCTATGCTTTCGGTTGGGTCGCCCTTGATGAGCACTTTTTGATACGTTAAGCGTGTGTCTGAGAATCCCAGCTTCCTACTTCCCCCTTCCCGGGTCTCCAATATCCCCCTCTGAGAACTCCACGCTTCTCTCTTCCCTTTGTAAACCTGTGTTTCCTTTGTATGCTGCTTCCTTTGTATCCCTATTTAGACTGCACATATAAGAGATAGCCTGGGATTTGTGCCTTGCTGCCTCTAATTTACCAGAATTAGTGAGATCATCGACTGCTCCATCCATGCTGCTGCAAATAGTATGAGATCATTTTGTTCTGTGGATGAGTGGTAGTCGAGGGAATGTAGGTAGCAGAACAGCTTTCTGCATTCACCCCGCGCTCGACATGTCGTTCCTTTGTATGTCTTGGCTGTGGTAAAGGGTACCACAACGACCGCTGGGGTGCAAGTGCTTCCTTCCAATGATGCTGGTCTCTGGTTATACGACCTGCAGCGTGTGTGCCGAATCTCGGGGTCCCTCCAGTGTTTAGTTTGGTAAGGAACTTGCCTACTGACCTTCATACCGGCTGTTACCAATTTACGATCCCGGCAACAGCAATGGTAGGCTTCCCTTTTGGGCATGCCCTCTTGAGCACTTAACGCTTTTAGCGTTTGTGAGGACTGCAGCCAGGGAAACCCTCGCCTAGCTTCCTTTGCACTCTCTAATCATGACAGATCCTGAGCATCTTTTCATTTGAATGTGCTGTTTTCTAAAACGCGGGTGAGTACCACTGAGGTCTTGAAAGGTTTCTGCCTGAGAGTCGGCCCTGCTTTGAATTCACTTCAGATTACCTAGCCCAGGATAATTCTTGAGGGCAGGGCTGCGTATGCAAAGCGGCAGGCCGCAGGCATTGTGAATGATAGGTGCCCTTCGGCACGGTTTGTAAGGTTGTTACGGCAGTGTGCCACAAGGCGGCAGCACTACTCCGTGTCCTCTCTGGTAACTTGGGGAAACAAAGCCTTAGCGGGGGTCCCGGTGTTGGACGGGACATGGGGAGTCGAACGTGGCTAAACACACACCCCAGGGCTTGTGTATCCTCGCCTCCTGCCCCTTAACCTGCACTGCCCCACCCCAGGCGTATCGCAAGACTTGTAAGTGGGCTACTCGGTGGGTACCGTGCTTCGCAGGTGGGGCGACTCTAACGAAGTGGGCTGGAGGTGGGGACCTGCCTAGCAGGAGCCGTGGAGAGCCGGTTTCCTCACAGCTCTTCCCTCTCAGCTGCTCCACCGTCACTTGGGTACACCAGGCTTTGCTTACCCGTAGGAGGGCCACGTTGGACCGGGAGACTGTGGTACCACGCAGGGGAGAATGGGCACTAGAGGTCCGAGGGGTCGCTGGTCAGGTGGCACGTCCTCCTCCCTTGCTCCCTCAGCAGCAGCATACTCCAGCCTTGGGACCCAGGCCCGCCGAGGCTCCAGGGGTGTGACTCCAGCCGATGACGTCGCAGAGGCCTGAGGTAACAGAGGAAAGGCATTTCTTAACCCCTTCCTTGCCTTGTCTTTGAATACTCCTTTTCCCTTTCAGCATAGTTAATAAACAACGTTGCGTCTGTTTGAGTTCTACAGCCCCTTGATGCAATTATAATCGGAGCTGTCCCTGGAGCGTTTCGGGTTCTTTGCCCTGTCAGTTTATTGAGGAAAGTTTTGTAGCGCTCCCTATGCTTTCGGTTGGGTCGCCCTTGATGAGCACTTTTTGATACGTTAAGCGTGTGTCTGAGAATCCCAGCTTCCTACTTCCCCCTTCCCGGGTCTCCAATATCCCCCTCTGAGAACTCCACGCTTCTCTCTTCCCTTTGTAAACCTGTGTTTCCTTTGTATGCTGCTTCCTTTGTATCCCTATTTAGACTGCACATATAAGAGATAGCCTGGGATTTGTGCCTTGCTGCCTCTAATTTACCAGAATTAGTGAGATCATCGACTGCTCCATCCATGCTGCTGCAAATAGTATGAGATCATTTTGTTCTGTGGATGAGTGGTAGTCGAGGGAATGTAGGTAGCAGAACAGCTTTCTGCATTCACCCCGCGCTCGACATGTCGTTCCTTTGTATGTCTTGGCTGTGGTAAAGGGTACCACAACGACCGCTGGGGTGCAAGTGCTTCCTTCCAATGATGCTAGTCTCTGGTTATACGACCTGCAGCGTGTGTGCCGAATCTCGGGGTCCCTCCAGTGTTTAGTTTGGTAAGGAACTTGCCTACTGACCTTCATACCGGCTGTTACCAATTTACGATCCCGGCAACAGCAATGGTAGGCTTCCCTTTTGGGCATGCCCTCTTGAGCACTTAACGCTTTTAGCGTTTGTGAGGACTGCAGCCAGGGAAACCCTCGCCTAGCTTCCTTTGCACTCTCTAATCATGACAGATCCTGAGCATCTTTTCATTTGAATGTGCTGTTTTCTAAAACGCGGGTGAGCACCACTGAGGTCTTGAAAGGTTTCTGCCTGAGAGTCGGCCCTGCTTTGAATTCACTTCAGATTACCTAGCCCAGGATAATTCTTGAGGGCAGGGCTGCGTTTGCAAAGCGGCAGGCCGCAGGCATTGTGAATGATAGGTGCCCTTCGGCACGGTTTGTAAGGTTGTTACGGCAGTGTGCCACAAGGCGGCAGCACTACTCCGTGTCCTCTCTGGTAACTTGGGGAAACAAAGCCTTAGCGGGGGTCCCGGTGTTGGACGGGACATGGGGAGTCGAACGTGGCTAAACACACACCCCAGGGCTTGTGTATCCTCGCCTCCTGCCCCTTAACCTGCACTGCTCCACCCCAGGCGTATCGCAAGACTTGTAAGTGGGCTACTCGGTGGGTGCCGTGCTTCGCAGGTGGGGCGACTCTAACGAAGTGGGCTGGAGGTGGGGACCTGCCTAGCAGGAGCCGTGGAGAGCCGGTTTCCTCACAGCTCTTCCCTCTCAGCTGCTCCACCGTCACTTGGGTACACCAGGCTTTGCTTACCCGTAGGAGGGCCACGTTGGACCGGGAGACTGTGGTACCACGCAGGGGAGAATGGGCACTAGAGGTCCGAGGGGTCGCTGGTCAGGTGGCACGTCCTCCTCCCTTGCTCCCTCAGCAGCAGCATACTCCAGCCTTGGGACCCAGGCCCGCCGAGGCTCCAGGGGTGTGACTCCAGCCGATGACGTCGCAGAGGCCTGAGGTAACAGAGGAAAGGCATTTCTTAACCCCTTCCTTGCCTTGTCTTTGAATACTCCTTTTCCCTTTCAGCATAGTTAATAAACAACGTTGCGTCTGTTTGAGTTCTACAGCCCCTTGATGCAATTATAATCGGAGCTGTCCCTGGAGCGTTTCGGGTTCTTTGCCCTGTCAGTTTATTGAGGAAAGTTTTGTGGCGCTCCCTATGCTTTCGGTTGGGTCGCCCTTGATGAGCACTTTTTGATACGTTAAGCGTGTGTCTGAGAATCCCAGCTTCCTACTTCCCCCTTCCCGGGTCTCCAATATCCCCCTCTGAGAACTCCACGCTTCTCTCTTCCCTTTGTAAACCTGTGTTTCCTTTGTATGCTGCTTCCTTTGTATCCCTATTTAGACTGCACATATAAGAGATAGCCTGGGATTTGTGCCTTGCTGCCTCTAATTTACCAGAATTAGTGAGATCATCGACTGCTCCATCCATGCTGCTGCAAATAGTATGAGATCATTTTGTTCTGTGGATGAGTGGTAGTCGAGGGAATGTAGGTAGCAGAACAGCTTTCTGCATTCACCCCGCGCTCGACATGTCGTTCCTTTGTATGTCTTGGCTGTGGTAAAGGGTACCACAACGACCGCTGGGGTGGAAGTGCTTCCTTCCAATGATGCTGGTCTCTGGTTATACGACCTGCAGCGTGTGTGCCGAATCTCGGGGTCCCTCCAGTGTTTAGTTTGGTAAGGAACTTGCCTACTGACCTTCATACCGGCTGTTACCAATTTTCGATCCCGGCAACAGCAATGGTAGGCTTCCCTTTTGGGCATGCCCTCTTGAGCACTTAACGCTTTTAGCGTTTGTGAGGACTGCAGCCAGGGAAACCCTCGCCTAGCTTCCTTTGCACTGTCTAATCATGACAGATCCTGAGCATCTTTTCATTTGAATGTGCTGTTTTCTAAAACGCGGGTGAGTACCACTGAGGTCTTGAAAGGTTTCTGCCTGAGAGTCGGCCCTGCTTTGAATTCACTTCAGATTACCTAGCCCAGGATATTTCTTGAGGGCAGGGCTGCGTTTGCAAAGCGGCAGGCCGCAGGCATTGTGAATGATAGGTGCCCTTCGGCACGGTTTGTAAGGTTGTTACGGCAGTGTGCCACAAGGCGGCAGCACTACTCCGTGTCCTCTCTGGTAACTTGGGGAAACAAAGCCTTAGCGGGGGTCCCGGTGTTGGACGGGACATGGGGAGTCGAACGTGGCTAAACACACACCCCAGGGCTTGTGTATCCTCGCCTCCTGCCCCTTAACCTGCACTGCCGCACCCCAGGCGTATCGCAAGACTTGTAAGTGGGCTACTCGGTGGGTGCCGTGCTTCGCAGGTGGGGCGACTCTAACGAAGTGGGCTGGAGGTGGGGACCTGCCTAGCAGGAGCCGTGGAGAGCCGGTTTCCTCACAGCTCTTCCCTCTCAGCTGCTCCACCGTCACTTGGGTACACCAGGCTTTGCTTACCCGTAGGAGGGCCACGTTGGACCGGGAGACTGTGGTACCACGCAGGGGAGAATGGGCACTAGAGGTCCGAGGGGTCGCTGGTCAGGTGGCACGTCCTCCTCCCTTGCTCCCTCAGCAGCAGCATACTCCAGCCTTGGGACTTAGGCCCGCCAAGGCTCCAGGGGTGTGACTCCAGCCGATGACGTCGCAGAGGCCTGAGGTAACAGAGGAAAGGCATTTCTTAACCCCTTCCTTGCCTTGTCTTTGAATACTCCTTTTCCCTTTCAGCATAGTTAATAAACAACGTTGCGTCTGTTTGAGTTCTACAGCCCCTTGATGCAATTATAATCGGAGCTGTCCCTGTAGCGTTTCGGGTTCTTTGCCCTGTCAGTTTATTGAGGAAAGTTTTGTGGGGATCCCTATACTTTCGGTTGGGTCGCCCTTGATGAGCACTTTTTGATACGTTAAGCGTGTGTCTGAGAATCCCAGCTTCCTACTTCCCCCTTTCCGGGTCTCCAATATCCCCCTCTGAGAACTCCACGCTTCTCTCTTCCCTTTGTAAACCTGTGTTTCCTTTGTATGCTGCTTCCTTTGTATCCCTATTTAGAATGCACATATAAGAGATAGCCTGGGATTTGTGCCTTGCTGCCTCTAATTTACCAGAATTAGTGAGATCATCGACTGCTCCATCCATGCTGCTGCAAATAGTATGAGATCATTTTGTTCTGTGGATGAGTGGTAGTCGAGGGAATGTAGGTAGCAGAACAGCTTTCTGCATTCACCCCGCGCTCGACATGTCGTTCCTTTGTATGTCTTGGCTGTGGTAAAGGGTACCACAACGACCGCTGGGATGCAAGTGCTTCCTTCCAATGATGCTGGTCTCTGGTTATACGACCTGCAGCGTGTGTGCCGAATCTCGGGGTCCCTCCAGTGTTTAGTTTGGTAAGGAACTTGCCTACTGACCTTCATACCGGCTGTTACCAATTTACGATCCCGGCAACAGCAATGGCAGGCTTCCCTTTTGGGCATGCCCTCTTGTGCACTTAACGCTTTTAGCGTTTGTGAGGACTGCAGCCAGGGAAACCCTCGCCTAGCTTCCTTTGCACTCTCTAATCATGACAGATCCTGAGCATCTTTTCATTTGAATGTGCTGTTTTCTACAACGCGGGTGAGTACCACTGAGGTCTTGAAAGGTTTCTGCCTGAGAGTCGGCCCTGCTTTGAATTCACTTCAGATTACCTAGCCCAGGATATTTCTTGAGGGCAGGGCTGCGTTTGCAAAGCGGCAGGCCGCAGGCATTGTGAATGATAGGTGCCCTTCGGCACGGTTTGTAAGGTTGTTACGGCAGTGTGCCACAAGGCGGCAGCACTACTCCGTGTCCTCTCTGGTAACTTGGGGAAACAAAGCCTTAGCGGGGGTCCCGGTGTTGGACGGGACATGGGGAGTCGAACGTGGCTAAACACACACCCCAGGGCTTGTGTATCCTCGCCTCCTCCCCCTTAACCTGCACTGCTGCACCCCAGGCGTATCGCAAGACTTATAAGTGGGCTACTCGGTGGGTGCCGGGCTTCGCAGGTGGGGCGACTCTAACGAAGTGGGCTGGAGGTGGGAACCTGCCTAGCAGGAGCTGTGGAGAGCCGGTTTCCTCACAGCTCTTCCCTCTCAGCTGCTCCACCGTCACTTGGGTACACCAGGCTTTGCTTACCCGTAGGAGGGCCACGTTGGACCCGGAGACTGTGGTACCACGCAGGGGAGAATGGGCACTAGAGGTCCGAGGGGTCGCTGGTCAGGTGGCACGTCCTCCTCCCTTGCTCCCTCAGCAGCAGCATACTCCAGCCTTGGGACCCAGGCCCGCCGAGGCTCCAGGGGTGTGACTCCAGCCGATGACGTCGCAGAGGCCTGAGGTAACAGAGGAAAGGCATTTCTTAACCCCTTCCTTGCCTTGTCTTTGAATACTCCTTTTCCCTTTCAGCATAGTTAATAAACAACGTTGCGTCTGTTTGAGTTCTACAGCCCCTTGATGCAATTATAATCGGAGCTGTCCCTGGAGCGTTTCGGGTTCTTTGCCCTGTCAGTTTATTGAGGAAAGTTTTGTGGGGATCCCTATGCTTTCGGTTGGGTCGCCCTTGATGAGCACTTTTTGATACGTTAAGCGTGTGTCTGAGAATCCCAGCTTCCTACTTCCCCCTTCCCGGGTCTCCAATATCCCCCTCTGAGAACTCCACGCTTCTCTCTTCCCTTTGTAAACCTGTGTTTCCTTTGTATGCTGCTTCCTTTGTATCCCTATTTAGACTGCACATATAAGAGATAGCCTGGGATTTGTGCCTTGCTGCCTCTAATTTACCAGAATTAGTGAGATCATCGACTGCTCCATCTATGCTGCTGCAAATAGTATGAGATCATTTTGTTCTGTGGATGAGTGGTAGTCGAGGGAATGTAGGTAGCAGAACAGCTTTCTGCATTCACCCCGCGCTCGACATGTCGTTCCTTTGTATGTCTTGGCTGTGGTAAAGGGTACCACAACGACCGCTGGGGTGGAAGTGCTTCCTTCCAATGATGCTGGTCTCTGGTTATACGACCTGCAGCGTGTGTGCCGAATCTCGGGGTCCCTCCAGTGTTTAGTTTGGTAAGGAACTTGCCTACTGACCTTCATACCGGCTGTTACCAATTTTCGATCCCGGCAACAGCAATGGTAGGCTTCCCTTTTGGGCATGCCCTCTTGAGCACTTAACGCTTTTAGCGTTTGTGAGGACTGCAGCCAGGGAAACCCTCGCCTAGCTTCCTTTGCACTGTCTAATCATGACAGATCCTGAGCATCTTTTCATTTGAATGTGCTGTTTTCTACAACGCGGGTGAGTACCACTGAGGTCTTGAAAGGTTTCTGCCTGAGAGTCGGCCCTGCTTTGAATTCACTTCAGATTACCTAGCCCAGGATATTTCTTGAGGGCAGGGCTGCGTTTGCAAAGCGGCAGGCCGCAGGCATTGTGAATGATAGGTGCCCTTCGGCACGGTTTGTAAGGTTGTTACGGCAGTGTGCCACAAGGCGGCAGCACTACTCCGTGTCCTCTCTGGTAACTTGGGGAAACAAAGCCTTAGCGGGGGTCCCGGTGTTGGACGGGACATGGGGAGTCGAACGTGGCTAAACACACACCCCAGGGCTTGTGTATCCTCGCCTCCTGCCCCTTAACCTGCACTGCCGCACCCCAGGCGTATCGCAAGACTTGTAAGTGGGCTACTCGGTGGGTGCCGTGCTTCGCAGGTGGGGCGACTCTAACGAAGTGGGCTGGAGGTGGGGACCTGCCTAGCAGGAGCCGTGGAGAGCCGGTTTCCTCACAGCTCTTCCCTCTCAGCTGCTCCACCGTCACTTGGGTACACCAGGCTTTGCTTACCCGTAGGAGGGCCACGTTGGACCGGGAGACTGTGGTACCACGCAGGGGAGAATGGGCACTAGAGGTCCGAGGGGTCGCTGGTCAGGTGGCACGTCCTCCTCCCTTGCTCCCTCAGCAGCAGCATACTCCAGCCTTGGGACTTAGGCCCGCCAAGGCTCCAGGGGTGTGACTCCAGCCGATGACGTCGCAGAGGCCTGAGGTAACAGAGGAAAGGCATTTCTTAACCCCTTCCTTGCCTTGTCTTTGAATACTCCTTTTCCCTTTCAGCATAGTTAATAAACAACGTTGCGTCTGTTTGAGTTCTACAGCCCCTTGATGCAATTATAATCGGAGCTGTCCCTGTAGCGTTTCGGGTTCTTTGCCCTGTCAGTTTATTGAGGAAAGTTTTGTGGGGATCCCTATACTTTCGGTTGGGTCGCCCTTGATGAGCACTTTTTGATACGTTAAGCGTGTGTCTGAGAATCCCAGCTTCCTACTTCCCCCTTTCCGGGTCTCCAATATCCCCCTCTGAGAACTCCACGCTTCTCTCTTCCCTTTGTAAACCTGTGTTTCCTTTGTATGCTGCTTCCTTTGTATCCCTATTTAGAATGCACATATAAGAGATAGCCTGGGATTTGTGCCTTGCTGCCTCTAATTTACCAGAATTAGTGAGATCATCGACTGCTCCATCCATGCTGCTGCAAATAGTATGAGATCATTTTGTTCTGTGGATGAGTGGTAGTCGAGGGAATGTAGGTAGCAGAACAGCTTTCTGCATTCACCCCGCGCTCGACATGTCGTTCCTTTGTATGTCTTGGCTGTGGTAAAGGGTACCACAACGACCGCTGGGATGCAAGTGCTTCCTTCCAATGATGCTGGTCTCTGGTTATACGACCTGCAGCGTGTGTGCCGAATCTCGGGGTCCCTCCAGTGTTTAGTTTGGTAAGGAACTTGCCTACTGACCTTCATACCGGCTGTTACCAATTTACGATCCCGGCAACAGCAATGGCAGGCTTCCCTTTTGGGCATGCCCTCTTGTGCACTTAACGCTTTTAGCGTTTGTGAGGACTGCAGCCAGGGAAACCCTCGCCTAGCTTCCTTTGCACTCTCTAATCATGACAGATCCTGAGCATCTTTTCATTTGAATGTGCTGTTTTCTACAACGCGGGTGAGTACCACTGAGGTCTTGAAAGGTTTCTGCCTGAGAGTCGGCCCTGCTTTGAATTCACTTCAGATTACCTAGCCCAGGATATTTCTTGAGGGCAGGGCTGCGTTTGCAAAGCGGCAGGCCGCAGGCATTGTGAATGATAGGTGCCCTTCGGCACGGTTTGTAAGGTTGTTACGGCAGTGTGCCACAAGGCGGCAGCACTACTCCGTGTCCTCTCTGGTAACTTGGGGAAACAAAGCCTTAGCGGGGGTCCCGGTGTTGGACGGGACATGGGGAGTCGAACGTGGCTAAACACACACCCCAGGGCTTGTGTATCCTCGCCTCCTGCCCCTTAACCTGCACTGCCGCACCCCAGGCGTATCGCAAGACTTGTAAGTGGGCTACTCGGTGGGTGCCGTGCTTCGCAGGTGGGGCGACTCTAACGAAGTGGGCTGGAGGTGGGGACCTGCCTAGCAGGAGCCGTGGAGAGCCGGTTTCCTCACAGCTCTTCCCTCTCAGCTGCTCCACCGTCACTTGGGTACACCAGGCTTTGCTTACCCGTAGGAGGGCCACGTTGGACCGGGAGACTGTGGTACCACGCAGGGGAGAATGGGCACTAGAGGTCCGAGGGGTCGCTGGTCAGGTGGCACGTCCTCCTCCCTTGCTCCCTCAGCAGCAGCATACTCCAGCCTTGGGACTTAGGCCCGCCAAGGCTCCAGGGGTGTGACTCCAGCCGATGACGTCGCAGAGGCCTGAGGTAACAGAGGAAAGGCATTTCTTAACCCCTTCCTTGCCTTGTCTTTGAATACTCCTTTTCCCTTTCAGCATAGTTAATAAACAACGTTGCGTCTGTTTGAGTTCTACAGCCCCTTGATGCAATTATAATCGGAGCTGTCCCTGGAGCGTTTCGGGTTCTTTGCCCTGTCAGTTTATTGAGGAAAGTTTTGTAGCGCTCCCTATGCTTTCGGTTCGGTCGCCCTTGATGCGCACTTTTTGATACGTTAAGCGTGTGTCTGAGAATCCCAGCTTCCTACTTCCCCCTTCCCGGGTCTCCAATATCCCCCTCTGAGAACTCCACGCTTCTCTCTTCCCTTTGTAAACCTGTGTTTCCTTTGTATGCTGCTTCCTTTGTATCCCTATTTAGACTGCACATATAAGAGATAGCCTGGGATTTGTGCCTTGCTGCCTCTAATTTACCAGAATCAGTGAGATCATCGACTGCTCCATCCATGCTGCTGCAAATAGTATGAGATCATTTTGTTCTGTGGATGAGTGGTAGTCGAGGGAATGTAGGTAGCAGAACAGCTTTCTGCATTCACCCCGCGCTCGACATGTCGTTCCTTTGTATGTCTTGGCTGTGGTAAAGGGTACCACAACGACCGCTGGGGTGCAAGTGCTTCCTTCCAATGATGCTAGTCTCTGGTTATATGACCTGCAGCGTGTGTGCCGAATCTCGGGGTCCCTCCAGTGTTTAGTTTGGTAAGGAACTTGCCTACTGACCTTCATACCGGCTGTTACCAATTTACGATCCCGGCAACAGCAATGGTAGGCTTCCATTTTGGGAATGCCCTCTTGAGCACTTAACGCTTTTAGCGTTTGTGAGGACTGCAGCCAGGGAAACCCTCGCCTAGCTTCCTTTGCACTCTCTAATCATGACAGATCCTGAGCATCTTTTCATTTGAATGTGCTGTTTTCTAAAACGCCGGTGAGCACCACTGAAGTCTTGAAAGGTTGCTGCCTGAGAGTCGGCCCTGCTTTGAATTCACTTCAGATTACCTAGCCCAGGATAATTCTTGAGGGCAGGGCTGCGTTTGCAAAGAGGCAGGCCGCAGGCATTGTGAATGATAGGTGCCCTTCGGCACGGTTTGTAAGGTTGTTACGGCAGTGTGCCACAAGGCGGCAGCACTACTCCGTGTCCTCTCTGGTAACTTGGGGAAACAAAGCCTTAGCGGGGGTCCCGGTGTTGGACGGGACATGGGGAGTCGAACGTGGCTAAACACACACCCCAGGGCTTGTGTATCCTCGCCTCCTGCCCCTTAACCTGCACTGCCCCACCCCAGGCGTATCGCAAGACTTGTAAGTGGGCTACTCGGTGGGTGCCGTGCTTCACAGGTGGGGCGACTCTAACGAAGTGGGCTGGAGGTGGGAACCTGCCTAGCAGGAGCCGTGGAGAGCCGGTTTCCTCACAGCTCTTCCCTCTCAGCTGCTCCACCGTCACTTGGGTACACCAGGCTTTGCTTACCCGTAGGAGGGCCACGTTGGACCGGGAGACTGTGGTACCACGCAGGGGAGAATGGGCACTAGAGGTCCGAGGGGTCGCTGGTCAGGTGGCACGTCCTCCTCCCTTGCTCCCTCAGCAGCAGCATACTCCAGCCTTGGGACCCAGGCCCGCCGAGGCTCCAGGGGTGTGACTCCAGCCGATCACGTCGCAGAGGCCTGAGGTAACAGAGGAAAGGCATTTCTTAACCCCTTCCTTGCCTTGTCTTTGAATACTCCTTTTCCCTTTCAGCATAGTTAATAAACAACGTTGCGTCTGTTTGAGTTCTACAGCCCCTTGATGCAATTATAATCGGAGCTGTCCCTGGAGCGTTTCGGGTTCTTTGCCAGGTCAGTTTATTGAGGAACGTTTTGTGGCGCTCCCTATGCTTTCGGTTGGGTCGCCCTTGATGAGCACTTTTTGATACGTTAAGCGTGTGTCTGAGAATCCCAGCTTCCTACTTCCCCCTTCCCGGGTCTCCAATATCCCCCTCTGAGAACTCCACGCTTCTCTCTTCCCTTTGTAAACCTGTGTTTCCTTTGTATGCTGCTTCCTTTGTATCCCTATTTAGACTGCACATATAAGAGATAGCCTGGGATTTGTGCCTTGCTGCCTCTAATTTACCAGAATTAGTGAGATCATCGACTGCTCCATCTATGCTGCTGCAAATAGTATGAGATCATTTTGTTCTGTGGATGAGTGGTAGTCGAGGGAATGTAGGTAGCAGAACAGCTTTCTGCATTCACCCCGCGCTCGACATGTCGTTCCTTTGTATGTCTTGGCTGTGGTAAAGGGTACCACAACGACCGCTGGGGTGGAAGTGCTTCCTTCCAATGATGCTGGTCTCTGGTTATACGACCTGCAGCGTGTGTGCCGAATCTCGGGGTCCCTCCAGTGTTTAGTTTGGTAAGGAACTTGCCTACTGACCTTCATACTGGCTGTTACCAATTTTCGATCCCGGCAACAGCAATGGTAGGCTTCCCTTTTGGGCATGCCCTCTTGAGCACTTAACGCTTTTAGCGTTTGTGAGGACTGCAGCCAGGGAAACCCTCGCCTAGCTTCCTTTGCACTGTCTAATCATGACAGATCCTGAGCATCTTTTCATTTGAATGTGCTGTTTTCTACAACGCGGGTGAGTACCACTGAGGTCTTGAAAGGTTTCTGCCTGAGAGTCGGCCCTGCTTTGAATTCACTTCAGATTACCTAGCCCAGGATATTTCTTGAGGGCAGGGCTGCGTTTGCAAAGCGGCAGGCCGCAGGCATTGTGAATGATAGGTGCCCTTCGGCACGGTTTGTAAGGTTGTTACGGCAGTGTGCCACAAGGCGGCAGCACTACTCCGTGTCCTCTCTGGTAACTTGGGGAAACAAAGCCTTAGCGGGGGTCCCGGTGTTGGACGGGACATGGGGAGTCGAACGTGGCTAAACACACACCCCAGGGCTTGTGTATCCTCGCCTCCTGCCCCTTAACCTGCACTGCCGCACCCCAGGCGTATCGCAAGACTTGTAAGTGGGCTACTCGGTGGGTGCCGTGCTTCGCAGGTGGGGCGACTCTAACGAAGTGGGCTGGAGGTGGGGACCTGCCTAGCAGGAGCCGTGGAGAGCCGGTTTCCTCACAGCTCTTCCCTCTCAGCTGCTCCACCGTCACTTGGGTACACCAGGCTTTGCTTACCCGTAGGAGGGCCACGTTGGACCGGGAGACTGTGGTACCACGCAGGGGAGAATGGGCACTAGAGGTCCGAGGGGTCGCTGGTCAGGTGGCACGTCCTCCTCCCTTGCTCCCTCAGCAGCAGCATACTCCAGCCTTGGGACTTAGGCCCGCCAAGGCTCCAGGGGTGTGACTCCAGCCGATGACGTCGCAGAGGCCTGAGGTAACAGAGGAAAGGCATTTCTTAACCCCTTCCTTGCCTTGTCTTTGAATACTCCTTTTCCCTTTCAGCATAGTTAATAAACAACGTTGCGTCTGTTTGAGTTCTACAGCCCCTTGATGCAATTATAATCGGAGCTGTCCCTGTAGCGTTTCGGGTTCTTTGCCCTGTCAGTTTATTGAGGAAAGTTTTGTGGGGATCCCTATACTTTCGGTTGGGTCGCCCTTGATGAGCACTTTTTGATACGTTAAGCGTGTGTCTGAGAATCCCAGCTTCCTACTTCCCCCTTTCCGGGTCTCCAATATCCCCCTCTGAGAACTCCACGCTTCTCTCTTCCCTTTGTAAACCTGTGTTTCCTTTGTATGCTGCTTCCTTTGTATCCCTATTTAGAATGCACATATAAGAGATAGCCTGGGATTTGTGCCTTGCTGCCTCTAATTTACCAGAATTAGTGAGATCATCGACTGCTCCATCCATGCTGCTGCAAATAGTATGAGATCATTTTGTTCTGTGGATGAGTGGTAGTCGAGGGAATGTAGGTAGCAGAACAGCTTTCTGCATTCACCCCGCGCTCGACATGTCGTTCCTTTGTATGTCTTGGCTGTGGTAAAGGGTACCACAACGACCGCTGGGATGCAAGTGCTTCCTTCCAATGATGCTGGTCTCTGGTTATACGACCTGCAGCGTGTGTGCCGAATCTCGGGGTCCCTCCAGTGTTTAGTTTGGTAAGGAACTTGCCTACTGACCTTCATACCGGCTGTTACCAATTTACGATCCCGGCAACAGCAATGGCAGGCTTCCCTTTTGGGCATGCCCTCTTGTGCACTTAACGCTTTTAGCGTTTGTGAGGACTGCAGCCAGGGAAACCCTCGCCTAGCTTCCTTTGCACTCTCTAATCATGACAGATCCTGAGCATCTTTTCATTTGAATGTGCTGTTTTCTACAACGCGGGTGAGTACCACTGAGGTCTTGAAAGGTTTCTGCCTGAGAGTCGGCCCTGCTTTGAATTCACTTCAGATTACCTAGCCCAGGATATTTCTTGAGGGCAGGGCTGCGTTTGCAAAGCGGCAGGCCGCAGGCATTGTGAATGATAGGTGCCCTTCGGCACGGTTTGTAAGGTTGTTACGGCAGTGTGCCACAAGGCGGCAGCACTACTCCGTGTCCTCTCTGGTAACTTGGGGAAACAAAGCCTTAGCGGGGGTCCCGGTGTTGGACGGGACATGGGGAGTCGAACGTGGCTAAACACACACCCCAGGGCTTGTGTATCCTCGCCTCCTCCCCCTTAACCTGCACTGCTGCACCCCAGGCGTATCGCAAGACTTATAAGTGGGCTACTCGGTGGGTGCCGGGCTTCGCAGGTGGGGCGACTCTAACGAAGTGGGCTGGAGGTGGGAACCTGCCTAGCAGGAGCTGTGGAGAGCCGGTTTCCTCACAGCTCTTCCCTCTCAGCTGCTCCACCGTCACTTGGGTACACCAGGCTTTGCTTACCCGTAGGAGGGCCACGTTGGACCCGGAGACTGTGGTACCACGCAGGGGAGAATGGGCACTAGAGGTCCGAGGGGTCGCTGGTCAGGTGGCACGTCCTCCTCCCTTGCTCCCTCAGCAGCAGCATACTCCAGCCTTGGGACCCAGGCCCGCCGAGGCTCCAGGGGTGTGACTCCAGCCGATGACGTCGCAGAGGCCTGAGGTAACAGAGGAAAGGCATTTCTTAACCCCTTCCTTGCCTTGTCTTTGAATACTCCTTTTCCCTTTCAGCATAGTTAATAAACAACGTTGCGTCTGTTTGAGTTCTACAGCCCCTTGATGCAATTATAATCGGAGCTGTCCCTGGAGCGTTTCGGGTTCTTTGCCCTGTCAGTTTATTGAGGAAAGTTTTGTGGGGATCCCTATGCTTTCGGTTGGGTCGCCCTTGATGAGCACTTTTTGATACGTTAAGCGTGTGTCTGAGAATCCCAGCTTCCTACTTCCCCCTTCCCGGGTCTCCAATATCCCCCTCTGAGAACTCCACGCTTCTCTCTTCCCTTTGTAAACCTGTGTTTCCTTTGTATGCTGCTTCCTTTGTATCCCTATTTAGACTGCACATATAAGAGATAGCCTGGGATTTGTGCCTTGCTGCCTCTAATTTACCAGAATTAGTGAGATCATCGACTGCTCCATCTATGCTGCTGCAAATAGTATGAGATCATTTTGTTCTGTGGATGAGTGGTAGTCGAGGGAATGTAGGTAGCAGAACAGCTTTCTGCATTCACCCCGCGCTCGACATGTCGTTCCTTTGTATGTCTTGGCTGTGGTAAAGGGTACCACAACGACCGCTGGGGTGGAAGTGCTTCCTTCCAATGATGCTGGTCTCTGGTTATACGACCTGCAGCGTGTGTGCCGAATCTCGGGGTCCCTCCAGTGTTTAGTTTGGTAAGGAACTTGCCTACTGACCTTCATACCGGCTGTTACCAATTTTCGATCCCGGCAACAGCAATGGTAGGCTTCCCTTTTGGGCATGCCCTCTTGAGCACTTAACGCTTTTAGCGTTTGTGAGGACTGCAGCCAGGGAAACCCTCGCCTAGCTTCCTTTGCACTGTCTAATCATGACAGATCCTGAGCATCTTTTCATTTGAATGTGCTGTTTTCTACAACGCGGGTGAGTACCACTGAGGTCTTGAAAGGTTTCTGCCTGAGAGTCGGCCCTGCTTTGAATTCACTTCAGATTACCTAGCCCAGGATATTTCTTGAGGGCAGGGCTGCGTTTGCAAAGCGGCAGGCCGCAGGCATTGTGAATGATAGGTGCCCTTCGGCACGGTTTGTAAGGTTGTTACGGCAGTGTGCCACAAGGCGGCAGCACTACTCCGTGTCCTCTCTGGTAACTTGGGGAAACAAAGCCTTAGCGGGGGTCCCGGTGTTGGACGGGACATGGGGAGTCGAACGTGGCTAAACACACACCCCAGGGCTTGTGTATCCTCGCCTCCTGCCCCTTAACCTGCACTGCCGCACCCCAGGCGTATCGCAAGACTTGTAAGTGGGCTACTCGGTGGGTGCCGTGCTTCGCAGGTGGGGCGACTCTAACGAAGTGGGCTGGAGGTGGGGACCTGCCTAGCAGGAGCCGTGGAGAGCCGGTTTCCTCACAGCTCTTCCCTCTCAGCTGCTCCACCGTCACTTGGGTACACCAGGCTTTGCTTACCCGTAGGAGGGCCACGTTGGACCGGGAGACTGTGGTACCACGCAGGGGAGAATGGGCACTAGAGGTCCGAGGGGTCGCTGGTCAGGTGGCACGTCCTCCTCCCTTGCTCCCTCAGCAGCAGCATACTCCAGCCTTGGGACTTAGGCCCGCCAAGGCTCCAGGGGTGTGACTCCAGCCGATGACGTCGCAGAGGCCTGAGGTAACAGAGGAAAGGCATTTCTTAACCCCTTCCTTGCCTTGTCTTTGAATACTCCTTTTCCCTTTCAGCATAGTTAATAAACAACGTTGCGTCTGTTTGAGTTCTACAGCCCCTTGATGCAATTATAATCGGAGCTGTCCCTGTAGCGTTTCGGGTTCTTTGCCCTGTCAGTTTATTGAGGAAAGTTTTGTGGGGATCCCTATACTTTCGGTTGGGTCGCCCTTGATGAGCACTTTTTGATACGTTAAGCGTGTGTCTGAGAATCCCAGCTTCCTACTTCCCCCTTTCCGGGTCTCCAATATCCCCCTCTGAGAACTCCACGCTTCTCTCTTCCCTTTGTAAACCTGTGTTTCCTTTGTATGCTGCTTCCTTTGTATCCCTATTTAGAATGCACATATAAGAGATAGCCTGGGATTTGTGCCTTGCTGCCTCTAATTTACCAGAATTAGTGAGATCATCGACTGCTCCATCCATGCTGCTGCAAATAGTATGAGATCATTTTGTTCTGTGGATGAGTGGTAGTCGAGGGAATGTAGGTAGCAGAACAGCTTTCTGCATTCACCCCGCGCTCGACATGTCGTTCCTTTGTATGTCTTGGCTGTGGTAAAGGGTACCACAACGACCGCTGGGATGCAAGTGCTTCCTTCCAATGATGCTGGTCTCTGGTTATACGACCTGCAGCGTGTGTGCCGAATCTCGGGGTCCCTCCAGTGTTTAGTTTGGTAAGGAACTTGCCTACTGACCTTCATACCGGCTGTTACCAATTTACGATCCCGGCAACAGCAATGGCAGGCTTCCCTTTTGGGCATGCCCTCTTGTGCACTTAACGCTTTTAGCGTTTGTGAGGACTGCAGCCAGGGAAACCCTCGCCTAGCTTCCTTTGCACTCTCTAATCATGACAGATCCTGAGCATCTTTTCATTTGAATGTGCTGTTTTCTACAACGCGGGTGAGTACCACTGAGGTCTTGAAAGGTTTCTGCCTGAGAGTCGGCCCTGCTTTGAATTCACTTCAGATTACCTAGCCCAGGATATTTCTTGAGGGCAGGGCTGCGTTTGCAAAGCGGCAGGCCGCAGGCATTGTGAATGATAGGTGCCCTTCGGCACGGTTTGTAAGGTTGTTACGGCAGTGTGCCACAAGGCGGCAGCACTACTCCGTGTCCTCTCTGGTAACTTGGGGAAACAAAGCCTTAGCGGGGGTCCCGGTGTTGGACGGGACATGGGGAGTCGAACGTGGCTAAACACACACCCCAGGGCTTGTGTATCCTCGCCTCCTCCCCCTTAACCTGCACTGCTGCACCCCAGGCGTATCGCAAGACTTATAAGTGGGCTACTCGGTGGGTGCCGGGCTTCGCAGGTGGGGCGACTCTAACGAAGTGGGCTGGAGGTGGGAACCTGCCTAGCAGGAGCTGTGGAGAGCCGGTTTCCTCACAGCTCTTCCCTCTCAGCTGCTCCACCGTCACTTGGGTACACCAGGCTTTGCTTACCCGTAGGAGGGCCACGTTGGACCCGGAGACTGTGGTACCACGCAGGGGAGAATGGGCACTAGAGGTCCGAGGGGTCGCTGGTCAGGTGGCACGTCCTCCTCCCTTGCTCCCTCAGCAGCAGCATACTCCAGCCTTGGGACCCAGGCCCGCCGAGGCTCCAGGGGTGTGACTCCAGCCGATGACGTCGCAGAGGCCTGAGGTAACAGAGGAAAGGCATTTCTTAACCCCTTCCTTGCCTTGTCTTTGAATACTCCTTTTCCCTTTCAGCATAGTTAATAAACAACGTTGCGTCTGTTTGAGTTCTACAGCCCCTTGATGCAATTATAATCGGAGCTGTCCCTGTAGCGTTTCGGGTTCTTTGCCCTGTCAGTTTATTGAGGAAAGTTTTGTGGGGATCCCTATACTTTCGGTTGGGTCGCCCTTGATGAGCACTTTTTGATACGTTAAGCGTGTGTCTGAGAATCCCAGCTTCCTACTTCCCCCTTTCCGGGTCTCCAATATCCCCCTCTGAGAACTCCACGCTTCTCTCTTCCCTTTGTAAACCTGTGTTTCCTTTGTATGCTGCTTCCTTTGTATCCCTATTTAGAATGCACATATAAGAGATAGCCTGGGATTTGTGCCTTGCTGCCTCTAATTTACCAGAATTAGTGAGATCATCGACTGCTCCATCCATGCTGCTGCAAATAGTATGAGATCATTTTGTTCTGTGGATGAGTGGTAGTCGAGGGAATGTAGGTAGCAGAACAGCTTTCTGCATTCACCCCGCGCTCGACATGTCGTTCCTTTGTATGTCTTGGCTGTGGTAAAGGGTACCACAACGACCGCTGGGATGCAAGTGCTTCCTTCCAATGATGCTGGTCTCTGGTTATACGACCTGCAGCGTGTGTGCCGAATCTCGGGGTCCCTCCAGTGTTTAGTTTGGTAAGGAACTTGCCTACTGACCTTCATACCGGCTGTTACCAATTTACGATCCCGGCAACAGCAATGGCAGGCTTCCCTTTTGGGCATGCCCTCTTGTGCACTTAACGCTTTTAGCGTTTGTGAGGACTGCAGCCAGGGAAACCCTCGCCTAGCTTCCTTTGCACTCTCTAATCATGACAGATCCTGAGCATCTTTTCATTTGAATGTGCTGTTTTCTACAACGCGGGTGAGTACCACTGAGGTCTTGAAAGGTTTCTGCCTGAGAGTCGGCCCTGCTTTGAATTCACTTCAGATTACCTAGCCCAGGATATTTCTTGAGGGCAGGGCTGCGTTTGCAAAGCGGCAGGCCGCAGGCATTGTGAATGATAGGTGCCCTTCGGCACGGTTTGTAAGGTTGTTACGGCAGTGTGCCACAAGGCGGCAGCACTACTCCGTGTCCTCTCTGGTAACTTGGGGAAACAAAGCCTTAGCGGGGGTCCCGGTGTTGGACGGGACATGGGGAGTCGAACGTGGCTAAACACACACCCCAGGGCTTGTGTATCCTCGCCTCCTCCCCCTTAACCTGCACTGCTGCACCCCAGGCGTATCGCAAGACTTATAAGTGGGCTACTCGGTGGGTGCCGGGCTTCGCAGGTGGGGCGACTCTAACGAAGTGGGCTGGAGGTGGGAACCTGCCTAGCAGGAGCTGTGGAGAGCCGGTTTCCTCACAGCTCTTCCCTCTCAGCTGCTCCACCGTCACTTGGGTACACCAGGCTTTGCTTACCCGTAGGAGGGCCACGTTGGACCCGGAGACTGTGGTACCACGCAGGGGAGAATGGGCACTAGAGGTCCGAGGGGTCGCTGGTCAGGTGGCACGTCCTCCTCCCTTGCTCCCTCAGCAGCAGCATACTCCAGCCTTGGGACCCAGGCCCGCCGAGGCTCCAGGGGTGTGACTCCAGCCGATGACGTCGCAGAGGCCTGAGGTAACAGAGGAAAGGCATTTCTTAACCCCTTCCTTGCCTTGTCTTTGAATACTCCTTTTCCCTTTCAGCATAGTTAATAAACAACGTTGCGTCTGTTTGAGTTCTACAGCCCCTTGATGCAATTATAATCGGAGCTGTCCCTGGAGCGTTTCGGGTTCTTTGCCCTGTCAGTTTATTGAGGAAAGTTTTGTGGGGATCCCTATGCTTTCGGTTGGGTCGCCCTTGATGAGCACTTTTTGATACGTTAAGCGTGTGTCTGAGAATCCCAGCTTCCTACTTCCCCCTTCCCGGGTCTCCAATATCCCCCTCTGAGAACTCCACGCTTCTCTCTTCCCTTTGTAAACCTGTGTTTCCTTTGTATGCTGCTTCCTTTGTATCCCTATTTAGACTGCACATATAAGAGATAGCCTGGGATTTGTGCCTTGCTGCCTCTAATTTACCAGAATTAGTGAGATCATCGACTGCTCCATCTATGCTGCTGCAAATAGTATGAGATCATTTTGTTCTGTGGATGAGTGGTAGTCGAGGGAATGTAGGTAGCAGAACAGCTTTCTGCATTCACCCCGCGCTCGACATGTCGTTCCTTTGTATGTCTTGGCTGTGGTAAAGGGTACCACAACGACCGCTGGGGTGGAAGTGCTTCCTTCCAATGATGCTGGTCTCTGGTTATACGACCTGCAGCGTGTGTGCCGAATCTCGGGGTCCCTCCAGTGTTTAGTTTGGTAAGGAACTTGCCTACTGACCTTCATACCGGCTGTTACCAATTTTCGATCCCGGCAACAGCAATGGTAGGCTTCCCTTTTGGGCATGCCCTCTTGAGCACTTAACGCTTTTAGCGTTTGTGAGGACTGCAGCCAGGGAAACCCTCGCCTAGCTTCCTTTGCACTGTCTAATCATGACAGATCCTGAGCATCTTTTCATTTGAATGTGCTGTTTTCTACAACGCGGGTGAGTACCACTGAGGTCTTGAAAGGTTTCTGCCTGAGAGTCGGCCCTGCTTTGAATTCACTTCAGATTACCTAGCCCAGGATATTTCTTGAGGGCAGGGCTGCGTTTGCAAAGCGGCAGGCCGCAGGCATTGTGAATGATAGGTGCCCTTCGGCACGGTTTGTAAGGTTGTTACGGCAGTGTGCCACAAGGCGGCAGCACTACTCCGTGTCCTCTCTGGTAACTTGGGGAAACAAAGCCTTAGCGGGGGTCCCGGTGTTGGACGGGACATGGGGAGTCGAACGTGGCTAAACACACACCCCAGGGCTTGTGTATCCTCGCCTCCTGCCCCTTAACCTGCACTGCCGCACCCCAGGCGTATCGCAAGACTTGTAAGTGGGCTACTCGGTGGGTGCCGTGCTTCGCAGGTGGGGCGACTCTAACGAAGTGGGCTGGAGGTGGGGACCTGCCTAGCAGGAGCCGTGGAGAGCCGGTTTCCTCACAGCTCTTCCCTCTCAGCTGCTCCACCGTCACTTGGGTACACCAGGCTTTGCTTACCCGTAGGAGGGCCACGTTGGACCGGGAGACTGTGGTACCACGCAGGGGAGAATGGGCACTAGAGGTCCGAGGGGTCGCTGGTCAGGTGGCACGTCCTCCTCCCTTGCTCCCTCAGCAGCAGCATACTCCAGCCTTGGGACTTAGGCCCGCCAAGGCTCCAGGGGTGTGACTCCAGCCGATGACGTCGCAGAGGCCTGAGGTAACAGAGGAAAGGCATTTCTTAACCCCTTCCTTGCCTTGTCTTTGAATACTCCTTTTCCCTTTCAGCATAGTTAATAAACAACGTTGCGTCTGTTTGAGTTCTACAGCCCCTTGATGCAATTATAATCGGAGCTGTCCCTGTAGCGTTTCGGGTTCTTTGCCCTGTCAGTTTATTGAGGAAAGTTTTGTGGGGATCCCTATACTTTCGGTTGGGTCGCCCTTGATGAGCACTTTTTGATACGTTAAGCGTGTGTCTGAGAATCCCAGCTTCCTACTTCCCCCTTTCCGGGTCTCCAATATCCCCCTCTGAGAACTCCACGCTTCTCTCTTCCCTTTGTAAACCTGTGTTTCCTTTGTATGCTGCTTCCTTTGTATCCCTATTTAGAATGCACATATAAGAGATAGCCTGGGATTTGTGCCTTGCTGCCTCTAATTTACCAGAATTAGTGAGATCATCGACTGCTCCATCCATGCTGCTGCAAATAGTATGAGATCATTTTGTTCTGTGGATGAGTGGTAGTCGAGGGAATGTAGGTAGCAGAACAGCTTTCTGCATTCACCCCGCGCTCGACATGTCGTTCCTTTGTATGTCTTGGCTGTGGTAAAGGGTACCACAACGACCGCTGGGATGCAAGTGCTTCCTTCCAATGATGCTGGTCTCTGGTTATACGACCTGCAGCGTGTGTGCCGAATCTCGGGGTCCCTCCAGTGTTTAGTTTGGTAAGGAACTTGCCTACTGACCTTCATACCGGCTGTTACCAATTTACGATCCCGGCAACAGCAATGGCAGGCTTCCCTTTTGGGCATGCCCTCTTGTGCACTTAACGCTTTTAGCGTTTGTGAGGACTGCAGCCAGGGAAACCCTCGCCTAGCTTCCTTTGCACTCTCTAATCATGACAGATCCTGAGCATCTTTTCATTTGAATGTGCTGTTTTCTACAACGCGGGTGAGTACCACTGAGGTCTTGAAAGGTTTCTGCCTGAGAGTCGGCCCTGCTTTGAATTCACTTCAGATTACCTAGCCCAGGATATTTCTTGAGGGCAGGGCTGCGTTTGCAAAGCGGCAGGCCGCAGGCATTGTGAATGATAGGTGCCCTTCGGCACGGTTTGTAAGGTTGTTACGGCAGTGTGCCACAAGGCGGCAGCACTACTCCGTGTCCTCTCTGGTAACTTGGGGAAACAAAGCCTTAGCGGGGGTCCCGGTGTTGGACGGGACATGGGGAGTCGAACGTGGCTAAACACACACCCCAGGGCTTGTGTATCCTCGCCTCCTCCCCCTTAACCTGCACTGCTGCACCCCAGGCGTATCGCAAGACTTATAAGTGGGCTACTCGGTGGGTGCCGGGCTTCGCAGGTGGGGCGACTCTAACGAAGTGGGCTGGAGGTGGGAACCTGCCTAGCAGGAGCTGTGGAGAGCCGGTTTCCTCACAGCTCTTCCCTCTCAGCTGCTCCACCGTCACTTGGGTACACCAGGCTTTGCTTACCCGTAGGAGGGCCACGTTGGACCCGGAGACTGTGGTACCACGCAGGGGAGAATGGGCACTAGAGGTCCGAGGGGTCGCTGGTCAGGTGGCACGTCCTCCTCCCTTGCTCCCTCAGCAGCAGCATACTCCAGCCTTGGGACCCAGGCCCGCCGAGGCTCCAGGGGTGTGACTCCAGCCGATGACGTCGCAGAGGCCTGAGGTAACAGAGGAAAGGCATTTCTTAACCCCTTCCTTGCCTTGTCTTTGAATACTCCTTTTCCCTTTCAGCATAGTTAATAAACAACGTTGCGTCTGTTTGAGTTCTACAGCCCCTTGATGCAATTATAATCGGAGCTGTCCCTGGAGCGTTTCGGGTTCTTTGCCCTGTCAGTTTATTGAGGAAAGTTTTGTGGGGATCCCTATGCTTTCGGTTGGGTCGCCCTTGATGAGCACTTTTTGATACGTTAAGCGTGTGTCTGAGAATCCCAGCTTCCTACTTCCCCCTTCCCGGGTCTCCAATATCCCCCTCTGAGAACTCCACGCTTCTCTCTTCCCTTTGTAAACCTGTGTTTCCTTTGTATGCTGCTTCCTTTGTATCCCTATTTAGACTGCACATATAAGAGATAGCCTGGGATTTGTGCCTTGCTGCCTCTAATTTACCAGAATTAGTGAGATCATCGACTGCTCCATCTATGCTGCTGCAAATAGTATGAGATCATTTTGTTCTGTGGATGAGTGGTAGTCGAGGGAATGTAGGTAGCAGAACAGCTTTCTGCATTCACCCCGCGCTCGACATGTCGTTCCTTTGTATGTCTTGGCTGTGGTAAAGGGTACCACAACGACCGCTGGGGTGGAAGTGCTTCCTTCCAATGATGCTGGTCTCTGGTTATACGACCTGCAGCGTGTGTGCCGAATCTCGGGGTCCCTCCAGTGTTTAGTTTGGTAAGGAACTTGCCTACTGACCTTCATACCGGCTGTTACCAATTTTCGATCCCGGCAACAGCAATGGTAGGCTTCCCTTTTGGGCATGCCCTCTTGAGCACTTAACGCTTTTAGCGTTTGTGAGGACTGCAGCCAGGGAAACCCTCGCCTAGCTTCCTTTGCACTGTCTAATCATGACAGATCCTGAGCATCTTTTCATTTGAATGTGCTGTTTTCTACAACGCGGGTGAGTACCACTGAGGTCTTGAAAGGTTTCTGCCTGAGAGTCGGCCCTGCTTTGAATTCACTTCAGATTACCTAGCCCAGGATATTTCTTGAGGGCAGGGCTGCGTTTGCAAAGCGGCAGGCCGCAGGCATTGTGAATGATAGGTGCCCTTCGGCACGGTTTGTAAGGTTGTTACGGCAGTGTGCCACAAGGCGGCAGCACTACTCCGTGTCCTCTCTGGTAACTTGGGGAAACAAAGCCTTAGCGGGGGTCCCGGTGTTGGACGGGACATGGGGAGTCGAACGTGGCTAAACACACACCCCAGGGCTTGTGTATCCTCGCCTCCTGCCCCTTAACCTGCACTGCCGCACCCCAGGCGTATCGCAAGACTTGTAAGTGGGCTACTCGGTGGGTGCCGTGCTTCGCAGGTGGGGCGACTCTAACGAAGTGGGCTGGAGGTGGGGACCTGCCTAGCAGGAGCCGTGGAGAGCCGGTTTCCTCACAGCTCTTCCCTCTCAGCTGCTCCACCGTCACTTGGGTACACCAGGCTTTGCTTACCCGTAGGAGGGCCACGTTGGACCGGGAGACTGTGGTACCACGCAGGGGAGAATGGGCACTAGAGGTCCGAGGGGTCGCTGGTCAGGTGGCACGTCCTCCTCCCTTGCTCCCTCAGCAGCAGCATACTCCAGCCTTGGGACTTAGGCCCGCCAAGGCTCCAGGGGTGTGACTCCAGCCGATGACGTCGCAGAGGCCTGAGGTAACAGAGGAAAGGCATTTCTTAACCCCTTCCTTGCCTTGTCTTTGAATACTCCTTTTCCCTTTCAGCATAGTTAATAAACAACGTTGCGTCTGTTTGAGTTCTACAGCCCCTTGATGCAATTATAATCGGAGCTGTCCCTGTAGCGTTTCGGGTTCTTTGCCCTGTCAGTTTATTGAGGAAAGTTTTGTGGGGATCCCTATACTTTCGGTTGGGTCGCCCTTGATGAGCACTTTTTGATACGTTAAGCGTGTGTCTGAGAATCCCAGCTTCCTACTTCCCCCTTTCCGGGTCTCCAATATCCCCCTCTGAGAACTCCACGCTTCTCTCTTCCCTTTGTAAACCTGTGTTTCCTTTGTATGCTGCTTCCTTTGTATCCCTATTTAGAATGCACATATAAGAGATAGCCTGGGATTTGTGCCTTGCTGCCTCTAATTTACCAGAATTAGTGAGATCATCGACTGCTCCATCCATGCTGCTGCAAATAGTATGAGATCATTTTGTTCTGTGGATGAGTGGTAGTCGAGGGAATGTAGGTAGCAGAACAGCTTTCTGCATTCACCCCGCGCTCGACATGTCGTTCCTTTGTATGTCTTGGCTGTGGTAAAGGGTACCACAACGACCGCTGGGGTGGAAGTGCTTCCTTCCAATGATGCTGGTCTCTGGTTATACGACCTGCAGCGTGTGTGCCGAATCTCGGGGTCCCTCCAGTGTTTAGTTTGGTAAGGAACTTGCCTACTGACCTTCATACCGGCTGTTACCAATTTTCGATCCCGGCAACAGCAATGGTAGGCTTCCCTTTTGGGCATGCCCTCTTGAGCACTTAACGCTTTTAGCGTTTGTGAGGACTGCAGCCAGGGAAACCCTCGCCTAGCTTCCTTTGCACTGTCTAATCATGACAGATCCTGAGCATCTTTTCATTTGAATGTGCTGTTTTCTACAACGCGGGTGAGTACCACTGAGGTCTTGAAAGGTTTCTGCCTGAGAGTCGGCCCTGCTTTGAATTCACTTCAGATTACCTAGCCCAGGATATTTCTTGAGGGCAGGGCTGCGTTTGCAAAGCGGCAGGCCGCAGGCATTGTGAATGATAGGTGCCCTTCGGCACGGTTTGTAAGGTTGTTACGGCAGTGTGCCACAAGGCGGCAGCACTACTCCGTGTCCTCTCTGGTAACTTGGGGAAACAAAGCCTTAGCGGGGGTCCCGGTGTTGGACGGGACATGGGGAGTCGAACGTGGCTAAACACACACCCCAGGGCTTGTGTATCCTCGCCTCCTGCCCCTTAACCTGCACTGCCGCACCCCAGGCGTATCGCAAGACTTGTAAGTGGGCTACTCGGTGGGTGCCGTGCTTCGCAGGTGGGGCGACTCTAACGAAGTGGGCTGGAGGTGGGGACCTGCCTAGCAGGAGCCGTGGAGAGCCGGTTTCCTCACAGCTCTTCCCTCTCAGCTGCTCCACCGTCACTTGGGTACACCAGGCTTTGCTTACCCGTAGGAGGGCCACGTTGGACCGGGAGACTGTGGTACCACGCAGGGGAGAATGGGCACTAGAGGTCCGAGGGGTCGCTGGTCAGGTGGCACGTCCTCCTCCCTTGCTCCCTCAGCAGCAGCATACTCCAGCCTTGGGACTTAGGCCCGCCAAGGCTCCAGGGGTGTGACTCCAGCCGATGACGTCGCAGAGGCCTGAGGTAACAGAGGAAAGGCATTTCTTAACCCCTTCCTTGCCTTGTCTTTGAATACTCCTTTTCCCTTTCAGCATAGTTAATAAACAACGTTGCGTCTGTTTGAGTTCTACAGCCCCTTGATGCAATTATAATCGGAGCTGTCCCTGTAGCGTTTCGGGTTCTTTGCCCTGTCAGTTTATTGAGGAAAGTTTTGTGGGGATCCCTATACTTTCGGTTGGGTCGCCCTTGATGAGCACTTTTTGATACGTTAAGCGTGTGTCTGAGAATCCCAGCTTCCTACTTCCCCCTTTCCGGGTCTCCAATATCCCCCTCTGAGAACTCCACGCTTCTCTCTTCCCTTTGTAAACCTGTGTTTCCTTTGTATGCTGCTTCCTTTGTATCCCTATTTAGAATGCACATATAAGAGATAGCCTGGGATTTGTGCCTTGCTGCCTCTAATTTACCAGAATTAGTGAGATCATCGACTGCTCCATCCATGCTGCTGCAAATAGTATGAGATCATTTTGTTCTGTGGATGAGTGGTAGTCGAGGGAATGTAGGTAGCAGAACAGCTTTCTGCATTCACCCCGCGCTCGACATGTCGTTCCTTTGTATGTCTTGGCTGTGGTAAAGGGTACCACAACGACCGCTGGGATGCAAGTGCTTCCTTCCAATGATGCTGGTCTCTGGTTATACGACCTGCAGCGTGTGTGCCGAATCTCGGGGTCCCTCCAGTGTTTAGTTTGGTAAGGAACTTGCCTACTGACCTTCATACCGGCTGTTACCAATTTACGATCCCGGCAACAGCAATGGCAGGCTTCCCTTTTGGGCATGCCCTCTTGTGCACTTAACGCTTTTAGCGTTTGTGAGGACTGCAGCCAGGGAAACCCTCGCCTAGCTTCCTTTGCACTCTCTAATCATGACAGATCCTGAGCATCTTTTCATTTGAATGTGCTGTTTTCTACAACGCGGGTGAGTACCACTGAGGTCTTGAAAGGTTTCTGCCTGAGAGTCGGCCCTGCTTTGAATTCACTTCAGATTACCTAGCCCAGGATATTTCTTGAGGGCAGGGCTGCGTTTGCAAAGCGGCAGGCCGCAGGCATTGTGAATGATAGGTGCCCTTCGGCACGGTTTGTAAGGTTGTTACGGCAGTGTGCCACAAGGCGGCAGCACTACTCCGTGTCCTCTCTGGTAACTTGGGGAAACAAAGCCTTAGCGGGGGTCCCGGTGTTGGACGGGACATGGGGAGTCGAACGTGGCTAAACACACACCCCAGGGCTTGTGTATCCTCGCCTCCTCCCCCTTAACCTGCACTGCTGCACCCCAGGCGTATCGCAAGACTTATAAGTGGGCTACTCGGTGGGTGCCGGGCTTCGCAGGTGGGGCGACTCTAACGAAGTGGGCTGGAGGTGGGAACCTGCCTAGCAGGAGCTGTGGAGAGCCGGTTTCCTCACAGCTCTTCCCTCTCAGCTGCTCCACCGTCACTTGGGTACACCAGGCTTTGCTTACCCGTAGGAGGGCCACGTTGGACCCGGAGACTGTGGTACCACGCAGGGGAGAATGGGCACTAGAGGTCCGAGGGGTCGCTGGTCAGGTGGCACGTCCTCCTCCCTTGCTCCCTCAGCAGCAGCATACTCCAGCCTTGGGACCCAGGCCCGCCGAGGCTCCAGGGGTGTGACTCCAGCCGATGACGTCGCAGAGGCCTGAGGTAACAGAGGAAAGGCATTTCTTAACCCCTTCCTTGCCTTGTCTTTGAATACTCCTTTTCCCTTTCAGCATAGTTAATAAACAACGTTGCGTCTGTTTGAGTTCTACAGCCCCTTGATGCAATTATAATCGGAGCTGTCCCTGGAGCGTTTCGGGTTCTTTGCCCTGTCAGTTTATTGAGGAAAGTTTTGTGGGGATCCCTATGCTTTCGGTTGGGTCGCCCTTGATGAGCACTTTTTGATACGTTAAGCGTGTGTCTGAGAATCCCAGCTTCCTACTTCCCCCTTCCCGGGTCTCCAATATCCCCCTCTGAGAACTCCACGCTTCTCTCTTCCCTTTGTAAACCTGTGTTTCCTTTGTATGCTGCTTCCTTTGTATCCCTATTTAGACTGCACATATAAGAGATAGCCTGGGATTTGTGCCTTGCTGCCTCTAATTTACCAGAATTAGTGAGATCATCGACTGCTCCATCTATGCTGCTGCAAATAGTATGAGATCATTTTGTTCTGTGGATGAGTGGTAGTCGAGGGAATGTAGGTAGCAGAACAGCTTTCTGCATTCACCCCGCGCTCGACATGTCGTTCCTTTGTATGTCTTGGCTGTGGTAAAGGGTACCACAACGACCGCTGGGGTGGAAGTGCTTCCTTCCAATGATGCTGGTCTCTGGTTATACGACCTGCAGCGTGTGTGCCGAATCTCGGGGTCCCTCCAGTGTTTAGTTTGGTAAGGAACTTGCCTACTGACCTTCATACCGGCTGTTACCAATTTTCGATCCCGGCAACAGCAATGGTAGGCTTCCCTTTTGGGCATGCCCTCTTGAGCACTTAACGCTTTTAGCGTTTGTGAGGACTGCAGCCAGGGAAACCCTCGCCTAGCTTCCTTTGCACTGTCTAATCATGACAGATCCTGAGCATCTTTTCATTTGAATGTGCTGTTTTCTACAACGCGGGTGAGTACCACTGAGGTCTTGAAAGGTTTCTGCCTGAGAGTCGGCCCTGCTTTGAATTCACTTCAGATTACCTAGCCCAGGATATTTCTTGAGGGCAGGGCTGCGTTTGCAAAGCGGCAGGCCGCAGGCATTGTGAATGATAGGTGCCCTTCGGCACGGTTTGTAAGGTTGTTACGGCAGTGTGCCACAAGGCGGCAGCACTACTCCGTGTCCTCTCTGGTAACTTGGGGAAACAAAGCCTTAGCGGGGGTCCCGGTGTTGGACGGGACATGGGGAGTCGAACGTGGCTAAACACACACCCCAGGGCTTGTGTATCCTCGCCTCCTGCCCCTTAACCTGCACTGCCGCACCCCAGGCGTATCGCAAGACTTGTAAGTGGGCTACTCGGTGGGTGCCGTGCTTCGCAGGTGGGGCGACTCTAACGAAGTGGGCTGGAGGTGGGGACCTGCCTAGCAGGAGCCGTGGAGAGCCGGTTTCCTCACAGCTCTTCCCTCTCAGCTGCTCCACCGTCACTTGGGTACACCAGGCTTTGCTTACCCGTAGGAGGGCCACGTTGGACCGGGAGACTGTGGTACCACGCAGGGGAGAATGGGCACTAGAGGTCCGAGGGGTCGCTGGTCAGGTGGCACGTCCTCCTCCCTTGCTCCCTCAGCAGCAGCATACTCCAGCCTTGGGACTTAGGCCCGCCAAGGCTCCAGGGGTGTGACTCCAGCCGATGACGTCGCAGAGGCCTGAGGTAACAGAGGAAAGGCATTTCTTAACCCCTTCCTTGCCTTGTCTTTGAATACTCCTTTTCCCTTTCAGCATAGTTAATAAACAACGTTGCGTCTGTTTGAGTTCTACAGCCCCTTGATGCAATTATAATCGGAGCTGTCCCTGTAGCGTTTCGGGTTCTTTGCCCTGTCAGTTTATTGAGGAAAGTTTTGTGGGGATCCCTATACTTTCGGTTGGGTCGCCCTTGATGAGCACTTTTTGATACGTTAAGCGTGTGTCTGAGAATCCCAGCTTCCTACTTCCCCCTTTCCGGGTCTCCAATATCCCCCTCTGAGAACTCCACGCTTCTCTCTTCCCTTTGTAAACCTGTGTTTCCTTTGTATGCTGCTTCCTTTGTATCCCTATTTAGAATGCACATATAAGAGATAGCCTGGGATTTGTGCCTTGCTGCCTCTAATTTACCAGAATTAGTGAGATCATCGACTGCTCCATCCATGCTGCTGCAAATAGTATGAGATCATTTTGTTCTGTGGATGAGTGGTAGTCGAGGGAATGTAGGTAGCAGAACAGCTTTCTGCATTCACCCCGCGCTCGACATGTCGTTCCTTTGTATGTCTTGGCTGTGGTAAAGGGTACCACAACGACCGCTGGGATGCAAGTGCTTCCTTCCAATGATGCTGGTCTCTGGTTATACGACCTGCAGCGTGTGTGCCGAATCTCGGGGTCCCTCCAGTGTTTAGTTTGGTAAGGAACTTGCCTACTGACCTTCATACCGGCTGTTACCAATTTACGATCCCGGCAACAGCAATGGCAGGCTTCCCTTTTGGGCATGCCCTCTTGTGCACTTAACGCTTTTAGCGTTTGTGAGGACTGCAGCCAGGGAAACCCTCGCCTAGCTTCCTTTGCACTCTCTAATCATGACAGATCCTGAGCATCTTTTCATTTGAATGTGCTGTTTTCTACAACGCGGGTGAGTACCACTGAGGTCTTGAAAGGTTTCTGCCTGAGAGTCGGCCCTGCTTTGAATTCACTTCAGATTACCTAGCCCAGGATATTTCTTGAGGGCAGGGCTGCGTTTGCAAAGCGGCAGGCCGCAGGCATTGTGAATGATAGGTGCCCTTCGGCACGGTTTGTAAGGTTGTTACGGCAGTGTGCCACAAGGCGGCAGCACTACTCCGTGTCCTCTCTGGTAACTTGGGGAAACAAAGCCTTAGCGGGGGTCCCGGTGTTGGACGGGACATGGGGAGTCGAACGTGGCTAAACACACACCCCAGGGCTTGTGTATCCTCGCCTCCTCCCCCTTAACCTGCACTGCCGCACCCCAGGCGTATCGCAAGACTTATAAGTGGGCTACTCGGTGGGTGCCGGGCTTCGCAGGTGGGGCGACTCTAACGAAGTGGGCTGGAGGTGGGAACCTGCCTAGCAGGAGCTGTGGAGAGCCGGTTTCCTCACAGCTCTTCCCTCTCAGCTGCTCCACCGTCACTTGGGTACACCAGGCTTTGCTTACCCGTAGGAGGGCCACGTTGGACCCGGAGACTGTGGTACCACGCAGGGGAGAATGGGCACTAGAGGTCCGAGGGGTCGCTGGTCAGGTGGCACGTCCTCCTCCCTTGCTCCCTCAGCAGCAGCATACTCCAGCCTTGGGACCCAGGCCCGCCGAGGCTCCAGGGGTGTGACTCCAGCCGATGACGTCGCAGAGGCCTGAGGTAACAGAGGAAAGGCATTTCTTAACCCCTTCCTTGCCTTGTCTTTGAATACTCCTTTTCCCTTTCAGCATAGTTAATAAACAACGTTGCGTCTGTTTGAGTTCTACAGCCCCTTGATGCAATTATAATCGGAGCTGTCCCTGGAGCGTTTCGGGTTCTTTGCCCTGTCAGTTTATTGAGGAAAGTTTTGTGGGGATCCCTATGCTTTCGGTTGGGTCGCCCTTGATGAGCACTTTTTGATACGTTAAGCGTGTGTCTGAGAATCCCAGCTTCCTACTTCCCCCTTCCCGGGTCTCCAATATCCCCCTCTGAGAACTCCACGCTTCTCTCTTCCCTTTGTAAACCTGTGTTTCCTTTGTATGCTGCTTCCTTTGTATCCCTATTTAGACTGCACATATAAGAGATAGCCTGGGATTTGTGCCTTGCTGCCTCTAATTTACCAGAATTAGTGAGATCATCGACTGCTCCATCTATGCTGCTGCAAATAGTATGAGATCATTTTGTTCTGTGGATGAGTGGTAGTCGAGGGAATGTAGGTAGCAGAACAGCTTTCTGCATTCACCCCGCGCTCGACATGTCGTTCCTTTGTATGTCTTGGCTGTGGTAAAGGGTACCACAACGACCGCTGGGGTGGAAGTGCTTCCTTCCAATGATGCTGGTCTCTGGTTATACGACCTGCAGCGTGTGTGCCGAATCTCGGGGTCCCTCCAGTGTTTAGTTTGGTAAGGAACTTGCCTACTGACCTTCATACCGGCTGTTACCAATTTTCGATCCCGGCAACAGCAATGGTAGGCTTCCCTTTTGGGCATGCCCTCTTGAGCACTTAACGCTTTTAGCGTTTGTGAGGACTGCAGCCAGGGAAACCCTCGCCTAGCTTCCTTTGCACTGTCTAATCATGACAGATCCTGAGCATCTTTTCATTTGAATGTGCTGTTTTCTACAACGCGGGTGAGTACCACTGAGGTCTTGAAAGGTTTCTGCCTGAGAGTCGGCCCTGCTTTGAATTCACTTCAGATTACCTAGCCCAGGATATTTCTTGAGGGCAGGGCTGCGTTTGCAAAGCGGCAGGCCGCAGGCATTGTGAATGATAGGTGCCCTTCGGCACGGTTTGTAAGGTTGTTACGGCAGTGTGCCACAAGGCGGCAGCACTACTCCGTGTCCTCTCTGGTAACTTGGGGAAACAAAGCCTTAGCGGGGGTCCCGGTGTTGGACGGGACATGGGGAGTCGAACGTGGCTAAACACACACCCCAGGGCTTGTGTATCCTCGCCTCCTGCCCCTTAACCTGCACTGCCGCACCCCAGGCGTATCGCAAGACTTGTAAGTGGGCTACTCGGTGGGTGCCGTGCTTCGCAGGTGGGGCGACTCTAACGAAGTGGGCTGGAGGTGGGGACCTGCCTAGCAGGAGCCGTGGAGAGCCGGTTTCCTCACAGCTCTTCCCTCTCAGCTGCTCCACCGTCACTTGGGTACACCAGGCTTTGCTTACCCGTAGGAGGGCCACGTTGGACCGGGAGACTGTGGTACCACGCAGGGGAGAATGGGCACTAGAGGTCCGAGGGGTCGCTGGTCAGGTGGCACGTCCTCCTCCCTTGCTCCCTCAGCAGCAGCATACTCCAGCCTTGGGACTTAGGCCCGCCAAGGCTCCAGGGGTGTGACTCCAGCCGATGACGTCGCAGAGGCCTGAGGTAACAGAGGAAAGGCATTTCTTAACCCCTTCCTTGCCTTGTCTTTGAATACTCCTTTTCCCTTTCAGCATAGTTAATAAACAACGTTGCGTCTGTTTGAGTTCTACAGCCCCTTGATGCAATTATAATCGGAGCTGTCCCTGTAGCGTTTCGGGTTCTTTGCCCTGTCAGTTTATTGAGGAAAGTTTTGTGGGGATCCCTATACTTTCGGTTGGGTCGCCCTTGATGAGCACTTTTTGATACGTTAAGCGTGTGTCTGAGAATCCCAGCTTCCTACTTCCCCCTTTCCGGGTCTCCAATATCCCCCTCTGAGAACTCCACGCTTCTCTCTTCCCTTTGTAAACCTGTGTTTCCTTTGTATGCTGCTTCCTTTGTATCCCTATTTAGAATGCACATATAAGAGATAGCCTGGGATTTGTGCCTTGCTGCCTCTAATTTACCAGAATTAGTGAGATCATCGACTGCTCCATCCATGCTGCTGCAAATAGTATGAGATCATTTTGTTCTGTGGATGAGTGGTAGTCGAGGGAATGTAGGTAGCAGAACAGCTTTCTGCATTCACCCCGCGCTCGACATGTCGTTCCTTTGTATGTCTTGGCTGTGGTAAAGGGTACCACAACGACCGCTGGGATGCAAGTGCTTCCTTCCAATGATGCTGGTCTCTGGTTATACGACCTGCAGCGTGTGTGCCGAATCTCGGGGTCCCTCCAGTGTTTAGTTTGGTAAGGAACTTGCCTACTGACCTTCATACCGGCTGTTACCAATTTACGATCCCGGCAACAGCAATGGCAGGCTTCCCTTTTGGGCATGCCCTCTTGTGCACTTAACGCTTTTAGCGTTTGTGAGGACTGCAGCCAGGGAAACCCTCGCCTAGCTTCCTTTGCACTCTCTAATCATGACAGATCCTGAGCATCTTTTCATTTGAATGTGCTGTTTTCTACAACGCGGGTGAGTACCACTGAGGTCTTGAAAGGTTTCTGCCTGAGAGTCGGCCCTGCTTTGAATTCACTTCAGATTACCTAGCCCAGGATATTTCTTGAGGGCAGGGCTGCGTTTGCAAAGCGGCAGGCCGCAGGCATTGTGAATGATAGGTGCCCTTCGGCACGGTTTGTAAGGTTGTTACGGCAGTGTGCCACAAGGCGGCAGCACTACTCCGTGTCCTCTCTGGTAACTTGGGGAAACAAAGCCTTAGCGGGGGTCCCGGTGTTGGACGGGACATGGGGAGTCGAACGTGGCTAAACACACACCCCAGGGCTTGTGTATCCTCGCCTCCTGCCCCTTAACCTGCACTGCCGCACCCCAGGCGTATCGCAAGACTTGTAAGTGGGCTACTCGGTGGGTGCCGTGCTTCGCAGGTGGGGCGACTCTAACGAAGTGGGCTGGAGGTGGGGACCTGCCTAGCAGGAGCCGTGGAGAGCCGGTTTCCTCACAGCTCTTCCCTCTCAGCTGCTCCACCGTCACTTGGGTACACCAGGCTTTGCTTACCCGTAGGAGGGCCACGTTGGACCGGGAGACTGTGGTACCACGCAGGGGAGAATGGGCACTAGAGGTCCGAGGGGTCGCTGGTCAGGTGGCACGTCCTCCTCCCTTGCTCCCTCAGCAGCAGCATACTCCAGCCTTGGGACTTAGGCCCGCACAAGGCTCCAGGGGTGTGACTCCAGCCGATGACGTCGCAGAGGCCTGAGGTAACAGAGGAAAGGCATTTCTTAACCCCTTCCTTGCCTTGTCTTTGAATACTCCTTTTCCCTTTCAGCATAGTTAATAAACAACGTTGCGTCTGTTTGAGTTCTACAGCCCCTTGATGCAATTATAATCGGAGCTGTCCCTGTAGCGTTTCGGGTTCTTTGCCCTGTCAGTTTATTGAGGAAAGTTTTGTGGGGATCCCTATACTTTCGGTTGGGTCGCCCTTGATGAGCACTTTTTGATACGTTAAGCGTGTGTCTGAGAATCCCAGCTTCCTACTTCCCCCTTTCCGGGTCTCCAATATCCCCCTCTGAGAACTCCACGCTTCTCTCTTCCCTTTGTAAACCTGTGTTTCCTTTGTATGCTGCTTCCTTTGTATCCCTATTTAGAATGCACATATAAGAGATAGCCTGGGATTTGTGCCTTGCTGCCTCTAATTTACCAGAATTAGTGAGATCATCGACTGCTCCATCCATGCTGCTGCAAATAGTATGAGATCATTTTGTTCTGTGGATGAGTGGTAGTCGAGGGAATGTAGGTAGCAGAACAGCTTTCTGCATTCACCCCGCGCTCGACATGTCGTTCCTTTGTATGTCTTGGCTGTGGTAAAGGGTACCACAACGACCGCTGGGGTGCAAGTGCTTCCTTCCAATGATGCTGGTCTCTGGTTATACGACCTGCAGCGTGTGTGCCGAATCTCGGGGTCCCTCCAGTGTTTAGTTTGGTAAGGAACTTGCCTACTGACCTTCATACCGGCTGTTACCAATTTACGATCCCGGCAACAGCAATGGTAGGCTTCCCTTTTGGGCATGCCCTCTTGAGCACTTAACGCTTTTAGCGTTTGTGAGGACTGCAGCCAGGGAAACCCTCGCCTAGCTTCCTTTGCACTCTCTAATCATGACAGATCCTGAGCATCTTTTCATTTGAATGTGCTGTTTTCTAAAACGCGGGTGAGTACCACTGAGGTCTTGAAAGGTTTCTGCCTGAGAGTCGGCCCTGCTTTGAATTCACTTCAGATTACCTAGCCCAGGATATTTCTTGAGGGCAGGGCTGCGTTTGCAAAGCGGCAGGCCGCAGGCATTGTGAATGATAGGTGCCCTTCGGCACGGTTTGTAAGGTTGTTACGGCAGTGTGCCACAAGGCGGCAGCACTACTCCGTGTCCTCTCTGGTAACTTGGGGAAACAAAGCCTTAGCGGGGGTCCCGGTGTTGGACGGGACATGGGGAGTCGAACGTGGCTAAACACACACCCCAGGGCTTGTGTATCCTCGCCTCCTGCCCCTTAACCTGCACTGCCGCACCCCAGGCGTATCGCAAGACTTGTAAGTGGGCTACTCGGTGGGTGCCGTGCTTCGCAGGTGGGGCGACTCTAACGAAGTGGGCTGGAGGTGGGAACCTGCCTAGCAGGAGCCGTGGAGAGCCGGTTTCCTCACAGCTCTTCCCTCTCAGCTGCTCCACCGTCACTTGGGTACACCAGGCTTTGCTTACCCGTAGGAGGGCCACGTTGGACCGGGAGACTGTGGTACCACGCAGGGGAGAATGGGCACTAGAGGTCCGAGGGGTCGCTGGTCAGGTGGCACGTCCTCCTCCCTTGCTCCCTCAGCAGCAGCATACTCCAGCCTTGGGACCCAGGCCCGCCGAGGCTCCAGGGGTGTGACTCCAGCCGATGACGTCGCAGAGGCCTGAGGTAACAGAGGAAAGGCATTTCTTAACCCCTTCCTTGCCTTGTCTTTGAATACTCCTTTTCCCTTTCAGCATAGTTAATAAACAACGTTGCGTCTGTTTGAGTTCTACAGCCCCTTGATGCAATTATAATCGGAGCTGTCCCTGGAGCGTTTCGGGTTCTTTGCCCTGTCAGTTTATTGAGGAAAGTTTTGTGGCGCTCCCTATGCTTTCGGTTGGGTCGCCCTTGATGAGCACTTTTTGATACGTTAAGCGTGTGTCTGAGAATCCCAGCTTCCTACTTCCCCCTTCCCGGGTCTCCAATATCCCCCTCTGAGAACTCCACGCTTCTCTCTTCCCTTTGTAAACCTGTGTTTCCTTTGTATGCTGCTTCCTTTGTATCCCTATTTAGACTGCACATATAAGAGATAGCCTGGGATTTGTGCCTTGCTGCCTCTAATTTACCAGAATTAGTGAGATCATCGACTGCTCCATCCATGCTGCTGCAAATAGTATGAGATCATTTTGTTCTGTGGATGAGTGGTAGTCGAGGGAATGTAGGTAGCAGAACAGCTTTCTGCATTCACCCCGCGCTCGACATGTCGTTCCTTTGTATGTCTTGGCTGTGGTAAAGGGTACCACAACGACCGCTGGGGTGCAAGTGCTTCCTTCCAATGATGCTGGTCTCTGGTTATACGACCTGCAGCGTGTGTGCCGAATCTCGGGGTCCCTCCAGTGTTTAGTTTGGTAAGGAACTTGCCTACTGACCTTCATACCGGCTGTTACCAATTTTCGATCCCGGCAACAGCAATGGTAGGCTTCCCTTTTGGGCATGCCCTCTTGAGCACTTAACGCTTTTAGCGTTTGTGAGGACTGCAGCCAGGGAAACCCTCGCCTAGCTTCCTTTGCACTCTCTAATCATGACAGATCCTGAGCATCTTTTCATTTGAATGCGCTGTTTTCTAAAACGCGGGTGAGTACCACTGAGGTCTTGAAAGGTTTCTGCCTGAGAGTCGGCCCTGCTTTGAATTCACTTCAGATTACCTAGCCCAGGATATTTCTTGAGGGCAGGGCTGCGTTTGCAAAGCGGCAGGCCGCAGGCATTGAGAATGATAGGTGCCCTTCGGCACGGTTTGTAAGGTTGTTACGGCAGTGTGCCACAAGGCGGCAGCACTACTCCGTGTCCTCTCTGGTAACTTGGGGAAACAAAGCCTTAGCGGGGGTCCCGGTGTTGGACGGGACATGGGGAGTCGAACGTGGCTAAACACACACCCCAGGGCTTGTGTATCCTCGCCTCCTGCCCCTTAACCTGCACTGCCCCACCCCAGGCGTATCGCAAGACTTGTAAGTGGGCTACTCGGTGGGCGCCGTGCTTCGCAGGTGGGGCGACTCTAACGAAGTGGGCTGGAGGTGGGGACCTGCCTAGCAGGAGCCGTGGAGAGCCGGTTTCCTCACAGCTCTTCCCTCTCAGCTGCTCCACCGTCACTTGGGTACACCAGGCTTTGCTTACCCGTAGGAGGGCCACGTTGGACCGGGAGACTGTGGTACCACGCAGGGGAGAATGGGCACTAGAGGTCCGAGGGGTCGCTGGTCAGGTGGCACGTCCTCCTCCCTTGCTCCCTCAGCAGCAGCATACTCCAGCCTTGGGACTTAGACCCGCCAAGGCTCCAGGGGTGTGACTCCAGCCGATGACGTCGCAGAGGCCTGAGGTAACAGAGGAAAGGCATTTCTTAACCCCTTCCTTGCCTTGTCTTTGAATACTCCTTTTCCCTTTCAGCATAGTTAATAAACAACGTTGCGTCTGTTTGAGTTCTACAGCCCCTTGATGCAATTATAATCGGAGCTGTCCCTGGAGCGTTTCGGGTTCTTTGCCCTGTCAGTTTATTGAGGAAAGTTTTGTAGCGCTCCCTATGCTTTCGGTTGGGTCGCCCTTGATGAGCACTTTTTGATACGTTAAGCGTGTGTCTGAGAATCCCAGCTTCCTACTTCCCCCTTCCCGGGTCTCCAATATCCCCCTCTGAGAACTCCACGCTTCTCTCTTCCCTTTGTAAACCTGTGTTTCCTTTGTATGCTGCTTCCTTTGTATCCCTATTTAGACTGCACATATAAGAGATAGCCTGGGATTTGTGCCTTGCTGCCTCTAATTTACCAGAATTAGTGAGATCATCGACTGCTCCATCCATGCTGCTGCAAATAGTATGAGATCATTTTGTTCTGTGGATGAGTGGTAGTCGAGGGAATGTAGGTAGCAGAACAGCTTTCTGCATTCACCCCGCGCTCGACATGTCGTTCCTTTGTATGTCTTGGCTGTGGTAAAGGGTACCACAACGACCGCTGGGGTGCAAGTGCTTCCTTCCAATGATGCTAGTCTCTGGTTATACGACCTGCAGCGTGTGTGCCGAATCTCGGGGTCCCTCCAGTGTTTAGTTTGGTAAGGAACTTGCCTACTGACCTTCATACCGGCTGTTACCAATTTACGATCCCGGCAACAGCAATGGTAGGCTTCTCTTTTGGGCATGCCCTCTTGAGCACTTAACGCTTTTAGCGTTTGTGAGGACTGCAGCCAGGGAAACCCTCGCCTAGCTTCCTTTGCACTGTCTAATCATGACAGATCCTGAGCATCTTTTCATTTGAATGTGCTGTTTTCTAAAACGCGGGTGAGCACCACTGAGGTCTTGAAAGGTTTCTGCCTGAGAGTCGGCCCTGCTTTGAATTCACTTCAGATTACCTAGCCCAGGATATTTCTTGAGGGCAGGGCTGCGTTTGCAAAGCGGCAGGCCGCAGGCATTGTGAATGATAGGTGCCCTTCGGCACGGTTTGTAAGGTTGTTACGGCAGTGTGCCACAAGGCGGCAGCACTACTCCGTGTCCTCTCTGGTAACTTGGGGAAACAAAGCCTTAGCGGGGGTCCCGGTGTTGGACGGGACATGGGGAGTCGAACGTGGCTAAACACACACCCCAGGGCTTGTGTATCCTCGCCTCCTCCCCCTTAACCTGCACTGCTGCACCCCAGGCGTATCGCAAGACTTGTAAGTGGGCTACTCGGTGGGTGCCGTGCTTCGCAGGTGGGACGACTCTAACGAAGTGGGCTGGAGGTGGGAACCTGCCTAGCAGGAGCCGTGGAGAGCCGGTTTCCTCACAGCTCTTCCCTCTCAGCTGCTCCACCGTCACTTGGGTACACCAGGCTTTGCTTACCCGTAGGAGGGCCACGTTGGACCGGGAGACTGTGGTACCACGCAGGGGAGAATGGGCACTAGAGGTCCGAGGGGTCGCTGGTCAGGTGGCACGTCCTCCTCCCTTGCTCCCTCAGCAGCAGCATACTCCAGCCTTGGGACCCAGGCCCGCCGAGGCTCCAGGGGTGTGACTCCAGCCGATGACGTCGCAGAGGCCTGAGGTAACAGAGGAAAGGCATTTCTTAACCCCTTCCTTGCCTTGTCTTTGAATACTCCTTTTCCCTTTCAGCATAGTTAATAAACAACGTTGCGTCTGTTTGAGTTCTACAGCCCCTTGATGCAATTATAATCGGAGCTGTCCCTGGAGCGTTTCGGGTTCTTTGCCCTGTCAGTTTATTGAGGAAAGTTTTGTAGCGCTCCCTATGCTTTCGGTTGGGTCGCCCTTGATGAGCACTTTTTGATACGTTAAGCGTGTGTCTGAGAATCCCAGCTTCCTACTTCCCCCTTCCCGGGTCTCCAATATCCCCCTCTGAGAACTCCACGCTTCTCTCTTCCCTTTGTAAACCTGTGTTTCCTTTGTATGCTGCTTCCTTTGTATCCCTATTTAGACTGCACATATAAGAGATAGCCTGGGATTTGTGCCTTGCTGCCTCTAATTTACCAGAATTAGTGAGATCATCGACTGCTCCATCCATGCTGCTGCAAATAGTATGAGATCATTTTGTTCTGTGGATGAGTGGTAGTCGAGGGAATGTAGGTAGCAGAACAGCTTTCTGCATTCACCCCGCGCTCGACATGTCGTTCCTTTGTATGTCTTGGCTGTGGTAAAGGGTACCACAACGACCGCTGGGGTGGAAGTGCTTCCTTCCAATGATGCTGGTCTCTGGTTATACGACCTGCAGCGTGTGTGCCGAATCTCGGGGTCCCTCCAGTGTTTAGTTTGGTAAGGAACTTGCCTACTGACCTTCATACCGGCTGTTACCAATTTTCGATCCCGGCAACAGCAATGGTAGGCTTCCCTTTTGGGCATGCCCTCTTGAGCACTTAACGCTTTTAGCGTTTGTGAGGACTGCAGCCAGGGAAACCCTCGCCTAGCTTCCTTTGCACTCTCTAATCATGACAGATCCTGAGCATCTTTTCATTTGAATGTGCTGTTTTCTAAAACGCGGGTGAGCACCACTGAGGTCTTGAAAGTTTTCTGCCTGAGAGTCGGCCCTGCTTTGAATTCACTTCAGATTACCTAGCCCAGGATATTTCTTGAGGGCAGGGCTGCGTTTGCAAAGCGGCAGGCCGCAGGCATCGTGAATGATAGGTGCCCTTCGGCACGGTTTGTAAGGTTGTTACGGCAGTGTGCCACAAGGCGGCAGCACTACTCCGTGTCCTCTCTGGTAACTTGGGGAAACAAAGCCTTAGCGGGGGTCTCGGTGTTGGACGGGACATGGGGAGTCGAACGTGGCTAAACACACACCCCAGGGCTTGTGTATCCTCGCCTCCTGCCCCTTAACCTGCACTGCCGCCCCCCGGGCGTATCGCAAGACTTGTAAGTGGGCTACTCGGTGGGTGCCGTGCTTCGCAGGTGGGGCGACTCTAACGAAGTGGGCTGGAGGTGGGGACCTGCCTAGCAGGAGCCGTGGAGAGCCGGTTTCCTCACAGCTCTTCCCTCTCAGCTGCTCCACCGTCACTTGGGTACACCAGGCTTTGCTTACCCGTAGGAGGGCCACGTTGGACCGGGAGACTGTGGTACCACGCAGGGGAGAATGGGCACTAGAGGTCCGAGGGGTCGCTGGTCAGGTGGCACGTCCTCCTCCCTTGCTCCCTCAGCAGCAGCATACTCCAGCCTTGGGACCCAGGCCCGCCGAGGCTCCAGGGGTGTGACTCCAGCCGATGACGTCGCAGAGGCCTGAGGTAACAGAGGAAAGGCATTTCTTAACCCCTTCCTTGCCTTGTCTTTGAATACTCCTTTTCCCTTTCAGCATAGTTAATAAACAACGTTGCGTCTGTTTGAGTTCTACAGCCCCTTGATGCAATTATAATCGGAGCTGTCCCTGGAGCGTTTCGGGTTCTTTGCCCTGTCAGTTTATTGAGGAAAGTTTTGTGGCGCTCCCTATGCTTTCGGTTGGGTCGCCCTTGATGAGCACTTTTTGATACGTTAAGCGCGTGTCTGAGAATCCCAGCTTCCTACTTCCCCCTTCCCGGGTCTCCAATATCCCCCTCTGAGAACTCCACGCTTCTCTCTTCCCTTTGTAAACCTGTGTTTCCTTTGTATGCTGCTTCCTTTGTATCCCTATTTAGACTGCACATATAAGAGATAGCCTGGGATTTGTGCCTTGCTGCCTCTAATTTACCAGAATTAGTGAGATCATCGACTGCTCCATCTATGCTGCTGCAAATAGTATGAGATCATTTTGTTCTGTGGATGAGTGGTAGTCGAGGGAATGTAGGTAGCAGAACAGCTTTCTGCATTCACCCCGCGCTCGACATGTCGTTCCTTTGTATGTCTTGGCTGTGGTAAAGGGTACCACAACGACCGCTGGGGTGCAAGTGCTTCCTTCCAATGATGCTGGTCTCTGGTTATACGACCTGCAGCGTGTGTGCCGAATCTCGGGGTCCCTCCAGTGTTTAGTTTGGTAAGGAACTTGCCTACTGACCTTCATACCGGCTGTTACCAATTTTCGATCCCGGCAACAGCAATGGTAGGCTTCCCTTTTGGGCATGCCCTCTTGAGCACTTAACGCTTTTAGCGTTTGTGAGGACTGCAGCCAGGGAAACCCTCGCCTAGCTTCCTTTGCACTCTCTAATCATGACAGATCCTGAGCATCTTTTCATTTGAATGTGCTGTTTTCTAAAACGCGGGTGAGTACCACTGAGGTCTTGAAAGGTTTCTGCCTGAGAGTCGGCCCTGCTTTGAATTCACTTCAGATTACCTAGCCCAGGATATTTCTTGAGGGCAGGGCTGCGTTTGCAAAGCGGCAGGCCGCAGGCATTGTGAATGATAGGTTCCCTTCGGCACGCTTTCTAAGGTTGTTACGGCAGTGTGCCACAAGGCGGCAGCACTACTCCGTGTCCTCTCTGGTAACTTGGGGAAACAAAGCCTTAGCGGGGGTCCCGGTGTTGGACGGGACATGGGGAGTCGAACGTGGCTAAACACACACCCCAGGGCTTGTGTATCCTCGCCTCCTGCCCCTTAACCTGCACTGCCCCACCCCAGGCGTATCGCAAGACTTGTAAGTGGGCTACTCGGTGGGTGCCCTGCTTCGCAGGTGGGGCGACTCTAACGAAGTGGGCTGGAGGTGGGGACCTGCCTAGCAGGAGCCGTGGAGAGCCGGTTTCCTCACAGCTCTTCCCTCTCAGCTGCTCCACCGTCACTTGGGTACACCAGGCTTTGCTTACCCGTAGGAGGGCCACGTTGGACCGGGAGACTGTGGTACCACGCAGGGGAGAATGGGCACTAGAGGTCCGAGGGGTCGCTGGTCAGGTGGCACGTCCTCCTCCCTTGCTCCCTCAGCAGCAGCATACTCCAGCCTTGGGACCCAGGCCCGCCGAGGCTCCAGGGGTGTGACTCCAGCCGATGACGTCGCAGAGGCCTGAGGTAACAGAGGAAAGGCATTTCTTAACCCCTTCCTTGCCTTGTCTTTGAATACTCCTTTTCCCTTTCAGCATAGTTAATAAACAACGTTGCGTCTGTTTGAGTTCTACAGCCCCTTGATGCAATTATAATCGGAGCTGTCCCTGGAGCGTTTCGGGTTCTTTGCCCTGTCAGTTTATTGAGGAAAGTTTTGTAGCGCTCCCTATGCTTTCGGTTGGGTCGCCCTTGATGAGCACTTTTTGATACGTTAAGCGTGTGTCTGAGAATCCCAGCTTCCTACTTCCCCCTTCCCGGGTCTCCAATATCCCCCTCTGAGAACTCCACGCTTCTCTCTTCCCTTTGTAAACCTGTGTTTCCTTTGTATGCTGCTTCCTTTGTATCCCTATTTAGACTGCACATATAAGAGATAGCCTGGGATTTGTGCCTTGCTGCCTCTAATTTACCAGAATTAGTGAGATCATCGACTGCTCCATCCATGCTGCTGCAAATAGTATGAGATCATTTTGTTCTGTGGATGAGTGGTAGTCGAGGGAATGTAGGTAGCAGAACAGCTTTCTGCATTCACCCCGCGCTCGACATGTCGTTCCTTTGTATGTCTTGGCTGTGGTAAAGGGTACCACAACGACCGCTGGGGTGCAAGTGCTTCCTTCCAATGATGCTAGTCTCTGGTTATACGACCTGCAGCGTGTGTGCCGAATCTCGGGGTCCCTCCAGTGTTTAGTTTGGTAAGGAACTTGCCTACTGACCTTCATACCGGCTGTTACCAATTTTCGATCCCGGCAACAGCAATGGTAGGCTTCCCTTTTGGGCATGCCCTCTTGAGCACTTAACGCTTTTAGCGTTTGTGAGGACTGCAGCCAGGGAAACCCTCGCCTAGCTTCCTTTGCACTCTCTAATCATGACAGATCCTGAGCATCTTTTCATTTGAATGCGCTGTTTTCTAAAACGCGGGTGAGCACCACTGAGGTCTTGAAAGGTTTCTGCCTGAGAGTCGGCCCTGCTTTGAATTCACTTCAGATTACCTAGCCCAGGATATTTCTTGAGGGCAGGGCTGCGTTTGCAAAAGCGGCAGGCCGCAGGCATTGTGAATGATAGGTGCCCTTCGGCACGGTTTGTAAGGTTGTTACGGCAGTGTGCCACAAGGCGGCAGCACTACTCCGTGTCCTCTCTGGTAACTTGGGGAAACAAAGCCTTAGCGGGGGTCCCGGTGTTGGACGGGACATGGGGAGTCGAACGTGGCTAAACACACACCCCAGGGCTTGTGTATCCTCGCCTCCTGCCCCTTAACCTGCACTGCCGCCCCCCGGGCGTATCGCAAGACTTGTAAGTGGGCTACTCGGTGGGTGCCGTGCTTCGCAGGTGGGGCGACTCTAACGAAGTGGGCTGGAGGTGGGGACCTGCCTAGCAGGAGCCGTGGAGAGCCGGTTTCCTCACAGCTCTTCCCTCTCAGCTGCTCCACCGTCACTTGGGTACACCAGGCTTTGCTTACCCGTAGGAGGGCCACGTTGGACCGGGAGACTGTGGTACCACGCAGGGGAGAATGGGCACTAGAGGTCCGAGGGGTCGCTGGTCAGGTGGCACGTCCTCCTCCCTTGCTCCCTCAGCAGCAGCATACTCCAGCCTTGGGACCCAGGCCCGCCGAGGCTCCAGGGGTGTGACTCCAGCCGATGACGTCGCAGAGGCCTGAGGTAACAGAGGAAAGGCATTTCTTAACCCCTTCCTTGCCTTGTCTTTGAATACTCCTTTTCCCTTTCAGCATAGTTAATAAACAACGTTGCGTCTGTTTGAGTTCTACAGCCCCTTGATGCAATTATAATCGGAGCTGTCCCTGGAGCGTTTCGGGTTCTTTGCCCTGTCAGTTTATTGAGGAAAGTTTTGTGGCGCTCCCTATGCTTTCGGTTGGGTCGCCCTTGATGAGCACTTTTTGATACGTTAAGCGTGTGTCTGAGAATCCCAGCTTCCTACTTCCCCCTTCCCGGGTCTCCAATATCCCCCTCTGAGAACTCCACGCTTCTCTCTTCCCTTTGTAAACCTGTGTTTCCTTTGTATGCTGCTTCCTTTGTATCCCTATTTAGACTGCACATATAAGAGATAGCCTGGGATTTGTGCCTTGCTGCCTCTAATTTACCAGAATTAGTGAGATCATCGACTGCTCCATCTATGCTGCTGCAAATAGTATGAGATCATTTTGTTCTGTGGATGAGTGGTAGTCGAGGGAATGTAGGTAGCAGAACAGCTTTCTGCATTCACCCCGCGCTCGACATGTCGTTCCTTTGTATGTCTTGGCTGTGGTAAAGGGTACCACAACGACCGCTGGGGTGCAAGTGCTTCCTTCCAATGATGCTGGTCTCTGGTTATACGACCTGCAGCGTGTGTGCCGAATCTCGGGGTCCCTCCAGTGTTTAGTTTGGTAAGGAACTTGCCTACTGACCTTCATACCGGCTGTTACCAATTTTCGATCCCGGCAACAGCAATGGTAGGCTTCCCTTTTGGGCATGCCCTCTTGAGCACTTAACGCTTTTAGCGTTTGTGAGGACTGCAGCCAGGGAAACCCTCGCCTAGCTTCCTTTGCACTCTCTAATCATGACAGATCCTGAGCATCTTTTCATTTGAATGTGCTGTTTTCTAAAACGCGGGTGAGTACCACTGAGGTCTTGAAAGGTTTCTGCCTGAGAGTCGGCCCTGCTTTGAATTCACTTCAGATTACCTAGCCCAGGATATTTCTTGAGGGCAGGGCTGCGTTTGCAAAGCGGCAGGCCGCAGGCATTGTGAATGATAGGTGCCCTTCGGCACGGTTTGTAAGGTTGTTACGGCAGTGTGCCACAAGGCGGCAGCACTACTCCGTGTCCTCTCTGGTAACTTGGGGAAACAAAGCCTTAGCGGGGGTCCCGGTGTTGGACGGGACATGGGGAGTCGAACGTGGCTAAACACACACCCCAGGGCTTGTGTATCCTCGCCTCCTGCCCCTTAACCTGCACTGCCCCACCCCAGGCGTATCGCAAGACTTGTAAGTGGGCTACTCGGTGGGTGCCGTGCTTCGCAGGTGGGGCGACTCTAACGAAGTGGGCTGGAGGTGGGGACCTGCCTAGCAGGAGCCGTGGAGAGCCGGTTTCCTCACAGCTCTTCCCTCTCAGCTGCTCCACCGTCACTTGGGTACACCAGGCTTTGCTTACCCGTAGGAGGGCCACGTTGGACCGGGAGACTGTGGTACCACGCAGGGGAGAATGGGCACTAGAGGTCCGAGGGGTCGCTGGTCAGGTGGCACGTCCTCCTCCCTTGCTCCCTCAGCAGCAGCATACTCCAGCCTTGGGACCCAGGCCCGCCGAGGCTCCAGGGGTGTGACTCCAGCCGATGACGTCGCAGAGGCCTGAGGTAACAGAGGAAAGGCATTTCTTAACCCCTTCCTTGCCTTGTCTTTGAATACTCCTTTTCCCTTTCAGCATAGTTAATAAACAACGTTGCGTCTGTTTGAGTTCTACAGCCCCTTGATGCAATTATAATCGGAGCTGTCCCTGGAGCGTTTCGGGTTCTTTGCCCTGTCAGTTTATTGAGGAAAGTTTTGTAGCGCTCCCTATGCTTTCGGTTGGGTCGCCCTTGATGAGCACTTTTTGATACGTTAAGCGTGTGTCTGAGAATCCCAGCTTCCTACTTCCCCCTTCCCGGGTCTCCAATATCCCCCTCTGAGAACTCCACGCTTCTCTCTTCCCTTTGTAAACCTGTGTTTCCTTTGTATGCTGCTTCCTTTGTATCCCTATTTAGACTGCACATATAAGAGATAGCCTGGGATTTGTGCCTTGCTGCCTCTAATTTACCAGAATTAGTGAGATCATCGACTGCTCCATCCATGCTGCTGCAAATAGTATGAGATCATTTTGTTCTGTGGATGAGTGGTAGTCGAGGGAATGTAGGTAGCAGAACAGCTTTCTGCATTCACCCCGCGCTCGACATGTCGTTCCTTTGTATGTCTTGGCTGTGGTAAAGGGTACCACAACGACCGCTGGGGTGCAAGTGCTTCCTTCCAATGATGCTAGTCTCTGGTTATACGACCTGCAGCGTGTGTGCCGAATCTCGGGGTCCCTCCAGTGTTTAGTTTGGTAAGGAACTTGCCTACTGACCTTCATACCGGCTGTTACCAATTTACGATCCCGGCAACAGCAATGGTAGGCTTCCCTTTTGGGCATGCCCTCTTGAGCACTTAACGCTTTTAGCGTTTGTGAGGACTGCAGCCAGGGAAACCCTCGCCTAGCTTCCTTTGCACTCTCTAATCATGACAGATCCTGAGCATCTTTTCATTTGAATGTGCTGTTTTCTAAAACGCGGGTGAGCACCACTGAGGTCTTGAAAGGTTTCTGCCTGAGAGTCGGCCCTGCTTTGAATTCACTTCAGATTACCTAGCCCAGGATATTTCTTGAGGGCAGGGCTGCGTTTGCAAAGCGGCAGGCCGCAGGCATTGTGAATGATAGGTGCCCTTCGGCACGGTTTGTAAGGTTGTTACGGCAGTGTGCCACAAGGCGGCAGCACTACTCCGTGTCCTCTCTGGTAACTTGGGGAAACAAAGCCTTAGCGGGGGTCCCGGTGTTGGACGGGACATGGGGAGTCGAACGTGGCTAAACACACACCCCAGGGCTTGTGTATCCTCGCCTCCTGCCCCTTAACCTGCACTGCTGCACCCCAGGCGTATCGCAAGACTTGTAAGTGGGCTACTCGGTGGGTGCCGTGCTTCGCAGGTGGGGCGACTCTAACGAAGTGGGCTGGAGGTGGGAACCTGCCTAGCAGGAGCCGTGGAGAGCCGGTTTCCTCACAGCTCTTCCCTCTCAGCTGCTCCACCGTCACTTGGGTACACCAGGCTTTGCTTACCCGTAGGAGGGCCACGTTGGACCGGGAGACTGTGGTACCACGCAGGGGAGAATGGGCACTAGAGGTCCGAGGGGTCGCTGGTCAGGTGGCACGTCCTCCTCCCTTGCTCCCTCAGCAGCAGCATACTCCAGCCTTGGGACCCAGGCCCGCCGAGGCTCCAGGGGTGTGACTCCAGCCGATGACGTCGCAGAGGCCTGAGGTAACAGAGGAAAGGCATTTCTTAACCCCTTCCTTGCCTTGTCTTTGAATACTCCTTTTCCCTTTCAGCATAGTTAATAAACAACGTTGCGTCTGTTTGAGTTCTACAGCCCCTTGATGCAATTATAATCGGAGCTGTCCCTGGAGCGTTTCGGGTTCTTTGCCCTGTCAGTTTATTGAGGAAAGTTTTGTGGCGCTCCCTATGCTTTCGGTTGGGTCGCCCTTGATGAGCACTTTTTGATACGTTAAGCGTGTGTCTGAGAATCCCAGCTTCCTACTTCCCCCTTCCCGGGTCTCCAATATCCCCCTCTGAGAACTCCACGCTTCTCTCTTCCCTTTGTAAACCTGTGTTTCCTTTGTATGCTGCTTCCTTTGTATCCCTATTTAGACTGCACGTATAAGAGATAGCCTGGGATTTGTGCCTTGCTGCCTCTAATTTACCAGAATTAGTGAGATCATCGACTGCTCCATCCATGCTGCTGCAAATAGTATGAGATCATTTTGTTCTGTGGATGAGTGGTAGTCGAGGGAATGTAGGTAGCAGAACAGCTTTCTGCATTCACCCCGCGCTCGACATGTCGTTCCTTTGTATGTCTTGGCTGTGGTAAAGGGTACCACAACGACCGCTGGGGTGGAAGTGCTTCCTTCCAATGATGCTGGTCTCTGGTTATACGACCTGCAGCGTGTGTGCCGAATCTCGGGGTCCCTCCAGTGTTTAGTTTGGTAAGGAACTTGCCTACTGACCTTCATACCGGCTGTTACCAATTTACGATCCCGGCAACAGCAATGGTAGGCTTCCCTTTTGGGCATGCCCTCTTGAGCACTTAACGCTTTTAGCGTTTGTGAGGACTGCAGCCAGGGAAACCCTCGCCTAGCTTCCTTTGCACTCTCTAATCATGACAGATCCTGAGCATCTTTTCATTTGAATGTGCTGTTTTCTAAAACGCGGGTGAGCACCACTGAGGTCTTGAAAGGTTTCTGCCTGAGAGTCGGCCCTGCTTTGAATTCACTTCAGATTACCTAGCCCAGGATATTTCTTGAGGGCAGGGCTGCGTTTGCAAAGCGGCAGGCCGCAGGCATTGTGAATGATAGGTGCCCTTCGGCACGGTTTGTAAGGTTGTTACGGCAGTGTGCCACAAGGCGGCAGCACTACTCCGTGTCCTCTCTGGTAACTTGGGGAAACAAAGCCTTAGCGGGGGTCCCGGTGTTGGACGGGACATGGGGAGTCGAACGTGGCTAAACACACAACCCAGGGCTTGTGTATCCTCGCCTCCTGCCCCTTAACCTGCACTGCCGCACCCCAGGCGTATCGCAAGACTTGTAAGTGGGCTACTCGGTGGGCGCCGTGCTTCGCAGGTGGGGCGACTCTAACGAAGTGGGCTGGAGGTGGGGACCTGCCTAGCAGGAGCCGTGGAGAGCCGGTTACCTCACAGGTCTTCCCTCTCAGCTGCTCCACCGTCACTTGGGTACACCAGGCTTTGCTTACCCGTAGGAGGGCCACGTTGGACCGGGAGACTGTGGTACCACGCAGGGGAGAATGGGCACTAGAGGTCCGAGGGGTCGCTGGTCAGGTGGCACGTCCTCCTCCCTTGCTCCCTCAGCAGCAGCATACTCCAGCCTTGGGACTTAGGCCCGCCTAGGCTCCAGGGGTGTGACTCCAGCCGATGACGTCGCAGAGGCCTGAGGTAACAGAGGAAAGGCATTTCTTAACCCCTTCCTTGCCTTGTCTTTGAATACTCCTTTTCCCTTTCAGCATAGTTAATAAACAACGTTGCGTCTGTTTGAGTTCTACAGCCCCTTGATGCAATTATAATCGGAGCTGTCCCTGGAGCGTTTCGGGTTCTTTGCCCTGTCAGTTTATTGAGGAAAGTTTTGTAGCGCTCCCTATGCTTTCGGTTGGGTCGCCCTTGATGAGCACTTTTTGATACGTTAAGCGCGTGTCTGAGAATCCCAGCTTCCTACTTCCCCCTTCCCGGGTCTCCAATATCCCCCTCTGAGAACTCCACGCTTCTCTCTTCCCTTTGTAAACCTGTGTTTCCTTTGTATGCTGCTTCCTTTGTATCCCTATTTAGACTGCACATATAAGAGATAGCCTGGGATTTGTGCCTTGCTGCCTCTAATTTACCAGAATTAGTGAGATCATCGACTGCTCCATCCATGCTGCTGCAAATAGTATGAGATCATTTTGTTCTGTGGATGAGTGGTAGTCGAGGGAATGTAGGTAGCAGAACAGCTTTCTGCATTCACCCCGCGCTCGACATGTCGTTCCTTTGTATGTCTTGGCTGTGGTAAAGGGTACCACAACGACCGCTGGGGTGCAAGTGCTTCCTTCCAATGATGCTGGTCTCTGGTTATACGACCTGCAGCGTGTGTGCCGAATCTCGGGGTCCCTCCAGTGTTTAGTTTGGTAAGGAACTTGCCTACTGACCTTCATACCGGCTGTTACCAATTTACGATCCCGGCAACAGCAATGGTAGGCTTCCCTTTTGGGCATGCCCTCTTGAGCACTTAACGCTTTTAGCGTTTGTGAGGACTGCAGCCAGGGAAACCCTCGCCTAGCTTCCTTTGCACTCTCTAATCATGACAGATCCTGAGCATCTTTTCATTTGAATGTGCTGTTTTCTAAAACGCGGGTGAGCACCACTGAGGTCTTGAAAGGTTTCTGCCTGAGAGTCGGCCCTGCTTTGAATTCACTTCAGATTACCTAGCCCAGGATAATTCTTGAGGGCAGGGCTGCGTTGGCAAAGCGGCAGGCCGCAGGCATTGTGAATGATAGGTGCCCTTCGGCACGGTTTGTAAGGTTGTTACGGCAGTGTGCCACAAGGCGGCAGCACTACTCCGTGTCCTCTCTGGTAACTTGGGGAAACAAAGCCTTAGCGGGGGTCCCGGTGTTGGACGGGACATGGGGAGTCGAACGTGGCTAAACACACACCCCAGGGCTTGTGTATCCTCGCCTCCTGCCCCTTAACCTGCACTGCCGCACCCCAGGCGTATCGCAAGACTTGTAAGTGGGCTACTCGGTGGGTGCCGTGCTTCGCAGGTGGGGCGACTCTAACGAAGTGGGCTGGAGGTGGGGACCTGCCTAGCAGGAGCCGTGGAGAGCCGGTTTCCTCACAGCTCTTCCCTCTCAGCTGCTCCACCGTCACTTGGGTACACCAGGCTTTGCTTACCCGTAGGAGGGCCACGTTGGACCGGGAGACTGTGGTACCACGCAGGGGAGAATGGGCACTAGAGGTCCGAGGGGTCGCTGGTCAGGTGGCACGTCCTCCTCCCTTGCTCCCTCAGCAGCAGCATACTCCAGCCTTGGGACTTAGGCCCGCCAAGGCTCCAGGGGTGTGACTCCAGCCGATGACGTCGCAGAGGCCTGAGGTAACAGAGGAAAGGCATTTCTTAACCCCTTCCTTGCCTTGTCTTTGAATACTCCTTTTCCCTTTCAGCATAGTTAATAAACAACGTTGCGTCTGTTTGAGTTCTACAGCCCCTTGATGCAATTATAATCGGAGCTGTCCCTGGAGCGTTTCGGGTTCTTTGCCCTGTCAGTTTATTGAGGAAAGTTTTGTAGCGCTCCCTATGCTTTCGGTTGGGTCGCCCTTGATGAGCACTTTTTGATACGTTAAGCGTGTGTCTGAGAATCCCAGCTTCCTACTTCCCCCTTTCCGGGTCTCCAATATCCCCCTCTGAGAACTCCACGCTTCTCTCTTCCCTTTGTAAACCTGTGTTTCCTTTGTATGCTGCTTCCTTTGTATCCCTATTTAGAATGCACATATAAGAGATAGCCTGGGATTTGTGCCTTGCTGCCTCTAATTTACCAGAATTAGTGAGATCATCGACTGCTCCATCCATGCTGCTGCAAATAGTATGAGATCATTTTGTTCTGTGGATGAGTGGTAGTCGAGGGAATGTAGGTAGCAGAACAGCTTTCTGCATTCACCCCGCGCTCGACATGTCGTTCCTTTGTATGTCTTGGCTGTGGTAAAGGGTACCACAACGACCGCTGGGGTGCAAGTGCTTCCTTCCAATGATGCTGGTCTCTGGTTATACGACCTGCAGCGTGTGTGCCGAATCTCGGGGTCCCTCCAGTGTTTAGTTTGGTAAGGAACTTGCCTACTGACCTTCATACCGGCTGTTACCAATTTACGATCCCGGCAACAGCAATGGCAGGCTTCCCTTTTGGGCATGCCCTCTTGTGCACTTAACGCTTTTAGCGTTTGTGAGGACTGCAGCCAGGGAAACCCTCGCCTAGCTTCCTTTGCACTCTCTAATCATGACAGATCCTGAGCATCTTTTCATTTGAATGTGCTGTTTTCTAAAACGCGGGTGAGTACCACTGAGGTCTTGAAAGGTTTCTGCCTGAGAGTCGGCCCTGCTTTGAATTCACTTCAGATTACCTAGCCCAGGATATTTCTTGAGGGCAGGGCTGCGTTTGCAAAGCGGCAGGCCGCAGGCATTGTGAATGATAGGTGCCCTTCGGCACGGTTTGTAAGGTTGTTACGGCAGTGTGCCACAAGGCGGCAGCACTACTCCGTGTCCTCTCTGGTAACTTGGGGAAACAAAGCCTTAGCGGGGGTCCCGGTGTTGGACGGGACATGGGGAGTCGAACGTGGCTAAACACACACCCCAGGGCTTGTGTATCCTCGCCTCCTGCCCCTTAACCTGCACTGCCGCACCCCAGGCGTATCGCAAGACTTGTAAGTGGGCTACTCGGTGGGTGCCGTGCTTCGCAGGTGGGGCGACTCTAACGAAGTGGGCTGGAGGTGGGGACCTGCCTAGCAGGAGCCGTGGAGAGCCGGTTTCCTCACAGCTCTTCCCTCTCAGCTGCTCCACCGTCACTTGGGTACACCAGGCTTTGCTTACCCGTAGGAGGGCCACGTTGGACCGGGAGACTGTGGTACCACGCAGGGGAGAATGGGCACTAGAGGTCCGAGGGGTCGCTGGTCAGGTGGCACGTCCTCCTCCCTTGCTCCCTCAGCAGCAGCATACTCCAGCCTTGGGACCCAGGCCCGCCGAGGCTCCAGGGGTGTGACTCCAGCCGATGACGTCGCAGAGGCCTGAGGTAACAGAGGAAAGGCATTTCTTAACCCCTTCCTTGCCTTGTCTTTGAATACTCCTTTTCCCTTTCAGCATAGTTAATAAACAACGTTGCGTCTGTTTGAGTTCTACAGCCCCTTGATGCAATTATAATCGGAGCTGTCCCTGGAGCGTTTCGGGTTCTTTGCCCTGTCAGTTTATTGAGGAAAGTTTTGTAGCGCTCCCTATGCTTTCGGTTGGGTCGCCCTTGATGAGCACTTTTTGATACGTTAAGCGTGTGTCTGAGAATCCCAGCTTCCTACTTCCCCCTTCCCGGGTCTCCAATATCCCCCTCTGAGAACTCCACGCTTCTCTCTTCCCTTTGTAAACCTGTGTTTCCTTTGTATGCTGCTTCCTTTGTATCCCTATTTAGACTGCACATATAAGAGATAGCCTGGGATTTGTGCCTTGCTGCCTCTAATTTACCAGAATTAGTGAGATCATCGACTGCTCCATCCATGCTGCTGCAAATAGTATGAGATCATTTTGTTCTGTGGATGAGTGGTAGTCGAGGGAATGTAGGTAGCAGAACAGCTTTCTGCATTCACCCCGCGCTCGACATGTCGTTCCTTTGTATGTCTTGGCTGTGGTAAAGGGTACCACAACGACCGCTGGGGTGCAAGTGCTTCCTTCCAATGATGCTGGTCTCTGGTTATACGACCTGCAGCGTGTGTGCCGAATCTCGGGGTCCCTCCAGTGTTTAGTTTGGTAAGGAACTTGCCTACTGACCTTCATACCGGCTGTTACCAATTTTCGATCCCGGCAACAGCAATGGTAGGCTTCCTTTTTGGGCATGCCCTCTTGAGCACTTAACGCTTTTAGCGTTTGTGAGGACTGCAGCCAGGGAAACCCTCGCCTAGCTTCCTTTGCACTCTCTAATCATGACAGATCCTGAGCATCTTTTCATTTGAATGTGCTGTTTTCTAAAACGCGGGTGAGCACCACTGAGGTCTTGAAAGGTTTCTGCCTGAGAGTCGGCCCTGCTTTGAATTCACTTCAGATTACCTAGCCCAGGATATTTCTTGAGGGCAGGGCTGCGTTTGCAAAGCGGCAGGCCGCAGGCATTGTGAATGATAGGTGCCCTTCGGCACGGTTTGTAAGGTTGTTACGGCAGTGTGCCACAAGGCGGCAGCACTACTCCGTGTCCTCTCTGGTAACTTGGGGAAACAAAGCCTTAGCGGGGGTCCCGGTGTTGGACGGGACATGGGGAGTCGAACGTGGCTAAACACACACCCCAGGGCTTGTGTATCCTCGCCTCCTGCCCCTTAACCTGCACTGCCGCACCCCAGGCGTATCGCAAGACTTGTAAGTGGGCTACTCGGTGGGCGCCGTGCTTCGCAGGTGGGGCGACTCTAACGAAGTGGGCTGGAGGTGGGGACCTGCCTAGCAGGAGCCGTGGAGAGCCGGTTTCCTCACAGGTCTTCCCTCTCAGCTGCTCCACCGTCACTTGGGTACACCAGGCTTTGCTTACCCGTAGGAGGGCCACGTTGGACCGGGAGACTGTGGTACCACGCAGGGGAGAATGGGCACTAGAGGTCCGAGGGGTCGCTGGTCAGGTGGCACGGCCTCCTCCCTTGCTCCCTCAGCAGCAGCATACTCCAGCCTTGGGACTTAGGTCTGCCAAGGCTCCAGGGGTGTGACTCCAGCCGAAGACGTCGCAGAGGCCTGAGGTAACAGAGGAAAGGCATTTCTTAACCCCTTCCTTGCCTTGTCTTTGAATACTCCTTTTCCCTTTCAGCATAGTTAATAAACAACGTTGCGTCTGTTTGAGTTCTACAGCCCCTTGATGCAATTATAATCGGAGCTGTCCCTGGAGCGTTTCGGGTTCTTTGCCCTGTCAGTTTACTGAGGAAAGTTTTGTAGCGCTCCCTATGCTTTCCGTTGGGTCGCCCTTGATGAGCACTTTTTGATACGTTAAGCGCGTGTCTGAGAATCCCAGCTTCCTACTTCCCCCTTCCCGGGTCTCCAATATCCCCCTCTGAGAACTCCACGCTTCTCTCTTCCCTTTGTAAACCTGTGTTTCCTTTGTATGCTGCTTCCTTTGTATCCCTATTTAGACTGCACATATAAGAGATAGCCTGGGATTTGTGCCTTGCTGCCTCTAATTTACCAGAATTAGTGAGATCATCGACTGCTCCATCCATGCTGCTGCAAATAGTATGAGATCATTTTGTTCTGTGGATGAGTGGTAGTCGAGGGAATGTAGGTAGCAGAACAGCTTTCTGCATTCACCCCCGCTCCACATGTCGTTCCTTTGTATGTCTTGGCTGTGGTAAAGGGTACCACAACGACCGCTGGGGTGCAAGTGATTCCTTCCAATGATGCTGGTCTCTGGTTATACGACCTGCAGCATGTGTGCCGAATCTCGGGGTCCCTCCAGTGTTTAGTTTGGTAAGGAACTTGCCTACTGACCTTCATACCGGCTGTTACCAATTTACGATCCCGGCAACAGCAATGGCAGGCTTCCCTTTTGGGCATGACCTCTTGTGCACTTAACGCTTTTAGAGTTTGTGAGGACTGCAGCCAGGGAAACCCTCGCCTAGCTTCCTTTGCACTCTCTAATCATGACAGATCCTGAGCATCTTTTCATTTGAATGTGCTGTTTTCTAAAACGCGGGTGAGTACCACTGAGGTCTTGAAAGGTTTCTGCCTGAGAGTCGGCCCTGCTTTGAATTCACTTCAGATTACCTAGCCCAGGATAATTCTTGAGGGCAGGGCTGCGTTGGCAAAGCGGCAGGCCGCAGGCATTGTGAATGATAGGTGCCCTTCGGCACGGTTTGTAAGGTTGTTACGGCAGTGTGCCACAAGGCGGCAGCACTACTCCGTGTCCTCTCTGGTAACTTGGGGAAACAAAGCCTTAGCGGGGGTCCCGGTGTTGGACGGGACATGGGGAGTCGAACGTGGCTAAACACACACCCCAGGGCTTGTGTATCCTCGCCTCCTGCCCCTTAACCTGCACTGCCCCACCCCAGGCATATCGCAAGACTTGTAAGTGGGCTACTCGGTGGGTACCGTGCTTCGCAGGTGGGGCGGCTGTAACGAAGTGGGATGGAGGTGGGGACCTGCCTAGCAGGAGCCGTGGAGAGCCGGTTTCCTCACAGCTCTTCCCTCTCAGCTGCTCCACCGTCACTTGGGTACACCAGGATTTGCTTACCCGTAGGAGGGCCACGTTGGACCCGGAGACTGTGGTACCACGCAGGGGAGAATGGGCACTAGAGGTCCGAGGGGTCGCTGGTCAGGTGGCACGTCCTCCTCCCTTGCTCCCTCAGCAGCAGCATACTCCAGCCTTGGGACCCAGGCCCGCCGAGGCTCCAGGGGTGTGACTCCAGCCGATGACGTCGCAGAGGCCTGAGGTAACAGAGGAAAGGCATTTCTTAACCCCTTCCTTGCCTTGTCTTTGAATACTCCTTTTCCCTTTCAGCATAGTTAATAAACAACGTTGCGTCTGTTTGAGTTCTACAGCCCCTTGATGCAATTATAATCGGAGCTGTCCCTGGAGCGTTTCGGGTTCTTTGCCCTGTCAGTTTATTGAGGAAAGTTTTGTGGGGATCCCTATGCTTTCGGTTGGGTCGCCCTTGATGAGCACTTTTTGATACGTTAAGCGTGTGTCTGAGAATCCCAGCTTCCTACTTCCCCCTTCCCGGGTCTCCAATATCCCCCTCTGAGAACTCCACGCTTCTCTCTTCCCTTTGTAAACCTGTGTTTCCTTTGTATGCTGCTTCCTTTGTATCCCTATTTAGACTGCACATATAAGAGATAGCCTGGGATTTGTGCCTTGCTGCCTCTAATTTACCAGAATCAGTGAGATCATCGACTGCTCCATCCATGCTGCTGCAAATAGTATGAGATCATTTTGTTCTGTGGATGAGTGGTAGTCGAGGGAATGTAGGTAGCAGAACAGCTTTCTGCATTCACCCCGCGCTCGACATGTCGTTCCTTTGTATGTCTTGGCTGTGGTAAAGGGTACCACAACGACCGCTGGGGTGCAAGTGCTTCCTTCCAATGATGCTAGTCTCTGGTTATATGACCTGCAGCGTGTGTGCCGAATCTCGGGGTCCCTCCAGTGTTTAGTTTGGTAAGGAACTTGCCTACTGACCTTCATACCGGCTGTTACCAATTTACGATCCCGGCAACAGCAATGGTAGGCTTCCCTTTTGGGCATGCCCTCTTGAGCACTTAACGCTTTTAGCGTTTGTGAGGACTGCAGCCAGGGAAACCCTCGCCTAGCTTCCTTTGCACTCTCTAATCATGACAGACCCTGAGCATCTTTTCATTTGAATGTGCTGTTTTCTAAAACGCCGGTGAGCACCACTGAAGTCTTGAAAGGTTTCTGCCTGAGAGTCGGCCCTGCTTTGAATTCACTTCAGATTACCTAGCCCAGGATAATTCTTGAGGGCAGGGCTGCGTTTGCAAAGAGGCAGGCCGCAGGCATTGTGAATTGTAGGTGCCCTTCGGCACGGTTTGTAAGGTTGTTACGGCAGTGTGCCACAAGGCGGCAGCACTACTCCGTGTCCTCTCTGGTAACTTGGGGAAACAAAGCCTTAGCGGGGGTCCCGGTGTTGGACGGGACATGGGGAGTCGAACGTGGCTAAACACACACCCTAGGGCTTGTGTATCCTCGCCTCCTGCCCCTTAACCTGCACTGCCGCACCCCAGGCGTATCGCAAGACTTGTAAGTGGGCTACTCGGTGGGTGCCGTGCTTCGCAGGTGGGGCGACTCTAACGAAGTGGGCTGGAGGTGGGAACCTGCCTAGCAGGAGCCGTGGAGACCCGGTTTCCTCACAGCTCTTCCCTCTCAGCTGCTCCACCGTCACTTGGGTACACCAGGCTTTGCTTACCCGTAGGAGGGCCACGTTTGACCGGGAGACTGTGGTACCACGCAGGGGAGAATGGGCACTAGAGGTCCGAGGGGTCGCTGGTCAGGTGGCACGTCCTCCTCCCTTGCTCCCTCAGCAGCAGCATACTCCAGCCTTGGGACCCAGGCCCGCCGAGGCTCCAGGTGTGTGACTCCAGCCGATGACGTCGCAGAGGCCTGAGGTAACAGAGGAAAGGCATTTCTTAACCCCTTCCTTGCCTTGTCTTTGAATACTCCTTTTCGCTTTCAGCATAGTTAATAAACAACGTTGCGTCTGTTTGAGTTCTACAGCCCCTTGATGCAATTATAATCGGAGCTGTCCCTGGAGCGTTTCGGGTTCTTTGCCAGGTCAGTTTATTGAGGAACGTTTTGTGGCGCTCCCTATGCTTTCGGTTGGGTCGCCCTTGATGAGCACTTTTTGATACGTTAAGCGTGTGTCTGAGAATCCCAGCTTCCTACTTCCCCCTTCCCGGGTCTCCAATATCCCCCTCTGAGAACTCCACGCTTCTCTCTTCCCTTTGTAAACCTGTGTTTCCTTTGTATGCTGCTTCCTTTGTATCCCTATTTAGACTGCACATATAAGAGATAGCCTGGGATTTGTGCCTTGCTGCCTCTAATTTACCAGAATTAGTGAGATCATCGACTGCTCCATCTATGCTGCTGCAAATAATATGAGATCATATTGTTCTGTGGATGAGTGGTAGTCGAGGGAATGTAGGTAGCAGAACAGCTTTCTGCATTCACCCCGCGCTCGACATGTCGTTCCTTTGTATGTCTTGGCTGTGGTAAAGGGTACCACAACGACCGCTGGGGTGGAAGTGCTTCCTTCCAATGATGCTGGTCTCTGGTTATACGACCTGCAGCGTGTGTGCCGAATCTCGGGGTCCCTCCAGTGTTTAGTTTGGTAAGGAACTTGCCTACTGACCTTCATACCGGCTGTTACCAATTTTCGATCCCGGCAACAGCAATGGTAGGCTTCCCTTTTGGGCATGCCCTCTTGAGCACTTAACGCTTTTAGCGTTTGTGAGGACTGCAGCCATGGAAACCCTCGCCTAGCTTCCTTTGCACTGTCTAATCATGACAGGTCCTGAGCATCTTTTCATTTGAATGTGCTGTTTTCTACAACGCGGGTGAGTACCACTGAGGTCTTGAAAGGTTTCTGCCTGAGAGTCGGCCCTGCTTTGAATTCACTTCAGATTACCTAGCCCAGGATATTTCTTGAGGGCAGGGCTGCGTTTGCAAAGCGGCAGGCCGCAGGCATTGTGAATGATAGGTGCCCTTCGGCACGGTTTGTAAGGTTGTTACGGCAGTGTGCCACAAGGCGGCAGCACTACTCCGTGTCCTCTCTGGTAACTTGGGGAAACAAAGCCTTAGCGGGGGTCCCGGTGTTGGACGGGACATGGGGAGTCGAACGTGGCTAAACACACACCCCAGGGCTTGTGTATCCTCGCCTCCTGCCCCTTAACCTGCACTGCCGCACCCCAGGCGTATCGCAAGACTTGTAAGTGGGCTACTCGGTGGGTGCCGTGCTTCGCAGGTGGGGCGACTCTAACGAAGTGGGCTGGAGGTGGGGACCTGCCTAGCAGGAGCCGTGGAGAGCCGGTTTCCTCACAGCTCTTCCCTCTCAGCTGCTCCACCGTCACTTGGGTACACCAGGCTTTGCTTACCCGTAGGAGGGCCACGTTGGACCGGGAGACTGTGGTACCACGCAGGGGAGAATGGGCACTAGAGGTCCGAGGGGTCGCTGGTCAGGTGGCACGTCCTCCTCCCTTGCTCCCTCAGCAGCAGCATACTCCAGCCTTGGGACTTAGGCCCGCCAAGGCTCCAGGGGTGTGACTCCAGCCGATGACGTCGCAGAGGCCTGAGGTAACAGAGGAAAGGCATTTCTTAACCCCTTCCTTGCCTTGTCTTTGAATACTCCTTTTCCCTTTCAGCATAGTTAATAAACAACGTTGCGTCTGTTTGAGTTCTACAGCCCCTTGATGCAATTATAATCGGAGCTGTCCCTGGAGCGTTTCGGGTTCTTTGCCCTGTCAGTTTATTGAGGAAAGTTTTGTAGCGCTCCCTATGCTTTCGGTTGGGTCGCCCTTGATGAGCACTTTTTGATACGTTAAGCGTGTGTCTGAGAATCCCAGCTTCCTACTTCCCCCTTTCCGGGTCTCCAATATCCCCCTCTGAGAACTCCACGCTTCTCTCTTCCCTTTGTAAACCTGTGTTTCCTTTGTATGCTGCTTCCTTTGTATCCCTATTTAGAATGCACATATAAGAGATAGCCTGGGATTTGTGCCTTGCTGCCTCTAATTTACCAGAATTAGTGAGATCATCGACTGCTCCATCCATGCTGCTGCAAATAGTATGAGATCATTTTGTTCTGTGGATGAGTGGTAGTCGAGGGAATGTAGGTAGCAGAACAGCTTTCTGCATTCACCCCGCGCTCGACATGTCGTTCCTTTGTATGTCTTGGCTGTGGTAAAGGGTACCACAACGACCGCTGGGATGCAAGTGCTTCCTTCCAATGATGCTGGTCTCTGGTTATACGACCTGCAGCGTGTGTGCCGAATCTCGGGGTCCCTCCAGTGTTTAGTTTGGTAAGGAACTTGCCTACTGACCTTCATACCGGCTGTTACCAATTTACGATCCCGGCAACAGCAATGGCAGGCTTCCCTTTTGGGCATGCCCTCTTGTGCACTTAACGCTTTTAGCGTTTGTGAGGACTGCAGCCAGGGAAACCCTCGCCTAGCTTCCTTTGCACTCTCTAATCATGACAGATCCTGAGCATCTTTTCATTTGAATGTGCTGTTTTCTAAAACGCGGGTGAGTACCACTGAGGTCTTGAAAGGTTTCTGCCTGAGAGTCGGCCCTGCTTTGAATTCACTTCAGATTACCTAGCCCAGGATATTTCTTGAGGGCAGGGCTGCGTTTGCAAAGCGGCAGGCCGCAGGCATTGTGAATGATAGGTGCCCTTCGGCACGGTTTGTAAGGTTGTTACGGCAGTGTGCCACAAGGCGGCAGCACTACTCCGTGTCCTCTCTGGTAACTTGGGGAAACAAAGCCTTAGCGGGGGTCCCGGTGTTGGACGGGACATGGGGAGTCGAACGTGGCTAAACACACACCCCAGGGCTTGTGTATCCTCGCCTCCTCCCCCTTAACCTGCACTGCTGCACCCCAGGCGTATCGCAAGACTTATAAGTGGGCTACTCGGTGGGTGCCGGGCTTCGCAGGTGGGGCGACTCTAACGAAGTGGGCTGGAGGTGGGAACCTGCCTAGCAGGAGCTGTGGAGAGCCGGTTTCCTCACAGCTCTTCCCTCTCAGCTGCTCCACCGTCACTTGGGTACACCAGGCTTTGCTTACCCGTAGGAGGGCCAGGTTGGACCCGGAGACTGTGGTACCACGCAGGGGAGAATGGGCACTAGAGGTCCGAGGGGTCGCTGGTCAGGTGGCACGTCCTCCTCCCTTGCTCCCTCAGCAGCAGCATACTCCAGCCTTGGGACCCAGGCCCGCCGAGGCTCCAGGGGTGTGACTCCAGCCGATGACGTCGCAGAGGCCTGAGGTAACAGAGGAAAGGCATTTCTTAACCCCTTCCTTGCCTTGTCTTTGAATACTCCTTTTCCCTTTCAGCATAGTTAATAAACAACGTTGCGTCTGTTTGAGTTCTACAGCCCCTTGATGCAATTATAATCGGAGCTGTCCCTGGAGCGTTTCGGGTTCTTTGCCCTGTCAGTTTATTGAGGAAAGTTTTGTGGGGATCCCTATGCTTTCGGTTGGGTCGCCCTTGATGAGCACTTTTTGATACGTTAAGCGTGTGTCTGAGAATCCCAGCTTCCTACTTCCCCCTTCCCGGGTTTCCAATATCCCCCTCTGAGAACTCCACGCTTCTCTCTTCCCTTTGTAAACCTGTGTTTCCTTTGTATGCTGCTTCCTTTGTATCCCTATTTAGACTGCACATATAAGAGATAGCCTGGGATTTGTGCCTTGCTGCCTCTAATTTACCAGAATTAGTGAGATCATCGACTGCTCCATCTATGCTGCTGCAAATAGTATGAGATCATTTTGTTCTGTGGATGAGTGGTAGTCGAGGGAATGTAGGTAGCAGAACAGCTTTCTGCATTCACCCCGCGCTCGACATGTCGTTCCTTTGTATGTCTTGGCTGTGGTAAAGGGTACCACAACGACCGCTGGGGTGGAAGTGCTTCCTTCCAATGATGCTGGTCTCTGGTTATACGACCTGCAGCGTGTGTGCCGAATCTCGGGGTCCCTCCAGTGTTTAGTTTGGTAAGGAACTTGCCTACTGACCTTCATACCGGCTGTTACCAATTTTCGATCCCGGCAACAGCAATGGTAGGCTTCCCTTTTGGGCATGCCCTCTTGAGCACTTAACGCTTTTAGCGTTTGTGAGGACTGCAGCCATGGAAACCCTCGCCTAGCTTCCTTTGCACTCTCTAATCATGACAGATCCTGAGCATCTTTTCATTTGAATGTGCTGTTTTCTACAACGCGGGTGAGTACCACTGAGGTCTTGAAAGGTTTCTGCCTGAGAGTCGGCCCTGCTTTGAATTCACTTCAGATTACCTAGCCCAGGATATTTCTTGAGGGCAGGGCTGCGTTTGCAAAGCGGCAGGCCGCAGGCATTGTGAATGATAGGTGCCCTTCGGCACGGTTTGTAAGGTTGTTACGGCAGTGTGCCACAAGGCGGCAGCACTACTCCGTGTCCTCTCTGGTAACTTGGGGAAACAAAGCCTTAGCGGGGGTCCCGGTGTTGGACGGGACATGGGGAGTCGAACGTGGCTAAACACACACCCCAGGGCTTGTGTATCCTCGCCTCCTGCCCCTTAACCTGCACTGCCGCACCCCAGGCGTATCGCAAGACTTGTAAGTGGGCTACTCGGTGGGTGCCGTGCTTCGCAGGTGGGGCGACTCTAACGAAGTGGGCTGGAGGTGGGGACCTGCCTAGCAGGAGCCGTGGAGAGCCGGTTTCCTCACAGCTCTTCCCTCTCAGCTGCTCCACCGTCACTTGGGTACACCAGGCTTTGCTTACCCGTAGGAGGGCCACGTTGGACCGGGAGACTGTGGTACCACGCAGGGGAGAATGGGCACTAGAGGTCCGAGGGGTCGCTGGTCAGGTGGCACGTCCTCCTCCCTTGCTCCCTCAGCAGCAGCATACTCCAGCCTTGGGACTTAGGCCCGCCAAGGCTCCAGGGGTGTGACTCCAGCCGATGACGTCGCAGAGGCCTGAGGTAACAGAGGAAAGGCATTTCTTAACCCCTTCCTTGCCTTGTCTTTGAATACTCCTTTTCCCTTTCAGCATAGTTAATAAACAACGTTGCGTCTGTTTGAGTTCTACAGCCCCTTGATGCAATTATAATCGGAGCTGTCCCTGGAGCGTTTCGGGTTCTTTGCCCTGTCAGTTTATTGAGGAAAGTTTTGTAGCGCTCCCTATGCTTTCGGTTGGGTCGCCCTTGATGAGCACTTTTTGATACGTTAAGCGTGTGTCTGAGAATCCCAGCTTCCTACTTCCCCCTTTCCGGGTCTCCAATATCCCCCTCTGAGAACTCCACGCTTCTCTCTTCCCTTTGTAAACCTGTGTTTCCTTCGTATGCTGCTTCCTTTGTATCCCTATTTAGAATGCACATATAAGAGATAGCCTGGGATTTGTGCCTTGCTGCCTCTAATTTACCAGAATTAGTGAGATCATCGACTGCTCCATCCATGCTGCTGCAAATAGTATGAGATCATTTTGTTCTGTGGATGAGTGGTAGTCGAGGGAATGTAGGTAGCAGAACAGCTTTCTGCATTCACCCCGCGCTCGACATGTCGTTCCTTTGTATGTCTTGGCTGTGGTAAAGGGTACCACAACGACCGCTGGGATGCAAGTGCTTCCTTCCAATGATGCTGGTCTCTGGTTATACGACCTGCAGCGTGTGTGCCGAATCTCGGGGTCCCTCCAGTGTTTAGTTTGGTAAGGAACTTGCCTACTGACCTTCATACCGGCTGTTACCAATTTACGATCCCGGCAACAGCAATGGCAGGCTTCCCTTTTGGGCATGCCCTCTTGTGCACTTAACGCTTTTAGCGTTTGTGAGGACTGCAGCCAGGGAAACCCTCGCCTAGCTTCCTTTGCACTCTCTAATCATGACAGATCCTGAGCATCTTTTCATTTGAATGTGCTGTTTTCTAAAACGCGGGTGAGTACCACTGAGGTCTTGAAAGGTTTCTGCCTGAGAGTCGGCCCTGCTTTGAATTCACTTCAGATTACCTAGCCCAGGATATTTCTTGAGGGCAGGGCTGCGTTTGCAAAGCGGCAGGCCGCAGGCATTGTGAATGATAGGTGCCCTTCGGCACGGTTTGTAAGGTTGTTACGGCAGTGTGCCACAAGGCGGCAGCACTACTCCGTGTCCTCTCTGGTAACTTGGGGAAACAAAGCCTTAGCGGGGGTCCCGGTGTTGGACGGGACATGGGGAGTCGAACGTGGCTAAACACACACCCCAGGGCTTGTGTATCCTCGCCTCCTCCCCCTTAACCTGCACTGCTGCACCCCAGGCGTATCGCAAGACTTATAAGTGGGCTACTCGGTGGGTGCCGGGCTTCGCAGGTGGGGCGACTCTAACGAAGTGGGCTGGAGGTGGGAACCTGCCTAGCAGGAGCTGTGGAGAGCCGGTTTCCTCACAGCTCTTCCCTCTCAGCTGCTCCACCGTCACTTGGGTACACCAGGCTTTGCTTACCCGTAGGAGGGCCAGGTTGGACCCGGAGACTGTGGTACCACGCAGGGGAGAATGGGCACTAGAGGTCCGAGGGGTCGCTGGTCAGGTGGCACGTCCTCCTCCCTTGCTCCCTCAGCAGCAGCATACTCCAGCCTTGGGACCCAGGCCCGCCGAGGCTCCAGGGGTGTGACTCCAGCCGATGACGTCGCAGAGGCCTGAGGTAACAGAGGAAAGGCATTTCTTAACCCCTTCCTTGCCTTGTCTTTGAATACTCCTTTTCCCTTTCAGCATAGTTAATAAACAACGTTGCGTCTGTTTGAGTTCTACAGCCCCTTGATGCAATTATAATCGGAGCTGTCCCTGTAGCGTTTCGGGTTCTTTGCCCTGTCAGTTTATTGAGGAAAGTTTTGTGGGGATCCCTATGCTTTCGGTTGGGTCGCCCTTGATGAGCACTTTTTGATACGTTAAGCGTGTGTCTGAGAATCCCAGCTTCCTACTTCCCCCTTCCCGGGTTTCCAATATCCCCCTCTGAGAACTCCACGCTTCTCTCTTCCCTTTGTAAACCTGTGTTTCCTTTGTATGCTGCTTCCTTTGTATCCCTATTTAGACTGCACATATAAGAGATAGCCTGGGATTTGTGCCTTGCTGCCTCTAATTTACCAGAATTAGTGAGATCATCGACTGCTCCATCTATGCTGCTGCAAATAGTATGAGATCATTTTGTTCTGTGGATGAGTGGTAGTCGAGGGAATGTAGGTAGCAGAACAGCTTTCTGCATTCACCCCGCGCTCGACATGTCGTTCCTTTGTATGTCTTGGCTGTGGTAAAGGGTACCACAACGACCGCTGGGGTGGAAGTGCTTCCTTCCAATGATGCTGGTCTCTGGTTATACGACCTGCAGCGTGTGTGCCGAATCTCGGGGTCCCTCCAGTGTTTAGTTTGGTAAGGAGCTTGCCTACTGACCTTCATACCGGCTGTTACCAATTTTCGATCCCGGCAACAGCAATGGTAGGCTTCCCTTTTGGGCATGCCCTCTTGAGCACTTAACGCTTTTAGCGTTTGTGAGGACTGCAGCCAGGGAAACCCTCGCCTAGCTTCCTTTGCACTGTCTAATCATGACAGATCCTGAGCATCTTTTCATTTGAATGTGCTGTTTTCTAAAACGCGGGTGAGTACCACTGAGGTCTTGAAAGGTTTCTGCCTGAGAGTCGGCCCTGCTTTGAATTCACTTCAGATTACCTAGCCCAGGATATTTCTTGAGGGCAGGGCTGCGTTTGCAAAGCGGCAGGCCGCAGGCATTGTGAATGATAGGTGCCCTTCGGCACGGTTTGTAAGGTTGTTACGGCAGTGTGCCACAAGGCGGCAGCACTACTCCGTGTCCTCTCTGGTAACTTGGGGAAACAAAGCCTTAGCGGGGGTCCCGGTGTTGGACGGGACATGGGGAGTCGAACGTGGCTAAACACACACCCCAGGGCTTGTGTATCCTCGCCTCCTGCCCCTTAACCTGCACTGCCGCACCCCAGGCGTATCGCAAGACTTGTAAGTGGGCTACTCGGTGGGTGCCGTGCTTCGCAGGTGGGGCGACTCTAACGAAGTGGGCTGGAGGTGGGGACCTGCCTAGCAGGAGCCGTGGAGAGCCGGTTTCCTCACAGCTCTTCCCTCTCAGCTGCTCCACCGTCACTTGGGTACACCAGGCTTTGCTTACCCGTAGGAGGGCCACGTTGGACCGGGAGACTGTGGTACCACGCAGGGGAGAATGGGCACTAGAGGTCCGAGGGGTCGCTGGTCAGGTGGCACGTCCTCCTCCCTTGCTCCCTCAGCAGCAGCATACTCCAGCCTTGGGACTTAGGCCCGCCAAGGCTCCAGGGGTGTGACTCCAGCCGATGACGTCGCAGAGGCCTGAGGTAACAGAGGAAAGGCATTTCTTAACCCCTTCCTTGCCTTGTCTTTGAATACTCCTTTTCCCTTTCAGCATAGTTAATAAACAACGTTGCGTCTGTTTGAGTTCTACAGCCCCTTGATGCAATTATAATCGGAGCTGTCCCTGGAGCGTTTCGGGTTCTTTGCCCTGTCAGTTTATTGAGGAAAGTTTTGTAGCGCTCCCTATGCTTTCGGTTGGGTCGCCCTTGATGAGCACTTTTTGATACGTTAAGCGTGTGTCTGAGAATCCCAGCTTCCTACTTCCCCCTTTCCGGGTCTCCAATATCCCCCTCTGAGAACTCCACGCTTCTCTCTTCCCTTTGTAAACCTGTGTTTCCTTTGTATGCTGCTTCCTTTGTATCCCTATTTAGAATGCACATATAAGAGATAGCCTGGGATTTGTGCCTTGCTGCCTCTAATTTACCAGAATTAGTGAGATCATCGACTGCTCCATCCATGCTGCTGCAAATAGTATGAGATCATTTTGTTCTGTGGATGAGTGGTAGTCGAGGGAATGTAGGTAGCAGAACAGCTTTCTGCATTCACCCCGCGCTCGACATGTCGTTCCTTTGTATGTCTTGGCTGTGGTAAAGGGTACCACAACGACCGCTGGGGTGCAAGTGCTTCCTTCCAATGATGCTGGTCTCTGGTTATACGACCTGCAGCGTGTGTGCCGAATCTCGGGGTCCCTCCAGTGTTTAGTTTGGTAAGGAACTTGCCTACTGACCTTCATACCGGCTGTTACCAATTTACGATCCCGGCAACAGCAATGGCAGGCTTCCCTTTTGGGCATGCCCTCTTGTGCACTTAACGCTTTTAGCGTTTGTGAGGACTGCAGCCAGGGAAACCCTCGCCTAGCTTCCTTTGCACTGTCTAATCATGACAGATCCTGAGCATCTTTTCATTTGAATGTGCTGTTTTCTAAAACGCGGGTGAGTACCACTGAGGTCTTGAAAGGTTTCTGCCTGAGAGTCGGCCCTGCTTTGAATTCACTTCAGATTACCTAGCCCAGGATATTTCTTGAGGGCAGGGCTGCGTTTGCAAAGCGGCAGGCCGCAGGCATTGTGAATGATAGGTGCCCTTCGGCACGGTTTGTAAGGTTGTTACGGCAGTGTGCCACAAGGCGGCAGCACTACTCCGTGTCCTCTCTGGTAACTTGGGGAAACAAAGCCTTAGCGGGGGTCCCGGTGTTGGACGGGACATGGGGAGTCGAACGTGGCTAAACACACACCCCAGGGCTTGTGTATCCTCGCCTCCTCCCCCTTAACCTGCACTGCTGCACCCCAGGCGTATCGCAAGACTTATAAGTGGGCTACTCGGTGGGTGCCGTGCTTCGCAGGTGGGGCGACTCTAACGAAGTGGGCTGGAGGTGGGAACCTGCCTAGCAGGAGCTGTGGAGAGCCGGTTTCCTCACAGCTCTTCCCTCTCAGCTGCTCCACCGTCACTTGGGTACACCAGGCTTTGCTTACCCGTAGGAGGGCCACGTTGGACCCGGAGACTGTGGTACCACGCAGGGGAGAATGGGCACTAGAGGTCCGAGGGGTCGCTGGTCAGGTGGCACGTCCTCCTCCCTTGCTCCCTCAGCAGCAGCATACTCCAGCCTTGGGACCCAGGCCCGCCGAGGCTCCAGGGGTGTGACTCCAGCCGATGACGTCGCAGAGGCCTGAGGTAACAGAGGAAAGGCATTTCTTAACCCCTTCCTTGCCTTGTCTTTGAATACTCCTTTTCCCTTTCAGCATAGTTAATAAACAACGTTGCGTCTGTTTGAGTTCTACAGCCCCTTGATGCAATTATAATCGGAGCTGTCCCTGGAGCGTTTCGGGTTCTTTGCCCTGTCAGTTTATTGAGGAAAGTTTTGTGGGGATCCCTATGCTTTCGGTTGGGTCGCCCTTGATGAGCACTTTTTGATACGTTAAGCGTGTGTCTGAGAATCCCAGCTTCCTACTTCCCCCTTCCCGGGTCTCCAATATCCCCCTCTGAGAACTCCACGCTTCTCTCTTCCCTTTGTAAACCTGTGTTTCCTTTGTATGCTGCTTCCTTTGTATCCCTATTTAGACTGCACATATAAGAGATAGCCTGGGATTTGTGCCTTGCTGCCTCTAATTTACCAGAATTAGTGAGATCATCGACTGCTCCATCTATGCTGCTGCAAATAGTATGAGATCATTTTGTTCTGTGGATGAGTGGTAGTCGAGGGAATGTAGGTAGCAGAACAGCTTTCTGCATTCACCCCGCGCTCGACATGTCGTTCCTTTGTATGTCTTGGCTGTGGTAAAGGGTACCACAACGACCGCTGGGGTGGAAGTGCTTCCTTCCAATGATGCTGGTCTCTGGTTATACGACCTGCAGCGTGTGTGCCGAATCTCGGGGTCCCTCCAGTGTTTAGTTTGGTAAGGAACTTGCCTACTGACCTTCATACCGGCTGTTACCAATTTTCGATCCCGGCAACAGCAATGGTAGGCTTCCTTTTTGGGCATGCCCTCTTGAGCACTTAACGCTTTTAGCGTTTGTGAGGACTGCAGCCAGGGAAACCCTCGCCTAGCTTCCTTTGCACTCTCTAATCATGACAGATCCTGAGCATCTTTTCATTTGAATGTGCTGTTTTCTAAAACGCGGGTGAGTACCACTGAGGTCTTGAAAGGTTTCTGCCTGAGAGTCGGCCCTGCTTTGAATTCACTTCAGATTACCTAGCCCAGGATATTTCTTGAGGGCAGGGCTGCGTTTGCAAAGCGGCAGGCCGCAGGCATTGTGAATGATAGGTGCCCTTCGGCACGGTTTGTAAGGTTGTTACGGCAGTGTGCCACAAGGCGGCAGCACTACTCCGTGTCCTCTCTGGTAACTTGGGGAAACAAAGCCTTAGCGGGGGTCCCGGTGTTGGACGGGACATGGGGAGTCGAACGTGGCTAAACACACACCCCAGGGCTTGTGTATCCTCGCCTCCTGCCCCTTAACCTGCACTGCCGCACCCCAGGCGTATCGCAAGACTTGTAAGTGGGCTACTCGGTGGGCGCCGTGCTTCGCAGGTGGGGCGACTCTAACGAAGTGGGCTGGAGGTGGGGACCTGCCTAGCAGGAGCCGTGGAGAGCCGGTTTCCTCACAGGTCTTCCCTCTCAGCTGCTCCACCGTCACTTGGGTACACCAGGCTTTGCTTACCCGTAGGAGGGCCACGTTGGACCGGGAGACTGTGGTACCACGCAGGGGAGAATGGGCACTAGAGGTCCGAGGGGTCGCTGGTCAGGTGGCACGTCCTCCTCCCTTGCTCCCTCAGCAGCAGCATACTCCAGCCTTGGGACTTAGGTCTGCCAAGGCTCCAGGGGTGTGACTCCAGCCGATGACGTCGCAGAGGCCTGAGGTAACAGAGGAAAGGCATTTCTTAACCCCTTCCTTGCCTTGTCTTTGAATACTCCTTTTCCCTTTCAGCATAGTTAATAAACAACGTTGCGTCTGTTTGAGTTCTACAGCCCCTTGATGCAATTATAATCGGAGCTGTCCCTGGAGCGTTTCGGGTTCTTTGCCCTGTCAGTTTACTGAGGAAAGTTTTGTAGCGCTCCCTATGCTTTCGGTTGGGTCGCCCTTGATGAGCACTTTTTGATACGTTAAGCGCGTGTCTGAGAATCCCAGCTTCCTACTTCCCCCTTCCCGGGTCTCCAATATCCCCCTCTGAGAACTCCACGCTTCTCTCTTCCCTTTGTAAACCTGTGTTTCCTTTGTATGCTGCTTCCTTTGTATCCCTATTTAGACTGCACATATAAGAGATAGCCTGGGATTTGTGCCTTGCTGCCTCTAATTTACCAGAATTAGTGAGATCATCGACTGCTCCATCCATGCTGCTGCAAATAGTATGAGATCATTTTGTTCTGTGGATGAGTGGTAGTCGAGGGAATGTAGGTAGCAGAACAGCTTTCTGCATTCACCCCCGCTCGACATGTCGTTCCTTTGTATGTCTTGGCTGTGGTAAAGGGTACCACAACGACCGCTGGGGTGCAAGTGCTTCCTTCCAATGATGCTGGTCTCTGGTTATACGACCTGCAGCGTGTGTGCCGAATCTCGGGGTCCCTCCAGTGTTTAGTTTGGTAAGGAACTTGCCTACTGACCTTCATACCGGCTGTTACCAATTTACGATCCCGGCAACAGCAATGGCAGGCTTCCCTTTTGGGCATGCCCTCTTGTGCACTTAACGCTTTTAGAGTTTGTGAGGACTGCAGCCAGGGAAACCCTCGCCTAGCTTCCTTTGCACTCTCTAATCATGACAGATCCTGAGCATCTTTTCATTTGAATGTGCTGTTTTCTACAACGCGGGTGAGTACCACTGAGGTCTTGAAAGGTTTCTGCCTGAGAGTCGGCCCTGCTTTGAATTCACTTCAGATTACCTAGCCCAGGATAATTCTTGAGGGCAGGGCTGCGTTGGCAAAGCGGCAGGCCGCAGGCATTGTGAATGATAGGTGCCCTTCGGCACGGTTTGTAAGGTTGTTACGGCAGTGTGCCACAAGGCGGCAGCACTACTCCGTGTCCTCTCTGGTAACTTGGGGAAACAAAGCCTTAGCGGGGGTCCCGGTGTTGGACGGGACATGGGGAGTCGAACGTGGCTAAACACACACCCCAGGGCTTGTGTATCCTCGCCTCCTGCCCCTTAACCTGCACTGCCCCACCCCAGGCATATCGCAAGACTTGTAAGTGGGCTACTCGGTGGGTACCGTGCTTCGCAGGTGGGGCGGCTGTAACGAAGTGGGATGGAGGTGGGGACCTGCCTAGCAGGAGCCGTGGAGAGCCGGTTTCCTCACAGCTCTTCCCTCTCAGCTGCTCCACCGTCACTTGGGTACACCAGGATTTGCTTACCCGTAGGAGGGCCACGTTGGACCCGGAGACTGTGGTACCACGCAGGGGAGAATGGGCACTTGAGGTCCGAGGGGTCGCTGGTCAGGTGGCACGTCCTCCTCCCTTGCTCCCTCAGCAGCAGCATACTCCAGCCTTGGGACCCAGGCCCGCCGAGGCTCCAGGGGTGTGACTCCAGCCGATGACGTCGCAGAGGCCTGAGGTAACAGAGGAAAGGCATTTCTTAACCCCTTCCTTGCCTTGTCTTTGAATACTCCTTTTCCCTTTCAGCATAGTTAATAAACAACGTTGCGTCTGTTTGAGTTCTACAGCCCCTTGATGCAATTATAATCGGAGCTGTCCCTGGAGCGTTTCGGGTTCTTTGCCCTGTCAGTTTATTGAGGAAAGTTTTGTAGCGCTCCCTATGCTTTCGGTTCGGTCGCCCTTGATGCGCACTTTTTGATACGTTAAGCGTGTATCTGAGAATCCCAGCTTCCTACTTCCCCCTTCCCGGGTCTCCAATATCCCCCTCTGAGAACTCCACGCTTCTCTCTTCCCTTTGTAAACCTGTGTTTCCTTTGTATGCTGCTTCCTTTGTATCCCTATTTAGACTGCACATATAAGAGATAGCCTGGGATTTGTGCCTTGCTGCCTCTAATTTACCAGAATCAGTGAGATCATCGACTGCTCCATCCATGCTGCTGCAAATAGTATGAGATCATTTTGTTCTGTGGATGAGTGGTAGTCGAGGGAATGTAGGTAGCAGAACAGCTTTCTGCATTCACCCCGCGCTCGACATGTCGTTCCTTTGTATGTCTTGGCTGTGGTAAAGGGTACCACAACGACGGCTGGGGTGCAAGTGCTTCCTTCCAATGATGCTAGTCTCTGGTTATATGACCTGCAGCGTGTGTGCCGAATCTCGGGGTCCCTCCAGTGTTTAGTTTGGTAAGGAACTTGCCTACTGACCTTCATACCGGCTGTTACCAATTTACGATCCCGGCAACAGCAATGGTAGGCTTCCCTTTTGGGCATGCCCTCTTGAGCACTTAACGCTTTTAGCGTTTGTGAGGACTGCAGCCAGGGAAACCCTCGCCTAGCTTCCTTTGCACTCTCTAATCATGACAGATCCTGAGCATCTTTTCATTTGAATGTGCTGTTTTCTAAAACGCCGGTGAGCACCACTGAAGTCTTGAAAGGTTTCTGCCTGAGAGTCGGCCCTGCTTTGAATTCACTTCAGATTACCTAGCCCAGGATAATTCTTGAGGGCAGGGCTGCGTTTGCAAAGAGGCAGGCCGCAGGCATTGTGAATGATAGGTGCCCTTCGGCACGGTTTGTAAGGTTGTTACGGCAGTGTGCCACAAGGCGGCAGCACTACTCCGTGTCCTCTCTGGTAACTTGGGGAAACAAAGCCTTAGCGGGGGTCCCGGTGTTGGACGGGACATGGGGAGTCGAACGTGGCTAAACACACACCCTAGGGCTTGTGTATCCTCGCCTCCTGCCCCTTAACCTGCACTGCCCCACCCCAGGCGTATCGCAAGACTTGTAAGTGGGCTACTCGGTGGGTGCCGTGCTTCGCAGGTGGGGCGACTCTAACGAAGTGGGCTGGAGGTGGGAACCTGCCTAGCAGGAGCCGTGGAGACCCGGTTTCCTCACAGCTCTTCCCTCTCAGCTGCTCCACCGTCACTTGGGTACACCAGGCTTTGCTTACCCGTAGGAGGGCCACGTTTGACCGGGAGACTGTGGTACCACGCAGGGGAGAATGGGCACTAGAGGTCCGAGGGGTCGCTGGTCAGGTGGCACGTCCTCCTCCCTTGCTCCCTCAGCAGCAGCATACTCCAGCCTTGGGACCCAGGCCCGCTCAGGCTCCAGGGGTGTGACTCCAGCCGATGACGTCGCAGAGGCCTGAGGTAACAGAGGAAAGGCATTTCTTAACCCCTTCCTTGCCTTGTCTTTGAATACTCCTTTTCGCTTTCAGCATAGTTAATAAACAACGTTGCGTCTGTTTGAGTTCTACAGCCCCTTGATGCAATTATAATCGGAGCTGTCCCTGGAGCGTTTCGGGTTCTTTGCCAGGTCAGTTTATTGAGGAAAGTTTTGTGGCGCTCCCTATGCTTTCGGTTGGGTCGCCCTTGATGAGCACTTTTTGATACGTTAAGCGTGTGTCTGAGAATCCCAGCTTCCTACTTCCCCCTTCCCGGGTCTCCAATATCCCCCTCTGAGAACTCCACGCTTCTCTCTTCCCTTTGTAAACCTGTGTTTCCTTTGTATGCTGCTTCCTTTGTATCCCTATTTAGACTGCACATATAAGAGATAGCCTGGGATTTGTGCCTTGCTGCCTCTAATTTACCAGAATTAGTGAGATCATCGACTGCTCCATCTATGCTGCTGCAAATAGTATGAGATCATATTGTTCTGTGGATGAGTGGTAGTCGAGGGAATGTAGGTAGCAGAACAGCTTTCTGCATTCACCCCGCGCTCGACATGTCGTTCCTTTGTATGTCTTGGCTGTGGTAAAGGGTACCACAACGACCGCTGGGGTGGAAGTGCTTCCTTCCAATGATGCTGGTCTCTGGTTATACGACCTGCAGCGTGTGTGCCGAATCTCGGGGTCCCTCCAGTGTTTAGTTTGGTAAGGAACTTGCCTACTGACCTTCATACCGGCTGTTACCAATTTTCGATCCCGGCAACAGCAATGGTAGGCTTCCCTTTTGGGCATGCCCTCTTGAGCACTTAACGCTTTTAGCGTTTGTGAGGACTGCAGCCAGGGAAACCCTCGCCTAGCTTCCTTTGCACTGTCTAATCATGACAGATCCTGAGCATCTTTTCATTTGAATGTGCTGTTTTCTACAACGCGGGTGAGTACCACTGAGGTCTTGAAAGGTTTCTGCCTGAGAGTCGGCCCTGCTTTGAATTCACTTCAGATTACCTAGCCCAGGATATTTCTTGAGGGCAGGGCTGCGTTTGCAAAGCGGCAGGCCGCAGGCATTGTGAATGATAGGTGCCCTTCGGCACGGTTTGTAAGGTTGTTACGGCAGTGTGCCACAAGGCGGCAGCACTACTCCGTGTCCTCTCTGGTAACTTGGGGAAACAAAGCCTTAGCGGGGGTCCCGGTGTTGGACGGGACATGGGGAGTCGAACGTGGCTAAACACACACCCCAGGGCTTGTGTATCCTCGCCTCCTCCCCCTTAACCTGCACTGCCGCACCCCAGGCGTATCGCAAGACTTATAAGTGGGCTACTCGGTGGGTGCCGTGCTTCGCAGGTGGGGCGACTCTAACGAAGTGGGCTGGAGGTGGGAACCTGCCTAGCAGGAGCTGTGGAGAGCCGGTTTCCTCACAGCTCTTCCCTCTCAGCTGCTCCACCGTCACTTGGGTACACCAGGCTTTGCTTACCCGTAGGAGGGCCACGTTGGACCCGGAGACTGTGGTACCACGCAGGGGAGAATGGGCACTAGAGGTCCGAGGGGTCGCTGGTCAGGTGGCACGTCCTCCTCCCTTGCTCCCTCAGCAGCAGCATACTCCAGCCTTGGGACCCAGGCCCGCCGAGGCTCCAGGGGTGTGACTCCAGCCGATGACGTCGCAGAGGCCTGAGGTAACAGAGGAAAGGCATTTCTTAACCCCTTCCTTGCCTTGTCTTTGAATACTCCTTTTCCCTTTCAGCATAGTTAATAAACAACGTTGTGTCTGTTTGAGTTCTACAGCCCCTTGATGCAATTATAATCGGAGCTGTCCCTGGAGCGTTTCGGGTTCTTTGCCCTGTCAGTTTATTGAGGAAAGTTTTGTGGGGATCCCTATGCTTTCGGTTGGGTCGCCCTTGATGAGCACTTTTTGATACGTTAAGCGTGTGTCTGAGAATCCCAGCTTCCTACTTCCCCCTTCCCGGGTCTCCAATATCCCCCTCTGAGAACTCCACGCTTCTCTCTTCCCTTTGTAAACCTGTGTTTCCTTTGTATGCTGCTTCCTTTGTATCCCTATTTAGACTGCACATATAAGAGATAGCCTGGGATTTGTGCCTTGCTGCCTCTAATTTACCAGAATTAGTGAGATCATCGACTGCTCCATCTATGCTGCTGCAAATAGTATGAGATCATTTTGTTCTGTGGATGAGTGGTAGTCGAGGGAATGTAGGTAGCAGAACAGCTTTCTGCATTCACCCCGCGCTCGACATGTCGTTCCTTTGTATGTCTTGGCTGTGGTAAAGGGTACCACAACGACCGCTGGGGTGGAAGTGCTTCCTTCCAATGATGCTGGTCTCTGGTTATACGACCTGCAGCGTGTGTGCCGAATCTCGGGGTCCCTCCAGTGTTTAGTTTGGTAAGGAACTTGCCTACTGACCTTCATACCGGCTGTTACCAATTTTCGATCCCGGCAACAGCAATGGTAGGCTTCCTTTTTGGGCATGCCCTCTTGAGCACTTAACGCTTTTAGCGTTTGTGAGGACTGCAGCCAGGGAAACCCTCGCCTAGCTTCCTTTGCACTCTCTAATCATGACAGATCCTGAGCATCTTTTCATTTGAATGTGCTGTTTTCTAAAACGCGGGTGAGCACCACTGAGGTCTTGAAAGGTTTCTGCCTGAGAGTCGGCCCTGCTTTGAATTCACTTCAGATTACCTAGCCCAGGATATTTCTTGAGGGCAGGGCTGCGTTTGCAAAGCGGCAGGCCGCAGGCATTGTGAATGATAGGTGCCCTTCGGCACGGTTTGTAAGGTTGTTACGGCAGTGTGCCACAAGGCGGCAGCACTACTCCGTGTCCTCTCTGGTAACTTGGGGAAACAAAGCCTTAGCGGGGGTCCCGGTGTTGGACGGGACATGGGGAGTCGAACGTGGCTAAACACACACCCCAGGGCTTGTGTATCCTCGCCTCCTGCCCCTTAACCTGCACTGCCGCACCCCAGGCGTATCGCAAGACTTGTAAGTGGGCTACTCGGTGGGCGCCGTGCTTCGCAGGTGGGGCGACTCTAACGAAGTGGGCTGGAGGTGGGGACCTGCCTAGCAGGAGCCGTGGAGAGCCGGTTTCCTCACAGGTCTTCCCTCTCAGCTGCTCCACCGTCACTTGGGTACACCAGGCTTTGCTTACCCGTAGGAGGGCCACGTTGGACCGGGAGACTGTGGTACCACGCAGGGGAGAATGGGCACTAGAGGTCCGAGGGGTCGCTGGTCAGGTGGCACGTCCTCCTCCCTTGCTCCCTCAGCAGCAGCATACTCCAGCCTTGGGACTTAGGTCTGCCAAGGCTCCAGGGGTGTGACTCCAGCCGATGACGTCGCAGAGGCCTGAGGTAACAGAGGAAAGGCATTTCTTAACCCCTTCCTTGCCTTGTCTTTGAATACTCCTTTTCCCTTTCAGCATAGTTAATAAACAACGTTGCGTCTGTTTGAGTTCTACAGCCCCTTGATGCAATTATAATCGGAGCTGTCCCTGGAGCGTTTCGGGTTCTTTGCCCTGTCAGTTTACTGAGGAAAGTTTTGTAGCGCTCCCTATGCTTTCGGTTGGGTCGCCCTTGATGAGCACTTTTTGATACGTTAAGCGCGTGTCTGAGAATCCCAGCTTCCTACTTCCCCCTTCCCGGGTCTCCAATATCCCCCTCTGAGAACTCCACGCTTCTCTCTTCCCTTTGTAAACCTGTGTTTCCTTTGTATGCTGCTTCCTTTGTATCCCTATTTAGACTGCACATATAAGAGATAGCCTGGGATTTGTGCCTTGCTGCCTCTAATTTACCAGAATTAGTGAGATCATCGACTGCTCCATCCATGCTGCTGCAAATAGTATGAGATCATTTTGTTCTGTGGATGAGTGGTAGTCGAGGGAATGTAGGTAGCAGAACAGCTTTCTGCATTCACCCCCGCTCCACATGTCGTTCCTTTGTATGTCTTGGCTGTGGTAAAGGGTACCACAACGACCGCTGGGGTGCAAGTGCTTCCTTCCAATGATGCTGGTCTCTGGTTATACGACCTGCAGCGTGTGTGCCGAATCTCGGGGTCCCTCCAGTGTTTAGTTTGGTAAGGAACTTGCCTACTGACCTTCATACCGGCTGTTACCAATTTACGATCCCGGCAACAGCAATGGCAGGCTTCCCTTTTGGGCATGCCCTCTTGTGCACTTAACGCTTTTAGAGTTTGTGAGGACTGCAGCCAGGGAAACCCTCGCCTAGCTTCCTTTGCACTCTCTAATCATGACAGATCCTGAGCATCTTTTCATTTGAATGTGCTGTTTTCTACAACGCGGGTGAGTACCACTGAGGTCTTGAAAGGTTTCTGCCTGAGAGTCGGCCCTGCTTTGAATTCACTTCAGATTACCTAGCCCAGGATAATTCTTGAGGGCAGGGCTGCGTTGGCAAAGCGGCAGGCCGCAGGCATTGTGAATGATAGGTGCCCTTCGGCACGGTTTGTAAGGTTGTTACGGCAGTGTGCCACAAGGCGGCAGCACTACTCCGTGTCCTCTCTGGTAACTTGGGGAAACAAAGCCTTAGCGGGGGTCCCGGTGTTGGACGGGACATGGGGAGTCGAACGTGGCTAAACACACACCCCAGGGCTTGTGTATCCTCGCCTCCTGCCCCTTAACCTGCACTTCCCCACCCCAGGCATATCGCAAGACTTGTAAGTGGGCTACTCGGTGGGTACCGTGCTTCGCAGGTGGGGCGGCTGTAACGAAGTGGGATGGAGGTGGGGACCTGCCTAGCAGGAGCCGTGGAGAGCCGGTCTCCTCACAGCTCTTCCCTCTCAGCTGCTCCACCGTCACTTGGGTACACCAGGATTTGCTTACCCGTAGGAGGGCCACGTTGGACCCGGAGACTGTGGTACCACGCAGGGGAGAATGGGCACTTGAGGTCCGAGGGGTCGCTGGTCAGGTGGCACGTCCTCCTCCCTTGCTCCCTCAGCAGCAGCATACTCCAGCCTTGGGACCCAGGCCCGCCGAGGCTCCAGGGGTGTGACTCCAGCCGATGACGTCGCAGAGGCCTGAGGTAACAGAGGAAAGGCATTTCTTAACCCCTTCCTTGCCTTGTCTTTGAATACTCCTTTTCCCTTTCAGCATAGTTAATAAACAACCTTGCGTCTGTTTGAGTTCTACAGCGCCTTGATGCAATTATAATCGGAGCTGTCCCTGGAGCGTTTCGGGTTCTTTGCCAGGTCAGTTTATTGAGGAAAGTTTTGTGGCGCTCCCTATGCTTTCGGTTGGGTCGCCCTTGATGAGCACTTTTTGATACGTTAAGCGTGTGTCTGAGAATCCCAGCTTCCTACTTCCCCCTTCCCGGGTCTCCAATATCCCCCTCTGAGAACTCCACGCTTCTCTCTTCCCTTTGTAAACCTGTGTTTCCTTTGTATGCTGCTTCCTTTGTATCCCTATTTAGACTGCACATATAAGAGATAGCCTGGGATTTGTGCCTTGCTGCCTCTAATTTACCAGAATTAGTGAGATCATCGACTGCTCCATCTATGCTGCTGCAAATAGTATGAGATCATTTTGTTCTGTGGATGAGTGGTAGTCGAGGGAATGTAGGTAGCAGAACAGCTTTCTGCATTCACCCCGCGCTCGACATGTCGTTCCTTTGTATGTATTGGCTGTGGTAAAGGGTACCACAACGACCGCTGGGGTGGAAGTGCTTCCTTCCAATGATGCTGGTCTCTGGTTATACGACCTGCAGCGTGTGTGCCGAATCTCGGGGTCCCTCCAGTGTTTAGTTTGGTAAGGAACTTGCCTACTGACCTTCATACCGGCTGTTACCAATTTACGATCCCGGCAACAGCAATGGCAGGCTTCCCTTTTGGGCATGCCCTCTTGTGCACTTAACGCTTTTAGCGTTTGTGAGGACTGCAGCCAGGGAAACCCTCGCCTAGCTTCCTTTGCACTCTCTAATCATGACAGATCCTGAGCATCTTTTCATTTGAATGTGCTGTTTTCTAAAACGCGGGTGAGTACCACTGAGGTCTTGAAAGGTTTCTGCCTGAGAGTCGGCCCTGCTTTGAATTCACTTCAGATTACCTAGCCCAGGATATTTCTTGAGGGCAGGGCTGCGTTTGCAAAGCGGCAGGCCGCAGGCATTGTGAATGATAGGTGCCCTTCGGCACGGTTTGTAAGGTTGTTACGGCAGTGTGCCACAAGGCGGCAGCACTACTCCGTGTCCTCTCTGGTAACTTGGGGAAACAAAGCCTTAGCGGGGGTCCCGGTGTTGGACGGGACATGGGGAGTCGAACGTGGCTAAACACACACCCCAGGGCTTGTGTATCCTCGCCTCCTCCCCCTTAACCTGCACTGCTGCACCCCAGGCGTATCGCAAGACTTGTAAGTGGGCTACTCGGTGGGTGCCGTGCTTCGCAGGTGGGGCGACTCTAACGAAGTGGGCTGGAGGTGGGAACCTGCCTAGCAGGAGCCGTGGAGAGCCGGTCTCCTCACAGCTCTTCCCTCTCAGCTGCTCCACCGTCACTTGGGTACACCAGGCTTTGCTTACCCGTAGGAGGGCCACGTTGGACCGGGAGACTGTGGTACCACGCAGGGGAGAATGGGCACTAGAGGTCCGAGGGGTCGCTGGTCAGGTGGCACGTCCTCCTCCCTTGCTCCCTCAGCAGCAGCATACTCCAGCCTTGGCACCCAGGCCCGCCGAGGCTCCAGGGGTGTGACTCCAGCCGATGACGTCGCAGAGGCCTGAGGTAACAGAGGAAAGGCATTTCTTAACCCCTTCCTTGCCTTGTCTTTGAATACTCCTTTTCCCTTTCAGCATAGTTAATAAACAACGTTGCGTCTGTTTGAGTTCTACAGCCCCTTGATGCAATTATAATCGGAGCTGTCCCTGGAGCGTTTCGGGTTCTTTGCCCTGTCAGTTTATTGAAGAAAGTTTTGTAGCGCTCCCTATGCTTTCGGTTCGGTGGCCCTTGATGAGCACTTTTTGATACGTTAAGCGTGTGTCTGAGAATCCCAGCTTCCTACTTCCCCCTTCCCGGGTCTCCAATATCCCCCTCTGAGAACTCCACGCTTCTCTCTTCCCTTTGTAAACCTGTGTTTCCTTTGTATGCTGCTTCCTTTGTATCCCTATTTAGACTGCACATATAAGAGATAGCCTGGGATTTGTGCCTTGCTGCCTCTAACTTACCAGAATTAGTGAGATCATCGACTGCTCCATCCAGGCTGCTGCAAATAGTATGAGATCATTTTGTTCTGTGGATGAGTGGTAGTCGAGGGAATGTAGGTAGCAGAACAGCTTTCTGCATTCACCCCGCGCTCGGCATGTCGTTCCTTTGTATGTCTTGGCTGTGGTAAAGGGTACCACAACGACCGCTGGGGTGCAAGTGCTTCCTTCCAATGATGCTGGTCTCTGGTTATACGACCTGCAGCGTGTGTGCCGAATCTCGGGGTCCCTCCAGTGTTTAGTTTGGTAAGGAACTTGCCTACTGACCTTCATACCGGCTGTTACCAATTTACGATCCCGGCAACAGCAATGGTAGGCTTCCCATTTGGGCATGCCCTCTTGAGCACTTAACGCTTTTAGCGTTTGTGAGGACTGCAGCCAGGGAAACCCTCCCCTAGCTTCCATTGCACTGTCTAATCATGACAGATCCTGAGCATCTTTTCATTTGAATGTGCTGTTTTCTGAAACGCGGGTGAGCACCACTGAGGTCTTGAAAGGTTTCTGCCTGAGAGTCGGCCCTGCTTTGAATTCACTTCAGATTACCTAGCCCAGGATATTTCTTGAGGGCAGGGCTGCGTTTGCAAAGCGGCAGGCCGCAGGCATTGTGAATGATAGGTGCCCTTCGGCACGGTTTGTAAGGTTGTTACGGCAGTGTGCCACAAGGCGGCAGCACTACTCCGTGTCCTCTCTGGTAACTTGGGGAAACAAAGCCTTAGCGGGCGTCCCGGTGTTGGACGGGACATGGGGAGTCGAACGTAGCTAAACACACACCCCAGGGCTTGTGTATCCTCGCCTCCTGCCCCTTAACCTGCACTGCCCCACCCCAGGCGTATCGGAAGACTTGTAAGTGGGCTACTCGGTGGGTGCCGTGCGTCGCAGGTGGGGCGACTCTAACGAAGTGGGCTGGAGGTGGGAACCTGCCTAGCAGGAGCCGTGGAGTGCCGGTCTCCTCACAGCTCTTCCCTCTCAGCTGCTCCACCGTCACTTGGGTACACCAGGCTTTGCTTACCCGTAGGAGGGCCACGTTGGACCGGGAGACTGTGGTACCACGCAGGGGAGAATGGGCACTAGAGGTCCGAGGGGTCGCTGGTCAGGTGGCACGTCCTCCTCCCTTGCTCCCTCAGCAGCAGCATACTCCAGCCTTGGGACCCAGGCCCGCCGAGGCTCCAGGGGTGTGACTCCAGCCGATGACGTCGCAGAGGCCTGAGGTAACAGAGGAAAGGCATTTCTTAACCCCTTCCTTGCCTTGTCTTTGAATACTCCTTTTCCCTTTCAGCATAGTTAATAAACAACGTTGCGTCTGTTTGAGTTCTACAGCCCCTTGATGCAATTATAATCGGAGCTGTCCCTGGAGCGTTTCGGGTTCTTTGCCCTGTCAGTTTATTGAGGAAAGTTTTGTAGCGCTCCCTATGCTTTCGGTTGGGTCGCCCTTGATGAGCACTTTTTGATACGTTAAGCGTGTGTCTGAGAATCCCAGCTTCCTACTTCCCCCTTCCCGGGTCTCCAATATCCCCCTCTGAGAACTCCACGCTTCTCTCTTCCCTTTGTAAACCTGTGTTTCCTTTGTATGCTGCTTCCTTTGTATCCCTATTTAGACTGCACATATAAGAGATAGCCTGGGATTTGTGCCTTGCTGCCTCTAATTTACCAGAATGAGTGAGATCATCGACTGCTCCATCCATGCTGCTGCAAATAGTATGAGATCATTTTGTTCTGTGGATGAGTGGTAGTCGAGGGAATGTAGGTACCAGAACAGCTTTCTGCATTCACCCCGCGCTCGGCATGTCGTTCCTTTGTATGTCTTGGCTGTGGTAAAGGGTACCACAACGACCGCTGGGGTGCAAGTGCTTCCTTCCAATGATGCTAGTCTCTGGTTATACGACCTGCAGCATGTGTGCCGAATCTCGGGGTCCCTCCAGTGTTTAGTTTGGTAAGGAACTTGCCTACTGACCTTCATACCGGCTGTTACCAATTTACGATCCCGGCAACAGCAATGGTAGGCTTCTCTTTTGGGCATGCCCTCTTGAGCACTTAACGCTTTTAGCGTTTGTGAGGACTGCAGCCAGGGAAACCCTCGCCTAGCTTCCTTTGCACTCTCTAATCATTTCAGATCCTGAGCATCTTTTCATTTGAATGTGCTGTTTTCTAAAACGCGGGTGAGTACCACTGAGGTCTTGAAAGGTTTCTGCCTGAGAGTCGGCCCTGCTTTGAATTCACTTCAGATTACCTAGCCCAGGATAATTCTTGAGGGCAGGGCTGCGTTGGCAAAGCGGCAGGCCGCAGGCATTGTGAATGATAGGTGCCCTTCGGCACGGTTTGTAAGGTTGTTACGGCAGTGTGCCACAAGGCGGCAGCACTACTCCGTGTCCTCTCTGGTAACTTGGGGAAACAAAGCCTTAGCGGGGTTCCCGGTGTTGGATGGGACATGGGGAGTCGAACGTGGCTAAACACACACCACAGGACTTGTGTATCCTCGCCTCCTGCCCCTTAACCTGCACTGCCGCACCCCAGGCGTATCGCAAGACTTGTAAGTTGGCTACTCGTTGGGTGCCGTGCTTCGTAGGTGGGGCGACTCTAACGAAGTGGGCTGGAGGTGGGGACCTGCCTAGCAGGAGCCGTGGAGAGCCGGTTTCCTCACAGCTCTTCCCTCTCAGCTGCACCACCGTCACTTGGGTACACCAGGCTTTGCTTACCCGTAGGAGGGCCACGTTGGACCGGGAGACTGTGGTACCACGCAGGGGAGAATGGGCACTAGAGGTCCGAGGGGTCGCTGGTCAGGTGGCACGTCCTCCTCCCTTGCTCCCTCAGCAGCAGCATACTCCAGCCTTGGGACCCAGGCCCGCCGAGGCTCCAGGGGTGTGACTCCAGCCGATGACGTCGCAGAGGCCTGAGGTAACAGAGGAAAGGCATTTCTTAACCCCTTCCTTGCCTTGTCTTTGAATACTCCTTTTCCCTTTCAGCATAGTTAATAAACAACGTTGCGTCTGTTTGAGTTCTACAACCCCTTGATGCAATTATAATCGGAGCTGTCCCTGGAGCGTTTCGGGTTCTTTGCCCTGTCAGTTTATTGAGGAAAGTTTTGTAGCGCTCCCTATGCTTTCGGTTGGGTCGCCCTTGATGAGCACTTTTTGATACGTTAAGGGTGTGTCTGAGAATCCCAGCTTCCTACTTCCCCCTTCCCGGGTCTCCAATATCCCCCTCTGAGAACTCCACGCTTCTCTCTTCCCTTTGTAAACCTGTGTTTCCTTTGTATGCTGCTTCCTTTGTGTCCCTATTTAGACTGCACATATAAGAGATAGCCTGGGATTTGTGCCTTGCTGCCTCTAATTTACCAGAATTAGTGAGATCATCGACTGCTCCATCCATGCTGCTGCAAATAGTATGAGATCATTTTGTTCTGTGGATGAGTGGTAGTCGAGGGAATGTAGGTAGCAGAACAGCTTTCTGCATTCACCCCGCGCTCGACATGTCGTTCCTTTGTATGTCTTGGCTGTGGCAAAGGGTATCACAACGACCGCTGGGATGCAAGTGCTTCCTTCCAATGATGCTAGTCTCTGGTTATACGACCTGCAGCGTGTGTGCCGAATCTCGGGGTCCCTCCAGTGTTTAGTTTGGTAAGGAACTTGCCTACTGACCTTCATACCGGCTGTTACCAATTTACGATCCCGGCAACAGCAATGGTAGGCTTCCCTTTTGGGCATGCCCTCTTGAGCACTTAACGCTTTTAGCGTTTGTGAGGACTGCAGCCAGGGAAACCCTCGCCTAGCTTCCTTTGCACTCTCTAATCATGACAGATCCTGAGCATCTTTTCATTTGAATGTGCTGTTTTCTAAAACGCGGGTGAGCACCACTGAGGTCTTGAAAGGTTTCTGCCTGAGAGTCGGCCCTGCTTTGAATTCACTTCAGATTACCTAGCCCAGGATATTTCTTGAGGGCAGGGCTGCGTTTGCAAAGCGGCAGGCCGCAGGCATTGTGAATGATAGGTGCCCTTCGGCACGGTTTGTAAGGTTGTTACGGCAGTGTGCCACAAGGCGGCAGCACTACTCCGTGTCCTCTCTGGTAACTTGGGGAAACAAAGCCTTAGCGGGGGTGCCGGTGTTGGACCGGACATGGGGAGTCGAACGTGGCTAAACACACACCCCAGTGCTTGTGTATCCTCGCTTCCTGCCCCTTAACCTGCACTGCCGCACCCCAGGCGTATCGCAAGACTTGTAAGTGGGCTACTCGGTGGGTGCCGTGCTTCGCAGGTGGGGCGACTCTAACGAAGTGGGCTGGAGGTGGGAACCTGCCTAGCAAGAGCCGTGGAGACCCGGTTTCCTCACAGCTCTTCCCTCTCACCTGCTCCACCGTCACTTGGGTACACCAGGCTTTGCTTACCCGTAGGAGGGCCACGTTTGACCGGGAGACTGTGGTACCACGCAGGGGAGAATGGGCACTAGAGGTCCGAGGGGTCGCTGGTCAGGTGGCACGTCCTCCTCCCTTGCTCCCTCAGCAGCAGCATACTCCAGCCTTGGGACCCAGGCCCGCTCAGGCTCCAGGGGTGTGACTCCAGCCGATGACGTCGCAGAGGCCTGAGGTAACAGAGGAAAGGCATTTCTTAACCCCTTCCTTGCCTTGTCTTTGAATACTCCTTTTCGCTTTCAGCATAGTTAATAAACAACGTTGCGTCTGTTTGAGTTCTACAGCCCCTTGATGCAATTATAATCGGAGCTGTCCCTGGAGCGTTTCGGGTTCTTTGCCAGGTCAGTTTATTGAGGAAAGTTTTGTGGCGCTCCCTATGCTTTCGGTTGGGTCGCCCTTGATGAGCACTTTTTGATACGTTAAGCGTGTGTCTGAGAATCCCAGCTTCCTACTTCCCCCTTCCCGGGTCTCCAATATCCCCCTCTGAGAACTCCACGCTTCTCTCTTCCCTTTGTAAACCTGTGTTTCCTTTGTATGCTGCTTCCTTTGTATCCCTATTTAGACTGCACATATAAGAGATAGCCTGGGATTTGTGCCTTGCTGCCTCTAATTTACCAGAATTAGTGAGATCATCGACTGCTCCATCTATGCTGCTGCAAATAGTATGAGATCATATTGTTCTGTGGATGAGTGGTAGTCGAGGGAATGTAGGTAGCAGAACAGCTTTCTGCATTCACCCCGCGCTCGACATGTCGTTCCTTTGTATGTCTTGGCTGTGGTAAAGGGTACCACAACGACCGCTGGGGTGGAAGTGCTTCCTTCCAATGATGCTGGTCTCTGGTTATACGACCTGCAGCGTGTGTGCCGAATCTCGGGGTCCCTCCAGTGTTTAGTTTGGTAAGGAACTTGCCTACTGACCTTCATACCGGCTGTTACCAATTTTCGATCCCGGCAACAGCAATGGTAGGCTTCCCTTTTGGGCATGCCCTCTTGAGCACTTAACGCTTTTAGCGTTTGTGAGGACTGCAGCCAGGGAAACCCTCGCCTAGCTTCCTTTGCACTGTCTAATCATGACAGATCCTGAGCATCTTTTCATTTGAATGTGCTGTTTTCTACAACGCGGGTGAGTACCACTGAGGTCTTGAAAGGTTTCTGCCTGAGAGTCGGCCCTGCTTTGAATTCACTTCAGATTACCTAGCCCAGGATATTTCTTGAGGGCAGGGCTGCGTTTGCAAAGCGGCAGGCCGCAGGCATTGTGAATGATAGGTGCCCTTCGGCACGGTTTGTAAGGTTGTTACGGCAGTGTGCCACAAGGCGGCAGCACTACTCCGTGTCCTCTCTGGTAACTTGGGGAAACAAAGCCTTAGCGGGGGTCCCGGTGTTGGACGGGACATGGGGAGTCGAACGTGGCTAAACACACACCCCAGGGCTTGTGTATCCTCGCCTCCTCCCCCTTAACCTGCACTGCCGCACCCCAGGCGTATCGCAAGACTTATAAGTGGGCTACTCGGTGGGTGCCGTGCTTCGCAGGTGGGGCGACTCTAACGAAGTGGGCTGGAGGTGGGAACCTGCCTAGCAGGAGCTGTGGAGAGCCGGTTTCCTCACAGCTCTTCCCTCTCAGCTGCTCCACCGTCACTTGGGTACACCAGGCTTTGCTTACCCGTAGGAGGGCCACGTTGGACCCGGAGACTGTGGTACCACGCAGGGGAGAATGGGCACTAGAGGTCCGAGGGGTCGCTGGTCAGGTGGCACGTCCTCCTCCCTTGCTCCCTCAGCAGCAGCATACTCCAGCCTTGGGACCCAGGCCCGCCGAGGCTCCAGGGGTGTGACTCCAGCCGATGACGTCGCAGAGGCCTGAGGTAACAGAGGAAAGGCATTTCTTAACCCCTTCCTTGCCTTGTCTTTGAATACTCCTTTTCCCTTTCAGCATAGTTAATAAACAACGTTGTGTCTGTTTGAGTTCTACAGCCCCTTGATGCAATTATAATCGGAGCTGTCCCTGGAGCGTTTCGGGTTCTTTGCCCTGTCAGTTTATTGAGGAAAGTTTTGTGGGGATCCCTATGCTTTCGGTTGGGTCGCCCTTGATGAGCACTTTTTGATACGTTAAGCGTGTGTCTGAGAATCCCAGCTTCCTACTTCCCCCTTCCCGGGTCTCCAATATCCCCCTCTGAGAACTCCACGCTTCTCTCTTCCCTTTGTAAACCTGTGTTTCCTTTGTATGCTGCTTCCTTTGTATCCCTATTTAGACTGCACATATAAGAGATAGCCTGGGATTTGTGCCTTGCTGCCTCTAATTTACCAGAATTAGTGAGATCATCGACTGCTCCATCTATGCTGCTGCAAATAGTATGAGATCATTTTGTTCTGTGGATGAGTGGTAGTCGAGGGAATGTAGGTAGCAGAACAGCTTTCTGCATTCACCCCGCGCTCGACATGTCGTTCCTTTGTATGTCTTGGCTGTGGTAAAGGGTACCACAACGACCGCTGGGGTGGAAGTGCTTCCTTCCAATGATGCTGGTCTCTGGTTATACGACCTGCAGCGTGTGTGCCGAATCTCGGGGTCCCTCCAGTGTTTAGTTTGGTAAGGAACTTGCCTACTGACCTTCATACCGGCTGTTACCAATTTTCGATCCCGGCAACAGCAATGGTAGGCTTCCTTTTTGGGCATGCCCTCTTGAGCACTTAACGCTTTTAGCGTTTGTGAGGACTGCAGCCAGGGAAACCCTCGCCTAGCTTCCTTTGCACTCTCTAATCATGACAGATCCTGAGCATCTTTTCATTTGAATGTGCTGTTTTCTAAAACGCGGGTGAGCACCACTGAGGTCTTGAAAGGTTTCTGCCTGAGAGTCGGCCCTGCTTTGAATTCACTTCAGATTACCTAGCCCAGGATATTTCTTGAGGGCAGGGCTGCGTTTGCAAAGCGGCAGGCCGCAGGCATTGTGAATGATAGGTGCCCTTCGGCACGGTTTGTAAGGTTGTTACGGCAGTGTGCCACAAGGCGGCAGCACTACTCCGTGTCCTCTCTGGTAACTTGGGGAAACAAAGCCTTAGCGGGGGTCCCGGTGTTGGACGGGACATGGGGAGTCGAACGTGGCTAAACACACACCCCAGGGCTTGTGTATCCTCGCCTCCTGCCCCTTAACCTGCACTGCCGCACCCCAGGCGTATCGCAAGACTTGTAAGTGGGCTACTCGGTGGGCGCCGTGCTTCGCAGGTGGGGCGACTCTAACGAAGTGGGCTGGAGGTGGGGACCTGCCTAGCAGGAGCCGTGGAGAGCCGGTTTCCTCACAGGTCTTCCCTCTCAGCTGCTCCACCGTCACTTGGGTACACCAGGCTTTGCTTACCCGTAGGAGGGCCACGTTGGACCGGGAGACTGTGGTACCACGCAGGGGAGAATGGGCACTAGAGGTCCGAGGGGTCGCTGGTCAGGTGGCACGTCCTCCTCCCTTGCTCCCTCAGCAGCAGCATACTCCAGCCTTGGGACTTAGGTCTGCCAAGGCTCCAGGGGTGTGACTCCAGCCGATGACGTCGCAGAGGCCTGAGGTAACAGAGGAAAGGCATTTCTTAACCCCTTCCTTGCCTTGTCTTTGAATACTCCTTTTCCCTTTCAGCATAGTTAATAAACAACGTTGCGTCTGTTTGAGTTCTACAGCCCCTTGATGCAATTATAATCGGAGCTGTCCCTGGAGCGTTTCGGGTTCTTTGCCCTGTCAGTTTACTGAGGAAAGTTTTGTAGCGCTCCCTATGCTTTCGGTTGGGTCGCCCTTGATGAGCACTTTTTGATACGTTAAGCGCGTGTCTGAGAATCCCAGCTTCCTACTTCCCCCTTCCCGGGTCTCCAATATCCCCCTCTGAGAACTCCACGCTTCTCTCTTCCCTTTGTAAACCTGTGTTTCCTTTGTATGCTGCTTCCTTTGTATCCCTATTTAGACTGCACATATAAGAGATAGCCTGGGATTTGTGCCTTGCTGCCTCTAATTTACCAGAATTAGTGAGATCATCGACTGCTCCATCCATGCTGCTGCAAATAGTATGAGATCATTTTGTTCTGTGGATGAGTGGTAGTCGAGGGAATGTAGGTAGCAGAACAGCTTTCTGCATTCACCCCCGCTCGACATGTCGTTCCTTTGTATGTCTTGGCTGTGGTAAAGGGTACCACAACGACCGCTGGGGTGCAAGTGCTTCCTTCCAATGATGCTGGTCTCTGGTTATACGACCTGCAGCGTGTGTGCCGAATCTCGGGGTCCCTCCAGTGTTTAGTTTGGTAAGGAACTTGCCTACTGACCTTCATACCGGCTGTTACCAATTTACGATCCCGGCAACAGCAATGGCAGGCTTCCCTTTTGGGCATGCCCTCTTGTGCACTTAACGCTTTTAGAGTTTGTGAGGACTGCAGCCAGGGAAACCCTCGCCTAGCTTCCTTTGCACTCTCTAATCATGACAGATCCTGAGCATCTTTTCATTTGAATGTGCTGTTTTCTACAACGCGGGTGAGTACCACTGAGGTCTTGAAAGGTTTCTGCCTGAGAGTCGGCCCTGCTTTGAATTCACTTCAGATTACCTAGCCCAGGATAATTCTTGAGGGCAGGGCTGCGTTGGCAAAGCGGCAGGCCGCAGGCATTGTGAATGATAGGTGCCCTTCGGCACGGTTTGTAAGGTTGTTACGGCAGTGTGCCACAAGGCGGCAGCACTACTCCGTGTCCTCTCTGGTAACTTGGGGAAACAAAGCCTTAGCGGGGGTCCCGGTGTTGGACGGGACATGGGGAGTCGAACGTGGCTAAACACACACCCCAGGGCTTGTGTATCCTCGCCTCCTGCCCCTTAACCTGCACTTCCCCACCCCAGGCATATCGCAAGACTTGTAAGTGGGCTACTCGGTGGGTACCGTGCTTCGCAGGTGGGGCGGCTGTAACGAAGTGGGATGGAGGTGGGGACCTGCCTAGCAGGAGCCGTGGAGAGCCGGTTTCCTCACAGCTCTTCCCTCTCAGCTGCTCCACCGTCACTTGGGTACACCAGGATTTGCTTACCCGTAGGAGGGCCACGTTGGACCCGGAGACTGTGGTACCACGCAGGGGAGAATGGGCACTTGAGGTCCGAGGGGTCGCTGGTCAGGTGGCACGTCCTCCTCCCTTGCTCCCTCAGCAGCAGCATACTCCAGCCTTGGGACCCAGGCCCGCCGAGGCTCCAGGGGTGTGACTCCAGCCGATGACGTCGCAGAGGCCTGAGGTAACAGAGGAAAGGCATTTCTTAACCCCTTCCTTGCCTTGTCTTTGAATACTCCTTTTCCCTTTCAGCATAGTTAATAAACAACCTTGCGTCTGTTTGAGTTCTACAGCGCCTTGATGCAATTATAATCGGAGCTGTCCCTGGAGCGTTTCGGGTTCTTTGCCAGGTCAGTTTATTGAGGAAAGTTTTGTGGCGCTCCCTATGCTTTCGGTTGGGTCGCCCTTGATGAGCACTTTTTGATACGTTAAGCGTGTGTCTGAGAATCCCAGCTTCCTACTTCCCCCTTCCCGGGTCTCCAATATCCCCCTCTGAGAACTCCACGCTTCTCTCTTCCCTTTGTAAACCTGTGTTTCCTTTGTATGCTGCTTCCTTTGTATCCCTATTTAGACTGCACATATAAGAGATAGCCTGGGATTTGTGCCTTGCTGCCTCTAATTTACCAGAATTAGTGAGATCATCGACTGCTCCATCTATGCTGCTGCAAATAGTATGAGATCATTTTGTTCTGTGGATGAGTGGTAGTCGAGGGAATGTAGGTAGCAGAACAGCTTTCTGCATTCACCCCGCGCTCGACATGTCGTTCCTTTGTATGTATTGGCTGTGGTAAAGGGTACCACAACGACCGCTGGGGTGGAAGTGCTTCCTTCCAATGATGCTGGTCTCTGGTTATACGACCTGCAGCGTGTGTGCCGAATCTCGGGGTCCCTCCAGTGTTTAGTTTGGTAAGGAACTTGCCTACTGACCTTCATACCGGCTGTTACCAATTTACGATCCCGGCAACAGCAATGGCAGGCTTCCCTTTTGGGCATGCCCTCTTGTGCACTTAACGCTTTTAGCGTTTGTGAGGACTGCAGCCAGGGAAACCCTCGCCTAGCTTCCTTTGCACTCTCTAATCATGACAGATCCTGAGCATCTTTTCATTTGAATGTGCTGTTTTCTAAAACGCGGGTGAGTACCACTGAGGTCTTGAAAGGTTTCTGCCTGAGAGTCGGCCCTGCTTTGAATTCACTTCAGATTACCTAGCCCAGGATATTTCTTGAGGGCAGGGCTGCGTTTGCAAAGCGGCAGGCCGCAGGCATTGTGAATGATAGGTGCCCTTCGGCACGGTTTGTAAGGTTGTTACGGCAGTGTGCCACAAGGCGGCAGCACTACTCCGTGTCCTCTCTGGTAACTTGGGGAAACAAAGCCTTAGCGGGGGTCCCGGTGTTGGACGGGACATGGGGAGTCGAACGTGGCTAAACACACACCCCAGGGCTTGTGTATCCTCGCCTCCTCCCCCTTAACCTGCACTGCTGCACCCCAGGCGTATCGCAAGACTTGTAAGTGGGCTACTCGGTGGGTGCCGTGCTTCGCAGGTGGGGCGACTCTAACGAAGTGGGCTGGAGGTGGGAACCTGCCTAGCAGGAGCCGTGGAGAGCCGGTCTCCTCACAGCTCTTCCCTCTCAGCTGCTCCACCGTCACTTGGGTACACCAGGCTTTGCTTACCCGTAGGAGGGCCACGTTGGACCGGGAGACTGTGGTACCACGCAGGGGAGAATGGGCACTAGAGGTCCGAGGGGTCGCTGGTCAGGTGGCACGTCCTCCTCCCTTGCTCCCTCAGCAGCAGCATACTCCAGCCTTGGCACCCAGGCCCGCCGAGGCTCCAGGGGTGTGACTCCAGCCGATGACGTCGCAGAGGCCTGAGGTAACAGAGGAAAGGCATTTCTTAACCCCTTCCTTGCCTTGTCTTTGAATACTCCTTTTCCCTTTCAGCATAGTTAATAAACAACGTTGCGTCTGTTTGAGTTCTACAGCCCCTTGATGCAATTATAATCGGAGCTGTCCCTGGAGCGTTTCGGGTTCTTTGCCCTGTCAGTTTATTGAAGAAAGTTTTGTAGCGCTCCCTATGCTTTCGGTTCGGTGGCCCTTGATGAGCACTTTTTGATACGTTAAGCGTGTGTCTGAGAATCCCAGCTTCCTACTTCCCCCTTCCCGGGTCTCCAATATCCCCCTCTGAGAACTCCACGCTTCTCTCTTCCCTTTGTAAACCTGTGTTTCCTTTGTATGCTGCTTCCTTTGTATCCCTATTTAGACTGCACATATAAGAGATAGCCTGGGATTTGTGCCTTGCTGCCTCTAACTTACCAGAATTAGTGAGATCATCGACTGCTCCATCCAGGCTGCTGCAAATAGTATGAGATCATTTTGTTCTGTGGATGAGTGGTAGTCGAGGGAATGTAGGTAGCAGAACAGCTTTCTGCATTCACCCCGCGCTCGGCATGTCGTTCCTTTGTATGTCTTGGCTGTGGTAAAGGGTACCACAACGACCGCTGGGGTGCAAGTGCTTCCTTCCAATGATGCTGGTCTCTGGTTATACGACCTGCAGCGTGTGTGCCGAATCTCGGGGTCCCTCCAGTGTTTAGTTTGGTAAGGAACTTGCCTACTGACCTTCATACCGGCTGTTACCAATTTACGATCCCGGCAACAGCAATGGTAGGCTTCCCATTTGGGCATGCCCTCTTGAGCACTTAACGCTTTTAGCGTTTGTGAGGACTGCAGCCAGGGAAACCCTCCCCTAGCTTCCATTGCACTGTCTAATCATGACAGATCCTGAGCATCTTTTCATTTGAATGTGCTGTTTTCTGAAACGCGGGTGAGCACCACTGAGGTCTTGAAAGGTTTCTGCCTGAGAGTCGGCCCTGCTTTGAATTCACTTCAGATTACCTAGCCCAGGATATTTCTTGAGGGCAGGGCTGCGTTTGCAAAGCGGCAGGCCGCAGGCATTGTGAATGATAGGTGCCCTTCGGCACGGTTTGTAAGGTTGTTACGGCAGTGTGCCACAAGGCGGCAGCACTACTCCGTGTCCTCTCTGGTAACTTGGGGAAACAAAGCCTTAGCGGGCGTCCCGGTGTTGGACGGGACATGGGGAGTCGAACGTAGCTAAACACACACCCCAGGGCTTGTGTATCCTCGCCTCCTGCCCCTTAACCTGCACTGCCCCACCCCAGGCGTATCGGAAGACTTGTAAGTGGGCTACTCGGTGGGTGCCGTGCTTCGCAGGTGGGGCGACTCTAACGAAGTGGGCTGGAGGTGGGAACCTGCCTAGCAGGAGCCGTGGAGTGCCGGTCTCCTCACAGCTCTTCCCTCTCAGCTGCTCCACCGTCACTTGGGTACACCAGGCTTTGCTTACCCGTAGGAGGGCCACGTTGGACCGGGAGACTGTGGTACCACGCAGGGGAGAATGGGCACTAGAGGTCCGAGGGGTCGCTGGTCAGGTGGCACGTCCTCCTCCCTTGCTCCCTCAGCAGCAGCATACTCCAGCCTTGGGACTTAGGTCTGCCAAGGCTCCAGGGGTGTGACTCCAGCCGATGACGTCGCAGAGGCCTGAGGTAACAGAGGAAAGGCATTTCTTAACCCCTTCCTTGCCTTGTCTTTGAATACTCCTTTTCCCTTTCAGCATAGTTAATAAACAACGTTGCGTCTGTTTGAGTTCTACAGCCCCTTGATGCAATTATAATCGGAGCTGTCCCTGGAGCGTTTCGGGTTCTTTGCCCTGTCAGTTTATTGAGGAAAGTTTTGTAGCGCTCCCTATGCTTTCGGTTGGGTCGCCCTTGATGAGCACTTTTTGATACGTTAAGCGTGTGTCTGAGAATCCCAGCTTCCTACTTCCCCCTTCCCGGGTCTCCAATATCCCCCTCTGAGAACTCCACGCTTCTCTCTTCCCTTTGTAAACCTGTGTTTCCTTTGTATGCTGCTTCCTTTGTATCCCTATTTAGACTGCACATATAAGAGATAGCCTGGGATTTGTGCCTTGCTGCCTCTAATTTACCAGAATGAGTGAGATCATCGACTGCTCCATCCATGCTGCTGCAAATAGTATGAGATCATTTTGTTCTGTGGATGAGTGGTAGTCGAGGGAATGTAGGTACCAGAACAGCTTTCTGCATTCACCCCGCGCTCGGCATGTCGTTCCTTTGTATGTCTTGGCTGTGGTAAAGGGTACCACAACGACCGCTGGGGTGCAAGTGCTTCCTTCCAATGATGCTAGTCTCTGGTTATACGACCTGCAGCATGTGTGCCGAATCTCGGGGTCCCTCCAGTGTTTAGTTTGGTAAGGAACTTGCCTACTGACCTTCATACCGGCTGTTACCAATTTACGATCCCGGCAACAGCAATGGTAGGCTTCTCTTTTGGGCATGCCCTCTTGAGCACTTAACGCTTTTAGCGTTTGTGAGGACTGCAGCCAGGGAAACCCTCGCCTAGCTTCCTTTGCACTCTCTAATCATTTCAGATCCTGAGCATCTTTTCATTTGAATGTGCTGTTTTCTAAAACGCGGGTGAGTACCACTGAGGTCTTGAAAGGTTTCTGCCTGAGAGTCGGCCCTGCTTTGAATTCACTTCAGATTACCTAGCCCAGGATAATTCTTGAGGGCAGGGCTGCGTTGGCAAAGCGGCAGGCCGCAGGCATTGTGAATGATAGGTGCCCTTCGGCACGGTTTGTAAGGTTGTTACGGCAGTGTGCCACAAGGCGGCAGCACTACTCCGTGTCCTCTCTGGTAACTTGCGGAAACAAAGCCTTAGCGGGGTTCCCGGTGTTGGATGGGACATGGGGAGTCGAACGTGGCTAAACACACACCACAGGACTTGTGTATCCTCGCCTCCTGCCCCTTAACCTGCACTGCCGCACCCCAGGCGTATCGCAAGACTTGTAAGTTGGCTACTCGTTGGGTGCCGTGCTTCGTAGGTGGGGCGACTCTAACGAAGTGGGCTGGAGGTGGGGACCTGCCTAGCAGGAGCCGTGGAGAGCCGGTTTCCTCACAGCTCTTCCCTCTCAGCTGCACCACCGTCACTTGGGTACACCAGGCTTTGCTTACCCGTAGGAGGGCCACGTTGGACCGGGAGACTGTGGTACCACGCAGGGGAGAATGGGCACTAGAGGTCCGAGGGGTCGCTGGTCAGGTGGCACGTCCTCCTCCCTTGCTCCCTCAGCAGCAGCATACTCCAGCCTTGGGACCCAGGCCCGCCGAGGCTCCAGGGGTGTGACTCCAGCCGATGACGTCGCAGAGGCCTGAGGTAACAGAGGAAAGGCATTTCTTAACCCCTTCCTTGCCTTGTCTTTGAATACTCCTTTTCCCTTTCAGCATAGTTAATAAACAACGTTGCGTCTGTTTGAGTTCTACAACCCCTTGATGCAATTATAATCGGAGCTGTCCCTGGAGCGTTTCGGGTTCTTTGCCCTGTCAGTTTATTGAGGAAAGTTTTGTAGCGCTCCCTATGCTTTCGGTTGGGTCGCCCTTGATGAGCACTTTTTGATACGTTAAGGGTGTGTCTGAGAATCCCAGCTTCCTACTTCCCCCTTCCCGGGTCTCCAATATCCCCCTCTGAGAACTCCACGCTTCTCTCTTCCCTTTGTAAACCTGTGTTTCCTTTGTATGCTGCTTCCTTTGTGTCCCTATTTAGACTGCACATATAAGAGATAGCCTGGGATTTGTGCCTTGCTGCCTCTAATTTACCAGAATTAGTGAGATCATCGACTGCTCCATCCATGCTGCTGCAAATAGTATGAGATCATTTTGTTCTGTGGATGAGTGGTAGTCGAGGGAATGTAGGTAGCAGAACAGCTTTCTGCATTCACCCCGCGCTCGACATGTCGTTCCTTTGTATGTCTTGGCTGTGGCAAAGGGTATCACAACGACCGCTGGGATGCAAGTGCTTCCTTCCAATGATGCTAGTCTCTGGTTATACGACCTGCAGCGTGTGTGCCGAATCTCGGGGTCCCTCCAGTGTTTAGTTTGGTAAGGAACTTGCCTACTGACCTTCATACCGGCTGTTACCAATTTACGATCCCGGCAACAGCAATGGTAGGCTTCCCTTTTGGGCATGCCCTCTTGAGCACTTAACGCTTTTAGCGTTTGTGAGGACTGCAGCCAGGGAAACCCTCGCCTAGCTTCCTTTGCACTCTCTAATCATGACAGATCCTGAGCATCTTTTCATTTGAATGTGCTGTTTTCTAAAACGCGGGTGAGCACCACTGAGGTCTTGAAAGGTTTCTGCCTGAGAGTCGGCCCTGCTTTGAATTCACTTCAGATTACCTAGCCCAGGATATTTCTTGAGGGCAGGGCTGCGTTTGCAAAGCGGCAGGCCGCAGGCATTGTGAATGATAGGTGCCCTTCGGCACGGTTTGTAAGGTTGTTACGGCAGTGTGCCACAAGGCGGCAGCACTACTCCGTGTCCTCTCTGGTAACTTGGGGAAACAAAGCCTTAGCGGGGGTGCCGGTGTTGGACCGGACATGGGGAGTCGAACGTGGCTAAACACACACCCCAGTGCTTGTGTATCCTCGCTTCCTGCCCCTTAACCTGCACTGCCGCACCCCAGGCGTATCGCAAGACTTGTAAGTGGGCTACTCGGTGGGTGCCGTGCTTCGCAGGTGGGGCGACTCTAACGAAGTGGGCTGGAGGTGGGAACCTGCCTAGCAAGAGCCGTGGAGACCCGGTTTCCTCACAGCTCTTCCCTCTCACCTGCTCCACCGTCACTTGGGTACACCAGGCTTTGCTTACCCGTAGGAGGGCCACGTTGGACCGGGAGACTGTGAGACCACGCAGGGGAGAATGGGCACTAGAGGTCCGAGGGGTCGCTGGTCAGGTGGCACGTCCTCCTCCCTTGCTCCCTCAGCAGCAGCATACTCCAGCCTTGGGACCCAGGCCCGCCGTGGCTCCAGGGGTGTGACTCCAGCCGATGATGTCGCAGAGGCCTGAGGTAACAGAGGAAAGGCATTTCTTAACCCCTTCCTTGCCTTGTCTTTGAATACTCCTTTTCCCTTTCAGCATAGTTAATAAATAACCTTGCATCTGTTTGAGTTCTACAGCGCCTTGATGCAATTATAATCGGAACTATCCCTGGAGCGTTTCGGGTTCTTTGCCCTGTCAGTTTATTGAGGAAAGTTTTGTGGCGCTCCCTATGCTTTCGGTTGGGTCGCCCTTGATGAGCACTTTTTGATACGTTAAGCGTGTATCTGAGAATCCCAGCTTCCTACTTCCCCCTTCCCGGGTCTCCAATATCCCCCTCTGAGAACTCCACGCTTCTCTCTTCCCTTTGTAAACCTGTGTTTCCTTTGTATGCTGCTTCCTTTGTATCCCTATTTAGACTGCACATATAAGAGATAGCCTGGGATTTGTGCCTTGCTGCCTCTAATTTACCAGAATTAGTGAGATCATCGACTGCTCCATCCATGCTGCTGCAAATAGTATGAGATCATTTTGTTCTGTGGATGAGTGGTAGTCAAGGGAATGTAGGTAGCAGAACAGCTTTCTGCATTCACCCCGCGCTCGACATGTCGTTCCTTTGTATGTCTTGGCTGTGGTAAAGGGTACCACAACGACCGCTGGGGTGGAAGTGCTTCCTTCCAATGATGCTGGTCTCTGGTTATACGACCTGCAGCGTGTGTGCCAAATCTCGGGGTCCCTCCAGTGTTTAGTTTGGTAAGGAACTTGCCTACTGACCTTCATACCGGCTGTTACCAATTTTCGATCCCGGCAACAGCAATGGTAGGCTTCCCTTTTGGGCATGTCCTCTTGAGCACTTAACGCTTTTAGCGTTTGTGAGGACTGCAGCCAGGGAAACCCTCGCCTAGCTTCCTTTGCACTCTCTAATCATGACAGATCCTGAGCATCTTTTCATTTGAATGCGCTGTTTTCTAAAACGCGGGTGAGTACCACTGAGGTCTTGAAAGGTTTCTGCCTGAGAGTCGGCCCTGCTTTGAATTCACTTCAGATTACCTAGCCCAGGATATTTCTTGAGGGCAGGGCTGCGTTTGCAAAGCGGCAGGCCGCAGGCATTGTGAATGAAAGGTGCCCTTCGGCACGGTTTGTAAGGTTGTTACGGCAGTGTGCCACAAGGCGGCAGCACTACTCCGTGTCCTCTCTGGTAACTTGGAGAAACAAAGCCTTAGCGGGGGTCCCGGTGTTGAACGGGACATGGGGAGTCGAACGTGGCTAAACACACACCCCAGGGCTTGTGTATCCTCGCCTCCTGCCCCTTAACCTGCACTGCCGCACCCCAGGCGTATCGCAAGACTTGTAAGTGGGCTACTCGGTGGGTGCCGTGCTTCGCAGGTGGGGCGACTCTAACGAAGTGGGCTGGAGGTGGGAACCTGCCTAGCAGGAGCCGTGGAGAGCCGATGTCCTCACAGCTCTTCCCTCTCAGCTGCTCCACCGTCACTTGGGTACACCAGGCTTTGCTTACCCGTAGGAGGGCCACGTTGGACCGGGAGACTGTGGTACCACGCAGGGGAGAATGGGCACTAGAGGTCCGAGGGGTCGCTGGTCAGGTGGCACGTCCTCCTCCCTTGCTCCCTCAGCAGCAGCATACTCCAGCCTTGGGACCCAGGCCCGCCGAGGCTCCAGGGGTGTGACTCCAGCCGATGACGTCGCAGAGGCCTGAGGTAACAGAGGAAAGGAATTTCTTAACCCCTTCCTTGCCTTGTCTTTGAATACTCCTTTTCCCTTTCAGCATAGTTAATAAACAACCTTGCGTCTGTTTGAGTTCTACAGCGCCTTGATGCAATTATAATCGGAGCTGTCCCTGGAGCGTTTCGGGTTCTTTGCCAGGTCAGTTTATTGAGGAAAGTTTTGTGGCGCTCCCTATGCTTTCGGTTGGGTCGCCCTTGATGAGCACTTTTTGATACGTTAAGCGTGTGTCTGAGAATCCCAGCTTCCTACTTCCCCCTTCCCGGGTCTCCAATATCCCCCTCTGAGAACTCCACGCTTCTCTCTTCCCTTTGTAAACCTGTGTTTCCTTTGTATGCTGCTTCCTTTGTATCCCTATTTAGACTGCACATATAAGAGATAGCCTGGGATTTGTGCCTTGCTGCCTCTAATTTACCAGAATTAGTGAGATCATCGACTGCTCCATCTATGCTGCTGCAAATAGTATGAGATCATTTTGTTCTGTGGATGAGTGGTAGTCGAGGGAATGTAGGTAGCAGAACAGCTTTCTGCATTCACCCCGCGCTCGACATGTCGTTCCTTTGTATGTCTTGGCTGTGGTAAAGGGTACCACAACGACCGCTGGGGTGGAAGTGCTTCCTTCCAATGATGCTGGTCTCTGGTTATACGACCTGCAGCGTGTGTGCCGAATCTCGGGGTCCCTCCAGTGTTTAGTTTGGTAAGGAACTTGCCTACTGACCTTCATACCGGCTGTTACCAATTTTCGATCCCGGCAACAGCAATGGTAGGCTTCCTTTTTGGGCATGCCCTCTTGAGCACTTAACGCTTTTAGCGTTTGTGAGGACTGCAGCCAGGGAAACCCTCGCCTAGCTTCCTTTGCACTCTCTAATCATGACAGATCCTGAGCATCTTTTCATTTGAATGTGCTGTTTTCTAAAACGCGGGTGAGCACCACTGAGGTCTTGAAAGGTTTCTGCCTGAGAGTCGGCCCTGCTTTGAATTCACTTCAGATTACCTAGCCCAGGATATTTCTTGAGGGCAGGGCTGCGTTTGCAAAGCGGCAGGCCGCAGGCATTGTGAATGATAGGTGCCCTTCGGCACGGTTTGTAAGGTTGTTACGGCAGTGTGCCACAAGGCGGCAGCACTACTCCGTGTCCTCTCTGGTAACTTGGGGAAACAAAGCCTTAGCGGGGGTCCCGGTGTTGGACGGGACATGGGGAGTCGAACGTGGCTAAACACACACCCCAGGGCTTGTGTATCCTCGCCTCCTGCCCCTTAACCTGCACTGCCGCACCCCAGGCGTATCGCAAGACTTGTAAGTGGGCTACTCGGTGGGCGCCGTGCTTCGCAGGTGGGGCGACTCTAACGAAGTGGGCTGGAGGTGGGGACCTGCCTAGCAGGAGCCGTGGAGAGCCGGTTACCTCACAGGTCTTCCCTCTCAGCTGCTCCACCGTCACTTGGGTACACCAGGCTTTGCTTACCCGTAGGAGGGCCACGTTGGACCGGGAGACTGTGGTACCACGCAGGGGAGAATGGGCACTAGAGGTCCGAGGGGTCGCTGGTCAGGTGGCACGTCCTCCTCCCTTGCTCCCTCAGCAGCAGCATACTCCAGCCTTGGGACTTAGGTCTGCCAAGGCTCCAGGGGTGTGACTCCAGCCGAAGACGTCGCAGAGGCCTGAGGTAACAGAGGAAAGGCATTTCTTAACCCCTTCCTTGCCTTGTCTTTGAATACTCCTTTTCCCTTTCAGCATAGTTAATAAACAACGTTGCGTCTGTTTGAGTTCTACAGCCCCTTGATGCAATTATAATCGGAGCTGTCCCTGGAGCGTTTCGGGTTCTTTGCCCTGTCAGTTTACTGAGGAAAGTTTTGTAGCGCTCCCTATGCTTTCGGTTGGGTCGCCCTTGATGAGCACTTTTTGATACGTTAAGCGCGTGTCTGAGAATCCCAGCTTCCTACTTCCCCCTTCCCGGGTCTCCAATATCCCCCTCTGAGAACTCCACGCTTCTCTCTTCCCTTTGTAAACCTGTGTTTCCTTTGTATGCTGCTTCCTTTGTATCCCTATTTAGACTGCACATATAAGAGATAGCCTGGGATTTGTGCCTTGCTGCCTCTAATTTACCAGAATTAGTGAGATCATCGACTGCTCCATCCATGCTGCTGCAAATAGTATGAGATCATTTTGTTCTGTGGATGAGTGGTAGTCGAGGGAATGTAGGTAGCAGAACAGCTTTCTGCATTCACCCCCGCTCCACATGTCGTTCCTTTGTATGTCTTGGCTGTGGTAAAGGGTACCACAACGACCGCTGGGGTGCAAGTGATTCCTTCCAATGATGCTGGTCTCTGGTTATACGACCTGCAGCGTGTGTGCCGAATCTCGGGGTCCCTCCAGTGTTTAGTTTGGTAAGGAACTTGCCTACTGACCTTCATACCGGCTGTTACCAATTTACGATCCCGGCAACAGCAATGGCAGGCTTCCCTTTTGGGCATGCCCTCTTGTGCACTTAACGCTTTTAGAGTTTGTGAGGACTGCAGCCAGGGAAACCCTCGCCTAGCTTCCTTTGTACTGTCTAATCATGACAGATCCTGAGCATCTTTTCATTTGAATGTGCTGTTTTCTAAAACGCGGGTGAGTACCACTGAGGTCTTGAAAGGTTTCTGCCTGAGAGTCGGCCCTGCTTTGAATTCACTTCAGATTACCTAGCCCAGGATAATTCTTGAGGGCAGGGCTGCGTTGGCAAAGCGGCAGGCCGCAGGCATTGTGAATGATAGGTGCCCTTCGGCACGGTTTGTAAGGTTGTTACGGCAGTGTGCCACAAGGCGGCAGCACTACTCCGTGTCCTCTCTGGTAACTTGGGGAAACAAAGCCTTAGCGGGGGTCCCGGTGTTGGACGGGACATGGGGAGTCGAACGTGGCTAAACACACACCCCAGGGCTTGTGTATCCTCGCCTCCTGCCCCTTAACCTGCACTGCCGCACCCCAGGCGTATCGCAAGACTTGTAAGTGGGCTACTCGGTGGGTGCCGTGCTTCGCAGGTGGGGCGACTCTAAGGAAGTGGGCTGGAGGTGGGGACCTGCCTAGCAGGAGCCGTGGAGAGCCGGTTTCCTCACAGCTCTTCCCTCTCAGCTGCTCCACCGTCACTTGGGTACACCAGGCTTTGCTTACCCGTAGGAGGGCCACGTTGGACCGGGAGACTGTGGTACCACGCAGGGGAGAATGGGCACTAGAGGTCCGAGGGGTCGCTGGTCAGGTGGCACGTCCTCCTCCCTTGCTCCCTCAGCAGCAGCATACTCCAGCCTTGGGACTTAGGCCCGCCAAGGCTCCAGGGGTGTGACTCCAGCCGATGACGTCGCAGAGGCCTGAGGTAACAGAGGAAAGGCATTTCTTAACCCCTTCCTTGCCTTGTCTTTGAATACTCCTTTTCCCTTTCAGCATAGTTAATAAACAACGTTGCGTCTGTTTGAGTTCTACAGCCCCTTGATGCAATTATAATCGGAGCTGTCCCTGGAGCGTTTCGGGTTCTTTGCCCTGTCAGTTTATTGAGGAAAGTTTTGTAGCGCTCCCTATGCTTTCGGTTGGGTCGCCCTTGATGAGCACTTTTTGATACGTTAAGCGTGTGTCTGAGAATCCCAGCTTCCTACTTCCCCCTTTCCGGGTCTCCAATATCCCCCTCTGAGAACTCCACGCTTCTCTCTTCCCTTTGTAAACCTGTGTTTCCTTTGTATGCTGCTTCCTTTGTATCCCTATTTAGAATGCACATATAAGAGATAGCCTGGGATTTGTGCCTTGCTGCCTCTAATTTACCAGAATTAGTGAGATCATCGACTGCTCCATCCATGCTGCTGCAAATAGTATGAGATCATTTTGTTCTGTGGATGAGTGGTAGTCGAGGGAATGTAGGTAGCAGAACAGCTTTCTGCATTCACCCCGCGCTCGACATGTCGTTCCTTTGTATGTCTTGGCTGTGGTAAAGGGTACCACAACGACCGCTGGGGTGCAAGTGCTTCCTTCCAATGATGCTGGTCTCTGGTTATACGACCTGCAGCGTGTGTGCCGAATCTCGGGGTCCCTCCAGTGTTTAGTTTGGTAAGGAACTTGCCTACTGACCTTCATACCGGCTGTTACCAATTTACGATCCCGGCAACAGCAATGGCAGGCTTCCCTTTTGGGCATGCCCTCTTGTGCACTTAACGCTTTTAGCGTTTGTGAGGACTGCAGCCAGGGAAACCCTCGCCTAGCTTCCTTTGCACTGTCTAATCATGACAGATCCTGAGCATCTTTTCATTTGAATGTGCTGTTTTCTAAAACGCGGGTGAGTACCACTGAGGTCTTGAAAGGTTTCTGCCTGAGAGTCGGCCCTGCTTTGAATTCACTTCAGATTACCTAGCCCAGGATATTTCTTGAGGGCAGGGCTGCGTTTGCAAAGCGGCAGGCCGCAGGCATTGTGAATGATAGGTGCCCTTCGGCACGGTTTGTAAGGTTGTTACGGCAGTGTGCCACAAGGCGGCAGCACTACTCCGTGTCCTCTCTGGTAACTTGGGGAAACAAAGCCTTAGCGGGGGTCCCGGTGTTGGACGGGACATGGGGAGTCGAACGTGGCTAAACACACACCCCAGGGCTTGTGTATCCTTGCCTCCTCCCCCTTAACCTGCACTGCTGCACCCCAGGCGTATCGCAAGACTTATAAGTGGGCTACTCGGTGGGTGCCGTGCTTCGCAGGTGGGGCGACTCTAACGAAGTGGGCTGGAGGTGGGAACCTGCCTAGCAGGAGCTGTGGAGAGCCGGTTTCCTCACAGCTCTTCCCTCTCAGCTGCTCCACCGTCACTTGGGTACACCAGGCTTTGCTTACCCGTAGGAGGGCCACGTTGGACCCGGAGACTGTGGTACCACGCAAGGGATAATGGGCACTAGAGGTCCGAGGGGTCGCTGGTCAGGTGGCACGTCCTCCTCCCTTGCTCCCTCAGCAGCAGCATACTCCAGCCTTGGGACCCAGGCCCGCCGAGGCTCCAGGGGTGTGACTCCAGCCGATGACGTCGCAGAGGCCTGAGGTAACAGAGGAAAGGCATTTCTTAACCCCTTCCTTGCCTTGTCTTTGAATACTCCTTTTCCCTTTCAGCATAGTTAATAAACAACGTTGCGTCTGTTTGAGTTCTACAGCCCCTTGATGCAATTATAATCGGAGCTGTCCCTGGAGCGTTTCGGGTTCTTTGCCCTGTCAGTTTATTGAGGAAAGTTTTGTGGGGATCCCTATGCTTTCGGTTGGGTCGCCCTTGATGAGCACTTTTTGATACGTTAAGCGTGTGTCTGAGAATCCCAGCTTCCTACTTCCCCCTTCCCGGGTCTCCAATATCCCCCTCTGAGAACTCCACGCTTCTCTCTTCCCTTTGTAAACCTGTGTTTCCTTTGTATGCTGCTTCCTTTGTATCCCTATTTAGACTGCACATATAAGAGATAGCCTGGGATTTGTGCCTTGCTGCCTCTAATTTACCAGAATTAGTGAGATCATCGACTGCTCCATCTATGCTGCTGCAAATAGTATGAGATCATTTTGTTCTGTGGATGAGTGGTAGTCGAGGGAATGTAGGTAGCAGAACAGCTTTCTGCATTCACCCCGCGCTCGACATGTCGTTCCTTTGTATGTCTTGGCTGTGGTAAAGGGTACCACAACGACCGCTGGGGTGGAAGTGCTTCCTTCCAATGATGCTGGTCTCTGGTTATACGACCTGCAGCGTGTGTGCCGAATCTCGGGGTCCCTCCAGTGTTTAGTTTGGTAAGGAACTTGCCTACTGACCTTCATACCGGCTGTTACCAATTTTCGATCCCGGCAACAGCAATGGTAGGCTTCCTTTTTGGGCATGCCCTCTTGAGCACTTAACGCTTTTAGCGTTTGTGAGGACTGCAGCCAGGGAAACCCTCGCCTAGCTTCCTTTGCACTCTCTAATCATGACAGATCCTGAGCATCTTTTCATTTGAATGTGCTGTTTTCTAAAACGCGGGTGAGCACCACTGAGGTCTTGAAAGGTTTCTGCCTGAGAGTCGGCCCTGCTTTGAATTCACTTCAGATTACCTAGCCCAGGATATTTCTTGAGGGCAGGGCTGCGTTTGCAAAGCGGCAGGCCGCAGGCATTGTGAATGATAGGTGCCCTTCGGCACGGTTTGTAAGGTTGTTACGGCAGTGTGCCACAAGGCGGCAGCACTACTCCGTGTCCTCTCTGGTAACTTGGGGAAACAAAGCCTTAGCGGGGGTCCCGGTGTTGGACGGGACATGGGGAGTCGAACGTGGCTAAACACACACCCCAGGGCTTGTGTATCCTCGCCTCCTGCCCCTTAACCTGCACTGCCGCACCCCAGGCGTATCGCAAGACTTGTAAGTGGGCTACTCGGTGGGCGCCGTGCTTCGCAGGTGGGGCGACTCTAACGAAGTGGGCTGGAGGTGGGGACCTGCCTAGCAGGAGCCGTGGAGAGCCGGTTTCCTCACAGGTCTTCCCTCTCAGCTGCTCCACCGTCACTTGGGTACACCAGGCTTTGCTTACCCGTAGGAGGGCCACGTTGGACCGGGAGACTGTGGTACCACGCAGGGGAGAATGGGCACTAGAGGTCCGAGGGGTCGCTGGTCAGGTGGCACGTCCTCCTCCCTTGCTCCCTCAGCAGCAGCATACTCCAGCCTTGGGACTTAGGTCTGCCAAGGCTCCAGGGGTGTGACTCCAGCCGAAGACGTCGCAGAGGCCTGAGGTAACAGAGGAAAGGCATTTCTTAACCCCTTCCTTGCCTTGTCTTTGAATACTCCTTTTCCCTTTCAGCATAGTTAATAAACAACGTTGCGTCTGTTTGAGTTCTACAGCCCCTTGATGCAATTATAATCGGAGCTGTCCCTGGAGCGTTTCGGGTTCTTTGCCCTGTCAGTTTACTGAGGAAAGTTTTGTAGCGCTCCCTATGCTTTCGGTTGGGTCGCCCTTGATGAGCACTTTTTGATACGTTAAGCGTGTGTCTGAGAATCCCAGCTTCCTACTTCCCCCTTCCCGGGTCTCCAATATCCCCCTCTGAGAACTCCACGCTTCTCTCTTCCCTTTGTAAACCTGTGTTTCCTTTGTATGCTGCTTTCTTTGTATCCCTACTTAGACTGCACATATAAGAGATAGCCTGGGATTTGTGCCTTGCTGCCTCTAATTTACCAGAATTAGTGAGATCATCGACTGCTCCATCCATGCTGCTGCAAATAGTATGAGATCATTTTGTTCTGTGGATGAGTGGTAGTCGAGGGAATGTAGGTAGCAGAACAGCTTTCTGCATTCACCCCCGCTCCACATGTCGTTCCTTTGTATGTCTTGGCTGTGGTAAAGGGTACCACAACGACCGCTGGGGTGCAAGTGATTCCTTCCAATGATGCTGGTCTCTGGTTATACGACCTGCAGCATGTGTGCCGAATCTCGGGGTCCCTCCAGTGTTTAGTTTGGTAAGGAACTTGCCTACTGACCTTCATACCGGCTGTTACCAATTTACGATCCCGGCAACAGCAATGGCAGGCTTCCCTTTTGGGCATGACCTCTTGTGCACTTAACGCTTTTAGAGTTTGTGAGGACTGCAGCCAGGGAAACCCTCGCCTAGCTTCCTTTGCACTCTCTAATCATGACAGATCCTGAGCATCTTTTCATTTGAATGTGCTGTTTTCTAAAACGCGGGTGAGTACCACTGAGGTCTTGAAAGGTTTCTGCCTGAGAGTCGGCCCTGCTTTGAATTCACTTCAGATTACCTAGCCCAGGATAATTCTTGAGGGCAGGGCTGCGTTGGCAAAGCGGCAGGCCGCAGGCATTGTGAATGATAGGTGCCCTTCGGCACGGTTTGTAAGGTTGTTACGGCAGTGTGCCACAAGGCGGCAGCACTACTCCGTGTCCTCTCTGGTAACTTGGGGAAACAAAGCCTTAGCGGGGGTCCCGGTGTTGGACGGGACATGGGGAGTCGAACGTGGCTAAACACACACCCCAGGGCTTGTGTATCCTCGCCTCCTGCCCCTTAACCTGCACTGCCCCACCCCAGGCATATCGCAAGACTTGTAAGTGGGCTACTCGGTGGGTACCGTGCTTCGCAGGTGGGGCGGCTGTAACGAAGTGGGATGGAGGTGGGGACCTGCCTAGCAGGAGCCGTGGAGAGCCGGTTTCCTCACAGCTCTTCCCTCTCAGCTGCTCCACCGTCACTTGGGTACACCAGGATTTGCTTACCCGTAGGAGGGCCACGTTGGACCCGGAGACTGTGGTACCACGCAGGGGAGAATGGGCACTAGAGGTCCGAGGGGTCGCTGGTCAGGTGGCACGTCCTCCTCCCTTGCTCCCTCAGCAGCAGCATACTCCAGCCTTGGGACCCAGGCCCGCCGAGGCTCCAGGGGTGTGACTCCAGCCGATGACGTCGCAGAGGCCTGAGGTAACAGAGGAAAGGCATTTCTTAACCCCTTCCTTGCCTTGTCTTTGAATACTCCTTTTCCCTTTCAGCATAGTTAATAAACAACGTTGTGTCTGTTTGAGTTCTACAGCCCCTTGATGCAATTATAATCGGAGCTGTCCCTGGAGCGTTTCGGGTTCTTTGCCCTGTCAGTTTATTGAGGAAAGTTTTGTGGGGATCCCTATGCTTTCGGTTGGGTCGCCCTTGATGAGCACTTTTTGATACGTTAAGCGTGTGTCTGAGAATCCCAGCTTCCTACTTCCCCCTTCCCGGGTCTCCAATATCCCCCTCTGAGAACTCCACGCTTCTCTCTTCCCTTTGTAAACCTGTGTTTCCTTTGTATGCTGCTTCCTTTGTGTCCCTATTTAGACTGCACATATAAGAGATAGCCTGGGATTTGTGCCTTGCTGCCTCTAATTTACCAGAATTAGTGAGATCATCGACTGCTCCATCCATGCTGCTGCAAATAGTATGAGATCATTTTGTTCTGTGGATGAGTGGTAGTCGAGGGAATGTAGGTAGCAGAACAGCTTTCTGCATTCACCCCGCGCTCGACATGTCGTTCCTTTGTATGTCTTGGCTGTGGCAAAGGGTATCACAACGACCGCTGGGATGCAAGTGCTTCCTTCCAATGATGCTAGTCTCTGGTTATACGACCTGCAGCGTGTGTGCCGAATCTCGGGGTCCCTCCAGTGTTTAGTTTGGTAAGGAACTTGCCTACTGACCTTCATACCGGCTGTTACCAATTTACGATCCCGGCAACAGCAATGGTAGGCTTCCCTTTTGGGCATGCCCTCTTGAGCACTTAACGCTTTTAGCGTTTGTGAGGACTGCAGCCAGGGAAACCCTCGCCTAGCTTCCTTTGCACTCTCTAATCATGACAGATCCTGAGCATCTTTTCATTTGAATGTGCTGTTTTCTAAAACGCGGGTGAGCACCACTGAGGTCTTGAAAGGTTTCTGCCTGAGAGTCGGCCCTGCTTTGAATTCACTTCAGATTACCTAGCCCAGGATATTTCTTGAGGGCAGGGCTGCGTTTGCAAAGCGGCAGGCCGCAGGCATTGTGAATGATAGGTGCCCTTCGGCACGGTTTGTAAGGTTGTTACGGCAGTGTGCCACAAGGCGGCAGCACTACTCCGTGTCCTCTCTGGTAACTTGGGGAAACAAAGCCTTAGCGGGGGTGCCGGTGTTGGACCGGACATGGGGAGTCGAACGTGGCTAAACACACACCCCAGTGCTTGTGTATCCTCGCTTCCTGCCCCTTAACCTGCACTGCCGCACCCCAGGCGTATCGCAAGACTTGTAAGTGGGCTACTCGGTGGGTGCCGTGCTTCGCAGGTGGGGCGACTCTAACGAAGTGGGCTGGAGGTGGGAACCTGCCTAGCAAGAGCCGTGGAGACCCGGTTTCCTCACAGCTCTTCCCTCTCACCTGCTCCACCGTCACTTGGGTACACCAGGCTTTGCTTACCCGTAGGAGGGCCACGTTGGACCGGGAGACTGTGAGACCACGCAGGGGAGAATGGGCACTAGAGGTCCGAGGGGTCGCTGGTCAGGTGGCACGTCCTCCTCCCTTGCTCCCTCAGCAGCAGCATACTCCAGCCTTGGGACCCAGGCCCGCCGTGGCTCCAGGGGTGTGACTCCAGCCGATGATGTCGCAGAGGCCTGAGGTAACAGAGGAAAGGCATTTCTTAACCCCTTCCTTGCCTTGTCTTTGAATACTCCTTTTCCCTTTCAGCATAGTTAATAAATAAACTTGCATCTGTTTGAGTTCTACAGCGCCTTGATGCAATTATAATCGGAACTATCCCTGGAGCGTTTCGGGTTCTTTGCCCTGTCAGTTTATTGAGGAAAGTTTTGTGGCGCTCCCTATGCTTTCGGTTGGGTCGCCCTTGATGAGCACTTTTTGATACGTTAAGCGTGTATCTGAGAATCCCAGCTTCCTACTTCCCCCTTCCCGGGTCTCCAATATCCCCCTCTGAGAACTCCACGCTTCTCTCTTCCCTTTGTAAACCTGTGTTTCCTTTGTATGCTGCTTCCTTTGTATCCCTATTTAGACTGCACATATAAGAGATAGCCTGGGATTTGTGCCTTGCTGCCTCTAATTTACCAGAATTAGTGAGATCATCGACTGCTCCATCCATGCTGCTGCAAATAGTATGAGATCATTTTGTTCTGTGGATGAGTGGTAGTCAAGGGAATGTAGGTAGCAGAACAGCTTTCTGCATTCACCCCGCGCTCGACATGTCGTTCCTTTGTATGTCTTGGCTGTGGTAAAGGGTACCACAACGACCGCTGGGGTGGAAGTGCTTCCTTCCAATGATGCTGGTCTCTGGTTATACGACCTGCAGCGTGTGTGCCAAATCTCGGGGTCCCTCCAGTGTTTAGTTTGGTAAGGAACTTGCCTACTGACCTTCATACCGGCTGTTACCAATTTTCGATCCCGGCAACAGCAATGGTAGGCTTCCCTTTTGGGCATGTCCTCTTGAGCACTTAACGCTTTTAGCGTTTGTGAGGACTGCAGCCAGGGAAACCCTCGCCTAGCTTCCTTTGCACTCTCTAATCATGACAGATCCTGAGCATCTTTTCATTTGAATGCGCTGTTTTCTAAAACGCGGGTGAGTACCACTGAGGTCTTGAAAGGTTTCTGCCTGAGAGTCGGCCCTGCTTTGAATTCACTTCAGATTACCTAGCCCAGGATATTTCTTGAGGGCAGGGCTGCGTTTGCAAAGCGGCAGGCCGCAGGCATTGTGAATGAAAGGTGCCCTTCGGCACGGTTTGTAAGGTTGTTACGGCAGTGTGCCACAAGGCGGCAGCACTACTCCGTGTCCTCTCTGGTAACTTGGAGAAACAAAGCCTTAGCGGGGGTCCCGGTGTTGAACGGGACATGGGGAGTCGAACGTGGCTAAACACACACCCCAGGGCTTGTGTATCCTCGCCTCCTGCCCCTTAACCTGCACTGCCGCACCCCAGGCGTATCGCAAGACTTGTAAGTGGGCTACTCGGTGGGTGCCGTGCTTCGCAGGTGGGGCGACTCTAACGAAGTGGGCTGGAGGTGGGAACCTGCCTAGCAGGAGCCGTGGAGAGCCGATGTCCTCACAGCTCTTCCCTCTCAGCTGCTCCACCGTCACTTGGGTACACCAGGCTTTGCTTACCCGTAGGAGGGCCACGTTGGACCGGGAGACTGTGGTACCACGCAGGGGAGAATGGGCACTAGAGGTCCGAGGGGTCGCTGGTCAGGTGGCACGTCCTCCTCCCTTGCTCCCTCAGCAGCAGCATACTCCAGCCTTGGGACCCAGGCCCGCCGAGGCTCCAGGGGTGTGACTCCAGCCGATGACGTCGCAGAGGCCTGAGGTAACAGAGGAAAGGAATTTCTTAACCCCTTCCTTGCCTTGTCTTTGAATACTCCTTTTCCCTTTCAGCATAGTTAATAAACAACCTTGCGTCTGTTTGAGTTCTACAGCGCCTTGATGCAATTATAATCGGAGCTGTCCCTGGAGCGTTTCGGGTTCTTTGCCAGGTCAGTTTATTGAGGAAAGTTTTGTGGCGCTCCCTATGCTTTCGGTTGGGTCGCCCTTGATGAGCACTTTTTGATACGTTAAGCGTGTGTCTGAGAATCCCAGCTTCCTACTTCCCCCTTCCCGGGTCTCCAATATCCCCCTCTGAGAACTCCACGCTTCTCTCTTCCCTTTGTAAACCTGTGTTTCCTTTGTATGCTGCTTCCTTTGTATCCCTATTTAGACTGCACATATAAGAGATAGCCTGGGATTTGTGCCTTGCTGCCTCTAATTTACCAGAATTAGTGAGATCATCGACTGCTCCATCTATGCTGCTGCAAATAGTATGAGATCATTTTGTTCTGTGGATGAGTGGTAGTCGAGGGAATGTAGGTAGCAGAACAGCTTTCTGCATTCACCCCGCGCTCGACATGTCGTTCCTTTGTATGTCTTGGCTGTGGTAAAGGGTACCACAACGACCGCTGGGGTGGAAGTGCTTCCTTCCAATGATGCTGGTCTCTGGTTATACGACCTGCAGCGTGTGTGCCGAATCTCGGGGTCCCTCCAGTGTTTAGTTTGGTAAGGAACTTGCCTACTGACCTTCATACCGGCTGTTACCAATTTTCGATCCCGGCAACAGCAATGGTAGGCTTCCTTTTTGGGCATGCCCTCTTGAGCACTTAACGCTTTTAGCGTTTGTGAGGACTGCAGCCAGGGAAACCCTCGCCTAGCTTCCTTTGCACTCTCTAATCATGACAGATCCTGAGCATCTTTTCATTTGAATGTGCTGTTTTCTAAAACGCGGGTGAGCACCACTGAGGTCTTGAAAGGTTTCTGCCTGAGAGTCGGCCCTGCTTTGAATTCACTTCAGATTACCTAGCCCAGGATATTTCTTGAGGGCAGGGCTGCGTTTGCAAAGCGGCAGGCCGCAGGCATTGTGAATGATAGGTGCCCTTCGGCACGGTTTGTAAGGTTGTTACGGCAGTGTGCCACAAGGCGGCAGCACTACTCCGTGTCCTCTCTGGTAACTTGGGGAAACAAAGCCTTAGCGGGGGTCCCGGTGTTGGACGGGACATGGGGAGTCGAACGTGGCTAAACACACACCCCAGGGCTTGTGTATCCTCGCCTCCTGCCCCTTAACCTGCACTGCCGCACCCCAGGCGTATCGCAAGACTTGTAAGTGGGCTACTCGGTGGGCGCCGTGCTTCGCAGGTGGGGCGACTCTAACGAAGTGGGCTGGAGGTGGGGACCTGCCTAGCAGGAGCCGTGGAGAGCCGGTTTCCTCACAGGTCTTCCCTCTCAGCTGCTCCACCGTCACTTGGGTACACCAGGCTTTGCTTACCCGTAGGAGGGCCACGTTGGACCGGGAGACTGTGGTACCACGCAGGGGAGAATGGGCACTAGAGGTCCGAGGGGTCGCTGGTCAGGTGGCACGTCCTCCTCCCTTGCTCCCTCAGCAGCAGCATACTCCAGCCTTGGGACTTAGGTCTGCCAAGGCTCCAGGGGTGTGACTCCAGCCGAAGACGTCGCAGAGGCCTGAGGTAACAGAGGAAAGGCATTTCTTAACCCCTTCCTTGCCTTGTCTTTGAATACTCCTTTTCCCTTTCAGCATAGTTAATAAACAACGTTGCGTCTGTTTGAGTTCTACAGCCCCTTGATGCAATTATAATCGGAGCTGTCCCTGGAGCGTTTCGGGTTCTTTGCCCTGTCAGTTTACTGAGGAAAGTTTTGTAGCGCTCCCTATGCTTTCGGTTGGGTCGCCCTTGATGAGCACTTTTTGATACGTTAAGCGCGTGTCTGAGAATCCCAGCTTCCTACTTCCCCCTTCCCGGGTCTCCAATATCCCCCTCTGAGAACTCCACGCTTCTCTCTTCCCTTTGTAAACCTGTGTTTCCTTTGTATGCTGCTTCCTTTGTATCCCTATTTAGACTGCACATATAAGAGATAGCCTGGGATTTGTGCCTTGCTGCCTCTAATTTACCAGAATTAGTGAGATCATCGACTGCTCCATCCATGCTGCTGCAAATAGTATGAGATCATTTTGTTCTGTGGATGAGTGGTAGTCGAGGGAATGTAGGTAGCAGAACAGCTTTCTGCATTCACCCCCGCTCCACATGTCGTTCCTTTGTATGTCTTGGCTGTGGTAAAGGGTACCACAACGACCGCTGGGGTGCAAGTGATTCCTTCCAATGATGCTGGTCTCTGGTTATACGACCTGCAGCGTGTGTGCCGAATCTCGGGGTCCCTCCAGTGTTTAGTTTGGTAAGGAACTTGCCTACTGACCTTCATACCGGCTGTTACCAATTTACGATCCCGGCAACAGCAATGGCAGGCTTCCCTTTTGGGCATGCCCTCTTGTGCACTTAACGCTTTTAGAGTTTGTGAGGACTGCAGCCAGGGAAACCCTCGCCTAGCTTCCTTTGTACTGTCTAATCATGACAGATCCTGAGCATCTTTTCATTTGAATGTGCTGTTTTCTAAAACGCGGGTGAGTACCACTGAGGTCTTGAAAGGTTTCTGCCTGAGAGTCGGCCCTGCTTTGAATTCACTTCAGATTACCTAGCCCAGGATAATTCTTGAGGGCAGGGCTGCGTTGGCAAAGCGGCAGGCCGCAGGCATTGTGAATGATAGGTGCCCTTCGGCACGGTTTGTAAGGTTGTTACGGCAGTGTGCCACAAGGCGGCAGCACTACTCCGTGTCCTCTCTGGTAACTTGGGGAAACAAAGCCTTAGCGGGGGTCCCGGTGTTGGACGGGACATGGGGAGTCGAACGTGGCTAAACACACACCCCAGGGCTTGTGTATCCTCGCCTCCTGCCCCTTAACCTGCACTGCCGCACCCCAGGCGTATCGCAAGACTTGTAAGTGGGCTACTCGGTGGGTGCCGTGCTTCGCAGGTGGGGCGACTCTAAGGAAGTGGGCTGGAGGTGGGGACCTGCCTAGCAGGAGCCGTGGAGAGCCGGTTTCCTCACAGCTCTTCCCTCTCAGCTGCTCCACCGTCACTTGGGTACACCAGGCTTTGCTTACCCGTAGGAGGGCCACGTTGGACCGGGAGACTGTGGTACCACGCAGGGGAGAATGGGCACTAGAGGTCCGAGGGGTCGCTGGTCAGGTGGCACGTCCTCCTCCCTTGCTCCCTCAGCAGCAGCATACTCCAGCCTTGGGACTTAGGCCCGCCAAGGCTCCAGGGGTGTGACTCCAGCCGATGACGTCGCAGAGGCCTGAGGTAACAGAGGAAAGGCATTTCTTAACCCCTTCCTTGCCTTGTCTTTGAATACTCCTTTTCCCTTTCAGCATAGTTAATAAACAACGTTGCGTCTGTTTGAGTTCTACAGCCCCTTGATGCAATTATAATCGGAGCTGTCCCTGGAGCGTTTCGGGTTCTTTGCCCTGTCAGTTTATTGAGGAAAGTTTTGTAGCGCTCCCTATGCTTTCGGTTGGGTCGCCCTTGATGAGCACTTTTTGATACGTTAAGCGTGTGTCTGAGAATCCCAGCTTCCTACTTCCCCCTTTCCGGGTCTCCAATATCCCCCTCTGAGAACTCCACGCTTCTCTCTTCCCTTTGTAAACCTGTGTTTCCTTTGTATGCTGCTTCCTTTGTATCCCTATTTAGAATGCACATATAAGAGATAGCCTGGGATTTGTGCCTTGCTGCCTCTAATTTACCAGAATTAGTGAGATCATCGACTGCTCCATCCATGCTGCTGCAAATAGTATGAGATCATTTTGTTCTGTGGATGAGTGGTAGTCGAGGGAATGTAGGTAGCAGAACAGCTTTCTGCATTCACCCCGCGCTCGACATGTCGTTCCTTTGTATGTCTTGGCTGTGGTAAAGGGTACCACAACGACCGCTGGGGTGCAAGTGCTTCCTTCCAATGATGCTGGTCTCTGGTTATACGACCTGCAGCGTGTGTGCCGAATCTCGGGGTCCCTCCAGTGTTTAGTTTGGTAAGGAACTTGCCTACTGACCTTCATACCGGCTGTTACCAATTTACGATCCCGGCAACAGCAATGGCAGGCTTCCCTTTTGGGCATGCCCTCTTGTGCACTTAACGCTTTTAGCGTTTGTGAGGACTGCAGCCAGGGAAACCCTCGCCTAGCTTCCTTTGCACTGTCTAATCATGACAGATCCTGAGCATCTTTTCATTTGAATGTGCTGTTTTCTAAAACGCGGGTGAGTACCACTGAGGTCTTGAAAGGTTTCTGCCTGAGAGTCGGCCCTGCTTTGAATTCACTTCAGATTACCTAGCCCAGGATATTTCTTGAGGGCAGGGCTGCGTTTGCAAAGCGGCAGGCCGCAGGCATTGTGAATGATAGGTGCCCTTCGGCACGGTTTGTAAGGTTGTTACGGCAGTGTGCCACAAGGCGGCAGCACTACTCCGTGTCCTCTCTGGTAACTTGGGGAAACAAAGCCTTAGCGGGGGTCCCGGTGTTGGACGGGACATGGGGAGTCGAACGTGGCTAAACACACACCCCAGGGCTTGTGTATCCTTGCCTCCTCCCCCTTAACCTGCACTGCTGCACCCCAGGCGTATCGCAAGACTTATAAGTGGGCTACTCGGTGGGTGCCGTGCTTCGCAGGTGGGGCGACTCTAACGAAGTGGGCTGGAGGTGGGAACCTGCCTAGCAGGAGCTGTGGAGAGCCGGTTTCCTCACAGCTCTTCCCTCTCAGCTGCTCCACCGTCACTTGGGTACACCAGGCTTTGCTTACCCGTAGGAGGGCCACGTTGGACCCGGAGACTGTGGTACCACGCAAGGGATAATGGGCACTAGAGGTCCGAGGGGTCGCTGGTCAGGTGGCACGTCCTCCTCCCTTGCTCCCTCAGCAGCAGCATACTCCAGCCTTGGGACCCAGGCCCGCCGAGGCTCCAGGGGTGTGACTCCAGCCGATGACGTCGCAGAGGCCTGAGGTAACAGAGGAAAGGCATTTCTTAACCCCTTCCTTGCCTTGTCTTTGAATACTCCTTTTCCCTTTCAGCATAGTTAATAAACAACGTTGCGTCTGTTTGAGTTCTACAGCCCCTTGATGCAATTATAATCGGAGCTGTCCCTGGAGCGTTTCGGGTTCTTTGCCCTGTCAGTTTATTGAGGAAAGTTTTGTGGGGATCCCTATGCTTTCGGTTGGGTCGCCCTTGATGAGCACTTTTTGATACGTTAAGCGTGTGTCTGAGAATCCCAGCTTCCTACTTCCCCCTTCCCGGGTCTCCAATATCCCCCTCTGAGAACTCCACGCTTCTCTCTTCCCTTTGTAAACCTGTGTTTCCTTTGTATGCTGCTTCCTTTGTATCCCTATTTAGACTGCACATATAAGAGATAGCCTGGGATTTGTGCCTTGCTGCCTCTAATTTACCAGAATTAGTGAGATCATCGACTGCTCCATCTATGCTGCTGCAAATAGTATGAGATCATTTTGTTCTGTGGATGAGTGGTAGTCGAGGGAATGTAGGTAGCAGAACAGCTTTCTGCATTCACCCCGCGCTCGACATGTCGTTCCTTTGTATGTCTTGGCTGTGGTAAAGGGTACCACAACGACCGCTGGGGTGGAAGTGCTTCCTTCCAATGATGCTGGTCTCTGGTTATACGACCTGCAGCGTGTGTGCCGAATCTCGGGGTCCCTCCAGTGTTTAGTTTGGTAAGGAACTTGCCTACTGACCTTCATACCGGCTGTTACCAATTTTCGATCCCGGCAACAGCAATGGTAGGCTTCCTTTTTGGGCATGCCCTCTTGAGCACTTAACGCTTTTAGCGTTTGTGAGGACTGCAGCCAGGGAAACCCTCGCCTAGCTTCCTTTGCACTCTCTAATCATGACAGATCCTGAGCATCTTTTCATTTGAATGTGCTGTTTTCTAAAACGCGGGTGAGCACCACTGAGGTCTTGAAAGGTTTCTGCCTGAGAGTCGGCCCTGCTTTGAATTCACTTCAGATTACCTAGCCCAGGATATTTCTTGAGGGCAGGGCTGCGTTTGCAAAGCGGCAGGCCGCAGGCATTGTGAATGATAGGTGCCCTTCGGCACGGTTTGTAAGGTTGTTACGGCAGTGTGCCACAAGGCGGCAGCACTACTCCGTGTCCTCTCTGGTAACTTGGGGAAACAAAGCCTTAGCGGGGGTCCCGGTGTTGGACGGGACATGGGGAGTCGAACGTGGCTAAACACACACCCCAGGGCTTGTGTATCCTCGCCTCCTGCCCCTTAACCTGCACTGCCGCACCCCAGGCGTATCGCAAGACTTGTAAGTGGGCTACTCGGTGGGCGCCGTGCTTCGCAGGTGGGGCGACTCTAACGAAGTGGGCTGGAGGTGGGGACCTGCCTAGCAGGAGCCGTGGAGAGCCGGTTACCTCACAGGTCTTCCCTCTCAGCTGCTCCACCGTCACTTGGGTACACCAGGCTTTGCTTACCCGTAGGAGGGCCACGTTGGACCGGGAGACTGTGGTACCACGCAGGGGAGAATGGGCACTAGAGGTCCGAGGGGTCGCTGGTCAGGTGGCACGTCCTCCTCCCTTGCTCCCTCAGCAGCAGCATACTCCAGCCTTGGGACTTAGGTCTGCCAAGGCTCCAGGGGTGTGACTCCAGCCGAAGACGTCGCAGAGGCCTGAGGTAACAGAGGAAAGGCATTTCTTAACCCCTTCCTTGCCTTGTCTTTGAATACTCCTTTTCCCTTTCAGCATAGTTAATAAACAACGTTGCGTCTGTTTGAGTTCTACAGCCCCTTGATGCAATTATAATCGGAGCTGTCCCTGGAGCGTTTCGGGTTCTTTGCCCTGTCAGTTTACTGAGGAAAGTTTTGTAGCGCTCCCTATGCTTTCGGTTGGGTCGCCCTTGATGAGCACTTTTTGATACGTTAAGCGCGTGTCTGAGAATCCCAGCTTCCTACTTCCCCCTTCCCGGGTCTCCAATATCCCCCTCTGAGAACTCCACGCTTCTCTCTTCCCTTTGTAAACCTGTGTTTCCTTTGTATGCTGCTTTCTTTGTATCCCTACTTAGACTGCACATATAAGAGATAGCCTGGGATTTGTGCCTTGCTGCCTCTAATTTACCAGAATTAGTGAGATCATCGACTGCTCCATCCATGCTGCTGCAAATAGTATGAGATCATTTTGTTCTGTGGATGAGTGGTAGTCGAGGGAATGTAGGTAGCAGAACAGCTTTCTGCATTCACCCCCGCTCCACATGTCGTTCCTTTGTATGTCTTGGCTGTGGTAAAGGGTACCACAACGACCGCTGGGGTGCAAGTGATTCCTTCCAATGATGCTGGTCTCTGGTTATACGACCTGCAGCATGTGTGCCGAATCTCGGGGTCCCTCCAGTGTTTAGTTTGGTAAGGAACTTGCCTACTGACCTTCATACCGGCTGTTACCAATTTACGATCCCGGCAACAGCAATGGCAGGCTTCCCTTTTGGGCATGCCCTCTTGTGCACTTAACGCTTTTAGAGTTTGTGAGGACTGCAGCCAGGGAAACCCTCGCCTAGCTTCCTTTGCACTCTCTAATCATGACAGATCCTGAGCATCTTTTCATTTGAATGTGCTGTTTTCTAAAACGCGGGTGAGTACCACTGAGGTCTTGAAAGGTTTCTGCCTGAGAGTCGGCCCTGCTTTGAATTCACTTCAGATTACCTAGCCCAGGATAATTCTTGAGGGCAGGGCTGCGTTGGCAAAGCGGCAGGCCGCAGGCATTGTGAATGATAGGTGCCCTTCGGCACGGTTTGTAAGGTTGTTACGGCAGTGTGCCACAAGGCGGCAGCACTACTCCGTGTCCTCTCTGGTAACTTGGGGAAACAAAGCCTTAGCGGGGGTCCCGGTGTTGGACGGGACATGGGGAGTCGAACGTGGCTAAACACACACCCCAGGGCTTGTGTATCCTCGCCTCCTGCCCCTTAACCTGCACTGCCCCACCCCAGGCATATCGCAAGACTTGTAAGTGGGCTACTCGGTGGGTACCGTGCTTCGCAGGTGGGGCGGCTGTAACGAAGTGGGATGGAGGTGGGGACCTGCCTAGCAGGAGCCGTGGAGAGCCGGTTTCCTCACAGCTCTTCCCTCTCAGCTGCTCCACCGTCACTTGGGTACACCAGGATTTGCTTACCCGTAGGAGGGCCACGTTGGACCCGGAGACTGTGGTACCACGCAGGGGAGAATGGGCACTAGAGGTCCGAGGGGTCGCTGGTCAGGTGGCACGTCCTCCTCCCTTGCTCCCTCAGCAGCAGCATACTCCAGCCTTGGGACCCAGGCCCGCCGAGGCTCCAGGGGTGTGACTCCAGCCGATGACGTCGCAGAGGCCTGAGGTAACAGAGGAAAGGCATTTCTTAACCCCTTCCTTGCCTTGTCTTTGAATACTCCTTTTCCCTTTCAGCATAGTTAATAAACAACGTTGTGTCTGTTTGAGTTCTACAGCCCCTTGATGCAATTATAATCGGAGCTGTCCCTGGAGCGTTTCGGGTTCTTTGCCCTGTCAGTTTATTGAGGAAAGTTTTGTGGGGATCCCTATGCTTTCGGTTGGGTCGCCCTTGATGAGCACTTTTTGATACGTTAAGCGTGTGTCTGAGAATCCCAGCTTCCTACTTCCCCCTTCCCGGGTCTCCAATATCCCCCTCTGAGAACTCCACGCTTCTCTCTTCCCTTTGTAAACCTGTGTTTCCTTTGTATGCTGCTTCCTTTGTATCCCTATTTAGACTGCACATATAAGAGATAGCCTGGGATTTGTGCCTTGCTGCCTCTAATTTACCAGAATCAGTGAGATCATCGACTGCTCCATCCATGCTGCTGCAAATAGTATGAGATCATTTTGTTCTGTGGATGAGTGGTAGTCGAGGGAATGTAGGTAGCAGAACAGCTTTCTGCATTCACCCCGCGCTCGACATGTCGTTCCTTTGTATGTCTTGGCTGTGGTAAAGGGTACCACAACGACCGCTGGGGTGCAAGTGCTTCCTTCCAATGATGCTAGTCTCTGGTTATATGACCTGCAGCGTGTGTGCCGAATCTCGGGGTCCCTCCAGTGTTTAGTTTGGTAAGGAACTTGCCTACTGACCTTCATACCGGCTGTTACCAATTTACGATCCCGGCAACAGCAATGGTAGGCTTCCCTTTTGGGCATGCCCTCTTGAGCACTTAACGCTTTTAGCGTTTGTGAGGACTGCAGCCAGGGAAACCCTCGCCTAGCTTCCTTTGCACTCTCTAATCATGACAGACCCTGAGCATCTTTTCATTTGAATGTGCTGTTTTCTAAAACGCCGGTGAGCACCACTGAAGTCTTGAAAGGTTTCTGCCTGAGAGTCGGCCCTGCTTTGAATTCACTTCAGATTACCTAGCCCAGGATAATTCTTGAGGGCAGGGCTGCGTTTGCAAAGAGGCAGGCCGCAGGCATTGTGAATTGTAGGTGCCCTTCGGCACGGTTTGTAAGGTTGTTACGGCAGTGTGCCACAAGGCGGCAGCACTACTCCGTGTCCTCTCTGGTAACTTGGGGAAACAAAGCCTTAGCGGGGGTCCCGGTGTTGGACGGGACATGGGGAGTCGAACGTGGCTAAACACACACCCTAGGGCTTGTGTATCCTCGCCTCCTGCCCCTTAACCTGCACTGCCCCACCCCAGGCGTATCGCAAGACTTGTAAGTGGGCTACTCGGTGGGTGCCGTGCTTCGCAGGTGGGGCGACTCTAACGAAGTGGGCTGGAGGTGGGAACCTGCCTAGCAGGAGCCGTGGAGACCCGGTTTCCTCACAGCTCTTCCCTCTCAGCTGCTCCACCGTCACTTGGGTACACCAGGCTTTGCTTACCCGTAGGAGGGCCACGTTTGACCGGGAGACTGTGGTACCACGCAGGGGAGAATGGGCACTAGAGGTCCGAGGGGTCGCTGGTCAGGTGGCACGTCCTCCTCCCTTGCTCCCTCAGCAGCAGCATACTCCAGCCTTGGGACCCAGGCCCGCCGAGGCTCCAGGGGTGTGACTCCAGCCGATGACGTCGCAGAGGCCTGAGGTAACAGAGGAAAGGCATTTCTTAACCCCTTCCTTGCCTTGTCTTTGAATACTCCTTTTCGCTTTCAGCATAGTTAATAAACAACGTTGCGTCTGTTTGAGTTCTACAGCCCCTTGATGCAATTATAATCGGAGCTGTCCCTGGAGCGTTTCGGGTTCTTTGCCAGGTCAGTTTATTGAGGAACGTTTTGTGGCGCTCCCTATGCTTTCGGTTGGGTCGCCCTTGATGAGCACTTTTTGATACGTTAAGCGTGTGTCTGAGAATCCCAGCTTCCTACTTCCCCCTTCCCGGGTCTCCAATATCCCCCTCTGAGAACTCCACGCTTCTCTCTTCCCTTTGTAAACCTGTGTTTCCTTTGTATGCTGCTTCCTTTGTATCCCTATTTAGACTGCACATATAAGAGATAGCCTGGGATTTGTGCCTTGCTGCCTCTAATTTACCAGAATTAGTGAGATCATCGACTGCTCCATCTATGCTGCTGCAAATAGTATGAGATCATATTGTTCTGTGGATGAGTGGTAGTCGAGGGAATGTAGGTAGCAGAACAGCTTTCTGCATTCACCCCGCGCTCGACATGTCGTTCCTTTGTATGTCTTGGCTGTGGTAAAGGGTACCACAACGACCGCTGGGGTGGAAGTGCTTCCTTCCAATGATGCTGGTCTCTGGTTATACGACCTGCAGCGTGTGTGCCGAATCTCGGGGTCCCTCCAGTGTTTAGTTTGGTAAGGAACTTGCCTACTGACCTTCATACCGGCTGTTACCAATTTTCGATCCCGGCAACAGCAATGGTAGGCTTCCCTTTTGGGCATGCCCTCTTGAGCACTTAACGCTTTTAGCGTTTGTGAGGACTGCAGCCATGGAAACCCTCGCCTAGCTTCCTTTGCACTGTCTAATCATGACAGATCCTGAGCATCTTTTCATTTGAATGTGCTGTTTTCTACAACGCGGGTGAGTACCACTGAGGTCTTGAAAGGTTTCTGCCTGAGAGTCGGCCCTGCTTTGAATTCACTTCAGATTACCTAGCCCAGGATATTTCTTGAGGGCAGGGCTGCGTTTGCAAAGCGGCAGGCCGCAGGCATTGTGAATGATAGGTGCCCTTCGGCACGGTTTGTAAGGTTGTTACGGCAGTGTGCCACAAGGCGGCAGCACTACTCCGTGTCCTCTCTGGTAACTTGGGGAAACAAAGCCTTAGCGGGGGTCCCGGTGTTGGACGGGACATGGGGAGTCGAACGTGGCTAAACACACACCCCAGGGCTTGTGTATCCTCGCCTCCTGCCCCTTAACCTGCACTGCCGCACCCCAGGCGTATCGCAAGACTTGTAAGTGGGCTACTCGGTGGGTGCCGTGCTTCGCAGGTGGGGCGACTCTAACGAAGTGGGCTGGAGGTGGGGACCTGCCTAGCAGGAGCCGTGGAGAGCCGGTTTCCTCACAGCTCTTCCCTCTCAGCTGCTCCACCGTCACTTGGGTACACCAGGCTTTGCTTACCCGTAGGAGGGCCACGTTGGACCGGGAGACTGTGGTACCACGCAGGGGAGAATGGGCACTAGAGGTCCGAGGGGTCGCTGGTCAGGTGGCACGTCCTCCTCCCTTGCTCCCTCAGCAGCAGCATACTCCAGCCTTGGGACTTAGGCCCGCCAAGGCTCCAGGGGTGTGACTCCAGCCGATGACGTCGCAGAGGCCTGAGGTAACAGAGGAAAGGCATTTCTTAACCCCTTCCTTGCCTTGTCTTTGAATACTCCTTTTCCCTTTCAGCATAGTTAATAAACAACGTTGCGTCTGTTTGAGTTCTACAGCCCCTTGATGCAATTATAATCGGAGCTGTCCCTGGAGCGTTTCGGGTTCTTTGCCCTGTCAGTTTATTGAGGAAAGTTTTGTAGCGCTCCCTATGCTTTCGGTTGGGTCGCCCTTGATGAGCACTTTTTGATACGTTAAGCGTGTGTCTGAGAATCCCAGCTTCCTACTTCCCCCTTTCCGGGTCTCCAATATCCCCCTCTGAGAACTCCACGCTTCTCTCTTCCCTTTGTAAACCTGTGTTTCCTTCGTATGCTGCTTCCTTTGTATCCCTATTTAGAATGCACATATAAGAGATAGCCTGGGATTTGTGCCTTGCTGCCTCTAATTTACCAGAATTAGTGAGATCATCGACTGCTCCATCCATGCTGCTGCAAATAGTATGAGATCATTTTGTTCTGTGGATGAGTGGTAGTCGAGGGAATGTAGGTAGCAGAACAGCTTTCTGCATTCACCCCGCGCTCGACATGTCGTTCCTTTGTATGTCTTGGCTGTGGTAAAGGGTACCACAACGACCGCTGGGGTGCAAGTGCTTCCTTCCAATGATGCTGGTCTCTGGTTATACGACCTGCAGCGTGTGTGCCGAATCTCGGGGTCCCTCCAGTGTTTAGTTTGGTAAGGAACTTGCCTACTGACCTTCATACCGGCTGTTACCAATTTACGATCCCGGCAACAGCAATGGCAGGCTTCCCTTTTGGGCATGCCCTCTTGTGCACTTAACGCTTTTAGCGTTTGTGAGGACTGCAGCCAGGGAAACCCTCGCCTAGCTTCCTTTGCACTCTCTAATCATGACAGATCCTGAGCATCTTTTCATTTGAATGTGCTGTTTTCTAAAACGCGGGTGAGTACCACTGAGGTCTTGAAAGGTTTCTGCCTGAGAGTCGGCCCTGCTTTGAATTCACTTCAGATTACCTAGCCCAGGATATTTCTTGAGGGCAGGGCTGCGTTTGCAAAGCGGCAGGCCGCAGGCATTGTGAATGATAGGTGCCCTTCGGCACGGTTTGTAAGGTTGTTACGGCAGTGTGCCACAAGGCGGCAGCACTACTCCGTGTCCTCTCTGGTAACTTGGGGAAACAAAGCCTTAGCGGGGGTCCCGGTGTTGGACGGGACATGGGGAGTCGAACGTGGCTAAACACACACCCCAGGGCTTGTGTATCCTCGCCTCCTCCCCCTTAACCTGCACTGCTGCACCCCAGGCGTATCGCAAGACTTATAAGTGGGCTACTCGGTGGGTGCCGTGCTTCGCAGGTGGGGCGACTCTAACGAAGTGGGCTGGAGGTGGGAACCTGCCTAGCAGGAGCTGTGGAGAGCCGGTTTCCTCACAGCTCTTCCCTCTCAGCTGCTCCACCGTCACTTGGGTACACCAGGCTTTGCTTACCCGTAGGAGGGCCACGTTGGACCCGGAGACTGTGGTACCACGCAGGGGAGAATGGGCACTAGAGGTCCGAGGGGTCGCTGGTCAGGTGGCACGTCCTCCTCCCTTGCTCCCTCAGCAGCAGCATACTCCAGCCTTGGGACCCAGGCCCGCCGAGGCTCCAGGGGTGTGACTCCAGCCGATGACGTCGCAGAGGCCTGAGGTAACAGAGGAAAGGCATTTCTTAACCCCTTCCTTGCCTTGTCTTTGAATACTCCTTTTCCCTTTCAGCATAGTTAATAAACAACGTTGCGTCTGTTTGAGTTCTACAGCCCCTTGATGCAATTATAATCGGAGCTGTCCCTGGAGCGTTTCGGGTTCTTTGCCCTGTCAGTTTATTGAGGAAAGTTTTGTGGGGATCCCTATGCTTTCGGTTGGGTCGCCCTTGATGAGCACTTTTTGATACGTTAAGCGTGTGTCTGAGAATCCCAGCTTCCTACTTCCCCCTTCCCGGGTCTCCAATATCCCCCTCTGAGAACTCCACGCTTCTCTCTTCCCTTTGTAAACCTGTGTTTCCTTTGTATGCTGCTTCCTTTGTATCCCTATTTAGACTGCACATATAAGAGATAGCCTGGGATTTGTGCCTTGCTGCCTCTAATTTACCAGAATTAGTGAGATCATCGACTGCTCCATCTATGCTGCTGCAAATAGTATGAGATCATTTTGTTCTGTGGATGAGTGGTAGTCGAGGGAATGTAGGTAGCAGAACAGCTTTCTGCATTCACCCCGCGCTCGACATGTCGTTCCTTTGTATGTCTTGGCTGTGGTAAAGGGTACCACAACGACCGCTGGGGTGGAAGTGCTTCCTTCCAATGATGCTGGTCTCTGGTTATACGACCTGCAGCGTGTGTGCCGAATCTCGGGGTCCCTCCAGTGTTTAGTTTGGTAAGGAACTTGCCTACTGACCTTCATACCGGCTGTTACCAATTTTCGATCCCGGCAACAGCAATGGTAGGCTTCCTTTTTGGGCATGCCCTCTTGAGCACTTAACGCTTTTAGCGTTTGTGAGGACTGCAGCCAGGGAAACCCTCGCCTAGCTTCCTTTGCACTCTCTAATCATGACAGATCCTGAGCATCTTTTCATTTGAATGTGCTGTTTTCTAAAACGCGGGTGAGTACCACTGAGGTCTTGAAAGGTTTCTGCCTGAGAGTCGGCCCTGCTTTGAATTCACTTCAGATTACCTAGCCCAGGATATTTCTTGAGGGCAGGGCTGCGTTTGCAAAGCGGCAGGCCGCAGGCATTGTGAATGATAGGTGCCCTTCGGCACGGTTTGTAAGGTTGTTACGGCAGTGTGCCACAAGGCGGCAGCACTACTCCGTGTCCTCTCTGGTAACTTGGGGAAACAAAGCCTTAGCGGGGGTCCCGGTGTTGGACGGGACATGGGGAGTCGAACGTGGCTAAACACACAACCCAGGGCTTGTGTATCCTCGCCTCCTGCCCCTTAACCTGCACTGCCGCACCCCAGGCGTATCGCAAGACTTGTAAGTGGGCTACTCGGTGGGCGCCGTGCTTCGCAGGTGGGGCGACTCTAACGAAGTGGGCTGGAGGTGGGGACCTGCCTAGCAGGAGCCGTGGAGAGCCGGTTACCTCACAGGTCTTCCCTCTCAGCTGCTCCACCGTCACTTGGGTACACCAGGCTTTGCTTACCCGTAGGAGGGCCACGTTGGACCGGGAGACTGTGGTACCACGCAGGGGAGAATGGGCACTAGAGGTCCGAGGGGTCGCTGGTCAGGTGGCACGTCCTCCTCCCTTGCTCCCTCAGCAGCAGCATACTCCAGCCTTGGGACTTAGGTCTGCCAAGGCTCCAGGGGTGTGACTCCAGCCGATGACGTCGCAGAGGCCTGAGGTAACAGAGGAAAGGCATTTCTTAACCCCTTCCTTGCCTTGTCTTTGAATACTCCTTTTCCCTTTCAGCATAGTTAATAAACAACGTTGCGTCTGTTTGAGTTCTACAGCCCCTTGATGCAATTATAATCGGAGCTGTCCCTGGAGCGTTTCGGGTTCTTTGCCCTGTCAGTTTACTGAGGAAAGTTTTGTAGCGCTCCCTATGCTTTCGGTTGGGTCGCCCTTGATGAGCACTTTTTGATACGTTAAGCGCGTGTCTGAGAATCCCAGCTTCCTACTTCCCCCTTCCCGGGTCTCCAATATCCCCCTCTGAGAACTCCACGCTTCTCTCTTCCCTTTGTAAACCTGTGTTTCCTTTGTATGCTGCTTCCTTTGTATCCCTATTTACACTGCACATATAAGAGATAGCCTGGGATTTGTGCCTTGCTGCCTCTAATTTACCAGAATTAGTGAGATCATCGACTGCTCCATCCATGCTGCTGCAAATAGTATGAGATCATTTTGTTCTGTGGATGAGTGGTAGTCGAGGGAATGTAGGTAGCAGAACAGCTTTCTGCATTCACCCCCGCTCCACATGTCGTTCCTTTGTATGTCTTGGCTGTGGTAAAGGGTACCACAACGACCGCTGGGGTGCAAGTGCTTCCTTCCAATGATGCTGGTCTCTGGTTATACGACCTGCAGCGTGTGTGCCGAATCTCGGGGTCCCTCCAGTGTTTAGTTTGGTAAGGAACTTGCCTACTGACCTTCATACCGGCTGTTACCAATTTACGATCCCGGCAACAGCAATGGCAGGCTTCCCTTTTGGGCATGCCCTCTTGTGCACTTAACGCTTTTAGAGTTTGTGAGGACTGCAGCCAGGGAAACCCTCGCCTAGCTTCCTTTGCACTCTCTAATCATGACAGATCCTGAGCATCTTTTCATTTGAATGTGCTGTTTTCTACAACGCGGGTGAGTACCACTGAGGTCTTGAAAGGTTTCTGCCTGAGAGTCGGCCCTGCTTTGAATTCACTTCAGATTACCTAGCCCAGGATAATTCTTGAGGGCAGGGCTGCGTTGGCAAAGCGGCAGGCCGCAGGCATTGTGAATGATAGGTGCCCTTCGGCACGGTTTGTAAGGTTGTTACGGCAGTGTGCCACAAGGCGGCAGCACTACTCCGTGTCCTCTCTGGTAACTTGGGGAAACAAAGCCTTAGCGGGGGTCCCGGTGTTGGACGGGACATGGGGAGTCGAACGTGGCTAAACACACACCCCAGGGCTTGTGTATCCTCGCCTCCTGCCCCTTAACCTGCACTGCCCCACCCCAGGCATATCGCAAGACTTGTAAGTGGGCTACTCGGTGGGTACCGTGCTTCGCAGGTGGGGCGGCTGTAACGAAGTGGGATGGAGGTGGGGACCTGCCTAGCAGGAGCCGTGGAGAGCCGGTTTCCTCACAGCTCTTCCCTCTCAGCTGCTCCACCGTCACTTGGGTACACCAGGATTTGCTTACCTGTAGGAGGGCCACGTTGGACCCGGAGACTGTGGTACCACGCAGGGGAGAATGGGCACTTGAGGTCCGAGGGGTCGCTGGTCAGGTGGCACGTCCTCCTCCCTTGCTCCCTCAGCAGCAGCATACTCCAGCCTTGGGACCCAGGCCCGCCGAGGCTCCAGGGGTGTGACTCCAGCCGATGACGTCGCAGAGGCCTGAGGTAACAGAGGAAAGGCATTTCTTAACCCCTTCCTTGCCTTGTCTTTGAATACTCCTTTTCCCTTTCAGCATAGTTAATAAACAACGTTGCGTCTGTTTGAGTTCTACAGCCCCTTGATGCAATTATAATCGGAGCTGTCCCTGGAGCGTTTCGGGTTCTTTGCCCTGTCAGTTTATTGAGGAAAGTTTTGTAGCGCTCCCTATGCTTTCGGTTCGGTCGCCCTTGATGCGCACTTTTTGATACGTTAAGCGTGTATCTGAGAATCCCAGCTTCCTACTTCCCCCTTCCCGGGTCTCCAATATCCCCCTCTGAGAACTCCACGCTTCTCTCTTCCCTTTGTAAACCTGTGTTTCCTTTGTATGCTGCTTCCTTTGTATCCCTATTTAGACTGCACATATAAGAGATAGCCTGGGATTTGTGCCTTGCTGCCTCTAATTTACCAGAATCAGTGAGATCATCGACTGCTCCATCCATGCTGCTGCAAATAGTATGAGATCATTTTGTTCTGTGGATGAGTGGTAGTCGAGGGAATGTAGGTAGCAGAACAGCTTTCTGCATTCACCCCGCGCTCGACATGTCGTTCCTTTGTATGTCTTGGCTGTGGTAAAGGGTACCACAACGACGGCTGGGGTGCAAGTGCTTCCTTCCAATGATGCTAGTCTCTGGTTATATGACCTGCAGCGTGTGTGCCGAATCTCGGGGTCCCTCCAGTGTTTAGTTTGGTAAGGAACTTGCCTACTGACCTTCATACCGGCTGTTACCAATTTACGATCCCGGCAACAGCAATGGTAGGCTTCCCTTTTGGGCATGCCCTCTTGAGCACTTAACGCTTTTAGCGTTTGTGAGGACTGCAGCCAGGGAAACCCTCGCCTAGCTTCCTTTGCACTCTCTAATCATGACAGATCCTGAGCATCTTTTCATTTGAATGTGCTGTTTTCTAAAACGCCGGTGAGCACCACTGAAGTCTTGAAAGGTTTCTGCCTGAGAGTCGGCCCTGCTTTGAATTCACTTCAGATTACCTAGCCCAGGATAATTCTTGAGGGCAGGGCTGCGTTTGCAAAGAGGCAGGCCGCAGGCATTGTGAATGATAGGTGCCCTTCGGCACGGTTTGTAAGGTTGTTACGGCAGTGTGCCACAAGGCGGCAGCACTACTCCGTGTCCTCTCTGGTAACTTGGGGAAACAAAGCCTTAGCGGGGGTCCCGGTGTTGGACGGGACATGGGGAGTCGAACGTGGCTAAACACACACCCTAGGGCTTGTGTATCCTCGCCTCCTGCCCCTTAACCTGCACTGCCCCACCCCAGGCGTATCGCAAGACTTGTAAGTGGGCTACTCGGTGGGTGCCGTGCTTCGCAGGTGGGGCGACTCTAACGAAGTGGGCTGGAGGTGGGAACCTGCCTAGCAGGAGCCGTGGAGACCCGGTTTCCTCACAGCTCTTCCCTCTCAGCTGCTCCACCGTCACTTGGGTACACCAGGCTTTGCTTACCCGTAGGAGGGCCACGTTTGACCGGGAGACTGTGGTACCACGCAGGGGAGAATGGGCACTAGAGGTCCGAGGGGTCGCTGGTCAGGTGGCACGTCCTCCTCCCTTGCTCCCTCAGCAGCAGCATACTCCAGCCTTGGGACCCAGGCCCGCCGAGGCTCCAGGGGTGTGACTCCAGCCGATGACGTCGCAGAGGCCTGAGGTAACAGAGGAAAGGCATTTCTTAACCCCTTCCTTGCCTTGTCTTTGAATACTCCTTTTCGCTTTCAGCATAGTTAATAAACAACGTTGCGTCTGTTTGAGTTCTACAGCCCCTTGATGCAATTATAATCGGAGCTGTCCCTGGAGCGTTTCGGGTTCTTTGCCAGGTCAGTTTATTGAGGAAAGTTTTGTGGCGCTCCCTATGCTTTCGGTTGGGTCGCCCTTGATGAGCACTTTTTGATACGTTAAGCGTGTGTCTGAGAATCCCAGCTTCCTACTTCCCCCTTCCCGGGTCTCCAATATCCCCCTCTGAGAACTCCACGCTTCTCTCTTCCCTTTGTAAACCTGTGTTTCCTTTGTATGCTGCTTCCTTTGTATCCCTATTTAGACTGCACATATAAGAGATAGCCTGGGATTTGTGCCTTGCTGCCTCTAATTTACCAGAATTAGTGAGATCATCGACTGCTCCATCTATGCTGCTGCAAATAGTATGAGATCATATTGTTCTGTGGATGAGTGGTAGTCGAGGGAATGTAGGTAGCAGAACAGCTTTCTGCATTCACCCCGCGCTCGACATGTCGTTCCTTTGTATGTCTTGGCTGTGGTAAAGGGTACCACAACGACCGCTGGGGTGGAAGTGCTTCCTTCCAATGATGCTGGTCTCTGGTTATACGACCTGCAGCGTGTGTGCCGAATCTCGGGGTCCCTCCAGTGTTTAGTTTGGTAAGGAACTTGCCTACTGACCTTCATACCGGCTGTTACCAATTTTCGATCCCGGCAACAGCAATGGTAGGCTTCCCTTTTGGGCATGCCCTCTTGAGCACTTAACGCTTTTAGCGTTTGTGAGGACTGCAGCCAGGGAAACCCTCGCCTAGCTTCCTTTGCACTGTCTAATCATGACAGATCCTGAGCATCTTTTCATTTGAATGTGCTGTTTTCTACAACGCGGGTGAGTACCACTGAGGTCTTGAAAGGTTTCTGCCTGAGAGTCGGCCCTGCTTTGAATTCACTTCAGATTACCTAGCCCAGGATATTTCTTGAGGGCAGGGCTGCGTTTGCAAAGCGGCAGGCCGCAGGCATTGTGAATGATAGGTGCCCTTCGGCAAGGTTTGTAAGGTTGTTACGGCAGTGTGCCACAAGGCGGCAGCACTACTCCGTGTCCTCTCTGGTAAGTTGGGGAAACAAAGCCTTAGCGGGGGTCCCGGTGTTGGACGGGACATGGGGAGTCGAACGTGGCTAAACACACACCCCAGGGCTTGTGTATCCTCGCCTCCTCCCCCTTAACCTGCACTGCTGCACCCCAGGCGTATCGCAAGACTTATAAGTGGGCTACTCGGTGGGTGCCGTGCTTCGCAGGTGGGGCGACTCTAACGAAGTGGGCTGGAGGTGGGAACCTGCCTAGCAGGAGCTGTGGAGAGCCGGTTTCCTCACAGCTCTTCCCTCTCAGCTGCTCCACCGTCACTTGGGTACACCAGGCTTTGCTTACCCGTAGGAGGGCCACGTTGGACCCGGAGACTGTGGTACCACGCAGGGGAGAATGGGCACTAGAGGTCCGAGGGGTCGCTGGTCAGGTGGCACGTCCTCCTCCCTTGCTCCCTCAGCAGCAGCATACTCCAGCCTTGGGACCCAGGCCCGCCGAGGCTCCAGGGGTGTGACTCCAGCCGATGACGTCGCAGAGGCCTGAGGTAACAGAGGAAAGGCATTTCTTAACCCCTTCCTTGCCTTGTCTTTGAATACTCCTTTTCCCTTTCAGCATAGTTAATAAACAACGTTGTGTCTGTTTGAGTTCTACAGCCCCTTGATGCAATTATAATCGGAGCTGTCCCTGGAGCGTTTCGGGTTCTTTGCCCTGTCAGTTTATTGAGGAAAGTTTTGTGGGGATCCCTATGCTTTCGGTTGGGTCGCCCTTGATGAGCACTTTTTGATACGTTAAGCGTGTGTCTGAGAATCCCAGCTTCCTACTTCCCCCTTCCCGGGTCTCCAATATCCCCCTCTGAGAACTCCACGCTTCTCTCTTCCCTTTGTAAACCTGTGTTTCCTTTGTATGCTGCTTCCTTTGTATCCCTATTTAGACTGCACATATAAGAGATAGCCTGGGATTTGTGCCTTGCTGCCTCTAATTTACCAGAATTAGTGAGATCATCGACTGCTCCATCTATGCTGCTGCAAATAGTATGAGATCATTTTGTTCTGTGGATGAGTGGTAGTCGAGGGAATGTAGGTAGCAGAACAGCTTTCTGCATTCACCCCGCGCTCGACATGTCGTTCCTTTGTATGTCTTGGCTGTGGTAAAGGGTACCACAACGACCGCTGGGGTGCAAGTGCTTCCTTCCAATGATGCTGGTCTCTGGTTATACGACCTGCAGCGTGTGTGCCGAATCTCGGGGTCCCTCCAGTGTTTAGTTTGGTAAGGAACTTGCCTACTGACCTTCATACCGGCTGTTACCAATTTTCGATCCCGGCAACAGCAATGGTAGGCTTCCTTTTTGGGCATGCCCTCTTGAGCACTTAACGCTTTTAGCGTTTGTGAGGACTGCAGCCAGGGAAACCCTCGCCTAGCTTCCTTTGCACTCTCTAATCATGACAGATCCTGAGCATCTTTTCATTTGAATGTGCTGTTTTCTAAAACGCGGGTGAGCACCACTGAGGTCTTGAAAGGTTTCTGCCTGAGAGTCGGCCCTGCTTTGAATTCACTTCAGATTACCTAGCCCAGGATATTTCTTGAGGGCAGGGCTGCGTTTGCAAAGCGGCAGGCCGCAGGCATTGTGAATGATAGGTGCCCTTCGGCACGGTTTGTAAGGTTGTTACGGCAGTGTGCCACAAGGCGGCAGCACTACTCCGTGTCCTCTCTGGTAACTTGGGGAAACAAAGCCTTAGCGGGGGTCCCGGTGTTGGACGGGACATGGGGAGTCGAACGTGGCTAAACACACACCCCAGGGCTTGTGTATCCTCGCCTCCTGCCCCTTAACCTGCACTGCCGCACCCCAGGCGTATCGCAAGACTTGTAAGTGGGCTACTCGGTGGGCGCCGTGCTTCGCAGGTGGGGCGACTCTAACGAAGTGGGCTGGAGGTGGGGACCTGCCTAGCAGGAGCCGTGGAGAGCCGGTTTCCTCACAGGTCTTCCCTCTCAGCTGCTCCACCGTCACTTGGGTACACCAGGCTTTGCTTACCCGTAGGAGGGCCACGTTGGACCGGGAGACTGTGGTACCACGCAGGGGAGAATGGGCACTAGAGGTCCGAGGGGTCGCTGGTCAGGTGGCACGTCCTCCTCCCTTGCTCCCTCAGCAGCAGCATACTCCAGCCTTGGGACTTAGGTCTGCCAAGGCTCCAGGGGTGTGACTCCAGCCGATGACGTCGCAGAGGCCTGAGGTAACAGAGGAAAGGCATTTCTTAACCCCTTCCTTGCCTTGTCTTTGAATACTCCTTTTCCCTTTCAGCATAGTTAATAAACAACGTTGCGTCTGTTTGAGTTCTACAGCCCCTTGATGCAATTATAATCGGAGCTGTCCCTGGAGCGTTTCGGGTTCTTTGCCCTGTCAGTTTACTGAGGAAAGTTTTGTAGCGCTCCCTATGCTTTCGGTTGGGTCGCCCTTGATGAGCACTTTTTGATACGTTAAGCGCGTGTCTGAGAATCCCAGCTTCCTACTTCCCCCTTCCCGGGTCTCCAATATCCCCCTCTGAGAACTCCACGCTTCTCTCTTCCCTTTGTAAACCTGTGTTTCCTTTGTATGCTGCTTCCTTTGTATCCCTATTTAGACTGCACATATAAGAGATAGCCTGGGATTTGTGCCTTGCTGCCTCTAATTTACCAGAATTAGTGAGATCATCGACTGCTCCATCCATGCTGCTGCAAATAGTATGAGATCATTTTGTTCTGTGGATGAGTGGTAGTCGAGGGAATGTAGGTAGCAGAACAGCTTTCTGCATTCACCCCCGCTCCACATGTCGTTCCTTTGTATGTCTTGGCTGTGGTAAAGGGTACCACAACGACCGCTGGGGTGCAAGTGCTTCCTTCCAATGATGCTGGTCTCTGGTTATACGACCTGCAGCGTGTGTGCCGAATCTCGGGGTCCCTCCAGTGTTTAGTTTGGTAAGGAACTTGCCTACTGACCTTCATACCGGCTGTTACCAATTTACGATCCCGGCAACAGCAATGGCAGGCTTCCCTTTTGGGCATGCCCTCTTGTGCACTTAACGCTTTTAGAGTTTGTGAGGACTGCAGCCAGGGAAACCCTCGCCTAGCTTCCTTTGCACTCTCTAATCATGACAGATCCTGAGCATCTTTTCATTTGAATGTGCTGTTTTCTACAACGCGGGTGAGTACCACTGAGGTCTTGAAAGGTTTCTGCCTGAGAGTCGGCCCTGCTTTGAATTCACTTCAGATTACCTAGCCCAGGATAATTCTTGAGGGCAGGGCTGCGTTGGCAAAGCGGCAGGCCGCAGGCATTGTGAATGATAGGTGCCCTTCGGCACGGTTTGTAAGGTTGTTACGGCAGTGTGCCACAAGGCGGCAGCACTACTCCGTGTCCTCTCTGGTAACTTGGGGAAACAAAGCCTTAGCGGGGGTCCCGGTGTTGGACGGGACATGGGGAGTCGAACGTGGCTAAACACACACCCCAGGGCTTGTGTATCCTCGCCTCCTGCCCCTTAACCTGCACTGCCCCACCCCAGGCATATCGCAAGACTTGTAAGTGGGCTACTCGGTGGGTACCGTGCTTCGCAGGTGGGGCGGCTGTAACGAAGTGGGATGGAGGTGGGGACCTGCCTAGCAGGAGCCGTGGAGAGCCGGTTTCCTCACAGCTCTTCCCTCTCAGCTGCTCCACCGTCACTTGGGTACACCAGGATTTGCTTACCCGTAGGAGGGCCACGTTGGACCCGGAGACTGTGGTACCACGCAGGGGAGAATGGGCACTTGAGGTCCGAGGGGTCGCTGGTCAGGTGGCACGTCCTCCTCCCTTGCTCCCTCAGCAGCAGCATACTCCAGCCTTGGGACCCAGACCCGCCGAGGCTCCAGGGGTGTGACTCCAGCCGATGACGTCGCAGAGGCCTGAGGTAACAGAGGAAAGGCATTTCTTAACCCCTTCCTTGCCTTGTCTTTGAATACTCCTTTTCCCTTTCAGCATAGTTAATAAACAACGTTGCGTCTGTTTGAGTTCTACAGCCCCTTGATGCAATTATAATCGGAGCTGTCCCTGGAGCGTTTCGGGTTTTTGCCAGGTCAGTTTATTGAGGAAAGTTTTGTGGCGCTCCCTATGCTTTCGGTTGGGTCGCCCTTGATGAGCACTTTTTGATACGTTAAGCGTGTGTCTGAGAATCCCAGCTTCCTACTTCCCCCTTCCCGGGTCTCCAATATCCCCCTCTGAGAACTCCACGCTTCTCTCTTCCCTTTGTAAACCTGTGTTTCCTTTGTATGCTGCTTCCTTTGTATCCCTATTTAGACTGCACATATAAGAGATAGCCTGGGATTTGTGCCTTGCTGCCTCTAATTTACCAGAATTAGTGAGATCATCGACTGCTCCATCTATGCTGCTGCAAATAGTATGAGATCATATTGTTCTGTGGATGAGTGGTAGTCGAGGGAATGTAGGTAGCAGAACAGCTTTCTGCATTCACCCCGCGCTCGACATGTCGTTCCTTTGTATGTCTTGGCTGTGGTAAAGGGTACCACAACGACCGCTGGGGTGGAAGTGCTTCCTTCCAATGATGCTGGTCTCTGGTTATACGACCTGCAGCGTGTGTGCCGAATCTCGGGGTCCCTCCAGTGTTTAGTTTGGTAAGGAACTTGCCTACTGACCTTCATACCGGCTGTTACCAATTTTCGATCCCGGCAACAGCAATGGTAGGCTTCCCTTTTGGGCATGCCCTCTTGAGCACTTAACGCTTTTAGCGTTTGTGAGGACTGCAGCCAGGGAAACCCTCGCCTAGCTTCCTTTGCACTGTCTAATCATGACAGATCCTGAGCATCTTTTCATTTGAATGTGCTGTTTTCTACAACGCGGGTGAGTACCACTGAGGTCTTGAAAGGTTTCTGCCTGAGAGTCGGCCCTGCTTTGAATTCACTTCAGATTACCTAGCCCAGGATATTTCTTGAGGGCAGGGCTGCGTTTGCAAAGCGGCAGGCCGCAGGCATTGTGAATGATAGGTGCCCTTCGGCACGGTTTGTAAGGTTGTTACGGCAGTGTGCCACAAGGCGGCAGCACTACTCCGTGTCCTCTCTGGTAAGTTGGGGAAACAAAGCCTTAGCGGGGGTCCCGGTGTTGGACGGGACATGGGGAGTCGAACGTGGCTAAACACACACCCCAGGGCTTGTGTATCCTCGCCTCCTGCCCCTTAACCTGCACTGCCGCACCCCAGGCGTATCGCAAGACTTGTAAGTGGGCTACTCGGTGGGTGCCGTGCTTCGCAGGTGGGGCGACTCTAACGAAGTGGGCTGGAGGTGGGGACCTGCCTAGCAGGAGCCGTGGAGAGCCGGTTTCCTCACAGCTCTTCCCTCTCAGCTGCTCCACCGTCACTTGGGTACACCAGGCTTTGCTTACCCGTAGGAGGGCCACGTTGGACCGGGAGACTGTGGTACCACGCAGGGGAGAATGGGCACTAGAGGTCCGAGGGGTCGCTGGTCAGGTGGCACGTCCTCCTCCCTTGCTCCCTCAGCAGCAGCATACTCCAGCCTTGGGACTTAGGCCCGCCAAGGCTCCAGGGGTGTGACTCCAGCCGATGACGTCGCAGAGGCCTGAGGTAACAGAGGAAAGGCATTTCTTAACCCCTTCCTTGCCTTGTCTTTGAATACTCCTTTTCCCTTTCAGCATAGTTAATAAACAACGTTGCGTCTGTTTGAGTTCTACAGCCCCTTGATGCAATTATAATCGGAGCTGTCCCTGGAGCGTTTCGGGTTCTTTGCCCTGTCAGTTTATTGAGGAAAGTTTTGTAGCGCTCCCTATGCTTTCGGTTGGGTCGCCCTTGATGAGCACTTTTTGATACGTTAAGCGTGTGTCTGAGAATCCCAGCTTCCTACTTCCCCCTTTCCGGGTCTCCAATATCCCCCTCTGAGAACTCCACGCTTCTCTCTTCCCTTTGTAAACCTGTGTTTCCTTTGTATGCTGCTTCCTTTGTATCCCTATTTAGAATGCACATATAAGAGATAGCCTGGGATTTGTGCCTTGCTGCCTCTAATTTACCAGAATTAGTGAGATCATCGACTGCTCCATCCATGCTGCTGCAAATAGTATGAGATCATTTTGTTCTGTGGATGAGTGGTAGTCGAGGGAATGTAGGTAGCAGAACAGCTTTCTGCATTCACCCCGCGCTCGACATGTCGTTCCTTTGTATGTCTTGGCTGTGGTAAAGGGTACCACAACGACCGCTGGGATGCAAGTGCTTCCTTCCAATGATGCTGGTCTCTGGTTATACGACCTGCAGCGTGTGTGCCGAATCTCGGGGTCCCTCCAGTGTTTAGTTTGGTAAGGAACTTGCCTACTGACCTTCATACCGGCTGTTACCAATTTACGATCCCGGCAACAGCAATGGCAGGCTTCCCTTTTGGGCATGCCCTCTTGTGCACTTAACGCTTTTAGCGTTTGTGAGGACTGCAGCCAGGGAAACCCTCGCCTAGCTTCCTTTGCACTCTCTAATCATGACAGATCCTGAGCATCTTTTCATTTGAATGTGCTGTTTTCTAAAACGCGGGTGAGTACCACTGAGGTCTTGAAAGGTTTCTGCCTGAGAGTCGGCCCTGCTTTGAATTCACTTCAGATTACCTAGCCCAGGATATTTCTTGAGGGCAGGGCTGCGTTTGCAAAGCGGCAGGCCGCAGGCATTGTGAATGATAGGTGCCCTTCGGCACGGTTTGTAAGGTTGTTACGGCAGTGTGCCACAAGGCGGCAGCACTACTCCGTGTCCTCTCTGGTAACTTGGGGAAACAAAGCCTTAGCGGGGGTCCCGGTGTTGGACGGGACATGGGGAGTCGAACGTGGCTAAACACACACCCCAGGGCTTGTGTATCCTCGCCTCCTCCCCCTTAACCTGCACTGCTGCACCCCAGGCGTATCGCAAGACTTATAAGTGGGCTACTCGGTGGGTGCCGGGCTTCGCAGGTGGGGCGACTCTAACGAAGTGGGCTGGAGGTGGGAACCTGCCTAGCAGGAGCTGTGGAGAGCCGGTTTCCTCACAGCTCTTCCCTCTCAGCTGCTCCACCGTCACTTGGGTACACCAGGCTTTGCTTACCCGTAGGAGGGCCAGGTTGGACCCGGAGACTGTGGTACCACGCAGGGGAGAATGGGCACTAGAGGTCCGAGGGGTCGCTGGTCAGGTGGCACGTCCTCCTCCCTTGCTCCCTCAGCAGCAGCATACTCCAGCCTTGGGACCCAGGCCCGCCAAGGCTCCAGGGGTGTGACTCCAGCCGATGACGTCGCAGAGGCCTGAGGTAACAGAGGAAAGGCATTTCTTAACCCCTTCCTTGCCTTGTCTTTGAATACTCCTTTTCCCTTTCAGCATAGTTAATAAACAACGTTGCGTCTGTTTGAGTTCTACAGCCCCTTGATGCAATTATAATCGGAGCTGTCCCTGGAGCGTTTCGGGTTCTTTGCCCTGTCAGTTTATTGAGGAAAGTTTTGTGGGGATCCCTATGCTTTCGGTTGGGTCGCCCTTGATGAGCACTTTTTGATACGTTAAGCGTGTGTCTGAGAATCCCAGCTTCCTACTTCCCCCTTCCCGGGTTTCCAATATCCCCCTCTGAGAACTCCACGCTTCTCTCTTCCCTTTGTAAACCTGTGTTTCCTTTGTATGCTGCTTCCTTTGTATCCCTATTTAGACTGCACATATAAGAGATAGCCTGGGATTTGTGCCTTGCTGCCTCTAATTTACCAGAATTAGTGAGATCATCGACTGCTCCATCTATGCTGCTGCAAATAGTATGAGATCATTTTGTTCTGTGGATGAGTGGTAGTCGAGGGAATGTAGGTAGCAGAACAGCTTTCTGCATTCACCCCGCGCTCGACATGTCGTTCCTTTGTATGTCTTGGCTGTGGTAAAGGGTACCACAACGACCGCTGGGGTGGAAGTGCTTCCTTCCAATGATGCTGGTCTCTGGTTATACGACCTGCAGCGTGTGTGCCGAATCTCGGGGTCCCTCCAGTGTTTAGTTTGGTAAGGAACTTGCCTACTGACCTTCATACCGGCTGTTACCAATTTTCGATCCCGGCAACAGCAATGGTAGGCTTCCTTTTTGGGCATGCCCTCTTGAGCACTTAACGCTTTTAGCGTTTGTGAGGACTGCAGCCAGGGAAACCCTCGCCTAGCTTCCTTTGCACTCTCTAATCATGACAGATCCTGAGCATCTTTTCATTTGAATGTGCTGTTTTCTAAAACGCCGGTGAGCACCACTGAAGTCTTAAAGGTTGCTGCCTGAGAGTCGGCCCTGCTTTGAATTCACTTCAGATTACCTAGCCCAGGATAATTCTTGAGGGCAGGGCTGCGTTTGCAAAGAGGCAGGCCGCAGGCATTGTGAATGATAGGTGCCCTTCGGCACGGTTTGTAAGGTTGTTACGGCAGTGTGCCACAAGGCGGCAGCACTACTCCGTGTCCTCTCTGGTAACTTGGGGAAACAAAGCCTTAGCGGGGGTCCCGGTGTTGGACGGGACATGGGGAGTCGAACGTGGCTAAACACACACCCCAGGGCTTGTGTATCCTCGCCTCCTGCCCCTTAACCTGCACTGCCCCACCCCAGGCGTATCGCAAGACTTATAAGTGGGCTACTCGGTGGGTGCCGTGCTTCGCAGGTGGGGCGACTCTAACGAAGTGGGCTGGAGGTGGGAACCTGCCTAGCAGGAGCCGTGGAGAGCCGGTTTCCTCACAGCTCTTCCCTCTCAGCTGCTCCACCGTCACTTGGGTACACCAGGCTTTGCTTACCCGTAGGAGGGCCACGTTGGACCGGGAGACTGTGGTACCACGCAGGGGAGAATGGGCACTAGAGGTCCGAGGGGTCGCTGGTCAGGTGGCACGTCCTCCTCCCTTGCTCCCTCAGCAGCAGCATACTCGAGCCTTGGGACCCAGGCCCGCCAAGGCTCCAGGGGTGTGACTCCAGCCGATGACGTCGCAGAGGCCTGAGGTAACAGAGGAAAGGCATTTTTTAACCCCTTCCTTGCCTTGTCTTTGAATACTCCTTTTCCCTTTCAGCATAGTTAATAAACAACGTTGCGTCTGTTTGAGTTCTACAGCCCCTTGATGCAATTATAATCGGAGCTGTCCCTGGAGCGTTTCGGGTTCTTTGCCCTGTCAGTTTATTGAGGAAAGTTTTGTAGCGCTCCCTATGCTTTCGGTTCGGTCGCCCTTGATGCGCACTTTTTGATACGTTAAGCGTGTGTCTGAGAATCCCAGCTTCCTACTTCCCCCTTCCCGGGTCTCCAATATCCCCCTCTGAGAACTCCACGCTTCTCTCTTCCCTTTGTAAACCTGTGTTTCCTTTGTATGCTGCTTCCTTTGTATCCCTATTTAGACTGCACATATAAGAGATAGCCTGGGATTTGTGCCTTGCTGCCTCTAATTTACCAGAATTAGTGAGATCATCGACTGCTCCATCCATGCTGCTGCAAATAGTATGAGATCATTTTGTTCTGTGGATGAGTGGTAGTCGAGGGAATGTAGGTAGCAGAACAGCTTTCTGCATTCACCCCGTGCTCGACATGTCGTTCCTTTGTATGTCTTGGCTGTGGTAAAGGGTACCACAACGACCGCTAGGGTGCAAGTGCTTCCTTCCAATGATGCTGGTCTCTGGTTATACGACCTGCAGCGTGTGTGCCGAATCTCGGGGTCCCTCCAGTGTTTAGTTTGGTAAGGAACTTGCCTACTGACCTTCATACCGGCTGTTACCAATTTACGATCCCGGCAACAGCAATGGTAGGCTTCCCTTTTGGGCATGCCCTCTTGAGCACTTAACGCTTTTAGCGTTTGTGAGGACTGCAGCCAGGGAAACCCTCGCCTAGCTTCCTTTGCACTGTCTAATCATGACAGATCCTGAGCATCTTTTCATTTGAATGTGCTGTTTTCTAAAACGCGGGTGAGCACCACTGAGGTCTTGAAAGGTTTCTGCCTGAGAGTCGGCCCTGCTTTGAATTCACTTCAGATTACCTAGCCCAGGATAATTTTTGAGGGCAGGGCTGCGTTTGCAAAGCGGCAGGACGCAGGCATTGTGAATGATAGGTGCCCTTCGGCACGGTTTGTAAGGTTGTTACGGCAGTGTGCCACAAGGCGGCAGCACTACTCCGTGTCCTCTCTGGTAACTTGGGGAAACAAAGCCTTAGCGGGGGTCCCGGTGTTGGACGGGACATGGGGAGTCGAACGTGGCTAAACACACACCCCAGGGCTTGTGTATCCTCGCCTCCTGCCCCTTAACCTGCACTGCCGCACCCCAGGCGTATCGCAAGACTTGTAAGTGGGCTACTCGGTGGGTGCCGTGCTTCGCAGGTGGGGCGACTCTAACGAAGTGGGCTGGAGGTGGGAACCTGCCTAGCAGGAGCCGTGGAGAGCCGATGTCCTCACAGCTCTTCCCTCTCAACTGCTCCACCGTCACTTGGGTACACAAGGCTTTGCTTACCCGTAGGAGGGCCACGTTGGACCGGGAGACTGTGGTACCACGCAGGGGAGAATGGGCACTAGAGGTCCGAGGGGTCGCTGGTCAGGTGGCACGTCCTCCTCCCTTGCTCCCTCAGCAGCAGCATACTCCAGCCTTGGGACCCAGGCCCGCCGAGGCTCCAGGGGTGTGACTCCAGCCGATGACGTCGCAGAGGCCTGAGGTAACAGAGGAAAGGCATTTCTTAACCCCTTCCTTGCCTTGTCTTTGAATACTCCTTTTCCCTTTCAGCATAGTTAATAAACAACCTTGCGTCTGTTTGAGTTCTACAGCGCCTTGATGCAATTATAATCGGAGCTGTCCCTGGAGCGTTTCGGGTTCTTTGCCAGGTCAGTTTATTGAGGAAAGTTTTGTGGCGCTCCCTATGCTTTCGGTTGGGTCGCCCTTGATGAGCACTTTTTGATACGTTAAGCGTGTGTCTGAGAATCCCAGCTTCCTACTTCCCCCTTCCCGGGTCTCCAATATCCCCCTCTGAGAACTCCACGCTTCTCTCTTCCCTTTGTAAACCTGTGTTTCCTTTGTATGCTGCTTCCTTTGTATCCCTATTTAGACTGCACATATAAGAGATAGCCTGGGATTTGTGCCTTGCTGCCTCTAATTTACCAGAATTAGTGAGATCATCGACTGCTCCATCTATGCTGCTGCAAATAGTATGAGATCATTTTGTTCTGTGGATGAGTGGTAGTCGAGGGAATGTAGGTAGCAGAACAGCTTTCTGCATTCACCCCGCGCTCGACATGTCGTTCCTTTGTATGTATTGGCTGTGGTAAAGGGTACCACAACGACCGCTGGGGTGGAAGTGCTTCCTTCCAATGATGCTGGTCTCTGGTTATACGACCTGCAGCGTGTGTGCCGAATCTCGGGGTCCCTCCAGTGTTTAGTTTGGTAAGGAACTTGCCTACTGACCTTCATACCGGCTGTTACCAATTTACGATCCCGGCAACAGCAATGGCAGGCTTCCCTTTTGGGCATGCCCTCTTGTGCACTTAACGCTTTTAGCGTTTGTGAGGACTGCAGCCAGGGAAACCCTCGCCTAGCTTCCTTTGCACTCTCTAATCATGACAGATCCTGAGCATCTTTTCATTTGAATGTGCTGTTTTCTAAAACGCGGGTGAGTACCACTGAGGTCTTGAAAGGTTTCTGCCTGAGAGTCGGCCCTGCTTTGAATTCACTTCAGATTACCTAGCCCAGGATATTTCTTGAGGGCAGGGCTGCGTTTGCAAAGCGGCAGGCCGCAGGCATTGTGAATGATAGGTGCCCTTCGGCACGGTTTGTAAGGTTGTTACGGCAGTGTGCCACAAGGCGGCAGCACTACTCCGTGTCCTCTCTGGTAACTTGGGGAAACAAAGCCTTAGCGGGGGTCCCGGTGTTGGACGGGACATGGGGAGTCGAACGTGGCTAAACACACACCCCAGGGCTTGTGTATCCTCGCCTCCTCCCCCTTAACCTGCACTGCTGCACCCCAGGCGTATCGCAAGACTTGTAAGTGGGCTACTCGGTGGGTGCCGTGCTTCGCAGGTGGGGCGACTCTAACGAAGTGGGCTGGAGGTGGGAACCTGCCTAGCAGGAGCCGTGGAGAGCCGGTCTCCTCACAGCTCTTCCCTCTCAGCTGCTCCACCGTCACTTGGGTACACCAGGCTTTGCTTACCCGTAGGAGGGCCACGTTGGACCGGGAGACTGTGGTACCACGCAGGGGAGAATGGGCACTAGAGGTCCGAGGGGTCGCTGGTCAGGTGGCACGTCCTCCTCCCTTGCTCCCTCAGCAGCAGCATACTCCAGCCTTGGCACCCATGCCCGCCGAGGCTCCAGGGGTGTGACTCCAGCCGATGACGTCGCAGAGGCCTGAGGTAACAGAGGAAAGGCATTTCTTAACCCCTTCCTTGCCTTGTCTTTGAATACTCCTTTTCCCTTTCAGCATAGTTAATAAACAACGTTGCGTCTGTTTGAGTTCTACAGCCCCTTGATGCAATTATAATCGGAGCTGTCCCTGGAGCGTTTCGGGTTCTTTGCCCTGTCAGTTTATTGAAGAAAGTTTTGTAGCGCTCCCTATGCTTTCGGTTCGGTCGCCCTTGATGAGCACTTTTTGATACGTTAAGCGTGTGTCTGAGAATCCCAGCTTCCTACTTCCCCCTTCCCGGGTCTCCAATATCCCCCTCTGAGAACTCCACGCTTCTCTCTTCCCTTTGTAAACCTGTGTTTCCTTTGTATGCTGCTTCCTTTGTATCCCTATTTAGACTGCACATATAAGAGATAGCCTGGGATTTGTGCCTTGCTGCCTCTAATTTACCAGAATTAGTGAGATCATCGACTGCTCCATCTATGCTGCTGCAAATAGTATGAGATCATATTGTTCTGTGGATGAGTGGTAGTCGAGGGAATGTAGGTAGCAGAACAGCTTTCTGCATTCACCCCGCGCTCGACATGTCGTTCCTTTGTATGTCTTGGCTGTGGTAAAGGGTACCACAACGACCGCTGGGGTGGAAGTGCTTCCTTCCAATGATGCTGGTCTCTGGTTATACGACCTGCAGCGTGTGTGCCGAATCTCGGGGTCCCTCCAGTGTTTAGTTTGGTAAGGAACTTGCCTACTGACCTTCATACCGGCTGTTACCAATTTTCGATCCCGGCAACAGCAATGGTAGGCTTCCCTTTTGGGCATGCCCTCTTGAGCACTTAACGCTTTTAGCGTTTGTGAGGACTGCAGCCAGGGAAACCCTCGCCTAGCTTCCTTTGCACTGTCTAATCATGACAGATCCTGAGCATCTTTTCATTTGAATGTGCTGTTTTCTACAACGCGGGTGAGTACCACTGAGGTCTTGAAAGGTTTCTGCCTGAGAGTCGGCCCTGCTTTGAATTCACTTCAGATTACCTAGCCCAGGATATTTCTTGAGGGCAGGGCTGCGTTTGCAAAGCGGCAGGCCGCAGGCATTGTGAATGATAGGTGCCCTTCGGCACGGTTTGTAAGGTTGTTACGGCAGTGTGCCACAAGGCGGCAGCACTACTCCGTGTCCTCTCTGGTAAGTTGGGGAAACAAAGCCTTAGCGGGGGTCCCGGTGTTGGACGGGACATGGGGAGTCGAACGTGGCTAAACACACACCCCAGGGCTTGTGTATCCTCGCCTCCTGCCCCTTAACCTGCACTGCCGCACCCCAGGCGTATCGCAAGACTTGTAAGTGGGCTACTCGGTGGGTGCCGTGCTTCGCAGGTGGGGCGACTCTAACGAAGTGGGCTGGAGGTGGGGACCTGCCTAGCAGGAGCCGTGGAGAGCCGGTTTCCTCACAGCTCTTCCCTCTCAGCTGCTCCACCGTCACTTGGGTACACCAGGCTTTGCTTACCCGTAGGAGGGCCACGTTGGACCGGGAGACTGTGGTACCACGCAGGGGAGAATGGGCACTAGAGGTCCGAGGGGTCGCTGGTCAGGTGGCACGTCCTCCTCCCTTGCTCCCTCAGCAGCAGCATACTCCAGCCTTGGGACTTAGGCCCGCCAAGGCTCCAGGGGTGTGACTCCAGCCGATGACGTCGCAGAGGCCTGAGGTAACAGAGGAAAGGCATTTCTTAACCCCTTCCTTGCCTTGTCTTTGAATACTCCTTTTCCCTTTCAGCATAGTTAATAAACAACGTTGCGTCTGTTTGAGTTCTACAGCCCCTTGATGCAATTATAATCGGAGCTGTCCCTGGAGCGTTTCGGGTTCTTTGCCCTGTCAGTTTATTGAGGAAAGTTTTGTAGCGCTCCCTATGCTTTCGGTTGGGTCGCCCTTGATGAGCACTTTTTGATACGTTAAGCGTGTGTCTGAGAATCCCAGCTTCCTACTTCCCCCTTTCCGGGTCTCCAATATCCCCCTCTGAGAACTCCACGCTTCTCTCTTCCCTTTGTAAACCTGTGTTTCCTTTGTATGCTGCTTCCTTTGTATCCCTATTTAGAATGCACATATAAGAGATAGCCTGGGATTTGTGCCTTGCTGCCTCTAATTTACCAGAATTAGTGAGATCATCGACTGCTCCATCCATGCTGCTGCAAATAGTATGAGATCATTTTGTTCTGTGGATGAGTGGTAGTCGAGGGAATGTAGGTAGCAGAACAGCTTTCTGCATTCACCCCGCGCTCGACATGTCGTTCCTTTGTATGTCTTGGCTGTGGTAAAGGGTACCACAACGACCGCTGGGATGCAAGTGCTTCCTTCCAATGATGCTGGTCTCTGGTTATACGACCTGCAGCGTGTGTGCCGAATCTCGGGGTCCCTCCAGTGTTTAGTTTGGTAAGGAACTTGCCTACTGACCTTCATACCGGCTGTTACCAATTTACGATCCCGGCAACAGCAATGGCAGGCTTCCCTTTTGGGCATGCCCTCTTGTGCACTTAACGCTTTTAGCGTTTGTGAGGACTGCAGCCAGGGAAACCCTCGCCTAGCTTCCTTTGCACTCTCTAATCATGACAGATCCTGAGCATCTTTTCATTTGAATGTGCTGTTTTCTAAAACGCGGGTGAGTACCACTGAGGTCTTGAAAGGTTTCTGCCTGAGAGTCGGCCCTGCTTTGAATTCACTTCAGATTACCTAGCCCAGGATATTTCTTGAGGGCAGGGCTGCGTTTGCAAAGCGGCAGGCCGCAGGCATTGTGAATGATAGGTGCCCTTCGGCACGGTTTGTAAGGTTGTTACGGCAGTGTGCCACAAGGCGGCAGCACTACTCCGTGTCCTCTCTGGTAACTTGGGGAAACAAAGCCTTAGCGGGGGTCCCGGTGTTGGACGGGACATGGGGAGTCGAACGTGGCTAAACACACACCCCAGGGCTTGTGTATCCTCGCCTCCTCCCCCTTAACCTGCACTGCTGCACCCCAGGCGTATCGCAAGACTTATAAGTGGGCTACTCGGTGGGTGCCGGGCTTCGCAGGTGGGGCGACTCTAACGAAGTGGGCTGGAGGTGGGAACCTGCCTAGCAGGAGCTGTGGAGAGCCGGTTTCCTCACAGCTCTTCCCTCTCAGCTGCTCCACCGTCACTTGGGTACACCAGGCTTTGCTTACCCGTAGGAGGGCCACGTTGGACCCGGAGACTGTGGTACCACGCAGGGGAGAATGGGCACTAGAGGTCCGAGGGGTCGCTGGTCAGGTGGCACGTCCTCCTCCCTTGCTCCCTCAGCAGCAGCATACTCCAGCCTTGGGACCCAGGCCCGCCAAGGCTCCAGGGGTGTGACTCCAGCCGATGACGTCGCAGAGGCCTGAGGTAACAGAGGAAAGGCATTTCTTAACCCCTTCCTTGCCTTGTCTTTGAATACTCCTTTTCCCTTTCAGCATAGTTAATAAACAACGTTGCGTCTGTTTGAGTTCTACAGCCCCTTGATGCAATTATAATCGGAGCTGTCCCTGGAGCGTTTCGGGTTCTTTGCCCTGTCAGTTTATTGAGGAAAGTTTTGTGGCGCTCCCTATGCTTTCGGTTGGGTCGCCCTTGATGAGCACTTTTTGATACGTTAAGCGTGTGTCTGAGAATCCCAGCTTCCTACTTCCCCCTTCCCGGGTTTCCAATATCCCCCTCTGAGAACTCCACGCTTCTCTCTTCCCTTTGTAAACCTGTGTTTCCTTTGTATGCTGCTTCCTTTGTATCCCTATTTAGACTGCACATATAAGAGATAGCCTGGGATTTGTGCCTTGCTGCCTCTAATTTACCAGAATTAGTGAGATCATCGACTGCTCCATCTATGCTGCTGCAAATAGTATGAGATCATTTTGTTCTGTGGATGAGTGGTAGTCGAGGGAATGTAGGTAGCAGAACAGCTTTCTGCATTCACCCCGCGCTCGACATGTCGTTCCTTTGTATGTCTTGGCTGTGGTAAAGGGTACCACAACGACCGCTGGGGTGCAAGTGCTTCCTTCCAATGATGCTGGTCTCTGGTTATACGACCTGCAGCGTGTGTGCCGAATCTCGGGGTCCCTCCAGTGTTTAGTTTGGTAAGGAACTTGCCTACTGACCTTCATACCGGCTGTTACCAATTTTCGATCCCGGCAACAGCAATGGTAGGCTTCCTTTTTGGGCATGCCCTCTTGAGCACTTAACGCTTTTAGCGTTTGTGAGGACTGCAGCCAGGGAAACCCTCGCCTAGCTTCCTTTGCACTCTCTAATCATGACAGATCCTGAGCATCTTTTCATTTGAATGTGCTGTTTTCTAAAACGCCGGTGAGCACCACTGAAGTCTTGAAAGGTTGCTGCCTGAGAGTCGGCCCTGCTTTGAATTCACTTCAGATTACCTAGCCCAGGATAATTCTTGAGGGCAGGGCTGCGTTTGCAAAGAGGCAGGCCGCAGGCATTGTGAATGATAGGTGCCCTTCGGCACGGTTTGTAAGGTTGTTACGGCAGTGTGCCACAAGGCGGCAGCACTACTCCGTGTCCTCTCTGGTAACTTGGGGAAACAAAGCCTTAGCGGGGGTCCCGGTGTTGGACGGGACATGGGGAGTCGAACGTGGCTAAACACACACCCCAGGGCTTGTGTATCCTCGCCTCCTGCCCCTTAACCTGCACTGCCCCACCCCAGGCGTATCGCAAGACTTGTAAGTGGGCTACTCGGTGGGTGCCGTGCTTCGCAGGTGGGGCGACTCTAACGAAGTGGGCTGGAGGTGGGAACCTGCCTAGCAGGAGCCGTGGAGAGCCGGTTTCCTCACAGCTCTTCCCTCTCAGCTGCTCCACCGTCACTTGGGTACACCAGGCTTTGCTTACCCGTAGGAGGGCCACGTTGGACCGGGAGACTGTGGTACCACGCAGGGGAGAATGGGCACTAGAGGTCCGAGGGGTCGCTGGTCAGGTGGCACGTCCTCCTCCCTTGCTCCCTCAGCAGCAGCATACTCCAGCCTTGGGACCCAGGCCCGCCAAGGCTCCAGGGGTGTGACTCCAGCCGATGACGTCGCAGAGGCCTGAGGTAACAGAGGAAAGGCATTTTTTAACCCCTTCCTTGCCTTGTCTTTGAATACTCCTTTTCCCTTTCAGCATAGTTAATAAACAACGTTGCGTCTGTTTGAGTTCTACAGCCCCTTGATGCAATTATAATCGGAGCTGTCCCTGGAGCGTTTCGGGTTCTTTGCCCTGTCAGTTTATTGAGGAAAGTTTTGTAGCGCTCCCTATGCTTTCGGTTGGGTCGCCCTTGATGAGCACTTTTTGATACGTTAAGCGTGTGTCTGAGAATCCCAGCTTCCTACTTCCCCCTTCCCGGGTCTCCAATATCCCCCTCTGAGAACTCCACGCTTCTCTCTTCCCTTTGTAAACCTGTGTTTCCTTTGTATGCTGCTTCCTTTGTATCCCTATTTAGACTGCACATATAAGAGATAGCCTGGGATTTGTGCCTTGCTGCCTCTAATTTACCAGAATTAGTGAGATCATCGACTGCTCCATCCATGCTGCTGCAAATAGTATGAGATCATTTTGTTCTGTGGATGAGTGGTAGTCGAGGGAATGTAGGTAGCAGAACAGCTTTCTGCATTCACCCCGCGCTCGACATGTCGTTCCTTTGTATGTCTTGGCTGTGGTAAAGGGTACCACAACGACCGCTAGGGTGCAAGTGCTTCCTTCCAATGATGCTGGTCTCTGGTTATACGACCTGCAGCGTGTGTGCCGAATCTCGGGGTCCCTCCAGTGTTTAGTTTGGTAAGGAACTTGCCTACTGACCTTCATACCGGCTGTTACCAATTTACGATCCCGGCAACAGCAATGGTAGGCTTCCCTTTTGGGCATGCCCTCTTGAGCACTTAACGCTTTTAGCGTTTGTGAGGACTGCAGCCAGGGAAACCCTCGCCTAGCTTCCTTTGCACTCTCTAATCATGACAGATCCTGAGCATCTTTTCATTTGAATGTGCTGTTTTCTAAAACGCGGGTGAGCACCACTGAGGTCTTGAAAGGTTTCTGCCTGAGAGTCGGCCCTGCTTTGAATTCACTTCAGATTACCTAGCCCAGGATAATTCTTGAGGGCAGGGCTGCGTTTGCAAAGCGGCAGGCCGCAGGCATTGTGAATGATAGGTGCCCTTCGGCACGGTTTGTAAGGTTGTTACGGCAGTGTGCCACAAGGCGGCAGCACTACTCCGTGTCCTCTCTGGTAACTTGGGGAAACAAAGCCTTAGCGGGGGTCCCGGTGTTGGACGGGACATGGGGAGTCGAACGTGGCTAAACACACACCCCAGGGCTTGTGTATCCTCGCCTCCTGCCCCTTAACCTGCACTGCCGCACCCCAGGCGTATCGCAAGACTTGTAAGTGGGCTACTCGGTGGGTGCCGTGCTTCGCAGGTGGGGCGACTCTAACGAAGTGGGCTGGAGGTGGGAACCTGCCTAGCAGGAGCCGTGGAGAGCCGATTTCCTCACAGCTCTTCCCTCTCAGCTGCTCCACCGTCACTTGGGTACACCAGGCTTTGCTTACCCGTAGGAGGGCCACGTTGGACCGGGAGACTGTGGTACCACGCAGGGGAGAATGGGCACTAGAGGTCCGAGGGGTCGCTGGTCAGGTGGCACGTCCTCCTCCCTTGCTCCCTCAGCAGCAGCATACTCCAGCCTTGGGACCCAGGCCCGCCGAGGCTCCAGGGGTGTGACTCCAGCCGATGACGTCGCAGAGGCCTGAGGTAACAGAGGAAAGGCATTTCTTAACCCCTTCCTTGCCTTGTCTTTGAATACTCCTTTTCCCTTTCAGCATAGTTAATAAACAACCTTGCGTCTGTTTGAGTTCTACAGCGCCTTGATGCAATTATAATCGGAGCTGTCCCTGGAGCGTTTCGGGTTCTTTGCCATGTCAGTTTATTGAGGAAAGTTTTGTGGCGCTCCCTATGCTTTCGGTTGGGTCGCCCTTGATGAGCACTTTTTGATACGTTAAGCGTGTGTCTGAGAATCCCAGCTTCCTACTTCCCCCTTCCCGGGTCTCCAATATCCCCCTCTGAGAACTCCACGCTTCTCTCTTCCCTTTGTAAACCTGTGTTTCCTTTGTATGCTGCTTCCTTTGTATCCCTATTTAGACTGCACATATAAGAGATAGCCTGGGATTTGTGCCTTGCTGCCTCTAATTTACCAGAATTAGTGAGATCATCGACTGCTCCATCTATGCTGCTGCAAATAGTATGAGATCATTTTGTTCTGTGGATGAGTGGTAGTCGAGGGAATGTAGGTAGCAGAACAGCTTTCTGCATTCACCCCGCGCTCGACATGTCGTTCCTTTGTATGTCTTGGCTGTGGTAAAGGGTACCACAACGACCGCTGGGGTGCAAGTGCTTCCTTCCAATGATGCTGGTCTCTGGTTATACGACCTGCAGCGTGTGTGCCGAATCTCGGGGTCCCTCCAGTGTTTAGTTTGGTAAGGAACTTGCCTACTGACCTTCATACCGGCTGTTACCAATTTACGATCCCGGCAACAGCAATGGCAGGCTTCCCTTTTGGGCATGCCCTCTTGAGCACTTAACGCTTTTAGCGTTTGTGAGGACTGCAGCCAGGGAAACCCTCGCCTAGCTTCCTTTGCACTCTCTAATCATGACAGATCCTGAGCATCTTTTCATTTGAATGTGCTGTTTTCTAAAACGCGGGTGAGTACCACTGAGGTCTTGAAAGGTTTCTGCCTGAGAGTCGGCCCTGCTTTGAATTCACTTCAGATTACCTAGCCCAGGATATTTCTTGAGGGCAGGGCTGCGTTTGCAAAGCGGCAGGCCGCAGGCATTGTGAATGATAGGTGCCCTTCGGCACGGTTTGTAAGGTTGTTACGGCAGTGTGCCACAAGGCGGCAGCACTACTCCGTGTCCTCTCTGGTAACTTGGGGAAACAAAGCCTTAGCGGGGGTCCCGGTGTTGGACGGGACATGGGGAGTCGAACGTGGCTAAACACACACCCCAGGGCTTGTGTATCCTCGCCTCCTCCCCCTTAACCTGCACTGCCGCACCCCAGGCGTATCGCAAGACTTGTAAGTGGGCTACTCGGTGGGTGCCGTGCTTCGCAGGTGGGGCGACTCTAACGAAGTGGGCTGGAGGTGGGAACCTGCCTAGCAGGAGCCGTGGAGAGCCGGTTTCCTCACAGCTCTTCCCTCTCAGCTGCTCCACCGTCACTTGGGTACACCAGGCTTTGCTTACCCGTAGGAGGGCCACGTTGGACCGGGAGACTGTGGTACCACGCAGGGGAGAATGGGCACTAGAGGTCCGAGGGGTCGCTGGTCAGGTGGCACGTCCTCCTCCCTTGCTCCCTCAGCAGCAGCATACTCCAGCCTTGGGACCCAGGCCCGCCAAGGCTCCAGGGGTGTGACTCCAGCCGATGACGTCGCAGAGGCCTGAGGTAACAGAGGAAAGGCATTTCTTAACCCCTTCCTTGCCTTGTCTTTGAATACTCCTTTTCCCTTTCAGCATAGTTAATAAACAACGTTGCGTCTGTTTGAGTTCTACAGCCCCTTGATGCAATTATAATCGGAGCTGTCCCTGGAGCGTTTCGGGTTCTTTGCCCTGTCAGTTTATTGAGGAAAGTTTTGTAGCGCTCCCTATGCTTTCGGTTCGGTCGCCCTTGATGAGCACTTTTTGATACGTTAAGCGTGTGTCTGAGAATCCCAGCTTCCTACTTCCCCCTTCCCGGGTCTCCAATATCCCCCTCTGAGAACTCCACGCTTCTCTCTTCCCTTTGTAAACCTGTGTTTCCTTTGTATGCTGCTTCCTTTGTATCCCTATTTAGACTGCACATATAAGAGATAGCCTGGGATTTGTGCCTTGCTGCCTCTAATTTACCAGAATTAGTGAGATCATCGACTGCTCCATCCATGCTGCTGCAAATAGTATGAGATCATTTTGTTCTGTGGATGAGTGGTAGTCGAGGGAATGTAGGTAGCAGAACAGCTTTCTGCATTCACCCCGCGCTCGACATGTCGTTCCTTTGTATGTCTTGGCTGTGGTAAAGGGTACCACAACGACCGCTGGGGTGCAAGTGCTTCCTTCCAATGATGCTGGTCTCTGGTTATACGACCTGCAGCGTGTGTGCCGAATCTCGGGGTCCCTCCAGTGTTTAGTTTGGTAAGGAACTTGCCTACTGACCTTCATACCGGCTGTTACCAATTTACGATCCCGGCAACAGCAATGGTAGGCTTCCCTTTTGGGCATGCCCTCTTGAGCACTTAACGCTTTTAGCGTTTGTGAGGACTGCAGCCAGGGAAACCCTCGCCTAGCTTCCTTTGCACTCTCTAATCATGACAGATCCTGAGCATCTTTTCATTTGAATGTGCTGTTTTCTAAAACGCGGGTGAGCACCACTGAGGTCTTGAAAGGTTTCTGCCTGAGAGTCGGCCCTGCTTTGAATTCACTTCAGATTACCTAGCCCAGGATATTTCTTGAGGGCAGGGCTGCGTTTGCAAAGCGGCAGGCCGCAGGCATTGTGAATGATAGGTGCCCTTCGGCACGGTTTGTAAGGTTGTTACGGCAGTGTGCCACAAGGCGGCAGCACTACTCCGTGTCCTCTCTGGTAACTTGGGGAAACAAAGCCTTAGCGGGGGTCCCGGTGTTGGACGGGACATGGGGAGTCGAACGTGGCTAAACACACACCCCAGGGCTTGTGTATCCTCGCCTCCTGCCCCTTAACCTGCACTGCCGCACCCCAGGCGTATCGCAAGACTTGTAAGTGGGCTACTCGGTGGGTGCCGTGCTTCGCAGGTGGGGCGACTCTAACGAAGTGGGCTGGAGGTGGGAACCTGCCTAGCAGGAGCCGTGGAGAGCCGGTTTCCTCACAGCTCTTCCCTCTCAGCTGCTCCACCGTCACTTGGGTACACCAGGCTTTGCTTACCCGTAGGAGGGCCACGTTGGACCGGGAGACTGTGGTACCACGCAGGGGAGAATGGGCACTAGAGGTCCGAGGGGTCGCTGGTCAGGTGGCACGTCCTCCTCCCTTGCTCCCTCAGCAGCAGCATACTCCAGCCTTGGGACCCAGGCCCGCCGAGGCTCCAGGGGTGTGACTCCAGCCGATGACGTCGCAGAGGCCTGAGGTAACAGAGGAAAGGCATTTCTTAACCCCTTCCTTGCCTTGTCTTTGAATACTCCTTTTCCCTTTCAGCATAGTTAATAAACAACGTTGCGTCTGTTTGAGTTCTACAGCCCCTTGATGCAATTATAATCGGAGCTGTCCCTGGAGCGTTTCGGGTTCTTTGCCCTGTCAGTTTATTGAGGAAAGTTTTGTAGCGCTCCCTATGCTTTCGGTTGGGTCGCCCTTGATGAGCACTTTTTGATACGTTAAGCGTGTGTCTGAGAATCCCAGCTTCCTACTTCCCCCTTCCCGGGTCTCCAATATCCCCCTCTGAGAACTCCACGCTTCTCTCTTCCCTTTGTAAACCTGTGTTTCCTTTGTATGCTGCTTCCTTTGTATCCCTATTTAGACTGCACATATAAGAGATAGCCTGGGATTTGTGCCTTGCTGCCTCTAATTTACCAGAATTAGTGAGATCATCGACTGCTCCATCCATGCTGCTGCAAATAGTATGAGATCATTTTGTTCTGTGGATGAGTGGTAGTCGAGGGAATGTAGGTAGCAGAACAGCTTTCTGCATTCACCCCGCGCTCGACATGTCGTTCCTTTGTATGTCTTGGCTGTGGTAAAGGGTACCACAACGACCGCTGGGGTGCAAGTGCTTCCTTCCAATGATGCTAGTCTCTGGTTATACGACCTGCAGCGTGTGTGCCGAATCTCGGGGTCCCTCCAGTGTTTAGTTTGGTAAGGAACTTGCCTACTGACCTTCATACCGGCTGTTACCAATTTACGATCCCGGCAACAGCAATGGTAGGCTTCCCTTTTGGGCATGCCCTCTTGAGCACTTAACGCTTTTAGCGTTTGTGAGGACTGCAGCCAGGGAAACCCTCGCCTAGCTTCCTTTGCACTCTCTAATCATGACAGATCCTGAGCATCTTTTCATTTGAATGTGCTGTTTTCTAAAACGCGGGTGAGCACCACTGAGGTCTTGAAAGGTTTCTGCCTGAGAGTCGGCCCTGCTTTGAATTCACTTCAGATTACCTAGCCCAGGATATTTCTTGAGGGCAGGGCTGCGTTGGCAAAGCGGCAGGCCGCAGGCATTGTGAATGATAGGTGCCCTTCGGCACGGTTTGTAAGGTTGTTACGGCAGTGTGCCACAAGGCGGCAGCACTACTCCGTGTCCTCTCTGGTAACTTGGGGAAACAAAGCCTTAGCGGGGGTCCCGGTGTTGGACGGGACATGGGGAGTCGAACGTGGCTAAACACACACCCCAGGGCTTGTGTATCCTCGCCTCCTGCCCCTTAACCTGCAGTGCCGCACCCCAGGCGTATCGCAAGACTTGTAAGTTGGCTACTCGTTGGGTGCCGTGCTTCGCAGGTGGGGCGAATCTAACGAAGTGGGCTGGAGGTGGGGACCTGCCTAGCAGGAGCCGTGGAGAGCCGGTTTCCTCACAGCTCTTCCCTCTCAGCTGCTCCACCGTCACTTGGGTACACCAGGCTTTGCTTACCCGTAGGAGGGCCACGTTGGACCGGGAGACTGTGGTACCACGCAGGGGAGAATGGGCACTAGAGGTCCGAGGGGTCGCTGGTCAGGTGGCACGTCCTCCTCCCTTGCTCCCTCAGCAGCAGCATACTCCAGCCTTGGGACCCAGGCCCGCCGAGGCTCCAGGGGTGTGACTCCAGCCGATGACGTCGCAGAGGCCTGAGGTAACAGAGGAAAGGCATTTCTTAACCCCTTCCTTGCCTTGTCTTTGAATACTCCTTTTCCCTTTCAGCATAGTTAATAAACAACGTTGCGTCTGTTTGAGTTCTACAGCCCCTTGATGCAATTATAATCGGAGCTGTCCCTGGAGCGTTTCGGGTTCTTTGCCCTGTCAGTTTATTGAGGAAAGTTTTGTAGCGCTCCCTATGCTTTCGGTTGGGTCGCCCTTGATGAGCACTTTTTGATACGTTAAGCGTGTGTCTGAGAATCCCAGCTTCCTACTTCCCCCTTCCCGGGTCTCCAATATCCCCCTCTGAGAACTCCACGCTTCTCTCTTCCCTTTGTAAACCTGTGTTTCCTTTGTATGCTGCTTCCTTTGTATCCCTATTTAGACTGCACATATAAGAGATAGCCTGGGATTTGTGCCTTGCTGCCTCTAATTTACCAGAATTAGTGAGATCATCGACTGCTCCATCCATGCTGCTGCAAATAGTATGAGATCATTTTGTTCTGTGGATGAGTGGTAGTCGAGGGAATGTAGGTAGCAGAACAGCTTTCTGCATTCACCCCGCGCTCGACATGTCGTTCCTTTGTATGTCTTGGCTGTGGTAAAGGGTACCACAACGACCGCTGGGGTGCAAGTGCTTCCTTCCAATGATGCTAGTCTCTGGTTATACGACCTGCAGCGTGTGTGCCGAATCTCGGGGTCCCTCCAGTGTTTATTTTGGTAAGGAACTTGCCTACTGACCTTCATACCGTCTGTTACCAATTTACGATCCCGGCAACAGCAATGGTAGGCTTCCCTTTTGGGCATGCCCTCTTGAGCACTTAACGCTTTTAGCGTTTGTGAGGACTGCAGCCAGGGAAACCCTCGCCTAGCTTCCTTTGCACTCTCTAATCATGACAGATCCTGAGCATCTTTTCATTTGAATGTGCTGTTTTCTAAAACGCGGGTGAGCACCACTGAGGTCTTGAAAGGTTTCTGCCTGAGAGTCGGCCCTGCTTTGAATTCACTTCAGATTACCTAGCCCAGGATATTTCTTGAGGGCAGGGCTGCGTTTGCAAAGCGGCAGGCCGCAGGCATTGTGAATGATAGGTGCCCTTCGGCACGGTTTGTAAGGTTGTTACGGCAGTGTGCCACAAGGCGGCAGCACTACTCCGTGTCCTCTCTGGTAACTTGGGGAAACAAAGCCTTAGCGGGGGTCCCGGTGTTGGACCGGACATGGGGAGTCGAACGTGGCTAAACACACACCCCAGGGCTTGTGTATCCTCGCCTCCTGCCCCTTAACCTGCACTGCCGCACCCCAGGCGTATCGCAAGACTTGTAAGTGGGCTACTCGGTGGGTGCCGTGCTTCGCAGGTGGGGCGACTCTAACGAAGTGGGCTGGAGGTGGGAACCTGCCTAGCAGGAGCCGTGGAGACCCGGTTTCCTCACAGCTCTTCCCTCTCAGCTGCTCCACCGTCACTTGGGTACACCAGGCTTTGCTTACCCGTAGGAGGGCCACGTTGGACCGGGAGACTGTGGTACCACGCAAGGGAGAATGGGCACTAGAGGTCCGAGGGGTCGCTGGTCAGGTGGCACGTCCTCCTCCCTTGCTCCCTCAGCAGCAGCATACTCCAGCCTTGGGACCCAGGCCCGCCGAGGCTCCAGGGGTGTGACTCCAGCCGATGACGTCGCAGAGGCCTGAGGTAACAGAGGAAAGGCATTTCTTAACCCCTTCCTTGCCTTGTCTTTGAATACTCCTTTTCCCTTTCAGCATAGTTAATAAACAACCTTGCGTCTGTTTGAGTTCTACAGCGCCTTGATGCAATTATAATCGGAGCTGTCCCTGGAGCGTTTCGGGTTCTTTGCCCTGTCAGTTTATTGAGGAAAGTTTTGTGGCGCTCCCTATGCTTTCGGTTGGGTCGCCCTTGATGAGCACTTTTTGATACGTTAAGCGTGTGTCTGAGAATCCCAGCTTCCTACTTCCCCCTTCCCGGGTCTCCAATATCCCCCTCTGAGAACTCCACGCTTCTCTCTTCCCTTTGTAAACCTGTGTTTCCTTTGTATGCTGCTTCCTTTGTATCCCTATTTAGACTGCACATATAAGAGATAGCCTGGGATTTGTGCCTTGCTGCCTCTAATTTACCAGAATTAGTGAGATCATCGACTGCTCCATCTATGCTGCTGCAAATAGTATGAGATCATTTTGTTCTGTGGATGAGTGGTAGTCGAGGGAATGTAGGTAGCAGAACAGCTTTCTGCATTCACCCCGCGCTCGACATGTCGTTCCTTTGTATGTCTTGGCTGTGGTAAAGGGTACCACAACGACCGCTGGGGTGCAAGTGCTTCCTTCCAATGATGCTGGTCTCTGGTTATACGACCTGCAGCGTGTGTGCCGAATCTCGGGGTCCCTCCAGTGTTTAGTTTGGTAAGGAACTTGCCTACTGACCTTCATACCGGCTGTTACCAATTTACGATCCCGGCAACAGCAATGGTAGGCTTCCCTTTTGGGCATGCCCTCTTGAGCACTTAACGCTTTTAGCGTTTGTGAGGACTGCAGCCAGGGAAACCCTCGCCTAGCTTCCTTTGCACTCTCTAATCATGACAGATCCTGAGCATCTTTTCATTTGAATGCGCTGTTTTCTAAAACGCGGGTGAGTACCACTGAGGTCTTGAAAGGTTTCTGCCTGAGAGTCGGCCCTGCTTTGAATTCACTTCAGATTACCTAGCCCAGGATATTTCTTGAGGGCAGGGCTGCGTTTGCAAAGCGGCAGGCCGCAGGCATTGTGAATGATAGGTGCCCTTCGGCACGGTTTGTAAGGTTGTTACGGCAGTGTGCCACAAGGCGGCAGCACTACTCCGTGTCCTCTCTGGTAACTTGGGGAAACAAAGCCTTAGCGGGGGTCCCGGTGTTGGACGGGACATGGGGAGTCGAACGTGGCTAAACACACACCCCAGGGCTTGTGTATCCTCGCCTCCTGCCCCTTAACCTGCACTGCCGCACCCCAGGCGTATCGCAAGACTTGTAAGTGGGCTACTCGGTGGGCGCCGTGCTTCGCAGGTGGGGCGACTCTAACGAAGTGGGCTGGAGGTGGGGACCTGCCTAGCAGGAGCCGTGGAGAGCCGGTTTCCTCACAGCTCTTCCCTCTCAGCTGCTCCACCGTCACTTGGGTACACCAGGCTTTGCTTACCCGTAGGAGGGCCACGTTGGACCGGGAGACTGTGGTACCACGCAGGGGAGAATGGGCACTAGAGGTCCGAGGGGTCGCTGGTCAGGTGGCACGTCCTCCTCCCTTGCTCCCTCAGCAGCAGCATACTCCAGCCTTGGGACTTAGGCCCGCCAAGGCTCCAGGGGTGTGACTCCAGCCGATGACGTCGCAGAGGCCTGAGGTAACAGAGGAAAGGCATTTCTTAACCCCTTCCTTGCCTTGTCTTTGAATACTCCTTTTCCCTTTCAGCATAGTTAATAAACAACGTTGCGTCTGTTTGAGTTCTACAGCCCCTTGATGCAATTATAATCGGAGCTGTCCCTGGAGCGTTTCGGGTTCTTTGCCCTGTCAGTTTATTGAGGAAAGTTTTGTAGCGCTCCCTATGCTTTCGGTTGGGTCGCCCTTGATGAGCACTTTTTGATACGTTAAGCGTGTGTCTGAGAATCCCAGCTTCCTACTTCCCCCTTCCCGGGTCTCCAATATCCCCCTCTGAGAACTCCACGCTTCTCTCTTCCCTTTGTAAACCTGTGTTTCCTTTGTATGCTGCTTCCTTTGTATCCCTATTTAGACTGCACATATAAGAGATAGCCTGGGATTTGTGCCTTGCTGCCTCTAATTTACCAGAATTAGTGAGATCATCGACTGCTCCATCCATGCTGCTGCAAATAGTATGAGATCATTTTGTTCTGTGGATGAGTGGTAGTCGAGGGAATGTAGGTAGCAGAACAGCTTTCTGCATTCACCCCGCGCTCGACATGTCGTTCCTTTGTATGTCTTGGCTGTGGTAAAGGGTACCACAACGACCGCTGGGGTGCAAGTGCTTCCTTCCAATGATGCTAGTCTCTGGTTATACGACCTGCAGCGTGTGTGCCGAATCTCGGGGTCCCTCCAGTGTTTAGTTTGGTAAGGAACTTGCCTACTGACCTTCATACCGGCTGTTACCAATTTACGATCCCGGCAACAGCAATGGTAGGCTTCCCTTTTGGGCATGCCCTCTTGAGCACTTAACGCTTTTAGCGTTTGTGAGGACTGCAGCCAGGGAAACCCTCGCCTAGCTTCCTTTGCACTCTCTAATCATGACAGATCCTGAGCATCTTTTCATTTGAATGTGCTGTTTTCTAAAACGCCGGTGAGCACCACTGAAGTCTTGAAAGGTTTCTGCCTGAGAGTCGGCCGTGCTTTGAATTCACTTCAGATTACCTAGCCCAGGATATTTCTTGAGGGCAGGGCTGCGTTTGCAAAGAGGCAGGCCGCAGGCATTGTGAATGATAGGTGCCCTTCGGCACGGTTTGTAAGGTTGTTACGGCAGTGTGCCACAAGGCGGCAGCACTACTCCGTGTCCTCTCTGGTAACTTGGGGAAACAAAGCCTTAGCGGGGGTCCCGGTGTTGGACGGGACATGGGGAGTCGAACGTGGCTAAACACACACCCCAGGGCTTGTGTATCCTCGCCTCCTGCCCCTTAACCTGCACTGCCGCACCCCAGGCGTATCGCAAGACTTGTAAGTGGGCTACTCGGTGGGTGCCGTGCTTCGCAGGTGGGGCGACTCTAACGAAGTGGGCTGGAGGTGGGAACCTGCCTAGCAGGAGCCGTGGAGAGCCGGTTTCCTCACAGCTCTTCCCTCTCAGCTGCTCCACCGTCACTTGGGTACACCAGGCTTTGCTTACCCGTAGGAGGGCCACGTTGGACCGGGAGACTGTGGTACCACGCAGGGGAGAATGGGCACTAGAGGTCCGAGGGGTCGCTGGTCAGGTGGCACGTCCTCCTCCCTTGCTCCCTCAGCAGCAGCATACTCCAGCCTTGGGACCCAGGCCCGCCGAGGCTCCAGGGGTGTGACTCCAGCCGATGACGTCGCAGAGGCCTGAGGTAACAGAGGAAAGGCATTTCTTAACCCCTTCCTTGCCTTGTCTTTGAATACTCCTTTTCCCTTTCAGCATAGTTAATAAACAACGTTGCGTCTGTTTGAGTTCTACAGCCCCTTGATGCAATTATAATCGGAGCTGTCCCTGGAGCGTTTCGGGTTCTTTGCCCTGTCAGTTTATTGAGGAAAGTTTTGTGGCGCTCCCTATGCTTTCGGTTGGGTCGCCCTTGATGAGCACTTTTTGATACGTTAAGCGTGTGTCTGAGAATCCCAGCTTCCTACTTCCCCCTTCCCGGGTCTCCAATATCCCCCTCTGAGAACTCCACGCTTCTCTCTTCCCTTTGTAAACCTGTGTTTCCTTTGTATGCTGCTTCCTTTGTATCCCTATTTAGACTGCACATATAAGAGATAGCCTGGGATTTGTGCCTTGCTGCCTCTAATTTACCAGAATTAGTGAGATCATCGACTGCTCCATCTATGCTGCTGCAAATAGTATGAGATCATTTTGTTCTGTGGATGAGTGGTAGTCGAGGGAATGTAGGTAGCAGAACAGCTTTCTGCATTCACCCCGCGCTCGACATGTCGTTCCTTTGTATGTCTTGGCTGTGGTAAAGGGTACCACAACGACCGCTGGGGTGCAAGTGCTTCCTTCCAATGATGCTGGTCTCTGGTTATACGACCTGCAGCGTGTGTGCCGAATCTCGGGGTCCCTCCAGTGTTTAGTTTGGTAAGGAACTTGCCTACTGACCTTCATACCGGCTGTTACCAATTTACGATCCCGGCAACAGCAATGGTAGGCTTCCCTTTTGGGCATGCCCTCTTGAGCACTTAACGCTTTTAGCGTTTGTGAGGACTGCAGCCAGGGAAACCCTCGCCTAGCTTCCTTTGCACTCTCTAATCATGACAGATCCTGAGCATCTTTTCATTTGAATGCGCTGTTTTCTACCACTGAGGTCTTGAAAGGTTTCTGCCTGAGAGTCGGCCCTGCTTTGAATTCACTTCAGATTACCTAGCCCAGGATATTTCTTGAGGGCAGGGCTGCGTTTGCAAAGCGGCAGGCCGCAGGCATTGTGAATGATAGGTGCCCTTCGGCACGGTTTGTAAGGTTGTTACGGCAGTGTGCCACAAGGCGGCAGCACTACTCCGTGTCCTCTCTGGTAACTTGGGGAAACAAAGCCTTAGCGGGGGTCCCGGTGTTGGACGGGACATGGGGAGTCGAACGTGGCTAAACACACACCCCAGGGCTTGTGTATCCTCGCCTCCTGCCCCTTAACCTGCACTGCCCCACCCCAGGCGTATCGCAAGACTTGTAAGTGGGCTACTCGGTGGGTGCCGTGCTTCGCAGGTGGGGCGACTCTAACGAAGTGGGCTGGAGGTGGGGACCTGCCTAGCAGGAGCCGTGGAGAGCCGGTTTCCTCACAGCTCTTCCCTCTCAGCTGCTCCACCGTCACTTGGGTACACCAGGCTTTGCTTACCCGTAGGAGGGCCACGTTGGACCGGGAGACTGTGGTACCACGCAGGGGAGAATGGGCACTAGAGGTCCGAGGGGTCGCTGGTCAGGTGGCACGTCCTCCTCCCTTGCTCCCTCAGCAGCAGCATACTCCAGCCTTGGGACTTAGGCCCGCCAAGGCTCCAGGGGTGTGACTCCAGCCGATGACGTCGCAGAGGCCTGAGGTAACAGAGGAAAGGCATTTCTTAACCCCTTCCTTGCCTTGTCTTTGAATACTCCTTTTCCCTTTCAGCATAGTTAATAAACAACGTTGCGTCTGTTTGAGTTCTACAGCCCCTTGATGCAATTATAATCGGAGCTGTCCCTGGAGCGTTTCGGGTTCTTTGCCCTGTCAGTTTATTGAGGAAAGTTTTGTAGCGCTCCCTATGCTTTCGGTTGGGTCGCCCTTGATGAGCACTTTTTGATACGTTAAGCGTGTGTCTGAGAATCCCAGCTTCCTACTTCCCCCTTCCCGGGTCTCCAATATCCCCCTCTGAGAACTCCACGCTTCTCTCTTCCCTTTGTAAACCTGTGTTTCCTTTGTATGCTGCTTCCTTTGTATCCCTATTTAGACTGCACATATAAGAGATAGCCTGGGATTTGTGCCTTGCTGCCTCTAATTTACCAGAATTAGTGAGATCATCGACTGCTCCATCCATGCTGCTGCAAATAGTATGAGATCATTTTGTTCTGTGGATGAGTGGTAGTCGAGGGAATGTAGGTAGCAGAACAGCTTTCTGCATTCACCCCGCGCTCGACATGTCGTTCCTTTGTATGTCTTGGCTGTGGTAAAGGGTACCACAACGACCGCTGGGGTGCAAGTGCTTCCTTCCAATGATGCTAGTCTCTGGTTATATGACCTGCAGCGTGTGTGCCGAATCTCGGGGTCCCTCCAGTGTTTAGTTTGGTAAGGAACTTGCCTACTGACCTTCATACCGGCTGTTACCAATTTACGATCCCGGCAACAGCAATGGTAGGCTTCCCTTTTGGGCATGCCCTCTTGAGCACTTAACGCTTTTAGCGTTTGTGAGGACTGCAGCCAGGGAAACCCTCGCCTAGCTTCCTTTGCACTCTCTAATCATGACAGATCCTGAGCATCTTTTCATTTGAATGTGCTGTTTTCTAAAACGCCGGTGAGCACCACTGAAGTCTTGAAAGGTTTCTGCCTGAGAGTCGGCCGTGCTTTGAATTCACTTCAGATTACCTAGCCCAGGATAATTCTTGAGGGCAGGGCTGCGTTTGCAAAGAGGCAGGCCGCAGGCATTGTGAATGATAGGTGCCCTTCGGCACGGTTTGTAAGGTTGTTACGGCAGTGTGCCACAAGGCGGCAGCACTACTCCGTGTCCTCTCTGGTAACTTGGGGAAACAAAGCCTTAGCGGGGGTCCCGGTGTTGGACGGGACATGGGGAGTCGAACGTGGCTAAACACACACCCCAGGGCTTGTGTATCCTCGCCTCCTGCCCCTTAACCTGCACTGCCGCACCCCAGGCGTATCGCAAGACTTGTAAGTGGGCTACTCGGTGGGTGCCGTGCTTCGCAGGTGGGGCGACTCTAACGAAGTGGGCTGGAGGTGGGAACCTGCCTAGCAGGAGCCGTGGAGAGCCGGTTTCCTCACAGCTCTTCCCTCTCAGCTGCTCCACCGTCACTTGGGTACACCAGGCTTTGCTTACCCGTAGGAGGGCCACGTTGGACCGGGAGACTGTGGTACCACGCAGGGGAGAATGGGCACTAGAGGTCCGAGGGGTCGCTGGTCAGGTGGCACGTCCTCCTCCCTTGCTCCCTCAGCAGCAGCATACTCCAGCCTTGGGACCCAGGCCCGCCGAGGCTCCAGGGGTGTGACTCCAGCCGATGACGTCGCAGAGGCCTGAGGTAACAGAGGAAAGGCATTTCTTAACCCCTTCCTTGCCTTGTCTTTGAATACTCCTTTTCCCTTTCAGCATAGTTAATAAACAACCTTGCGTCTGTTTGAGTTCTACAGCGCCTTGATGCAATTATAATCGGAGCTGTCCCTGGAGCGTTTCGGGTTCTTTGCCCTGTCAGTTTATTGAGGAAAGTTTTGTGGCGCTCCCTATGCTTTCGGTTGGGTCGCCCTTGATGAGCACTTTTTGATACGTTAAGCGTGTGTCTGAGAATCCCAGCTTCCTACTTCCCCCTTCCCGGGTCTCCAATATCCCCCTCTGAGAACTCCACGCTTCTCTCTTCCCTTTGTAAACCTGTGTTTCCTTTGTATGCTGCTTCCTTTGTATCCCTATTTAGACTGCACATATAAGAGATAGCCTGGGATTTGTGCCTTGCTGCCTCTAATTTACCAGAATTAGTGAGATCATCGACTGCTCCATCTATGCTGCTGCAAATAGTATGAGATCATTTTGTTCTGTGGATGAGTGGTAGTCGAGGGAATGTAGGTAGCAGAACAGCTTTCTGCATTCACCCCGCGCTCGACATGTCGTTCCTTTGTATGTCTTGGCTGTGGTAAAGGGTACCACAACGACCGCTGGGGTGCAAGTGCTTCCTTCCAATGATGCTGGTCTCTGGTTATACGACCTGCAGCGTGTGTGCCGAATCTCGGGGTCCCTCCAGTGTTTAGTTTGGTAAGGAACTTGCCTACTGACCTTCATACCGGCTGTTACCAATTTTCGATCCCGGCAACAGCAATGGTAGGCTTCCCTTTTGGGCATGCCCTCTTGAGCACTTAAAGCTTTTAGCGTTTGTGAGGACTGCAGCCAGGGAAACCCTCGCCTAGCTTCCTTTGCACTCTCTAATCATGACAGATCCTGAGCATCTTTTCATTTGAATGCGCTGTTTTCTAAAACGCGGGTGAGTACCACTGAGGTCTTGAAAGGTTTCTGCCTGAGAGTCGGCCCTGCTTTGAATTCACTTCAGATTACCTAGCCCAGGATATTTCTTGAGGGCAGGGCTGCGTTTGCAAAGCGGCAGGCCGCAGGCATTGTGAATGATAGGTGCCCTTCGGCACGGTTTGTAAGGTTGTTACGGCAGTGTGCCACAAGGCGGCAGCACTACTCCGTGTCCTCTCTGGTAACTTGGGGAAACAAAGCCTTAGCGGGGGTCCCGGTGTTGGACGGGACATGGGGAGTCGAACGTGGCTAAACACACACCCCAGGGCTTGTGTATCCTCGCCTCCTGCCCCTTAACCTGCACTGCCGCACCCCAGGCGTATCGCAAGACTTGTAAGTGGGCTACTCGGTGGGCGCCGTGCTTCGCAGGTGGGGCGACTCTAACGAAGTGGGCTGGAGGTGGGGACCTGCCTAGCAGGAGCCGTGGAGAGCCGGTTTCCTCACAGCTCTTCCCTCTCAGCTGCTCCACCGTCACTTGGGTACACCAGGCTTTGCTTACCCGTAGGAGGGCCACGTTGGACCGGGAGACTGTGGTACCACGCAGGGGAGAATGGGCACTAGAGGTCCGAGGGGTCGCTGGTCAGGTGGCACGTCCTCCTCCCTTGCTCCCTCAGCAGCAGCATACTCCAGCCTTGGGACTTAGGCCCGCCAAGGCTCCAGGGGTGTGACTCCAGCCGATGACGTCGCAGAGGCCTGAGGTAACAGAGGAAAGGCATTTCTTAACCCCTTCCTTGCCTTGTCTTTGAATACTCCTTTTCCCTTTCAGCATAGTTAATAAACAACGTTGCGTCTGTTTGAGTTCTACAGCCCCTTGATGCAATTATAATCGGAGCTGTCCCTGGAGCGTTTCGGGTTCTTTGCCCTGTCAGTTTATTGAGGAAAGTTTTGTGGCGCTCCCTATGCTTTCGGTTGGGTCGCCCTTGATGAGCACTTTTTGATACGTTAAGCGTGTGTCTGAGAATCCCAGCTTCCTACTTCCCCCTTCCCGGGTCTCCAATATCCCCCTCTGAGAACTCCACGCTTCTCTCTTCCCTTTGTAAACCTGTGTTTCCTTTGTATGCTGCTTCCTTTGTATCCCTATTTAGACTGCACATATAAGAGATAGCCTGGGATTTGTGCCTTGCTGCCTCTAATTTACCAGAATTAGTGAGATCATCGACTGCTCCATCCATGCTGCTGCAAATAGTATGAGATCATTTTGTTCTGTGGATGAGTGGTAGTCGAGGGAATGTAGGTAGCAGAACAGCTTTCTGCATTCACCCCGCGCTCGACATGTCGTTCCTTTGTATGTCTTGGCTGTGGTAAAGGGTACCACAACGACCGCTGGGGTGCAAGTGCTTCCTTCCAATGATGCTGGTCTCTGGTTATACGACCTGCAGCGTGTGTGCCGAATCTCGGGGTCCCTCCAGTGTTTAGTTTGGTAAGGAACTTGCCTACTGACCTTCATACCGGCTGTTACCAATTTACGATCCCGGCAACAGCAATGGCAGGCTTCCCTTTTGGGCATGCCCTCTTGAGCACTTAACGCTTTTAGCGTTTGTGAGGACTGCAGCCAGGGAAACCCTCGCCTAGCTTCCTTTGCACTCTCTAATCATGACAGATCCTGAGCATCTTTTCATTTGAATGTGCTGTTTTCTAAAACGCGGGTGAGTACCACTGAGGTCTTGAAAGGTTTCTGCCTGAGAGTCGGCCCTGCTTTGAATTCACTTCAGATTACCTAGCCCAGGATATTTCTTGAGGGCAGGGCTGCGTTTGCAAAGCGGCAGGCCGCAGGCATTGTGAATGATAGGTGCCCTTCGGCACGGTTTGTAAGGTTGTTACGGCAGTGTGCCACAAGGCGGCAGCACTACTCCGTGTCCTCTCTGGTAACTTGGGGAAACAAAGCCTTAGCGGGGGTCCCGGTGTTGGACGGGACATGGGGAGTCGAACGTGGCTAAACACACACCCCAGGGCTTGTGTATCCTCGCCTCCTGCCCCTTAACCTGCACTGCCGCACCCCAGGCGTATCGCAAGACTTGTAAGTGGGCTACTCGGTGGGTGCCGTGCTTCGCAGGTGGGGCGACTCTAACGAAGTGGGCTGGAGGTGGGGACCTGCCTAGCAGGAGCCGTGGAGAGCCGGTTTCCTCACAGGTCTTCCCTCTCAGCTGCTCCACCGTCACTTGGGTACACCAGGCTTTGCTTACCCGTAGGAGGGCCACGTTGGACCGGGAGACTGTGGTACCACGCAGGGGAGAATGGGCACTAGAGGTCCGAGGGGTCGCTGGTCAGGTGGCACGTCCTCCTCCCTTGCTCCCTCAGCAGCAGCATACTCCAGCCTTGGGACCCAGGCCCGCCGAGGCTCCAGGGGTGTGACTCCAGCCGATGACGTCGCAGAGGCCTGAGGTAACAGAGGAAAGGCATTTCTTAACCCCTTCCTTGCCTTGTCTTTGAATACTCCTTTTCCCTTTCAGCATAGTTAATAAACAACGTTGCGTCTGTTTGAGTTCTACAGCCCCTTGATGCAATTATAATCGGAGCTGTCCCTGGAGCGTTTCGGGTTCTTTGCCCTGTCAGTTTATTGAGGAAAGTTTTGTAGCGCTCCCTATGCTTTCGGTTGGGTCGCCCTTGATGAGCACTTTTTGATACGTTAAGCGTGTGTCTGAGAATCCCAGCTTCCTACTTCCCCCTTCCCGGGTCTCCAATATCCCCCTCTGAGAACTCCACGCTTCTCTCTTCCCTTTGTAAACCTGTGTTTCCTTTGTATGCTGCTTCCTTTGTATCCCTATTTAGACTGCACATATAAGAGATAGCCTGGGATTTGTGCCTTGCTGCCTCTAATTTACCAGAATTAGTGAGATCATCGACTGCTCCATCCATGCTGCTGCAAATAGTATGAGATCATTTTGTTCTGTGGATGAGTGGTAGTCGAGGGAATGTAGGTAGCAGAACAGCTTTCTGCATTCACCCCGCGCTCGACATGTCGTTCCTTTGTATGTCTTGGCTGTGGTAAAGGGTACCACAACGACCGCTGGGGTGCAAGTGCTTCCTTCCAATGATGCTGGTCTCTGGTTATACGACCTGCAGCGTGTGTGCCGAATCTCGGGGTCCCTCCAGTGTTTAGTTTGGTAAGGAACTTGCCTACTGACCTTCATACCGGCTGTTACCAATTTACGATCCCGGCAACAGCAATGGTAGGCTTCCCTTTTGGGCATGCCCTCTTGAGCACTTAACGCTTTTAGCGTTTGTGAGGACTGCAGCCAGGGAAACCCTCGCCTAGCTTCCTTTGCACTCTCTAATCATGACAGATCCTGAGCATCTTTTCATTTGAATGTGCTGTTTTCTAAAACGCGGGTGAGTACCACTGAGGTCTTGAAAGGTTTCTGCCTGAGAGTCGGCCCTGCTTTGAATTCACTTCAGATTACCTAGCCCAGGATATTTCTTGAGGGCAGGGCTGCGTTTGCAAAGCGGCAGGCCGCAGGCATTGTGAATGATAGGTGCCCTTCGGCACGGTTTGTAAGGTTGTTACGGCAGTGTGCCACAAGGCGGCAGCACTACTCCGTGTCCTCTCTGGTAACTTGGGGAAACAAAGCCTTAGCGGGGGTCCCGGTGTTGGACGGGACATGGGGAGTCGAACGTGGCTAAACACACACCCCAGGGCTTGTGTATCCTCGCCTCCTGCCCCTTAACCTGCACTGCCCCACCCCAGGCATATCGCAAGACTTGTAAGTGGGCTACTCGGTGGGTACCGTGCTTCGCAGGTGGGGCGGCTGTAACGAAGTGGGCTGGAGGTGGGGACCTGCCTAGCAGGAGCCGTGGAGAGCCGGTTTCCTCACAGCTCTTCCCTCTCAGCTGCTCCACCGTCACTTGGGTACACCAGGCTTTGCTTACCCGTAGGAGGGCCACGTTGGACCGGGAGACTGTGGTACCACGCAGGGGAGAATGGGCACTAGAGGTCCGAGGGGTCGCTGGTCAGGTGGCACGTCCTCCTCCCTTGCTCCCTCAGCAGCAGCATACTCCAGCCTTGGGACTTAGGCCCGCCAAGGCTCCAGGGGTGTGACTCCAGCCGATGACGTCGCAGAGGCCTGAGGTAACAGAGGAAAGGCATTTCTTAACCCCTTCCTTGCCTTGTCTTTGAATACTCCTTTTCCCTTTCAGCATAGTTAATAAACAACGTTGCGTCTGTTTGAGTTCTACAGCCCCTTGATGCAATTATAATCGGAGCTGTCCCTGGAGCGTTTCGGGTTCTTTGCCCTGTCAGTTTATTGAGGAAAGTTTTGTGGCGCTCCCTATGCTTTCGGTTGGGTCGCCCTTGATGAGCACTTTTTGATACGTTAAGCGTGTGTCTGAGAATCCCAGCTTCCTACTTCCCCCTTCCCGGGTCTCCAATATCCCCCTCTGAGAACTCCACGCTTCTCTCTTCCCTTTGTAAACCTGTGTTTCCTTTGTATGCTGCTTCCTTTGTATCCCTATTTAGACTGCACATATAAGAGATAGCCTGGGATTTGTGCCTTGCTGCCTCTAATTTACCAGAATTAGTGAGATCATCGACTGCTCCATCCATGCTGCTGCAAATAGTATGAGATCATTTTGTTCTGTGGATGAGTGGTAGTCGAGGGAATGTAGGTAGCAGAACAGCTTTCTGCATTCACCCCGCGCTCGACATGTCGTTCCTTTGTATGTCTTGGCTGTGGTAAAGGGTACCACAACGACCGCTGGGGTGCAAGTGCTTCCTTCCAATGATGCTAGTCTCTGGTTATACGACCTGCAGCGTGTGTGCCGAATCTCGGGGTCCCTCCAGTGTTTAGTTTGGTAAGGAACTTGCCTACTGACCTTCATACCGGCTGTTACCAATTTACGATCCCGGCAACAGCAATGGTAGGCTTCCCTTTTGGGCATGCCCTCTTGAGCACTTAACGCTTTTAGCGTTTGTGAGGACTGCAGCCAGGGAAACCCTCGCCTAGCTTCCTTTGCACTCTCTAATCATGACAGATCCTGAGCATCTTTTCATTTGAATGTGCTGTTTTCTAAAACGCGGGTGAGCACCACTGAGGTCTTGAAAGGTTTCTGCCTGAGAGTCGGCCTGCTTTGAATTCACTTCAGATTACCTAGCCCAGGATAATTCTTGAGGGCAGGGCTGCGTTTGCAAAGAGGCAGGCCGCAGGCATTGTGAATGATAGGTGCCCTTCGGCACGGTTTGTAAGGTTGTTACGGCAGTGTGCCACAAGGCGGCAGCACTACTCCGTGTCCTCTCTGGTAACTTGGGGAAACAAAGCCTTAGCGGGGGTCCCGGTGTTGGACGGGACATGGGGAGTCGAACGTGGCTAAACACACACCCCAGGGCTTGTGTATCCTCGCCTCCTGCCCCTTAACCTGCACTGCCGCACCCCAGGCGTATCGCAAGACTTGTAAGTGGGCTACTCGGTGGGTGCCGTGCTTCGCAGGTGGGGCGACTCTAACGAAGTGGGCTGGAGGTGGGAACCTGCCTAGCAGGAGCCGTGGAGAGCCGGTTTCCTCACAGCTCTTCCCTCTCAGCTGCTCCACCGTCACTTGGGTACACCAGGCTTTGCTTACCCGTAGGAGGGCCACGTTGGACCGGGAGACTGTGGTACCACGCAGGGGAGAATGGGCACTAGAGGTCCGAGGGGTCGCTGGTCAGGTGGCACGTCCTCCTCCCTTGCTCCCTCAGCAGCAGCATACTCCAGCCTTGGGACCCAGGCCCGCCGAGGCTCCAGGGGTGTGACTCCAGCCGATGACGTCGCAGAGGCCTGAGGTAACAGAGGAAAGGCATTTCTTAACCCCTTCCTTGCCTTGTCTTTGAATACTCCTTTTCCCTTTCAGCATAGTTAATAAACAACGTTGCGTCTGTTTGAGTTCTACAGCCCCTTGATGCAATTATAATCGGAGCTGTCCCTGGAGCGTTTCGGGTTCTTTGCCCTGTCAGTTTATTGAGGAAAGTTTTGTAGCGCTCCCTATGCTTTCGGTTCGGTCGCCCTTGATGCGCACTTTTTGATACGTTAAGCGTGTGTCTGAGAATCCCAGCTTCCTACTTCCCCCTTCCCGGGTCTCCAATATCCCCCTCTGAGAACTCCACGCTTCTCTCTTCCCTTTGTAAACCTGTGTTTCCTTTGTATGCTGCTTCCTTTGTATCCCTATTTAGACTGCACATATAAGAGATAGCCTGGGATTTGTGCCTTGCTGCCTCTAATTTACCAGAATCAGTGAGATCATCGACTGCTCCATCCATGCTGCTGCAAATAGTATGAGATCATTTTGTTCTGTGGATGAGTGGTAGTCGAGGGAATGTAGGTAGCAGAACAGCTTTCTGCATTCACCCCGCGCTCGACATGTCGTTCCTTTGTATGTCTTGGCTGTGGTAAAGGGTACCACAACGACCGCTGGGGTGCAAGTGCTTCCTTCCAATGATGCTAGTCTCTGGTTATACGACCTGCAGCGGGTTTGCGGAATCTCGGGGTCCCTCCAGTGTTTAGTTTGGTAAGGAACTTGCCTACTGACCTTCATACCGGCTGTTACCAATTTACGATCCCGGCAACAGCAATGGTAGGCTTCCCTTTTGGGCATGCCCTCTTGAGCACTTAACGCTTTTAGCGTTGGTGAGGACTGCAGCCAGGGAAACCCTCGCCTAGCTTCCTTTGCACTGTCTAATCATGACAGATCCTGAGCATCTTTTCATTTGAATGTGCTGTTTTCTAAAACGCGGGTGAGTACCACTGAGGTCTTGAAAGGTTTCTGCCTGAGAGTCGGCCCTGCTTTGAATTCACTTCAGATTACCTAGCCCAGGATATTTCTTGAGGGCAGGGCTGCGTTTGCAAAGCGGCAGGCCGCAGGCATTGTGAATGATAGGTGCCCTTCGGCACGGTTTGTAAGGTTGTTACGGCAGTGTGCCACAAGGCGGCAGCACTACTCCGTGTCCTCTCTGGTAAGTTGGGGAAACAAAGCCTTAGCGGGGGTCCCGGTGTTGGACGGGACATGGGGAGTCGAACGTGGCTAAACACACACCCCAGGGCTTGTGTATCCTCGCCTCCTGCCCCTTAACCTGCACTGCCGCACCCCAGGCGTATCGCAAGACTTGTAAGTGGGCTACTCGGTGGGTACCGTGCTTCGCAGGTGGGGCGGCTGTAACGAAGTGGGCTGCAGGTGGGGACCTGCCTAGCAGGAGCCGTGGAGAGCCGGTTTCCTCACAGCTCTTCCCTCTCAGCTGCTCCACCGTCACTTGGGTACACCAGGCTTTGCTTACCCGTAGGAGGGCCACGTTGGACCGGGAGACTGTGGTACCACGCAGGGGAGAATGGGCACTAGAGGTCCGAGGGGTCGCTGGTCAGGTGGCACGTCCTCCTCCCTTGCTCCCTCAGCAGCAGCATACTCCAGCCTTGGGACCCAGGCCCGCCGAGGCTCCAGGGGTGTGACTCCAGCCGATGACGTCGCAGAGGCCTGAGGTAACAGAGGAAAGGCATTTCTTAACCCCTTCCTTGCCTTGTCTTTGAATACTCCTTTTCCCTTTCAGCATAGTTAATAAACAACGTTGCGTCTGTTTGAGTTCTACAGCCCCTTGATGCAATTATAATCGGAGCTGTCCCTGGAGCGTTTCGGGTTCTTTGCCCTGTCAGTTTATTGAGGAAAGTTTTGTAGCGCTCCCTATGCTTTCGGTTGGGTCGCCCTTGATGAGCACTTTTTGATACGTTAAGCGTGTGTCTGAGAATCCCAGCTTCCTACTTCCCCCTTCCCGGGTCTCCAATATCCCCCCTCTGAGAACTCCACGCTTCTCTCTTCCCTTTGTAAACCTGTGTTTCCTTTGTATGCTGCTTCCTTTGTATCCCTATTTAGACTGCACATATAAGAGATAGCCTGGGATTTGTGCCTTGCTGCCTCTAATTTACCAGAATTAGTGAGATCATCGACTGCTCCATCCATGATGCTGCAAATAGTATGAGATCATTTTGTTCTGTGGATGAGTGGTAGTCGAGGGAATGTAGGTAGCAGAACAGCTTTCTGCATTCACCCCGCGCTCGACATGTCGTTCCTTTGTATGTCTTGGCTGTGGTGAAGGGTACCACAACGACCGCTGGGGTGCAAGTGCTTCCTTCCAATGATGCTGGTCTCTGGTTATACGACCTGCAGCGTGTGTGCCGAATCTCGGGGTCCCTCCAGTGTTTAGTTTGGTAAGGAACTTGCCTACTGACCTTCATACCGGCTGTTACCAATTTACGATCCCGGCAACAGCAATGGTAGGCTTCCCTTTTGGGCATGCCCTCTTGAGCACTTAACGCTTTTAGCGTTTGTGAGGGCTGCAGCCAGGGAAACCCTCGCCTAGCTTCCTTTGCACTCTCTAATCATGACAGATCCTGAGCATCTTTTCATTTGAATGCGCTGTTTTCTGAAACGCGGGTGAGTACCACTGAGGTCTTGAAAGGTTTCTGCCTGAGAGTCGGCCCTGCTTTGAATTCACTTCAGATTACCTAGCCCAGGATATTTCTTGAGGGCAGGGCTGCGTTTGCAAAGCGGCAGGCCGCAGGCATTGTGAATGATAGGTGCCCTTCGGCACGGTTTGTAAGGTTGTTACGGCAGTGTGCCACAAGGCGGCAGCACTACTCCGTGTCCTCTCTGGTAACTTGGGGAAACAAAGCCTTAGCGGGGGTCCCGGTGTTGGACGGGACATGGGGAGTCGAACGTGGCTAAACACACACCCCAGGGCTTGTGTATCCTCGCCTCCTGCCCCTTAACCTACACTGCCGCACCCCAGGCGTATCGCAAGACTTGTAAGTGGGCTACTCGGTGGGTGCCGTGCTTCGCAGGTGGGGCGACTCTAACGAAGTGGGCTGGAGGTGGGGACCTGCCTAGCAGGAGCCGTGGAGAGCCGGTTTCCTCACAGCTCTTCCCTCTCAGCTGCTCCACCCTCACTTGGGTACACCAGGCTTTGCTTACCCGTAGGAGGGCCACGTTGGACCGGGAGACTGTGGTACCACGCAGGGGAGAATGGGCACTAGAGGTCCGAGGGGTCGCTGGTCAGGTGGCACGTCCTCCTCCCTTGCTCCCTCAGCAGCAGCATACTCCAGCCTTGGGACCCAGGCCCGCCGAGGCTCCAGGGGTGTGACTCCAGCCGATGACGTCGCAGAGGCCTGAGGTAACAGAGGAAAGGCATTTCTTAACCCCTTCCTTGCCTTGTCTTTGAATACTCCTTTTCCCTTTCAGCATAGTTAATAAACAACGTTGCGTCTGTTTGAGTTCTACAGCCCCTTGATGCAATTATAATCGGAGCTGTCCCTGGAGCGTTTCGGGTTCTTTGCCCTGTCAGTTTATTGAGGAAAGTTTTGTAGCGCTCCCTATGCTTTCGGTTGGGTCGCCCTTGATGAGCACTTTTTGATACGTTAAGCGTGTGTCTGAGAATCCCAGCTTCCTACTTCCCCCTTCCCGGGTCTCCAATATCCCCCTCTGAGAACTCCACGCTTCTCTCTTCCCTTTGTAAACCTGTGTTTCCTTTGTATGCTGCTTCCTTTGTATCCCTATTTAGACTGCACATATAAGAGATAGCCTGGGATTTGTGCCTTGCTGCCTCTAATTTACCAGAATTAGTGAGATCATCGACTGCTCCATCCATGCTGCTGCAAATAGTATGAGATCATTTTGTTCCGTGGATGAGTGGTAGTCGAGGGAATGTAGGTAGCAGAACAGCTTTCTGCATTCACCCCGCGCTCGACATGTCGTTCCTTTGTATGTCTTGGCTGTGGTAAAGGGTACCACAACGACCGCTGGGGTGCAAGTGCTTCCTTCCAATGATGCTGGTCTCTGGTTATACGACCTGCAGCGTGTGTGCCGAATCTCGGGGTCCCTCCAGTGTTTAGTTTGGTAAGGAACTTGCCTACTGACCTTCATACCGGCTGTTACCAATTTACGATCCCGGCAACAGCAATGGTAGGCTTCTCTTTTGGGCATGCCCTCTTGAGCACTTAACGCTTTTAGCGTTTGTGAGGACTGCAGCCAGGGAAACCCTCGCCTAGCTTCCTTTGCACTGTCTAATCATGACAGATCCTGAGCATCTTTTCATTTGAATGTGCTGTTTTCTAAAACGCGGGTGAGCACCACTGAGGTCTTGAAAGGTTTCTGCCTGAGAGTCGGCCCTGCTTTGAATTCACTTCAGATTACCTAGCCCAGGATATTTCTTGAGGGCAGGGCTGCGTTTGCAAAGCGGCAGGCCGCAGGCATTGTGAATGATAGGTGCCCTTCGGCACGGTTTGTAAGGTTGTTACGGCAGTGTGCCACAAGGCGGCAGCACTACTCCGTGTCCTCTCTGGTAAGTTGGGGAAACAAAGCCTTAGCGGGGGTCCCGGTGTTGGACGGGACATGGGGAGTCGAACGTGGCTAAACACACACCCCAGGGCTTGTGTATCCTCGCCTCCTGCCCCTTAACCTGCACTGCCGCACCCCAGGCGTATCGCAAGACTTGTAAGTGGGCTACTCGGTGGGTGCCGTGCTTCGCAGGTGGGGCGACTCTAACGAAGTGGGCTGGAGGTGGGGACCTGCCTAGCAGGAGCCGTGGAGAGCCGGTTTCCTCACAGCTCTTCCCTCTCAGCTGCTCCACCGTCACTTGGGTACACCAGGCTTTGCTTACCCGTAGGAGGGCCACGTTGGACCGGGAGACTGTGGTATCACGCAGGGGAGAATGGGCACTAGAGGTCCGAGGGGTCGCTGGTCAGGTGGCACGTCCTCCTCCCTTGCTCCCTCAGCAGCAGCATACTCCAGCCTTGGGACCCAGGCCCGCCGAGGCTCCAGGGGTGTGACTCCAGCCGATGACGTCGCAGAGGCCTGAGGTAACAGAGGAAAGGCATTTCTTAACCCCTTCCTTGCCTTGTCTTTGAATACAACTTTTCCCTTTCAGCATAGTTAATAAACAACGTTGCGTCTGTTTGAGTTCTACAGCCCCTTGATGCAATTATAATCGGAGCTGTCCCTGGAGCGTTTCGGGTTCTTTGCCCTGTCAGTTTATTGAGGAAAGTTTTGTAGCGCTCCCTATGCTTTCGGTTGGGTCGCCCTTGATGAGCACTTTTTGATACGTTAAGCGTGTGTCTGAGAATCCCAGCTTCCTACTTCCCCCTTCCCGGGTCTCCAATATCCCCCTCTGAGAACTCCACGCTTCTCTCTTCCCTTTGTAATCCTGTGTTTCCTTTGTATGCTGCTTCCTTTGTATCCCTATTTAGAATGCACATATAAGAGATAGCCTGGGATTTGTGCCTTGCTGCCTCTAATTTACCAGAATTAGTGAGATCATCGACTGCTCCATCCATGCTGCTGCAAATAGTATGAGATCATTTTGTTCTGTGGATGAGTGGTAGTCGAGGGAATGTAGGTAGCAGAACAGCTTTCTGCATTCACCCCGCGCTCGACATGTCGTTCCTTTGTATGTCTTGGCTGTGGTAAAGGGTACCACAACGACCGCTGGGGTGCAAGTGCTTCCTTCCAATGATGCTAGTCTCTGGTTATACGACCTGCAGCGTGTGTGCCGAATCTCGGGGTCCCTCCAGTGTTTAGTTGGTAAGGAACTTGCCTACTGACCTTCATACCGGCTGTTACCAATTTACGATCCCGGCAACAGCAATGGCAGGCTTCCCTTTTGGGCATGCCCTCTTGTGCACTTAACGCTTTTAGCGTTTGTGAGGACTGCAGCCAGGGAAACCCTCGCCTAGCTTCCTTTGCACTCTCTAATCATGACAGATCCTGAGCATCTTTTCATTTGAATGTGCTGTTTTCTAAAACGCGGGTGAGTACCACTGAGGTCTTGAAAGGTTTCTGCCTGAGAGTCGGCCCTGCTTTGAATTCACTTCAGATTACCTAGCCCAGGATATTTCTTGAGGGCAGGGCTGCGTTTGCAAAGCGGCAGGCCGCAGGCATTGTGAATGATAGGTGCCCTTCGGCACGGTTTGTAAGGTTGTTACGGCAGTGTGCCACAAGGCGGCAGCACTACTCCGTGTCCTCTCTGTTAACTTGGGGAAACAAAGCCTTAGCGGGGGTCCCGGTGTTGGACGGGACATGGGGAGTCGAACGTGGCTAAACACACACCCCAGGGTTTGTGTATCCTCGCCTCCTGCCCCTTAACCTGCACTGCCGCACCCCAGGCGTATCGCAAGACTTGTAAGTGGGCTACTCGGTGGGCGCCGTGCTTCGCAGGTGGGGCGACTCTAAGGAAGTGGGCTGGAGGTGGGGACCTGCCTAGCAGGAGCCGTGGAGAGCCGGTTTCCTCACAGCTCTTCCCTCTCAGCTGCTCCACCGTCACTTGGGTACACCAGGCTTTGCTTACCCGTAGGAGGGCCACGTTGGACCGGGAGACTGTGGTACCACGCAGGGGAGAATGGGCACTAGAGGTCCGAGGGGTCGCTGGTCAGGTGGCACGTCCTCCTCCCTTGTTCCCTCAGCAGCAGCATACTCCAGCCTTGGGACTTAGGCCCGCCGAGGCTCCAGGGGTGTGACTCCAGGCGACGACATCACAGAGGCCTGAGGTAACAGAGGAAAGGCATTTCTTAACCCCTTCCTTGCCTTGTCATTTAATAGTCCTTTGCCCTTTCAGCATAGTTGATATACAACGATGCTTCTGTTTGCGTTCTACAGCCCCTTGATGCAATTATAATCGGAGCTGTCCCTGTAGCGTTTCGGGTTCTTTGCCCTGTCAGTTTATTGAGGAATGTTTTGTAGCGCTCCCTATGCTTTCGGTTGGGTCTCCCTTGATGAGCACTTTTTGATACGTTAAGCGTGTGTCTGAGAATCCCAGCTTCCTACTTCCCCCTTCCCGGGTCTCCAATATCCCCCTCTGAGAACTCCACGCTTCTCTCTTCCCTTTGTGAACCTGTGTTTCCTTTGTATGCTGCTTCCTTTGTATCCCTATTTAGACTGCACATATAAGAGATAGCCTGGGATTTGTGCCTTGCTGCCTCTAATTTACCAGAATTAGTGAGATCATCGACTGCTCCATCCATGCTGCTGCAAATAGTATGAGATCATTTTGTTCTGTGGATGAGTGGTAGTCGAGGGAATGTAGGTAGCAGAACAGCTTTCTGAATTCACCCCGCGCTCGACATGTCGTTCCTTTGTATGTCTTGGCTGTGGTAAAGGGTACCACAACGACCGCTGGGGTGCAAGTGCTTCCTTCCAATGATGCTGGTCTCTGGTTATACGACCTGCAGCGTGTGTGCCGAATCTCGGGGTCCCTCCAGTGTTTAGTTTGGTAAGGAACTTGCCTACTGACCTTCATACCGGCTGTTACCAATTTTCGATCCCGGCAACAGCAATGGTAGGCTTCCCTTTTGGGCATGCCCTCTTGAGCACTTAACGCTTTTAGCGTTTGTGAGGACTGCAGCCAGGGAAACCCTCGCCTAGCTTCCTTTGCACTCTCTAATCATGACAGATCCTGAGCATCTTTTCATTTGAATGCGCTGTTTTCTGAAACGCGGGTGAGTACCACTGAGGTCTTGAAAGGTTTCTGCCTGAGAGTCGGCCCTGCTTTGAATTCACTTCAGATTACCTAGCCCAGGATATTTCTTGAGGGCAGGGCTGCGTTTGCAAAGCGGCAGGCCGCAGGCATTGTGAATGATAGGTGCCCTTCGGCACGGTTTGTAAGGTTGTTACGGCAGTGTGCCACAAGGCGGCAGCACTACTCCGTGTCCTCTCTGGTAACTTGGGGAAACAAAGCCTTAGCGGGGGTCCCGGTGTTGGACGGGACATGGGGAGTCGAACGTGGCTAAACACACACCCCAGGGCTTGTGTATCCTCGCCTCCTGCCCCTTAACCTACACTGCCGCACCCCAGGCGTATCGCAAGACTTGTAAGTGGGCTACTCGGTGGGTGCCGTGCTTCGCAGGTGGGGCGACTCTAACGAAGTGGGCTGGAGGTGGGCACCTGCCTAGCAGGAGCCGTGGAGAGCCGGTTTCCTCACAGCTCTTCCCTCTCAGCTGCTCCACCCTCACTTGGGTACACCAGGCTTTGCTTACCCGTAGGAGGGCCACGTTGGACCGGGAGACTGTGGTACCACGCAGGGGAGAATGGGCACTAGAGGTCCGAGGGGTCGCTGGTCAGGTGGCACGTCCTCCTCCCTTGCTCCCTCAGCAGCAGCATACTCCAGCCTTGGGACCCAGGCCCGCCGAGGCTCCAGGGGTGTGACTCCAGCCGATGACGTCGCAGAGGCCTGAGGTAACAGAGGAAAGGCATTTCTTAACCCCTTCCTTGCCTTGTCTTTGAATACTCCTTTTCCCTTTCAGCATAGTTAATAAACAACGTTGCGTCTGTTTGAGTTCTACAGCCCCTTGATGCAATTATAATCGGAGCTGTCCCTGGAGCGTTTCGGGTTCTTTGCCCTGTCAGTTTATTGAGGAAAGTTTTGTAGCGCTCCCTATGCTTTCGGTTGGGTCGCCCTTGATGAGCACTTTTTGATACGTTAAGCGTGTGTCTGAGAATCCCAGCTTCCTACTTCCCCCTTCCCGGGTCTCCAATATCCCCCTCTGAGAACTCCACGCTTCTCTCTTCCCTTTGTGAACCTGTGTTTCCTTTGTATGCTGCTTCCTTTGTATCCCTATTTAGACTGCACATATAAGAGATAGCCTGGGATTTGTGCCTTGCTGCCTCTAATTTACCAGAATTAGTGAGATCATCGACTGCTCCATCCATGCTGCTGCAAATAGTATGAGATCATTTTGTTCCGTGGATGAGTGGTAGTCGAGGGAATGTAGGTAGCAGAACAGCTTTCTGCATTCACCCCGCGCTCGACATGTCGTTCCTTTGTATGTCTTGGCTGTGGTAAAGGGTACCACAACGACCGCTGGGGTGCAAGTGCTTCCTTCCAATGATGCTGGTCTCTGGTTATACGACCTGCAGCGTGTGTGCCGAATCTCGGGGTCCCTCCAGTGTTTAGTTTGGTAAGGAACTTGCCTACTGACCTTCATACCGGCTGTTACCAATTTACGATCCCGGCAACAGCAATGGTAGGCTTCTCTTTTGGGCATGCCCTCTTGAGCACTTAACGCTTTTAGCGTTTGTGAGGACTGCAGCCAGGGAAACCCTCGCCTAGCTTCCTTTGCACTGTCTAATCATGACAGATCCTGAGCATCTTTTCATTTGAATGTGCTGTTTTCTAAAACGCGGGTGAGCACCACTGAGGTCTTGAAAGGTTTCTGCCTGAGAGTCGGCCCTGCTTTGAATTCACTTCAGATTACCTAGCCCAGGATATTTCTTGAGGGCAGGGCTGCGTTTGCAAAGCGGCAGGCCGCAGGCATTGTGAATGATAGGTGCCCTTCGGCACGGTTTGTAAGGTTGTTACGGCAGTGTGCCACAAGGCGGCAGCACTACTCCGTGTCCTCTCTGGTAAGTTGGGGAAACAAAGCCTTAGCGGGGGTCCCGGTGTTGGACGGGACATGGGGAGTCGAACGTGGCTAAACACACACCCCAGGGCTTGTGTATCCTCGCCTCCTGCCCCTTAACCTGCACTGCCGCACCCCAGGCGTATCGCAAGACTTGTAAGTGGGCTACTCGGTGGGTGCCGTGCTTCGCAGGTGGGGCGACTCTAACGAAGTGGGCTGGAGGTGGGGACCTGCCTAGCAGGAGCCGTGGAGAGCCGGTTTCCTCACAGCTCTTCCCTCTCAGCTGCTCCACCGTCACTTGGGTACACCAGGCTTTGCTTACCCGTAGGAGGGCCACGTTGGACCGGGAGACTGTGGTATCACGCAGGGGAGAATGGGCACTAGAGGTCCGAGGGGTCGCTGGTCAGGTGGCACGTCCTCCTCCCTTGCTCCCTCAGCAGCAGCATACTCCAGCCTTGGGACCCAGGCCCGCCGAGGCTCCAGGGGTGTGACTCCAGCCGATGACGTCGCAGAGGCCTGAGGTAACAGAGGAAAGGCATTTCTTAACCCCTTCCTTGCCTTGTCTTTGAATACAACTTTTCCCTTTCAGCATAGTTAATAAACAACGTTGCGTCTGTTTGAGTTCTACAGCCCCTTGATGCAATTATAATCGGAGCTGTCCCTGGAGCGTTTCGGGTTCTTTGCCCTGTCAGTTTATTGAGGAAAGTTTTGTAGCGCTCCCTATGCTTTCGGTTGGGTCGCCCTTGATGAGCACTTTTTGATACGTTAAGCGTGTGTCTGAGAATCCCAGCTTCCTACTTCCCCCTTCCCGGGTCTCCAATATCCCCCTCTGAGAACTCCACGCTTCTCTCTTCCCTTTGTAATCCTGTGTTTCCTTTGTATGCTGCTTCCTTTGTATCCCTATTTAGAATGCACATATAAGAGATAGCCTGGGATTTGTGCCTTGCTGCCTCTAATTTACCAGAATTAGTGAGATCATCGACTGCTCCATCCATGCTGCTGCAAATAGTATGAGATCATTTTGTTCCGTGGATGAGTGGTAGTCGAGGGAATGTAGGTAGCAGAACAGCTTTCTGCATTCACCCCGCGCTCGACATGTCGTTCCTTTGTATGTCTTGGCTGTGGTAAAGGGTACCACAACGACCGCTGGGGTGCAAGTGCTTCCTTCCAATGATGCTAGTCTCTGGTTATACGACCTGCAGCGTGTGTGCCGAATCTCGGGGTCCCTCCAGTGTTTAGTTGGTAAGGAACTTGCCTACTGACCTTCATACCGGCTGTTACCAATTTACGATCCCGGCAACAGCAATGGCAGGCTTCCCTTTTGGGCATGCCCTCTTGTGCACTTAACGCTTTTAGCGTTTGTGAGGACTGCAGCCAGGGAAACCCTCGCCTAGCTTCCTTTGCACTCTCTAATCATGACAGATCCTGAGCATCTTTTCATTTGAATGTGCTGTTTTCTAAAACGCGGGTGAGTACCACTGAGGTCTTGAAAGGTTTCTGCCTGAGAGTCGGCCCTGCTTTGAATTCACTTCAGATTACCTAGCCCAGGATATTTCTTGAGGGCAGGGCTGCGTTTGCAAAGCGGCAGGCCGCAGGCATTGTGAATGATAGGTGCCCTTCGGCACGGTTTGTAAGGTTGTTACGGCAGTGTGCCACAAGGCGGCAGCACTACTCCGTGTCCTCTCTGGTAACTTGGGGAAACAAAGCCTTAGCGGGGGTCCCGGTGTTGGACGGGACATGGGGAGTCGAACGTGGCTAAACACACACCCCAGGGCTTGTGTATCCTCGCCTCCTGCCCCTTAACCTACACTGCCGCACCCCAGGCGTATCGCAAGACTTGTAAGTGGGCTACTCGGTGGGTGCCGTGCTTCGCAGGTGGGGCGACTCTAACGAAGTGGGCTGGAGGTGGGGACCTGCCTAGCAGGAGCCGTGGAGAGCCGGTTTCCTCACAGCTCTTCCCTCTCAGCTGCTCCACCCTCACTTGGGTACACCAGGCTTTGCTTACCCGTAGGAGGGCCACGTTGGACCGGGAGACTGTGGTACCACGCAGGGGAGAATGGGCACTAGAGGTCCGAGGGGTCGCTGGTCAGGTGGCACGTCCTCCTCCCTTGCTCCCTCAGCAGCAGCATACTCCAGCCTTGGGACCCAGGCCCGCCGAGGCTCCAGGGGTGTGACTCCAGCCGATGACGTCGCAGAGGCCTGAGGTAACAGAGGAAAGGCATTTCTTAACCCCTTCCTTGCCTTGTCTTTGAATACTCCTTTTCCCTTTCAGCATAGTTAATAAACAACGTTGCGTCTGTTTGAGTTCTACAGCCCCTTGATGCAATTATAATCGGAGCTGTCCCTGGAGCGTTTCGGGTTCTTTGCCCTGTCAGTTTATTGAGGAAAGTTTTGTAGCGCTCCCTATGCTTTCGGTTGGGTCGCCCTTGACGAGCACTTTTTGATACGTTAAGCGTGTGTCTGAGAATCCCAGCTTCCTACTTCCCCCTTCCCGGGTCTCCAATATCCCCCTCTGAGAACTCCACGCTTCTCTCTTCCCTTTGTGAACCTGTGTTTCCTTTGTATGCTGCTTCCTTTGTATCCCTATTTAGACTGCACATATAAGAGATAGCCTGGGATTTGTGCCTTGCTGCCTCTAATTTACCAGAATTAGTGAGATCATCGACTGCTCCATCCATGCTGCTGCAAATAGTATGAGATCATTTTGTTCCGTGGATGAGTGGTAGTCGAGGGAATGTAGGTAGCAGAACAGCTTTCTGCATTCACCCCGCGCTCGACATGTCGTTCCTTTGTATGTCTTGGCTGTGGTAAAGGGTACCACAACGACCGCTGGGGTGCAAGTGCTTCCTTCCAATGATGCTGGTCTCTGGTTATACGACCTGCAGCGTGTGTGCCGAATCTCGGGGTCCCTCCAGTGTTTAGTTTGGTAAGGAACTTGCCTACTGACCTTCATACCGGCTGTTACCAATTTACGATCCCGGCAACAGCAATGGCAGGCTTCCCTTTTGGGCATGCCCTCTTGTGCACTTAACGCTTTTAGCGTTTGTGAGGACTGCAGCCAGGGAAACCCTCGCCTAGCTTCCTTTGCACTCTCTAATCATGACAGATCCTGAGCATCTTTTCATTTGAATGTGCTGTTTTCTAAAACGCGGGTGAGTACCACTGAGGTCTTGAAAGGTTTCTGCCTGAGAGTCGGCCCTGCTTTGAATTCACTTCAGATTACCTAGCCCAGGATATTTCTTGAGGGCAGGGCTGCGTTTGCAAAGCGGCAGGCCGCAGGCATTGTGAATGATAGGTGCCCTTCGGCACGGTTTGTAAGGTTGTTACGGCAGTGTGCCACAAGGCGGCAGCACTACTCCGTGTCCTCTCTGGTAACTTGGGGAAACAAAGCCTTAGCGGGGGTCCCGGTGTTGGACGGGACATGGGGAGTCGAACGTGGCTAAACACACACCCCAGGGCTTGTGTATCCTCGCCTCCTGCCCCTTAACCTACACTGCCGCACCCCAGGCGTATCGCAAGACTTGTAAGTGGGCTACTCGGTGGGTGCCGTGCTTCGCAGGTGGGGCGACTCTAACGAAGTGGGCTGGAGGTGGGGACCTGCCTAGCAGGAGCCGTGGAGAGCCGGTTTCCTCACAGCTCTTCCCTCTCAGCTGCTCCACCCTCACTTGGGTACACCAGGCTTTGCTTACCCGTAGGAGGGCCACGTTGGACCGGGAGACTGTGGTACCACGCAGGGGAGAATGGGCACTAGAGGTCCGAGGGGTCGCTGGTCAGGTGGCACGTCCTCCTCCCTTGCTCCCTCAGCAGCAGCATACTCCAGCCTTGGGACCCAGGCCCGCCGAGGCTCCAGGGGTGTGACTCCAGCCGATGACGTCGCAGAGGCCTGAGGTAACAGAGGAAAGGCATTTCTTAACCCCTTCCTTGCCTTGTCTTTGAATACTCCTTTTCCCTTTCAGCATAGTTAATAAACAACGTTGCGTCTGTTTGAGTTCTACAGCCCCTTGATGCAATTATAATCGGAGCTGTCCCTGGAGCGTTTCGGGTTCTTTGCCCTGTCAGTTTATTGAGGAAAGTTTTGTAGCGCTCCCTATGCTTTCGGTTGGGTCGCCCTTGACGAGCACTTTTTGATACGTTAAGCGTGTGTCTGAGAATCCCAGCTTCCTACTTCCCCCTTCCCGGGTCTCCAATATCCCCCTCTGAGAACTCCACGCTTCTCTCTTCCCTTTGTGAACCTGTGTTTCCTTTGTATGCTGCTTCCTTTGTATCCCTATTTAGACTGCACATATAAGAGATAGCCTGGGATTTGTGCCTTGCTGCCTCTAATTTACCAGAATTAGTGAGATCATCGACTGCTCCATCCATGCTGCTGCAAATAGTATGAGATCATTTTGTTCCGTGGATGAGTGGTAGTCGAGGGAATGTAGGTAGCAGAACAGCTTTCTGCATTCACCCCGCGCTCGACATGTCGTTCCTTTGTATGTCTTGGCTGTGGTAAAGGGTACCACAACGACCGCTGGGGTGCAAGTGCTTCCTTCCAATGATGCTGGTCTCTGGTTATACGACCTGCAGCGTGTGTGCCGAATCTCGGGGTCCCTCCAGTGTTTAGTTTGGTAAGGAACTTGCCTACTGACCTTCATACCGGCTGTTACCAATTTACGATCCCGGCAACAGCAATGGTAGGCTTCTCTTTTGGGCATGCCCTCTTGAGCACTTAACGCTTTTAGCGTTTGTGAGGACTGCAGCCAGGGAAACCCTCGCCTAGCTTCCTTTGCACTGTCTAATCATGACAGATCCTGAGCATCTTTTCATTTGAATGTGCTGTTTTCTAAAACGCGGGTGAGCACCACTGAGGTCTTGAAAGGTTTCTGCCTGAGAGTCGGCCCTGCTTTGAATTCACTTCAGATTACCTAGCCCAGGATATTTCTTGAGGGCAGGGCTGCGTTTGCAAAGCGGCAGGCCGCAGGCATTGTGAATGATAGGTGCCCTTCGGCACGGTTTGTAAGGTTGTTACGGCAGTGTGCCACAAGGCGGCAGCACTACTCCGTGTCCTCTCTGGTAAGTTGGGGAAACAAAGCCTTAGCGGGGGTCCCGGTGTTGGACGGGACATGGGGAGTCGAACGTGGCTAAACACACACCCCAGGGCTTGTGTATCCTCGCCTCCTGCCCCTTAACCTGCACTGCCGCACCCCAGGCGTATCGCAAGACTTGTAAGTGGGCTACTCGGTGGGTGCCGTGCTTCGCAGGTGGGGCGACTCTAACGAAGTGGGCTGGAGGTGGGGACCTGCCTAGCAGGAGCCGTGGAGAGCCGGTTTCCTCACAGCTCTTCCCTCTCAGCTGCTCCACCGTCACTTGGGTACACCAGGCTTTGCTTACCCGTAGGAGGGCCACGTTGGACCGGGAGACTGTGGTATCACGCAGGGGAGAATGGGCACTAGAGGTCCGAGGGGTCGCTGGTCAGGTGGCACGTCCTCCTCCCTTGCTCCCTCAGCAGCAGCATACTCCAGCCTTGGGACCCAGGCCCGCCGAGGCTCCAGGGGTGTGACTCCAGCCGATGACGTCGCAGAGGCCTGAGGTAACAGAGGAAAGGCATTTCTTAACCCCTTCCTTGCCTTGTCTTTGAATACAACTTTTCCCTTTCAGCATAGTTAATAAACAACGTTGCGTCTGTTTGAGTTCTACAGCCCCTTGATGCAATTATAATCGGAGCTGTCCCTGGAGCGTTTCGGGTTCTTTGCCCTGTCAGTTTATTGAGGAAAGTTTTGTAGCGCTCCCTATGCTTTCGGTTGGGTCGCCCTTGATGAGCACTTTTTGATACGTTAAGCGTGTGTCTGAGAATCCCAGCTTCCTACTTCCCCCTTCCCGGGTCTCCAATATCCCCCTCTGAGAACTCCACGCTTCTCTCTTCCCTTTGTAATCCTGTGTTTCCTTTGTATGCTGCTTCCTTTGTATCCCTATTTAGAATGCACATATAAGAGATAGCCTGGGATTTGTGCCTTGCTGCCTCTAATTTACCAGAATTAGTGAGATCATCGACTGCTCCATCCATGCTGCTGCAAATAGTATGAGATCATTTTGTTCTGTGGATGAGTGGTAGTCGAGGGAATGTAGGTAGCAGAACAGCTTTCTGCATTCACCCCGCGCTCGACATGTCGTTCCTTTGTATGTCTTGGCTGTGGTAAAGGGTACCACAACGACCGCTGGGGTGCAAGTGCTTCCTTCCAATGATGCTAGTCTCTGGTTATACGACCTGCAGCGTGTGTGCCGAATCTCGGGGTCCCTCCAGTGTTTAGTTGGTAAGGAACTTGCCTACTGACCTTCATACCGGCTGTTACCAATTTACGATCCCGGCAACAGCAATGGCAGGCTTCCCTTTTGGGCATGCCCTCTTGTGCACTTAACGCTTTTAGCGTTTGTGAGGACTGCAGCCAGGGAAACCCTCGCCTAGCTTCCTTTGCACTCTCTAATCATGACAGATCCTGAGCATCTTTTCATTTGAATGTGCTGTTTTCTAAAACGCGGGTGAGTACCACTGAGGTCTTGAAAGGTTTCTGCCTGAGAGTCGGCCCTGCTTTGAATTCACTTCAGATTACCTAGCCCAGGATATTTCTTGAGGGCAGGGCTGCGTTTGCAAAGCGGCAGGCCGCAGGCATTGTGAATGATAGGTGCCCTTCGGCACGGTTTGTAAGGTTGTTACGGCAGTGTGCCACAAGGCGGCAGCACTACTCCGTGTCCTCTCTGGTAACTTGGGGAAACAAAGCCTTAGCGGGGGTCCCGGTGTTGGACGGGACATGGGGAGTCGAACGTGGCTAAACACACACCCCAGGGTTTGTGTATCCTCGCCTCCTGCCCCTTAACCTGCACTGCCGCACCCCAGGCGTATCGCAAGACTTGTAAGTGGGCTACTCGGTGGGCGCCGTGCTTCGCAGGTGGGGCGACTCTAAGGAAGTGGGCTGGAGGTGGGGACCTGCCTAGCAGGAGCCGTGGAGAGCCGGTTTCCTCACAGCTCTTCCCTCTCAGCTGCTCCACCGTCACTTGGGTACACCAGGCTTTGCTTACCCGTAGGAGGGCCACGTTGGACCGGGAGACTGTGGTACCACGCAGGGGAGAATGGGCACTAGAGGTCCGAGGGGTCGCTGGTCAGGTGGCACGTCCTCCTCCCTTGTTCCCTCAGCAGCAGCATACTCCAGCCTTGGGACTTAGGCCCGCCGAGGCTCCAGGGTTGTGACTCCAGGCGACGACATCACAGAGGCCTGAGGTAACAGAGGAAAGGCATTTCTTAACCCCTTCCTTGCCTTGTCATTTAATAGTCCTTTGCCCTTTCAGCATAGTTGATATACAACGATGCTTCTGTTTGCGTTCTACAGCCCCTTGATGCAATTATAATCGGAGCTGTCCCTGTAGCGTTTCGGGTTCTTTGCCCTGTCAGTTTATTGAGGAATGTTTTGTAGCGCTCCCTATGCTTTCGGTTGGGTCTCCCTTGATGAGCACTTTTTGATACGTTAAGCGTGTGTCTGAGAATCCCAGCTTCCTACTTCCCCCTTCCCGGGTCTCCAATATCCCCCTCTGAGAACTCCACGCTTCTCTCTTCCCTTTGTGAACCTGTGTTTCCTTTGTATGCTGCTTCCTTTGTATCCCTATTTAGACTGCACATATAAGAGATAGCCTGGGATTTGTGCCTTGCTGCCTCTAATTTACCAGAATTAGTGAGATCATCGACTGCTCCATCCATGCTGCTGCAAATAGTATGAGATCATTTTGTTCTGTGGATGAGTGGTAGTCGAGGGAATGTAGGTAGCAGAACAGCTTTCTGCATTCACCCCGCGCTCGACATGTCGTTCCTTTGTGTGTCTTGGCTGTGGTAAAGGGTACCAGAACGACCGCTGGGGTGCAAGTGCTTCCTTCCAAAGATGCTGGTCTCTGGTTATACGACCTGCAGCGGGTTTGCCGAATCTCGGGGTCCCTCCAGTGTTTAGTTTGGTAAGGAACTTGCCTACTGACCTTCATACCGGCTGTTACCAATTTACGATCCCGGCAACAGCAATGGTAGGCTTCTCTTTTGGGCATGCCCTCTTGAGCACTTAACGCTTTTAGCGTTTGTGAGGACTGCAGCCAGGGAAACCCTCGCCTAGCTTCCTTTGCACTGTCTAATCATGACAGATCCTGAGCATCTTTTCATTTGAATGTGCTGTTTTCTAAAACGCGGGTGAGCACCACTGAGGTCTTGAAAGGTTTCTGCCTGAGAGTCGGCCCTGCTTTGAATTCACTTCAGATTACCTAGCCCAGGATATTTCTTGAGGGCAGGGCTGCGTTTGCAAAGCGGCAGGCCGCAGGCATTGTGAATGATAGGTGCCCTTCGGCACGGTTTGTAAGGTTGTTACGGCAGTGTGCCACAAGGCGGCAGCACTACTCCGTGTCCTCTCTGGTAACTTGGGGAAACAAAGCCTTAGCGGGGGTCCCGGTGTTGGACGGGACATGGGGAGTCGAACGTGGCTAAACACACACCCCAGGGCTTGTGTATCCTCGCCTCCTGCCCCTTAACCTGCACTGCCGCACCCCAGGCGTATCGCAAGACTTGTAAGTGGGCTACTCGGTGGGTGCCGTGCTTCGCAGGTGGGGCGACTCTAACGAAGTGGGCTGGAGGTGGGGACCTGCCTAGCAGGAGCCGTGGAGAGCCGGTTTCCTCACAGCTCTTCCCTCTCAGCTGCTCCACCGTCACTTGGGTACACCAGGCTTTGCTTGCCCGTAGGAGGGCCACGTTGGACCGGGAGACTGTGGTACCACGCAGGGGAGAATGGGCACTAGAGGTCCGAGGGGTCGCTGGTCAGGTGGCACGTCCTCCTCCCTTGCTCCCTCAGCAGCAGCATACTCCAGCCTTGGGACCCAGGCCCGCCGAGGCTCCAGGGGTGTGACTCCAGCCGATGACGTCGCAGAGGCCTGAGGTAACAGAGGAAAGGCATTTCTTAACCCCTTCCTTGCCTTGTCTTTGAATACTCCTTTTCCCTTTCAGCATAGTTAATAAACAACGTTGCGTCTGTTTGAGTTCTACAGCCCCTTGATGCAATTATAATCGGAGCTGTCCCTGGAGCGTTTCGGGTTCTTTGCCCTGTCAGTTTATTGAGGAAAGTTTTGTAGCGCTCCCTATGCTGTCGGTTGGGTCGCCCTTGACGAGCACTTTTTGATACGTTAAGCGTGTGTCTGAGAATCCCAGCTTCCTACTTCCCCCTTCCCGGGTCTCCAATATCCCCCTCTGAGAACTCCACGCTTCTCTCTTCCCTTTGTAATCCTGTGTTTCCTTTGTATGCTGCTTCCTTTGTATCCCTATTTAGAATGCACATATAAGAGATAGCCTGGGATTTGTGCCTTGCTGCCTCTAATTTACCAGAATTAGTGAGATCATCGACTGCTCCATCCATGCTGCTGCAAATAGTATGAGATCATTTTGTTCTGTGGATGAGTGGTAGTCGAGGGAATGTAGGTAGCAGAACAGCTTTCTGCATTCACCCCGCGCTCGACATGTCGTTCCTTTGTATGTCTTGGCTGTGGTAAAGGGTACCACAACGACCGCTGGGGTGCAAGTGCTTCCTTCCAATGATGCTGGTCTCTGGTTATACGACCTGCAGCGTGTGTGCCGAATCTCGGGGTCCCTCCAGTGTTTAGTTGGTAAGGAACTTGCCTACTGACCTTCATACCGGCTGTTACCAATTTACGATCCCGGCAACAGCAATGGCAGGCTTCCCTTTTGGGCATGCCCTCTTGTGCACTTAACGCTTTTAGCGTTTGTGAGGACTGCAGCCAGGGAAACCCTCGCCTAGCTTCCTTTGCACTCTCTAATCATGACAGATCCTGAGCATCTTTTCATTTGAATGTGCTGTTTTCTAAAACGCGGGTGAGTACCACTGAGGTCTTGAAAGGTTTCTGCCTGAGAGTCGGCCCTGCTTTGAATTCACTTCAGATTACCTAGCCCAGGATATTTCTTGAGGGCAGGGCTGCGTTTGCAAAGCGGCAGGCCGCAGGCATTGTGAATGATAGGTGCCCTTCGGCACGGTTTGTAAGGTTGTTACGGCAGTGTGCCACAAGGCGGCAGCACTACTCCGTGTCCTCTCTGTTAACTTGGGGAAACAAAGCCTTAGCGGGGGTCCCGGTGTTGGACGGGACATGGGGAGTAGAACGTGGCTAAACACACACCCCAGGGTTTGTGTATCCTCGCCTCCTGCCCCTTAACCTGCACTGCCGCACCCCAGGCGTATCGCAAGACTTGTAAGTGGGCTACTCGGTGGGCGCCGTGCTTCGCAGGTGGGGCGACTCTAAGGAAGTGGGCTGGAGGTGGGGACCTGCCTAGCAGGAGCCGTGGAGAGCCGGTTTCCTCACAGCTCTTCCCTCTCAGCTGCTCCACCGTCACTTGGGTACACCAGGCTTTGCTTACCCGTAGGAGGGCCACGTTGGACCGGGAGACTGTGGTACCACGCAGGGGAGAATGGGCACTAGAGGTCCGAGGGGTCGCTGGTCAGGTGGCACGTCCTCCTCCCTTGTTCCCTCAGCAGCAGCATACTCCAGCCTTGGGACTTAGGCCCGCCGAGGCTCCAGGGGTGTGACTCCAGGCGACGACATCACAGAGGCCTGAGGTAACAGAGGAAAGGCATTTCTTAACCCCTTCCTTGCCTTGTCATTTAATAGTCCTTTGCCCTTTCAGCATAGTTGATATACAACGATGCTTCTGTTTGCGTTCTACAGCCCCTTGATGCAATTATAATCGGAGCTGTCCCTGTAGCGTTTCGGGTTCTTTGCCCTGTCAGTTTATTGAGGAATGTTTTGTAGCGCTCCCTATGCTTTCGGTTGGGTCTCCCTTGATGAGCACTTTTTGATACGTTAAGCGTGTGTCTGAGAATCCCAGCTTCCTACTTCCCCCTTCCCGGGTCTCCAATATCCCCCTCTGAGAACTCCACGCTTCTCTCTTCCCTTTGTGAACCTGTGTTTCCTTTGTATGCTGCTTCCTTTGTATCCCTATTTAGACTGCACATATAAGAGATAGCCTGGGATTTGTGCCTTGCTGCCTCTAATTTACCAGAATTAGTGAGATCATCGACTGCTCCATCCATGCTGCTGCAAATAGTATGAGATCATTTTGTTCTGTGGATGAGTGGTAGTCGAGGGAATGTAGGTAGCAGAACAGCTTTCTGCATTCACCCCGCGCTCGACATGTCGTTCCTTTGTGTGTCTTGGCTGTGGTAAAGGGTACCAGAACGACCGCTGGGGTGCAAGTGCTTCCTTCCAAAGATGCTGGTCTCTGGTTATACGACCTGCAGCGGGTTTGCCGAATCTCGGGGTCCCTCCAGTGTTTAGTTTGGTAAGGAACTTGCCTACTGACCTTCATACCGGCTGTTACCAATTTACGATCCCGGCAACAGCAATGGTAGGCTTCCCTTTTGGGCATGCCCTCTTGAGCACTTAACGCTTTTAGCGTTTGTGAGGACTGCAGCCAGGGAAACCCTCGCCTAGCTTCCTTTGCACTGTCTAATCATGACAGATCCTGAGCATCTTTTCATTTGAATGTGCTGTTTTCTAAAACGCGGGTGAGCACCACTGAGGTCTTGAAAGGTTTCTGCCTGAGAGTCGGCCCTGATTTGAATTCACTTCAGATTACCTAGCCCAGGATAATTCTTGAGGGCAGGGCTGCGTTTGCAAAGCGGCAGGACGCAGGCATTGTGAATGATAGGTGCCCTTCGGCACGGTTTGTAAGGTTGTTACGGCAGTGTGCCACAAGGCGGCAGCACTACTCCGTGTCCTCTCTGGTAACTTGGGGAAACAAAGCCTTAGCGGGGGTCCCGGTGTTGGACGGGACATGGGGAGTCGAACGTGGCTAAACACACACCCCAGGGCTTGTGTATCCTCGCCTCCTGCCCCTTAACCTGCACTGCCGCACCCCAGGCGTATCGCAAGACTTGTAAGTGGGCTACTCGGTGGGTGCCGTGCTTCGCAGGTGGGGCGACTCTAACGAAGTGGGCTGGAGGTGGGAACCTGCCTAGCAGGAGCCGTGGAGAGCCGGTTTCCTCACAGCTCTTCCCTCTCAGCTGCTCCACCGTCACTTGGGTACACCAGGCTTTGCTTACCCGTAGGAGGGCCACGTTGGACCGGGAGACTGTGGTACCACGCAGGGGAGAATGGGCACTAGAGGTCCGAGGGGTCGCTGGTCAGTTGGCACGTCCTCCTCCCTTGCTCCCTCAGCAGCAGCATACTCCAGCCTTGGGACCCAGGCCCGCCGAGGCTCCTGACTCCAGCCGTTGACGTCGCAGAGGCCTGAGGTAACAGAGGAAAGGCATTTCTTAACCCCTTCCTTGCCTTGTCTTTGAATACTCCTTTTCCCTTTCAGCATAGTTAATAAACAACGTTGCGTCTGTTTGAGTTCTACAGCCCCTTGATGCAATTATAATCGGAGCTGTCCCTGGAGCGTTTCGGGTTCTTTGCCCTGTCAGTTTATTGAGGAAAGTTTTGTAGCGCTCCCTATGCTTTCGGTTGGGTCGCCCTTGATGAGCACTTTTTGATACGTTAAGCGTGTGTCTGAGAATCCCAGCTTCCTACTTCCCCCTTCCCGGGTCTCCAATATCCCCCTCTGAGAACTCCACGCTTCTCTCTTCCCTTTGTAAACCTGTGTTTCCTTTGTATGCTGCTTCCTTTGTATCCCTATTTAGACTGCACATATAAGAGATAGCCTGGGATTTGTGCCTTGCTGCCTCTAATTTACCAGAATCAGTGAGATCATCGACTGCTCCATCCATGCTGCTGCAAATAGTATGAGATCATTTTGTTCTGTGGATGAGTGGTAGTCGAGGGAATGTAGGTAGCAGAACAGCTTTCTGCATTCACCCCGCGCTCGACATGTCGTTCCTTTGTATGTCTTGGCTGTGGTAAAGGGTACCACAACGACCGCTGGGGTGCAAGTGCTTCCTTCCAATGATGCTGGTCTCTGGTTATACGACCTGCAGCGGGTTTGCGGAATCTCGGGGTCCCTCCAGTGTTTAGTTTGGTAAGGAACTTGCCTACTGACCTTCATACCGGCTGTTACCAATTTACGATCCCGGCAACAGCAATGGTAGGCTTCCCTTTTGGGCATGCCCTCTTGAGCACTTAACGCTTTTAGCGTTGGTGAGGACTGCAGCCAGGGAAACCCTCGCCTAGCTTCCTTTGCACTGTCTAATCATGACAGATCCTGAGCATCTTTTCATTTGAATGTGCTGTTTTCTAAAACGCGGGTGAGTACCACTGAGGTCTTGAAAGGTTTCTGCCTGAGAGTCGGCCCTGCTTTGAATTCACTTCAGATTACCTAGCCCAGGATATTTCTTGAGGGCAGGGCTGCGTTTGCAAAGCGGCAGGCCGCAGGCATTGTGAATGATAGGTGCCCTTCGGCACGGTTTGTAAGGTTGTTACGGCAGTGTGCCACAAGGCGGCAGCACTACTCCGTGTCCTCTCTGGTAACTTGGGGAAACAAAGCCTTAGCGGGGGTCCCGGTGTTGGACGGGACATGGGGAGTCGAACGTGGCTAAACACACACCCCAGGGCTTGTGTATCCTCGCCTCCTGCCCCTTAACCTGCACTGCCGCACCCCAGGCGTATCGCAAGACTTGTAAGTGGGCTACTCGGTGGGTACCGTGCTTCGCAGATGGGGCGGCTGTAACGAAGTGGGCTGGAGGTGGGGACCTGCCTAGCAGGAGCCGTGGAGAGCCGGTTTCCTCACAGCTCTTCCCTCTCAGCTGCTCCACCGTCACTTGGGTACACCAGGCTTTGCTTACCCGTAGGAGGGCCACGTTGGACCGGGAGACTGTGGTACCACGCAGGGGAGAATGGGCACTAGAGGTCCGAGGGGTCGCTGGTCAGGTGGCACGTCCTCCTCCCTTGCTCCCTCAGCAGCAGCATACTCCAGCCTTGGGACCCAGGCCCGCCGAGGCTCCAGGGGTGTGACTCCAGCCGATGACGTCGCAGAGGCCTGAGGTAACAGAGGAAAGGCATTTCTTAACCCCTTCCTTGCCTTGTCTTTGAATACTCCTTTTCCCTTTCAGCATAGTTAATAAACAACGTTGCGTCTGTTTGAGTTCTACAGCCCCTTGATGCAATTATAATCGGAGCTGTCCCTGGAGCGTTTCGGGTTCTTTGCCCTGTCAGTTTATTGAGGAAAGTTTTGTAGCGCTCCCTATGCTTTCGGTTGGGTCGCCCTTGATGCGCACTTTTTGATACGTTAAGCGTGTGTCTGAGAATCCCAGCTTCCTACTTCCCCCTTCCCGGGTCTCCAATATCCCCCCTCTGAGAACTCCACGCTTCTCTCTTCCCTTTGTAAACCTGTGTTTCCTTTGTATGCTGCTTCCTTTGTATCCCTATTTAGACTGCACATATAAGAGATAGCCTGGGATTTGTGCCTTGCTGCCTCTAATTTACCAGAATTAGTGAGATCATCGACTGCTCCATCCATGCTGCTGCAAATAGTATGAGATCATTTTGTTCTGTGGATGAGTGGTAGTCGAGGGAATGTAGGTAGCAGAACAGCTTTCTGCATTCACCCCGCGCTCGACATGTCGTTCCTTTGTGTGTCTTGGCTGTGGTAAAGGGTACCACAACGACCGCTGGGGTGCAAGTGCTTCCTTCCAATGATGCTGGTCTCTGGTTATACGACCTGCAGCGTGTGTGCCGAATCTCGGGGTCCCTCCAGTGTTTAGTTTGGTAAGGAACTTGCCTACTGACCTTCATACCGGCTGTTACCAATTTACGATCCCGGCAACAGCAATGGTAGGCTTCCCTTTTGGGCATGCCCTCTTGAGCACTTAACGCTTTTAGCGTTTGTGAGGACTGCAGCCAGGGAAACCCTCGCCTAGCTTCCTTTGCACTCTCTAATCATGACAGATCCTGAGCATCTTTTCATTTGAATGTGCTGTTTTCTAAAACGCGGGTGAGTACCACTGAGGTCTTGAAAGGTTTCTGCCTGAGAGTCGGCCGTGCTTTGAATTCACTTCAGATTACCTAGCCCAGGATAATTCTTGAGGGCAGGGCTGCGTTTGCAAAGAGGCAGGCCGCAGGCATTGTGAATGATAGGTGCCCTTCGGCACGGTTTGTAAGGTTGTTACGGCAGTGTGCCACAAGGCGGCAGCACTACTCCGTGTCCTCTCTGGTAACTTGGGGAAACAAAGCCTTAGCGGGGGTCCCGGTGTTGGACGGGACATGGGGAGTCGAACGTGGCTAAACACACACCCCAGGGCTTGTGTATCCTCGCCTCCTGCCCCTTAACCTGCACTGCCGCACCCCAGGCGTATCGCAACACTTGTAAGTGGGCTACTCGGTGGGTGCCGTGCTTCGCAGGTGAGGCGACTCTAACGAAGTGGGCTGGAGGTGGGAACCTGCCTAGCAGGAGCCGTGGAGAGCCGGTTTCCTCACAGCTCTTCCCTCTCAGCTGCTCCACCGTCACTTGGGTACACCAGGCTTTGCTTACCCGTAGGAGGGCCACGTTGGACCGGGAGACTGTGGTACCACGCAGGGGAGAATGGGCACTAGAGGTCCGAGTGGTCGCTGGTCAGGTGGCACGTCCTCCTCCCTTGCTCCCTCAGCATCAGCATACTCCAGCCTTGGGACCCAGGCCCGCGAGGCTCCAGGGGTGTGACTCCAGCCGATGACGTCTCAGAGGCCTGAGGTAACAGAGGAAAGGCATTTCTTAACCCTTTCCTTGCCTTGTCTTTGAAAACTCCTTTTCCCTTTCAGCATAGTTAATAAACAACGTTGCGTCTGTTTGAGTTCTACAGCCCCTTGATGCAATTATAATCGGAGCTGTCGCTGGAGCGTTTCGGGTTCTTTGCCCTGTCAGTTTATTGAGGAAAGTTTTGTAGCGCTCCCTATGCTTTCGGTTGGGTCGCCCTTGATGAGCACTTTTTGATACGTTAAGCGTGTGTCTGAGAATCCCAGCTTCCTACTTCCCCCTTCCCGGGTCTCCAATATCCCCCTCTGAGAACTCCACGCTTCTCTCTTCCCTTTGTAAACCTGTGTTTCCTTTGTATGCTGCTTCCTTTGTATCCCTATTTAGAATGCACATATAAGAGATAGCCTGGGATTTGTGCCTTGCTGCCTCTAATTTACCAGAATAAGTGAGATCATCGACTGCTCCATCTATGCTGCTGCAAATAGTATGAGATCATTTTGTTCTGTGGATGAGTGGTAGTCGAGGGAATGTAGGTAGCAGAACAGCTTTCTGCATTCACCCCGCGCTCGACATGTCGTTCCTTTGTATGTCTTGGCTGTGGTAAAGGGTACCACAACGACCGCTGGGGTGCAAGTGCTTCCTTCCAATGATGCTGGTCTCTGGTTATACGACCTGCAGCGTGTGTGCCGAATCTCGGGGTCCCTCCAGTGTTTAGTTTGGTAAGGAACTTGCCTACTGACCTTCATACCGGCTGTTACCAATTTTCGATCCCGGCAACAGCAATGGTAGGCTTCCCTTTTGGGCATGCCCTCTTGAGCACTTAACGCTTTTAGCGTTTGTGAGGACTGCAGCCAGGGAAACCCTCGCCTAGCTTCCTTTGCACTCTCTAATCATGACAGATCCTGAGCATCTTTTCATTTGAATGCGCTGTTTTCTGAAACGCGGGTGAGTACCACTGAGGTCTTGAAAGGTTTCTGCCTGAGAGTCGGCCCTGCTTTGAATTCACTTCAGATTACCTAGCCCAGGATATTTCTTGAGGGCAGGGCTGCGTTTGCAAAGCGGCAGGCCGCAGGCATTGTGAATGATAGGTGCCTTTCGGCACGGTTTGTAAGGTTGTTACGGCAGTGTGCCACAAGGCGGCAGCACTACTCCGTGTCCTCTCTGGTAACTTGGGGAAACAAAGCCTTAGCGGGGGTCCCGGTGTTGGACGGGACATGGGGAGTCGAACGTGGCTAAACACACACCCCAGGGCTTGTGTATCCTCGCCTCCTGCCCCTTAACCTACACTGCCGCACCCCAGGCGTATCGCAAGACTTGTAAGTGGGCTACTCGGTGGGTGCCGTGCTTCGCAGGTGGGGCGACTCTAACGAAGTGGGCTGGAGGTGGGGACCTGCCTAGCAGGAGCCGTGGAGAGCCGGTTTCCTCACAGCTCTTCCCTCTCAGCTGCTCCACCGTCACTTGGGTACACCAGGCTTTGCTTACCCGTAGGAGGGCCACGTTGGACCGGGAGACTGTGGTACCACGCAGGGGAGAATGGGCACTAGAGGTCCGAGGGGTCGCTGGTCAGGTGGCACGTCCTCCTCCCTTGCTCCCTCAGCAGCAGCATACTCCAGCCTTGGGACCCAGGCCCGCCGAGGCTCCAGGGGTGTGACTCCAGCCGATGACGTCGCAGAGGCCTGAGGTAACAGAGGAAAGGCATTTCTTAACCCCTTCCTTGCCTTGTCTTTGAATACTCCTTTTCCCTTTCAGCATAGTTAATAAACAACGTTGCGTCTGTTTGAGTTCTACAGCCCCTTGATGCAATTATAATCGGAGCTGTCCCTGGAGCGTTTCGGGTTCTTTGCCCTGTCAGTTTATTGAGGAAAGTTTTGTAGCGCTCCCTATGCTTTCGGTTGGGTCGCCCTTGATGAGCACTTTTTGATACGTTAAGCGTGTGTCTGAGAATCCCAGCTTCCTACTTCCCCCTTCCCGGGTCTCCAATATCCCCCTCTGAGAACTCCACGCTTCTCTCTTCCCTTTGTAAACCTGTGTTTCCTTTGTATGCTGCTTCCTTTGTATCCCTATTTAGACTGCACATATAAGAGATAGCCTGGGATTTGTGCCTTGCTGCCTCTAATTTACCAGAATTAGTGAGATCATCGACTGCTCCATCCATGCTGCTGCAAATAGTATGAGATCATTTTGTTCCGTGGATGAGTGGTAGTCGAGGGAATGTAGGTAGCAGAACAGCTTTCTGCATTCACCCCGCGCTCGACATGTCGTTCCTTTGTATGTCTTGGCTGTGGTAAAGGGTACCACAACGACCGCTGGGGTGCAAGTGCTTCCTTCCAATGATGCTGGTCTCTGGTTATACGACCTGCAGCGTGTGTGCCGAATCTCGGGGTCCCTCCAGTGTTTAGTTTGGTAAGGAACTTGCCTACTGACCTTCATACCGGCTGTTACCAATTTACGATCCCGGCAACAGCAATGGTAGGCTTCTCTTTTGGGCATGCCCTCTTCAGCACTTAACGCTTTTAGCGTTTGTGAGGACTGCAGCCAGGGAAACCCTCGCCTAGCTTCCTTTGCACTGTCTAATCATGACAGATCCTGAGCATCTTTTCATTTGAATGTGCTGTTTTCTAAAACGCGGGTGAGCACCACTGAGGTCTTGAAAGGTTTCTGCCTGAGAGTCGGCCCTGCTTTGAATTCACTTCAGATTACCTAGCCCAGGATATTTCTTGAGGGCAGGGCTGCGTTTGCAAAGCGGCAGGCCGCAGGCATTGTGAATGATAGGTGCCCTTCGGCACGGTTTGTAAGGTTGTTACGGCAGTGTGCCACAAGGCGGCAGCACTACTCCGTGTCCTCTCTGGTAAGTTGGGGAAACAAAGCCTTAGCGGGGGTCCCGGTGTTGGACGGGACATGGGGAGTCGAACGTGGCTAAACACACACCCCAGGGCTTGTGTATCCTCGCCTCCTGCCCCTTAACCTGCACTGCCGCACCCCAGGCGTATCGCAAGACTTGTAAGTGGGCTACTCGGTGGGTGCCGTGCTTCGCAGGTGGGGCGACTCTAACGAAGTGGGCTGGAGGTGGGGACCTGCCTAGCAGGAGCCGTGGAGAGCCGGTTTCCTCACAGCTCTTTCCTCTCAGCTGCTCCACCGTCACTTGGGTACACCAGGCTTTGCTTACCCGTAGGAGGGCCACGTTGGACCGGGAGACTGTGGTATCACGCAGGGGAGAATGGGCACTAGAGGTCCGAGGGGTCGCTGGTCAGGTGGCACGTCCTCCTCCCTTGCTCCCTCAGCAGCAGCATACTCCAGCCTTGGGACCCAGGCCCGCCGAGGCTCCAGGGGTGTGACTCCAGCCGATGACGTCGCAGAGGCCTGAGGTAACAGAGGAAAGGCATTTCTTAACCCCTTCCTTGCCTTGTCTTTGAATACAACTTTTCCCTTTCAGCATAGTTAATAAACAACGTTGCGTCTGTTTGAGTTCTACAGCCCCTTGATGCAATTATAATCGGAGCTGTCCCTGGAGCGTTTCGGGTTCTTCGCCCTGTCAGTTTATTGAGGAAAGTTTTGTAGCGCTCCCTATGCTTTCGGTTGGGTCGCCCTTGATGAGCACTTTTTGATACGTTAAGCGTGTGTCTGAGAATCCCAGCTTCCTACTTCCCCCTTCCCGGGTCTCCAATATCCCCCTCTGAGAACTCCACGCTTCTCTCTTCCCTTTGTAAACCTGTGTTTCCTTTGTATGCTGCTTCCTTTGTATCCCTATTTAGACTGCACATATAAGAGATAGCCTGGGATTTGTGCCTTGCTGCCTCTAATTTACCAGAATGAGTGAGATCATCGACTGCTCCATCCATGCTGCTGCAAATAGTATGAGATCATTTTGTTCCGTGGATGAGTGGTAGTCGAGGGTATGTAGGTAGCAGAACAGCTTTCTGTATTCACCCCGCGCTCGACATGTCGTTCCTTGGTATGTCTTGGCTGTGGTAAAGGGTACCACAACGACCGCTGGGGTGTAAGTTCTTCCTTCCAATGATGCTGGTCTCTGGTTATACGACCTGCAGCGTGTGTGCCGAATCTCGGGGTCCCTCCAGTGTTTAGTTTGGTAAGGAACTTGCCTACTGACCTTCATACCGGCTGTTACCAATTTACGATCCCGGCAACAGCAATGGTAGGCTTCTCTTTTGGGCATGCCCTCTTGAGCACTTAACGCTTTTAGCGTTTGTGAGGACTGCAGCCAGGGAAACCCTCGCCTAGCTTCCTTTGCACTGTCTAATCATGACAGATCCTGAGCATCTTTTCATTTGAATGTGCTGTTTTCTAAAACGCGGGTGAGCACCACTGAGGTCTTGAAAGGTTTCTGCCTGAGAGTCGGCCCTGCTTTGAATTCACTTCAGATTACCTAGCCCAGGATATTTCTTGAGGGCAGGGCTGCGTTTGCAAAGCGGCAGGCCGCAGGCATTGTGAATGATAGGTGCCCTTCGGCACGGTTTGTAAGGTTGTTACGGCAGTGTGCCACAAGGCGGCAGCACTACTCCGTGTCCTCTCTGGTAACTTGGGGAAACAAAGCCTTAGCGGGGGTCCCGGTGTTGGACGGGACATGGGGAGTCGAACGTGGCTAAACACACACCCCAGGGCTTGTGTATCCTCGCCTCCTGCCCCTTAACCTACACTGCCGCACCCCAGGCGTATCGCAAGACTTGTAAGTGGGCTACTCGGTGGGTGCCGTGCTTCTCAGGTGGGGCGACTCTAAGGAAGTGGGCTGGAGGTGGGGACCTGCCTAGCAGGAGCCGTGGAGAGCCGGTTTCCTCACAGCTCTTCCCTCTCAGCTGCTCCACCGTCACTTGGGTACACCAGGCTTTGCTTACCCGTAGGAGGGCCACGTTGGACCGGGAGACTGTGGTACCACGCAGGGGAGAATGGGCACTAGAGGTCCGAGGGGTCGCTGGTCAGGTGGCACGTCCTCCTCCCTTGTTCCCTCAGCAGCAGCATACTCCAGCCTTGGGACTTAGGCCCGCCGAGGCTCCAGGGTTGTGACTCCAGGCGACGACATCACAGAGGCCTGAGGTAACAGAGGAAAGGCATTTCTTAACCCCTTCCTTGCCTTGTCATTTAATAGTCCTTTGCCCTTTCAGCATAGTTGATATACAACGATGCTTCTGTTTGCGTTCTACAGCCCCTTGATGCAATTATAATTGGAGCTGTCCCTGTAGCGTTTCGGGTTCTTTGCCCTGTCAGTTTATTGAGGAATGTTTTGTAGCGCTCCCTATGCTTTCGGTTGGGTCTCCCTTGATGAGCACTTTTTGATACGTTAAGCGTGTGTCTGAGAATCCCAGCTTCCTACTTCCCCCTTCCCGGGTCTCCAATATCCCCCTCTGAGAACTCCACGCTTCTCTCTTCCCTTTGTGAACCTGTGTTTCCTTTGTATGCTGCTTCCTTTGTATCCCTATTTAGACTGCACATATAAGAGATAGCCTGGGATTTGTGCCTTGCTGCCTCTAATTTACCAGAATTAGTGAGATCATCGACTGCTCCATCCATGCTGCTGCAAATAGTATGAGATCATTTTGTTCTGTGGATGAGTGGTAGTCGAGGGAATGTAGGTAGCAGAACAGCTTTCTGCATTCACCCCGCGCTCGACATGTCGTTCCTTTGTGTGTCTTGGCTGTGGTAAAGGGTACCAGAACGACCGCTGGGGTGCAAGTGCTTCCTTCCAAAGATGCTGGTCTCTGGTTATACGACCTGCAGCGGGTTTGCCGAATCTCGGGGTCCCTCCAGTGTTTAGTTTGGTAAGGAACTTGCCTACTGACCTTCATACCGGCTGTTACCAATTTACGATCCCGGCAACAGCAATGGTAGGCTTCCCTTTTGGGCATGCCCTCTTGAGCACTTAACGCTTTTAGCGTTTGTGAGGACTGCAGCCAGGGAAACCCTCGCCTAGCTTCCTTTGCACTGTCTAATCATGACAGATCCTGAGCATCTTTTCATTTGAATGTGCTGTTTTCTAAAACGCGGGTGAGCACCACTGAGGTCTTGAAAGGTTTCTGCCTGAGAGTCGGCCCTGCTTTGAATTCACTTCAGATTACCTAGCCCAGGATAATTCTTGAGGGCAGGGCTGCGTTTGCAAAGCGGCAGGACGCAGGCATTGTGAATGATAGGTGCCCTTCGGCACGGTTTGTAAGGTTGTTACGGCAGTGTGCCACAAGGCGGCAGCACTACTCCGTGTCCTCTCTGGTAACTTGGGGAAACAAAGCCTTAGCGGGGGTCCCGGTGTTGGACGGGACATGGGGAGTCGAACGTGGCTAAACACACACCCCAGGGCTTGTGTATCCTCGCCTCCTGCCCCTTAACCTGCACTGCCGCACCCCAGGCGTATCGCAAGACTTGTAAGTGGGCTACTCGGTGGGTGCCGTGCTTCGCAGGTGGGGCGACTCTAACGAAGTGGGCTGGAGGTGGGGACCTGCCTAGCAGGAGCCGTGGAGAGCCGGTTTCCTCACAGCTCTTCCCTCTCAGCTGCTCCACCGTCACTTGGGTACACCAGGCTTTGCTTACCCGTAGGAGGGCCACGTTGGACCGGGAGACTGTGGTATCACGCAGGGGAGAATGGGCACTAGAGGTCCGAGGGGTCGCTGGTCAGGTGGCACGTCCTCCTCCCTTGCTCCCTCAGCAGCAGCATACTCCAGCCTTGGGACCCAGGCCCGCCGAGGCTCCAGGGGTGTGACTCCAGCCGATGACGTCGCAGAGGCCTGAGGTAACAGAGGAAAGGCATTTCTTAACCCCTTCCTTGCCTTGTCTTTGAATACAACTTTTCCCTTTCAGCATAGTTAATAAACAACGTTGCGTCTGTTTGAGTTCTACAGCCCCTTGATGCAATTATAATCGGAGCTGTCCCTGGAGCGTTTCGGGTTCTTCGCCCTGTCAGTTTATTGAGGAAAGTTTTGTAGCGCTCCCTATGCTTTCGGTTGGGTCGCCCTTGATGAGCACTTTTTGATACGTTAAGCGTGTGTCTGAGAATCCCAGCTTCCTACTTCCCCCTTCCCGGGTCTCCAATATCCCCCTCTGAGAACTCCACGCTTCTCTCTTCCCTTTGTAAACCTGTGTTTCCTTTGTATGCTGCTTCCTTTGTATCCCTATTTAGACTGCACATATAAGAGATAGCCTGGGATTTGTGCCTTGCTGCCTCTAATTTACCAGAATGAGTGAGATCATCGACTGCTCCATCCATGCTGCTGCAAATAGTATGAGATCATTTTGTTCCGTGGATGAGTGGTAGTCGAGGGTATGTAGGTAGCAGAACAGCTTTCTGTATTCACCCCGCGCTCGACATGTCGTTCCTTGGTATGTCTTGGCTGTGGTAAAGGGTACCACAACGACCGCTGGGGTGTAAGTTCTTCCTTCCAATGATGCTGGTCTCTGGTTATACGACCTGCAGCGTGTGTGCCGAATCTCGGGGTCCCTCCAGTGTTTAGTTTGGTAAGGAACTTGCCTACTGACCTTCATACCGGCTGTTACCAATTTACGATCCCGGCAACAGCAATGGTAGGCTTCTCTTTTGGGCATGCCCTCTTGAGCACTTAACGCTTTTAGCGTTTGTGAGGACTGCAGCCAGGGAAACCCTCGCCTAGCTTCCTTTGCACTGTCTAATCATGACAGATCCTGAGCATCTTTTCATTTGAATGTGCTGTTTTCTAAAACGCGGGTGAGCACCACTGAGGTCTTGAAAGGTTTCTGCCTGAGAGTCGGCCCTGCTTTGAATTCACTTCAGATTACCTAGCCCAGGATATTTCTTGAGGGCAGGGCTGCGTTTGCAAAGCGGCAGGCCGCAGGCATTGTGAATGATAGGTGCCCTTCGGCACGGTTTGTAAGGTTGTTACGGCAGTGTGCCACAAGGCGGCAGCACTACTCCGTGTCCTCTCTGGTAACTTGGGGAAACAAAGCCTTAGCGGGGGTCCCGGTGTTGGACGGGACATGGGGAGTCGAACGTGGCTAAACACACACCCCAGGGCTTGTGTATCCTCGCCTCCTGCCCCTTAACCTACACTGCCGCACCCCAGGCGTATCGCAAGACTTGTAAGTGGGCTACTCGGTGGGTGCCGTGCTTCTCAGGTGGGGCGACTCTAAGGAAGTGGGCTGGAGGTGGGGACCTGCCTAGCAGGAGCCGTGGAGAGCCGGTTTCCTCACAGCTCTTCCCTCTCAGCTGCTCCACCGTCACTTGGGTACACCAGGCTTTGCTTACCCGTAGGAGGGCCACGTTGGACCGGGAGACTGTGGTACCACGCAGGGGAGAATGGGCACTAGAGGTCCGAGGGGTCGCTGGTCAGGTGGCACGTCCTCCTCCCTTGTTCCCTCAGCAGCAGCATACTCCAGCCTTGGGACTTAGGCCCGCCGAGGCTCCAGGGTTGTGACTCCAGGCGACGACATCACAGAGGCCTGAGGTAACAGAGGAAAGGCATTTCTTAACCCCTTCCTTGCCTTGTCATTTAATAGTCCTTTGCCCTTTCAGCATAGTTGATATACAACGATGCTTCTGTTTGCGTTCTACAGCCCCTTGATGCAATTATAATTGGAGCTGTCCCTGTAGCGTTTCGGGTTCTTTGCCCTGTCAGTTTATTGAGGAATGTTTTGTAGCGCTCCCTATGCTTTCGGTTGGGTCTCCCTTGATGAGCACTTTTTGATACGTTAAGCGTGTGTCTGAGAATCCCAGCTTCCTACTTCCCCCTTCCCGGGTCTCCAATATCCCCCTCTGAGAACTCCACGCTTCTCTCTTCCCTTTGTGAACCTGTGTTTCCTTTGTATGCTGCTTCCTTTGTATCCCTATTTAGACTGCACATATAAGAGATAGCCTGGGATTTGTGCCTTGCTGCCTCTAATTTACCAGAATTAGTGAGATCATCGACTGCTCCATCCATGCTGCTGCAAATAGTATGAGATCATTTTGTTCTGTGGATGAGTGGTAGTCGAGGGAATGTAGGTAGCAGAACAGCTTTCTGCATTCACCCCGCGCTCGACATGTCGTTCCTTTGTGTGTCTTGGCTGTGGTAAAGGGTACCAGAACGACCGCTGGGGTGCAAGTGCTTCCTTCCAAAGATGCTGGTCTCTGGTTATACGACCTGCAGCGGGTTTGCCGAATCTCGGGGTCCCTCCAGTGTTTAGTTTGGTAAGGAACTTGCCTACTGACCTTCATACCGGCTGTTACCAATTTACGATCCCGGCAACAGCAATGGTAGGCTTCCCTTTTGGGCATGCCCTCTTGAGCACTTAACGCTTTTAGCGTTTGTGAGGACTGCAGCCAGGGAAACCCTCGCCTAGCTTCCTTTGCACTGTCTAATCATGACAGATCCTGAGCATCTTTTCATTTGAATGTGCTGTTTTCTAAAACGCGGGTGAGCACCACTGAGGTCTTGAAAGGTTTCTGCCTGAGAGTCGGCCCTGCTTTGAATTCACTTCAGATTACCTAGCCCAGGATAATTCTTGAGGGCAGGGCTGCGTTTGCAAAGCGGCAGGACGCAGGCATTGTGAATGATAGGTGCCCTTCGGCACGGTTTGTAAGGTTGTTACGGCAGTGTGCCACAAGGCGGCAGCACTACTCCGTGTCCTCTCTGGTAACTTGGGGAAACAAAGCCTTAGCGGGGGTCCCGGTGTTGGACGGGACATGGGGAGTCGAACGTGGCTAAACACACACCCCAGGGCTTGTGTATCCTCGCCTCCTGCCCCTTAACCTGCACTGCCGCACCCCAGGCGTATCGCAAGACTTGTAAGTGGGCTACTCGGTGGGTGCCGTGCTTCGCAGGTGGGGCGACTCTAACGAAGTGGGCTGGAGGTGGGGACCTGCCTAGCAGGAGCCGTGGAGAGCCGGTTTCCTCACAGCTCTTCCCTCTCAGCTGCTCCACCGTCACTTGGGTACACCAGGCTTTGCTTACCCGTAGGAGGGCCACGTTGGACCGGGAGACTGTGGTATCACGCAGGGGAGAATGGGCACTAGAGGTCCGAGGGGTCGCTGGTCAGGTGGCACGTCCTCCTCCCTTGCTCCCTCAGCAGCAGCATACTCCAGCCTTGGGACCCAGGCCCGCCGAGGCTCCAGGGGTGTGACTCCAGCCGATGACGTCGCAGAGGCCTGAGGTAACAGAGGAAAGGCATTTCTTAACCCCTTCCTTGCCTTGTCTTTGAATACAACTTTTCCCTTTCAGCATAGTTAATAAACAACGTTGCGTCTGTTTGAGTTCTACAGCCCCTTGATGCAATTATAATCGGAGCTGTCCCTGGAGCGTTTCGGGTTCTTCGCCCTGTCAGTTTATTGAGGAAAGTTTTGTAGCGCTCCCTATGCTTTCGGTTGGGTCGCCCTTGATGAGCACTTTTTGATACGTTAAGCGTGTGTCTGAGAATCCCAGCTTCCTACTTCCCCCTTCCCGGGTCTCCAATATCCCCCTCTGAGAACTCCACGCTTCTCTCTTCCCTTTGTAAACCTGTGTTTCCTTTGTATGCTGCTTCCTTTGTATCCCTATTTAGACTGCACATATAAGAGATAGCCTGGGATTTGTGCCTTGCTGCCTCTAATTTACCAGAATTAGTGAGATCATCGACTGCTCCATCCATGCTGCTGCAAATAGTATGAGATCATTTTGTTCTGTGGATGAGTGGTAGTCGAGGGTATGTAGGTAGCAGAACAGCTTTCTGCATTCACCCCGCGCTCGACATGTCGTTCCTTTGTATGTCTTGGCTGTGGTAAAGGGTACCACAACGACCGCTGGGGTGCAAGTTCTTCCTTCCAATGATGCTGGTCTCTGGTTATACGACCTGCAGCGTGTGTGCCGAATCTCGGGGTCCCTCCAGTGTTTAGTTTGGTAAGGAACTTGCCTACTGACCTTCATACCGGCTGTTACCAATTTACGATCCCGGCAACAGCAATGGTAGGCTTCTCTTTTGGGCATGCCCTCTTGAGCACTTAACGCTTTTAGCGTTTGTGAGGACTGCAGCCAGGGAAACCCTCGCCTAGCTTCCTTTGCACTCTCTAATCATGACAGATCCTGAGCATCTTTTCATTTGAATGTGCTGTTTTCTAAAACGCGGGTGAGCACCACTGAGGTCTTGAAAGGTTTCTGCCTGAGAGTCGGCCCTGCTTTGAATTCACTTCAGATTACCTAGCCCAGGATATTTCTTGAGGGCAGGGCTGCGTTTGCAAAGCGGCAGGCCGCAGGCATTGTGAATGATAGGTGCCCTTCGGCACGGTTTGTAAGGTTGTTACGGCAGTGTGCCACAAGGCGGCAGCACTACTCCGTGTCCTCTCTGGTAACTTGGGGAAACAAAGCCTTAGCGGGGGTCCCGGTGTTGGACGGGACATGGGGAGTCGAACGTGGCTAAACACACACCCCAGGGCTTGTGTATCCTCGCCTCCTGCCCCTTAACCTACACTGCCGCACCCCAGGCGTATCGCAAGACTTGTAAGTGGGCTACTCGGTGGGTGCCGTGCTTCTCAGGTGGGGCGACTCTAAGGAAGTGGGCTGGAGGTGGGGACTTGCCTAGCAGGAGCCGTGGAGAGCCGGTTTCCTCACAGCTCTTCCCTCTCAGCTGCTCCACCGTCACTTGGGTACACCAGGCTTTGCTTACCCGTAGGAGGGCCACGTTGGACCGGGAGACTGTGGTACCACGCAGGGGAGAATGGGCACTAGAGGTCCGAGGGGTCGCTGGTCAGGTGGCACGTCCTCCTCCCTTGTTCCCTCAGCAGCAGCATACTCCAGCCTTGGGACTTAGGCCCGCCGAGGCTCCAGGGTTGTGACTCCAGGCGACGACATCACAGAGGCCTGAGGTAACAGAGGAAAGGCATTTCTTAACCCCTTCCTTGCCTTGTCATTTAATAGTCCTTTGCCCTTTCAGCATAGTTGATATACAACGATGCTTCTGTTTGCGTTCTACAGCCCCTTGATGCAATTATAATTGGAGCTGTCCCTGTAGCGTTTCGGGTTCTTTGCCCTGTCAGTTTATTGAGGAATGTTTTGTAGCGCTCCCTATGCTTTCGGTTGGGTCTCCCTTGATGAGCACTTTTTGATACGTTAAGCGTGTGTCTGAGAATCCCAGCTTCCTACTTCCCCCTTCCCGGGTCTCCAATATCCCCCTCTGAGAACTCCACGCTTCTCTCTTCCCTTTGTGAACCTGTGTTTCCTTTGTATGCTGCTTCCTTTGTATCCCTATTTAGACTGCACATATAAGAGATAGCCTGGGATTTGTGCCTTGCTGCCTCTAATTTACCAGAATTAGTGAGATCATCGACTGCTCCATCCATGCTGCTGCAAATAGTATGAGATCATTTTGTTCTGTGGATGAGTGGTAGTCGAGGGAATGTAGGTAGCAGAACAGCTTTCTGCATTCACCCCGCGCTCGACATGTCGTTCCTTTGTGTGTCTTGGCTGTGGTAAAGGGTACCAGAACGACCGCTGGGGTGCAAGTGCTTCCTTCCAAAGATGCTGGTCTCTGGTTATACGACCTGCAGCGGGTTTGCCGAATCTCGGGGTCCCTCCAGTGTTTAGTTTGGTAAGGAACTTGCCTACTGACCTTCATACCGGCTGTTACCAATTTACGATCCCGGCAACAGCAATGGTAGGCTTCCCTTTTGGGCATGCCCTCTTGAGCACTTAACGCTTTTAGCGTTTGTGAGGACTGCAGCCAGGGAAACCCTCGCCTAGCTTCCTTTGCACTGTCTAATCATGACAGATCCTGAGCATCTTTTCATTTGAATGTGCTGTTTTCTAAAACGCGGGTGAGCACCACTGAGGTCTTGAAAGGTTTCTGCCTGAGAGTCGGCCCTGCTTTGAATTCACTTCAGATTACCTAGCCCAGGATAATTCTTGAGGGCAGGGCTGCGTTTGCAAAGCGGCAGGACGCAGGCATTGTGAATGATAGGTGCCCTTCGGCACGGTTTGTAAGGTTGTTACGGCAGTGTGCCACAAGGCGGCAGCACTACTCCGTGTCCTCTCTGGTAACTTGGGGAAACAAAGCCTTAGCGGGGGTCCCGGTGTTGGACGGGACATGGGGAGTCGAACGTGGCTAAACACACACCCCAGGGCTTGTGTATCCTCGCCTCCTGCCCCTTAACCTGCACTGCCGCACCCCAGGCGTATCGCAAGACTTGTAAGTGGGCTACTCGGTGGGTGCCGTGCTTCGCAGGTGGGGCGACTCTAAGGAAGTGGGCTGGAGGTGGGGACCTGCCTAGCAGGAGCCGTGGAGAGCCGGTTTCCTCACAGCTCTTCCCTCTCAGCTGCTCCACCGTCACTTGGGTACACCAGGCTTTGCTTACCCGTAGGAGGGCCACGTTGGACCGGGAGACTGTGGTACCACGCAGGGGAGAATGGGCACTAGAGGTCCGAGGGGTCGCTGGTCAGGTGGCACGTCCTCCTCCCTTGCTCCCTCAGCAGCAGCATACTCCAGCCTTGGGACCCAGGCCCGCCGAGGCTCCAGGGGTGTGACTCCAGCCGATGACGTCGCAGAGGCCTGAGGTAACAGAGGAAAGGCATTTCTTAACCCCTTCCTTGCCTTGTCTTTGAATACTCCTTTTCCCTTTCAGCATAGTTAATAAACAACGTTGCGTCTGTTTGAGTTCTACAGCCCCTTGATGCAATTATAATCGGAGCTGTCCCTGGAGCGTTTCGGGTTCTTTGCCCTGTCAGTTTATTGAGGAAAGTTTTGTAGCGCTCCCTATGCTGTCGGTTGGGTCGCCCTTGATGAGCACTTTTTGATACGTTAAGCGTGTGTCTGAGAATCCCAGCTTCCTACTTCCCCCTTCCCGGGTCTCCAATATCCCCCTCTGAGAACTCCACGCTTCTCTCTTCCCTTTGTAATCCTGTGTTTCCTTTGTATGCTGCTTCCTTTGTATCCCTATTTAGAATGCACATATAAGAGATAGCCTGGGATTTGTGCCTTGCTGCCTCTAATTTACCAGAATTAGTGAGATCATCGACTGCTCCATCCATGCTGCTGCAAATAGTATGAGATCATTTTGTTCTGTGGATGAGTGGTAGTCGAGGGAATGTAGGTAGCAGAACAGCTTTCTGCATTCACCCCGCGCTCGACATGTCGTTCCTTTGTGTGTCTTGGCTGTGGTAAAGGGTACCACAACGACCGCTGGGGTGCAAGTGCTTCCTTCCAATGATGCTGGTCTCTGGTTATACGACCTGCAGCGTGTGTGCCGAATCTCGGGGTCCCTCCAGTGTTTAGTTTGGTAAGGAACTTGCCTACTGACCTTCATACCGGCTGTTACCAATTTACGATCCCGGCAACAGCAATGGTAGGCTTCCCTTTTGGGCATGCCCTCTTGAGCACTTAACGCTTTTAGCGTTTGTGAGGACTGCAGCCAGGGAAACCCTCGCCTAGCTTCCTTTGCACTCTCTAATCATGACAGATCCTGAGCATCTTTTCATTTGAATGTGCTGTTTTCTAAAACGCGGGTGAGTACCACTGAGGTCTTGAAAGGTTTCTGCCTGAGAGTCGGCCGTGCTTTGAATTCACTTCAGATTACCTAGCCCAGGATAATTCTTGAGGGCAGGGCTGCGTTTGCAAAGAGGCAGGCCGCAGGCATTGTGAATGATAGGTGCCCTTCGGCACGGTTTGTAAGGTTGTTACGGCAGTGTGCCACAAGGCGGCAGCACTACTCCGTGTCCTCTCTGGTAACTTGGGGAAACAAAGCCTTAGCGGGGGTCCCGGTGTTGGACGGGACATGGGGAGTCGAACGTGGCTAAACACACACCCCAGGGCTTGTGTATCCTCGCCTCCTGCCCCTTAACCTGCACTGCCGCACCCCAGGCGTATCGCAACACTTGTAAGTGGGCTACTCGGTGGGTGCCGTGCTTCGCAGGTGAGGCGACTCTAACGAAGTGGGCTGGAGGTGGGAACCTGCCTAGCAGGAGCCGTGGAGAGCCGGTTTCCTCACAGCTCTTCCCTCTCAGCTGCTCCACCGTCACTTGGGTACACCAGGCTTTGCTTACCCGTAGGAGGGCCACGTTGGACCGGGAGACTGTGGTACCACGCAGGGGAGAATGGGCACTAGAGGTCCGAGTGGTCGCTGGTCAGGTGGCACGTCCTCCTCCCTTGCTCCCTCAGCAGCAGCATACTCCAGCCTTGGGACCCAGGCCCGCGAGGCTCCAGGGGTGTGACTCCAGCCGATGACGTCTCAGAGGCCTGAGGTAACAGAGGAAAGGCATTTCTTAACCCTTTCCTTGCCTTGTCTTTGAAAACTCCTTTTCCCTTTCAGCATAGTTAATAAACAACGTTGCGTCTGTTTGAGTTCTACAGCCCCTTGATGCAATTATAATCGGAGCTGTCGCTGGAGCGTTTCGGGTTCTTTGCCCTGTCAGTTTATTGAGGAAAGTTTTGTAGCGCTCCCTATGCTTTCGGTTGGGTCGCCCTTGATGAGCACTTTTTGATACGTTAAGCGTGTGTCTGAGAATCCCAGCTTCCTACTTCCCCCTTCCCGGGTCTCCAATATCCCCCTCTGAGAACTCCACGCTTCTCTCTTCCCTTTGTAAACCTGTGTTTCCTTTGTATGCTGCTTCCTTTGTATCCCTATTTAGAATGCACATATAAGAGATAGCCTGGGATTTGTGCCTTGCTGCCTCTAATTTACCAGAATAAGTGAGATCATCGACTGCTCCATCTATGCTGCTGCAAATAGTATGAGATCATTTTGTTCTGTGGATGAGTGGTAGTCGAGGGAATGTAGGTAGCAGAACAGCTTTCTGCATTCACCCCGCGCTCGACATGTCGTTCCTTTGTATGTCTTGGCTGTGGTAAAGGGTACCACAACGACCGCTGGGGTGCAAGTGCTTCCTTCCAATGATGCTGGTCTCTGGTTATACGACCTGCAGCGTGTGTGCCGAATCTCGGGGTCCCTCCAGTGTTTAGTTTGGTAAGGAACTTGCCTACTGACCTTCATACCGGCTGTTACCAATTTTCGATCCCGGCAACAGCAATGGTAGGCTTCCCTTTTGGGCATGCCCTCTTGAGCACTTAACGCTTTTAGCGTTTGTGAGGACTGCAGCCAGGGAAACCCTCGCCTAGCTTCCTTTGCACTCTCTAATCATGACAGATCCTGAGCATCTTTTCATTTGAATGCGCTGTTTTCTGAAACGCGGGTGAGTACCACTGAGGTCTTGAAAGGTTTCTGCCTGAGAGTCGGCCCTGCTTTGAATTCACTTCAGATTACCTAGCCCAGGATATTTCTTGAGGGCAGGGCTGCGTTTGCAAAGCGGCAGGCCGCAGGCATTGTGAATGATAGGTGCCTTTCGGCACGGTTTGTAAGGTTGTTACGGCAGTGTGCCACAAGGCGGCAGCACTACTCCGTGTCCTCTCTGGTAACTTGGGGAAACAAAGCCTTAGCGGGGGTCCCGGTGTTGGACGGGACATGGGGAGTCGAACGTGGCTAAACACACACCCCAGGGCTTGTGTATCCTCGCCTCCTGCCCCTTAACCTACACTGCCGCACCCCAGGCGTATCGCAAGACTTGTAAGTGGGCTACTCGGTGGGTGCCGTGCTTCGCAGGTGGGGCGACTCTAACGAAGTGGGCTGGAGGTGGGGACCTGCCTAGCAGGAGCCGTGGAGAGCCGGTTTCCTCACAGCTCTTCCCTCTCAGCTGCTCCACCGTCACTTGGGTACACCAGGCTTTGCTTACCCGTAGGAGGGCCACGTTGGACCGGGAGACTGTGGTACCACGCAGGGGAGAATGGGCACTAGAGGTCCGAGGGGTCGCTGGTCAGGTGGCACGTCCTCCTCCCTTGCTCCCTCAGCAGCAGCATACTCCAGCCTTGGGACCCAGGCCCGCGAGGCTCCAGGGGTGTGACTCCAGCCGATGACGTCTCAGAGGCCTGAGGTAACAGAGGAAAGGCATTTCTTAACCCTTTCCTTGCCTTGTCTTTGAAAACTCCTTTTCCCTTTCAGCATAGTTAATAAACAACGTTGCGTCTGTTTGAGTTCTACAGCCCCTTGATGCAATTATAATCGGAGCTGTCGCTGGAGCGTTTCGGGTTCTTTGCCCTGTCAGTTTATTGAGGAAAGTTTTGTAGCGCTCCCTATGCTTTCGGTTGGGTCGCCCTTGATGAGCACTTTTTGATACGTTAAGCGTGTGTCTGAGAATCCCAGCTTCCTACTTCCCCCTTCCCGGGTCTCCAATATCCCCCTCTGAGAACTCCACGCTTCTCTCTTCCCTTTGTAAACCTGTGTTTCCTTTGTATGCTGCTTCCTTTGTATCCCTATTTAGAATGCACATATAAGAGATAGCCTGGGATTTGTGCCTTGCTGCCTCTAATTTACCAGAATAAGTGAGATCATCGACTGCTCCATCTATGCTGCTGCAAATAGTATGAGATCATTTTGTTCTGTGGATGAGTGGTAGTCGAGGGAATGTAGGTAGCAGAACAGCTTTCTGCATTCACCCCGCGCTCGACATGTCGTTCCTTTGTATGTCTTGGCTGTGGTAAAGGGTACCACAACGACCGCTGGGGTGCAAGTGCTTCCTTCCAATGATGCTGGTCTCTGGTTATACGACCTGCAGCGTGTGTGCCGAATCTCGGGGTCCCTCCAGTGTTTAGTTTGGTAAGGAACTTGCCTACTGACCTTCATACCGGCTGTTACCAATTTTCGATCCCGGCAACAGCAATGGTAGGCTTCCCTTTTGGGCATGCCCTCTTGAGCACTTAACGCTTTTAGCGTTTGTGAGGACTGCAGCCAGGGAAACCCTCGCCTAGCTTCCTTTGCACTCTCTAATCATGACAGATCCTGAGCATCTTTTCATTTGAATGCGCTGTTTTCTGAAACGCGGGTGAGTACCACTGAGGTCTTGAAAGGTTTCTGCCTGAGAGTCGGCCCTGCTTTGAATTCACTTCAGATTACCTAGCCCAGGATATTTCTTGAGGGCAGGGCTGCGTTTGCAAAGCGGCAGGCCGCAGGCATTGTGAATGATAGGTGCCTTTCGGCACGGTTTGTAAGGTTGTTACGGCAGTGTGCCACAAGGCGGCAGCACTACTCCGTGTCCTCTCTGGTAACTTGGGGAAACAAAGCCTTAGCGGGGGTCCCGGTGTTGGACGGGACATGGGGAGTCGAACGTGGCTAAACACACACCCCAGGGCTTGTGTATCCTCGCCTCCTGCCCCTTAACCTACACTGCCGCACCCCAGGCGTATCGCAAGACTTGTAAGTGGGCTACTCGGTGGGTGCCGTGCTTCGCAGGTGGGGCGACTCTAACGAAGTGGGCTGGAGGTGGGGACCTGCCTAGCAGGAGCCGTGGAGAGCCGGTTTCCTCACAGCTCTTCCCTCTCAGCTGCTCCACCGTCACTTGGGTACACCAGGCTTTGCTTACCCGTAGGAGGGCCACGTTGGACCGGGAGACTGTGGTACCACGCAGGGGAGAATGGGCACTAGAGGTCCGAGGGGTCGCTGGTCAGGTGGCACGTCCTCCTCCCTTGCTCCCTCAGCAGCAGCATACTCCAGCCTTGGGACCCAGGCCCGCCGAGGCTCCAGGGGTGTGACTCCAGCCGATGACGTCGCAGAGGCCTGAGGTAACAGAGGAAAGGCATTTCTTAACCCCTTCCTTGCCTTGTCTTTGAATACTCCTTTTCCCTTTCAGCATAGTTAATAAACAACGTTGCGTCTGTTTGAGTTCTACAGCCCCTTGATGCAATTATAATCGGAGCTGTCCCTGGAGCGTTTCGGGTTCTTTGCCCTGTCAGTTTATTGAGGAAAGTTTTGTAGCGCTCCCTATGCTTTCGGTTGGGTCGCCCTTGATGAGCACTTTTTGATACGTTAAGCGTGTGTCTGAGAATCCCAGCTTCCTACTTCCCCCTTCCCGGGTCTCCAATATCCCCCTCTGAGAACTCCACGCTTCTCTCTTCCCTTTGTAAACCTGTGTTTCCTTTGTATGCTGCTTCCTTTGTATCCCTATTTAGACTGCACATATAAGAGATAGCCTGGGATTTGTGCCTTGCTGCCTCTAATTTACCAGAATTAGTGAGATCATCGACTGCTCCATCCATGCTGCTGCAAATAGTATGAGATCATTTTGTTCCGTGGATGAGTGGTAGTCGAGGGAATGTAGGTAGCAGAACAGCTTTCTGCATTCACCCCGCGCTCGACATGTCGTTCCTTTGTATGTCTTGGCTGTGGTAAAGGGTACCACAACGACCGCTGGGGTGCAAGTGCTTCCTTCCAATGATGCTGGTCTCTGGTTATACGACCTGCAGCGTGTGTGCCGAATCTCGGGGTCCCTCCAGTGTTTAGTTTGGTAAGGAACTTGCCTACTGACCTTCATACCGGCTGTTACCAATTTACGATCCCGGCAACAGCAATGGTAGGCTTCTCTTTTGGGCATGCCCTCTTCAGCACTTAACGCTTTTAGCGTTTGTGAGGACTGCAGCCAGGGAAACCCTCGCCTAGCTTCCTTTGCACTGTCTAATCATGACAGATCCTGAGCATCTTTTCATTTGAATGTGCTGTTTTCTAAAACGCGGGTGAGCACCACTGAGGTCTTGAAAGGTTTCTGCCTGAGAGTCGGCCCTGCTTTGAATTCACTTCAGATTACCTAGCCCAGGATATTTCTTGAGGGCAGGGCTGCGTTTGCAAAGCGGCAGGCCGCAGGCATTGTGAATGATAGGTGCCCTTCGGCACGGTTTGTAAGGTTGTTACGGCAGTGTGCCACAAGGCGGCAGCACTACTCCGTGTCCTCTCTGGTAAGTTGGGGAAACAAAGCCTTAGCGGGGGTCCCGGTGTTGGACGGGACATGGGGAGTCGAACGTGGCTAAACACACACCCCAGGGCTTGTGTATCCTCGCCTCCTGCCCCTTAACCTGCACTGCCGCACCCCAGGCGTATCGCAAGACTTGTAAGTGGGCTACTCGGTGGGTGCCGTGCTTCGCAGGTGGGGCGACTCTAACGAAGTGGGCTGGAGGTGGGGACCTGCCTAGCAGGAGCCGTGGAGAGCCGGTTTCCTCACAGCTCTTTCCTCTCAGCTGCTCCACCGTCACTTGGGTACACCAGGCTTTGCTTACCCGTAGGAGGGCCACGTTGGACCGGGAGACTGTGGTATCACGCAGGGGAGAATGGGCACTAGAGGTCCGAGGGGTCGCTGGTCAGGTGGCACGTCCTCCTCCCTTGCTCCCTCAGCAGCAGCATACTCCAGCCTTGGGACCCAGGCCCGCCGAGGCTCCAGGGGTGTGACTCCAGCCGATGACGTCGCAGAGGCCTGAGGTAACAGAGGAAAGGCATTTCTTAACCCCTTCCTTGCCTTGTCTTTGAATACAACTTTTCCCTTTCAGCATAGTTAATAAACAACGTTGCGTCTGTTTGAGTTCTACAGCCCCTTGATGCAATTATAATCGGAGCTGTCCCTGGAGCGTTTCGGGTTCTTCGCCCTGTCAGTTTATTGAGGAAAGTTTTGTAGCGCTCCCTATGCTTTCGGTTGGGTCGCCCTTGATGAGCACTTTTTGATACGTTAAGCGTGTGTCTGAGAATCCCAGCTTCCTACTTCCCCCTTCCCGGGTCTCCAATATCCCCCTCTGAGAACTCCACGCTTCTCTCTTCCCTTTGTAAACCTGTGTTTCCTTTGTATGCTGCTTCCTTTGTATCCCTATTTAGACTGCACATATAAGAGATAGCCTGGGATTTGTGCCTTGCTGCCTCTAATTTACCAGAATGAGTGAGATCATCGACTGCTCCATCCATGCTGCTGCAAATAGTATGAGATCATTTTGTTCCGTGGATGAGTGGTAGTCGAGGGTATGTAGGTAGCAGAACAGCTTTCTGTATTCACCCCGCGCTCGACATGTCGTTCCTTGGTATGTCTTGGCTGTGGTAAAGGGTACCACAACGACCGCTGGGGTGTAAGTTCTTCCTTCCAATGATGCTGGTCTCTGGTTATACGACCTGCAGCGTGTGTGCCGAATCTCGGGGTCCCTCCAGTGTTTAGTTTGGTAAGGAACTTGCCTACTGACCTTCATACCGGCTGTTACCAATTTACGATCCCGGCAACAGCAATGGTAGGCTTCTCTTTTGGGCATGCCCTCTTGAGCACTTAACGCTTTTAGCGTTTGTGAGGACTGCAGCCAGGGAAACCCTCGCCTAGCTTCCTTTGCACTGTCTAATCATGACAGATCCTGAGCATCTTTTCATTTGAATGTGCTGTTTTCTAAAACGCGGGTGAGCACCACTGAGGTCTTGAAAGGTTTCTGCCTGAGAGTCGGCCCTGCTTTGAATTCACTTCAGATTACCTAGCCCAGGATATTTCTTGAGGGCAGGGCTGCGTTTGCAAAGCGGCAGGCCGCAGGCATTGTGAATGATAGGTGCCCTTCGGCACGGTTTGTAAGGTTGTTACGGCAGTGTGCCACAAGGCGGCAGCACTACTCCGTGTCCTCTCTGGTAACTTGGGGAAACAAAGCCTTAGCGGGGGTCCCGGTGTTGGACGGGACATGGGGAGTCGAACGTGGCTAAACACACACCCCAGGGCTTGTGTATCCTCGCCTCCTGCCCCTTAACCTACACTGCCGCACCCCAGGCGTATCGCAAGACTTGTAAGTGGGCTACTCGGTGGGTGCCGTGCTTCTCAGGTGGGGCGACTCTAAGGAAGTGGGCTGGAGGTGGGGACCTGCCTAGCAGGAGCCGTGGAGAGCCGGTTTCCTCACAGCTCTTCCCTCTCAGCTGCTCCACCGTCACTTGGGTACACCAGGCTTTGCTTACCCGTAGGAGGGCCACGTTGGACCGGGAGACTGTGGTACCACGCAGGGGAGAATGGGCACTAGAGGTCCGAGGGGTCGCTGGTCAGGTGGCACGTCCTCCTCCCTTGTTCCCTCAGCAGCAGCATACTCCAGCCTTGGGACTTAGGCCCGCCGAGGCTCCAGGGTTGTGACTCCAGGCGACGACATCACAGAGGCCTGAGGTAACAGAGGAAAGGCATTTCTTAACCCCTTCCTTGCCTTGTCATTTAATAGTCCTTTGCCCTTTCAGCATAGTTGATATACAACGATGCTTCTGTTTGCGTTCTACAGCCCCTTGATGCAATTATAATTGGAGCTGTCCCTGTAGCGTTTCGGGTTCTTTGCCCTGTCAGTTTATTGAGGAATGTTTTGTAGCGCTCCCTATGCTTTCGGTTGGGTCTCCCTTGATGAGCACTTTTTGATACGTTAAGCGTGTGTCTGAGAATCCCAGCTTCCTACTTCCCCCTTCCCGGGTCTCCAATATCCCCCTCTGAGAACTCCACGCTTCTCTCTTCCCTTTGTGAACCTGTGTTTCCTTTGTATGCTGCTTCCTTTGTATCCCTATTTAGACTGCACATATAAGAGATAGCCTGGGATTTGTGCCTTGCTGCCTCTAATTTACCAGAATTAGTGAGATCATCGACTGCTCCATCCATGCTGCTGCAAATAGTATGAGATCATTTTGTTCTGTGGATGAGTGGTAGTCGAGGGAATGTAGGTAGCAGAACAGCTTTCTGCATTCACCCCGCGCTCGACATGTCGTTCCTTTGTGTGTCTTGGCTGTGGTAAAGGGTACCAGAACGACCGCTGGGGTGCAAGTGCTTCCTTCCAAAGATGCTGGTCTCTGGTTATACGACCTGCAGCGGGTTTGCCGAATCTCGGGGTCCCTCCAGTGTTTAGTTTGGTAAGGAACTTGCCTACTGACCTTCATACCGGCTGTTACCAATTTACGATCCCGGCAACAGCAATGGTAGGCTTCCCTTTTGGGCATGCCCTCTTGAGCACTTAACGCTTTTAGCGTTTGTGAGGACTGCAGCCAGGGAAACCCTCGCCTAGCTTCCTTTGCACTGTCTAATCATGACAGATCCTGAGCATCTTTTCATTTGAATGTGCTGTTTTCTAAAACGCGGGTGAGCACCACTGAGGTCTTGAAAGGTTTCTGCCTGAGAGTCGGCCCTGCTTTGAATTCACTTCAGATTACCTAGCCCAGGATAATTCTTGAGGGCAGGGCTGCGTTTGCAAAGCGGCAGGACGCAGGCATTGTGAATGATAGGTGCCCTTCGGCACGGTTTGTAAGGTTGTTACGGCAGTGTGCCACAAGGCGGCAGCACTACTCCGTGTCCTCTCTGGTAACTTGGGGAAACAAAGCCTTAGCGGGGGTCCCGGTGTTGGACGGGACATGGGGAGTCGAACGTGGCTAAACACACACCCCAGGGCTTGTGTATCCTCGCCTCCTGCCCCTTAACCTGCACTGCCGCACCCCAGGCGTATCGCAAGACTTGTAAGTGGGCTACTCGGTGGGTGCCGTGCTTCGCAGGTGGGGCGACTCTAACGAAGTGGGCTGGAGGTGGGGACCTGCCTAGCAGGAGCCGTGGAGAGCCGGTTTCCTCACAGCTCTTCCCTCTCAGCTGCTCCACCGTCACTTGGGTACACCAGGCTTTGCTTACCCGTAGGAGGGCCACGTTGGACCGGGAGACTGTGGTATCACGCAGGGGAGAATGGGCACTAGAGGTCCGAGGGGTCGCTGGTCAGGTGGCACGTCCTCCTCCCTTGCTCCCTCAGCAGCAGCATACTCCAGCCTTGGGACCCAGGCCCGCCGAGGCTCCAGGGGTGTGACTCCAGCCGATGACGTCGCAGAGGCCTGAGGTAACAGAGGAAAGGCATTTCTTAACCCCTTCCTTGCCTTGTCTTTGAATACAACTTTTCCCTTTCAGCATAGTTAATAAACAACGTTGCGTCTGTTTGAGTTCTACAGCCCCTTGATGCAATTATAATCGGAGCTGTCCCTGGAGCGTTTCGGGTTCTTCGCCCTGTCAGTTTATTGAGGAAAGTTTTGTAGCGCTCCCTATGCTTTCGGTTGGGTCGCCCTTGATGAGCACTTTTTGATACGTTAAGCGTGTGTCTGAGAATCCCAGCTTCCTACTTCCCCCTTCCCGGGTCTCCAATATCCCCCTCTGAGAACTCCACGCTTCTCTCTTCCCTTTGTAAACCTGTGTTTCCTTTGTATGCTGCTTCCTTTGTATCCCTATTTAGACTGCACATATAAGAGATAGCCTGGGATTTGTGCCTTGCTGCCTCTAATTTACCAGAATGAGTGAGATCATCGACTGCTCCATCCATGCTGCTGCAAATAGTATGAGATCATTTTGTTCCGTGGATGAGTGGTAGTCGAGGGTATGTAGGTAGCAGAACAGCTTTCTGTATTCACCCCGCGCTCGACATGTCGTTCCTTGGTATGTCTTGGCTGTGGTAAAGGGTACCACAACGACCGCTGGGGTGTAAGTTCTTCCTTCCAATGATGCTGGTCTCTGGTTATACGACCTGCAGCGTGTGTGCCGAATCTCGGGGTCCCTCCAGTGTTTAGTTTGGTAAGGAACTTGCCTACTGACCTTCATACCGGCTGTTACCAATTTACGATCCCGGCAACAGCAATGGTAGGCTTCTCTTTTGGGCATGCCCTCTTGAGCACTTAACGCTTTTAGCGTTTGTGAGGACTGCAGCCAGGGAAACCCTCGCCTAGCTTCCTTTGCACTGTCTAATCATGACAGATCCTGAGCATCTTTTCATTTGAATGTGCTGTTTTCTAAAACGCGGGTGAGCACCACTGAGGTCTTGAAAGGTTTCTGCCTGAGAGTCGGCCCTGCTTTGAATTCACTTCAGATTACCTAGCCCAGGATATTTCTTGAGGGCAGGGCTGCGTTTGCAAAGCGGCAGGCCGCAGGCATTGTGAATGATAGGTGCCCTTCGGCACGGTTTGTAAGGTTGTTACGGCAGTGTGCCACAAGGCGGCAGCACTACTCCGTGTCCTCTCTGGTAACTTGGGGAAACAAAGCCTTAGCGGGGGTCCCGGTGTTGGACGGGACATGGGGAGTCGAACGTGGCTAAACACACACCCCAGGGCTTGTGTATCCTCGCCTCCTGCCCCTTAACCTACACTGCCGCACCCCAGGCGTATCGCAAGACTTGTAAGTGGGCTACTCGGTGGGTGCCGTGCTTCTCAGGTGGGGCGACTCTAAGGAAGTGGGCTGGAGGTGGGGACCTGCCTAGCAGGAGCCGTGGAGAGCCGGTTTCCTCACAGCTCTTCCCTCTCAGCTGCTCCACCGTCACTTGGGTACACCAGGCTTTGCTTACCCGTAGGAGGGCCACGTTGGACCGGGAGACTGTGGTACCACGCAGGGGAGAATGGGCACTAGAGGTCCGAGGGGTCGCTGGTCAGGTGGCACGTCCTCCTCCCTTGTTCCCTCAGCAGCAGCATACTCCAGCCTTGGGACTTAGGCCCGCCGAGGCTCCAGGGTTGTGACTCCAGGCGACGACATCACAGAGGCCTGAGGTAACAGAGGAAAGGCATTTCTTAACCCCTTCCTTGCCTTGTCATTTAATAGTCCTTTGCCCTTTCAGCATAGTTGATATACAACGATGCTTCTGTTTGCGTTCTACAGCCCCTTGATGCAATTATAATTGGAGCTGTCCCTGTAGCGTTTCGGGTTCTTTGCCCTGTCAGTTTATTGAGGAATGTTTTGTAGCGCTCCCTATGCTTTCGGTTGGGTCTCCCTTGATGAGCACTTTTTGATACGTTAAGCGTGTGTCTGAGAATCCCAGCTTCCTACTTCCCCCTTCCCGGGTCTCCAATATCCCCCTCTGAGAACTCCACGCTTCTCTCTTCCCTTTGTGAACCTGTGTTTCCTTTGTATGCTGCTTCCTTTGTATCCCTATTTAGACTGCACATATAAGAGATAGCCTGGGATTTGTGCCTTGCTGCCTCTAATTTACCAGAATTAGTGAGATCATCGACTGCTCCATCCATGCTGCTGCAAATAGTATGAGATCATTTTGTTCTGTGGATGAGTGGTAGTCGAGGGAATGTAGGTAGCAGAACAGCTTTCTGCATTCACCCCGCGCTCGACATGTCGTTCCTTTGTGTGTCTTGGCTGTGGTAAAGGGTACCAGAACGACCGCTGGGGTGCAAGTGCTTCCTTCCAAAGATGCTGGTCTCTGGTTATACGACCTGCAGCGGGTTTGCCGAATCTCGGGGTCCCTCCAGTGTTTAGTTTGGTAAGGAACTTGCCTACTGACCTTCATACCGGCTGTTACCAATTTACGATCCCGGCAACAGCAATGGTAGGCTTCCCTTTTGGGCATGCCCTCTTGAGCACTTAACGCTTTTAGCGTTTGTGAGGACTGCAGCCAGGGAAACCCTCGCCTAGCTTCCTTTGCACTGTCTAATCATGACAGATCCTGAGCATCTTTTCATTTGAATGTGCTGTTTTCTAAAACGCGGGTGAGCACCACTGAGGTCTTGAAAGGTTTCTGCCTGAGAGTCGGCCCTGCTTTGAATTCACTTCAGATTACCTAGCCCAGGATAATTCTTGAGGGCAGGGCTGCGTTTGCAAAGCGGCAGGACGCAGGCATTGTGAATGATAGGTGCCCTTCGGCACGGTTTGTAAGGTTGTTACGGCAGTGTGCCACAAGGCGGCAGCACTACTCCGTGTCCTCTCTGGTAACTTGGGGAAACAAAGCCTTAGCGGGGGTCCCGGTGTTGGACGGGACATGGGGAGTCGAACGTGGCTAAACACACACCCCAGGGCTTGTGTATCCTCGCCTCCTGCCCCTTAACCTGCACTGCCGCACCCCAGGCGTATCGCAAGACTTGTAAGTGGGCTACTCGGTGGGTGCCGTGCTTCGCAGGTGGGGCGACTCTAACGAAGTGGGCTGGAGGTGGGGACCTGCCTAGCAGGAGCCGTGGAGAGCCGGTTTCCTCACAGCTCTTCCCTCTCAGCTGCTCCACCGTCACTTGGGTACACCAGGCTTTGCTTACCCGTAGGAGGGCCACGTTGGACCGGGAGACTGTGGTATCACGCAGGGGAGAATGGGCACTAGAGGTCCGAGGGGTCGCTGGTCAGGTGGCACGTCCTCCTCCCTTGCTCCCTCAGCAGCAGCATACTCCAGCCTTGGGACCCAGGCCCGCCGAGGCTCCAGGGGTGTGACTCCAGCCGATGACGTCGCAGAGGCCTGAGGTAACAGAGGAAAGGCATTTCTTAACCCCTTCCTTGCCTTGTCTTTGAATACAACTTTTCCCTTTCAGCATAGTTAATAAACAACGTTGCGTCTGTTTGAGTTCTACAGCCCCTTGATGCAATTATAATCGGAGCTGTCCCTGGAGCGTTTCGGGTTCTTCGCCCTGTCAGTTTATTGAGGAAAGTTTTGTAGCGCTCCCTATGCTTTCGGTTGGGTCGCCCTTGATGAGCACTTTTTGATACGTTAAGCGTGTGTCTGAGAATCCCAGCTTCCTACTTCCCCCTTCCCGGGTCTCCAATATCCCCCTCTGAGAACTCCACGCTTCTCTCTTCCCTTTGTAAACCTGTGTTTCCTTTGTATGCTGCTTCCTTTGTATCCCTATTTAGACTGCACATATAAGAGATAGCCTGGGATTTGTGCCTTGCTGCCTCTAATTTACCAGAATTAGTGAGATCATCGACTGCTCCATCCATGCTGCTGCAAATAGTATGAGATCATTTTGTTCTGTGGATGAGTGGTAGTCGAGGGTATGTAGGTAGCAGAACAGCTTTCTGCATTCACCCCGCGCTCGACATGTCGTTCCTTTGTATGTCTTGGCTGTGGTAAAGGGTACCACAACGACCGCTGGGGTGCAAGTTCTTCCTTCCAATGATGCTGGTCTCTGGTTATACGACCTGCAGCGTGTGTGCCGAATCTCGGGGTCCCTCCAGTGTTTAGTTTGGTAAGGAACTTGCCTACTGACCTTCATACCGGCTGTTACCAATTTACGATCCCGGCAACAGCAATGGTAGGCTTCTCTTTTGGGCATGCCCTCTTGAGCACTTAACGCTTTTAGCGTTTGTGAGGACTGCAGCCAGGGAAACCCTCGCCTAGCTTCCTTTGCACTCTCTAATCATGACAGATCCTGAGCATCTTTTCATTTGAATGTGCTGTTTTCTAAAACGCGGGTGAGCACCACTGAGGTCTTGAAAGGTTTCTGCCTGAGAGTCGGCCCTGCTTTGAATTCACTTCAGATTACCTAGCCCAGGATATTTCTTGAGGGCAGGGCTGCGTTTGCAAAGCGGCAGGCCGCAGGCATTGTGAATGATAGGTGCCCTTCGGCACGGTTTGTAAGGTTGTTACGGCAGTGTGCCACAAGGCGGCAGCACTACTCCGTGTCCTCTCTGGTAACTTGGGGAAACAAAGCCTTAGCGGGGGTCCCGGTGTTGGACGGGACATGGGGAGTCGAACGTGGCTAAACACACACCCCAGGGCTTGTGTATCCTCGCCTCCTGCCCCTTAACCTACACTGCCGCACCCCAGGCGTATCGCAAGACTTGTAAGTGGGCTACTCGGTGGGTGCCGTGCTTCTCAGGTGGGGCGACTCTAAGGAAGTGGGCTGGAGGTGGGGACTTGCCTAGCAGGAGCCGTGGAGAGCCGGTTTCCTCACAGCTCTTCCCTCTCAGCTGCTCCACCGTCACTTGGGTACACCAGGCTTTGCTTACCCGTAGGAGGGCCACGTTGGACCGGGAGACTGTGGTACCACGCAGGGGAGAATGGGCACTAGAGGTCCGAGGGGTCGCTGGTCAGGTGGCACGTCCTCCTCCCTTGTTCCCTCAGCAGCAGCATACTCCAGCCTTGGGACTTAGGCCCGCCGAGGCTCCAGGGTTGTGACTCCAGGCGACGACATCACAGAGGCCTGAGGTAACAGAGGAAAGGCATTTCTTAACCCCTTCCTTGCCTTGTCATTTAATAGTCCTTTGCCCTTTCAGCATAGTTGATATACAACGATGCTTCTGTTTGCGTTCTACAGCCCCTTGATGCAATTATAATTGGAGCTGTCCCTGTAGCGTTTCGGGTTCTTTGCCCTGTCAGTTTATTGAGGAATGTTTTGTAGCGCTCCCTATGCTTTCGGTTGGGTCTCCCTTGATGAGCACTTTTTGATACGTTAAGCGTGTGTCTGAGAATCCCAGCTTCCTACTTCCCCCTTCCCGGGTCTCCAATATCCCCCTCTGAGAACTCCACGCTTCTCTCTTCCCTTTGTGAACCTGTGTTTCCTTTGTATGCTGCTTCCTTTGTATCCCTATTTAGACTGCACATATAAGAGATAGCCTGGGATTTGTGCCTTGCTGCCTCTAATTTACCAGAATTAGTGAGATCATCGACTGCTCCATCCATGCTGCTGCAAATAGTATGAGATCATTTTGTTCTGTGGATGAGTGGTAGTCGAGGGAATGTAGGTAGCAGAACAGCTTTCTGCATTCACCCCGCGCTCGACATGTCGTTCCTTTGTGTGTCTTGGCTGTGGTAAAGGGTACCAGAACGACCGCTGGGGTGCAAGTGCTTCCTTCCAAAGATGCTGGTCTCTGGTTATACGACCTGCAGCGGGTTTGCCGAATCTCGGGGTCCCTCCAGTGTTTAGTTTGGTAAGGAACTTGCCTACTGACCTTCATACCGGCTGTTACCAATTTACGATCCCGGCAACAGCAATGGTAGGCTTCCCTTTTGGGCATGCCCTCTTGAGCACTTAACGCTTTTAGCGTTTGTGAGGACTGCAGCCAGGGAAACCCTCGCCTAGCTTCCTTTGCACTGTCTAATCATGACAGATCCTGAGCATCTTTTCATTTGAATGTGCTGTTTTCTAAAACGCGGGTGAGCACCACTGAGGTCTTGAAAGGTTTCTGCCTGAGAGTCGGCCCTGCTTTGAATTCACTTCAGATTACCTAGCCCAGGATAATTCTTGAGGGCAGGGCTGCGTTTGCAAAGCGGCAGGACGCAGGCATTGTGAATGATAGGTGCCCTTCGGCACGGTTTGTAAGGTTGTTACGGCAGTGTGCCACAAGGCGGCAGCACTACTCCGTGTCCTCTCTGGTAACTTGGGGAAACAAAGCCTTAGCGGGGGTCCCGGTGTTGGACGGGACATGGGGAGTCGAACGTGGCTAAACACACACCCCAGGGCTTGTGTATCCTCGCCTCCTGCCCCTTAACCTGCACTGCCGCACCCCAGGCGTATCGCAAGACTTGTAAGTGGGCTACTCGGTGGGTGCCGTGCTTCGCAGGTGGGGCGACTCTAAGGAAGTGGGCTGGAGGTGGGGACCTGCCTAGCAGGAGCCGTGGAGAGCCGGTTTCCTCACAGCTCTTCCCTCTCAGCTGCTCCACCGTCACTTGGGTACACCAGGCTTTGCTTACCCGTAGGAGGGCCACGTTGGACCGGGAGACTGTGGTACCACGCAGGGGAGAATGGGCACTAGAGGTCCGAGGGGTCGCTGGTCAGGTGGCACGTCCTCCTCCCTTGCTCCCTCAGCAGCAGCATACTCCAGCCTTGGGACCCAGGCCCGCCGAGGCTCCAGGGGTGTGACTCCAGCCGATGACGTCGCAGAGGCCTGAGGTAACAGAGGAAAGGCATTTCTTAACCCCTTCCTTGCCTTGTCTTTGAATACTCCTTTTCCCTTTCAGCATAGTTAATAAACAACGTTGCGTCTGTTTGAGTTCTACAGCCCCTTGATGCAATTATAATCGGAGCTGTCCCTGGAGCGTTTCGGGTTCTTTGCCCTGTCAGTTTATTGAGGAAAGTTTTGTAGCGCTCCCTATGCTGTCGGTTGGGTCGCCCTTGATGAGCACTTTTTGATACGTTAAGCGTGTGTCTGAGAATCCCAGCTTCCTACTTCCCCCTTCCCGGGTCTCCAATATCCCCCTCTGAGAACTCCACGCTTCTCTCTTCCCTTTGTAATCCTGTGTTTCCTTTGTATGCTGCTTCCTTTGTATCCCTATTTAGAATGCACATATAAGAGATAGCCTGGGATTTGTGCCTTGCTGCCTCTAATTTACCAGAATTAGTGAGATCATCGACTGCTCCATCCATGCTGCTGCAAATAGTATGAGATCATTTTGTTCTGTGGATGAGTGGTAGTCGAGGGAATGTAGGTAGCAGAACAGCTTTCTGCATTCACCCCGCGCTCGACATGTCGTTCCTTTGTATGTCTTGGCTGTGGTAAAGGGTACCACAACGACCGCTGGGGTGCAAGTGCTTCCTTCCAATGATGCTAGTCTCTGGTTATACGACCTGCAGCGTGTGTGCCGAATCTCGGGGTCCCTCCAGTGTTTAGTTGGTAAGGAACTTGCCTACTGACCTTCATACCGGCTGTTACCAATTTACGATCCCGGCAACAGCAATGGCAGGCTTCCCTTTTGGGCATGCCCTCTTGTGCACTTAACGCTTTTAGCGTTTGTGAGGACTGCAGCCAGGGAAACCCTCGCCTAGCTTCCTTTGCACTCTCTAATCATGACAGATCCTGAGCATCTTTTCATTTGAATGTGCTGTTTTCTAAAACGCGGGTGAGTACCACTGAGGTCTTGAAAGGTTTCTGCCTGAGAGTCGGCCCTGCTTTGAATTCACTTCAGATTACCTAGCCCAGGATATTTCTTGAGGGCAGGGCTGCGTTTGCAAAGCGGCAGGCCGCAGGCATTGTGAATGATAGGTGCCCTTCGGCACGGTTTGTAAGGTTGTTACGGCAGTGTGCCACAAGGCGGCAGCACTACTCCGTGTCCTCTCTTAACTTGGGGAAACAAAGCCTTAGCGGGGGTCCCGGTGTTGGACGGGACATGGGGAGTCGAACGTGGCTAAACACACACCCCAGGGTTTGTGTATCCTCGCCTCCTGCCCCTTAACCTGCACTGCCGCACCCCAGGCGTATCGCAAGACTTGTAAGTGGGCTACTCGGTGGGCGCCGTGCTTCGCAGGTGGGGCGACTCTAAGGAAGTGGGCTGGAGGTGGGGACCTGCCTAGCAGGAGCCGTGGAGAGCCGGTTTCCTCACAGCTCTTCCCTCTCAGCTGCTCCACCGTCACTTGGGTACACCAGGCTTTGCTTACCCGTAGGAGGGCCACGTTGGACCGGGAGACTGTGGTACCACGCAGGGGAGAATGGGCACTAGAGGTCCGAGGGGTCGCTGGTCAGGTGGCACGTCCTCCTCCCTTGTTCCCTCAGCAGCAGCATACTCCAGCCTTGGGACTTAGGCCCGCCGAGGCTCCAGGGTTGTGACTCCAGGCGACGACATCACAGAGGCCTGAGGTAACAGAGGAAAGGCATTTCTTAACCCCTTCCTTGCCTTGTCATTTAATAGTCCTTTGCCCTTTCAGCATAGTTGATATACAACGATGCTTCTGTTTGCGTTCTACAGCCCCTTGATGCAATTATAATCGGAGCTGTCCCTGTAGCGTTTCGGGTTCTTTGCCCTGTCAGTTTATTGAGGAATGTTTTGTAGCGCTCCCTATGCTTTCGGTTGGGTCTCCCTTGATGAGCACTTTTTGATACGTTAAGCGTGTGTCTGAGAATCCCAGCTTCCTACTTCCCCCTTCCCGGGTCTCCAATATCCCCCTCTGAGAACTCCACGCTTCTCTCTTCCCTTTGTGAACCTGTGTTTCCTTTGTATGCTGCTTCCTTTGTATCCCTATTTAGACTGCACATATAAGAGATAGCCTGGGATTTGTGCCTTGCTGCCTCTAATTTACCAGAATTAGTGAGATCATCGACTGCTCCATCCATGCTTCTGCAAATAGTATGAGATCATTTTGTTCTGTGGATGAGTGGTAGTCGAGGGAATGTAGGTAGCAGAACAGCTTTCTGCATTCACCCCGCGCTCGACATGTCGTTCCTTTGTGTGTCTTGGCTGTGGTAAAGGGTACCAGAACGACCGCTGGGGTGCAAGTGCTTCCTTCCAAAGATGCTGGTCTCTGGTTATACGACCTGCAGCGGGTTTGCCGAATCTCGGGGTCCCTCCAGTGTTTAGTTTGGTAAGGAACTTGCCTACTGACCTTCATACCGGCTGTTACCAATTTACGATCCCGGCAACAGCAATGGTAGGCTTCCCTTTTGGGCATGCCCTCTTGAGCACTTAACGCTTTTAGCGTTTGTGAGGACTGCAGCCAGGGAAACCCTCGCCTAGCTTCCTTTGCACTGTCTAATCATGACAGATCCTGAGCATCTTTTCATTTGAATGTGCTGTTTTCTAAAACGCGGGTGAGCACCACTGAGGTCTTGAAAGGTTTCTGCCTGAGAGTCGGCCCTGCTTTGAATTCACTTCAGATTACCTAGCCCAGGATAATTCTTGAGGGCAGGGCTGCGTTTGCAAAGCGGCAGGACGCAGGCATTGTGAATGATAGGTGCCCTTCGGCACGGTTTGTAAGGTTGTTACGGCAGTGTGCCACAAGGCGGCAGCACTACTCCGTGTCCTCTCTGGTAACTTGGGGAAACAAAGCCTTAGCGGGGGTCCCGGTGTTGGACGGGACATGGGGAGTCGAACGTGGCTAAACACACACCCCAGGGCTTGTGTATCCTCGCCTCCTGCCCCTTAACCTGCACTGCCGCACCCCAGGCGTATCGCAAGACTTGTAAGTGGGCTACTCGGTGGGTGCCGTGCTTCGCAGGTGGGGCGACTCTAACGAAGTGGGCTGGAGGTGGGAACCTGCCTAGCAGGAGCCGTGGAGAGCCGGTTTCCTCACAGGTCTTCCCTCTCAGCTGCTCCACCGTCACTTGGGTACACCAGGCTTTGCTTACCCGTAGGAGGGCCACGTTGGACCGGGAGACTGTGGTACCACGCAGGGGAGAATGGGCACTAGAGGTCCGAGGGGTCGCTGGTCAGTTGGCACGTCCTCCTCCCTTGCTCCCTCAGCAGCAGCATACTCCAGCCTTGGGACCCAGGCCCGCCGAGGCTCCTGATTCCAGCCGTTGACGTCGCAGAGGCCTGAGGTAACAGAGGAAAGGCATTTCTTAACCCCTTCCTTGCCTTGTCTTTGAATACTCCTTTTCCCTTTCAGCATAGTTAATAAACAACGTTGCGTCTGTTTGAGTTCTACAGCCCCTTGATGCAATTATAATCGGAGCTGTCCCTGGAGCGTTTCGGGTTCTTTGCCCTGTCAGTTTATTGAGGAAAGTTTTGTAGCGCTCCCTATGCTTTCGGTTGGGTCGCCCTTGATGAGCACTTTTTGATACGTTAAGCGTGTGTCTGAGAATCCCAGCTTCCTACTTCCCCCTTCCCGGGTCTCCAATATCCCCCTCTGAGAACTCCACGCTTCTCTCTTCCCTTTGTAAACCTGTGTTTCCTTTGTATGCTGCTTCCTTTGTATCCCTATTTAGACTGCACATATAAGAGATAGCCTGGGATTTGTGCCTTGCTGCCTCTAATTTACCAGAATTAGTGAGATCATCGACTGCTCCATCCATGCTGCTGCAAATAGTATGAGATCATTTTGTTCTGTGGATGAGTGGTAGTCGAGGGAATGTAGGTAGCAGAACAGCTTTCTGCATTCACCCCGCGCTCGACATGTCATTCCTTTGTGTGTCTTGGCTGTGGTAAAGGGTACCACAACGACCGCTGGGGTGCAAGTGCTTCCTTCCAATGATGCTAGTCTCTGGTTATACGACCTGCAGCGGGTTTGCCGAATCTCGGGGTCCCTCCAGTGTTTAGTTTGGTAAGGAACTTGCCTACTGACCTTCATACCGGCTGTTACCAATTTACGATCCCGGCAACAGCAATGGTAGGCTTCCCTTTTGGGCATGCCCTCTTGAGCACTTAACGCTTTTAGCGTTTGTGAGGACTGCAGCCAGGGAAACCCTCGCCTAGCTTCCTTTGCACTCTCTAATCATGACAGATCCTGAGCATCTTTTCATTTGAATGTGCTGTTTTCTAAAACGCGGGTGAGTACCACTGAGGTCTTGAAAGGTTTCTGCCTGAGAGTCGGCCGTGCTTTGAATTCACTTCAGATTACCTAGCCCAGGATAATTCTTGAGGGCAGGGCTGCGTTTGCAAAGAGGCAGGCCGCAGGCATTGTGAATGATAGGTGCCCTTCGGCACGGTTTGTAAGGTTGTTACGGCAGTGTGCCACAAGGCGGCAGCACTACTCCGTGTCCTCTCTGGTAACTTGGGGAAACAAAGCCTTAGCGGGGGTCCCGGTGTTGGACGGGACATGGGGAGTCGAACGTGGCTAAACACACACCCCAGGGCTTGTGTATCCTCGCCTCCTGCCCCTTAACCTACACTGCCGCACCCCAGGCGTATCGCAAGACTTGTAAGTGGGCTACTCGGTGGGTGCCGTGCTTCGCAGGTGGGGCGACTCTAACGAAGTGGGCTGGAGGTGGGGACCTGCCTAGCAGGAGCCGTGGAGAGCCGGTTTCCTCACAGCTCTTCCCTCTCAGCTGCTCCACCCTCACTTGGGTACACCAGGCTTTGCTTACCCGTAGGAGGGCCACGTTGGACCGGGAGACTGTGGTACCACGCAGGGGAGAATGGGCACTAGAGGTCCGAGGGGTCGCTGGTCAGGTGGCACGTCCTCCTCCCTTGCTCCCTCAGCAGCAGCATACTCCAGCCTTGGGACCCAGGCCCGCCGAGGCTCCAGGGGTGTGACTCCAGCCGATGACGTCGCAGAGGCCTGAGGTAACAGAGGAAAGGCATTTCTTAACCCCTTCCTTGCCTTGTCTTTGAATACTCCTTTTCCCTTTCAGCATAGTTAATAAACAACGTTGCGTCTGTTTGAGTTCTACAGCCCCTTGATGCAATTATAATCGGAGCTGTCCCTGGAGCGTTTCGGGTTCTTTGCCCTGTCAGTTTATTGAGGAAAGTTTTGTAGCGCTCCCTATGCTTTCGGTTGGTTCGCCCTTGATGAGCACTTTTTGATACGTTAAGCGTGTGTCTGAGAATCCCAGCTTCCTACTTCCCCCTTCCCGGGTCTCCAATATCCCCCTCTGAGAACTCCACGCTTCTCTCTTCCCTTTGTAAACCTGTGTTTCCTTTGTATGCTGCTTCCTTTGTATCCCTATTTAGACTGCACATATAAGAGATAGCCTGGGATTTGTGCCTTGCTGCCTCTAATTTACCAGAATTAGTGAGATCATCGACTGCTCCATCCATGCTGCTGCAAATAGTATGAGATCATTTTGTTCCGTGGATGAGTGGTAGTCGAGGGAATGTAGGTAGCAGAACAGCTTTCTGCATTCACCCCGCGCTCGACATGTCGTTCCTTTGTATGTCTTGGCTGTGGTAAAGGGTACCACAACGACCGCTGGGGTGCAAGTGCTTCCTTCCAATGATGCTGGTCTCTGGTTATACGACCTGCAGCGTGTGTGCCGAATCTCGGGGTCCCTCCAGTGTTTAGTTTGGTAAGGAACTTGCCTACTGACCTTCATACCGGCTGTTACCAATTTACGATCCCGGCAACAGCAATGGTAGGCTTCTCTTTTGGGCATGCCCTCTTGAGCACTTAACGCTTTTAGCGTTTGTGAGGACTGCAGCCAGGGAAACCCTCGCCTAGCTTCCTTTGCACTGTCTAATCATGACAGATCCTGAGCATCTTTTCATTTGAATGTGCTGTTTTCTAAAACGCGGGTGAGCACCACTGAGGTCTTGAAAGGTTTCTGCCTGAGAGTCGGCCCTGCTTTGAATTCACTTCAGATTACCTAGCCCAGGATATTTCTTGAGGGCAGGGCTGCGTTTGCAAAGCGGCAGGCCGCAGGCATTGTGAATGATAGGTGCCCTTCGGCACGGTTTGTAAGGTTGTTACGGCAGTGTGCCACAAGGCGGCAGCACTACTCCGTGTCCTCTCTGGTAAGTTGGGGAAACAAAGCCTTAGCGGGGGTCCCGGTGTTGGACGGGACATGGGGAGTCGAACGTGGCTAAACACACACCCCAGGGCTTGTGTATCCTCGCCTCCTGCCCCTTAACCTGCACTGCCGCACCCCAGGCGTATCGCAAGACTTGTAAGTGGGCTACTCGGTGGGTGCCGTGCTTCGCAGGTGGGGCGACTCTAACGAAGTGGGCTGGAGGTGGGGACCTGCCTAGCAGGAGCCGTGGAGAGCCGGTTTCCTCACAGCTCTTTCCTCTCAGCTGCTCCACCGTCACTTGGGTACACCAGGCTTTGCTTACCCGTAGGAGGGCCACGTTGGACCGGGAGACTGTGGTATCACGCAGGGGAGAATGGGCACTAGAGGTCCGAGGGGTCGCTGGTCAGGTGGCACGTCCTCCTCCCTTGCTCCCTCAGCAGCAGCATACTCCAGCCTTGGGACCCAGGCCCGCCGAGGCTCCAGGGGTGTGACTCCAGCCGATGACGTCGCAGAGGCCTGAGGTAACAGAGGAAAGGCATTTCTTAACCCCTTCCTTGCCTTGTCTTTGAATACAACTTTTCCCTTTCAGCATAGTTAATAAACAACGTTGCGTCTGTTTGAGTTCTACAGCCCCTTGATGCAATTATAATCGGAGCTGTCCCTGGAGCGTTTCGGGTTCTTCGCCCTGTCAGTTTATTGAGGAAAGTTTTGTAGCGCTCCCTATGCTTTCGGTTGGGTCGCCCTTGATGAGCACTTTTTGATACGTTAAGCGTGTGTCTGAGAATCCCAGCTTCCTACTTCCCCCTTCCCGGGTCTCCAATATCCCCCTCTGAGAACTCCACGCTTCTCTCTTCCCTTTGTAAACCTGTGTTTCCTTTGTATGCTGCTTCCTTTGTATCCCTATTTAGACTGCACATATAAGAGATAGCCTGGGATTTGTGCCTTGCTGCCTCTAATTTACCAGAATTAGTGAGATCATCGACTGCTCCATCCATGCTGCTGCAAATAGTATGAGATCATTTTGTTCCGTGGATGAGTGGTAGTCGAGGGTATGTAGGTAGCAGAACAGCTTTCTGTATTCACCCCGCGCTCGACATGTCGTTCCTTGGTATGTCTTGGCTGTGGTAAAGGGTACCACAACGACCGCTGGGGTGTAAGTTCTTCCTTCCAATGATGCTGGTCTCTGGTTATACGACCTGCAGCGTGTGTGCCGAATCTCGGGGTCCCTCCAGTGTTTAGTTTGGTAAGGAACTTGCCTACTGACCTTCATACCGGCTGTTACCAATTTACGATCCCGGCAACAGCAATGGTAGGCTTCTCTTTTGGGCATGCCCTCTTGAGCACTTAACGCTTTTAGCGTTTGTGAGGACTGCAGCCAGGGAAACCCTCGCCTAGCTTCCTTTGCACTGTCTAATCATGACAGATCCTGAGCATCTTTTCATTTGAATGTGCTGTTTTCTAAAACGCGGGTGAGCACCACTGAGGTCTTGAAAGGTTTCTGCCTGAGAGTCGGCCCTGCTTTGAATTCACTTCAGATTACCTAGCCCAGGATATTTCTTGAGGGCAGGGCTGCGTTTGCAAAGCGGCAGGCCGCAGGCATTGTGAATGATAGGTGCCCTTCGGCACGGTTTGTAAGGTTGTTACGGCAGTGTGCCACAAGGCGGCAGCACTACTCCGTGTCCTCTCTGGTAACTTGGGGAAACAAAGCCTTAGCGGGGGTCCCGGTGTTGGACGGGACATGGGGAGTCGAACGTGGCTAAACACACACCCCAGGGCTTGTGTATCCTCGCCTCCTGCCCCTTAACCTACACTGCCGCACCCCAGGCGTATCGCAAGACTTGTAAGTGGGCTACTCGGTGGGTGCCGTGCTTCTCAGGTGGGGCGACTCTAAGGAAGTGGGCTGGAGGTGGGGACCTGCCTAGCAGGAGCCGTGGAGAGCCGGTTTCCTCACAGCTCTTCCCTCTCAGCTGCTCCACCGTCACTTGGGTACACCAGGCTTTGCTTACCCGTAGGAGGGCCACGTTGGACCGGGAGACTGTGGTACCACGCAGGGGAGAATGGGCACTAGAGGTCCGAGGGGTCGCTGGTCAGGTGGCACGTCCTCCTCCCTTGTTCCCTCAGCAGCAGCATACTCCAGCCTTGGGACTTAGGCCCGCCGAGGCTCCAGGGTTGTGACTCCAGGCGACGACATCACAGAGGCCTGAGGTAACAGAGGAAAGGCATTTCTTAACCCCTTCCTTGCCTTGTCATTTAATAGTCCTTTGCCCTTTCAGCATAGTTGATATACAACGATGCTTCTGTTTGCGTTCTACAGCCCCTTGATGCAATTATAATTGGAGCTGTCCCTGTAGCGTTTCGGGTTCTTTGCCCTGTCAGTTTATTGAGGAATGTTTTGTAGCGCTCCCTATGCTTTCGGTTGGGTCTCCCTTGATGAGCACTTTTTGATACGTTAAGCGTGTGTCTGAGAATCCCAGCTTCCTACTTCCCCCTTCCCGGGTCTCCAATATCCCCCTCTGAGAACTCCACGCTTCTCTCTTCCCTTTGTGAACCTGTGTTTCCTTTGTATGCTGCTTCCTTTGTATCCCTATTTAGACTGCACATATAAGAGATAGCCTGGGATTTGTGCCTTGCTGCCTCTAATTTACCAGAATTAGTGAGATCATCGACTGCTCCATCCATGCTGCTGCAAATAGTATGAGATCATTTTGTTCTGTGGATGAGTGGTAGTCGAGGGAATGTAGGTAGCAGAACAGCTTTCTGCATTCACCCCGCGCTCGACATGTCGTTCCTTTGTGTGTCTTGGCTGTGGTAAAGGGTACCAGAACGACCGCTGGGGTGCAAGTGCTTCCTTCCAAAGATGCTGGTCTCTGGTTATACGACCTGCAGCGGGTTTGCCGAATCTCGGGGTCCCTCCAGTGTTTAGTTTGGTAAGGAACTTGCCTACTGACCTTCATACCGGCTGTTACCAATTTACGATCCCGGCAACAGCAATGGTAGGCTTCCCTTTTGGGCATGCCCTCTTGAGCACTTAACGCTTTTAGCGTTTGTGAGGACTGCAGCCAGGGAAACCTTCGCCTAGCTTCCTTTGCACTGTCTAATCATGACAGATCCTGAGCATCTTTTCATTTGAATGTGCTGTTTTCTAAAACGCGGGTGAGCACCACTGAGGTCTTGAAAGGTTTCTGCCTGAGAGTCGGCCCTGCTTTGAATTCACTTCAGATTACCTAGCCCAGGATAATTCTTGAGGGCAGGGCTGCGTTTGCAAAGCGGCAGGACGCAGGCATTGTGAATGATAGGTGCCCTTCGGCACGGTTTGTAAGGTTGTTACGGCAGTGTGCCACAAGGCGGCAGCACTACTCCGTGTCCTCTCTGGTAACTTGGGGAAACAAAGCCTTAGCGGGGGTCCCGGTGTTGGACGGGACATGGGGAGTCGAACGTGGCTAAACACACACCCCAGGGCTTGTGTATCCTCGCCTCCTGCCCCTTAACCTGCACTGCCGCACCCCAGGCGTATCGCAAGACTTGTAAGTGGGCTACTCGGTGGGTGCCGTGCTTCGCAGGTGGGGCGACTCTAACGAAGTGGGCTGGAGGTGGGGACCTGCCTAGCAGGAGCCGTGGAGAGCCGGTTTCCTCACAGCTCTTCCCTCTCAGCTGCTCCACCGTCACTTGGGTACACCAGGCTTTGCTTACCCGTAGGAGGGCCACGTTGGACCGGGAGACTGTGGTATCACGCAGGGGAGAATGGGCACTAGAGGTCCGAGGGGTCGCTGGTCAGGTGGCACGTCCTCCTCCCTTGCTCCCTCAGCAGCAGCATACTCCAGCCTTGGGACCCAGGCCCGCCGAGGCTCCAGGGGTGTGACTCCAGCCGATGACGTCGCAGAGGCCTGAGGTAACAGAGGAAAGGCATTTCTTAACCCCTTCCTTGCCTTGTCTTTGAATACAACTTTTCCCTTTCAGCATAGTTAATAAACAACGTTGCGTCTGTTTGAGTTCTACAGCCCCTTGATGCAATTATAATCGGAGCTGTCCCTGGAGCGTTTCGGGTTCTTCGCCCTGTCAGTTTATTGAGGAAAGTTTTGTAGCGCTCCCTATGCTTTCGGTTGGGTCGCCCTTGATGAGCACTTTTTGATACGTTAAGCGTGTGTCTGAGAATCCCAGCTTCCTACTTCCCCCTTCCCGGGTCTCCAATATCCCCCTCTGAGAACTCCACGCTTCTCTCTTCCCTTTGTAAACCTGTGTTTCCTTTGTATGCTGCTTCCTTTGTATCCCTATTTAGACTGCACATATAAGAGATAGCCTGGGATTTGTGCCTTGCTGCCTCTAATTTACCAGAATTAGTGAGATCATCGACTGCTCCATCCATGCTGCTGCAAATAGTATGAGATCATTTTGTTCTGTGGATGAGTGGTAGTCGAGGGTATGTAGGTAGCAGAACAGCTTTCTGCATTCACCCCGCGCTCGACATGTCGTTCCTTTGTATGTCTTGGCTGTGGTAAAGGGTACCACAACGACCGCTGGGGTGCAAGTTCTTCCTTCCAATGATGCTGGTCTCTGGTTATACGACCTGCAGCGTGTGTGCCGAATCTCGGGGTCCCTCCAGTGTTTAGTTTGGTAAGGAACTTGCCTACTGACCTTCATACCGGCTGTTACCAATTTACGATCCCGGCAACAGCAATGGTAGGCTTCTCTTTTGGGCATGCCCTCTTGAGCACTTAACGCTTTTAGCGTTTGTGAGGACTGCAGCCAGGGAAACCCTCGCCTAGCTTCCTTTGCACTCTCTAATCATGACAGATCCTGAGCATCTTTTCATTTGAATGTGCTGTTTTCTAAAACGCGGGTGAGCACCACTGAGGTCTTGAAAGGTTTCTGCCTGAGAGTCGGCCCTGCTTTGAATTCACTTCAGATTACCTAGCCCAGGATATTTCTTGAGGGCAGGGCTGCGTTTGCAAAGCGGCAGGCCGCAGGCATTGTGAATGATAGGTGCCCTTCGGCACGGTTTGTAAGGTTGTTACGGCAGTGTGCCACAAGGCGGCAGCACTACTCCGTGTCCTCTCTGGTAACTTGGGGAAACAAAGCCTTAGCGGGGGTCCCGGTGTTGGACGGGACATGGGGAGTCGAACGTGGCTAAACACACACCCCAGGGCTTGTGTATCCTCGCCTCCTGCCCCTTAACCTACACTGCCGCACCCCAGGCGTATCGCAAGACTTGTAAGTGGGCTACTCGGTGGGTGCCGTGCTTCTCAGGTGGGGCGACTCTAAGGAAGTGGGCTGGAGGTGGGGACCTGCCTAGCAGGAGCCGTGGAGAGCCGGTTTCCTCACAGCTCTTCCCTCTCAGCTGCTCCACCGTCACTTGGGTACACCAGGCTTTGCTTACCCGTAGGAGGGCCACGTTGGACCGGGAGACTGTGGTACCACGCAGGGGAGAATGGGCACTAGAGGTCCGAGGGGTCGCTGGTCAGGTGGCACGTCCTCCTCCCTTGTTCCCTCAGCAGCAGCATACTCCAGCCTTGGGACTTAGGCCCGCCGAGGCTCCAGGGTTGTGACTCCAGGCGACGACATCACAGAGGCCTGAGGTAACAGAGGAAAGGCATTTCTTAACCCCTTCCTTGCCTTGTCATTTAATAGTCCTTTGCCCTTTCAGCATAGTTGATATACAACGATGCTTCTGTTTGCGTTCTACAGCCCCTTGATGCAATTATAATTGGAGCTGTCCCTGTAGCGTTTCGGGTTCTTTGCCCTGTCAGTTTATTGAGGAATGTTTTGTAGCGCTCCCTATGCTTTCGGTTGGGTCTCCCTTGATGAGCACTTTTTGATACGTTAAGCGTGTGTCTGAGAATCCCAGCTTCCTACTTCCCCCTTCCCGGGTCTCCAATATCCCCCTCTGAGAACTCCACGCTTCTCTCTTCCCTTTGTGAACCTGTGTTTCCTTTGTATGCTGCTTCCTTTGTATCCCTATTTAGACTGCACATATAAGAGATAGCCTGGGATTTGTGCCTTGCTGCCTCTAATTTACCAGAATTAGTGAGATCATCGACTGCTCCATCCATGCTGCTGCAAATAGTATGAGATCATTTTGTTCTGTGGATGAGTGGTAGTCGAGGGAATGTAGGTAGCAGAACAGCTTTCTGCATTCACCCCGCGCTCGACATGTCGTTCCTTTGTGTGTCTTGGCTGTGGTAAAGGGTACCAGAACGACCGCTGGGGTGCAAGTGCTTCCTTCCAAAGATGCTGGTCTCTGGTTATACGACCTGCAGCGGGTTTGCCGAATCTCGGGGTCCCTCCAGTGTTTAGTTTGGTAAGGAACTTGCCTACTGACCTTCATACCGGCTGTTACCAATTTACGATCCCGGCAACAGCAATGGTAGGCTTCCCTTTTGGGCATGCCCTCTTGAGCACTTAACGCTTTTAGCGTTTGTGAGGACTGCAGCCAGGGAAACCCTCGCCTAGCTTCCTTTGCACTGTCTAATCATGACAGATCCTGAGCATCTTTTCATTTGAATGTGCTGTTTTCTAAAACGCGGGTGAGCACCACTGAGGTCTTGAAAGGTTTCTGCCTGAGAGTCGGCCCTGCTTTGAATTCACTTCAGATTACCTAGCCCAGGATAATTCTTGAGGGCAGGGCTGCGTTTGCAAAGCGGCAGGACGCAGGCATTGTGAATGATAGGTGCCCTTCGGCACGGTTTGTAAGGTTGTTACGGCAGTGTGCCACAAGGCGGCAGCACTACTCCGTGTCCTCTCTGGTAACTTGGGGAAACAAAGCCTTAGCGGAGGTCCCGGTGTTGGACGGGACATGGGGAGTCGAACGTGGCTAAACACACACCCCAGGGCTTGTGTATCCTCGCCTCCTGCCCCTTAACCTGCACTGCCGCACCCCAGGCGTATCGCAAGACTTGTAAGTGGGCTACTCGGTGGGTGCCGTGCTTCGCAGGTGGGGCGACTCTAAGGAAGTGGGCTGGAGGTGGGGACCTGCCTAGCAGGAGCCGTGGAGAGCCGGTTTCCTCACAGCTCTTCCCTCTCAGCTGCTCCACCGTCACTTGGGTACACCAGGCTTTGCTTACCCGTAGGAGGGCCACGTTGGACCGGGAGACTGTGGTACCACGCAGGGGAGAATGGGCACTAGAGGTCCGAGGGGTCGCTGGTCAGGTGGCACGTCCTCCTCCCTTGCTCCCTCAGCAGCAGCATACTCCAGCCTTGGGACCCAGGCCCGCCGAGGCTCCAGGGGTGTGACTCCAGCCGATGACGTCGCAGAGGCCTGAGGTAACAGAGGAAAGGCATTTCTTAACCCCTTCCTTGCCTTGTCTTTGAATACTCCTTTTCCCTTTCAGCATAGTTAATAAACAACGTTGCGTCTGTTTGAGTTCTACAGCCCCTTGATGCAATTATAATCGGAGCTGTCCCTGGAGCGTTTCGGGTTCTTTGCCCTGTCAGTTTATTGAGGAAAGTTTTGTAGCGCTCCCTATGCTGTCGGTTGGGTCGCCCTTGATGAGCACTTTTTGATACGTTAAGCGTGTGTCTGAGAATCCCAGCTTCCTACTTCCCCCTTCCCGGGTCTCCAATATCCCCCTCTGAGAACTCCACGCTTCTCTCTTCCCTTTGTAATCCTGTGTTTCCTTTGTATGCTGCTTCCTTTGTATCCCTATTTAGAATGCACATATAAGAGATAGCCTGGGATTTGTGCCTTGCTGCCTCTAATTTACCAGAATTAGTGAGATCATCGACTGCTCCATCCATGCTGCTGCAAATAGTATGAGATCATTTTGTTCTGTGGATGAGTGGTAGTCGAGGGAATGTAGGTAGCAGAACAGCTTTCTGCATTCACCCCGCGCTCGACATGTCGTTCCTTTGTATGTCTTGGCTGTGGTAAAGGGTACCACAACGACCGCTGGGGTGCAAGTGCTTCCTTCCAATGATGCTAGTCTCTGGTTATACGACCTGCAGCGTGTGTGCCGAATCTCGGGGTCCCTCCAGTGTTTAGTTGGTAAGGAACTTGCCTACTGACCTTCATACCGGCTGTTACCAATTTACGATCCCGGCAACAGCAATGGCAGGCTTCCCTTTTGGGCATGCCCTCTTGTGCACTTAACGCTTTTAGCGTTTGTGAGGACTGCAGCCAGGGAAACCCTCGCCTAGCTTCCTTTGCACTCTCTAATCATGACAGATCCTGAGCATCTTTTCATTTGAATGTGCTGTTTTCTAAAACGCGGGTGAGTACCACTGAGGTCTTGAAAGGTTTCTGCCTGAGAGTCGGCCCTGCTTTGAATTCACTTCAGATTACCTAGCCCAGGATATTTCTTGAGGGCAGGGCTGCGTTTGCAAAGCGGCAGGCCGCAGGCATTGTGAATGATAGGTGCCCTTCGGCACGGTTTGTAAGGTTGTTACGGCAGTGTGCCACAAGGCGGCAGCACTACTCCGTGTCCTCTCTTAACTTGGGGAAACAAAGCCTTAGCGGGGGTCCCGGTGTTGGACGGGACATGGGGAGTCGAACGTGGCTAAACACACACCCCAGGGTTTGTGTATCCTCGCCTCCTGCCCCTTAACCTGCACTGCCGCACCCCAGGCGTATCGCAAGACTTGTAAGTGGGCTACTCGGTGGGCGCCGTGCTTCGCAGGTGGGGCGACTCTAAGGAAGTGGGCTGGAGGTGGGGACCTGCCTAGCAGGAGCCGTGGAGAGCCGGTTTCCTCACAGCTCTTCCCTCTCAGCTGCTCCACCGTCACTTGGGTACACCAGGCTTTGCTTACCCGTAGGAGGGCCACGTTGGACCGGGAGACTGTGGTACCACGCAGGGGAGAATGGGCACTAGAGGTCCGAGGGGTCGCTGGTCAGGTGGCACGTCCTCCTCCCTTGTTCCCTCAGCAGCAGCATACTCCAGCCTTGGGACTTAGGCCCGCCGAGGCTCCAGGGTTGTGACTCCAGGCGACGACATCACAGAGGCCTGAGGTAACAGAGGAAAGGCATTTCTTAACCCCTTCCTTGCCTTGTCATTTAATAGTCCTTTGCCCTTTCAGCATAGTTGATATACAACGATGCTTCTGTTTGCGTTCTACAGCCCCTTGATGCAATTATAATCGGAGCTGTCCCTGTAGCGTTTCGGGTTCTTTGCCCTGTCAGTTTATTGAGGAATGTTTTGTAGCGCTCCCTATGCTTTCGGTTGGGTCTCCCTTGATGAGCACTTTTTGATACGTTAAGCGTGTGTCTGAGAATCCCAGCTTCCTACTTCCCCCTTCCCGGGTCTCCAATATCCCCCTCTGAGAACTCCACGCTTCTCTCTTCCCTTTGTGAACCTGTGTTTCCTTTGTATGCTGCTTCCTTTGTATCCCTATTTAGACTGCACATATAAGAGATAGCCTGGGATTTGTGCCTTGCTGCCTCTAATTTACCAGAATTAGTGAGATCATCGACTGCTCCATCCATGCTGCTGCAAATAGTATGAGATCATTTTGTTCTGTGGATGAGTGGTAGTCGAGGGAATGTAGGTAGCAGAACAGCTTTCTGCATTCACCCCGCGCTCGACATGTCGTTCCTTTGTGTGTCTTGGCTGTGGTAAAGGGTACCAGAACGACCGCTGGGGTGCAAGTGCTTCCTTCCAAAGATGCTGGTCTCTGGTTATACGACCTGCAGCGGGTTTGCCGAATCTCGGGGTCCCTCCAGTGTTTAGTTTGGTAAGGAACTTGCCTACTGACCTTCATACCGGCTGTTACCAATTTACGATCCCGGCAACAGCAATGGTAGGCTTCCCTTTTGGGCATGCCCTCTTGAGCACTTAACGCTTTTAGCGTTTGTGAGGACTGCAGCCAGGGAAACCCTCGCCTAGCTTCCTTTGCACTGTCTAATCATGACAGATCCTGAGCATCTTTTCATTTGAATGTGCTGTTTTCTAAAACGCGGGTGAGCACCACTGAGGTCTTGAAAGGTTTCTGCCTGAGAGTCGGCCCTGCTTTGAATTCACTTCAGATTACCTAGCCCAGGATAATTCTTGAGGGCAGGGCTGCGTTTGCAAAGCGGCAGGACGCAGGCATTGTGAATGATAGGTGCCCTTCGGCACGGTTTGTAAGGTTGTTACGGCAGTGTGCCACAAGGCGGCAGCACTACTCCGTGTCCTCTCTGGTAAGTTGGGGAAACAAAGCCTTAGCGGGGGTCCCGGTGTTGGACGGGACATGGGGAGTCGAACGTGGCTAAACACACACCCCAGGGCTTGTGTATCCTCGCCTCCTGCCCCTTAACCTGCACTGCCGCACCCCAGGCGTATCGCAAGACTTGTAAGTGGGCTACTCGGTGGGTGCCGTGCTTCGCAGGTGGGGCGACTCTAACGAAGTGGGCTGGAGGTGGGAACCTGCCTAGCAGGAGCCGTGGAGAGCCGGTTTCCTCACAGGTCTTCCCTCTCAGCTGCTCCACCGTCACTTGGGTACACCAGGCTTTGCTTACCCGTAGGAGGGCCACGTTGGACCGGGAGACTGTGGTACCACGCAGGGGAGAATGGGCACTAGAGGTCCGAGGGGTCGCTGGTCAGTTGGCACGTCCTCCTCCCTTGCTCCCTCAGCAGCAGCATACTCCAGCCTTGGGACCCAGGCCCGCCGAGGCTCCTGATTCCAGCCGTTGACGTCGCAGAGGCCTGAGGTAACAGAGGAAAGGCATTTCTTAACCCCTTCCTTGCCTTGTCTTTGAATACTCCTTTTCCCTTTCAGCATAGTTAATAAACAACGTTGCGTCTGTTTGAGTTCTACAGCCCCTTGATGCAATTATAATCGGAGCTGTCCCTGGAGCGTTTCGGGTTCTTTGCCCTGTCAGTTTATTGAGGAAAGTTTTGTAGCGCTCCCTATGCTTTCGGTTGGGTCGCCCTTGATGCGCACTTTTTGATACGTTAAGCGTGTGTCTGAGAATCCCAGCTTCCTACTTCCCCCTTCCCGGGTCTCCAATATCCCCCCTCTGAGAACTCCACGCTTCTCTCTTCCCTTTGTAAACCTGTGTTTCCTTTGTATGCTGCTTCCTTTGTATCCCTATTTAGACTGCACATATAAGAGATAGCCTGGGATTTGTGCCTTGCTGCCTCTAATTTACCAGAATTAGTGAGATCATCGACTGCTCCATCCATGCTGCTGCAAATAGTATGAGATCATTTTGTTCTGTGGATGAGTGGTAGTCGAGGGAATGTAGGTAGCAGAACAGCTTTCTGCATTCACCCCGCGCTCGACATGTCGTTCCTTTGTATGTCTTGGCTGTGGTGAAGGGTACCACAACGACCGCTGGGGTGCAAGTGCTTCCTTCCAATGATGCTGGTCTCTGGTTATACGACCTGCAGCGTGTGTGCCGAATCTCGGGGTCCCTCCAGTGTTTAGTTTGTTAAGGAACTTGCCTACTGACCTTCATACCGGCTGTTACCAATTTACGATCCCGGCAACAGCAATGGTAGGCTTCCCTTTTGGGCATGCCCTCTTGAGCACTTAACGCTTTTAGCGTTTGTGAGGACTGCAGCCAGGGAAACCCTCGCCTAGCTTCCTTTGCACTCTCTAATCATGACAGATCCTGAGCATCTTTTCATTTGAATGTGCTGTTTTCTAAAACGCGGGTGAGTACCACTGAGGTCTTGAAAGGTTTCTGCCTGAGAGTCGGCCGTGCTTTGAATTCACTTCAGATTACCTAGCCCAGGATAATTCTTGAGGGCAGGGCTGCGTTTGCAAAGAGGCAGGCCGCAGGCATTGTGAATGATAGGTGCCCTTCGGCACGGTTTGTAAGGTTGTTACGGCAGTGTGCCACAAGGCGGCAGCACTACTCCGTGTCCTCTCTGGTAACTTGGGGAAACAAAGCCTTAGCGGGGGTCCCGGTGTTGGACGGGACATGGGGAGTCGAACGTGGCTAAACACACACCCCAGGGCTTGTGTATCCTCGCCTCCTGCCCCTTAACCTACACTGCCGCACCCCAGGCGTATCGCAAGACTTGTAAGTGGGCTACTCGGTGGGTGCCGTGCTTCGCAGGTGGGGCGACTCTAACGAAGTGGGCTGGAGGTGGGGACCTGCCTAGCAGGAGCCGTGGAGAGCCGGTTTCCTCACAGCTCTTCCCTCTCAGCTGCTCCACCCTCACTTGGGTACACCAGGCTTTGCTTACCCGTAGGAGGGCCACGTTGGACCGGGAGACTGTGGTACCACGCAGGGGAGAATGGGCACTAGAGGTCCGAGGGGTCGCTGGTCAGGTGGCACGTCCTCCTCCCTTGCTCCCTCAGCAGCAGCATACTCCAGCCTTGGGACCCAGGCCCGCCGAGGCTCCAGGGGTGTGACTCCAGCCGATGACGTCGCAGAGGCCTGAGGTAACAGAGGAAAGGCATTTCTTAACCCCTTCCTTGCCTTGTCTTTGAATACTCCTTTTCCCTTTCAGCATAGTTAATAAACAACGTTGCGTCTGTTTGAGTTCTACAGCCCCTTGATGCAATTATAATCGGAGCTGTCCCTGGAGCGTTTCGGGTTCTTTGCCCTGTCAGTTTATTGAGGAAACTTTTGTAGCGCTCCCTATGCTGTCGGTTGGGTCGCCCTTGATGAGCACTTTTTGATACGTTAAGCGTGTGTCTGAGAATCCCAGCTTCCTACTTCCCCCTTCCCGGGTCTCCAATATCCCCCTCTGAGAACTCCACGCTTCTCTCTTCCCTTTGTAAACCTGTGTTTCCTTTGTATGCTGCTTCCTTTGTATCCCTATTTAGACTGCACATATAAGAGATAGCCTGGGATTTGTGCCTTGCTGCCTCTAATTTACCAGAATTAGTGAGATCATCGACTGCTCCATCCATGCTGCTGCAAATAGTATGAGATCATTTTGTTCCGTGGATGAGTGGTAGTCGAGGGAATGTAGGTAGCAGAACAGCTTTCTGCATTCACCCCGCGCTCGACATGTCGTTCCTTTGTATGTCTTGGCTGTGGTAAAGGGTACCACAACGACCGCTGGGGTGCAAGTGCTTCCTTCCAATGATGCTGGTCTCTGGTTATACGACCTGCAGCGTGTGTGCCGAATCTCGGGGTCCCTCCAGTGTTTAGTTTGGTAAGGAACTTGCCTACTGACCTTCATACCGGCTGTTACCAATTTACGATCCCGGCAACAGCAATGGTAGGCTTCTCTTTTGGGCATGCCCTCTTGAGCACTTAACGCTTTTAGCGTTTGTGAGGACTGCAGCCAGGGAAACCCTCGCCTAGCTTCCTTTGCACTGTCTAATCATGACAGATCCTGAGCATCTTTTCATTTGAATGTGCTGTTTTCTAAAACGCGGGTGAGCACCACTGAGGTCTTGAAAGGTTTCTGCCTGAGAGTCGGCCCTGCTTTGAATTCACTTCAGATTACCTAGCCCAGGATATTTCTTGAGGGCAGGGCTGCGTTTGCAAAGCGGCAGGCCGCAGGCATTGTGAATGATAGGTGCCCTTCGGCACGGTTTGTAAGGTTGTTACGGCAGTGTGCCACAAGGCGGCAGCACTACTCCGTGTCCTCTCTGGTAAGTTGGGGAAACAAAGCCTTAGCGGGGGTCCCGGTGTTGGACGGGACATGGGGAGTCGAACGTGGCTAAACACACACCCCAGGGCTTGTGTATCCTCGCCTCCTGCCCCTTAACCTGCACTGCCGCACCCCAGGCGTATCGCAAGACTTGTAAGTGGGCTACTCGGTGGGTGCCGTGCTTCGCAGGTGGGGCGACTCTAACGAAGTGGGCTGGAGGTGGGGACCTGCCTAGCAGGAGCCGTGGAGAGCCGGTTTCCTCACAGCTCTTCCCTCTCAGCTGCTCCACCGTCACTTGGGTACACCAGGCTTTGCTTACCCGTAGGAGGGCCACGTTGGACCGGGAGACTGTGGTATCACGCAGGGGAGAATGGGCACTAGAGGTCCGAGGGGTCGCTGGTCAGGTGGCACGTCCTCCTCCCTTGCTCCCTCAGCAGCAGCATACTCCAGCCTTGGGACCCAGGCCCGCCGAGGCTCCAGGGGTGTGACTCCAGCCGATGACGTCGCAGAGGCCTGAGGTAACAGAGGAAAGGCATTTCTTAACCCCTTCCTTGCCTTGTCTTTGAATACAACTTTTCCCTTTCAGCATAGTTAATAAACAACGTTGCGTCTGTTTGAGTTCTACAGCCCCTTGATGCAATTATAATCGGAGCTGTCCCTGGAGCGTTTCGGGTTCTTTGCCCTGTCAGTTTATTGAGGAAAGTTTTGTAGCGCTCCCTATGCTTTCGGTTGGGTCGCCCTTGATGCGCACTTTTTGATACGTTAAGCGTGTGTCTGAGAATCCCAGCTTCCTACTTCCCCCTTCCCGGGTCTCCAATATCCCCCTCTGAGAACTCCACGCTTCTCTCTTCCCTTTGTAATCCTGTGTTTCCTTTGTATGCTGCTTCCTTTGTATCCCTATTTAGAATGCACATATAAGAGATAGCCTGGGATTTGTGCCTTGCTGCCTCTAATTTACCAGAATTAGTGAGATCATCGACTGCTCCATCCATGCTGCTGCAAATAGTATGAGATCATTTTGTTCTGTGGATGAGTGGTAGTCGAGGGAATGTAGGTAGCAGAACAGCTTTCTGCATTCACCCCGCGCTCGACATGTCGTTCCTTTGTATGTCTTGGCTGTGGTAAAGGGTACCACAACGACCGCTGGGGTGCAAGTGCTTCCTTCCAATGATGCTAGTCTCTGGTTATACGACCTGCAGCGTGTGTGCCGAATCTCGGGGTCCCTCCAGTGTTTAGTTGGTAAGGAACTTGCCTACTGACCTTCATACCGGCTGTTACCAATTTACGATCCCGGCAACAGCAATGGCAGGCTTCCCTTTTGGGCATGCCCTCTTGTGCACTTAACGCTTTTAGCGTTTGTGAGGACTGCAGCCAGGGAAACCCTCGCCTAGCTTCCTTTGCACTCTCTAATCATGACAGATCCTGAGCATCTTTTCATTTGAATGTGCTGTTTTCTAAAACGCGGGTGAGTACCACTGAGGTCTTGAAAGGTTTCTGCCTGAGAGTCGGCCCTGCTTTGAATTCACTTCAGATTACCTAGCCCAGGATATTTCTTGAGGGCAGGGCTGCGTTTGCAAAGCGGCAGGCCGCAGGCATTGTGAATGATAGGTGCCCTTCGGCACGGTTTGTAATGTTGTTACGGCAGTGTGCCACAAGGCGGCAGCACTACTCCGTGTCCTCTCTGGTAACTTGGGGAAACAAAGCCTTAGCGGGGGTCCCGGTGTTGGACGGGACATGGGGAGTCGAACGTGGCTAAACACACACCCCAGGGTTTGTGTATCCTCGCCTCCTGCCCCTTAACCTGCACTGCCGCACCCCAGGCGTATCGCAAGACTTGTAAGTGGGCTACTCGGTGGGCGCCGTGCTTCGCAGGTGGGGCGACTCTAAGGAAGTGGGCTGGAGGTGGGGACCTGCCTAGCAGGAGCCGTGGAGAGCCGGTTTCCTCACAGCTCTTCCCTCTCAGCTGCTCCACCGTCACTTGGGTACACCAGGCTTTGCTTACCCGTAGGAGGGCCACGTTGGACCGGGAGACTGTGGTACCACGCAGGGGAGAATGGGCACTAGAGGTCCGAGGGGTCGCTGGTCAGGTGGCACGTCCTCCTCCCTTGTTCCCTCAGCAGCAGCATACTCCAGCCTTGGGACTTAGGCCCGCCGAGGCTCCAGGGTTGTGACTCCAGGCGACGACATCACAGAGGCCTGAGGTAACAGAGGAAAGGCATTTCTTAACCCCTTCCTTGCCTTGTCATTTAATAGTCCTTTGCCCTTTCAGCATAGTTGATATACAACGATGCTTCTGTTTGCGTTCTACAGCCCCTTGATGCAATTATAATCGGAGCTGTCCCTGTAGCGTTTCGGGTTCTTTGCCCTGTCAGTTTATTGAGGAATGTTTTGTAGCGCTCCCTATGCTTTCGGTTGGGTCTCCCTTGATGAGCACTTTTTGATACGTTAAGCGTGTGTCTGAGAATCCCAGCTTCCTACTTCCCCCTTCCCGGGTCTCCAATATCCCCCTCTGAGAACTCCACGCTTCTCTCTTCCCTTTGTGAACCTGTGTTTCCTTTGTATGCTGCTTCCTTTGTATCCCTATTTAGACTGCACATATAAGAGATAGCCTGGGATTTGTGCCTTGCTGCCTCTAATTTACCAGAATTAGTGAGATCATCGACTGCTCCATCCATGCTGCTGCAAATAGTATGAGATCATTTTGTTCTGTGGATGAGTGGTAGTCGAGGGACTGTAGGTAGCAGAACAGCTTTCTGCATTCACCCCGCGCTCGACATGTCGTTCCTTTGTATGTCTTGGCTGTGGTAAAGGGTACCACAACGACCGCTGGGGTGCAAGTGCTTCCTTCCAATGATGCTAGTCTATGGTTATACGACCTGCAGCGTGTGTGCCGAATCTCGGGGTCCCTCCAGTGTTTAGTTGGTAAGGAACTTGCCTACTGACCTTCATACCGGCTGTTACCAATTTACGATCCCGGCAACAGCAATGGCAGGCTTCCCTTTTGGGCATGCCCTCTTGTGCACTTAACGCTTTTAGCGTTTGTGAGGACTGCAGCCAGGGAAACCCTCGCCTAGCTTCCTTTGCACTCTCTAATCATGACAGATCCTGAGCATCTTTTCATTTGAATGTGCTGTTTTCTAAAACGCGGGTGAGTACCACTGAGGTCTTGAAAGGTTTCTGCCTGAGAGTCGGCCCTGCTTTGAATTCACTTCAGATTACCTAGCCCAGGATATTTCTTGAGGGCAGGGCTGCGTTTGCAAAGCGGCAGGCCGCAGGCATTGTGAATGATAGGTGCCCTTCGGCACGGTTTGTAAGGTTGTTACGGCAGTGTGCCACAAGGCGGCAGCACTACTCCGTGTCCTCTCTGGTAACTTGGGGAAACAAAGCCTTAGCGGGGGTCCCGGTGTTGGACGGGACATGGGGAGTCGAACGTGGCTAAACACACACCCCAGGGTTTGTGTATCCTCGCCTCCTGCCCCTTAACCTGCACTGCCGCACCCCAGGCGTATCGCAAGACTTGTAAGTGGGCTACTCGGTGGGCGCCGTGCTTCGCAGGTGGGGCGACTCTAAGGAAGTGGGCTGGAGGTGGGGACCTGCCTAGCAGGAGCCGTGGAGAGCCGGTTTCCTCACAGCTCTTCCCTCTCAGCTGCTCCACCGTCACTTGGGTACACCAGGCTTTGCTTACCCGTAGGAGGGCCACGTTGGACCGGGAGACTGTGGTACCACGCAGGGGAGAATGGGCACTAGAGGTCCGAGGGGTCGCTGGTCAGGTGGCACGTCCTCCTCCCTTGTTCCCTCAGCAGCAGCATACTCCAGCCTTGGGACTTAGGCCCGCCGAGGCTCCAGGGTTGTGACTCCAGGCGACGACATCACAGAGGCCTGAGGTAACAGAGGAAAGGCATTTCTTAACCCCTTCCTTGCCTTGTCATTTAATAGTCCTTTGCCCTTTCAGCATAGTTGATATACAACGATGCTTCTGTTTGCGTTCTACAGCCCCTTGATGCAATTATAATCGGAGCTGTCCCTGTAGCGTTTCGGGTTCTTTGCCCTGTCAGTTTATTGAGGAATGTTTTGTAGCGCTCCCTATGCTTTCGGTTGGGTCTCCCTTGATGAGCACTTTTTGATACGTTAAGCGTGTGTCTGAGAATCCCAGCTTCCTACTTCCCCCTTCCCGGGTCTCCAATATCCCCCTCTGAGAACTCCACGCTTCTCTCTTCCCTTTGTGAACCTGTGTTTCCTTTGTATGCTGCTTCCTTTGTATCCCTATTTAGACTGCACATATAAGAGATAGCCTGGGATTTGTGCCTTGCTGCCTCTAATTTACCAGAATTAGTGAGATCATCGACTGCTCCATCCATGCTGCTGCAAATAGTATGAGATCATTTTGTTCTGTGGATGAGTGGTAGTCGAGGGAATGTAGGTAGCAGAACAGCTTTCTGCATTCACCCCGCGCTCGACATGTCGTTCCTTTGTGTGTCTTGGCTGTGGTAAAGGGTACCAGAACGACCGCTGGGGTGCAAGTGCTTCCTTCCAAAGATGCTGGTCTCTGGTTATACGACCTGCAGCGGGTTTGCCGAATCTCGGGGTCCCTCCAGTGTTTAGTTTGGTAAGGAACTTGCCTACTGACCTTCATACCGGCTGTTACCAATTTACGATCCCGGCAACAGCAATGGTAGGCTTCCCTTTTGGGCATGCCCTCTTGAGCACTTAACGCTTTTAGCGTTTGTGAGGACTGCAGCCAGGGAAACCCTCGCCTAGCTTCCTTTGCACTGTCTAATCATGACAGATCCTGAGCATCTTTTCATTTGAATGTGCTGTTTTCTAAAACGCGGGTGAGCACCACTGAGGTCTTGAAAGGTTTCTGCCTGAGAGTCGGCCCTGCTTTGAATTCACTTCAGATTACCTAGCCCAGGATAATTCTTGAGGGCAGGGCTGCGTTTGCAAAGCGGCAGGACGCAGGCATTGTGAATGATAGGTGCCCTTCGGCACGGTTTGTAAGGTTGTTACGGCAGTGTGCCACAAGGCGGCAGCACTACTCCGTGTCCTCTCTGGTAACTTGGGGAAACAAAGCCTTAGCGGGGGTCCCGGTGTTGGACGGGACATGGGGAGTCGAACGTGGCTAAACACACACCCCAGGGCTTGTGTATCCTCGCCTCCTGCCCCTTAACCTGCACTGCCGCACCCCAGGCGTATCGCAAGACTTGTAAGTGGGCTACTCGGTGGGTGCCGTGCTTCGCAGGTGGGGCGACTCTAACGAAGTGGGCTGGAGGTAGGGACCTGCCTAGCAGGAGCCGTGGAGAGCCGGTTTCCTCACAGGTCTTCCCTCTCAGCTGCTCCACCGTCACTTGGGTACACCAGGCTTTGCTTACCCGTAGGAGGGCCACGTTGGACCGGGAGACTGTGGTACCACGCAGGGGAGAATGGGCACTAGAGGTCCGAGGGGTCGCTGGTCAGGTGGCACGTCCTCCTCCCTTGCTCCCTCAGCAGCAGCATACTCCAGCCTTGGGACCCAGGCCCGCCGAGGCTCCAGGGGTGTGACTCCAGCCGATGACGTCGCAGAGGCCTGAGGTAACAGAGGAAAGGCATTTCTTAACCCCTTCCTTGCCTTGTCTTTGAATACTCCTTTTCCCTTTCAGCATAGTTAATAAACAACGTTGCGTCTGTTTGAGTTCTACAGCCCCTTGATGCAATTATAATCGGAGCTGTCCCTGGAGCGTTTCGGGTTCTTTGCCCTGTCAGTTTATTGAGGAAAGTTTTGTAGCGCTCCCTATGCTGTCGGTTGGGTCGCCCTTGACGAGCACTTTTTGATACGTTAAGCGTGTGTCTGAGAATCCCAGCTTCCTACTTCCCCCTTCCCGGGTCTCCAATATCCCCCTCTGAGAACTCCACGCTTCTCTCTTCCCTTTGTAATCCTGTGTTTCCTTTGTATGCTGCTTCCTTTGTATCCCTATTTAGAATGCACATATAAGAGATAGCCTGGGATTTGTGCCTTGCTGCCTCTAATTTACCAGAATTAGTGAGATCATCGACTGCTCCATCCATGCTGCTGCAAATAGTATGAGATCATTTTGTTCTGTGGATGAGTGGTAGTCGAGGGAATGTAGGTAGCAGAACAGCTTTCTGCATTCACCCCGCGCTCGACATGTCGTTCCTTTGTATGTCTTGGCTGTGGTAAAGGGTACCACAACGACCGCTGGGGTGCAAGTGCTTCCTTCCAATGATGCTAGTCTCTGGTTATACGACCTGCAGCGTGTGTGCCGAATCTCGGGGTCCCTCCAGTGTTTAGTTGGTAAGGAACTTGCCTACTGACCTTCATACCGGCTGTTACCAATTTACGATCCCGGCAACAGCAATGGCAGGCTTCCCTTTTGGGCATGCCCTCTTGTGCACTTAACGCTTTTAGCGTTTGTGAGGACTGCAGCCAGGGAAACCCTCGCCTAGCTTCCTTTGCACTCTCTAATCATGACAGATCCTGAGCATCTTTTCATTTGAATGTGCTGTTTTCTAAAACGCGGGTGAGTACCACTGAGGTCTTGAAAGGTTTCTGCCTGAGAGTCGGCCCTGCTTTGAATTCACTTCAGATTACCTAGCCCAGGATATTTCTTGAGGGCAGGGCTGCGTTTGCAAAGCGGCAGGCCGCAGGCATTGTGAATGATAGGTGCCCTTCGGCACGGTTTGTAAGGTTGTTACGGCAGTGTGCCACAAGGCGGCAGCACTACTCCGTGTCCTCTCTGGTAACTTGGGGAAACAAAGCCTTAGCGGGGGTCCCGGTGTTGGACGGGACATGGGGAGTCGAACGTGGCTAAACACACACCCCAGGGTTTGTGTATCCTCGCCTCCTGCCCCTTAACCTGCACTGCCGCACCCCAGGCGTATCGCAAGACTTGTAAGTGGGCTACTCGGTGGGCGCCGTGCTTCGCAGGTGGGGCGACTCTAAGGAAGTGGGCTGGAGGTGGGGACCTGCCTAGCAGGAGCCGTGGAGAGCCGGTTTCCTCACAGCTCTTCCCTCTCAGCTGCTCCACCGTCACTTGGGTACACCAGGCTTTGCTTACCCGTAGGAGGGCCACGTTGGACCGGGAGACTGTGGTACCACGCAGGGGAGAATGGGCACTAGAGGTCCGAGGGGTCGCTGGTCAGGTGGCACGTCCTCCTCCCTTGTTCCCTCAGCAGCAGCATACTCCAGCCTTGGGACTTAGGCCCGCCGAGGCTCCAGGGTTGTGACTCCAGCCGATGACGTCGCAGAGGCCTGAGGTAACAGAGGAAAGGCATTTCTTAACCCCTTCCTTGCCTTGTCTTTGAATAGTCCTTTGCCCTTTCAGCATAGTTAATAAACAACGTTGCGTCTGTTTGAGTTCTACAGCCCCTTGATGCAATTATAATCGGAGCTGTCCCTGGAGCGTTTCGGGTTCTTTGCCCTGTCAGTTTATTGAGGAAAGTTTTGTAGCGCTCCCTATGCTTTCGGTTGGGTCGCCCTTGATGAGCACTTTTTGATACGTTAAGCGTGTGTCTGAGAATCCCAGCTTCCTACTTCCCCCTTCCCGGGCCTCCAATATCCCCCTCTGAGAACTCCACGCTTCTCTCTTCCCTTTGTGAACCTGTGTTTCCTTTGTATGCTGCTTCCTTTGTATCCCTATTTAGACTGCACATATAAGAGATAGCCTGGGATTTGTGCCTTGCTGCCTCTAATTTACCAGAATTAGTGAGATCATCGACTGCTCCATCCATGCTGCTGCAAATAGTATGAGATCATTTTGTTCTGTGGATGAGTGGTAGTCGAGGGAATGTAGGTAGCAGAACAGCTTTCTGCATTCACCCCGCGCTCGACATGTCGTTCCTTTGTATGTCTTGGCTGTGGTAAAGGGTACCACAACGACCGCTGGGGTGGAAGTGCTTCCTTCCAATGATGCTGGTCTCTGGTTATACGACCTGCAGCGTGTGTGCCGAATCTCGGGGTCCCTCCAGTGTTTAGTTTGGTAAGGAACTTGCCTACTGACCTTCATACCGGCTGTTACCAATTTTCGATCCCGGCAACAGCAATGGTAGGCTTCCCTTTTGGGCATGCCCTCTTGAGCATTTAACGCTTTTAGCGTTTGTGAGGACTGCAGCCAGGGAAACCCTCGCCTAGCTTCCTTTGCACTCTCTAATCATGACAGATCCTGAGCATCTTTTCATTTGAATGCGCTGTTTTCTAAAACGCGGGTGAGTACCACTGAGGTCTTGAAAGGTTTCTGCCTGAGAGTCGGCCCTGATTTGAATTCACTTCAGATTACCTAGCCCAGGATAATTCTTGAGGGCAGGGCTGCGTTTGCAAAGCGGCAGGCCGCAGGCATTGTGAATGATAGGTGCCCTTCGGCACGGTTTGTAAGGTTGTTACGGCAGTGTGCCACAAGGCGGCAGCACTACTCCGTGTCCTCTCTGGTAACTTGGGGAAACAAAGCCTTAGCGGGGGTCCCGGTGTTGGACGGGACATGGGGAGTCGAACGTGGCTAAACACACACCCCAGGGCTTGTGTATCCTGCCTCCTGCCCCTTAACCTGCACTGCCGCACCCCAGGCGTATCGCAAGACTTGTAAGTGGGCTACTCGGTGGGCGCCGTGCTTCGCAGGTGGGGCGACTCTAACGAAGTGGGCTGGAGGTGGGGACCTGCCTAGCAGGAGCCGTGGAGAGCCGGTTTCCTCACAGCTCTTCCCTCTCAGCTGCTCCACCGTCACTTGGGTACACCAGGCTTTGCTTACCCGTAGGAGGGCCACGTTGGACCGGGAGACTGTGGTACCACGCAGGGGAGAATGGGCACTAGAGGTCCGAGGGGTCGCTGGTCAGGTGGCACGTCCTCCTCCCTTGCTCCCTCAGCAGCAGCATACTCCAGCCTTGGGACTTAGGCCCGCCAAGGCTCCAGGGGTGTGACTCCAGCCGATGACGTCGCAGAGGCCTGAGGTAACAGAGGAAAGGCATTTCTTAACCCCTTCCTTGCCTTGTCTTTGAATACTCCTTTTCCCTTTCAGCATAGTTAATAAACAACGTTGCGTCTGTTTGAGTTCTACAGCCCCTTGATGCAATTATAATCGGAGCTGTCCCTGGAGCGTTTCGGGTTCTTTGCCCTGTCAGTTTATTGAGGAAAGTTTTGTAGCGCTCCCTATGCTTTCGGTTGGGTCGCCCTTGATGAGCACTTTTTGATACGTTAAGCGTGTGTCTGAGAATCCCAGCTTCCTACTTCCCTCTTCCCGGGCCTCCAATATCCCCCTCTGAGAACTCCACGCTTCTCTCTTCCCTTTGTAAACCTGTGTTTCCTTTGTATGCTGCTTCCTTTGTATCCCTATTTAGAATGCACATATAAGAGATAGCCTGGGATTTGTGCCTTGCTGCCTCTAATTTACCAGAATTAGTGAGATCATCGACTGCTCCATCCATGCTGCTGCAAATAGTATGAGATCATTTTGTTCTGTGGATGAGTGGTAGTCGAGGGAATGTAGGTAGCAGAACAGCTTTCTGCATTCACCCCGCGCTCGACATGTCGTTCCTTTGTATGTCTTGGCTGTGGTAAAGGGTACCACAACGACCGCTGGGGTGCAAGTGCTTCCTTCCAATGATGCTAGTCTCTGGTTATACGACCTGCAGCGTGTGTGCCGAATCTCGGGGTCCCTCCAGTGTTTAGTTTGGTAAGGAACTTGCCTACTGACCTTCATACCGGCTGTTACCAATTTACGATCCCGGCAACAGCAATGGCAGGCTTCCCTTTTGGGCATGCCCTCTTGTGCACTTAACGCTTTTAGCGTTTGTGAGGACTGCAGCCAGGGAAACCCTCGCCTAGCTTCCTTTGCACTCTCTAATCATGACAGATCCTGAGCATCTTTTCATTTGAATGTGCTGTTTTCTAAAACGCGGGTGAGTACCACTGAGGTCTTGAAAGGTTTCTGCCTGAGAGTCGGCCCTGCTTTGAATTCACTTCAGATTACCTAGCCCAGGATATTTCTTGAGGGCAGGGCTGCGTTTGCAAAGCGGCAGGCCGCAGGCATTGTGAATGATAGGTGCCCTTCGGCACGGTTTGTAAGGTTGTTACGGCAGTGTGCCACAAGGCGGCAGCACTACTCCGTGTCCTCTCTGGTAACTTGGGGAAACAAAGCCTTAGCGGGGGTCCCGGTGTTGGACCGGACATGGGGAGTCGAACGTGGCTAAACACACACCCCAGGGCTTGTGTACCCTCGCCTCCTCCCCCTTAACCTGCACTGCTGCACCCCAGGCGTATCGCAAGACTTGTAAGTGGGCTACTCGGTGGGTGCCGTGCTTCGCAGGTGGGGCGACTCTAACGAAGTGGGCTGGAGGTGGGAACCTGCCTAGCAGGAGCCGTGGAGAGCCGGTTTCCTCACAGCTCTTCCCTCTCAGCTGCTCCACCGTCACTTGTGTACACCAGGCTTTGCTTACCCGTAGGAGGGCCACGTTGGACCGGGAGACTGTGGTACCACGCAGGGGAGAATGGGCACTAGAGGTCCGAGGGGTCGCTGGTCAGGTGGCACGTCCTCCTCCCTTGCTCCCTCAGCAGCAGCATACTCCAGCCTTGGGACCCAGGCCCGCCGAGGCTCCAGGGGTCTGACTCCAGCCGATGACGTCGCAGAGGCCTGAGGTAACAGAGGAAAGGCATTTCTTAACCCCTTCCTTGCCTTGTCTTTGAATACTCCTTTTCCCTTTCAGCATAGTTAATAAACAACGTTGCGTCTGTTTGAGTTCTACAGCCCCTTGATGCAATTATAATCGGAGCAGTCCCTGTAGCGTTTCGGGTTCTTTGCCCTGTCAGTTTATTGAGGAATGTTTTGTAGCGCTCCCTATGCTTTCGGTTGGGTCTCCCTTGATGAGCACTTTTTGATACGTTAAGCGTGTGTCTGAGAATCCCAGCTTCCTACTTCCCCCTTCCCAGGGTCTCCAATATCCCCCTCTGAGAACTCCACGCTTCTCTCTTCCCTTTGTGAACCTGTGTTTCCTTTGTATGCTGCTTCCTTTGTATCCCTATTTAGACTGCACATATAAGAGATAGGCTGGGATTTGTGCCTTGCTGCCTCTAATTTACCAGAATTAGTGAGATCATCGACTGCTCCATCCATGCTGCTGCAAATAGTATGAGATCATTTTGTTCTGTGGATGAGTGGTAGTCGAGGGAATGTAGGTAGCAGAACAGCTTTCTGCATTCACCCCGCGCTCGACATGTCGTTCCTTTGTGTGTCTTGGCTGTGGTAAAGGGTACCACAACGACCGCTGGGGTGCAAGTGCTTCCTTCCAATGATGCTAGTCTCTGGTTATACGACCTGCAGCGGGTTTGCCGAATCTCGGGGTCCCTCCAGTGTTTAGTTTGGTAAGGAACTTGCCTACTGACCTTCATACCGGCTGTTACCAATTTACGATCCCGGCAACAGCAATGGTAGGCTTCCCTTTTGGGCATGCCCTCTTGAGCACTTAACGCTTTTCGCGTTTGTGAGGACTGCAGCCAGGGAAACCCTCGCCTAGCTTCCTTTGCACTGTCTAATCATGACAGATCCTGAGCATCTTTTCATTTGAATGCGCTGTTTTCTAAAACGCGGGTGAGCACCACTGAGGTCTTGAAAGATTTCTGCCTGAGAGTCGGCCCTGCTTTGAATTCACTTCAGATTACCTAGCCCAGGATAATTCTTGAGGGCAAGGCTGCGTTTGCAAAGCGGCAGGCCGCAGGCATTGTGAATGATAGGTGCCCTTCGGCACGGTTTGTAAGGTTGTTACGGCAGTGTGCCACAAGATGGCAGCACTACTCCGTGTCCTCTCTGGTAACTTGGGGAAACAAAGCCTTAGCGGGGGTCCCGGTGTTGGACGGGACATGGGGAGTCGAACGTGGCTAAACACACACCCCAGGGCTTGTGTGTCCTCGCCTCCTGCCCCTTAACCTGCACTGCCGCACCCCAGGCGTATCGCAAGACTTGTAAGTGGGCTACTCGGTGGGCGCCGTGCTTCGCAGGTGGGGCGACTCTAAGGAAGTGGGCTGGAGGTGGGGACCTGCCTAGCAGGAGCCGTGGAGAGCCGGTTTCCTCACAGCTCTTCCCTCTCAGCTGCTCCACCGTCACTTGGGTACACCAGGCTTTGCTTACCCGTAGGAGGGCCACGTTGGACCGGGAGACTGTGGTACCACGCAGGGGAGAATGGGCACTAGAGGTCCGAGGGGTCGCTGGTCAGGTGGCACGTCCTCCTCCCTTGCTCCCTCAGCAGCAGCATACTCCAGCCTTGGGACTTAGGCCCGCCAAGGCTCCAGGGGTGTGACTCCAGCCGATGACGTCGCAGAGGCCTGAGGTAACAGAGGAAAGGCATTTCTTAACCCCTTCCTTGCCTTGTCTTTGAATACTCCTTTTCCCTTTCAGCATAGTTAATAAACAACGTTGCGTCTGTTTGAGTTCTACAGCCCCTTGATGCAATTATAATCGGAGCTGTCCCTGGAGCGTTTCGGGTTCTTTGCCCTGTCAGTTTATTGAGGAAAGTTTTGTAGCGCTCCCTATGCTTTCGGTTGGGTCGCCCTTGATGAGCACTTTTTGATACGTTAAGCGTGTGTCTGAGAATCCCAGCTTCCTACTTCCCCCTTCCCGGGTCTCCAATATCCCCCTCTGAGAACTCCACGCTTCTCTCTTCCCTTTGTAAACCTGTGTTTCCTTTGTATGCTGCTTCCTTTGTATCCCTATTTAGAATGCACATATAAGAGATAGCCTGGGATTTGTGCCTTGCTGCCTCTAATTTACCAGAATTAGTGAGATCATCGACTGCTCCATCCATGCTGCTGCAAATAGTATGAGATCATTTTGTTCTGTGGATGAGTGGTAGTCGAGGGAATGTAGGTAGCAGAACAGCTTTCTGCATTCACCCCGCGCTCGACATGTCGTTCCTTTGTATGTCTTGGCTGTGGTAAAGGGTACCACAACGACCGCTGGGGTGCAAGTGCTTCCTTCCAATGATGCTAGTCTCTGGTTATACGACCTGCAGCGTGTGTGCCGAATCTCGGGGTCCCTCCAGTGTTTAGTTTGGTAAGGAACTTGCCTACTGACCTTCATACCGGCTGTTACCAATTTACGATCCCGGCAACAGCAATGGCAGGCTTCCCTTTTGGGCATGCCCTCTTGTGCACTTAACGCTTTTAGCGTTTGTGAGGACTGCAGCCAGGGAAACCCTCGCCTAGCTTCCTTTGCACTCTCTAATCATGACAGATCCTGAGCATCTTTTCATTTGAATGTGCTGTTTTCTAAAACGCGGGTGAGTACCACTGAGGTCTTGAAAGGTTTCTGCCTGAGAGTCGGCCCTGCTTTGAATTCACTTCAGATTACCTAGCCCAGGATATTTCTTGAGGGCAGGGCTGCGTTTGCAAAGCGGCAGGCCGCAGGCATTGTGAATGATAGGTGCCCTTCGGCACGGTTTGTAAGGTTGTTACGGCAGTGTGCCACAAGGCGGCAGCACTACTCCGTGTCCTCTCTGGTAACTTGGGGAAACAAAGCCTTAGCGGGGGTCCCGGTGTTGGACCGGACATGGGGAGTCGAACGTGGCTAAACACACACCCCAGGGCTTGTGTATCCTCGCCTCCTCCCCCTTAACCTGCACTGCTGCACCCCAGGCGTATCGCAAGACTTGTAAGTGGGCTACTCGGTGGGTGCCGTGCTTCGCAGGTGGGGCGACTCTAACGAAGTGGGCTGGAGGTGGGAACCTGCCTAGCAGGAGCCGTGGAGAGCCGGTTTCCTCACAGCTCTTCCCTCTCAGCTGCTCCACCGTCACTTGGGTACACCAGGCTTTGCTTACCCGTAGGAGGGCCACGTTGGACCGGGAGACTGTGGTACCACGCAGGGGAGAATGGGCACTAGAGGTCCGAGGGGTCGCTGGTCAGGTGGCACGTCCTCCTCCCTTGCTCCCTCAGCAGCAGCATACTCCAGCCTTGGGACCCAGGCCCGCCGAGGCTCCAGGGGTGTGACTCCAGCCGATGACGTCGCAGAGGCCTGAGGTAACAGAGGAAAGGCATTTCTTAACCCCTTCCTTGCCTTGTCTTTGAATACTCCTTTTCCCTTTCAGCATAGTTAATAAACAACGTTGCGTCTGTTTGAGTTCTACAGCCCCTTGATGCAATTATAATCGGAGCTGTCCCTGGAGCGTTTCGGGTTCTTTGCCCTGTCAGTTTATTGAGGAATGTTTTGTAGCGCTCCCTATGCTTTCGGTTGGGTCTCCCTTGATGAGCAGTTTTTGATACGTTAAGCGTGTGTCTGAGAATCCCAGCTTCCTACTTCCCCCTTCCCAGGGTCTCCAATATCCCCCTCTGAGAACTCCACGCTTCTCTCTTCCCTTTGTGAACCTGTGTTTCCTTTGTATGCTGCTTCCTTTGTATCCCTATTTAGACTGCACATATAAGAGATAGCCTGGGATTTGTGCCTTGCTGCCTCTAATTTACCAGAATTAGTGAGATCATCGACTGCTCCATCTATGCTGCTGCAAATAGTATGAGATCATTTTGTTCTGTGGATGAGTGGTAGTCGAGGGAATGTAGGTAGCAGAACAGCTTTCTGCATTCACCCCGCGCTCGACATGTCGTTCCTTTGTATGTCTTGGCTGTGGTAAAGGGTACCACAACGACCGCTGGGGTGGAAGTGCTTCCTTCCAATGATGCTGGTCTCTGGTTATACGACCTGCAGCGTGTGTGCCGAATCTCGGGGTCCCTCCAGTGTTTAGTTTGGTAAGGAACTTGCCTACTGACCTTCATACCGGCTGTTACCAATTTTCGATCCCGGCAACAGCAATGGTAGGCTTCCCTTTTGGGCATGCCCTCTTGAGCATTTAACGCTTTTAGCGTTTGTGAGGACTGCAGCCAGGGAAACCCTCGCCTAGCTTCCTTTGCACTCTCTAATCATGACAGATCCTGAGCATCTTTTCATTTGAATGCGCTGTTTTCTAAAACGCGGGTGAGTACCACTGAGGTCTTGAAAGGTTTCTGCCTGAGAGTCGGCCCTGCTTTGAATTCACTTCAGATTACCTAGCCCAGGATATTTCTTGAGGGCAGGGCTGCGTTTGCAAAGCGGCAGGCCGCAGGCATTGTGAATGATAGGTGCCCTTCGGCACGGTTTGTAAGGTTGTTACGGCAGTGTGCCACAAGGCGGCAGCACTACTCCGTGTCCTCTCTGGTAACTTGGGGAAACAAAGCCTTAGCGGGGGTCCCGGTGTTGGACGGGACATGGGGAGTCGAACGTGGCTAAACACACACCCCAGGGCTTGTGTGTCCTCGCCTCCTGCCCCTTAACCTGCACTGCCGCACCCCAGGCGTATCGCAAGACTTGTAAGTGGGCTACTCGGTGGGCGCCGTGCTTCGCAGGTGGGGCGACTCTAACGAAGTGGGCTGGAGGTGGGGACCTGCCTAGCAGGAGCCGTGGAGAGCCGGTTTCCTCACAGCTCTTCCCTCTCAGCTGCTCCACCGTCACTTGGGTACACCAGGCTTTGCTTACCCGTAGGAGGGCCACGTTGGACCGGGAGACTGTGGTACCACGCAGGGGAGAATGGGCACTAGAGGTCCGAGGGGTCGCTGGTCAGGTGGCACGTCCTCCTCCCTTGCTCCCTCAGCAGCAGCATACTCCAGCCTTGGGACTTAGGCCCGCCAAGGCTCCAGGGGTGTGACTCCAGCCGATGACGTCGCAGAGGCCTGAGGTAACAGAGGAAAGGCATTTCTTAACCCCTTCCTTGCCTTGTCTTTGAATACTCCTTTTCCCTTTCAGCATAGTTAATAAACAACGTTGCGTCTGTTTGAGTTCTACAGCCCCTTGATGCAATTATAATCGGAGCTGTCCCTGGAGCGTTTCGGGTTCTTTGCCCTGTCAGTTTATTGAGGAAAGTTTTGTAGCGCTCCCTATGCTTTCGGTTGGGTCGCCCTTGATGAGCACTTTTTGATACGTTAAGCGTGTGTCTGAGAATCCCAGCTTCCTACTTCCCCCTTCCCGGGCCTCCAATATCCCCCTCTGAGAACTCCACGCTTCTCTCTTCCCTTTGTAAACCTGTGTTTCCTTTGTATGCTGCTTCCTTTGTATCCCTATTTAGAATGCACATATAAGAGATAGCCTGGGATTTGTGCCTTGCTGCCTCTAATTTACCAGAATTAGTGAGATCATCGACTGCTCCATCCATGCTGCTGCAAATAGTATGAGATCATTTTGTTCTGTGGATGAGTGGTAGTCGAGGGAATGTAGGTAGCAGAACAGCTTTCTGCATTCACCCCGCGCTCGACATGTCGTTCCTTTGTATGTCTTGGCTGTGGTAAAGGGTACCACAACGACCGCTGGGGTGCAAGTGCTTCCTTCCAATGATGCTAGTCTCTGGTTATACGACCTGCAGCGTGTGTGCCGAATCTCGGGGTCCCTCCAGTGTTTAGTTTGGTAAGGAACTTGCCTACTGACCTTCATACCGGCTGTTACCAATTTACGATCCCGGCAACAGCAATGGCAGGCTTCCCTTTTGGGCATGCCCTCTTGTGCACTTAACGCTTTTAGCGTTTGTGAGGACTGCAGCCAGGGAAACCCTCGCCTAGCTTCCTTTGCACTCTCTAATCATGACAGATCCTGAGCATCTTTTCATTTGAATGTGCTGTTTTCTAAAACGCGGGTGAGTACCACTGAGGTCTTGAAAGGTTTCTGCCTGAGAGTCGGCCCTGCTTTGAATTCACTTCAGATTACCTAGCCCAGGATATTTCTTGAGGGCAGGGCTGCGTTTGCAAAGCGGCAGGCCGCAGGCATTGTGAATGATAGGTGCCCTTCGGCACGGTTTGTAAGGTTGTTACGGCAGTGTGCCACAAGGCGGCAGCACTACTCCGTGTCCTCTCTGGTAACTTGGGGAAACAAAGCCTTAGCGGGGGTCCCGGTGTTGGACGGGACATGGGGAGTCGAACGTGGCTAAACACACACCCCAGGGCTTGTGTACCCTCGCCTCCTCCCCCTTAACCTGCACTGCTGCACCCCAGGCGTATCGCAAGACTTGTAAGTGGGCTACTCGGTGGGTGCCGTGCTTCGCAGGTGGGGCGACTCTAACGAAGTGGGCTGGAGGTGGGAACCTGCCTAGCAGGAGCCGTGGAGAGCCGGTTTCCTCACAGCTCTTCCCTCTCAGCTGCTCCACCGTCACTTGTGTACACCAGGCTTTGCTTACCCGTAGGAGGGCCACGTTGGACCGGGAGACTGTGGTACCACGCAGGGGAGAATGGGCACTAGAGGTCCGAGGGGTCGCTGGTCAGGTGGCACGTCCTCCTCCCTTGCTCCCTCAGCAGCAGCATACTCCAGCCTTGGGACCCAGGCCCGCCGAGGCTCCAGGGGTCTGACTCCAGCCGATGACGTCGCAGAGGCCTGAGGTAACAGAGGAAAGGCATTTCTTAACCCCTTCCTTGCCTTGTCTTTGAATACTCCTTTTCCCTTTCAGCATAGTTAATAAACAACGTTGCGTCTGTTTGAGTTCTACAGCCCCTTGATGCAATTATAATCGGAGCTGTCCCTGTAGCGTTTCGGGTTCTTTGCCCTGTCAGTTTATTGAGGAATGTTTTGTAGCGCTCCCTATGCTTTCGGTTGGGTCTCCCTTGATGAGCACTTTTTGATACGTTAAGCGTGTGTCTGAGAATCCCAGCTTCCTACTTCCCCCTTCCCAGGGTCTCCAATATCCCCCTCTGAGAACTCCACGCTTCTCTCTTCCCTTTGTGAACCTGTGTTTCCTTTGTATGCTGCTTCCTTTGTATCCCTATTTAGACTGCACATATAAGAGATAGCCTGGGATTTGTGCCTTGCTGCCTCTAATTTACCAGAATTAGTGAGATCATCGACTGCTCCATCCATGCTGCTGCAAATAGTATGAGATCATTTTGTTCTGTGGATGAGTGGTAGTCGAGGGAATGTAGGTAGCAGAACAGCTTTCTGCATTCACCCCGCGCTCGACATGTCGTTCCTTTGTGTGTCTTGGCTGTGGTAAAGGGTACCACAACGACCGCTGGGGTGCAAGTGCTTCCTTCCAATGATGCTAGTCTCTGGTTATACGACCTGCAGCGGGTTTGCCGAATCTCGGGGTCCCTCCAGTGTTTAGTTTGGTAAGGAACTTGCCTACTGACCTTCATACCGGCTGTTACCAATTTACGATCCCGGCAACAGCAATGGTCTGCTTCTCTTTTGGGCATGCCCTCTTGAGCACTTAACGCTTTTAGCGTTTGTGAGGACTGCAGCCAGGGAAACCCTCGCCTAGCTTCCTTTGCACTCTCTAATCATGACAGATCCTGAGCATCTTTTCATTTGAATGCGCTGTTTTCTAAAACGCGGGTGAGCACCTCTGAGGTCTTGAAAGGTTTCTGCCTGAGAGTCGGCCCTGCTTTGAATTCACTTCAGATTACCTAGCCCAGGATAATTCTTGAGGGCATGGCTGCGTTGGCAAAGCGGCAGGCCGCAGGCATTGTGAATGATAGGTGCCCTTCGGCACGTTTGGTAAGGTTGTTACGGCAGTGTGCCACAAGGCGGCAGCACTACTCCGTGTCCTCTCTGGTAACTTGGGGAAACAAAGCCTTAGCGGGGGTCCCGGTGTTGGACGGGACATGGGGAGTCGAACGTGGCTAAACACACACCCCAGGGCTTGTGTATCCTCGCCTCCTGCCCCTTAACCTGCACTGCCGCACCCCAGGCGTATCGCAAGACTTGTAAGTGGGCTACTCGGTGGGCGCCGTGCTTCGCAGGTGGGGCGACTCTAACGAAGTGGGCTGGAGGTGGGGACCTGCCTAGCAGGAGCCGTGGAGAGCCGGTTTCCTCACAGCTCTTCCCTCTCAGCTGCTCCACCGTCACTTGGGTACACCAGGCTTTGCTTACCCGTAGGAGGGCCACGTTGGACCGGGAGACTGTGGTACCACGCAGGGGAGAATGGGCACTAGAGGTCCGAGGGGTCGCTGGTCAGGTGGCACGTCCTCCTCCCTTGCTCCCTCAGCAGCAGCATACTCCAGCCTTGGGACTTAGGCCCGCCAAGGCTCCAGGGGTGTGACTCCAGCCGATGACGTCGCAGAGGCCTGAGGTAACAGAGGAAAGGCATTTCTTAACCCCTTCCTTGCCTTGTCTTTGAATACTCCTTTTCCCTTTCAGCATAGTTAATAAACAACGTTGCGTCTGTTTGAGTTCTACAGCCCCTTGATGCAATTATAATCGGAGCTGTCCCTGGAGCGTTTCGGGTTCTTTGCCCTGTCAGTTTATTGAGGAAAGTTTTGTAGCGCTCCCTATGCTTTCGGTTGGGTCGCCCTTGATGAGCACTTTTTGATACGTTAAGCGTGTGTCTGAGAATCCCAGCTTCCTACTTCCCCCTTCCCGGGTCTCCAATATCCCCCTCTGAGAACTCCACGCTTCTCTCTTCCCTTTGTAAACCTGTGTTTCCTTTGTATGCTGCTTCCTTTGTATCCCTATTTAGACTGCACATATAAGAGATAGCCTGGGATTTGTGCCTTGCTGCCTCTAATTTACCAGAATTAGTGAGATCATCGACTGCTCCATCCATGCTGCTGCAAATAGTATGAGATCATTTTGTTCTGTGGATGAGTGGTAGTCGAGGGAATGTAGGTAGCAGAACAGCTTTCTGCATTCACCCCGCGCTCGACATGTCGTTCCTTTGTATGTCTTGGCTGTGGTAAAGGGTACCACAACGACCGCTGGGGTGCAAGTGCTTCCTTCCAATGATGCTAGTCTCTGGTTATACGACCTGCAGCGTGTGTGCCGAATCTCGGGGTCCCTCCAGTGTTTAGTTTGGTAAGGAACTTGCCTACTGACCTTCATACCGGCTGTTACCAATTTACGATCCCGGCAACAGCAATGGCAGGCTTCCCTTTTGGGCATGCCCTCTTGTGCACTTAACGCTTTTAGCGTTTGTGAGGACTGCAGCCAGGGAAACCCTCGCCTAGCTTCCTTTGCACTCTCTAATCATGACAGATCCTGAGCATCTTTTCATTTGAATGTGCTGTTTTCTAAAACGCGGGTGAGTACCACTGAGGTCTTGAAAGGTTTCTGCCTGAGAGTCGGCCCTGCTTTGAATTCACTTCAGATTACCTAGCCCAGGATATTTCTTGAGGGCAGGGCTGCGTTTGCAAAGCGGCAGGCCGCAGGCATTGTGAATGATAGGTGCCCTTCGGCACGGTTTGTAAGGTTGTTACGGCAGTGTGCCACAAGGCGGCAGCACTACTCCGTGTCCTCTCTGGTAACTTGGGGAAACAAAGCCTTAGCGGGGGTCCCGGTGTTGGACCGGACATGGGGAGTCGAACGTGGCTAAACACACACCCCAGGGCTTGTGTATCCTCGCCTCCTCCCCCTTAACCTGCACTGCTGCACCCCAGGCGTATCGCAAGACTTGTAAGTGGGCTACTCGGTGGGTGCCGTGCTTCGCAGGTGGGGCGACTCTAACGAAGTGGGCTGGAGGTGGGAACCTGCCTAGCAGGAGCCGTGGAGAGCCGGTTTCCTCACAGCTCTTCCCTCTCAGCTGCTCCACCGTCACTTGTGTACACCAGGCTTTGCTTACCCGTAGGAGGGCCACGTTGGACCGGGAGACTGTGGTACCACGCAGGGGAGAATGGGCACTAGAGGTCCGAGGGGTCGCTGGTCAGGTGGCACGTCCTCCTCCCTTGCTCCCTCAGCAGCAGCATACTCCAGCCTTGGGACCCAGGCCCGCCGAGGCTCCAGGGGTCTGACTCCAGCCGATGACGTCGCAGAGGCCTGAGGTAACAGAGGAAAGGCATTTCTTAACCCCTTCCTTGCCTTGTCTTTGAATACTCCTTTTCCCTTTCAGCATAGTTAATAAACAACGTTGCGTCTGTTTGAGTTCTACAGCCCCTTGATGCAATTATAATCGGAGCTGTCCCTGGAGCGTTTCGGGTTCTTTGCCCTGTCAGTTTATTGAGGAATGTTTTGTAGCGCTCCCTATGCTTTCGGTTGGGTCTCCCTTGATGAGCACTTTTTGATACGTTAAGCGTGTGTCTGAGAATCCCAGCTTCCTACTTCCCCCTTCCCAGGGTCTCCAATATCCCCCTCTGAGAACTCCACGCTTCTCTCTTCCCTTTGTGAACCTGTGTTTCCTTTGTATGCTGCTTCCTTTGTATCCCTATTTAGACTGCACATATAAGAGATAGCCTGGGATTTGTGCCTTGCTGCCTCTAATTTACCAGAATTAGTGAGATCATCGACTGCTCCATCTATGCTGCTGCAAATAGTATGAGATCATTTTGTTCTGTGGATGAGTGGTAGTCGAGGGAATGTAGGTAGCAGAACAGCTTTCTGCATTCACCCCGCGCTCGACATGTCGTTCCTTTGTATGTCTTGGCTGTGGTAAAGGGTACCACAACGACCGCTGGGGTGGAAGTGCTTCCTTCCAATGATGCTGGTCTCTGGTTATACGACCTGCAGCGTGTGTGCCGAATCTCGGGGTCCCTCCAGTGTTTAGTTTGGTAAGGAACTTGCCTACTGACCTTCATACCGGCTGTTACCAATTTTCGATCCCGGCAACAGCAATGGTAGGCTTCCCTTTTGGGCATGCCCTCTTGAGCATTTAACGCTTTTAGCGTTTGTGAGGACTGCAGCCAGGGAAACCCTCGCCTAGCTTCCTTTGCACTCTCTAATCATGACAGATCCTGAGCATCTTTTCATTTGAATGCGCTGTTTTCTAAAACGCGGGTGAGTACCACTGAGGTCTTGAAAGGTTTCTGCCTGAGAGTCGGCCCTGCTTTGAATTCACTTCAGATTACCTAGCCCAGGATATTTCTTGAGGGCAGGGCTGCGTTTGCAAAGCGGCAGGCCGCAGGCATTGTGAATGATAGGTGCCCTTCGGCACGGTTTGTAAGGTTGTTACGGCAGTGTGCCACAAGGCGGCAGCACTACTCCGTGTCCTCTCTGGTAACTTGGGGAAACAAAGCCTTAGCGGGGGTCCCGGTGTTGGACGGGACATGGGGAGTCGAACGTGGCTAAACACACACCCCAGGGCTTGTGTGTCCTCGCCTCCTGCCCCTTAACCTGCACTGCCGCACCCCAGGCGTATCGCAAGACTTGTAAGTGGGCTACTCGGTGGGCGCCGTGCTTCGCAGGTGGGGCGACTCTAACGAAGTGGGCTGGAGGTGGGGACCTGCCTAGCAGGAGCCGTGGAGAGCCGGTTTCCTCACAGCTCTTCCCTCTCAGCTGCTCCACCGTCACTTGGGTACACCAGGCTTTGCTTACCCGTAGGAGGGCCACGTTGGACCGGGAGACTGTGGTACCACGCAGGGGAGAATGGGCACTAGAGGTCCGAGGGGTCGCTGGTCAGGTGGCACGTCCTCCTCCCTTGCTCCCTCAGCAGCAGCATACTCCAGCCTTGGGACTTAGGCCCGCCAAGGCTCCAGGGGTGTGACTCCAGCCGATGACGTCGCAGAGGCCTGAGGTAACAGAGGAAAGGCATTTCTTAACCCCTTCCTTGCCTTGTCTTTGAATACTCCTTTTCCCTTTCAGCATAGTTAATAAACAACGTTGCGTCTGTTTGAGTTCTACAGCCCCTTGATGCAATTATAATCGGAGCTGTCCCTGGAGCGTTTCGGGTTCTTTGCCCTGTCAGTTTATTGAGGAAAGTTTTGTAGCGCTCCCTATGCTTTCGGTTGGGTCGCCCTTGATGAGCACTTTTTGATACGTTAAGCGTGTGTCTGAGAATCCCAGCTTCCTACTTCCCCCTTCCCGGGCCTCCAATATCCCCCTCTGAGAACTCCACGCTTCTCTCTTCCCTTTGTAAACCTGTGTTTCCTTTGTATGCTGCTTCCTTTGTATCCCTATTTAGAATGCACATATAAGAGATAGCCTGGGATTTGTGCCTTGCTGCCTCTAATTTACCAGAATTAGTGAGATCATCGACTGCTCCATCCATGCTGCTGCAAATAGTATGAGATCATTTTGTTCTGTGGATGAGTGGTAGTCGAGGGAATGTAGGTAGCAGAACAGCTTTCTGCATTCACCCCGCGCTCGACATGTCGTTCCTTTGTATGTCTTGGCTGTGGTAAAGGGTACCACAACGACCGCTGGGGTGCAAGTGCTTCCTTCCAATGATGCTAGTCTCTGGTTATACGACCTGCAGCGTGTGTGCCGAATCTCGGGGTCCCTCCAGTGTTTAGTTTGGTAAGGAACTTGCCTACTGACCTTCATACCGGCTGTTACCAATTTACGATCCCGGCAACAGCAATGGCAGGCTTCCCTTTTGGGCATGCCCTCTTGTGCACTTAACGCTTTTAGCGTTTGTGAGGACTGCAGCCAGGGAAACCCTCGCCTAGCTTCCTTTGCACTCTCTAATCATGACAGATCCTGAGCATCTTTTCATTTGAATGTGCTGTTTTCTAAAACGCGGGTGAGTACCACTGAGGTCTTGAAAGGTTTCTGCCTGAGAGTCGGCCCTGCTTTGAATTCACTTCAGATTACCTAGCCCAGGATATTTCTTGAGGGCAGGGCTGCGTTTGCAAAGCGGCAGGCCGCAGGCATTGTGAATGATAGGTGCCCTTCGGCACGGTTTGTAAGGTTGTTACGGCAGTGTGCCACAAGGCGGCAGCACTACTCCGTGTCCTCTCTGGTAACTTGGGGAAACAAAGCCTTAGCGGGGGTCCCGGTGTTGGACCGGACATGGGGAGTCGAACGTGGCTAAACACACACCCCAGGGCTTGTGTACCCTCGCCTCCTCCCCCTTAACCTGCACTGCTGCACCCCAGGCGTATCGCAAGACTTGTAAGTGGGCTACTCGGTGGGTGCCGTGCTTCGCAGGTGGGGCGACTCTAACGAAGTGGGCTGGAGGTGGGAACCTGCCTAGCAGGAGCCGTGGAGAGCCGGTTTCCTCACAGCTCTTCCCTCTCAGCTGCTCCACCGTCACTTGTGTACACCAGGCTTTGCTTACCCGTAGGAGGGCCACGTTGGACCGGGAGACTGTGGTACCACGCAGGGGAGAATGGGCACTAGAGGTCCGAGGGGTCGCTGGTCAGGTGGCACGTCCTCCTCCCTTGCTCCCTCAGCAGCAGCATACTCCAGCCTTGGGACCCAGGCCCGCCGAGGCTCCAGGGGTCTGACTCCAGCCGATGACGTCGCAGAGGCCTGAGGTAACAGAGGAAAGGCATTTCTTAACCCCTTCCTTGCCTTGTCTTTGAATACTCCTTTTCCCTTTCAGCATAGTTAATAAACAACGTTGCGTCTGTTTGAGTTCTACAGCCCCTTGATGCAATTATAATCGGAGCTGTCCCTGTAGCGTTTCGGGTTCTTTGCCCTGTCAGTTTATTGAGGAATGTTTTGTAGCGCTCCCTATGCTTTCGGTTGGGTCTCCCTTGATGAGCACTTTTTGATACGTTAAGCGTGTGTCTGAGAATCCCAGCTTCCTACTTCCCCCTTCCCAGGGTCTCCAATATCCCCCTCTGAGAACTCCACGCTTCTCTCTTCCCTTTGTGAACCTGTGTTTCCTTTGTATGCTGCTTCCTTTGTATCCCTATTTAGACTGCACATATAAGAGATAGGCTGGGATTTGTGCCTTGCTGCCTCTAATTTACCAGAATTAGTGAGATCATCGACTGCTCCATCCATGCTGCTGCAAATAGTATGAGATCATTTTGTTCTGTGGATGAGTGGTAGTCGAGGGAATGTAGGTAGCAGAACAGCTTTCTGCATTCACCCCGCGCTCGACATGTCGTTCCTTTGTGTGTCTTGGCTGTGGTAAAGGGTACCACAACGACCGCTGGGGTGCAAGTGCTTCCTTCCAATGATGCTAGTCTCTGGTTATACGACCTGCAGCGGGTTTGCCGAATCTCGGGGTCCCTCCAGTGTTTAGTTTGGTAAGGAACTTGCCTACTGACCTTCATACCGGCTGTTACCAATTTACGATCCCGGCAACAGCAATGGTAGGCTTCCCTTTTGGGCATGCCCTCTTGAGCACTTAACGCTTTTAGCGTTTGTGAGGACTGCAGCCAGGGAAACCCTCGCCTAGCTTCCTTTGCACTGTCTAATCATGACAGATCCTGAGCATCTTTTCATTTGAATGTGCTGTTTTCTAAAACGCGGGTGAGCACCACTGAGGTCTTGAAAGGTTTCTGCCTGAGAGTCGGCCCTGCTTTGAATTCACTTCAGATTACCTAGCCCAGGATAATTCTTGAGGGCAGGGCTGCGTTTGCAAAGCGGCAGGACGCAGGCATTGTGAATGATAGGTGCCCTTCGGCACGGTTTGTAAGGTTGTTACGGCAGTGTGCCACAAGGCGGCAGCACTACTCCGTGTCCTCTCTGGTAACTTGGGGAAACAAAGCCTTAGCGGGGGTCCCGGTGTTGGACGGGACATGGGGAGTCGAACGTGGCTAAACACACACCCCAGGGCTTGTGTATCCTCGCCTCCTGCCCCTTAACCTGCACTGCCGCACCCCAGGCGTATCGCAAGACTTGTAAGTGGGCTACTCGGTGGGTGCCGTGCTTCGCAGGTGGGGCGACTCTAACGAAGTGGGCTGGAGGTGGGAACCTGCCTAGCAGGAGCCGTGGAGAGCCGATGTCCTCACAGCTCTTCCCTCTCAGCTGCTCCACCGTCACTTGGGTACACCAGGCTTTGCTTACCCGTAGGAGGGCCACGTTGGACCCGGAGACTGTGGTACCACGCAGGGGAGAATGGGCACTAGAGGTCCGAGGGGTCGCTGGTCAGGTGGCACGTCCTCCTCCCTTGCTCCCTCAGCAGCAGCATACTCCAGCCTTGGGACCCAGGCCCGCCGAGGCTCCAGGGGTGTGACTCCAGCCGATGACGTCGCAGAGGCCTGAGGTAACAGAGGAAAGGCATTTCTTAACCCCTTCCTTGCCTTGTCTTTGAATACTCCTTTTCCCTTTCAGCATAGTTAATAAACAACGTTGCGTCTGTTTGAGTTCTACAGCCCCTTGATGCAATTATAATCGGAGCTGTCCCTGGAGCGTTTCGGGTTCTTTGCCCTGTCAGTTTATTGAGGAAAGTTTTGTAGCGCTCCCTATGCTTTCGGTTGGGTCGCCCTTGATGCGCACTTTTTGATACGTTAAGCGTGTGTCTGAGAATCCCAGCTTCCTACTTCCCCCTTCCCGGGTCTCCAATATCCCCCTCTGAGAACTCCACGCTTCTCTCTTCCCTTTGTAAACCTGTGTTTCCTTTGTATGCTGCTTCCTTTGTATCCCTATTTAGACTGCACATATAAGAGATAGCCTGGGATTTGTGCCTTGCTGCCTCTAATTTACCAGAATCAGTGAGATCATCGACTGCTCCATCCATGCTGCTGCAAATAGTATGAGATCATTTTGTTCTGTGGATGAGTGGTAGTCGAGGGAATGTAGGTAGCAGAACAGCTTTCTGCATTCACCCCGCGCTCGACATGTCGTTCCTTTGTGTGTCTTGGCTGTGGTAAAGGGTACCACAACGACCGCTGGGGTGCAAGTGCTTCCTTCCAATGATGCTAGTCTCTGGTTATATGACCTGCAGCGTGTGTGCCGAATCTCGGGGTCCCTCCAGTGTTTAGTTTGGTAAGGAACTTGCCTACTGACCTTCATACCGGCTGTTACCAATTTACGATCCCGGCAACAGCAATGGTAGGCTTCCCTTTTGGGCATGCCCTCTTGAGCACTTAACGCTTTTAGCGTTTGTGAGGACTGCAGCCAGGGAAACCCTCGCCTAGCTTCCTTTGCACTGTCTAATCATGACAGATCCTGAGCATCTTTTCATTTGAATGTGCTGTTTTCTACAACTGAGGTCTTGAAAGGTTTCTGCCTGAGAGTCGGCCCTGCTTTGAATTCACTTCAGATTACCTAGCCCAGGATATTTCTTGAGGGCAGGGCTGCGTTTGCAAAGCGGCAGGCCGCAGGCATTGTGAATGATAGGTGCCCTTCGGCACGGTTTGTAAGGTTGTTACGGCAGTGTGCCACAAGGCGGCAGCACTACTCCGTGTCCTCTCTGGTAACTTGGGGAAACAAAGCCTTAGCGGGGGTCCCGGTGTTGGACGGGACATGGGGAGTCGAACGTGGCTAAACACACACCCCAGGGCTTGTGTATCCTCGCCTCCTGCCCCTTAACCTGCACTGCCGCACCCCAGGCGTATCGCAAGACTTGTAAGTGGGCTACTCGGTGGGTGCCGTGCTTCGCAGGTGGGGCGACTCTAACGAAGTGGGCTGGAGGTGGGGACCTGCCTAGCAGGAGCCGTGGAGAGCCGGTTTCCTCACAGCTCTTCCCTCTCAGCTGCTCCACCGTCACTTGGGTACACCAGGCTTTGCTTACCCGTAGGAGGGCCACGTTGGACCGGGAGACTGTGGTACCACGCAGGGGAGAATGGGCACTAGAGGTCCGAGGGGTCGCTGGTCAGGTGGCACGTCCTCCTCGCTTGCTCCCTCAGCAGCAGCATACTCCAGCCTTGGGACTTAGGCCCGCCAAGGCTCCAGGGGTGTGACTCCAGCCGATGACGTCGCAGAGGCCTGAGGTAACAGAGGAAAGGCATTTCTTAACCCCTTCCTTGCCTTGTCTTTGAATACTCCTTTTCCCTTTCAGCATAGTTAATAAACAACGTTGCGTCTGTTTGAGTTCTACAGCCCCTTGATGCAATTATAATCGGAGCTGTCCCTGGAGCATTTCGGGTTCTTTGCCCTGTCAGTTTATTGGGGAAAGTTTTGTAGCGCTCCCTATGCTTTCGGTTGGGTCGCCCTTGATGAGCACTTTTTGATACGTTAAGCGTGTGTCTGAGAATCCCAGCTTCCTACTTCCCCCTTTCCGGGTCTCCAATATCCCCCTCTGAGAACTCCACGCTTCTCTCTTCCCTTTGTAAACCTGTGTTTCCTTTGTATGCTGCTTCCTTTGTATCCCTATTTAGAATGCACATATAAGAGATAGCCTGGGATTTGTGCCTTGCTGCCTCTAATTTACCAGAATTAGTGAGATCATCGACTGCTCCATCCATGCTGCTGCAAATAGTATGAGATCATTTTGTTCTGTGGATGAGTGGTAGTCGAGGGAATGCAGGTAGCAGAACAGCTTTCTGCATTCACCCCGCGCTCGACATGTCGTTCCTTTGTATGTCTTGGCTGTGGTAAAGGGTACCACAACGACCGCTGGGATGCAAGTGCTTCCTTCCAATGATGCTAGTCTCTGGTTATATTACCTGCAGCGTGTGTGCCGAATCTCGGGGTCCCTCCAGTGTTTAGTTTGGTAAGGAACTTGCCTACTGACCTTCATACCGGCTGTTACCAATTTACGATCCCGGCAACAGCAATGGCAGGCTTCCCTTTTGGGCATGCCCTCTTGTGCACTTAACGCTTTTAGCGTTTGTGAGGACTGCAGCCAGGGAAACCCTCGCCTAGCTTCCTTTGCACTCTCTAATCATGACAGATCCTGAGCATCTTTTCATTTGAATGTGCTGTTTTCTAAAACGCGGGTGAGTACCACTGAGGTCTTGAAAGGTTTCTGCCTGAGAGTCGGCCCTGCTTTGAATTCACTTCAGATTACCTAGCCCAGGATATTTCTTGAGGGCAGGGCTGCGTTTGCAAAGCGGCAGGCCGCAGGCATTGTGAATGATAGGTGCCCTTCGGCACGGTTTGTAAGGTTGTTACGGCAGTGTGCCACAAGGCGGCAGCACTACTCCGTGTCCTCTCTGGTAACTTGGGGAAACAAAGCCTTAGCGGGGGTCCCGGTGTTGGACGGGACATGGGGAGTCGAACGTGGCTAAACACACACCCCAGGGCTTGTGTATCCTCGTCTCCTGCCCCTTAACCTGCACTGCCGCACCCCAGGCGTATCGCAAGACTTGTAAGTGGGCTACTCGGTGGGCGCCGTGCTTCGCAGGTGGGGCGACTCTAACGAAGTGGGCTGGAGGTGGGGACCTGCCTAGCAGGAGCCGTGGAGAGCCGGTTTCCTCACAGGTCTTCCCTCTCAGCTGCTCCACCGTCACTTGGGTACACCAGGCTTTGCTTACCCGTAGGAGGGCCACGTTGGACCGGGAGACTGTGGTACCACGCAGGGGAGAATGGGCACTAGAGGTCCGAGGGGTCGCTGGTCAGGTGGCACGTCCTCCTCCCTTGCTCCCTCAGCAGCAGCATACTCCAGCCTTGGGACCCAGGCCCGCCGAGGCTCCAGGGGTGTGACTCCAGCCGATGACGTCGCAGAGGCCTGAGGTAACAGAGGAAAGGCATTTCTTAACCCCTTCCTTGCCTTGTCTTTGAATACTCCTTTTCCCTTTAAGCATAGTTAATAAACAACGTTGCGTCTGTTTGAATTCTACAGCCCCTTGATGCAATTATAATCGGAGCTGTCCCTGGAGCGTTTCGGGTTCTTTGCCCTGTCAGTTTATTGAGGAAAGTTTTGTAGCGCTCCCTATGCTTTCGGTTCGGTCGCCCTTGATGCGCACTTTTTGATACGTTAAGCGTGTGTCTGAGAATCCCAGCTTCCTACTTCCCCCTTCCCGGGTCTCCAATATCCCCCTCTGAGAACTCCACGCTTCTCTCTTCCCTTTGTAAACCTGTGTTTCCTTTGTATGCTGCTTCCTTTGTATCCCTATTTAGACTGCACATATAAGAGATAGCCTGGGATTTGTGCCTTGCTGCCTCTAATTTACCAGAATCAGTGAGATCATCGACTGCTCCATCCATGCTGCTGCAAATAGTATGAGATCATTTTGTTCTGTGGATGAGTGGTAGTCGAGGGAATGTAGGTAGCAGAACAGCTTTCTGCATTCACCCCGCGCTCGACATGTCGTTCCTTTGTATGTCTTGGCTGTGGTAAAGGGTACCACAACGACCGCTGGGGTGCAAGTGCTTCCTTCCAATGATGCTAGTCTCTGGTTATATGACCTGCAGCGTGTGTGCCGAATCTCGGGGTCCCTCCAGTGTTTAGTTTGGTAAGGAACTTGCCTACTGACCTTCATACCGGCTGTTACCAATTTACGATCCCGGCAACAGCAATGGTAGGCTTCCCTTTTGGGCATGCCCTCTTGAGCACTTAACGCTTTTAGCGTTTGTGAGGACTGCAGCCAGGGAAACCCTCGCCTAGCTTCCTTTGCACTCTCTAATCATGACAGATCCTGAGCATCTTTTCATTTGAATGTGCTGTTTTCTAAAACGCCGGTGAGCACCACTGAAGTCTTGAAAGGTTTCTGCCTGAGAGTCGGCCCTGCTTTGAATTCACTTCAGATTACCTAGCCCAGGATAATTCTTGAGGGCAGGGCTGCGTTTGCAAAGAGGCAGGCCGCAGGCATTGTGAATGATAGGTGCCCTTCGGCACGGTTTGTAAGGTTGTTACGGCAGTGTGCCACAAGGCGGCAGCACTACTCCGTGTCCTCTCTGGTAACTTGGGGAAACAAAGCCTTAGCGGGGGTCCCGGTGTTGGACGGGACATGGGGAGTCGAACGTGGCTAAACACACACCCCAGGGCTTGTGTATCCTCGCCTCCTGCCCCTTAACCTGCACTGCCCCACCCCAGGCGTATCGCAAGACTTGTAAGTGGGCTACTCGGTGGGTGCCGTGCTTCGCAGGTGGGGCGACTCTAACGAAGTGGGCTGGAGGTGGGAACCTGCCTAGCAGGAGCCGTGGAGACCCGGTTTCCTCACAGCTCTTCCCTCTCAGCTGCTCCACCGTCACTTGGGTACACCAGGCTTTGCTTACCCGTAGGAGGGCCACGTTGGACCCGGAGACTGTGGTACCACGCAGGGGAGAATGGGCACTAGAGGTCCGAGGGGTCGCTGGTCAGGTGGCACGTCCTCCTCCCTTGCTCCCTCAGCAGCAGCATACTCCAGCCTTGGGACCCAGGCCCGCCGAGGCTCCAGGGGTGTGACTCCAGCCGATGACGTCGCAGAGGCCTGAGGTAACAGAGGAAAGGCATTTCTTAACCCCTTCCTTGCCTTGTCTTTGAATACTCCTTTTCGCTTTCAGCATAGTTAATAAACAACGTTGCGTCTGTTTGAGTTCTACAGCCCCTTGATGCAATTATAATCGGAGCTGTCGCTGGAGCGTTTCGGGCTCTTTGCCAGGTCAGTTTATTGAGGAAAGTTTTGTGGCGCTCCCTATGCTTTCGGTTGGGTCGCCCTTGATGAGCACTTTTTGATACGTTAAGCGTGTGTCTGAGAATCCCAGCTTCCTACTTCCCCCTTCCCGGGTCTCCAATATCCCCCTCTGAGAACTCCACGCTTCTCTCTTCCCTTTGTAAACCTGTGTTTCCTTTGTATGCTGCTTCCTTTGTATCCCTATTTAGACTGCACATATAAGAGATAGCCTGGGATTTGTGCCTTGCTGCCTCTAATTTACCAGAATTAGTGAGATCATCGACTGCTCCATCTATGCTGCTGCAAATAGTATGAGATCATATTGTTCTGTGGATGAGTGGTAGTCGAGGGAATGTAGGTAGCAGAACAGCTTTCTGCATTCACCCCGCGCTCGACATGTCGTTCCTTTGTATGTCTTGGCTGTGGTAAAGGGTACCACAATGACCGCTGGGGTGGAAGTGCTTCCTTCCAATGATGCTGGTCTCTGGTTATACGACCTGCAGCGTGTGTGCCGAATCTCGGGGTCCCTTCAGTGTTTAGTTTGGTAAGGAACTTGCCTACTGACCTTCATACCGGCTGTTACCAATTTTCGATCCCGGCAACAGCAATGGTAGGCTTCCCTTTTGGGCATGCCCTCTTGAGCACTTAACGCTTTTAGCGTTTGTGAGGACTGCAGCCAGGGAAACCCTCGCCTAGCTTCCTTTGCACTGTCTAATCATGACAGATCCTGAGCATCTTTTCATTTGAATGTGCTGTTTTCTACAACGCGGGTGAGTACCACTGAGGTCTTGAAAGGTTTCTGCCTGAGAGTCGGCCCTGCTTTGAATTCACTTCAGATTACCTAGCCCAGGATATTTCTTGAGGGCAGGGCTGCGTTTGCAAAGCGGCAGGCCGCAGGCATTGTGAATGATAGGTGCCCTTCGGCACGGTTTGTAAGGTTGTTACGGCAGTGTGCCACAAGGCGGCAGCACTACTCCGTGTCCTCTCTGGTAACTTGGGGAAACAAAGCCTTAGCGGGGGTCCCGGTGTTGGACGGGACATGGGGAGTCGAACGTGGCTAAACACACACCCCAGGGCTTGTGTATCCTCGCCTCCTGCCCCTTAACCTGCACTGCCGCACCCCAGGCGTATCGCAAGACTTGTAAGTGGGCTACTCGGTGGGTGCCGTGCTTCGCAGGTGGGGCGACTCTAACGAAGTGGGCTGGAGGTGGGGACCTGCCTAGCAGGAGCCGTGGAGAGCCGGTTTCCTCACAGCTCTTCCCTCTCAGCTGCTCCACCGTCACTTGGGTACACCAGGCTTTGCTTACCCGTAGGAGGGCCACGTTGGACCGGGAGACTGTGGTACCACGCAGGGGAGAATGGGCACTAGAGGTCCGAGGGGTCGCTGGTCAGGTGGCACGTCCTCCTCCCTTGCTCCCTCAGCAGCAGCATACTCCAGTCTTGGGACTTAGGCCCGCCGAGGCTCCAGGGGTGTGACTCCAGCCGATGACGTCGCAGAGGCCTGAGGTAACAGAGGAAAGGCATTTCTTAACCCCTTCCTTGCCTTGTCTTTGAATACTCCTTTTCCCTTTCAGCATAGTTAATAAACAACGTTGCGTCTGTTTGAGTTCTACAGCCCCTTGATGCAATTATAATCGGAGCTGTCCCTGTAGCGTTTCGGGTTCTTTGCCCTGTCAGTTTATTGAGGAAAGTTTTGTGGGGATCCCTATGCTTTCGGTTGGGTCGCCCTTGATGAGCACTTTTTGATACGTTAAGCGTGTGTCTGAGAATCCCAGCTTCCTACTTCCCCCTTCCCGGGTCTCCAATATCCCCCTCTGAGAACTCCACGCTTCTCTCTTCCCTTTGTAAACCTGTGTTTCCTTTGTATGCTGCTTCCTTTGTATCCCTATTTAGACTGCACATATAAGAGATAGCCTGGGATTTGTGCCTTGCTGCCTCTAATTTACCAGAATTAGTGAGATCATCGACTGCTCCATCCATGCTGCTGCAAATAGTATGAGATCATTTTGTTCTGTGGATGAGTGGTAGTCGAGGGAATGTAGGTAGCAGAACAGCTTTCTGCATTCACCCCCGCTCCACATGTCGTTCCTTTGTATGTCTTGGCTGTGGTAAAGGGTACCACAACGACCGCTGGGGTGCAAGTGCTTCCTTCCAATGATGCTGGTCTCTGGTTATACGACCTGCAGCGTGTGTGCCGAATCTCGGGGTCCCTCCAGTGTTTAGTTTGGTAAGGAACTTGCCTACTGACCTTCATACCGGCTGTTACCAATTTACGATCCCGGCAACAGCAATGGCAGGCTTCCCTTTTGGGCATACCCTCTTGTGCACTTAACGCTTTTAGCGTTTGTGAGGACTGCAGCCAGGGAAACCCTCGCCTAGCTTCCTTTGCACTCTCTAATCATGACAGATCCTGAGCATCTTTTCATTTGAATGTGCTGTTTTCTAAAACGCGGGTGAGTACCACTGAGGTCTTGAAAGGTTTCTGCCTGAGAGTCGGCCCTGCTTTGAATTCACTTCAGATTACCTAGCCCAGGATAATTCTTGAGGGCAGGGAGGCGTTGGCAAAGCGGCAGGCCGCAGGCATTGTGAATGATAGGTGCCCTTCGGCACGGTTTGTAAGGTTGTTACGGCAGTGTGCCACAAGGCGGCAGCACTACTCCGTGTCCTCTCTGGTAACTTGGGGAAACAAAGCCTTAGCGGGGGTCCCGGTGTTGGACGGGACATGGGGAGTCGAACGTGGCTAAACACACACCCCAGGGCTTGTGTATCCTCGCCTCCTGCCCCTTAACCTGCACTGCCCCACCCCAGGCATATCGCAAGACTTGTAAGTGGGCTACTCGGTGGGTACCGTGCTTCGCAGGTGGGGCGGCTATAACGAAGTGGGATGGAGGTGGGGACCTGCCTAGCAGGAGCCGTGGAGAGCCGGTTTCCTCACAGCTCTTCCCTCTCAGCTGCTCCACCGTCACTTGGGTACACCAGGATTTGCTTACCCGTAGGAGGGCCACGTTGGACCGGGAGACTGTGGTACCACGCAGGGGAGAATGGGCACTAGAGGTCCGAGGGGTCGCTGGTCAGGTGGCACGTCCTCCTCCCTTGCTCCCTCAGCAGCAGCATACTCCAGCCTTGGGACCCAGGCCCGCCGAGGCTCCAGGGGTGTGACTCCAGCCGATGACGTCGCAGAGGCCTGAGGTAACAGAGGAAAGGCATTTCTTAACCCCTTCCTTGCCTTGTCTTTGAATACTCCTTTTCCCTTTCAGCATAGTTAATAAACAACGTTGCGTCTGTTTGAGTTCTACAGCCCCTTGATGCAATTATAATCGGAGCTGTCGCTGGAGCGTTTCGGGCTCTTTGCCAGGTCAGTTTATTGAGGAAAGTTTTGTGGCGCTCCCTATGCTTTCGGTTGGGTCGCCCTTGATGAGCACTTTTTGATACGTTAAGCGTGTGTCTGAGAATCCCAGCTTCCTACTTCCCCTTTCCCGGGTCTCCAATATCCCCCCTCTGAGAACTCCACGCTTCTCTCTTCCCTTTGTAAACCTGTGTTTCCTTTGTATGCTGCTTCCTTTGTATCCCTATTTAGACTGCACATATAAGAGATAGCCTGGGATTTGTGCCTTGCTGCCTCTAATTTACCAGAATCAGTGAGATCATCGACTGCTCCATCCATGCTGCTGCAAATAGTATGAGATCATTTTGTTCTGTGGATGAGTGGTAGTCGAGGGAATGTAGGTAGCAGAACAGCTTTCTGCATTCACCCCGCGCTCGACATGTCGTTCCTTTGTATGTCTTGGCTGTGGTAAAGGGTACCACAACGACCGCTGGGGTGCAAGTGCTTCCTTCCAATGATGCTAGTCTCTGGTTATACGACCTGCAGCGTGTGTGCCGAATCTCGGGGTCCCTCCAGTGTTTAGTTTGGTAAGGAACTTGCCTACTGACCTTCATACCGGCTGTTACCAATTTACGATCCCGGCAACAGCAATGGTAGGCTTCCCTTTTGGGCATGCCCTCTTGAGCACTTAACGCTTTTAGCGTTTGTGAGGACTGCAGCCAGGGAAACCCTCGCCTAGCTTCCTTTGCACTGTCTAATCATGACAGATCCTGAGCATCTTTTCATTTGAATGTGCTGTTTTCTAAAACGCCGGTGAGCACCACTGAAGTCTTGAAAGGTTTCTGCCTGAGAGTCGGCCTGCTTTGAATTCACTTCAGATTACCTAGCCCAGGATAATTCTTGAGGGCAGGGCTGCGTTTGCAAAGAGGCAGGCCGCAGGCATTGTGAATGATAGGTGCCCTTCGGCACGGTTTGTAAGGTTGTTACGGCAGTGTGCCACAAGGCGGCAGCACTACTCCGTGTCCTCTCTGGTAACTTGGGGAAACAAAGCCTTAGCGGGGGTCCCGGTGTTGGACGGGACATGGGGAGTCGAACGTGGCTAAACACACACCCCAGGGCTTGTGTATCCTCGCCTCCTGCCCCTTAACCTGCACTGCCCCACCCCAGGCGTATCGCAAGACTTGTAAGTGGGCTAATCGGTGGGTGCCGTGCTTCGCAGGTGGGGCGACTCTAACGAAGTGGGCTGGAGGTGGGAACCTGCCTAGCAGGAGCCGTGGAGAGCCGGTTTCCTCACAGCTCATCCCTCTCAGCTGCTCCACCGTCACTTGGGTACACCAGGCTTTGCTTACCCGTAGGAGGGCCACGTTGGACCGGGAGACTGTGGTACCACGCAGGGAAGAATGGGCACTAGAGGTCCGAGGGGTCGCTGGTCAGGTGGCACGTCCTCCTCCCTTGCTCCCTCAGCAGCAGCATACTCCAGCCTTGGGACCCAGGCCCGCCGAGGCTCCAGGGGTGTGACTCCAGCCGATGACGTCGCAGAGGCCTGAGGTAACAGAGGAAAGGCATTTCTTAACCCCTTCCTTGCCTTGTCTTTGAATACTCCTTTTCCCTTTCAGCATAGTTAATAAACAACGTTGCGTCTGTTTGAGTTCTACAGCCCCTTGATGCAATTATAATCGGAGCTGTCCCTGGAGCGTTTCGGGTTCTTTGCCCTGTCAGTTTATTGAGGAAAGTTTTGTAGCGCTCCCTATGCTTTCGGTTCGGTCGCCCTTGATGCGCACTTTTTGATACGTTAAGCGTGTGTCTGAGAATCCCAGCTTCCTACTTCCCCCTTCCCGGGTCTCCAATATCCCCCTCTGAGAACTCCACGCTTCTCTCTTCCCTTTGTAAACCTGTGTTTCCTTTGTATGCTGCTTCCTTTGTATCCCTATTTAGACTGCACATATAAGAGATAGCCTGGGATTTGTGCCTTGCTGCCTCTAATTTACCAGAATCAGTGAGATCATCGACTGCTCCATCCATGCTGCTGCAAATAGTATGAGATCATTTTGTTCTGTGGATGAGTGGTAGTCGAGGGAATGTAGGTAGCAGAACAGCTTTCTGCATTCACCCCGCGCTCGACATGTCGTTCCTTTGTATGTCTTGGCTGTGGTAAAGGGTACCACAACGACCGCTGGGGTGCAAGTGCTTCCTTCCAATGATGCTAGTCTCTGGTTATACGACCTGCAGCGGGTTTGCGGAATCTCGGGGTCCCTCCAGTGTTTAGTTTGGTAAGGAACTTGCCTACTGACCTTCATACCGGCTGTTACCAATTTACGATCCCGGCAACAGCAATGGTAGGCTTCCCTTTTGGGCATGCCCTCTTGAGCACTTAACGCTTTTAGCGTTGGTGAGGACTGCAGCCAGGGAAACCCTCGCCTAGCTTCCTTTGCACTGTCTAATCATGACAGATCCTGAGCATCTTTTCATTTGAATGTGCTGTTTTCTAAAACGCGGGTGAGTACCACTGAGGTCTTGAAAGGTTTCTGCCTGAGAGTCGGCCCTGCTTTGAATTCACTTCAGATTACCTAGCCCAGGATATTTCTTGAGGGCAGGGCTGCGTTTGCAAAGCGGCAGGCCGCAGGCATTGTGAATGATAGGTGCCCTTCGGCACGGTTTGTAAGGTTGTTACGGCAGTGTGCCACAAGGCGGCAGCACTACTCCGTGTCCTCTCTGGTAACTTGGGGAAACAAAGCCTTAGCGGGGGTCCCGGTGTTGGACGGGACATGGGGAGTCGAACGTGGCTAAACACACACCCCAGGGCTTGTGTATCCTCGCCTCCTGCCCCTTAACCTGCACTGCCGCACCCCAGGCGTATCGCAAGACTTGTAAGTGGGCTACTCGGTGGGTACCGTGCTTCGCAGGTGGGGCGGCTGTAACGAAGTGGGCTGCAGGTGGGGACCTGCCTAGCAGGAGCCGTGGAGAGCCGGTTTCCTCACAGCTCTTCCCTCTCAGCTGCTCCACCGTCACTTGGGTACACCAGGCTTTGCTTACCCGTAGGAGGGCCACGTTGGACCGGGAGACTGTGGTACCACGCAGGGGAGAATGGGCACTAGAGGTCCGAGGGGTCGCTGGTCAGGTGGCACGTCCTCCTCCCTTGCTCCCTCAGCAGCAGCATACTCCAGCCTTGGGACCCAGGCCCGCCGAGGCTCCAGGGGTGTGACTCCAGCCGATGACGTCGCAGAGGCCTGAGGTAACAGAGGAAAGGCATTTCTTAACCCCTTCCTTGCCTTGTCTTTGAATACTCCTTTTCCCTTTCAGCATAGTTAATAAACAACGTTGCGTCTGTTTGAGTTCTACAGCCCCTTGATGCAATTATAATCGGAGCTGTCCCTGGAGCGTTTCGGGTTCTTTGCCCTGTCAGTTTATTGAGGAAAGTTTTGTAGCGCTCCCTATGCTTTCGGTTGGGTCGCCCTTGATGCGCACTTTTTGATACGTTAAGCGTGTGTCTGAGAATCCCAGCTTCCTACTTCCCCCTTCCCGGGTCTCCAATATCCCCCCTCTGAGAACTCCACGCTTCTCTCTTCCCTTTGTAAACCTGTGTTTCCTTTGTATGCTGCTTCCTTTGTATCCCTATTTAGACTGCACATATAAGAGATAGCCTGGGATTTGTGCCTTGCTGCCTCTAATTTACCAGAATTAGTGAGATCATCGACTGCTCCATCCATGATGCTGCAAATAGTATGAGATCATTTTGTTCTCTGGATGAGTGGTAGTCGAGGGAATGTAGGTAGCAGAACAGCTTTCTGCATTCACCCCGCGCTCGACATGTCGTTCCTTTGTATGTCTTGGCTGTGGTGAAGGGTACCACAACGACCGCTGGGGTGCAAGTGCTTCCTTCCAATGATGCTGGTCTCTGGTTATACGACCTGCAGCGTGTGTGCCGAATCTCGGGGTCCCTCCAGTGTTTAGTTTGGTAAGGAACTTGCCTACTGACCTTCATACCGGCTGTTACCAATTTACGATCCCGGCAACAGCAATGGTAGGCTTCCCTTTTGGGCATGCCCTCTTGAGCACTTAACGCTTTTAGCGTTTGTGAGGACTGCAGCCAGGGAAACCCTCGCCTAGCTTCCTTTGCACTCTCTAATCATGACAGATCCTGAGCATCTTTTCATTTGAATGCGCTGTTTTCTGAAACGCGGGTGAGTACCACTGAGGTCTTGAAAGGTTTCTGCCTGAGAGTCGGCCCTGCTTTGAGTTCACTTCAGATTACCTAGCCCAGGATATTTCTTGAGGGCAGGGCTGCGTTTGCAAAGCGGCAGGCCGCAGGCATTGTGAATGATAGGTGCCCTTCGGCACGGTTTGTAAGGTTGTTACGGCAGTGTGCCACAAGGCGGCAGCACTACTCCGTGTCCTCTCTGGTAACTTGGGGAAACAAAGCCTTAGCGGGGGTCCCGGTGTTGGACGGGACATGGGGAGTCGAACGTGGCTAAACACACACCCCAGGGCTTGTGTATCCTCGCCTCCTGCCCCTTAACCTACACTGCCGCACCCCAGGCGTATCGCAAGACTTGTAAGTGGGCTACTCGGTGGGTGCCGTGCTTCGCAGGTGGGGCGACTCTAACGAAGTGGGCTGGAGGTGGGGACCTGCCTAGCAGGAGCCGTGGAGAGCCGGTTTCCTCACAGCTCTTCCCTCTCAGCTGCTCCACCCTCACTTGGGTACACCAGGCTTTGCTTACCCGTAGGAGGGCCACGTTGGACCGGGAGACTGTGGTACCACGCAGGGGAGAATGGGCACTAGAGGTCCGAGGGGTCGCTGGTCAGGTGGCACGTCCTCCTCCCTTGCTCCCTCAGCAGCAGCATACTCCAGCCTTGGGACCCAGGCCCGCCGAGGCTCCAGGGGTGTGACTCCAGCCGATGACGTCGCAGAGGCCTGAGGTAACAGAGGAAAGGCATTTCTTAACCCCTTCCTTGCCTTGTCTTTGAATACTCCTTTTCCCTTTCAGCATAGTTAATAAACAACGTTGCGTCTGTTTGAGTTCTACAGCCCCTTGATGCAATTATAATCGGAGCTGTCCCTGGAGCGTTTCGGGTTCTTTGCCCTGTCAGTTTATTGAGGAAAGTTTTGTAGCGCTCCCTATGCTTTCGGTTGGGTCGCCCTTGATGAGCACTTTTTGATACGTTAAGCGTGTGTCTGAGAATCCCAGCTTCCTACTTCCCCCTTCCCGGGTCTCCAATATCCCCCTCTGAGAACTCCACGCTTCTCTCTTCCCTTTGTAATCCTGTGTTTCCTTTGTATGCTGCTTCCTTTGTATCCCTATTTAGAATGCACATATAAGAGATAGCCTGGGATTTGTGCCTTGCTGCCTCTAATTTACCAGAATTAGTGAGATCATCGACTGCTCCATCCATGCTGCTGCAAATAGTATGAGATCATTTTGTTCTGTGGATGAGTGGTAGTCGAGGGAATGTAGGTAGCAGAACAGCTTTCTGCATTCACCCCGCGCTCGACATGTCGTTCCTTTGTATGTCTTGGCTGTGGTAAAGGGTACCACAACGACCGCTGGGGTGCAAGTGCTTCCTTCCAATGATGCTAGTCTCTGGTTATACGACCTGCAGCGTGTGTGCCGAATCTCGGGGTCCCTCCAGTGTTTAGTTGGTAAGGAACTTGCCTACTGACCTTCATACCGGCTGTTACCAATTTACGATCCCGGCAACAGCAATGGCAGGCTTCCCTTTTGGGCATGCCCTCTTGTGCACTTAACGCTTTTAGCGTTTGTGAGGACTGCAGCCAGGGAAACCCTCGCCTAGCTTCCTTTGCACTCTCTAATCATGACAGATCCTGAGCATCTTTTCATTTGAATGTGCTGTTTTCTAAAACGCGGGTGAGTACCACTGAGGTCTTGAAAGGTTTCTGCCTGAGAGTCGGCCCTGCTTTGAATTCACTTCAGATTACCTAGCCCAGGATATTTCTTGAGGGCAGGGCTGCGTTTGCAAAGCGGCAGGCCGCAGGCATTGTGAATGATAGGTGCCCTTCGGCACGGTTTGTAAGGTTGTTACGGCAGTGTGCCACAAGGCGGCAGCACTACTCCGTGTCCTCTCTGGTAACTTGGGGAAACAAAGCCTTAGCGGGGGTCCCGGTGTTGGACGGGACATGGGGAGTCGAACGTGGCTAAACACACACCCCAGGGTTTGTGTATCCTCGCCTCCTGCCCCTTAACCTGCACTGCCGCACCCCAGGCGTATCGCAAGACTTGTAAGTGGGCTACTCGGTGGGCGCCGTGCTTCGCAGGTGGGGCGACTCTAAGGAAGTGGGCTGGAGGTGGGGACCTGCCTAGCAGGAGCCGTGGAGAGCCGGTTTCCTCACAGCTCTTCCCTCTCAGCTGCTCCACCGTCACTTGGGTACACCAGGCTTTGCTTACCCGTAGGAGGGCCACGTTGGACCGGGAGACTGTGGTACCACGCAGGGGAGAATGGGCACTAGAGGTCCGAGGGGTCGCTGGTCAGGTGGCACGTCCTCCTCCCTTGTTCCCTCAGCAGCAGCATACTCCAGCCTTGGGACTTAGGCCCGCCGAGGCTCCAGGGGTGTGACTCCAGGCGACGACATCACAGAGGCCTGAGGTAACAGAGGAAAGGCATTTCTTAACCCCTTCCTTGCCTTGTCATTTAATAGTCCTTTGCCCTTTCAGCATAGTTGATATACAACGATGCTTCTGTTTGCGTTCTACAGCCCCTTGATGCAATTATAATCGGAGCTGTCCCTGTAGCGTTTCGGGTTCTTTGCCCTGTCAGTTTATTGAGGAATGTTTTGTAGCGCTCCCTATGCTTTCGGTTGGGTCTCCCTTGATGAGCACTTTTTGATACGTTAAGCGTGTGTCTGAGAATCCCAGCTTCCTACTTCCCCCTTCCCGGGTCTCCAATATCCCCCTCTGAGAACTCCACGCTTCTCTCTTCCCTTTGTGAACCTGTGTTTCCTTTGTATGCTGCTTCCTTTGTATCCCTATTTAGACTGCACATATAAGAGATAGCCTGGGATTTGTGCCTTGCTGCCTCTAATTTACCAGAATTAGTGAGATCATCGACTGCTCCATCCATGCTGCTGCAAATAGTATGAGATCATTTTGTTCTGTGGATGAGTGGTAGTCGAGGGAATGTAGGTAGCAGAACAGCTTTCTGCATTCACCCCGCGCTCGACATGTCGTTCCTTTGTGTGTCTTGGCTGTGGTAAAGGGTACCAGAACGACCGCTGGGGTGCAAGTGCTTCCTTCCAAAGATGCTGGTCTCTGGTTATATGACCTGCAGCGGGTTTGCCGAATCTCGGGGTCCCTCCAGTGTTTAGTTTGGTAAGGAACTTGCCTACTGACCTTCATACCGGCTGTTACCAATTTACGATCCCGGCAACAGCAATGGTAGGCTTCTCTTTTGGGCATGCCCTCTTGAGCACTTAACGCTTTTAGCGTTTGTGAGGACTGCAGCCAGGGAAACCCTCGCCTAGCTTCCTTTGCACTGTCTAATCATGACAGATCCTGAGCATCTTTTCATTTGAATGTGCTGTTTTCTAAAACGCGGGTGAGCACCACTGAGGTCTTGAAAGGTTTCTGCCTGAGAGTCGGCCCTGCTTTGAATTCACTTCAGATTACCTAGCCCAGGATATTTCTTGAGGGCAGGGCTGCGTTTGCAAAGCGGCAGGCCGCAGGCATTGTGAATGATAGGTGCCCTTCGGCACGGTTTGTAAGGTTGTTACGGCAGTGTGCCACAAGGCGGCAGCACTACTCCGTGTCCTCTCTGGTAAGTTGGGGAAATAAAGCCTTAGCGGGGGTCCCGGTGTTGGACGGGACATGGGGAGTCGAACGTGGCTAAACACACACCCCAGGGCTTGTGTATCCTCGCCTCCTGCCCCTTAACCTGCACTGCCGCACCCCAGGCGTATCGCAAGACTTGTAAGTGGGCTACTCGGTGGGTGCCGTGCTTCGCAGGTGGGGCGACTCTAACGAAGTGGGCTGGAGGTGGGGACCTGCCTAGCAGGAGCCGTGGAGAGCCGGTTTCCTCACAGCTCTTCCCTCTCAGCTGCTCCACCGTCACTTGGGTACACCAGGCTTTGCTTACCCGTAGGAGGGCCACGTTGGACCGGGAGACTGTGGTATCACGCAGGGTAGAATGGGCACTAGAGGTCCGAGGGGTCGCTGGTCAGGTGGCACGTCCTCCTCCCTTGCTCCCTCAGCAGCAGCATACTCCAGCCTTGGGACCCAGTCCCGCGAGGCTCCAGGGGTGTGACTCCAGCCGATGACGTCGCAGAGGCCTGAGGTAACAGAGGAAAGGCATTTCTTAACCCCTTCCTTGCCTTGTCTTTGAAAACTCCTTTTCCCTTTCAGCATAGTTAATAAACAACGTTGCGTCTGTTTGAGTTCTACAGCCCCTTGATGCAATTATAATCGGAGCTGTCGCTGGAGCGTTTCGGGTTCTTTGCCCTGTCAGTTTATTGAGGAAAGTTTTGTAGCGCTCCCTATGCTTTCGGTTGGGTCGCCCTTGATGAGCACTTTTTGATACGTTAAGCGTGTGTCTGAGAATCCCAGCTTCCTACTTCCCCCTTCCCGGGTCTCCAATATCCCCCTCTGAGAACTCCACGCTTCTCTCTTCCCTTTGTAAACCTGTGTTTCCTTTGTATGCTGCTTCCTTTGTATCCCTATTTAGACTGCACATATAAGAGATAGCCTGGGATTTGTGCCTTGCTGCCTCTAATTTACCAGAATAAGTGAGATCATCGACTGCTCCATCTATGCTGCTGCAAATAGTATGAGATCATTTTGTTCTGTGGATGAGTGGTAGTCGAGGGAATGTAGGTAGCAGAACAGCTTTCTGAATTCACCCCGCGCTCGACATGTCGTTCCTTTGTATGTCTTGGCTGTGGTAAAGGGTACCACAACGACCGCTGGGGTGCAAGTGCTTCCTTCCAATGATGCTGGTCTCTGGTTATACGACCTGCAGCGTGTGTGCCGAATCTCGGGGTCCCTCCAGTGTTTAGTTTGGTAAGGAACTTGCCTACTGACCTTCATACCGGCTGTTACCAATTTTCGATCCCGGCAACAGCAATGGTAGGCTTCCCTTTTGGGCATGCCCTCTTGAGCACTTAACGCTTTTAGCGTTTGTGAGGACTGCAGCCAGGGAAACCCTCGCCTAGCTTCCTTTGCACTCTCTAATCATGACAGATCCTGAGCATCTTTTCATTTGAATGCGCTGTTTTCTGAAACGCGGGTGAGTACCACTGAGGTCTTGAAAGGTTTCTGCCTGAGAGTCGGCCCTGCTTTGAATTCACTTCAGATTACCTAGCCCAGGATATTTCTTGAGGGCAGGGCTGCGTTTGCAAAGCGGCAGGCCGCAGGCATTGTGAATGATAGGTGCCCTTCGGCACGGTTTGTAAGGTTGTTACGGCAGTGTGCCACAAGGCGGCAGCACTACTCCGTGTCCTCTCTGGTAACTTGGGGAAACAAAGCCTTAGCGGGGGTCCCGGTGTTGGACGGGACATGGGGAGTCGAACGTGGCTAAACACACACCCCAGGGCTTGTGTATCCTCGCCTCCTGCCCCTTAACCTACACTGCCGCACCCCAGGCGTATCGCAAGACTTGTAAGTGGGCTACTCGGTGGGTGCCGTGCTTCGCAGGTGGGGCGACTCTAACGAAGTGGGCTGGAGGTGGGGACCTGCCTAGCAGGAGCCGTGGAGAGCCGGTTTCCTCACAGCTCTTCCCTCTCAGCTGCTCCACCCTCACTTGGGTACACCAGGCTTTGCTTACCCGTAGGAGGGCCACGTTGGACCGGGAGACTGTGGTACCACGCAGGGGAGAATGGGCACTAGAGGTCCGAGGGGTCGCTGGTCAGGTGGCACGTCCTCCTCCCTTGCTCCCTCAGCAGCAGCATACTCCAGCCTTGGGACCCAGGCCCGCCGAGGCTCCAGGGGTGTGACTCCAGCCGATGACGTCGCAGAGGCCTGAGGTAACAGAGGAAAGGCATTTCTTAACCCCTTCCTTGCCTTGTCTTTGAATACTCCTTTTCCCTTTCAGCATAGTTAATAAACAACGTTGCGTCTGTTTGAGTTCTACAGCCCCTTGATGCAATTATAATCGGAGCTGTCCCTGGAGCGTTTCGGGTTCTTTGCCCTGTCAGTTTATTGAGGAAAGTTTTGTAGCGCTCCCTATGCTTTCGGTTGGGTCGCCCTTGATGAGCACTTTTTGATACGTTAAGCGTGTGTCTGAGAATCCCAGCTTCCTACTTCCCCCTTCCCGGGTCTCCAATATCCCCCTCTGAGAACTCCACGCTTCTCTCTTCCCTTTGTGAACCTGTGTTTCCTTTGTATGCTGCTTCCTTTGTATCCCTATTTAGACTGCACATATAAGAGATAGCCTGGGATTTGTGCCTTGCTGCCTCTAATTTACCAGAATTAGTGAGATCATCGACTGCTCCATCCATGCTGCTGCAAATAGTATGAGATCATTTTGTTCCGTGGATGAGTGGTAGTCGAGGGAATGTAGGTAGCAGAACAGCTTTCTGCATTCACCCCGCGCTCGACATGTCGTTCCTTTGTATGTCTTGGCTGTGGTAAAGGGTACCACAACGACCGCTGGGGTGCAAGTGCTTCCTTCCAATGATGCTGGTCTCTGGTTATACGACCTGCAGCGTGTGTGCCGAATCTCGGGGTCCCTCCAGTGTTTAGTTTGGTAAGGAACTTGCCTACTGACCTTCATACCGGCTGTTACCAATTTACGATCCCGGCAACAGCAATGGTAGGCTTCTCTTTTGGGCATGCCCTCTTGAGCACTTAACGCTTTTAGCGTTTGTGAGGACTGCAGCCAGGGAAACCCTCACCTAGCTTCCTTTGCACTGTCTAATCATGACAGATCCTGAGCATCTTTTCATTTGAATGTGCTGTTTTCTAAAACGCGGGTGAGCACCACTGAGGTCTTGAAAGGTTTCTGCCTGAGAGTCGGCCCTGCTTTGAATTCACTTCAGATTACCTAGCCCAGGATATTTCTTGAGGGCAGGGCTGCGTTTGCAAAGCGGCAGGCCGCAGGCATTGTGAATGATAGGTGCCCTTCGGCACGGTTTGTAAGGTTGTTACGGCAGTGTGCCACAAGGCGGCAGCACTACTCCGTGTCCTCTCTGGTAAGTTGGGGAAACAAAGCCTTAGCGGGGGTCCCGGTGTTGGACGGGACATGGGGAGTCGAACGTGGCTAAACACACACCCCAGGGCTTGTGTATCCTCGCCTCCTGCCCCTTAACCTGCACTGCCGCACCCCAGGCGTATCGCAAGACTTGTAAGTGGGCTACTCGGTGGGTGCCGTGCTTCGCAGGTGGGGCGACTCTAACGAAGTGGGCTGGAGGTGGGGACCTGCCTAGCAGGAGCCGTGGAGAGCCGGTTTCCTCACAGCTCTTCCCTCTCAGCTGCTCCACCGTCACTTGGGTACACCAGGCTTTGCTTACCCGTAGGAGGGCCACGTTGGACCGGGAGACTGTGGTATCACGCAGGGGAGAATGGGCACTAGAGGTCCGAGGGGTCGCTGGTCAGGTGGCACGTCCTCCTCCCTTGCTCCCTCAGCAGCAGCATACTCCAGCCTTGGGACCCAGGCCCGCCGAGGCTCCAGGGGTGTGACTCCAGCCGATGACGTCGCAGAGGCCTGAGGTAACAGAGGAAAGGCATTTCTTAACCCCTTCCTTGCCTTGTCTTTGAATACAACTTTTCCCTTTCAGCATAGTTAATAAACAACGTTGCGTCTGTTTGAGTTCTACAGCCCCTTGATGCAATTATAATCGGAGCTGTCCCTGGAGCGTTTCGGGTTCTTTGCCCTGTCAGTTTATTGAGGAAAGTTTTGTAGCGCTCCCTATGCTTTCGGTTGGGTCGCCCTTGATGAGCACTTTTTGATACGTTAAGCGTGTGTCTGAGAATCCCAGCTTCCTACTTCCCCCTTCCCGGGTCTCCAATATCCCCCTCTGAGAACTCCACGCTTCTCTCTTCCCTTTGTAATCCTGTGTTTCCTTTGTATGCTGCTTCCTTTGTATCCCTATTTAGAATGCACATATAAGAGATAGCCTGGGATTTGTGCCTTGCTGCCTCTAATTTACCAGAATTAGTGAGATCATCGACTGCTCCATCCATGCTGCTGCAAATAGTATGAGATCATTTTGTTCTGTGGATGAGTGGTAGTCGAGGGAATGTAGGTAGCAGAACAGCTTTCTGCATTCACCCCGCGCTCGACATGTCGTTCCTTTGTATGTCTTGGCTGTGGTAAAGGGTACCACAACGACCGCTGGGGTGCAAGTGCTTCCTTCCAATGATGCTAGTCTCTGGTTATACGACCTGCAGCGTGTGTGCCGAATCTCGGGGTCCCTCCAGTGTTTAGTTGGTAAGGAACTTGCCTACTGACCTTCATACCGGCTGTTACCAATTTACGATCCCGGCAACAGCAATGGCAGGCTTCCCTTTTGGGCATGCCCTCTTGAGCACTTAACGCTTTTAGCGTTTGTGAGGACTGCAGCCAGGGAAACCCTCGCCTAGCTTCCTTTGCACTCTCTAATCATGACAGATCCTGAGCATCTTTTCATTTGAATGTGCTGTTTTCTAAAACGCGGGTGAGTACCACTGAGGTCTTGAAAGGTTTCTGCCTGAGAGTCGGCCCTGCTTTGAATTCACTTCAGATTACCTAGCCCAGGATATTTCTTGAGGGCAGGGCTGCGTTTGCAAAGCGGCAGGCCGCAGGCATTGTGAATGATAGGTGCCCTTCGGCACGGTTTGTAAGGTTGTTACGGCAGTGTGCCACAAGGCGGCAGCACTACTCCGTGTCCTCTCTGGTAACTTGGGGAAACAAAGCCTTAGCGGGGGTCCCGGTGTTGGACGGGACATGGGGAGTCGAACGTGGCTAAACACACACCCCAGGGCTTGTGTATCCTCGCCTCCTGCCCCTTAACCTACACTGCCGCACCCCAGGCGTATCGCAAGACTTGTAAGTGGGCTACTCGGTGGGTGCCGTGCTTCGCAGGTGGGGCGACTCTAACGAAGTGGGCTGGAGGTGGGGACCTGCCTAGCAGGAGCCGTGGAGAGCCGGTTTCCTCACAGCTCTTCCCTCTCAGCTGCTCCACCCTCACTTGGGTACACCAGGCTTTGCTTACCCGTAGGAGGGCCACGTTGGACCGGGAGACTGTGGTACCACGCAGGGGAGAATGGGCACTAGAGGTCCGAGGGGTCGCTGGTCAGGTGGCACGTCCTCCTCCCTTGCTCCCTCAGCAGCAGCATACTCCAGCCTTGGGACCCAGGCCCGCCGAGGCTCCAGGGGTGTGACTCCAGCCGATGACGTCGCAGAGGCCTGAGGTAACAGAGGAAAGGCATTTCTTAACCCCTTCCTTGCCTTGTCTTTGAATACTCCTTTTCCCTTTCAGCATAGTTAATAAACAACGTTGCGTCTGTTTGAGTTCTACAGCCCCTTGATGCAATTATAATCGGAGCTGTCCCTGGAGCGTTTCGGGTTCTTTGCCCTGTCAGTTTATTGAGGAAAGTTTTGTAGCGCTCCCTATGCTTTCGGTTCGGTCGCCCTTGACGAGCACTTTTTGATACGTTAAGCGTGTGTCTGAGAATCCCAGCTTCCTACTTCCCCCTTCCCGGGTCTCCAATATCCCCCTCTGAGAACTCCACGCTTCTCTCTTCCCTTTGTGAACCTGTGTTTCCTTTGTATGCTGCTTCCTTTGTATCCCTATTTAGACTGCACATATAAGAGATAGCCTGGGATTTGTGCCTTGCTGCCTCTAATTTACCAGAATTAGTGAGATCATCGACTGCTCCATCCATGCTGCTGCAAATAGTATGAGATCATTTTGTTCCGTGGATGAGTGGTAGTCGAGGGAATGTAGGTAGCAGAACAGCTTTCTGCATTCACCCCGCGCTCGACATGTCGTTCCTTTGTATGTCTTGGCTGTGGTAAAGGGTACCACAACGACCGCTGGGGTGCAAGTGCTTCCTTCCAATGATGCTGGTCTCTGGTTATACGACCTGCAGCGTGTGTGCCGAATCTCGGGGTCCCTCCAGTGTTTAGTTTGGTAAGGAACTTGCCTACTGACCTTCATACCGGCTGTTACCAATTTACGATCCCGGCAACAGCAATGGTAGGCTTCTCTTTTGGGCATGCCCTCTTGAGCACTTAACGCTTTTAGCGTTTGTGAGGACTGCAGCCAGGGAAACCCTCGCCTAGCTTCCTTTGCACTGTCTAATCATGACAGATCCTGAGCATCTTTTCATTTGAATGTGCTGTTTTCTAAAACGCGGGTGAGCACCACTGAGGTCTTGAAAGGTTTCTGCCTGAGAGTCGGCCCTGCTTTGAATTCACTTCAGATTACCTAGCCCAGGATATTTCTTGAGGGCAGGGCTGCGTTTGCAAAGCGGCAGGCCGCAGGCATTGTGAATGATAGGTGCCCTTCGGCACGGTTTGTAAGGTTGTTACGGCAGTGTGCCACAAGGCGGCAGCACTACTCCGTGTCCTCTCTGGTAAGTTGGGGAAACAAAGCCTTAGCGGGGGTCCCGGTGTTGGACGGGACATGGGGAGTCGAACGTGGCTAAACACACACCCCAGGGCTTGTGTATCCTCGCCTCCTGCCCCTTAACCTGCACTGCCGCACCCCAGGCGTATCGCAAGACTTGTAAGTGGGCTACTCGGTGGGTGCCGTGCTTCGCAGGTGGGGCGACTCTAACGAAGTGGGCTGGAGGTGGGGACCTGCCTAGCAGGAGCCGTGGAGAGCCGGTTTCCTCACAGCTCTTCCCTCTCAGCTGCTCCACCGTCACTTGGGTACACCAGGCTTTGCTTACCCGTAGGAGGGCCACGTTGGACCGGGAGACTGTGGTATCACGCAGGGGAGAATGGGCACTAGAGGTCCGAGGGGTCGCTGGTCAGGTGGCACGTCCTCCTCCCTTGCTCCCTCAGCAGCAGCATACTCCAGCCTTGGGACCCAGGCCCGCCGAGGCTCCAGGGGTGTGACTCCAGCCGATGACGTCGCAGAGGCCTGAGGTAACAGAGGAAAGGCATTTCTTAACCCCTTCCTTGCCTTGTCTTTGAATACAACTTTTCCCTTTCAGCATAGTTAATAAACAACGTTGCGTCTGTTTGAGTTCTACAGCCCCTTGATGCAATTATAATCGGAGCTGTCCCTGGAGCGTTTCGGGTTCTTTGCCCTGTCAGTTTATTGAGGAAAGTTTTGTAGCGCTCCCTATGCTTTCGGTTGGGTCGCCCTTGATGAGCACTTTTTGATACGTTAAGCGTGTGTCTGAGAATCCCAGCTTCCTACTTCCCCCTTCCCGGGTCTCCAATATCCCCCTCTGAGAACTCCACGCTTCTCTCTTCCCTTTGTAATCCTGTGTTTCCTTTGTATGCTGCTTCCTTTGTATCCCTATTTAGAATGCACATATAAGAGATAGCCTGGGATTTGTGCCTTGCTGCCTCTAATTTACCAGAATTAGTGAGATCATCGACTGCTCCATCCATGCTGCTGCAAATAGTATGAGATCATTTTGTTCTGTGGATGAGTGGTAGTCGAGGGAATGTAGGTAGCAGAACAGCTTTCTGCATTCACCCCGCGCTCGACATGTCGTTCCTTTGTATGTCTTGGCTGTGGTAAAGGGTACCACAACGACCGCTGGGGTGCAAGTGCTTCCTTCCAATGATGCTAGTCTCTGGTTATACGACCTGCAGCGTGTGTGCCGAATCTCGGGGTCCCTCCAGTGTTTAGTTGGTAAGGAACTTGCCTACTGACCTTCATACCGGCTGTTACCAATTTACGATCCCGGCAACAGCAATGGCAGGCTTCCCTTTTGGGCATGCCCTCTTGTGCACTTAACGCTTTTAGCGTTTGTGAGGACTGCAGCCAGGGAAACCCTCGCCTAGCTTCCTTTGCACTCTCTAATCATGACAGATCCTGAGCATCTTTTCATTTGAATGTGCTGTTTTCTAAAACGCGGGTGAGTACCACTGAGGTCTTGAAAGGTTTCTGCCTGAGAGTCGGCCCTGCTTTGAATTCACTTCAGATTACCTAGCCCAGGATATTTCTTGAGGGCAGGGCTGCGTTTGCAAAGCGGCAGGCCGCAGGCATTGTGAATGATAGGTGCCCTTCGGCACGGTTTGTAAGGTTGTTACGGCAGTGTGCCACAAGGCGGCAGCACTACTCCGTGTCCTCTCTGGTAACTTGGGGAAACAAAGCCTTAGCGGGGGTCCCGGTGTTGGACGGGACATGGGGAGTCGAACGTGGCTAAACACACACCCCAGGGTTTGTGTATCCTCGCCTCCTGCCCCTTAACCTGCACTGCCGCACCCCAGGCGTATCGCAAGACTTGTAAGTGGGCTACTCGGTGGGCGCCGTGCTTCGCAGGTGGGGCGACTCTAAGGAAGTGGGCTGGAGGTGGGGACCTGCCTAGCAGGAGCCGTGGAGAGCCGGTTTCCTCACAGCTCTTCCCTCTCAGCTGCTCCACCGTCACTTGGGTACACCAGGCTTTGCTTACCCGTAGGAGGGCCACGTTGGACCGGGAGACTGTGGTACCACGCAGCGGAGAATGGGCACTAGAGGTCCGAGGGGTCGCTGGTCAGGTGGCACGTCCTCCTCCCTTGTTCCCTCAGCAGCAGCATACTCCAGCCTTGGGACTTAGGCCCGCCGAGGCTCCAGGGTTGTGACTCCAGGCGACGACATCACAGAGGCCTGAGGTAACAGAGGAAAGGCATTTCTTAACCCCTTCCTTGCCTTGTCATTTAATAGTCCTTTGCCCTTTCAGCATAGTTGATATACAACGATGCTTCTGTTTGCGTTCTACAGCCCCTTGATGCAATTATAATCGGAGCTGTCCCTGTAGCGTTTCGGGTTCTTTGCCCTGTCAGTTTATTGAGGAATGTTTTGTAGCGCTCCCTATGCTTTCGGTTGGGTCTCCCTTGATGAGCACTTTTTGATACGTTAAGCGTGTGTCTGAGAATCCCAGCTTCCTACTTCCCCCTTCCCGGGTCTCCAATATCCCCCTCTGAGAACTCCACGCTTCTCTCTTCCCTTTGTGAACCTGTGTTTCCTTTGTATGCTGCTTCCTTTGTATCCCTATTTAGACTGCACATATAAGAGATAGCCTGGGATTTGTGCCTTGCTGCCTCTAATTTACCAGAATTAGTGAGATCATCGACTGCTCCATCCATGCTGCTGCAAATAGTATGAGATCATTTTGTTCTGTGGATGAGTGGTAGTCGAGGGAATGTAGGTAGCAGAACAGCTTTCTGCATTCACCCCGCGCTCGACATGTCGTTCCTTTGTGTGTCTTGGCTGTGGTAAAGGGTACCAGAACGACCGCTGGGGTGCAAGTGCTTCCTTCCAAAGATGCTGGTCTCTGGTTATACGACCTGCAGCGGGTTTGCCGAATCTCGGGGTCCCTCCAGTGTTTAGTTTGGTAAGGAACTTGCCTACTGACCTTCATACCGGCTGTTACCAATTTACGATCCCGGCAACAGCAATGGTAGGCTTCTCTTTTGGGCATGCCCTCTTGAGCACTTAACGCTTTTAGCGTTTGTGAGGACTGCAGCCAGGGAAACCCTCGCCTAGCTTCCTTTGCACTGTCTAATCATGACAGATCCTGAGCATCTTTTCATTTGAATGTGCTCTTTTCTAAAACGCGGGTGAGCACCACTGAGGTCTTGAAAGGTTTCTGCCTGAGAGTCGGCCCTGCTTTGAATTCACTTCAGATTACCTAGCCCAGGATATTTCTTGAGGGCAGGGCTGCGTTTGCAAAGCGGCAGGCCGCAGGCATTGTGAATGATAGGTGCCCTTCGGCACGGTTTGTAAGGTTGTTACGGCAGTGTGCCACAAGGCGGCAGCACTACTCCGTGTCCTCTCTGGTAACTTGGGGAAACAAAGCCTTAGCGGGGGTCCCGGTGTTGGACGGGACATGGGGAGTCGAACGTGGCTAAACACACACCCCAGGGCTTGTGTATCCTCGCCTCCTGCCCCTTAACCTGCACTGCCGCACCCCAGGCGTATCGCAAGACTTGTAAGTGGGCTACTCGGTGGGTGCCGTGCTTCGCAGGTGGGGCGACTCTAACGAAGTGGGCTGGAGGTGGGGACCTGCCTAGCAGGAGCCGTGGAGAGCCGGTTTCCTCACAGCTCTTCCCTCTCAGCTGCTCCACCGTCACTTGGGTACACCAGGCTTTGCTTGCCCGTAGGAGGGCCACGTTGGACCGGGAGACTGTGGTACCACGCAGGGGAGAATGGGCACTAGAGGTCCGAGGGGTCGCTGGTCAGCTGGCACGTCCTCCTCCCTTGCTCCCTCAGCAGCAGCATACTCCAGCCTTGGGACCCAGGCCCGCCGAGGCTCCAGGGGTGTGACTCCAGCCGATGACGTCGCAGAGGCCTGAGGTAACAGAGGAAAGGCATTTCTTAACCCCTTCCTTGCCTTGTCTTTGAATACTCCTTTTCCCTTTCAGCATAGTTAATAAACAACGTTGCGTCTGTTTGAGTTCTACAGCCCCTTGATGCAATTATAATCGGAGCTGTCCCTGGAGCGTTTCGGGTTCTTTGCCCTGTCAGTTTATTGAGGAAAGTTTTGTAGCGCTCCCTATGCTGTCGGTTGGGTCGCCCTTGACGAGCACTTTTTGATACGTTAAGCGTGTGTCTGAGAATCCCAGCTTCCTACTTCCCCCTTCCCGGGTCTCCAATATCCCCCTCTGAGAACTCCACGCTTCTCTCTTCCCTTTGTAATCCTGTGTTTCCTTTGTATGCTGCTTCCTTTGTATCCCTATTTAGAATGCACATATAAGAGATAGCCTGGGATTTGTGCCTTGCTGCCTCTAATTTACCAGAATTAGTGAGATCATCGACTGCTCCATCCATGCTGCTGCAAATAGTATGAGATCATTTTGTTCTGTGGATGAGTGGTAGTCGAGGGAATGTAGGTAGCAGAACAGCTTTCTGCATTCACCCCGCGCTCGACATGTCGTTCCTTTGTATGTCTTGGCTGTGGTAAAGGGTACCACAACGACCGCTGGGGTGCAAGTGCTTCCTTCCAATGATGCTAGTCTCTGGTTATACGACCTGCAGCGTGTGTGCCGAATCTCGGGGTCCCTCCAGTGTTTAGTTGGTAAGGAACTTGCCTACTGACCTTCATACCGGCTGTTACCAATTTACGATCCCGGCAACAGCAATGGCAGGCTTCCCTTTTGGGCATGCCCTCTTGTGCACTTAACGCTTTTAGCGTTTGTGAGGACTGCAGCCAGGGAAACCCTCGCCTAGCTTCCTTTGCACTCTCTAATCATGACAGATCCTGAGCATCTTTTCATTTGAATGTGCTGTTTTCTAAAACGCGGGTGAGTACCACTGAGGTCTTGAAAGGTTTCTGCCTGAGAGTCGGCCCTGCTTTGAATTCACTTCAGATTACCTAGCCCAGGATATTTCTTGAGGGCAGGGCTGCGTTTGCAAAGCGGCAGGCCGCAGGCATTGTGAATGATAGGTGCCCTTCGGCACGGTTTGTAAGGTTGTTACGGCAGTGTGCCACAAGGCGGCAGCACTACTCCGTGTCCTCTCTGTTAACTTGGGGAAACAAAGCCTTAGCGGGGGTCCCGGTGTTGGACGGGACATGGGGAGTCGAACGTGGCTAAACACACACCCCAGGGTTTGTGTATCCTCGCCTCCTGCCCCTTAACCTGCACTGCCGCACCCCAGGCGTATCGCAAGACTTGTAAGTGGGCTACTCGGTGGGCGCCGTGCTTCGCAGGTGGGGCGACTCTAAGGAAGTGGGCTGGAGGTGGGGACCTGCCTAGCAGGAGCCGTGGAGAGCCGGTTTCCTCACAGCTCTTCCCTCTCAGCTGCTCCACCGTCACTTGGGTACACCAGGCTTTGCTTACCCGTAGGAGGGCCACGTTGGACCGGGAGACTGTGGTACCACGCAGGGGAGAATGGGCACTAGAGGTCCGAGGGGTCGCTGGTCAGGTGGCACGTCCTCCTCCCTTGTTCCCTCAGCAGCAGCATACTCCAGCCTTGGGACTTAGGCCCGCCGAGGCTCCAGGGGTGTGACTCCAGGCGACGACATCACAGAGGCCTGAGGTAACAGAGGAAAGGCATTTCTTAACCCCTTCCTTGCCTTGTCATTTAATAGTCCTTTGCCCTTTCAGCATAGTTGATATACAACGATGCTTCTGTTTGCGTTCTACAGCCCCTTGATGCAATTATAATCGGAGCTGTCCCTGTAGCGTTTCGGGTTCTTTGCCCTGTCAGTTTATTGAGGAATGTTTTGTAGCGCTCCCTATGCTTTCGGTTGGGTCTCCCTTGATGAGCACTTTTTGATACGTTAAGCGTGTGTCTGAGAATCCCAGCTTCCTACTTCCCCCTTCCCGGGTCTCCAATATCCCCCTCTGAGAACTCCACGCTTCTCTCTTCCCTTTGTGAACCTGTGTTTCCTTTGTATGCTGCTTCCTTTGTATCCCTATTTAGACTGCACATATAAGAGATAGCCTGGGATTTGTGCCTTGCTGCCTCTAATTTACCAGAATTAGTGAGATCATCGACTGCTCCATCCATGCTGCTGCAAATAGTATGAGATCATTTTGTTCTGTGGATGAGTGGTAGTCGAGGGAATGTAGGTAGCAGAACAGCTTTCTGCATTCACCCCGCGCTCGACATGTCGTTCCTTTGTGTGTCTTGGCTGTGGTAAAGGGTACCAGAACGACCGCTGGGGTGCAAGTGCTTCCTTCCAAAGATGCTGGTCTCTGGTTATACGACCTGCAGCGGGTTTGCCGAATCTCGGGGTCCCTCCAGTGTTTAGTTTGGTAAGGAACTTGCCTACTGACCTTCATACCGGCTGTTACCAATTTACGATCCCGGCAACAGCAATGGTAGGCTTCCCTTTTGGGCATGCCCTCTTGAGCACTTAACGCTTTTAGCGTTTGTGAGGACTGCAGCCAGGGAAACCCTCGCCTAGCTTCCTTTGCACTGTCTAATCATGACAGATCCTGAGCATCTTTTCATTTGAATGTGCTGTTTTCTAAAACGCGGGTGAGCACCACTGAGGTCTTGAAAGGTTTCTGCCTGAGAGTCGGCCCTGATTTGAATTCACTTCAGATTACCTAGCCCAGGATAATTCTTGAGGGCAGGGCTGCGTTTGCAAAGCGGCAGGACGCAGGCATTGTGAATGATAGGTGCCCTTCGGCACGGTTTGTAAGGTTGTTACGGCAGTGTGCCACAAGGCGGCAGCACTACTCCGTGTCCTCTCTGGTAACTTGGGGAAACAAAGCCTTAGCGGGGGTCCCGGTGTTGGACGGGACATGGGGAGTCGAACGTGGCTAAACACACACCCCAGGGCTTGTGTATCCTCGCCTCCTGCCCCTTAACCTGCACTGCCGCACCCCAGGCGTATCGCAAGACTTGTAAGTGGGCTACTCGGTGGGTGCCGTGCTTCGCAGGTGGGGCGACTCTAACGAAGTGGGCTGGAGGTGGGAACCTGCCTAGCAGGAGCCGTGGAGAGCCGGTTTCCTCACAGCTCTTCCCTCTCAGCTGCTCCACCGTCACTTGGGTACACCAGGCTTTGCTTACCCGTAGGAGGGCCACGTTGGACCGGGAGACTGTGGTACCACGCAGGGGAGAATGGGCACTAGAGGTCCGAGGGGTCGCTGGTCAGTTGGCACGTCCTCCTCCCTTGCTCCCTCAGCAGCAGCATACTCCAGCCTTGGGACCCAGGCCCGCCGAGGCTCCTGACTCCAGCCGTTGACGTCGCAGAGGCCTGAGGTAACAGAGGAAAGGCATTTCTTAACCCCTTCCTTGCCTTGTCTTTGAATACAACTTTTCCCTTTCAGCATAGTTAATAAACAACGTTGCGTCTGTTTGAGTTCTACAGCCCCTTGATGCAATTATAATCGGAGCTGTCCCTGGAGCGTTTCGGGTTCTTCGCCCTGTCAGTTTATTGAGGAAAGTTTTGTAGCGCTCCCTATGCTTTCGGTTGGGTCGCCCTTGATGAGCACTTTTTGATACGTTAAGCGTGTGTCTGAGAATCCCAGCTTCCTACTTCCCCCTTCCCGGGTCTCCAATATCCCCCTCTGAGAACTCCACGCTTCTCTCTTCCCTTTGTAAACCTGTGTTTCCTTTGTATGCTGCTTCCTTTGTATCCCTATTTAGACTGCACATATAAGAGATAGCCTGGGATTTGTGCCTTGCTGCCTCTAATTTACCAGAATTAGTGAGATCATCGACTGCTCCATCCATGCTGCTGCAAATAGTATGAGATCATTTTGTTCTGTGGATGAGTGGTAGTCGAGGGTATGTAGGTAGCAGAACAGCTTTCTGCATTCACCCCGCGCTCGACATGTCGTTCCTTTGTATGTCTTGGCTGTGGTAAAGGGTACCACAACGACCGCTGGGGTGCAAGTTCTTCCTTCCAATGATGCTGGTCTCTGGTTATACGACCTGCAGCGTGTGTGCCGAATCTCGGGGTCCCTCCAGTGTTTAGTTTGGTAAGGAACTTGCCTACTGACCTTCATACCGGCTGTTACCAATTTTCGATCCCGGCAACAGCAATGGTAGGCTTCTCTTTTGGGCATGCCCTCTTGAGCACTTAACGCTTTTAGCGTTTGTGAGGACTGCAGCCAGGGAAACCCTCGCCTAGCTTCCTTTGCACTCTCTAATCATGACAGATCCTGAGCATCTTTTCATTTGAATGTGCTGTTTTCTAAAACGCGGGTGAGCACCACTGAGGTCTTGAAAGGTTTCTGCCTGAGAGTCGGCCCTGCTTTGAATTCACTTCAGATTACCTAGCCCAGGATATTTCTTGAGGGCAGGGCTGCGTTTGCAAAGCGGCAGGCCGCAGGCATTGTGAATGATAGGTGCCCTTCGGCACGGTTTGTAAGGTTGTTACGGCAGTGTGCCACAAGGCGGCAGCACTACTCCGTGTCCTCTCTGGTAACTTGGGGAAACAAAGCCTTAGCGGGGGTCCCGGTGTTGGACGGGACATGGGGAGTCGAACGTGGCTAAACACACACCCCAGGGCTTGTGTATCCTCGCCTCCTGCCCCTTAACCTACACTGCCGCACCCCAGGCGTATCGCAAGACTTGTAAGTGGGCTACTCGGTGGGTGCCGTGCTTCTCAGGTGGGGCGACTCTAAGGAAGTGGGCTGGAGGTGGGGACCTGCCTAGCAGGAGCCGTGGAGAGCCGGTTTCCTCACAGCTCTTCCCTCTCAGCTGCTCCACCGTCACTTGGGTACACCAGGCTTTGCTTACCCGTAGGAGGGCCACGTTGGACCGGGAGACTGTGGTACCACGCAGGGGAGAATGGGCACTAGAGGTCCGAGGGGTCGCTGGTCAGGTGGCACGTCCTCCTCCCTTGTTCCCTCAGCAGCAGCATACTCCAGCCTTGGGACTTAGGCCCGCCGAGGCTCCAGGGTTGTGACTCCAGGCGACGACATCACAGAGGCCTGAGGTAACAGAGGAAAGGCATTTCTTAACCCCTTCCTTGCCTTGTCTTTGAATACTCCTTTTCCCTTTCAGCATAGTTGATATACAACGATGCTTCTGTTTGCGTTCTACAGCCCCTTGATGCAATTATAATCGGAGCTGTCCCTGGAGCGTTTCGGGTTCTTTGCCCTGTCAGTTTATTGAAGAAAGTTTTGTAGCGCTCCCTATGCTTTCGGTTGGGTCTCCCTTGATGAGCACTTTTTGATACGTTAAGCGTGTGTCTGAGAATCCCAGCTTCCTACTTCCCCCTTCCCGGGTCTCCAATATCCCCCTCTGAGAACTCCACGCTTCTCTCTTCCCTTTGTGAACCTGTGTTTCCTTTGTATGCTGCTTCCTTTGTATCCCTATTTAGACTGCACATATAAGAGATAGCCTGGGATTTGTGCCTTGCTGCCTCTAATTTACCAGAATTAGTGAGATCATCGACTGCTCCATCCATGCTGCTGCAAATAGTATGAGATCATTTTGTTCTGTGGATGAGTGGTAGTCGAGGGAATGTAGGTAGCAGAACAGCTTTCTGCATTCACCCCGCGCTCGACATGTCGTTCCTTTGTGTGTCTTGGCTGTGGTAAAGGGTACCAGAACGACCGCTGGGGTGCAAGTGCTTCCTTCCAAAGATGCTGGTCTCTGGTTATACGACCTGCAGCGGGTTTGCCGAATCTCGGGGTCCCTCCAGTGTTTAGTTTGGTAAGGAACTTGCCTACTGACCTTCATACCGGCTGTTACCAATTTACGATCCCGGCAACAGCAATGGCAGGCTTCCCTTTTGGGCATGCCCTCTTGTGCACTTAACGCTTTTAGCGTTTGTGAGGACTGCAGCCAGGGAAACCCTCGCCTAGCTTCCTTTGCACTCTCTAATCATGACAGATCCTGAGCATCTTTTCATTTGAATGTGCTGTTTTCTAAAACGCGGGTGAGTACCACTGAGGTCTTGAAAGGTTTCTGCCTGAGAGTCGGCCCTGCTTTGAATTCACTTCAGATTACCTAGCCCAGGATATTTCTTGAGGGCAGGGCTGCGTTTGCAAAGCGGCAGGACGCAGGCATTGTGAATGATAGGTGCCCTTCGGCACGGTTTGTAAGGTTGTTACGGCAGTGTGCCACAAGGCGGCAGCACTACTCCGTGTCCTCTCTGGTAACTTGGGGAAACAAAGCCTTAGCGGGGGTCCCGGTGTTGGACGGGACATGGGGAGTCGAACGTGGCTAAACACACACCCCAGGGCTTGTGTATCCTCGCCTCCTGCCCCTTAACCTGCACTGCCGCACCCCAGGCGTATCGCAAGACTTGTAAGTGGGCTACTCGGTGGGTACCGTGCTTCGCAGGTGGGGCGGCTGTAACGAAGTGGGCTGGAGGTGGGGACCTGCCTAGCAGGAGCCGTGGAGAGCCGGTTTCCTCACAGCTCTTCCCTCTCAGCTGCTCCACCGTCACTTGGGTACACCAGGCTTTGCTTACCCGTAGGAGGGCCACGTTGGACCGGGAGACTGTGGTACCACGCAGGGGAGAATGGGCACTAGAGGTCCGAGGGGTCGCTGGTCAGGTGGCACGTCCTCCTCCCTTGTTCCCTCAGCAGCAGCATACTCCAGCCTTGGGACTTAGGCCCGCCGAGGCTCCAGGGTTGTGACTCCAGGCGACGACATCACAGAGGCCTGAGGTAACAGAGGAAAGGCATTTCTTAACCCCTTCCTTGCCTTGTCATTTAATAGTCCTTTGCCCTTTCAGCATAGTTGATATACAACGATGCTTCTGTTTGCGTTCTACAGCCCCTTGATGCAATTATAATTGGAGCTGTCCCTGTAGCGTTTCGGGTTCTTTGCCCTGTCAGTTTATTGAGGAATGTTTTGTAGCGCTCCCTATGCTTTCGGTTGGGTCTCCCTTGATGAGCACTTTTTGATACGTTAAGCGTGTGTCTGAGAATCCCAGCTTCCTACTTCCCCCTTCCCGGGTCTCCAATATCCCCCTCTGAGAACTCCACGCTTCTCTCTTCCCTTTGTGAACCTGTGTTTCCTTTGTATGCTGCTTCCTTTGTATCCCTATTTAGACTGCACATATAAGAGATAGCCTGGGATTTGTGCCTTGCTGCCTCTAATTTACCAGAATTAGTGAGATCATCGACTGCTCCATCCATGCTGCTGCAAATAGTATGAGATCATTTTGTTCTGTGGATGAGTGGTAGTCGAGGGAATGTAGGTAGCAGAACAGCTTTCTGCATTCACCCCGCGCTCGACATGTCGTTCCTTTGTGTGTCTTGGCTGTGGTAAAGGGTACCAGAACGACCGCTGGGGTGCAAGTGCTTCCTTCCAAAGATGCTGGTCTCTGGTTATACGACCTGCAGCGGGTTTGCCGAATCTCGGGGTCCCTCCAGTGTTTAGTTTGGTAAGGAACTTGCCTACTGACCTTCATACCGGCTGTTACCAATTTACGATCCCGGCAACAGCAATGGTAGGCTTCCCTTTTGGGCATGCCCTCTTGAGCACTTAACGCTTTTAGCGTTTGTGAGGACTGCAGCCAGGGAAACCCTCGCCTAGCTTCCTTTGCACTGTCTAATCATGACAGATCCTGAGCATCTTTTCATTTGAATGTGCTGTTTTCTAAAACGCGGGTGAGCACCACTGAGGTCTTGAAAGGTTTCTGCCTGAGAGTCGGCCCTGCTTTGAATTCACTTCAGATTACCTAGCCCAGGATAATTCTTGAGGGCAGGGCTGCGTTTGCAAAGCGGCAGGACGCAGGCATTGTGAATGATAGGTGCCCTTCGGCACGGTTTGTAAGGTTGTTACGGCAGTGTGCCACAAGGCGGCAGCACTACTCCGTGTCCTCTCTGGTAACTTGGGGAAACAAAGCCTTAGCGGGGGTCCCGGTGTTGGACGGGACATGGGGAGTCGAACGTGGCTAAACACACACCCCAGGGCTTGTGTATCCTCGCCTCCTCCCCCTTAACCTGCACTGCTGCACCCCAGGCGTATCGCAAGACTTATAAGTGGGCTACTCGGTGGGTGCCGGGCTTCGCAGGTGGGGCGACTCTAACGAAGTGGGCTGGAGGTGGGAACCTGCCTAGCAGGAGCTGTGGAGAGCCGGTTTCCTCACAGCTCTTCCCTCTCAGCTGCTCCACCGTCACTTGGGTACACCAGGCTTTGCTTACCCGTAGGAGGGCCACGTTGGACCCGGAGACTGTGGTACCACGCAGGGGAGAATGGGCACTAGAGGTCCGAGGGGTCGCTGGTCAGGTGGCACGTCCTCCTCCCTTGCTCCCTCAGCAGCAGCATACTCCAGCCTTGGGACCCAGGCCCGCCGAGGCTCCAGGGGTGTGACTCCAGCCGATGACGTCGCAGAGGCCTGAGGTAACAGAGGAAAGGCATTTCTTAACCCCTTCCTTGCCTTGTCTTTGAATACTCCTTTTCCCTTTCAGCATAGTTAATAAACAACGTTGCGTCTGTTTGAGTTCTACAGCCCCTTGATGCAATTATAATCGGAGCTGTCCCTGTAGCGTTTCGGGTTCTTTGCCCTGTCAGTTTATTGAGGAAAGTTTTGTGGGGATCCCTATGCTTTCGGTTGGGTCGCCCTTGATGAGCACTTTTTGATACGTTAAGCGTGTGTCTGAGAATCCCAGCTTCCTACTTCCCCCTTCCCGGGTTTCCAATATCCCCCTCTGAGAACTCCACGCTTCTCTCTTCCCTTTGTAAACCTGTGTTTCCTTTGTATGCTGCTTCCTTTGTATCCCTATTTAGACTGCACATATAAGAGATAGCCTGGGATTTGTGCCTTGCTGCCTCTAATTTACCAGAATTAGTGAGATCATCGACTGCTCCATCTATGCTGCTGCAAATAGTATGAGATCATTTTGTTCTGTGGATGAGTGGTAGTCGAGGGAATGTAGGTAGCAGAACAGCTTTCTGCATTCACCCCGCGCTCGACATGTCGTTCCTTTGTATGTCTTGGCTGTGGTAAAGGGTACCACAACGACCGCTGGGGTGGAAGTGCTTCCTTCCAATGATGCTGGTCTCTGGTTATACGACCTGCAGCGTGTGTGCCGAATCTCGGGGTCCCTCCAGTGTTTAGTTTGGTAAGGAGCTTGCCTACTGACCTTCATACCGGCTGTTACCAATTTTCGATCCCGGCAACAGCAATGGTAGGCTTCCCTTTTGGGCATGCCCTCTTGAGCACTTAACGCTTTTAGCGTTTGTGAGGACTGCAGCCAGGGAAACCCTCGCCTAGCTTCCTTTGCACTGTCTAATCATGACAGATCCTGAGCATCTTTTCATTTGAATGTGCTGTTTTCTAAAACGCGGGTGAGTACCACTGAGGTCTTGAAAGGTTTCTGCCTGAGAGTCGGCCCTGCTTTGAATTCACTTCAGATTACCTAGCCCAGGATATTTCTTGAGGGCAGGGCTGCGTTTGCAAAGCGGCAGGCCGCAGGCATTGTGAATGATAGGTGCCCTTCGGCACGGTTTGTAAGGTTGTTACGGCAGTGTGCCACAAGGCGGCAGCACTACTCCGTGTCCTCTCTGGTAACTTGGGGAAACAAAGCCTTAGCGGGGGTCCCGGTGTTGGACGGGACATGGGGAGTCGAACGTGGCTAAACACACACCCCAGGGCTTGTGTATCCTCGCCTCCTGCCCCTTAACCTGCACTGCCGCACCCCAGGCGTATCGCAAGACTTGTAAGTGGGCTACTCGGTGGGTGCCGTGCTTCGCAGGTGGGGCGACTCTAACGAAGTGGGCTGGAGGTGGGGACCTGCCTAGCAGGAGCCGTGGAGAGCCGGTTTCCTCACAGCTCTTCCCTCTCAGCTGCTCCACCGTCACTTGGGTACACCAGGCTTTGCTTACCCGTAGGAGGGCCACGTTGGACCGGGAGACTGTGGTACCACGCAGGGGAGAATGGGCACTAGAGGTCCGAGGGGTCGCTGGTCAGGTGGCACGTCCTCCTCCCTTGCTCCCTCAGCAGCAGCATACTCCAGCCTTGGGACTTAGGCCCGCCAAGGCTCCAGGGGTGTGACTCCAGCCGATGACGTCGCAGAGGCCTGAGGTAACAGAGGAAAGGCATTTCTTAACCCCTTCCTTGCCTTGTCTTTGAATACTCCTTTTCCCTTTCAGCATAGTTAATAAACAACGTTGCGTCTGTTTGAGTTCTACAGCCCCTTGATGCAATTATAATCGGAGCTGTCCCTGGAGCGTTTCGGGTTCTTTGCCCTGTCAGTTTATTGAGGAAAGTTTTGTAGCGCTCCCTATGCTTTCGGTTGGGTCGCCCTTGATGAGCACTTTTTGATACGTTAAGCGTGTGTCTGAGAATCCCAGCTTCCTACTTCCCCCTTTCCGGGTCTCCAATATCCCCCTCTGAGAACTCCACGCTTCTCTCTTCCCTTTGTAAACCTGTGTTTCCTTTGTATGCTGCTTCCTTTGTATCCCTATTTAGAATGCACATATAAGAGATAGCCTGGGATTTGTGCCTTGCTGCCTCTAATTTACCAGAATTAGTGAGATCATCGACTGCTCCATCCATGCTGCTGCAAATAGTATGAGATCATTTTGTTCTGTGGATGAGTGGTAGTCGAGGGAATGTAGGTAGCAGAACAGCTTTCTGCATTCACCCCGCGCTCGACATGTCGTTCCTTTGTATGTCTTGGCTGTGGTAAAGGGTACCACAACGACCGCTGGGGTGCAAGTGCTTCCTTCCAATGATGCTGGTCTCTGGTTATACGACCTGCAGCGTGTGTGCCGAATCTCGGGGTCCCTCCAGTGTTTAGTTTGGTAAGGAACTTGCCTACTGACCTTCATACCGGCTGTTACCAATTTTCGATCCCGGCAACAGCAATGGTAGGCTTCTCTTTTGGGCATGCCCTCTTGAGCACTTAACGCTTTTAGCGTTTGTGAGGACTGCAGCCAGGGAAACCCTCGCCTAGCTTCCTTTGCACTCTCTAATCATGACAGATTCTGAGCATCTTTTCATTTGAATGTGCTGTTTTCTAAAACGCGGGTGAGCACCACTGAGGTCTTGAAAGGTTTCTGCCTGAGAGTCGGCCCTGCTTTGAATTCACTTCAGATTACCTAGCCCAGGATATTTCTTGAGGGCAGGGCTGCGTTTGCAAAGCGGCAGGCCGCAGGCATTGTGAATGATAGGTGCCCTTCGGCACGGTTTGTAAGGTTGTTACGGCAGTGTGCCACAAGGCGGCAGCACTACTCCGTGTCCTCTCTGGTAACTTGGGGAAACAAAGCCTTAGCGGGGGTCCCGGTGTTGGACGGGACATGGGGAGTCGAACGTGGCTAAACACACACCCCAGGGCTTGTGTATCCTCGCCTCCTGCCCCTTAACCTACACTGCCGCACCCCAGGCGTATCGCAAGACTTGTAAGTGGGCTACTCGGTGGGTGCCGTGCTTCTCAGGTGGGGCGACTCTAAGGAAGTGGGCTGGAGGTGGGGACCTGCCTAGCAGGAGCCGTGGAGAGCCGGTTTCCTCACAGCTCTTCCCTCTCAGCTGCTCCACCGTCACTTGGGTACACCAGGCTTTGCTTACCCGTAGGAGGGCCACGTTGGACCGGGAGACTGTGGTACCACGCAGGGGAGAATGGGCACTAGAGGTCCGAGGGGTCGCTGGTCAGGTGGCACGTCCTCCTCCCTTGTTCCCTCAGCAGCAGCATACTCCAGCCTTGGGACTTAGGCCCGCCGAGGCTCCAGGGTTGTGACTCCAGGCGACGACATCACAGAGGCCTGAGGTAACAGAGGAAAGGCATTTCTTAACCCCTTCCTTGCCTTGTCTTTGAATACTCCTTTTCCCTTTCAGCATAGTTGATATACAACGATGCTTCTGTTTGCGTTCTACAGCCCCTTGATGCAATTATAATCGGAGCTGTCCCTGGAGCGTTTCGGGTTCTTTGCCCTGTCAGTTTATTGAAGAAAGTTTTGTAGCGCTCCCTATGCTTTCGGTTGGGTCTCCCTTGATGAGCACTTTTTGATACGTTAAGCGTGTGTCTGAGAATCCCAGCTTCCTACTTCCCCCTTCCCGGGTCTCCAATATCCCCCTCTGAGAACTCCACGCTTCTCTCTTCCCTTTGTGAACCTGTGTTTCCTTTGTATGCTGCTTCCTTTGTATCCCTATTTAGACTGCACATATAAGAGATAGCCTGGGATTTGTGCCTTGCTGCCTCTAATTTACCAGAATTAGTGAGATCATCGACTGCTCCATCCATGCTGCTGCAAATAGTATGAGATCATTTTGTTCTGTGGATGAGTGGTAGTCGAGGGAATGTAGGTAGCAGAACAGCTTTCTGCATTCACCCCGCGCTCGACATGTCGTTCCTTTGTGTGTCTTGGCTGTGGTAAAGGGTACCAGAACGACCGCTGGGGTGCAAGTGCTTCCTTCCAAAGATGCTGGTCTCTGGTTATACGACCTGCAGCGGGTTTGCCGAATCTCGGGGTCCCTCCAGTGTTTAGTTTGGTAAGGAACTTGCCTACTGACCTTCATACCGGCTGTTACCAATTTACGATCCCGGCAACAGCAATGGCAGGCTTCCCTTTTGGGCATGCCCTCTTGTGCACTTAACGCTTTTAGCGTTTGTGAGGACTGCAGCCAGGGAAACCCTCGCCTAGCTTCCTTTGCACTCTCTAATCATGACAGATCCTGAGCATCTTTTCATTTGAATGTGCTGTTTTCTAAAACGCGGGTGAGTACCACTGAGGTCTTGAAAGGTTTCTGCCTGAGAGTCGGCCCTGCTTTGAATTCACTTCAGATTACCTAGCCCAGGATATTTCTTGAGGGCAGGGCTGCGTTTGCAAAGCGGCAGGACGCAGGCATTGTGAATGATAGGTGCCCTTCGGCACGGTTTGTAAGGTTGTTACGGCAGTGTGCCACAAGGCGGCAGCACTACTCCGTGTCCTCTCTGGTAACTTGGGGAAACAAAGCCTTAGCGGGGGTCCCGGTGTTGGACGGGACATGGGGAGTCGAACGTGGCTAAACACACACCCCAGGGCTTGTGTATCCTCGCCTCCTGCCCCTTAACCTGCACTGCCGCACCCCAGGCGTATCGCAAGACTTGTAAGTGGGCTACTCGGTGGGTACCGTGCTTCGCAGGTGGGGCGGCTGTAACGAAGTGGGCTGGAGGTGGGGACCTGCCTAGCAGGAGCCGTGGAGAGCCGGTTTCCTCACAGCTCTTCCCTCTCAGCTGCTCCACCGTCACTTGGGTACACCAGGCTTTGCTTACCCGTAGGAGGGCCACGTTGGACCGGGAGACTGTGGTACCACGCAGGGGAGAATGGGCACTAGAGGTCCGAGGGGTCGCTGGTCAGGTGGCACGTCCTCCTCCCTTGTTCCCTCAGCAGCAGCATACTCCAGCCTTGGGACTTAGGCCCGCCGAGGCTCCAGGGTTGTGACTCCAGGCGACGACATCACAGAGGCCTGAGGTAACAGAGGAAAGGCATTTCTTAACCCCTTCCTTGCCTTGTCATTTAATAGTCCTTTGCCCTTTCAGCATAGTTGATATACAACGATGCTTCTGTTTGCGTTCTACAGCCCCTTGATGCAATTATAATTGGAGCTGTCCCTGTAGCGTTTCGGGTTCTTTGCCCTGTCAGTTTATTGAGGAATGTTTTGTAGCGCTCCCTATGCTTTCGGTTGGGTCTCCCTTGATGAGCACTTTTTGATACGTTAAGCGTGTGTCTGAGAATCCCAGCTTCCTACTTCCCCCTTCCCGGGTCTCCAATATCCCCCTCTGAGAACTCCACGCTTCTCTCTTCCCTTTGTGAACCTGTGTTTCCTTTGTATGCTGCTTCCTTTGTATCCCTATTTAGACTGCACATATAAGAGATAGCCTGGGATTTGTGCCTTGCTGCCTCTAATTTACCAGAATTAGTGAGATCATCGACTGCTCCATCCATGCTGCTGCAAATAGTATGAGATCATTTTGTTCTGTGGATGAGTGGTAGTCGAGGGAATGTAGGTAGCAGAACAGCTTTCTGCATTCACCCCGCGCTCGACATGTCGTTCCTTTGTGTGTCTTGGCTGTGGTAAAGGGTACCAGAACGACCGCTGGGGTGCAAGTGCTTCCTTCCAAAGATGCTGGTCTCTGGTTATACGACCTGCAGCGGGTTTGCCGAATCTCGGGGTCCCTCCAGTGTTTAGTTTGGTAAGGAACTTGCCTACTGACCTTCATACCGGCTGTTACCAATTTACGATCCCGGCAACAGCAATGGTAGGCTTCCCTTTTGGGCATGCCCTCTTGAGCACTTAACGCTTTTAGCGTTTGTGAGGACTGCAGCCAGGGAAACCCTCGCCTAGCTTCCTTTGCACTGTCTAATCATGACAGATCCTGAGCATCTTTTCATTTGAATGTGCTGTTTTCTAAAACGCGGGTGAGCACCACTGAGGTCTTGAAAGGTTTCTGCCTGAGAGTCGGCCCTGCTTTGAATTCACTTCAGATTACCTAGCCCAGGATAATTCTTGAGGGCAGGGCTGCGTTTGCAAAGCGGCAGGACGCAGGCATTGTGAATGATAGGTGCCCTTCGGCACGGTTTGTAAGGTTGTTACGGCAGTGTGCCACAAGGCGGCAGCACTACTCCGTGTCCTCTCTGGTAACTTGGGGAAACAAAGCCTTAGCGGGGGTCCCGGTGTTGGACGGGACATGGGGAGTCGAACGTGGCTAAACACACACCCCAGGGCTTGTGTATCCTCGCCTCCTCCCCCTTAACCTGCACTGCTGCACCCCAGGCGTATCGCAAGACTTATAAGTGGGCTACTCGGTGGGTGCCGGGCTTCGCAGGTGGGGCGACTCTAACGAAGTGGGCTGGAGGTGGGAACCTGCCTAGCAGGAGCTGTGGAGAGCCGGTTTCCTCACAGCTCTTCCCTCTCAGCTGCTCCACCGTCACTTGGGTACACCAGGCTTTGCTTACCCGTAGGAGGGCCACGTTGGACCCGGAGACTGTGGTACCACGCAGGGGAGAATGGGCACTAGAGGTCCGAGGGGTCGCTGGTCAGGTGGCACGTCCTCCTCCCTTGCTCCCTCAGCAGCAGCATACTCCAGCCTTGGGACCCAGGCCCGCCGAGGCTCCAGGGGTGTGACTCCAGCCGATGACGTCGCAGAGGCCTGAGGTAACAGAGGAAAGGCATTTCTTAACCCCTTCCTTGCCTTGTCTTTGAATACTCCTTTTCCCTTTCAGCATAGTTAATAAACAACGTTGCGTCTGTTTGAGTTCTACAGCCCCTTGATGCAATTATAATCGGAGCTGTCCCTGTAGCGTTTCGGGTTCTTTGCCCTGTCAGTTTATTGAGGAAAGTTTTGTGGGGATCCCTATGCTTTCGGTTGGGTCGCCCTTGATGAGCACTTTTTGATACGTTAAGCGTGTGTCTGAGAATCCCAGCTTCCTACTTCCCCCTTCCCGGGTTTCCAATATCCCCCTCTGAGAACTCCACGCTTCTCTCTTCCCTTTGTAAACCTGTGTTTCCTTTGTATGCTGCTTCCTTTGTATCCCTATTTAGACTGCACATATAAGAGATAGCCTGGGATTTGTGCCTTGCTGCCTCTAATTTACCAGAATTAGTGAGATCATCGACTGCTCCATCTATGCTGCTGCAAATAGTATGAGATCATTTTGTTCTGTGGATGAGTGGTAGTCGAGGGAATGTAGGTAGCAGAACAGCTTTCTGCATTCACCCCGCGCTCGACATGTCGTTCCTTTGTATGTCTTGGCTGTGGTAAAGGGTACCACAACGACCGCTGGGGTGGAAGTGCTTCCTTCCAATGATGCTGGTCTCTGGTTATACGACCTGCAGCGTGTGTGCCGAATCTCGGGGTCCCTCCAGTGTTTAGTTTGGTAAGGAGCTTGCCTACTGACCTTCATACCGGCTGTTACCAATTTTCGATCCCGGCAACAGCAATGGTAGGCTTCCCTTTTGGGCATGCCCTCTTGAGCACTTAACGCTTTTAGCGTTTGTGAGGACTGCAGCCAGGGAAACCCTCGCCTAGCTTCCTTTGCACTGTCTAATCATGACAGATCCTGAGCATCTTTTCATTTGAATGTGCTGTTTTCTAAAACGCGGGTGAGTACCACTGAGGTCTTGAAAGGTTTCTGCCTGAGAGTCGGCCCTGCTTTGAATTCACTTCAGATTACCTAGCCCAGGATATTTCTTGAGGGCAGGGCTGCGTTTGCAAAGCGGCAGGCCGCAGGCATTGTGAATGATAGGTGCCCTTCGGCACGGTTTGTAAGGTTGTTACGGCAGTGTGCCACAAGGCGGCAGCACTACTCCGTGTCCTCTCTGGTAACTTGGGGAAACAAAGCCTTAGCGGGGGTCCCGGTGTTGGACGGGACATGGGGAGTCGAACGTGGCTAAACACACACCCCAGGGCTTGTGTATCCTCGCCTCCTGCCCCTTAACCTGCACTGCCGCACCCCAGGCGTATCGCAAGACTTGTAAGTGGGCTACTCGGTGGGTGCCGTGCTTCGCAGGTGGGGCGACTCTAACGAAGTGGGCTGGAGGTGGGGACCTGCCTAGCAGGAGCCGTGGAGAGCCGGTTTCCTCACAGCTCTTCCCTCTCAGCTGCTCCACCGTCACTTGGGTACACCAGGCTTTGCTTACCCGTAGGAGGGCCACGTTGGACCGGGAGACTGTGGTACCACGCAGGGGAGAATGGGCACTAGAGGTCCGAGGGGTCGCTGGTCAGGTGGCACGTCCTCCTCCCTTGCTCCCTCAGCAGCAGCATACTCCAGCCTTGGGACTTAGGCCCGCCAAGGCTCCAGGGGTGTGACTCCAGCCGATGACGTCGCAGAGGCCTGAGGTAACAGAGGAAAGGCATTTCTTAACCCCTTCCTTGCCTTGTCTTTGAATACTCCTTTTCCCTTTCAGCATAGTTAATAAACAACGTTGCGTCTGTTTGAGTTCTACAGCCCCTTGATGCAATTATAATCGGAGCTGTCCCTGGAGCGTTTCGGGTTCTTTGCCCTGTCAGTTTATTGAGGAAAGTTTTGTAGCGCTCCCTATGCTTTCGGTTGGGTCGCCCTTGATGAGCACTTTTTGATACGTTAAGCGTGTGTCTGAGAATCCCAGCTTCCTACTTCCCCCTTTCCGGGTCTCCAATATCCCCCTCTGAGAACTCCACGCTTCTCTCTTCCCTTTGTAAACCTGTGTTTCCTTTGTATGCTGCTTCCTTTGTATCCCTATTTAGAATGCACATATAAGAGATAGCCTGGGATTTGTGCCTTGCTGCCTCTAATTTACCAGAATTAGTGAGATCATCGACTGCTCCATCCATGCTGCTGCAAATAGTATGAGATCATTTTGTTCTGTGGATGAGTGGTAGTCGAGGGAATGTAGGTAGCAGAACAGCTTTCTGCATTCACCCCGCGCTCGACATGTCGTTCCTTTGTATGTCTTGGCTGTGGTAAAGGGTACCACAACGACCGCTGGGGTGCAAGTGCTTCCTTCCAATGATGCTGGTCTCTGGTTATACGACCTGCAGCGTGTGTGCCGAATCTCGGGGTCCCTCCAGTGTTTAGTTTGGTAAGGAACTTGCCTACTGACCTTCATACCGGCTGTTACCAATTTACGATCCCGGCAACAGCAATGGCAGGCTTCCCTTTTGGGCATGCCCTCTTGTGCACTTAACGCTTTTAGCGTTTGTGAGGACTGCAGCCAGGGAAACCCTCGCCTAGCTTCCTTTGCACTGTCTAATCATGACAGATCCTGAGCATCTTTTCATTTGAATGTGCTGTTTTCTAAAACGCGGGTGAGTACCACTGAGGTCTTGAAAGGTTTCTGCCTGAGAGTCGGCCCTGCTTTGAATTCACTTCAGATTACCTAGCCCAGGATATTTCTTGAGGGCAGGGCTGCGTTTGCAAAGCGGCAGGCCGCAGGCATTGTGAATGATAGGTGCCCTTCGGCACGGTTTGTAAGGTTGTTACGGCAGTGTGCCACAAGGCGGCAGCACTACTCCGTGTCCTCTCTGGTAACTTGGGGAAACAAAGCCTTAGCGGGGGTCCCGGTGTTGGACGGGACATGGGGAGTCGAACGTGGCTAAACACACACCCCAGGGCTTGTGTATCCTCGCCTCCTCCCCCTTAACCTGCACTGCTGCACCCCAGGCGTATCGCAAGACTTATAAGTGGGCTACTCGGTGGGTGCCGTGCTTCGCAGGTGGGGCGACTCTAACGAAGTGGGCTGGAGGTGGGAACCTGCCTAGCAGGAGCTGTGGAGAGCCGGTTTCCTCACAGCTCTTCCCTCTCAGCTGCTCCACCGTCACTTGGGTACACCAGGCTTTGCTTACCCGTAGGAGGGCCACGTTGGACCCGGAGACTGTGGTACCACGCAGGGGAGAATGGGCACTAGAGGTCCGAGGGGTCGCTGGTCAGGTGGCACGTCCTCCTCCCTTGCTCCCTCAGCAGCAGCATACTCCAGCCTTGGGACCCAGGCCCGCCGAGGCTCCAGGGGTGTGACTCCAGCCGATGACGTCGCAGAGGCCTGAGGTAACAGAGGAAAGGCATTTCTTAACCCCTTCCTTGCCTTGTCTTTGAATACTCCTTTTCCCTTTCAGCATAGTTAATAAACAACGTTGCGTCTGTTTGAGTTCTACAGCCCCTTGATGCAATTATAATCGGAGCTGTCCCTGTAGCGTTTCGGGTTCTTTGCCCTGTCAGTTTATTGAGGAAAGTTTTGTGGGGATCCCTATGCTTTCGGTTGGGTCGCCCTTGATGAGCACTTTTTGATACGTTAAGCGTGTGTCTGAGAATCCCAGCTTCCTACTTCCCCCTTCCCGGGTTTCCAATATCCCCCTCTGAGAACTCCACGCTTCTCTCTTCCCTTTGTAAACCTGTGTTTCCTTTGTATGCTGCTTCCTTTGTATCCCTATTTAGACTGCACATATAAGAGATAGCCTGGGATTTGTGCCTTGCTGCCTCTAATTTACCAGAATTAGTGAGATCATCGACTGCTCCATCTATGCTGCTGCAAATAGTATGAGATCATTTTGTTCTGTGGATGAGTGGTAGTCGAGGGAATGTAGGTAGCAGAACAGCTTTCTGCATTCACCCCGCGCTCGACATGTCGTTCCTTTGTATGTCTTGGCTGTGGTAAAGGGTACCACAACGACCGCTGGGGTGCAAGTTCTTCCTTCCAATGATGCTGGTCTCTGGTTATACGACCTGCAGCGTGTGTGCCGAATCTCGGGGTCCCTCCAGTGTTTAGTTTGGTAAGGAGCTTGCCTACTGACCTTCATACCGGCTGTTACCAATTTTCGATCCCGGCAACAGCAATGGTAGGCTTCCCTTTTGGGCATGCCCTCTTGAGCACTTAACGCTTTTAGCGTTTGTGAGGACTGCAGCCAGGGAAACCCTCGCCTAGCTTCCTTTGCACTGTCTAATCATGACAGATCCTGAGCATCTTTTCATTTGAATGTGCTGTTTTCTAAAACGCGGGTGAGTACCACTGAGGTCTTGAAAGGTTTCTGCCTGAGAGTCGGCCCTGCTTTGAATTCACTTCAGATTACCTAGCCCAGGATATTTCTTGAGGGCAGGGCTGCGTTTGCAAAGCGGCAGGCCGCAGGCATTGTGAATGATAGGTGCCCTTCGGCACGGTTTGTAAGGTTGTTACGGCAGTGTGCCACAAGGCGGCAGCACTACTCCGTGTCCTCTCTGGTAACTTGGGGAAACAAAGCCTTAGCGGGGGTCCCGGTGTTGGACGGGACATGGGGAGTCGAACGTGGCTAAACACACACCCCAGGGCTTGTGTATCCTCGCCTCCTGCCCCTTAACCTGCACTGCCGCACCCCAGGCGTATCGCAAGACTTGTAAGTGGGCTACTCGGTGGGTGCCGTGCTTCGCAGGTGGGGCGACTCTAACGAAGTGGGCTGGAGGTGGGGACCTGCCTAGCAGGAGCCGTGGAGAGCCGGTTTCCTCACAGCTCTTCCCTCTCAGCTGCTCCACCGTCACTTGGGTACACCAGGCTTTGCTTACCCGTAGGAGGGCCACGTTGGACCGGGAGACTGTGGTACCACGCAGGGGAGAATGGGCACTAGAGGTCCGAGGGGTCGCTGGTCAGGTGGCACGTCCTCCTCCCTTGCTCCCTCAGCAGCAGCATACTCCAGCCTTGGGACTTAGGCCCGCCAAGGCTCCAGGGGTGTGACTCCAGCCGATGACGTCGCAGAGGCCTGAGGTAACAGAGGAAAGGCATTTCTTAACCCCTTCCTTGCCTTGTCTTTGAATACTCCTTTTCCCTTTCAGCATAGTTAATAAACAACGTTGCGTCTGTTTGAGTTCTACAGCCCCTTGATGCAATTATAATCGGAGCTGTCCCTGGAGCGTTTCGGGTTCTTTGCCCTGTCAGTTTATTGAGGAAAGTTTTGTAGCGCTCCCTATGCTTTCGGTTGGGTCGCCCTTGATGAGCACTTTTTGATACGTTAAGCGTGTGTCTGAGAATCCCAGCTTCCTACTTCCCCCTTTCCGGGTCTCCAATATCCCCCTCTGAGAACTCCACGCTTCTCTCTTCCCTTTGTAAACCTGTGTTTCCTTTGTATGCTGCTTCCTTTGTATCCCTATTTAGAATGCACATATAAGAGATAGCCTGGGATTTGTGCCTTGCTGCCTCTAATTTACCAGAATTAGTGAGATCATCGACTGCTCCATCCATGCTGCTGCAAATAGTATGAGATCATTTTGTTCTGTGGATGAGTGGTAGTCGAGGGAATGTAGGTAGCAGAACAGCTTTCTGCATTCACCCCGCGCTCGACATGTCGTTCCTTTGTATGTCTTGGCTGTGGTAAAGGGTACCACAACGACCGCTGGGGTGCAAGTGCTTCCTTCCAATGATGCTGGTCTCTGGTTATACGACCTGCAGCGTGTGTGCCGAATCTCGGGGTCCCTCCAGTGTTTAGTTTGGTAAGGAACTTGCCTACTGACCTTCATACCGGCTGTTACCAATTTACGATCCCGGCAACAGCAATGGCAGGCTTCCCTTTTGGGCATGCCCTCTTGTGCACTTAACGCTTTTAGCGTTTGTGAGGACTGCAGCCAGGGAAACCCTCGCCTAGCTTCCTTTGCACTGTCTAATCATGACAGATCCTGAGCATCTTTTCATTTGAATGTGCTGTTTTCTACAACGCGGGTGAGTACCACTGAGGTCTTGAAAGGTTTCTGCCTGAGAGTCGGCCCTGCTTTGAATTCACTTCAGATTACCTAGCCCAGGATAATTCTTGAGGGCAGGGCTGCGTTTGCAAAGCGGCAGGCCGCAGGCATTGTGAATGATAGGTGCCCTTCGGCACGGTTTGTAAGGTTGTTACGGCAGTGTGCCACAAGGCGGCAGCACTACTCCGTGTCCTCTCTGGTAACTTGGGGAAACAAAGCCTTAGCGGGGGTCCCGGTGTTGGACGGGACATGGGGAGTCGAACGTGGCTAAACACACACCCCAGGGCTTGTGTATCCTCGCCTCCTGCCCCTTAACCTGCACTGCCGCACCCCAGGCGTATCGCAAGACTTGTAAGTGGGCTACTCGGTGGGTGCCGTGCTTCGCAGGTGGGGCGACTCTAACGAAGTGGGCTGGAGGTGGGAACCTGCCTAGCAGGAGCCGTGGAGAGCCGATGTCCTCACAGCTCTTCCCTCTCAGCTGCTCCACCGTCACTTGGGTACACCAGGCTTTGCTTACCCGTAGGAGGGCCACGTTGGACCGGGAGACTGTGGTACCACGCAGGGGAGAATGGGCACTAGAGGTCCGAGGGGTCGCTGGTCAGGTGGCACGTCCTCCTCCCTTGCTCCCTCAGCAGCAGCATACTCCAGCCTTGGGACCCAGGCCCGCCGAGGCTCCAGGGGTGTGACTCCAGCCGATGACGTCGCAGAGGCCTGAGGTAACAGAGGAAAGGCATTTCTTAACCCCTTCCTTGCCTTGTCTTTGAATACTCCTTTTCCCTTTCAGCATAGTTAATAAACAACGTTGCGTCTGTTTGAGTTCTACAGCCCCTTGATGCAATTATAATCGGAGCTGTCCCTGGAGCGTTTCGGGTTCTTTGCCCTGTCAGTTTATTGAGGAAAGTTTTGTAGCGCTCCCTATGCTTTCGGTTCGGTCGCCCTTGATGCGCACTTTTTGATACGTTAAGCGTGTGTCTGAGAATCCCAGCTTCCTACTTCCCCCTTCCCGGGTCTCCAATATCCCCCCTCTGAGAACTCCACGCTTCTCTCTTCCCTTTGTAAACCTGTGTTTCCTTTGTATGCTGCTTCCTTTGTATCCCTATTTAGACTGCACATATAAGAGATAGCCTGGGATTTGTGCCTTGCTGCCTCTAATTTACCAGAATTAGTGAGATCATCGACTGCTCCATCCATGCTGCTGCAAATAGTATGAGATCATTTTGTTCTGTGGATGAGTGGTAGTCGAGGGAATGTAGGTAGCAGAACAGCTTTCTGCATTCACCCCGCGCTCGACATGTCGTTCCTTTGTATGTCTTGGCTGTGGTAAAGGGTACCACAACGACCGCTGGGGTGCAAGTGCTTCCTTCCAATGATGCTGGTCTCTGGTTATACGACCTGCAGCGTGTGTGCCGAATCTCGGGGTCCCTCCAGTGTTTAGTTTGGTAAGGAACTTGCCTACTGACCTTCATACCGGCTGTTACCAATTTACGATCCCGGAAACAGCAATGGTAGGCTTCCCTTTTGGGCATGCCCTCTTGAGCACTTAACGCTTTTAGCGTTTGTGAGGACTGCAGCCAGGGAAACCCTCGCCTAGCTTCCTTTGCACTCTCTAATCATGACAGATCCTGAGCATCTTTTCATTTGAATGTGCTGTTTTCTAAAACGCGGGTGAGTACCACTGAGGTCTTGAAAGGTTTCTGCCTGAGAGTCGGTCGTGCTTTGAATTCACTTCAGATTACCTAGCCCAGGATAATTCTTGAGGGCAGGGCTGCGTTTGCAAAGAGGCAGGCCGCAGGCATTGTGAATGATAGGTGCCCTTCGGCACGGTTTGTAAGGTTGTTACGGCAGTGTGCCACAAGGCGGCAGCACTACTCCGTGTCCTCTCTGGTAACTTGGGGAAACAAAGCCTTAGCGGGGGTCCCGGTGTTGGACGGGACATGGGGAGTCGAACGTGGCTAAACACACACCCCAGGGCTTGTGTATCCTCGCCTCCTGCCCCTTAACCTGCACTGCCGCACCCCAGGCGTATCGCAACACTTGTAAGTGGGCTACTCGGTGGGTGCCGTGCTTCGCAGGTGGGGCGACTCTAACGAAGTGGGCTGGAGGTGGGGACCTGCCTAGCAGGAGCCGTGGAGAGCCGGTTTCCTCACAGCTCTTCCCTCTCAGCTGCTCCACCGTCACTTGGGTACACCAGGCTTTGCTTACCCGTAGGAGGGCCACGTTGGACCGGGAGACTGTGGTACCACGCAGGGGAGAATGGACACTAGAGGTCCGAGGGGTCGCTGGTCAGGTGGCACGTCCTCCTCCCTTGCTCCCTCAGCAGCAGCATACTCCAGCCTTGGGACCCAGGCCCGCCGAGGCTCCAGGGGTGTGACTCCAACCGATAACGTCGCAGAGGCCTGAGGTAACAGAGGAAAAGCATTTCTTAACTCCTTCCTTGCCTTGTCTTTGAATACTCCTTTTCCCTTTCAGCATAGTTAATAAACAACGTTGCGTCTGTTTGAGTTCTACAGCCCCTTGATGCAATTATAATCGGAGCTGTCCCTGGAGCGTTTCGGGTTCTTTGCCCTGTCAGTTTATTGAGGAAAGTTTTGTAGCGCTCCCTATGGTTTCGGTTGGGTCGCCCTTGATGAGCACTTTTTGATACGTTAAGCGTGTGTCTGAGAATCCCAGCTTCCTACTTCCCCCTTCCCGGGTCTCCAATATCCCCCTCTGAGAACTCCACGCTTCTCTCTTCCCTTTGTAAACCTGTGTTTCCTTTGTATGCTGCTTCCTTTGTATCCCTATTTAGACTGCACATATAAGAGATAGCCTGGGATTTGTGCCTTGCTGCCTCTAATTTACCAGAATGAGTGAGATCATCGACTGCTCCATCCATGCTGCTGCAAATAGTATGAGATCATTTTGTTCTGTGGATGAGTGGTAGTCGAGGGAATGTAGGTAGCAGAACAGCTTTCTGCATTCACCCCGCGCTCGACATGTCGTTCCTTTGTATGTCTTGGCTGTGGTAAAGGGTACCACAACGACCGCTGGGGTGCAAGTGCTTCCTTCCAATGATGCTAGTCTCTGGTTATACGACCTGCAGCGGGTTTGCGGAATCTCGGGGTCCCTCCAGTGTTTAGTTTGGTAAGGAACTTGCCTACTGACCTTCATACCGGCTGTTACCAATTTACGATCCCGGCAACAGCAATGGTAGGCTTCCCTTTTGGGCATGCCCTCTTGAGCACTTAACGCTTTTAGCGTTGGTGAGGACTGCAGCCAGGGAAACCCTCGCCTAGCTTCCTTTGCACTGTCTAATCATGACAGATCCTGAGCATCTTTTCATTTGAATGTGCTGTTTTCTAAAACGCGGGTGAGTACCACTGAGGTCTTGAAAGGTTTCTGCCTGAGAGTCGGCCCTGCTTTGAATTCACTTCAGATTACCTAGCCCAGGATATTTCTTGAGGGCAGGGCTGCGTTTGCAAAGCGGCAGGCCGCAGGCATTGTGAATGATAGGTGCCCTTCGGCACGGTTTGTAAGGTTGTTACGGCAGTGTGCCACAAGGCGGCAGCACTACTCCGTGTCCTCTCTGGTAACTTGGGGAAACAAAGCCTTAGCGGGGGTCCCGGTGTTGGACGGGACATGGGGAGTCGAACGTGGCTAAACACACACCCCAGGGCTTGTGTATCCTCGCCTCCTGCCCCTTAACCTGCACTGCCGCACCCCAGGCGTATCGCAACACTTGTAAGTGGGCTACTCGGTGGGTGCCGTGCTTCGCAGGTGGGGCGACTCTAACGAAGTGGGCTGGAGGTGGGGACCTGCCTAGCAGGAGCCGTGGAGAGCCGGTTTCCTCACAGCTCTTCCCTCTCAGCTGCTCCACCGTCACTTGGGTACACCAGGCTTTGCTTACCCGTAGGAGGGCCACGTTGGACCGGGAGACTGTGGTACCACGCAGGGGAGAATGGACACTAGAGGTCCGAGGGGTCGCTGGTCAGGTGGCACGTCCTCCTCCCTTGCTCCCTCAGCAGCAGCATACTCCAGCCTTGGGACCCAGGCCCGCCGAGGCTCCAGGGGTGTGACTCCAACCGATAACGTCGCAGAGGCCTGAGGTAACAGAGGAAAAGCATTTCTTAACCCCTTCCTTGCCTTGTCTTTGAATACTCCTTTTCCCTTTCAGCATAGTTAATAAACAACGTTGCGTCTGTTTGAGTTCTACAGCCCCTTGATGCAATTATAATCGGAGCTGTCCCTGGAGCGTTTCGGGTTCTTTGCCCTGTCAGTTTATTGAGGAAAGTTTTGTGGGGATCCCTATGCTTTCGGTTGGGTCGCCCTTGATGAGCACTTTTTGATACGTTAAGCGTGTGTCTGAGAATCCCAGCTTCCTACTTCCCCCTTCCCGGGTCTCCAATATCCCCCTCTGAGAACTCCACGCTTCTCTCTTCCCTTTGTAAACCTGTGTTTCCTTTGTATGCTGCTTCCTTTGTATCCCTATTTAGACTGCACATATAAGAGATAGCCTGGGATTTGTGCCTTGCTGCCTCTAATTTACCAGAATTAGTGAGATCATCGACTGCTCCATCCATGCTGCTGCAAATAGTATGAGATCATTTTGTTCTGTGGATGAGTGGTAGTCGAGGGAATGTAGGTAGCAGAACAGCTTTCTGCATTCACCCCGTGCTCGACATGTCGTTCCTTTGTATGTCTTGGCTGTGGTAAATGGTACCACAACGACCGCTGGGGTGCAAGTGCTTCCTTCCAATGATGCTGGTCTCTGGTTATACGATCTGCAGCGTGTGTGCCGAATCTCGGGGTCCCTCCAGTGTTTAGTTTGGTAAGGAACTTGCCTACTGACCTTCATACCGGCTGTTACCAATTTACGATCCCGGCAACAGCAATGGTAGGCTTCCCTTTTGGGCATGCCCTCTTGAGCACTTAACGCTTTTAGCGTTGGTGAGGACTGCAGCCAGGGAAACCCTCGCCTAGCTTCCTTTGCACTGTCTAATCATGACAGATCCTGAGCATCTTTTCATTTGAATGTGCTGTTTTCTAAAACGCGGGTGAGTACCACTGAGGTCTTGAAAGGTTTCTGCCTGAGAGTCGGCCCTGCTTTGAATTCACTTCAGATTACCTAGCCCAGGATATTTCTTGAGGGCAGGGCTGCGTTTGCAAAGCGGCAGGCCGCAGGCATTGTGAATGATAGGTGCCCTTCGGCACGGTTTGTAAGGTTGTTACGGCAGTGTGCCACAAGGCGGCAGCACTACTCCGTGTCCTCTCTGGTAACTTGGGGAAACAAAGCCTTAGCGGGGGTCCCGGTGTTGGACGGGACATGGGGAGTCGAACGTGGCTAAACACACACCCCAGGGCTTGTGTATCCTCGCCTCCTGCCCCTTAACCTACACTGCCCCACCCCAGGCATATCGCAAGACTTGTAAGTGGGCTACTCGGTGGGTACCGTGCTTCGCAGGTGGGGCGGCTGTAACGAAGTGGGCTGGAGGTGGGGACCTGCCTAGCAGGAGCCGTGGAGAGCCGGTTTCCTCACAGCTCTTCCCTCTCAGCTGCTCCACCGTCACTTGGGTACACCAGGCTTTGCTTACCCGTAGGAGGGCCACGTTGGACCGGGAGACTGTGGTACCACGCAGGGGAGAATGGGCACTAGAGGTCCGAGGGGTCGCTGCTCAGGTGGTACGTCCTCCTCCCTTGCTCCCTCAGCAGCAGCATACTCCAGCCTTGGGACCCAGGCCCGCTGAGGCTCCTGGGGTGTGACTCCAGCCGATGACGTCGCAGAGGCCTGAGGTAACAGAGGAAAGGCATTTCTTAACCCCTTCCTTGCCTTGTCTTTGAATACTCCTTTTCCCTTTCAGCATAGTTAATAAACAACGTTGCGTCTGTTTGAGTTCTACAGCCCCTTGATGCAATTATAATCGGAGCTGTCCCTGGAGCGTTTCGGGTTCTTTGCCCTGTCAGTTTATTGAGGAAAGTTTTGTAGCGCTCCCTATGCTTTCGGTTCGGTCGCCCTTGATGCGCACTTTTTGATACGTTAAGCGTGTGTCTGAGAATCCCAGCTTCCTACTTCCCCCTTCCCGGGTCTCCAATATCCCCCTCTGAGAACTCCACGCTTCTCTCTTCCCTTTGTAAACCTGTGTTTCCTTTGTATGCTGCTTCCTTTGTATCCCTATTTAGACTGCACATATAAGAGATAGCCTGGGATTTGTGCCTTGCTGCCTCTAATTTACCAGAATCAGTGACATCATCGACTGCTCCATCCATGCTGCTGCAAATAGTATGAGATCATTTTGTTCTGTGGATGAGTGGTAGTCGAGGGAATGTAGGTAGCAGAACAGCTTTCTGCATTCACCCCGCGCTCGACATGTCGTTCCTTTGTATGTCTTGGCTGTGGTAAAGGGTACCACAACGACCGCTGGGGTGCAAGTGCTTCCTTCCAATGATGCTGGTCTCAGGTTATACGACCTGCAGCGTGTGTGCCGAATCTCGGGGTCCCTCCAGTGTTTAGTTTGGTAAGGAACTTGCCTACTGACCTTCATACCGGCTGTTACCAATTTACGATCCCGGCAACAGCAATGGTAGGCTTCCCTTTTGGGCATGCCCTCTTGAGCACTTAACGCTTTTAGCGTTTGTGAGGACTGCAGCCAGGGAAACCCTCGCCTAGCTTCCTTTGCACTCTCTAATCATGACAGATCCTGAGCATCTTTTCATTTGAATGTGCTGTTTTCTAAAACGCGGGTGAGTACCACTGAGGTCTTGAAAGGTTTCTGCCTGAGAGTCGGCCCTGCTTTGAATTCACTTCAGATTACCTAGCCCAGGATATTTCTTGAGGGCAGGGCTGCGTTTGCAAAGCGGCAGGCCGCAGGCATTGTGAATGATAGGTGCCCTTCGGCCCGGTTTGTAAGGTTGTTACGGCAGTGTGCCACAAGGCGGCAGCACTACTCCGTGTCCTCTCTGGTAACTTGGGGAAACAAAGCCTTAGCGGGGGTCCCGGTGTTGGACGGGACATGGGGAGTCGAACGTGGCTAAACACACACCCTAGGGCTTGTGTATCCTCGCCTCCTGCCCCTTAACCTGCACTGCCGCACCCCAGGCGTATCGCAAGACTTGTAAGTGGGCTACTCGGTGGGTGCCGTGCTTCGCAGGTGGGGCGACTCTAACGAAGTGGGCTGGAGGTGGGAACCTGCCTAGCAGGAGCCGTGGAGACCCGGTTTCCTCACAGCTCTTCCCTCTCAGCTGCTCCACCGTCACTTGGGTACACCAGGCTTTGCTTACCCGTAGGAGGGCCACGTTTGACCGGGAGACTGTGGTACCACGCAGGGGAGAATGGGCACTAGAGGTCCGAGGGGTCGCTGGTCAGGTGGCACGTCCTCCTCCCTTGCTCCCTCAGCAGCAGCATACTCCAGCCTTGGGACCCAGGCCCGCCGAGGCTCCAGGGGTGTGACTCCAACCCATAACGTCGCAGAGGCCTGAGGTAACAGAGGAAAAGCATTTCTTAACCCCTTCCTTGCCTTGTCTTTGAATATTCCTTTTCCCTTTCAGCATAGTTAATAAACAACGTTGCGTCTGTTTGAGTTCTACAGCCCCTTGATGCAATTATAATCGGAGCTGTCCCTGGAGCGTTTCGGGTTCTTTGCCCTGTCAGTTTATTGAGGAAAGTTTTGTGGCGCTCCCTATGCTTTCGGTTGGGTCGCCCTTGATGAGCACTTTTTGATATGTTAAGCGTGTGTCTGAGAATCCCAGCTTCCTACTTCCCCCTTCCCGGGTCTCCAATATCCCCCTCTGAGAACTCCACGCTTCTCTCTTCCCTTTGTAAACCTGTGTTTCCTTTGTATGCTGCTTCCTTTGTATCCCTATTTAGACTGCACATATAAGAGATAGCCTGGGATTTGTGCCTTGCTGCCTCTAATTTACCAGAATGAGTGAGATCATCGACTGCTCCATCCATGCTGCTGCAAATAGTATGAGATCATTTTGTTCTGTGGATGAGTGGTAGTCGAGGGAATGTAGGTAGCAGAACAGCTTTCTGCATTCACCCCGCGCTCTACATGTCGTTCCTTTGTATGTCTTGGCTGTGGTAAAGGGTACCACAACGACCGCTGGGGTGCAAGTGCTTCCTTCCAATGATGCTAGTCTCTGGTTATACGACCTGCAGCGTGCGTTCCGAATCTCGGGGTCCCTCCAGTGTTTAGTTTGGTAAGGAACTTGCCTACTGACCTTCATACCGGCTGTTACCAATTTACGATCCCGGCAACAGCAATGGTAGGCTTCTCTTTTGGGCATGCCCTCTTGAGCACTTAACGCTTTTAACGTTTGTGAGGACTGCAGCCAGGGAAACCCTCGCCTAGCTTCCTTTGCACTCTCTAATCATGACAGATCCTGAGCATCTTTTCATTTGAATGTGCTGTTTTCTAGAACGCGGGTGAGCACCACTGAGGTCTTGAAAGGTTTCTGCCTGAGAGTCGGCCCCGCTTTGAATTCACTTCAGATTACCTAGCCCAGGATATTTCTTGAGGGCAGGGCTGCGTTTGCAAAGCGGCAGGCCGCAGGCATTGTGAATGAAAGGTGCCCTTCCCAACGGTTTGTAAGGTTGTTACGGCAGTGTGCCACAAGGCGGCAGCACTACTCCGTGTCCTCTCTGGTAACTTGGGGAAACAAAGCCTTAGCGGGCGTCCCGGTGTTGGACGGGACATGGGGAGTCGAACGTGGCTAAACACACACCCCAGGGCTTGTGTATCCTCGCCTCCTGCCCCTTAACCTGCACTGCCCCACCCCAGGCGTATCGGAAGACTTGTAAGTGGGCTACTCGGTGGGTGCCGTGCTTCGCAGGTGGGGCGACTCTAACGAAGTGGGCTGGAGGTGGGAATCTGCCTAGCAGGAGCCGTGGAGAGCCGGTTTCCTCACAGCTCTTCCCTCTCAGCTGCTCCACCGTCACTTGGGTACACCAGGCTTTGCTTACCCGTAGGAGGGCCACGTTGGACCGGGAGACTGTGGTACCACGCAGGGGAGAATGGGCACTAGAGGTCCGAGGGGTCGCTGGTCAGGTGGCACGTCCTCCTCCCTTGCTCCCTCAGCAGCAGCATACTCCAGCCTTGGGACCCAGGCCCGCCGAGGCTCCAGGGTTGTGACTCCAGCCGATGACGTCGCAGAGGCCTGAGGTAACAGAGGAAAGGCATTTCTTAACCCCTTCCTTGCCTTGTCTTTGAATACTCCTTTTCCCTTTCAGCATAGTTAATAAACAACGTTGCGTCTGTTTGAGTTCTACAGCCCCTTGATGCAATTATAATCGGAGCTGTCCCTGGAGCGTTTCGGGTTCTTTGCCCTGTCAGTTTATTGAAGAAAGTTTTGTAGCGCTCCCTATGCTTTCGGTTGGGTCGCCCTTGATGAGCACTTTTTGATACGTTAAGCGTGTGTCTGAGAATCCCAGCTTCCTACTTCCCCCTTCCCGGGTCTCCAATATCCCCCTCTGAGAACTCCACGCTTCTCTCTTCCCTTTGTAAACCTGTGTTTCCTTTGTATGCTGCTTCCTTTGTATCCCTATTTAGACTGCACATATAAGAGATAGCCTTGGATTTGTGCCTTGCTGCCTCTAACTTACCAGAATTAGTGAGATCATCGACTGCTCCATCCAGGCTGCTGCAAATAGTATGAGATCATTTTGTTCTGTGGATGAGTGGTAGTCGAGGGAATGTAGGTAGCAGAACAGCTTTCTGCATTCACCCCGCGCTCGGCATGTCGTTCCTTTGTATGTCTTGGCTGTGGTAAAGGGTACCACAACGACCGCTGGGGTGCAAGTGCTTCCTTCCAATGATGCTGGTCTCTGGTTATACGACCTGCAGCGTGTGTGCCGAATCTCGGGGTCCCTCCAGTGTTTAGTTTGGTAAGGAACTTGCCTACTGACCTTCATACCGGCTGTTACCAATTTACGATCCCGGCAACAGCAATGGTAGGCTTCCCATTTGGGCATGCCCTCTTGAGCACTTAACGCTTTTAGCGTTTGTGAGGACTGCAGCCAGGGAAACCCTCCCCTAGCTTCCATTGCACTGTCTAATCATGACAGATCCTGAGCATCTTTTCATTTGAATGTGCTGTTTTCTGAAACGCGGGTGAGCACCACTGAGGTCTTGAAAGGTTTCTGCCTGAGAGTCGGCCCTGCTTTGAATTCACTTCAGATTACCTAGCCCAGGATAATTCTTGAGGGCAGGGCTGCGTTTGCAAAGAGGCAGGCCGCAGGCATTGTGAATGATAGGTGCCCTTCGGCACGGTTTGTAAGGTTGTTACGGCAGTGTGCCACAAGGCGGCAGCACTACTCCGTGTCCTCTCTGGTAACTTGGGGAAACAAAGCCTTAGCGGGGGTCCCGGTGTTGGACGGGACATGGGGAGTCGAACGTGGCTAAACACACACCCCAGGGCTTGTGTATCCTCGCCTCCTGCCCCTTAACCTGCACTGCCGCACCCCAGGCGTATCGCAACACTTGTAAGTGGGCTACTCGGTGGGTGCCGTGCTTCGCAGGTGGGGCGACTCTAACGAAGTGGGCTGGAGGTGGGGACCTGCCTAGCAGGAGCCGTGGAGAGCCGGTTTCCTCACAGCTCTTCCCTCTCAGCTGCTCCACCGTCACTTGGGTACACCAGGCTTTGCTTACCCGTAGGAGGGCCACGTTGGACCGGGAGACTGTGGTACCACGCAGGGGAGAATGGACACTAGAGGTCCGAGGGGTCGCTGGTCAGGTGGCACGTCCTCCTCCCTTGCTCCCTCAGCAGCAGCATACTCCAGCCTTGGGACCCAGGCCCGCCGAGGCTCCAGGGGTGTGACTCCAACCGATAACGTCGCAGAGGCCTGAGGTAACAGAGGAAAAGCATTTCTTAACCCCTTCCTTGCCTTGTCTTTGAATACTCCTTTTCCCTTTCAGCATAGTTAATAAACAACGTTGCGTCTGTTTGAGTTCTACAGCCCCTTGATGCAATTATAATCGGAGCTGTCCCTGGAGCGTTTCGGGTTCTTTGCCCTGTCAGTTTATTGAGGAAAGTTTTGTGGGGATCCCTATGCTTTCGGTTGGGTCGCCCTTGATGAGCACTTTTTGATACGTTAAGCGTGTGTCTGAGAATCCCAGCTTCCTACTTCCCCCTTCCCGGGTCTCCAATATCCCCCTCTGAGAACTCCACGCTTCTCTCTTCCCTTTGTAAACCTGTGTTTCCTTTGTATGCTGCTTCCTTTGTATCCCTATTTAGACTGCACATATAAGAGATAGCCTGGGATTTGTGCCTTGCTGCCTCTAATTTACCAGAATTAGTGAGATCATCGACTGCTCCATCCATGCTGCTGCAAATAGTATGAGATCATTTTGTTCTGTGGATGAGTGGTAGTCGAGGGAATGTAGGTAGCAGAACAGCTTTCTGCATTCACCCCGTGCTCGACATGTCGTTCCTTTGTATGTCTTGGCTGTGGTAAATGGTACCACAACGACCGCTGGGGTGCAAGTGCTTCCTTCCAATGATGCTGGTCTCTGGTTATACGATCTGCAGCGTGTGTGCCGAATCTCGGGGTCCCTCCAGTGTTTAGTTTGGTAAGGAACTTGCCTACTGACCTTCATACCGGCTGTTACCAATTTACGATCCCGGCAACAGCAATGGTAGGCTTCCCTTTTGGGCATGCCCTCTTGAGCACTTAACGCTTTTAGCGTTGGTGAGGACTGCAGCCAGGGAAACCCTCGCCTAGCTTCCTTTGCACTGTCTAATCATGACAGATCCTGAGCATCTTTTCATTTGAATGTGCTGTTTTCTAAAACGCGGGTGAGTACCACTGAGGTCTTGAAAGGTTTCTGCCTGAGAGTCGGCCCTGCTTTGAATTCACTTCAGATTACCTAGCCCAGGATATTTCTTGAGGGCAGGGCTGCGTTTGCAAAGCGGCAGGCCGCAGGCATTGTGAATGATAGGTGCCCTTCGGCACGGTTTGTAAGGTTGTTACGGCAGTGTGCCACAAGGCGGCAGCACTACTCCGTGTCCTCTCTGGTAACTTGGGGAAACAAAGCCTTAGCGGGGGTCCCGGTGTTGGACGGGACATGGGGAGTCGAACGTGGCTAAACACACACCCCAGGGCTTGTGTATCCTCGCCTCCTGCCCCTTAACCTACACTGCCCCACCCCAGGCATATCGCAAGACTTGTAAGTGGGCTACTCGGTGGGTACCGTGCTTCGCAGGTGGGGCGGCTGTAACGAAGTGGGCTGGAGGTGGGGACCTGCCTAGCAGGAGCCGTGGAGAGCCGGTTTCCTCACAGCTCTTCCCTCTCAGCTGCTCCACCGTCACTTGGGTACACCAGGCTTTGCTTACCCGTAGGAGGGCCACGTTGGACCGGGAGACTGTGGTACCACGCAGGGGAGAATGGGCACTAGAGGTCCGAGGGGTCGCTGCTCAGGTGGTACGTCCTCCTCCCTTGCTCCCTCAGCAGCAGCATACTCCAGCCTTGGGACCCAGGCCCGCTGAGGCTCCAGGGGTGTGACTCCAGCCGATGACGTCGCAGAGGCCTGAGGTAACAGAGGAAAGGCATTTCTTAACCCCTTCCTTGCCTTGTCTTTGAATACTCCTTTTCCCTTTCAGCATAGTTAATAAACAACGTTGCGTCTGTTTGAGTTCTACAGCCCCTTGATGCAATTATAATCGGAGCTGTCCCTGGAGCGTTTCGGGTTCTTTGCCCTGTCAGTTTATTGAGGAAAGTTTTGTAGCGCTCCCTATGCTTTCGGTTCGGTCGCCCTTGATGCGCACTTTTTGATACGTTAAGCGTGTGTCTGAGAATCCCAGCTTCCTACTTCCCCCTTCCCGGGTCTCCAATATCCCCCTCTGAGAACTCCACGCTTCTCTCTTCCCTTTGTAAACCTGTGTTTCCTTTGTATGCTGCTTCCTTTGTATCCCTATTTAGACTGCACATATAAGAGATAGCCTGGGATTTGTGCCTTGCTGCCTCTAATTTACCAGAATCAGTGACATCATCGACTGCTCCATCCATGCTGCTGCAAATAGTATGAGATCATTTTGTTCTGTGGATGAGTGGTAGTCGAGGGAATGTAGGTAGCAGAACAGCTTTCTGCATTCACCCCGCGCTCGACATGTCGTTCCTTTGTATGTCTTGGCTGTGGTAAAGGGTACCACAACGACCGCTGGGGTGCAAGTGCTTCCTTCCAATGATGCTGGTCTCAGGTTATACGACCTGCAGCGTGTGTGCCGAATCTCGGGGTCCCTCCAGTGTTTAGTTTGGTAAGGAACTTGCCTACTGACCTTCATACCGGCTGTTACCAATTTCCGATCCCGGCAACAGCAATGGTAGGCTTCCCTTTTGGGCATGCCCTCTTGAGCACTTAACGCTTTTAGCGTTTGTGAGGACTGCAGCCAGGGAAACCCTCGCCTAGCTTCCTTTGCACTCTCTAATCATGACAGATCCTGAGCATCTTTTCATTTGAATGTGCTGTTTTCTAAAACGCGGGTGAGTACCACTGAGGTCTTGAAAGGTTTCTGCCTGAGAGTCGGCCCTGCTTTGAATTCACTTCAGATTACCTAGCCCAGGATATTTCTTGAGGGCAGGGCTGCGTTTGCAAAGCGGCAGGCCGCAGGCATTGTGAATGATAGGTGCCCTTCGGCCCGGTTTGTAAGGTTGTTACGGCAGTGTGCCACAAGGCGGCAGCACTACTCCGTGTCCTCTCTGGTAACTTGGGGAAACAAAGCCTTAGCGGGGGTCCCGGTGTTGGACGGGACATGGGGAGTCGAACGTGGCTAAACACACACCCCAGGGCTTGTGTATCCTCGCCTCCTGCCCCTTAACCTGCACTGCCCCACCCCAGGCGTATCGCAAGACTTGTAAGTGGGCTACTCGGTGGGTGCCGTGCTTCGCAGGTGGGGCGACTCTAACGAAGTGGGCTGGAGGTGGGGACCTGCCTAGCAGGAGCCGTGGAGAGCCGGTCTCCTCACAGCTCTTCCCTCTCAGCTGCTCCACCGTCACTTGGGTACACCAGGCTTTTCTAACCCGTAGGAGGGCCACGTTGGACCGGGAGACTGTGGTACCACGGAGGGGAGAATGGGCACTAGAGGTCCGAGGGGTCGCTGGTCAGGTGGCACGTCCTCCTACCTTGCTCCCTCAGCAGCAGCATACTCCAGCCTTGGGACCCAGGCCCGCCGAGGCTCCAGGGGTGTGACTCCAACCGATAACGTCGCAGAGGCCTGAGGTAACAGAGGAAAAGCATTTCTTAACCCCTTCCTTGCCTTGTCTTTGAATACTCCTTTTCCCTTTCAGCATAGTTAATAAACAACGTTGCGTCTGTTTGAGTTCTACAGCCCCTTGATGCAATTATAATCGGAGCTGTCCCTGGAGCGTTTCGGGTTCTTTGCCCTGTCAGTTTATTGAGGAAAGTTTTGTGGCGCTCCCTATGCTTTCGGTTGGGTCGCCCTTGATGAGCACTTTTTGATACGTTAAGCGTGTGTCTGAGAATCCCAGCTTCCTACTTCCCCCTTCCCGCGTCTCCAATATCCCCCTCTGAGAACTCCACGCTTCTCTCTTCCCTTTGTAAACCTGTGTTTCCTTTGTATGCTGCTTCCTTTGTATCCCTATTTAGACTGCACATATAAGAGATAGCCTGGGATTTGTGCCTTGCTGCCTCTAATTTACCAGAATCAGTGAGATCATCGACTGCTCCATCCATGCTGCTGCAAATAGTATGAGATCATTTTGTTCTGTGGATGAGTGGTAGTCGAGGGAATGTAGGTAGCAGAACAGCTTTCTGCATTCACCCCGTGCTCGACATGTCGTTCCTTTGTATGTCTTGGCTGTGGTAAAGGGTACCACAACGACCGCTGGGGTGCAAGTGCTTCCTTCCAATGATGCTGGTCTCTGGTTATACGACCTGCAGCGTGTGTGCCGAATCTCGGGGTCCCTCCAGTGTTTAGTTTGGTAAGGAACTTGCCTACTGACCTTCATACCGGCTGTTACCAATTTACGATCCCGGCAACAGCAATGGTAGGCTTCCCTTTTGGGCATGCCCTCTTGAGCACTTAACGCTTTTAGCGTTGGTGAGGACTGCAGCCAGGGAAACCCTCGCCTAGCTTCCTTTGCACTGTCTAATCATGACAGATCCTGAGCATCTTTTCATTTGAATGTGCTGTTTTCTAAAACGCGGGTGAGTACCACTGAGGTCTTGAAAGGTTTCTGCCTGAGAGTCGGCCCTGCTTTGAATTCACTTCAGATTACCTAGCCCAGGATATTTCTTGAGGGCAGGGCTGCGTTTGCAAAGCGGCAGGCCGCAGGCATTGTGAATGATAGGTGCCCTTCGGCACGGTTTGTAAGGTTGTTACGGCAGTGTGCCACAAGGCGGCAGCACTACTCCGTGTCCTCTCTGGTAACTTGGGGAAACAAAGCCTTAGCGGGGGTCCCGGTGTTGGACGGGACATGGGGAGTCGAACGTGGCTAAACACACACCCCAGGGCTTGTGTATCCTCGCCTCCTGCCCCTTAACCTGCACTGCCCCACCCCAGGCATATCGCAAGACTTGTAAGTGGGCTACTCGGTGGGTACCGTGCTTCGCAGGTGGGGCGGCTGTAACGAAGTGGGCTGGAGGTGGGGACCTGCCTAGCAGGAGCCGTGGAGAGCCGGTTTCCTCACAGCTCTTCCCTCTCAGCTGCTCCACCGTCACTTGGGTACACCAGGCTTTGCTTACCCGTAGGAGGGCCACGTTGGACCCGGAGACTGTGGTACCACGCAGGGGAGAATGGGCACTAGAGGTCCGAGGGGTCGCTGGTCAGGTGGCACGTCCTCCTCCCTTGCTCCCTCAGCAGCAGCATACTCCAGCCTTGGGACCCAGGCCCGCCGAGGCTCCAGGGGTGTGACTCCAGCCGATGACGTCGCAGAGGCCTGAGGTAACAGAGGAAAGGCATTTCTTAACCCCTTCCTTGCCTTGTCTTTGAATACTCCTTTTCCCTTTCAGCATAGTTAATAAACAACGTTGCGTCTGTTTGAGTTCTACAGCCCCTTGATGCAATTATAATCGGAGCTGTCCCTGGAGCGTTTCGGGTTCTTTGCCCTGTCAGTTTATTGAGGAATGTTTTGTAGCGCTCCCTATGCTTTCGGTTGGGTCGCCCTTGATGAGCACTTTTTGATACGTTAAGCGTGTGTCTGAGAATCCCAGCTTCCTACTTCCCCCTTCCCAGGGTCTCCAATATCCCCCTCTGAGAACTCCACGCTTCTCTCTTCCCTTTGTGAACCTGTGTTTCCTTTGTATGCTGCTTCCTTTGTATCCCTATTTAGACTGCACATATAAGAGATAGGCTGGGATTTGTGCCTTGCTGCCTCTAATTTACCAGAATTAGTGAGATCATCGACTGCTCCATCCATGCTGCTGCAAATAGTATGAGATCATTTTGTTCTGTGGATGAGTGGTAGTCGAGGGAATGTAGGTAGCAGAACAGCTTTCTGCATTCACCCCGCGCTCGACATGTCGTTCCTTTGTGTGTCTTGGCTGTGGTAAAGGGTACCACAACGACCGCTGGGGTGCAAGTGCTTCCTTCCAATGATGCTAGTCTCTGGTTATACGACCTGCAGCGGGTTTGCCGAATCTCGGGGTCCCTCCAGTGTTTAGTTTGGTAAGGAACTTGCCTACTGACCTTCATACCGGCTGTTACCAATTTACGATCCCGGCAACAGCAATGGTAGGCTTCCCTTTTGGGCATGCCCTCTTGAGCACTTAACGCTTTTAGCGTTTGTGAGGACTGCAGCCAGGGAAACCCTCGCCTAGCTTCCTTTGCACTGTCTAATCATGACAGATCCTGAGCATCTTTTCATTTGAATGTGCTGTTTTCTTAAACGCGGGTGAGCACCATTGAGGTCTTGAAAGGTTTCTGCCTGAGAGTCGGCCCTGCTTTGAATTCACTTCAGATTACCTAGCCCAGGATAATTCTTGAGGGCAGGGCTGCGTTTGCAAAGCGGCAGGCCGCAGGCATTGTGAATGATAGGTGCCCTTCGGCACGGTTTGTAAGGTTGTTACGGCAGTGTGCCACAAGGCGGCAGCACTACTCCGTGTCCTCTCTGGTAACTTGGGGAAACAAAGCCTTAGCGGGGGTCCCGGTGTTGGACGGGACATGGGGAGTCGAACGTGGCTAAACACACACCCCAGGGCTTGTGTATCCTCGCCTCCTGCCCCTTAACCTGCACTGCCGCACCCCAGGCGTATCGCAAGACTTGTAAGTGGGCTACTCGGTGGGTGCCGTGCTTCGCAGGTGGGGCGACTCTAACGAAGTGGGCTGGAGGTGGGAACCTGCCTAGCAGGAGCCGTGGAGAGCCGATGTCCTCACAGCTCTTCCCTCTCAGCTGCTCCACCGTCACTTGGGTACACCAGGCTTTGCTTACCCGTAGGAGGGCCACGTTGGACCGGGAGACTGTGGTACCACGCAGGGGAGAATGGGCACTAGAGGTCCGAGGGGTCGCTGGTCAGGTGGCACGTCCTCCTCCCTTGCTCCCTCAGCAGCAGCATACTCCAGCCTTGGGACCCAGGCCCGCCGAGGCTCCAGGGGTGTGACTCCAGCCGATGACGTCGCAGAGGCCTGAGGTAACAGAGGAAAGGCATTTCTTAACCCCTTCCTTGCCTTGTCTTTGAATACTCCTTTTCCCTTTCAGCATAGTTAATAAACAACGTTGCGTCTGTTTGAGTTCTACAGCCCCTTGATGCAATTATAATCGGAGCTGTCCCTGGAGCGTTTCGGGTTCTTTGCCCTGTCAGTTTATTGAGGAAAGTTTTGTAGCGCTCCCTATGCTTTCGGTTCGGTCGCCCTTGATGCGCACTTTTTGATACGTTAAGCGTGTGTCTGAGAATCCCAGCTTCCTACTTCCCCCTTCCCGGGTCTCCAATATCCCCCCTCTGAGAACTCCACGCTTCTCTCTTCCCTTTGTAAACCTGTGTTTCCTTTGTATGCTGCTTCCTTTGTATCCCTATTTAGACTGCACATATAAGAGATAGCCTGGGATTTGTGCCTTGCTGCCTCTAATTTACCAGAATTAGTGAGATCATCGACTGCTCCATCCATGCTGCTGCAAATAGTATGAGATCATTTTGTTCTGTGGATGAGTGGTAGTCGAGGGAATGTAGGTAGCAGAACAGCTTTCTGCATTCACCCCGCGCTCGACATGTCGTTCCTTTGTATGTCTTGGCTGTGGTAAAGGGTACCACAACGACCGCTGGGGTGCAAGTGCTTCCTTCCAATGATGCTGGTCTCTGGTTATACGACCTGCAGCGTGTGTGCCGAATCTCGGGGTCCCTCCAGTGTTTAGTTTGGTAAGGAACTTGCCTACTGACCTTCATACCGGCTGTTACCAATTTACGATCCCGGCAACAGCAATGGTAGGCTTCCCTTTTGGGCATGCCCTCTTGAGCACTTAACGCTTTTAGCGTTGGTGAGGACTGCAGCCAGGGAAACCCTCGCCTAGCTTCCTTTGCACTGTCTAATCATGACAGATCCTGAGCATCTTTTCATTTGAATGTGCTGTTTTCTAAAACGCGGGTGAGTACCACTGAGGTCTTGAAAGGTTTCTGCCTGAGAGTCGGCCCTGCTTTGAATTCACTTCAGATTACCTAGCCCAGGATATTTCTTGAGGGCAGGGCTGCGTTTGCAAAGCGGCAGGCCGCAGGCATTGTGAATGATAGGTGCCCTTCGGCACGGTTTGTAAGGTTGTTACGGCAGTGTGCCACAAGGCGGCAGCACTACTCCGTGTCCTCTCTGGTAACTTGGGGAAACAAAGCCTTAGCGGGGGTCCCGGTGTTGGACGGGACATGGGGAGTCGAACGTGGCTAAACACACACCCCAGGGCTTGTGTATCCTCGCCTCCTGCCCCTTAACCTGCACTGCCCCACCCCAGGCGTATCGCAAGACTTGTAAGTGGCTACTCGGTGGGTGCCGTGCTTCGCAGGTGGGGCGACTCTAACGAAGTGGGCTGGAGGTGGGAACCTGCCTAGCAGGAGCCGTGGAGAGCCGGTTTCCTCACAGCTCTTCCCTCTCAGCTGCTCCACCGTCACTTGGGTACACCAGGCTTTGCTTACCCGTAGGAGGGCCACGTTGGACCGGGAGACTGTGGTACCACGCAGGGGAGAATGGGCACTAGAGGTCCGAGGGGTCGCTGGTCAGGTGGCACGTCCTCCTCCCTTGCTCCCTCAGCAGCAGCATACTCCAGCCTTGGGACCCAGGCCCGCCGAGGCTCCAGGGGTGTGACTCCAGCCGATGACGTCGCAGAGGCCTGAGGTAACAGAGGAAAGGCATTTCTTAACCCCTTCCTTGCCTTGTCTTTGAATACTCCTTTTCCCTTTCAGCATAGTTAATAAACAACGTTGCGTCTGTTTGAGTTCTACAGCCCCTTGATGCAATTATAATCGGAGCTGTCCCTGGAGCGTTTCGGGTTCTTTGCCCTGTCAGTTTATTGAGGAAAGTTTTGTAGCGCTCCCTATGCTTTCGGTTCGGTCGCCCTTGATGCGCACTTTTTGATACGTTAAGCGTGTGTCTGAGAATCCCAGCTTCCTACTTCCCCCTTCCCGGGTCTCCAATATCCCCCCTCTGAGAACTCCACGCTTCTCTCTTCCCTTTGTAAACCTGTGTTTCCTTTGTATGCTGCTTCCTTTGTATCCCTATTTAGACTGAACATATAAGAGATAGCCTGGGATTTGTGCCTTGCTGCCTCTAATTTACCAGAATCAGTGAGATCATCGACTGCTCCATCCATGCTGCTGCAAATAGTATGAGATCATTTTGTTCTGTGGATGAGTGGTAGTCGAGGGAATGTAGGTAGCAGAACAGCTTTCTGCATTCACCCCGCGCTCGACATGTCGTTCCTTTGTATGTCTTGGCTGTGGTAAAGGGTACCACAACGACCGCTGGGGTGCAAGTGCTTCCTTCCAATGATGCTAGTCTCTGGTTATACGACCTGCAGCGGGTTTGCCGAATCTCGGGGTCCCTCCAGTGTTTAGTTTGGTAAGGAACTTGCCTACTGACCTTCATACCGGCTGTTACCAATTTACGATCCCGGCAACAGCAATGGTAGGCTTCCCTTTTGGGCATGCCCTCTTGAGCACTTAACGCTTTTAGCGTTGGTGAGGACTGCAGCCAGGGAAACCCTCGCCTAGCTTCCTTTGCACTCTCTAATCATGACAGATCCTGAGCATCTTTTCATTTGAATGTGCTGTTTTCTAAAACGCGGGTGAGTACCACTGAGGTCTTGAAAGGTTTCTGCCTGAGAGTCGGCCCTGCTTTGAATTCACTTCAGATTACCTAGCCCAGGATAATTCTTGAGGGCAGGGCTGCGTTTGCAAAGCGGCAGGCCGCAGGCATTGTGAATGATAGGTGCCCTTCGGCACGGTTTGTAAGGTTGTTACGGCAGTGTGCCACAAGGCGGCAGCACTACTCCGTGTCCTCTCTGGTAACTTGGGGAAACAAAGCCTTAGCGGGGGTCCCGGTGTTGGACGGGATATGGGGAGTCGAACGTGGCTAAACACACACCCCAGGGCTTGTGTATCCTCGCCTCCTGCCCCTTAACCTGCACTGCCGCACCCCAGGCGTATCGCAACACTTGTAAGTGGGCTACTCGGTGGGTGCCGTGCTTCGCAGGTGGGGCGACTCTAACGAAGTGGGCTGGAGGTGGGGACCTGCCTAGCAGGAGCCGTGGAGAGCCGGTTTCCTCACAGCTCTTCCCACTCAGCTGCTCCACCGTCACTTGGGTACACCAGGAATTGCTTACCCGTAGGAGGGCCACGTTGGACCGGGAGACTGTGGTACCACGCAGGGGAGAATGGACACTAGAGGTCCGAGGGGTCGCTGGTCAGGTGGCACGTCCTCCTCCCTTGCTCCCTCAGCAGCAGCATACTCCAGCCTTGGGACCCAGGCCCGCCGAGGCTCCAGGGGTGTGACTCCAACCCATAACGTCGCAGAGGCCTGAGGTAACAGAGGAAAAGCATTTCTTAACCCCTTCCTTGCCTTGTCTTTGAATATTCCTTTTCCCTTTCAGCATAGTTAATAAACAACGTTGCGTCTGTTTGAGTTCTACAGCCCCTTGATGCAATTATAATCGGAGCTGTCCCTGGAGCGTTTCGGGTTCTTTGCCCTGTCAGTTTATTGAGGAAAGTTTTGTGGCGCTCCCTATGCTTTCGGTTGGGTCGCCCTTGATGAGCACTTTTTGATATGTTAAGCGTGTGTCTGAGAATCCCAGCTTCCTACTTCCCCCTTCCCGGGTCTCCAATATCCCCCTCTGAGAACTCCACGCTTCTCTCTTCCCTTTGTAAACCTGTGTTTCCTTTGTATGCTGCTTCCTTTGTATCCCTATTTAGACTGCACATATAAGAGATAGCCTGGGATTTGTGCCTTGCTGCCTCTAATTTACCAGAATGAGTGAGATCATCGACTGCTCCATCCATGCTGCTGCAAATAGTATGAGATCATTTTGTTCTGTGGATGAGTGGTAGTCGAGGGAATGTAGGTAGCAGAACAGCTTTCTGCATTCACCCCGCGCTCTACATGTCGTTCCTTTGTATGTCTTGGCTGTGGTAAAGGGTACCACAACGACCGCTGGGGTGCAAGTGCTTCCTTCCAATGATGCTAGTCTCTGGTTATACGACCTGCAGCGTGCGTTCCGAATCTCGGGGTCCCTCCAGTGTTTAGTTTGGTAAGGAACTTGCCTACTGACCTTCATACCGGCTGTTACCAATTTACGATCCCGGCAACAGCAATGGTAGGCTTCTCTTTTGGGCATGCCCTCTTGAGCACTTAACGCTTTTAACGTTTGTGAGGACTGCAGCCAGGGAAACCCTCGCCTAGCTTCCTTTGCACTCTCTAATCATGACAGATCCTGAGCATCTTTTCATTTGAATGTGCTGTTTTCTAGAACGCGGGTGAGCACCACTGAGGTTCTGAAAGGTTTCTGCCTGAGAGTCGGCCCCGCTTTCAATTCACTTCAGATTACCTAGCCCAGGATATTTCTTGAGGGCAGGGCTGCGTTTGCAAAGCGGCAGGCCGCAGGCATTGTGAATGATAGGTGCCCTTCCCAACGGTTTGTAAGGTTGTTACGGCAGTGTGCCACAAGGCGGCAGCACTACTCCGTGTCCTCTCTGGTAACTTGGGGAAACAAAGCCTTAGCGGGCGTCCCGGTGTTGGACGGGACATGGGGAGTCGAACGTGGCTAAACACACACCCCAGGGCTTGTGTATCCTCGCCTCCTGCCCCTTAACCTGCACTGCCCCACCCCAGGCGTATCGGAAGACTTGTAAGTGGGCTACTCGGTGGGTGCCGTGCTTCGCAGGTGGGGCGACTCTAACGAAGTGGGCTGGAGGTGGGAATCTGCCTAGCAGGAGCCGTGGAGAGCCGGTTTCCTCACAGCTCTTCCCTCTCAGCTGCTCCACCGTCACTTGGGTACACCAGGCTTTGCTTACCCGTAGGAGGGCCACGTTGGACCGGGAGACTGTGGTACCACGCAGGGGAGAATGGGCACTAGAGGTCCGAGGGGTCGCTGGTCAGGTGGCACGTCCTCCTCCCTTGCTCCCTCAGCAGCAGCATACTCCAGCCTTGGGACCCAGGCCCGCCGAGGCTCCAGGGTTGTGACTCCAGCCGATGACGTCGCAGAGGCCTGAGGTAACAGAGGAAAGGCATTTCTTAACCCCTTCCTTGCCTTGTCTTTGAATACTCCTTTTCCCTTTCAGCATAGTTAATAAACAACGTTGCGTCTGTTTGAGTTCTACAGCCCCTTGATGCAATTATAATCGGAGCTGTCCCTGGAGCGTTTCGGGTTCTTTGCCCTGTCAGTTTATTGAAGAAAGTTTTGTAGCGCTCCCTATGCTTTCGGTTGGGTCGCCCTTGATGAGCACTTTTTGATACGTTAAGCGTGTGTCTGAGAATCCCAGCTTCCTACTTCCCCCTTCCCGGGTCTCCAATATCCCCCTCTGAGAACTCCACGCTTCTCTCTTCCCTTTGTAAACCTGTGTTTCCTTTGTATGCTGCTTCCTTTGTATCCCTATTTAGACTGCACATATAAGAGATAGCCTTGGATTTGTGCCTTGCTGCCTCTAACTTACCAGAATTAGTGAGATCATCGACTGCTCCATCCAGGCTGCTGCAAATAGTATGAGATCATTTTGTTCTGTGGATGAGTGGTAGTCGAGGGAATGTAGGTAGCAGAACAGCTTTCTGCATTCACCCCGCGCTCGACATGTCGTTCCTTTGTATGTCTTGGCTGTGGTAAAGGGTACCACAACGACCGCTGGGGTGCAAGTGCTTCCTTCCAATGATGCTGGTCTCTGGTTATACGACCTGCAGCGTGTGTGCCGAATCTCGGGGTCCCTCCAGTGTTTAGTTTGGTAAGGAACTTGCCTACTGACCTTCATACCGGCTGTTACCAATTTACGATCCCGGCAACAGCAATGGTAGGCTTCCCATTTGGGCATGCCCTCTTGAGCACTTAACGCTTTTAGCGTTTGTGAGGACTGCAGCCAGGGAAACCCTCCCCTAGCTTCCTTTGCACTGTCTAATCATGACAGATCCTGAGCATCTTTTCATTTGAATGTGCTGTTTTCTGAAACGCGGGTGAGCACCACTGAGGTCTTGAAAGGTTTCTGCCTGAGAGTCGGCCCTGCTTTGAATTCACTTCAGATTACCTAGCCCAGGATATTTCTTGAGGGCAGGGCTGCGTTTGCAAAGCGGCAGGCCGCAGGCATTGTGAATGATAGGTGCCCTTCGGCACGGTTTGTAAGGTTGTTACGGCAGTGTGCCACAAGGCGGCAGCACTACTCCGTGTCCTCTCTGGTAACTTGGGGAAACAAAGCCTTAGCGGGCGTCCCGGTGTTGGACGGGACATGGGGAGTCGAACGTGGCTAAACACACACCCCAGGGCTTGTGTATCCTCGCCTCCTGCCCCTTAACCTGCACTGCCCCACCCCAGGCGTATCGCAAGACTTGTAAGTGGGCTACTCGGTGGGTGCCGTGCTTCGCAGGTGGGGCGACTCTAACGAAGTGGGCTGGAGGTGGGGACCTGCCTAGCAGGAGCCGTGGAGAGCCGGTTTCCTCACAGCTCTTCCCTCTCAGCTGCTCCACCGTCACTTGGGTACACCAGGCTTTGCTTACCCGTAGGAGGGCCACGTTGGACCGGGAGACTGTGGTACCACGCAGGGGAGAATGGGCACTAGAGGTCCGAGGGGTCGCTCTTCAGGTGGCACGTCCTCCTCCCTTGCTCCCTCAGCAGCAGCATACTCCAGCCTTGGGACCCAGGCCCGCCGAGGCTCCAGGGGTGTGACTCCAGCCGATGACGTCGCAGAGGCCTGAGGTAACAGAGGAAAGGCATTTCTTAACCCCTTCCTTGCCTTGTCTTTGAATACTCCTTTTCCCTTTCAGCATAGTTAATAAACAACGTTGCGTCTGTTTGAGTTCTACAGCCCCTTGATGCAATTATAATCGGAGCTGTCCCTGGAGCGTTTCGGGTTCTTTGCCCTGTCAGTTTATTGAGGAAAGTTTTGTAGCGCTCCCTATGCTTTCGGTTGGGTCGCCCTTGATGAGCACTTTTTGATACGTTAAGCGTGTGTCTGAGAATCCCAGCTTCCTACTTCCCCCTTCCCGGGTCTCCAATATCCCCCTCTGAGAACTCCACGCTTCTCTCTTCCCTTTGTAAACCTGTGTTTCCTTTGTATGCTGCTTCCTTTGTATCCCTATTTAGACTGCACATATAAGAGATAGCCTGGGATTTGTGCCTTGCTGCCTCTAATTTACCAGAATTAGTGAGATCATCGACTGCTCCATCCATGCTGCTGCAAATAGTATGAGATCATTTTGTTCTGTGGATGAGTGGTAGTCGAGGGAATGTAGGTAGCAGAACAGCTTTCTGCATTCACCCCGCGCTCGACATGTCGTTCCTTTGTATGTCTTGGCTGTGGTAAAGGGTACCACAACGACCGCTGGGGTGCAAGTGCTTCCTTCCAATGATGCTAGTCTCTGGTTATACGACCTGCAGCGTGTGTGCCGAATCTCGGGGTCCCTCCAGTGTTTAGTTTGGTAAGGAACTTGCCTACTGACCTTCATACCGGCTGTTACCAATTTACGATCCCGGCAACAGCAATGGTAGGCTTCCCTTTTGGGCATGCCCTCTTGAGCACTTAACGCTTTTAGCGTTTGTGAGGACTGCAGCCAGGGAAACCCTCGCCTAGCTTCCTTTGCACTCTCTAATCATGACAGATCCTGAGCATCTTTTCATTTGAATGTGCTGTTTTCTAAAACGCGGGTGAGCACCACTGAGGTCTTGAAAGGTTTCTGCCTGAGAGTCGGCCCTGCTTTGAATTCACTTCAGATTACCTAGCCCAGGATATTTCTTGAGGGCAGGGCTGCGTTTGCAAAGCGGCAGGCCGCAGGCATTGTGAATGATAGGTGCCCTTCGGCACGGTTTGTAAGGTTGTTACGGCAGTGTGCCACAAGGCGGCAGCACTACTCCGTGTCCTCTCTGGTAACTTGGGGAAACAAAGCCTTAGCGGGGGTCCCGGTGTTGGACGGGACATGGGGAGTCGAACGTGGCTAAACACACACCCCAGGGCTTGTGTATCCTCGCCTCCTGCCCCTTAACCTGCACTGCCCCACCCCAGGCGTATCGCAAGACTTGTAAGTGGGCTACTCGGTGGGTGCCGTGCTTCGCAGGTGGGGCGACTCTAACGAAGTGGGCTGGAGGTGGGAACCTGCCTAGCAGGAGCCGTGGAGAGCCGGTTTCCTCACAGCTCTTCCCTCTCAGCTGCTCCACCGTCACTTGGGTACACCAGGCTTTGCTTACCCGTAGGAGGGCCACGTTGGACCGGGAGACTGTGGTACCACGCAGGGGAGAATGGGCACTAGAGGTCCGAGGGGTCGCTGGTCAGGTGGCACGTCCTCCTCCCTTGCTCCCTCAGCAGCAGCATACTCCAGCCTTGGGACCCAGGCCCGCCGAGGCTCCAGGGGTGTGACTCCAGCCGATGACGTCGCAGAGGCCTGAGGTAACAGAGGAAAGGCATTTCTTAACCCCTTCCTTGCCTTGTCTTTGAATACTCCTTTTCCCTTTCAGCATAGTTAATAAACAACGTTGCGTCTGTTTGAGTTCTACAGCCCCTTGATGCAATTATAATCGGAGCTGTCCCTGGAGCGTTTCGGGTTCTTTGCCCTGTCAGTTTATTGAGGAAAGTTTTGTAGCGCTCCCTATGCTTTCGGTTCGGTCGCCCTTGATGAGCACTTTTTGATACGTTAAGCGTGTGTCTGAGAATCCCAGCTTCCTACTTCCCCCTTCCCGGGTCTCCAATATCCCCCTCTGAGAACTCCACGCTTCTCTCTTCCCTTTGTAAACCTGTGTTTCCTTTGTATGCTGCTTCCTTTGTATCCCTATTTAGACTGCACATATAAGAGATAGCCTGGGATTTGTGCCTTGCTGCCTCTAATTTACCAGAATTAGTGAGATCATCGACTGCTCCATCCATGCTGCTGCAAATAGTATGAGATCATTTTGTTCTGTGGATGAGTGGTAGTCGAGGGAATGTAGGTAGCAGAACAGCTTTCTGCATTCACCCCGCGCTCGACATGTCGTTCCTTTGTATGTCTTGGCTGTGGTAAAGGGTACCACAACGACCGCTGGGGTGCAAGTGCTTCCTTCCAATGATGCTAGTCTCTGGTTATACGACCTGCAGCGTGTGTGCCGAATCTCGGGGTCCCTCCAGTGTTTAGTTTGGTAAGGAACTTGCCTACTGACCTTCATACCGGCTGTTACCAATTTACGATCCCGGCAACAGCAATGGTAGGCTTCCCTTTTGGGCATGCCCTCTTGAGCACTTAACGCTTTTAGCGTTTGTGAGGACTGCAGCCAGGGAAACCCTCGCCTAGCTTCCTTTGCACTCTCTAATCATGACAGATCCTGAGCATCTTTTCATTTGAATGTGCTGTTTTCTAAAACGCGGGTGAGTACCACTGAGGTCTTGAAAGGTTTCTGCCTGAGAGTCGGCCCTGCTTTGAATTCACTTCAGATTACCTAGCCCAGGATATTTCTTGAGGGCAGGGCTGCGTTTGCAAAGCGGCAGGCCGCAGGCATTGTGAATGATAGGTGCCCTTCGGCACGGTTTGTAAGGTTGTTACGGCAGTGTGCCACAAGGCGGCAGCACTACTCCGTGTCCTCTCTGGTAACTTGGGGAAACAAAGCCTTAGCGGGGGTCCCGGTGTTGGACGGGACATGGGGAGTCGAACGTGGCTAAACACACACCCCAGGGCTTGTGTATCCTCGCCTCCTGCCCCTTAACCTGCACTGCCCCACCCCAGGCGTATCGCAAGACTTGTAAGTGGGCTACTCGGTGGGTGCCGTGCTTCGCAGGTGGGGCGACTCTAACGAAGTGGGCTGGAGGTGGGGACCTGCCTAGCAGGAGCCGTGGAGAGCCGGTCTCCTCACAGCTCTTCCCTCTCAGCTGCTCCACCGTCACTTGGGTACACCAGGCTTTGCTTACCCGTAGGAGGGCCACGTTGGACCGGGAGACTGTGGTACCACGCAGGGGAGAATGGGCACTAGAGGTCCGAGGGGTCGCTGGTCAGGTGGCACGTCCTCCTCCCTTGCTCCCTCAGCAGCAGCATACTCCAGCCTTGGGACCCAGGCCCGCCGAGGCTCCAGGGGTGTGACTCCAGCCGATGACGTCGCAGAGGCCTGAGGTAACAGAGGAAAGGCATTTCTTAACCCCTTCCTTGCCTTGTCTTTGAATACTCCTTTTCCCTTTCAGCATAGTTAATAAACAACGTTGCGTCTGTTTGAGTTCTACAGCCCCTTGATGCAATTATAATCGGAGCTGTCCCTGGAGCGTTTCGGGTTCTTTGCCCTGTCAGTTTATTGAGGAAAGTTTTGTAGCGCTCCCTATGCTTTCGGTTGGGTCGCCCTTGATGAGCACTTTTTGATACGTTAAGCGTGTGTCTGAGAATCCCAGCTTCCTACTTCCCCCTTCCCGGGTCTCCAATATCCCCCTCTGAGAACTCCACGCTTCTCTCTTCCCTTTGTAAACCTGTGTTTCCTTTGTATGCTGCTTCCTTTGTATCCCTATTTAGACTGCACATATAAGAGATAGCCTGGGATTTGTGCCTTGCTGCCTCTAATTTACCAGAATTAGTGAGATCATCGACTGCTCCATCCATGCTGCTGCAAATAGTATGAGATCATTTTGTTCTGTGGATGAGTGGTAGTCGAGGGAATGTAGGTAGCAGAACAGCTTTCTGCATTCACCCCGCGCTCGACATGTCGTTCCTTTGTATGTCTTGGCTGTGGTAAAGGGTACCACAACGACCGCTGGGGTGCAAGTGCTTCCTTCCAATGATGCTAGTCTCTGGTTATACGACCTGCAGCGTGTGTGCCGAATCTCGGGGTCCCTCCAGTGTTTAGTTTGGTAAGGAACTTGCCTACTGACCTTCATACCGGCTGTTACCAATTTACGATCCCGGCAACAGCAATGGTAGGCTTCCCTTTTGGGCATGCCCTCTTGAGCACTTAACGCTTTTAGCGTTTGTGAGGACTGCAGCCAGGGAAACCCTCGCCTAGCTTCCTTTGCACTCTCTAATCATGACAGATCCTGAGCATCTTTTCATTTGAATGTGCTGTTTTCTAAAACGCGGGTGAGCACCACTGAGGTCTTGAAAGGTTTCTGCCTGAGAGTCGGCCCTGCTTTGAATTCACTTCAGATTACCTAGCCCAGGATAATTCTTGAGGGCAGGGCTGCGTTTGCAAAGCGGCAGGCCGCAGGCATTGTGAATGATAGGTGCCCTTCGGCACGGTTTGTAAGGTTGTTACGGCAGTGTGCCACAAGGCGGCAGCACTACTCCGTGTCCTCTCTGGTAACTTGGGGAAACAAAGCCTTAGCGGGGGTCCCGGTGTTGGACGGGACATGGGGAGTCGAACGTGGCTAAACACACACCCCAGGGCTTGTGTATCCTCGCCTCCTGCCCCTTAACCTGCACTGCCGCACCCCAGGCGTATCGCAAGACTTGTAAGTGGGCTACTCGGTGGGTGCCGTGCTTCGCAGGTGGGGCGACTCTAACGAAGTGGGCTGGAGGTGGGAACCTGCCTAGCAGGAGCCGTGGAGAGCCGGTTTCCTCACAGCTCTTCCCTCTCAGCTGCTCCACCGTCACTTGGGTACACCAGGCTTTGCTTACCCGTAGGAGGGCCACGTTGGACCGGGAGACTGTGGTACCACGCAGGGGAGAATGGGCACTAGAGGTCCGAGGGGTCGCTGGTCAGGTGGCACGTCCTCCTCCCTTGCTCCCTCAGCAGCAGCATACTCCAGCCTTGGGACCCAGGCCCGCCGAGGCTCCAGGGGTGTGACTCCAGCCGATGACGTCGCAGAGGCCTGAGGTAACAGAGGAAAGGCATTTCTTAACCCCTTCCTTGCCTTGTCTTTGAATACTCCTTTTCCCTTTCAGCATAGTTAATAAACAACGTTGCGTCTGTTTGAGTTCTACAGCCCCTTGATGCAATTATAATCGGAGCTGTCCCTGGAGCGTTTCGGGTTCTTTGCCCTGTCAGTTTATTGAGGAAAGTTTTGTAGCGCTCCCTATGCTTTCGGTTCGGTCGCCCTTGATGCGCACTTTTTGATACGTTAAGCGTGTGTCTGAGAATCCCAGCTTCCTACTTCCCCCTTCCCGGGTCTCCAATATCCCCCTCTGAGAACTCCACGCTTCTCTCTTCCCTTTGTAAACCTGTGTTTCCTTTGTATGCTGCTTCCTTTGTATCCCTATTTAGACTGCACATATAAGAGATAGCCTGGGATTTGTGCCTTGCTGCCTCTAATTTACCAGAATTAGTGAGATCATCGACTGCTCCATCCATGCTGCTGCAAATAGTATGAGATCATTTTGTTCTGTGGATGAGTGGTAGTCGAGGGAATGTAGGTAGCAGAACAGCTTTCTGCATTCACCCCGCGCTCGACATGTCGTTCCTTTGTATGTCTTGGCTGTGGTAAAGGGTACCACAACGACCGCTGGGGTGCAAGTGCTTCCTTCCAATGATGCTAGTCTCTGGTTATACGACCTGCAGCGTGTGTGCCGAATCTCGGGGTCCCTCCAGTGTTTAGTTTGGTAAGGAACTTGCCTACTGACCTTCATACCGGCTGTTACCAATTTACGATCCCGGCAACAGCAATGGTAGGCTTCCCTTTTGGGCATGCCCTCTTGAGCACTTAACGCTTTTAGCGTTTGTGAGGACTGCAGCCAGGGAAACCCTCGCCTAGCTTCCTTTGCACTCTCTAATCATGACAGATCCTGAGCATCTTTTCATTTGAATGTGCTGTTTTCTAAAACGCGGGTGAGCACCACTGAGGTCTTGAAAGGTTTCTGCCTGAGAGTCGGCCCTGCTTTGAATTCACTTCAGATTACCTAGCCCAGGATAATTCTTGAGGGCAGGGCTGCGTTTGCAAAGCGGCAGGCCGCAGGCATTGTGAATGATAGGTGCCCTTCGGCACGGTTTGTAAGGTTGTTACGGCAGTGTGCCACAAGGCGGCAGCACTACTCCGTGTCCTCTCTGGTAACTTGGGGAAACAAAGCCTTAGCGGGGGTCCCGGTGTTGGACGGGACATGGGGAGTCGAACGTGGCTAAACACACACCCCAGGGCTTGTGTATCCTCGCCTCCTGCCCCTTAACCTGCACTGCCGCACCCCAGGCGTATCGCAAGACTTGTAAGTGGGCTACTCGGTGGGTGCCGTGCTTCGCAGGTGGGGCGACTCTAACGAAGTGGGCTGGAGGTGGGGACCTGCCTAGCAGGAGCCGTGGAGAGCCGGTTTCCTCACAGCTCTTCCCTCTCAGCTGCTCCACCGTCACTTGGGTACACCAGGCTTTGCTTACCCGTAGGAGGGCCACGTTGGACCGGGAGACTGTGGTACCACGCAGGGGAGAATGGGCACTAGAGGTCCGAGGGGTCGCTGGTCAGGTGGCACGTCCTCCTCCCTTGCTCCCTCAGCAGCAGCATACTCCAGCCTTGGGACCCAGGCCCGCCGAGGCTCCAGGGGTGTGACTCCAGCCGATGACGTCGCAGAGGCCTGAGGTAACAGAGGAAAGGCATTTCTTAACCCCTTCCTTGCCTTGTCTTTGAATACTCCTTTTCCCTTTCAGCATAGTTAATAAACAACGTTGCGTCTGTTTGAGTTCTACAGCCCCTTGATGCAATTATAATCGGAGCTGTCCCTGGAGCGTTTCGGGTTCTTTGCCCTGTCAGTTTATTGAGGAAAGTTTTGTAGCGCTCCCTATGCTTTCGGTTGGGTCGCCCTTGATGAGCACTTTTTGATACGTTAAGCGTGTGTCTGAGAATCCCAGCTTCCTACTTCCCCCTTCCCGGGTCTCCAATATCCCCCTCTGAGAACTCCACGCTTCTCTCTTCCCTTTGTAAACCTGTGTTTCCTTTGTATGCTGCTTCCTTTGTATCCCTATTTAGACTGCACATATAAGAGATAGCCTGGGATTTGTGCCTTGCTGCCTCTAATTTACCAGAATTAGTGAGATCATCGACTGCTCCATCCATGCTGCTGCAAATAGTATGAGATCATTTTGTTCTGTGGATGAGTGGTAGTCGAGGGAATGTAGGTAGCAGAACAGCTTTCTGCATTCACCCCGCGCTCGACATGTCGTTCCTTTGTATGTCTTGGCTGTGGTAAAGGGTACCACAACGACCGCTGGGGTGCAAGTGCTTCCTTCCAATGATGCTAGTCTCTGGTTATACGACCTGCAGCGTGTGTGCCGAATCTCGGGGTCCCTCCAGTGTTTAGTTTGGTAAGGAACTTGCCTACTGACCTTCATACCGGCTGTTACCAATTTACGATCCCGGCAACAGCAATGGTAGGCTTCCCTTTTGGGCATGCCCTCTTGAGCACTTAACGCTTTTAGCGTTTGTGAGGACTGCAGCCAGGGAAACCCTCGCCTAGCTTCCTTTGCACTGTCTAATCATGACAGATCCTGAGCATCTTTTCATTTGAATGTGCTGTTTTCTAAAACGCGGGTGAGCACCACTGAGGTCTTGAAAGGTTTCTGCCTGAGAGTCGGCCCTGCTTTGAATTCACTTCAGATTACCTAGCCCAGGATATTTCTTGAGGGCAGGGCTGCGTTTGCAAAGCGGCAGGCCGCAGGCATTGTGAATGATAGGTGCCCTTCGGCACGGTTTGTAAGGTTGTTACGGCAGTGTGCCACAAGGCGGCAGCACTACTCCGTGTCCTCTCTGGTAACTTGGGGAAACAAAGCCTTAGCGGGGGTCCCGGTGTTGGACGGGACATGGGGAGTCGAACGTGGCTAAACACACACCCCAGGGCTTGTGTATCCTCGCCTCCTGCCCCTTAACCTGCACTGCCCCACCCCAGGCATATCGCAAGACTTGTAAGTGGGCTACTCGGTGGGTGCCGTGCTTCGCAGGTGGGGCGGCTGTAACGAAGTGGGCTGGAGGTGGGGACCTGCCTAGCAGGAGCCGTGGAGAGCCGGTTTCCTCACAGCTCTTCCCTCTCAGCTGCTCCACCGTCACTTGGGTACACCAGGCTTTGCTTACCCGTAGGAGGGCCACGTTGGACCGGGAGACTGTGGTACCACGCAGGGGAGAATGGGCACTAGAGGTCCGAGGGGTCGCTGGTCAGGTGGCACGTCCTCCTCCCTTGCTCCCTCAGCAGCAGCATACTCCAGCCTTGGGACCCAGGCCCGCCGAGGCTCCAGGGGTGTGACTCCAGCCGATGACGTCGCAGAGGCCTGAGGTAACAGAGGAAAGGCATTTCTTAACCCCTTCCTTGCCTTGTCTTTGAATACTCCTTTTCCCTTTCAGCATAGTTAATAAACAACGTTGCGTCTGTTTGAGTTCTACAGCCCCTTGATGCAATTATAATCGGAGCTGTCCCTGGAGCGTTTCGGGTTCTTTGCCCTGTCAGTTTATTGAGGAAAGTTTTGTAGCGCTCCCTATGCTTTCGGTTCGGTCGCCCTTGATGCGCACTTTTTGATACGTTAAGCGTGTGTCTGAGAATCCCAGCTTCCTACTTCCCCCTTCCCGGGTCTCCAATATCCCCCTCTGAGAACTCCACGCTTCTCTCTTCCCTTTGTAAACCTGTGTTTCCTTTGTATGCTGCTTCCTTTGTATCCCTATTTAGACTGCACATATAAGAGATAGCCTGGGATTTGTGCCTTGCTGCCTCTAATTTACCAGAATTAGTGAGATCATCGACTGCTCCATCCATGCTGCTGCAAATAGTATGAGATCATTTTGTTCTGTGGATGAGTGGTAGTCGAGGGAATGTAGGTAGCAGAACAGCTTTCTGCATTCACCCCGCGCTCGACATGTCGTTCCTTTGTATGTCTTGGCTGTGGTAAAGGGTACCACAACGACCGCTGGGGTGCAAGTGCTTCCTTCCAATGATGCTAGTCTCTGGTTATACGACCTGCAGCGTGTGTGCCGAATCTCGGGGTCCCTCCAGTGTTTAGTTTGGTAAGGAACTTGCCTACTGACCTTCATACCGGCTGTTACCAATTTACGATCCCGGCAACAGCAATGGTAGGCTTCCCTTTTGGGCATGCCCTCTTGAGCACTTAACGCTTTTAGCGTTTGTGAGGACTGCAGCCAGGGAAACCCTCGCCTAGCTTCCTTTGCACTCTCTAATCATGACAGATCCTGAGCATCTTTTCATTTGAATGTGCTGTTTTCTAAAACGCGGGTGAGCACCACTGAGGTCTTGAAAGGTTTCTGCCTGAGAGTCGGCCCTGCTTTGAATTCACTTCAGATTACCTAGCCCAGGATATTTCTTGAGGGCAGGGCTGCGTTTGCAAAGCGGCAGGCCGCAGGCATTGTGAATGATAGGTGCCCTTCGGCACGGTTTGTAAGGTTGTTACGGCAGTGTGCCACAAGGCGGCAGCACTACTCCGTGTCCTCTCTGGTAACTTGGGGAAACAAAGCCTTAGCGGGGGTCCCGGTGTTGGACGGGACATGGGGAGTCGAACGTGGCTAAACACACACCCCAGGGCTTGTGTATCCTCGCCTCCTGCCCCTTAACCTGCACTGCCCCACCCCAGGCGTATCGCAAGACTTGTAAGTGGGCTACTCGGTGGGTGCCGTGCTTCGCAGGTGGGGCGGCTGTAACGAAGTGGGCTGGAGGTGGGGACCTGCCTAGCAGGAGCCGTGGAGAGCCGGTCTCCTCACAGCTCTTCCCTCTCAGCTGCTCCACCGTCACTTGGGTACACCAGGCTTTGCTTACCCGTAGGAGGGCCACGTTGGACCGGGAGACTGTGGTACCACGCAGGGGAGAATGGGCACTAGAGGTCCGAGGGGTCGCTGGTCAGGTGGCACGTCCTCCTCCCTTGCTCCCTCAGCAGCAGCATACTCCAGCCTTGGGACCCAGGCCCGCCGAGGCTCCAGGGGTGTGACTCCAGCCGATGACGTCGCAGAGGCCTGAGGTAACAGAGGAAAGGCATTTCTTAACCCCTTCCTTGCCTTGTCTTTGAATACTCCTTTTCCCTTTCAGCATAGTTAATAAACAACGTTGCGTCTGTTTGAGTTCTACAGCCCCTTGATGCAATTATAATCGGAGCTGTCCCTGGAGCGTTTCGGGTTCTTTGCCCTGTCAGTTTATTGAGGAAAGTTTTGTAGCGCTCCCTATGCTTTCGGTTGGGTCGCCCTTGATGAGCACTTTTTGATACGTTAAGCGTGTGTCTGAGAATCCCAGCTTCCTACTTCCCCCTTCCCGGGTCTCCAATATCCCCCTCTGAGAACTCCACGCTTCTCTCTTCCCTTTGTAAACCTGTGTTTCCTTTGTATGCTGCTTCCTTTGTATCCCTATTTAGACTGCACATATAAGAGATAGCCTGGGATTTGTGCCTTGCTGCCTCTAATTTACCAGAATTAGTGAGATCATCGACTGCTCCATCCATGCTGCTGCAAATAGTATGAGATCATTTTGTTCTGTGGATGAGTGGTAGTCGAGGGAATGTAGGTAGCAGAACAGCTTTCTGCATTCACCCCGCGCTCGACATGTCGTTCCTTTGTATGTCTTGGCTGTGGTAAAGGGTACCACAACGACCGCTGGGGTGCAAGTGCTTCCTTCCAATGATGCTAGTCTCTGGTTATACGACCTGCAGCGTGTGTGCCGAATCTCGGGGTCCCTCCAGTGTTTAGTTTGGTAAGGAACTTGCCTACTGACCTTCATACCGGCTGTTACCAATTTACGATCCCGGCAACAGCAATGGTAGGCTTCTCTTTTGGGCATGCCCTCTTGAGCACTTAACGCTTTTAGCGTTTGTGAGGACTGCAGCCAGGGAAACCCTCGCCTAGCTTCCTTTGCACTCTCTAATCATGACAGATCCTGAGCATCTTTTCATTTGAATGTGCTGTTTTCTAAAACGCGGGTGAGCACCACTGAGGTCTTGAAAGGTTTCTGCCTGAGAGTCGGCCCTGCTTTGAATTCACTTCAGATTACCTAGCCCAGGATATTTCTTGAGGGCAGGGCTGCGTTGGCAAAGCGGCAGGCCGCAGGCATTGTGAATGATAGGTGCCCTTCGGCACGGTTTGTAAGGTTGTTACGGCAGTGTGCCACAAGGCGGCAGCACTACTCCGTGTCCTCTCTGGTAACTTGGGGAAACAAAGCCTTAGCGGGGGTCCCGGTGTTGGACGGGACATGGGGAGTCGAACGTGGCTAAACACACACCCCAGGGCTTGTGTATCCTCGCCTCCTGCCCCTTAACCTGCACTGCCCCACCCCAGGCATATCGCAAGACTTGTAAGTGGGCTACTCGGTGGGTGCCGTGCTTCGCAGGTGGGGCGACTCTAACGAAGTGGGCTGGAGGTGGGGACCTGCCTAGCAGGAGCCGTGGAGAGCCGGTTTCCTCACAGCTCTTCCCTCTCAGCTGCTCCACCGTCACTTGGGTACACCAGGCTTTGCTTACCCGTAGGAGGGCCACGTTGGACCGGGAGACTGTGGTACCACGCAGGGGAGAATGGGCACTAGAGGTCCGAGGGGTCGCTGGTCAGGTGGCACGTCCTCCTCCCTTGCTCCCTCAGCAGCAGCATACTCCAGCCTTGGGACCCAGGCCCGCCGAGGCTCCAGGGGTGTGACTCCAGCCGATGACGTCGCAGAGGCCTGAGGTAACAGAGGAAAGGCATTTCTTAACCCCTTCCTTGCCTTGTCTTTGAATACTCCTTTTCCCTTTCAGCATAGTTAATAAACAACGTTGCGTCTGTTTGAGTTCTACAGCCCCTTGATGCAATTATAATCGGAGCTGTCCCTGGAGCGTTTCGGGTTCTTTGCCCTGTCAGTTTATTGAGGAAAGTTTTGTAGCGCTCCCTATGCTTTCGGTTGGGTCGCCCTTGATGAGCACTTTTTGATACGTTAAGCGTGTGTCTGAGAATCCCAGCTTCCTACTTCCCCCTTCCCGGGTCTCCAATATCCCCCTCTGAGAACTCCACGCTTCTCTCTTCCCTTTGTAAACCTGTGTTTCCTTTGTATGCTGCTTCCTTTGTATCCCTATTTAGACTGCACATATAAGAGATAGCCTGGGATTTGTGCCTTGCTGCCTCTAATTTACCAGAATTAGTGAGATCATCGACTGCTCCATCCATGCTGCTGCAAATAGTATGAGATCATTTTGTTCTGTGGATGAGTGGTAGTCGAGGGAATGTAGGTAGCAGAACAGCTTTCTGCATTCACCCCGCGCTCGACATGTCGTTCCTTTGTATGTCTTGGCTGTGGTAAAGGGTACCACAACGACCGCTGGGGTGCAAGTGCTTCCTTCCAATGATGCTAGTCTCTGGTTATACGACCTGCAGCGTGTGTGCCGAATCTCGGGGTCCCTCCAGTGTTTAGTTTGGTAAGGAACTTGCCTACTGACCTTCATACCGGCTGTTACCAATTTACGATCCCGGCAACAGCAATGGTAGGCTTCCCTTTTGGGCATGCCCTCTTGAGCACTTAACGCTTTTAGCGTTTGTGAGGACTGCAGCCAGGGAAACCCTCGCCTAGCTTCCTTTGCACTCTCTAATCATGACAGATCCTGAGCATCTTTTCATTTGAATGTGCTGTTTTCTAAAACGCGGGTGAGCACCACTGAGGTCTTGAAAGGTTTCTGCCTGAGAGTCGGCCCTGCTTTGAATTCACTTCAGATTACCTAGCCCAGGATATTTCTTGAGGGCAGGGCTGCGTTTGCAAAGCGGCAGGCCGCAGGCATTGTGAATGATAGGTGCCCTTCGGCACGGTTTGTAAGGTTGTTACGGCAGTGTGCCACAAGGCGGCAGCACTACTCCGTGTCCTCTCTGGTAACTTGGGGAAACAAAGCCTTAGCGGGGGTCCCGGTGTTGGACGGGACATGGGGAGTCGAACGTGGCTAAACACACACCCCAGGGCTTGTGTATCCTCGCCTCCTGCCCCTTAACCTGCACTGCCGCACCCCAGGCGTATCGCAAGACTTGTAAGTGGGCTACTCGGTGGGTGCCGTGCTTCGCAGGTGGGGCGACTCTAACGAAGTGGGCTGGAGGTGGGAACCTGCCTAGCAGGAGCCGTGGAGAGCCGGTTTCCTCACAGCTCTTCCCTCTCAGCTGCTCCACCGTCACTTGGGTACACCAGGCTTTGCTTACCCGTAGGAGGGCCACGTTGGACCGGGAGACTGTGGTACCACGCAGGGGAGAATGGGCACTAGAGGTCCGAGGGGTCGCTGGTCAGGTGGCACGTCCTCCTCCCTTGCTCCCTCAGCAGCAGCATACTCCAGCCTTGGGACCCAGGCCCGCCGAGGCTCCAGGGGTGTGACTCCAGCCGATGACGTCGCAGAGGCCTGAGGTAACAGAGGAAAGGCATTTCTTAACCCCTTCCTTGCCTTGTCTTTGAATACTCCTTTTCCCTTTCAGCATAGTTAATAAACAACGTTGCGTCTGTTTGAGTTCTACAGCCCCTTGATGCAATTATAATCGGAGCTGTCCCTGGAGCGTTTCGGGTTCTTTGCCCTGTCAGTTTATTGAGGAAAGTTTTGTAGCGCTCCCTATGCTTTCGGTTGGGTCGCCCTTGATGAGCACTTTTTGATACGTTAAGCGTGTGTCTGAGAATCCCAGCTTCCTACTTCCCCCTTCCCGGGTCTCCAATATCCCCCTCTGAGAACTCCACGCTTCTCTCTTCCCTTTGTAAACCTGTGTTTCCTTTGTATGCTGCTTCCTTTGTATCCCTATTTAGACTGCACATATAAGAGATAGCCTGGGATTTGTGCCTTGCTGCCTCTAATTTACCAGAATTAGTGAGATCATCGACTGCTCCATCCATGCTGCTGCAAATAGTATGAGATCATTTTGTTCTGTGGATGAGTGGTAGTCGAGGGAATGTAGGTAGCAGAACAGCTTTCTGCATTCACCCCGCGCTCGACATGTCGTTCCTTTGTATGTCTTGGCTGTGGTAAAGGGTACCACAACGACCGCTGGGGTGCAAGTGCTTCCTTCCAATGATGCTAGTCTCTGGTTATACGACCTGCAGCGTGTGTGCCGAATCTCGGGGTCCCTCCAGTGTTTAGTTTGGTAAGGAACTTGCCTACTGACCTTCATACCGGCTGTTACCAATTTACGATCCCGGCAACAGCAATGGTAGGCTTCCCTTTTGGGCATGCCCTCTTGAGCACTTAACGCTTTTAGCGTTTGTGAGGACTGCAGCCAGGGAAACCCTCGCCTAGCTTCCTTTGCACTCTCTAATCATGACAGATCCTGAGCATCTTTTCATTTGAATGTGCTGTTTTCTAAAACGCGGGTGAGTACCACTGAGGTCTTGAAAGGTTTCTGCCTGAGAGTCGGCCCTGCTTTGAATTCACTTCAGATTACCTAGCCCAGGATATTTCTTGAGGGCAGGGCTGCGTTTGCAAAGCGGCAGGCCGCAGGCATTGTGAATGATAGGTGCCCTTCGGCACGGTTTGTAAGGTTGTTACGGCAGTGTGCCACAAGGCGGCAGCACTACTCCGTGTCCTCTCTGGTAACTTGGGGAAACAAAGCCTTAGCGGGGGTCCCGGTGTTGGACGGGACATGGGGAGTCGAACGTGGCTAAACACACACCCCAGGGCTTGTGTATCCTCGCCTCCTGCCCCTTAACCTGCACTGCCCCACCCCAGGCATATCGCAAGACTTGTAAGTGGGCTACTCGGTGGGTGCCGTGCTTCGCAGGTGGGGCGGCTGTAACGAAGTGGGCTGGAGGTGGGGACCTGACTAGCAGGAGCCGTGGAGAGCCGGTCTCCTCACAGCTCTTCCCTCTCAGCTGCTCCACCGTCACTTGGGTACACCAGGCTTTGCTTACCCGTAGGAGGGCCACGTTGGACCGGGAGACTGTGGTACCACGCAGGGGAGAATGGGCACTAGAGGTCCGAGGGGTCGCTGGTCAGGTGGCACGTCCTCCTCCCTTGCTCCCTCAGCAGCAGCATACTCCAGCCTTGGGACCCAGGCCCGCCGAGGCTCCAGGGGTGTGACTCCAGCCGATGACGTCGCAGAGGCCTGAGGTAACAGAGGAAAGGCATTTCTTAACCCCTTCCTTGCCTTGTCTTTGAATACTCCTTTTCCCTTTCAGCATAGTTAATAAACAACGTTGCGTCTGTTTGAGTTCTACAGCCCCTTGATGCAATTATAATCGGAGCTGTCCCTGGAGCGTTTCGGGTTCTTTGCCCTGTCAGTTTATTGAGGAAAGTTTTGTAGCGCTCCCTATGCTTTCGGTTCGGTCGCCCTTGATGCGCACTTTTTGATACGTTAAGCGTGTGTCTGAGAATCCCAGCTTCCTACTTCCCCCTTCCCGGGTCTCCAATATCCCCCTCTGAAAACTCCACGCTTCTCTCTTCCCTTTGTAAACCTGTGTTTCCTTTGTATGCTGCTTCCTTTGTATCCCTATTTAGACTGCACATATAAGAGATAGCCTGGGATTTGTGCCTTGCTGCCTCTAATTTACCAGAATTAGTGAGATCATCGACTGCTCCATCCATGCTGCTGCAAATAGTATGAGATCATTTTGTTCTGTGGATGAGTGGTAGTCGAGGGAATGTAGGTAGCAGAACAGCTTTCTGCATTCACCCCGCCCTCGACATGTCGTTCCTTTGTATGTCTTGGCTGTGGTAAAGGGTACCACAACGACCGCTGGGGTGCAAGTGCTTCCTTCCAATGATGCTAGTCTCTGGTTATACGACCTGCAGCGTGTGTGCCGAATCTCGGGGTCCCTCCAGTGTTTAGTTTGGTAAGGAACTTGCCTACTGACCTTCATACCGGCTGTTACCAATTTACGATCCCGGCAACAGCAATGGTAGGCTTCCCTTTTGGGCATGCCCTCTTGAGCACTTAACGCTTTTAGCGTTTGTGAGGACTGCAGCCAGGGAAACCCTCGCCTAGCTTCCTTTGCACTCTCTAATCATGACAGATCCTGAGCATCTTTTCATTTGAATGTGCTGTTTTCTAAAACGCGGGTGAGCACCACTGAGGTCTTGAAAGGTTTCTGCCTGAGAGTCGGCCCTGCTTTGAATTCACTTCAGATTACCTAGCCCAGGATATTTCTTGAGGGCAGGGCTGCGTTTGCAAAGCGGCAGGCCGCAGGCATTGTGAATGATAGGTGCCCTTCGGCACGGTTTGTAAGGTTGTTACGGCAGTGTGCCACAAGGCGGCAGCACTACTCCGTGTCCTCTCTGGTAACTTGGGGAAACAAAGCCTTAGCGGGGGTCCCGGTGTTGGACGGGACATGGGGAGTCGAACGTGGCTAAACACACACCCCAGGGCTTGTGTATCCTCGCCTCCTGCCCCTTAACCTGCACTGCCCCACCCCAGGCATATCGCAAGACTTGTAAGTGGGCTACTCGGTGGGTGCCGTGCTTCGCAGGTGGGGCGGCTGTAACGAAGTGGGCTGGAGGTGGGGACCTGACTAGCAGGAGCCGTGGAGAGCCGGTCTCCTCACAGCTCTTCCCTCTCAGCTGCTCCACCGTCACTTGGGTACACCAGGCTTTGCTTACCCGTAGGAGGGCCACGTTGGACCGGGAGACTGTGGTACCACGCAGGGGAGAATGGGCACTAGAGGTCCGAGGGGTCGCTGGTCAGGTGGCACGTCCTCCTCCCTTGCTCCCTCAGCAGCAGCATACTCCAGCCTTGGGACCCAGGCCCGCCGAGGCTCCAGGGGTGTGACTCCAGCCGATGACGTCGCAGAGGCCTGAGGTAACAGAGGAAAGGCATTTCTTAACCCCTTCCTTGCCTTGTCTTTGAATACTCCTTTTCCCTTTCAGCATAGTTAATAAACAACGTTGCGTCTGTTTGAGTTCTACAGCCCCTTGATGCAATTATAATCGGAGCTGTCCCTGGAGCGTTTCGGGTTCTTTGCCCTGTCAGTTTATTGAGGAAAGTTTTGTAGCGCTCCCTATGCTTTCGGTTGGGTCGCCCTTGATGAGCACTTTTTGATACGTTAAGCGTGTGTCTGAGAATCCCAGCTTCCTACTTCCCCCTTCCCGGGTCTCCAATATCCCCCTCTGAGAACTCCACGCTTCTCTCTTCCCTTTGTAAACCTGTGTTTCCTTTGTATGCTGCTTCCTTTGTATCCCTATTTAGACTGCACATATAAGAGATAGCCTGGGATTTGTGCCTTGCTGCCTCTAATTTACCAGAATTAGTGAGATCATCGACTGCTCCATCCATGCTGCTGCAAATAGTATGAGATCATTTTGTTCTGTGGATGAGTGGTAGTCGAGGGAATGTAGGTAGCAGAACAGCTTTCTGCATTCACCCCGCGCTCGACATGTCGTTCCTTTGTATGTCTTGGCTGTGGTAAAGGGTACCACAACGACCGCTGGGGTGCAAGTGCTTCCTTCCAATGATGCTAGTCTCTGGTTATACGACCTGCAGCGTGTGTGCCGAATCTCGGGGTCCCTCCAGTGTTTAGTTTGGTAAGGAACTTGCCTACTGACCTTCATACCGGCTGTTACCAATTTACGATCCCGGCAACAGCAATGGTAGGCTTCTCTTTTGGGCATGCCCTCTTGAGCACTTAACGCTTTTAGCGTTTGTGAGGACTGCAGCCAGGGAAACCCTCGCCTAGCTTCCTTTGCACTCTCTAATCATGACAGATCCTGAGCATCTTTTCATTTGAATGTGCTGTTTTCTAAAACGCGGGTGAGCACCACTGAGGTCTTGAAAGGTTTCTGCCTGAGAGTCGGCCCTGCTTTGAATTCACTTCAGATTACCTAGCCCAGGATATTTCTTGAGGGCAGGGCTGCGTTGGCAAAGCGGCAGGCCGCAGGCATTGTGAATGATAGGTGCCCTTCGGCACGGTTTTTAAGGTTGTTACGGCAGTGTGCCACAAGGCGGCAGCACTACTCCGTGTCCTCTCTGGTAACTTGGGGAAACAAAGCCTTAGCGGGGGTCCCGGTGTTGGACGGGACATGGGGAGTCGAACGTGGATAAACACACACCCCAGGGCTTGTGTATCCTCGCCTCCTGCCCCTTAACCTGCACTGCCCCACCCCAGGCATATCGCAAGACTTTTAAGTGGGCTACTCGGTGGGTGCCGTGCTTCGCAGGTGGGGCGGCTGTAACGAAGTGGGCTGGAGGTGGGGACCTGCCTAGCAGGAGCCGTGGAGAGCCGGTCTCCTCACAGCTCTTCCCTCTCAGCTGCTCCACCGTCACTTGGGTACCCCAGGCTTTGCTTACCCGTAGGAGGGCCACGTTGGACCGGGAGACTGTGGTACCACGCAGGGGAGAATGGGCACTAGAGGTCCGAGGGGTCGCTGGTCAGGTGGCACGTCCTCCTCCCTTGCTCCCTCAGCAGCAGCATACTCCAGCCTTGGGACCCAGGCCCGCCGAGGCTCCAGGGGTGTGACTCCAGCCGATGACGTCGCAGAGGCCTGAGGTAACAGAGGAAAGGCATTTCTTAACCCCTTCCTTGCCTTGTCTTTGAATACTCCTTTTCCCTTTCAGCATAGTTAATAAACAACGTTGCGTCTGTTTGAGTTCTACAGCCCCTTGATGCAATTATAATCGGAGCTGTCCCTGGAGCGTTTCGGGTTCTTTGCCCTGTCAGTTTATTGAGGAAAGTTTTGTAGCGCTCCCTATGCTTTCGGTTGGGTCGCCCTTGATGAGCACTTTTTGATACGTTAAGCGTGTGTCTGAGAATCCCAGCTTCCTACTTCCCCCTTCCCGGGTCTCCAATATCCCCCTCTGAGAACTCCACGCTTCTCTCTTCCCTTTGTAAACCTGTGTTTCCTTTGTATGCTGCTTCCTTTGTATCCCTATTTAGACTGCACATATAAGAGATAGCCTGGGATTTGTGCCTTGCTGCCTCTAATTTACCAGAATTAGTGAGATCATCGACTGCTCCATCCATGCTGCTGCAAATAGTATGAGATCATTTTGTTCTGTGGATGAGTGGTAGTCGAGGGAATGTAGGTAGCAGAACAGCTTTCTGCATTCACCCCGCGCTCGACATGTCGTTCCTTTGTATGTCTTGGCTGTGGTAAAGGGTACCACAACGACCGCTGGGGTGCAAGTGCTTCCTTCCAATGATGCTAGTCTCTGGTTATACGACCTGCAGCGTGTGTGCCGAATCTCGGGGTCCCTCCAGTGTTTAGTTTGGTAAGGAACTTGCCTACTGACCTTCATACCGGCTGTTACCAATTTACGATCCCGGCAAAAGCAATGGTAGGCTTCTCTTTTGGGCATGCCCTCTTGAGCACTTAACGCTTTTAGCCTTTGTGAGGACTGCAGCCAGGGAAACCCTCGCCTAGCTTCCTTTGCACTCTCTAATCATGACAGATCCTGAGCATCTTTTCATTTGAATGTGCTGTTTTCTAAAACGCGGGTGAGCACCACTGAGGTCTTGAAAGGTTTCTGCCTGAGAGTCGGCCCTGCTTTGAATTCACTTCAGATTACCTAGCCCAGGATATTTCTTGAGGGCAGGGCTGCGTTTGCAAAGCGGCAGGCCGCAGGCATTGTGAATGATAGGTGCCCTTCGGCACGGTTTGTAAGGTTGTTACGGCAGTGTGCCACAAGGCGGCAGCACTACTCCGTGTCCTCTCTGGTAACTTGGGGAAACAAAGCCTTAGCGGGGGTCCCGGTGTTGGACGGGACATGGGGAGTCGAACGTGGCTAAACACACACCCCAGGGCTTGTGTATCCTCGCCTCCTGCCCCTTAACCTGCACTGCCCCACCCCAGGCGTATCGCAAGACTTGTAAGTGGGCTACTCGGTGGGTGCCGTGCTTCGCAGGTGGGGCGACTCTAACGAAGTGGGCTGGAGGTGGGGACCTGCCTAGCAGGAGCCGTGGAGAGCTGGTCTCCTCACAGCTCTTCCCTCTCAGCTGCTCCACCGTCACTTGGGTACACCAGGCTTTGCTTACCCGTAGGAGGGCCACGTTGGACCGGGAGACTGTGGTACCACGCAGGGGAGAATGGGCACTAGAGGTCCGAGGGGTCGCTGGTCAGGTGGCACGTCCTCCTCCCTTGCTCCCTCAGCAGCAGCATACTCCAGCCTTGGGACCCAGGCCCGCCGAGGCTCCAGGGGTGTGACTCCAGCCGATGACGTCGCAGAGGCCTGAGGTAACAGAGGAAAGGCATTTCTTAACCCCTTCCTTGCCTTGTCTTTGAATACTCCTTTTCCCTTTCAGCATAGTTAATAAACAACGTTGCGTCTGTTTGAGTTCTACAGCCCCTTGATGCAATTATAATCGGAGCTGTCCCTGGAGCGTTTCGGGTTCTTTGCCCTGTCAGTTTATTGAGGAAAGTTTTGTAGCGCTCCCTATGCTTTCGGTTGGGTCGCCCTTGATGAGCACTTTTTGATACGTTAAGCGTGTGTCTGAGAATCCCAGCTTCCTACTTCCCCCTTCCCGGGTCTCCAATATCCCCCTCTGAGAACTCCACGCTTCTCTCTTCCCTTTGTAAACCTGTGTTTCCTTTGTATGCTGCTTCCTTTGTATCCCTATTTAGACTGCACATATAAGAGATAGCCTGGGATTTGTGCCTTGCTGCCTCTAATTTACCAGAATTAGTGAGATCATCGACTGCTCCATCCATGCTGCTGCAAATAGTATGAGATCATTTTGTTCTGTGGATGAGTGGTAGTCGAGGGAATGTAGGTAGCAGAACAGCTTTCTGCATTCACCCCGCGCTCGACATGTCGTTCCTTTGTATGTCTTGGCTGTGGTAAAGGGTACCACAACGACCGCTGGGGTGCAAGTGCTTCCTTCCAATGATGCTAGTCTCTGGTTATACGACCTGCAGCGTGTGTGCCGAATCTCGGGGTCCCTCCAGTGTTTAGTTTGGTAAGGAACTTGCCTACTGACCTTCATACCGGCTGTTACCAATTTACGATCCCGGCAACAGCAATGGTAGGCTTCCCTTTTGGGCATGCCCTCTTGAGCACTTAACGCTTTTAGCGTTTGTGAGGACTGCAGCCAGGGAAACCCTCGCCTAGCTTCCTTTGCACTCTCTAATCATGACAGATCCTGAGCATCTTTTCATTTGAATGTGCTGTTTTCTAAAACGCGGGTGAGCACCACTGAGGTCTTGAAAGGTTTCTGCCTGAGAGTCGGCCCTGCTTTGAATTCACTTCAGATTACCTAGCCCAGGATATTTCTTGAGGGCAGGGCTGCGTTGGCAAAGCGGCAGGCCGCAGGCATTGTGAATGATAGGTGCCCTTCGGCACGGTTTGTAAGGTTGTTACGGCAGTGTGCCACAAGGCGGCAGCACTACTCCGTGTCCTCTCTGGTAACTTGGGGAAACAAAGCCTTAGCGGGGGTCCCGGTGTTGGACGGGACATGGGGAGTCGAACGTGGCTAAACACACACCCCAGGGCTTGTGTATCCTCGCCTCCTGCCCCTTAACCTGCACTGCCCCACCCCAGGCATATCGCAAGACTTGTAAGTGGGCTACTCGGTGGGTGCCGTGCTTCGCAGGTGGGGCGACTGTAACGAAGTGGGCTGGAGGTGGGGACCTGCCTAGCAGGAGCCGTGGAGAGCCGGTTTCCTCACAGCTCTTCCCTCTCAGCTGCTCCACCGTCACTTGGGTACACCAGGCTTTGCTTACCCGTAGGAGGGCCACGTTGGACCGGGAGACTGTGGTACCACGCAGGGGAGAATGGGCACTAGAGGTCCGAGGGGTCGCTGGTCAGGTGGCACGTCCTCCTCCCTTGCTCCCTCAGCAGCAGCATACTCCAGCCTTGGGACCCAGGCCCGCCGAGGCTCCAGGGGTGTGACTCCAGCCGATGACGTCGCAGAGGCCTGAGGTAACAGAGGAAAGGCATTTCTTAACCCCTTCCTTGCCTTGTCTTTGAATACTCCTTTTCCCTTTCAGCATAGTTAATAAACAACGTTGCGTCTGTTTGAGTTCTACAGCCCCTTGATGCAATTATAATCGGAGCTGTCCCTGGAGCGTTTCGGGTTCTTTGCCCTGTCAGTTTATTGAGGAAAGTTTTGTAGCGCTCCCTATGCTTTCGGTTGGGTCGCCCTTGATGAGCACTTTTTGATACGTTAAGCGTGTGTCTGAGAATCCCAGCTTCCTACTTCCCCCTTCCCGGGTCTCCAATATCCCCCTCTGAGAACTCCACGCTTCTCTCTTCCCTTTGTAAACCTGTGTTTCCTTTGTATGCTGCTTCCTTTGTATCCCTATTTAGACTGCACATATAAGAGATAGCCTGGGATTTGTGCCTTGCTGCCTCTAATTTACCAGAATTAGTGAGATCATCGACTGCTCCATCCATGCTGCTGCAAATAGTATGAGATCATTTTGTTCTGTGGATGAGTGGTAGTCGAGGGAATGTAGGTAGCAGAACAGCTTTCTGCATTCACCCCGCGCTCGACATGTCGTTCCTTTGTATGTCTTGGCTGTGGTAAAGGGTACCACAACGACCGCTGGGGTGCAAGTGCTTCCTTCCAATGATGCTAGTCTCTGGTTATACGACCTGCAGCGTGTGTGCCGAATCTCGGGGTCCCTCCAGTGTTTAGTTTGGTAAGGAACTTGCCTACTGACCTTCATACCGGCTGTTACCAATTTACGATCCCGGCAACAGCAATGGTAGGCTTCCCTTTTGGGCATGCCCTCTTGAGCACTTAACGCTTTTAGCGTTTGTGAGGACTGCAGCCAGGGAAACCCTCGCCTAGCTTCCTTTGCACTCTCTAATCATGACAGATCCTGAGCATCTTTTCATTTGAATGTGCTGTTTTCTAAAACGCGGGTGAGCACCACTGAGGTCTTGAAAGGTTTCTGCCTGAGAGTCGGCCCTGCTTTGAATTCACTTCAGATTACCTAGCCCAGGATATTTCTTGAGGGCAGGGCTGCGTTTGCAAAGCGGCAGGCCGCAGGCATTGTGAATGATAGGTGCCCTTCGGCACGGTTTGTAAGGTTGTTACGGCAGTGTGCCACAAGGCGGCAGCACTACTCCGTGTCCTCTCTGGTAACTTGGGGAAACAAAGCCTTAGCGGGGGTCCCGGTGTTGGACGGGACATGGGGAGTCGAACGTGGCTAAACACACACCCCAGGGCTTGTGTATCCTCGCCTCCTGCCCCTTAACCTGCACTGCCCCACCCCAGGCGTATCGCAAGACTTGTAAGTGGGCTACTCGGTGGGTGCCGTGCTTCGCAGGTGGGGCGACTCTAACGAAGTGGGCTGGAGGTGGGAACCTGCCTAGCAGGAGCCGTGGAGAGCCGGTCTCCTCACAGCTCTTCCCTCTCAGCTGCTCCACCGTCACTTGGGTACACCAGGCTTTGCTTACCCGTAGGAGGGCCACGTTGGACCGGGAGACTGTGGTACCACGCAGGGGAGAATGGGCACTAGAGGTCCGAGGGGTCGCTGGTCAGGTGGCACGTCCTCCTCCCTTGCTCCCTCAGCAGCAGCATACTCCAGCCTTGGGACCCAGGCCCGCCGAGGCTCCAGGGGTGTGACTCCAGCCGATGACGTCGCAGAGGCCTGAGGTAACAGAGGAAAGGCATTTCTTAACCCCTTCCTTGCCTTGTCTTTGAATACTCCTTTTCCCTTTCAGCATAGTTAATAAACAACGTTGCGTCTGTTTGAGTTCTACAGCCCCTTGATGCAATTATAATCGGAGCTGTCCCTGGAGCGTTTCGGGTTCTTTGCCCTGTCAGTTTATTGAGGAAAGTTTTGTAGCGCTCCCTATGCTTTCGGTTGGGTCGCCCTTGATGAGCACTTTTTGATACGTTAAGCGTGTGTCTGAGAATCCCAGCTTCCTACTTCCCCCTTCCCGGGTCTCCAATATCCCCCTCTGAGAACTCCACGCTTCTCTCTTCCCTTTGTAAACCTGTGTTTCCTTTGTATGCTGCTTCCTTTGTATCCCTATTTAGACTGCACATATAAGAGATAGCCTGGGATTTGTGCCTTGCTGCCTCTAATTTACCAGAATTAGTGAGATCATCGACTGCTCCATCCATGCTGCTGCAAATAGTATGAGATCATTTTGTTCTGTGGATGAGTGGTAGTCGAGGGAATGTAGGTAGCAGAACAGCTTTCTGCATTCACCCCGCGCTCGACATGTCGTTCCTTTGTATGTCTTGGCTGTGGTAAAGGGTACCACAACGACCGCTGGGGTGCAAGTGCTTCCTTCCAATGATGCTAGTCTCTGGTTATACGACCTGCAGCGTGTGTGCCGAATCTCGGGGTCCCTCCAGTGTTTAGTTTGGTAAGGAACTTGCCTACTGACCTTCATACCGGCTGTTACCAATTTACGATCCCGGCAACAGCAATGGTAGGCTTCCCTTTTGGGCATGCCCTCTTGAGCACTTAACGCTTTTAGCGTTTGTGAGGACTGCAGCCAGGGAAACCCTCGCCTAGCTTCCTTTGCACTCTCTAATCATGACAGATCCTGAGCATCTTTTCATTTGAATGTGCTGTTTTCTAAAACGCGGGTGAGCACCACTGAGGTCTTGAAAGGTTTCTGCCTGAGAGTCGGCCCTGCTTTGAATTCACTTCAGATTACCTAGCCCAGGATAATTCTTGAGGGCAGGGCTGCGTTTGCAAAGAGGCAGGCCGCAGGCATTGTGAATGATAGGTGCCCTTCGGCACGGTTTGTAAGGTTGTTACGGCAGTGTGCCACAAGGCGGCAGCACTACTCCGTGTCCTCTCTGGTAACTTGGGGAAACAAAGCCTTAGCGGGGGTCCCGGTGTTGGACGGGACATGGGGAGTCGAACGTGGCTAAACACACACCCCAGGGCTTGTGTATCCTCGCCTCCTGCCCCTTAACCTGCACTGCCGCACCCCAGGCGTATCGCAAGACTTGTAAGTGGGCTACTCGGTGGGTGCCGTGCTTCGCAGGTGGGGCGACTCTAACGAAGTGGGCTGGAGGTGGGGACCTGCCTAGCAGGAGCCGTGGAGAGCCGGTTTCCTCACAGCTCTTCCCTCTCAGCTGCTCCACCGTCACTTGGGTACACCAGGCTTTGCTTACCCGTAGGAGGGCCACGTTGGACCGGGAGACTGTGGTACCACGCAGGGGAGAATGGGCACTAGAGGTCCGAGGGGTCGCTGGTCAGGTGGCACGTCCTCCTCCCTTGCTCCCTCAGCAGCAGCATACTCCAGCCTTGGGACCCAGGCCCGCCGAGGCTCCAGGGGTGTGACTCCAACCGATAACGTCGCAGAGGCCTGAGGTAACAGAGGAAAGGCATTTCTTAACCCCTTCCTTGCCTTGTCTTTGAATACTCCTTTTCCCTTTCAGCATAGTTAATAAACAACGTTGCGTCTGTTTGAGTTCTACAGCCCCTTGATGCAATTATAATCGGAGCTGTCCCTGGAGCGTTTCGGGTTCTTTGCCCTGTCAGTTTATTGAGGAAAGTTTTGTAGCGCTCCCTATGCTTTCGGTTGGGTCGCCCTTGATGAGCACTTTTTGATACGTTAAGCGTGTGTCTGAGAATCCCAGCTTCCTACTTCCCCCTTCCCGGGTCTCCAATATCCCCCTCTGAGAACTCCACGCTTCTCTCTTCCCTTTGTAAACCTGTGTTTCCTTTGTATGCTGCTTCCTTTGTATCCCTATTTAGACTGCACATATAAGAGATAGCCTGGGATTTGTGCCTTGCTGCCTCTAATTTACCAGAATTAGTGAGATCATCGACTGCTCCATCCATGCTGCTGCAAATAGTATGAGATCATTTTGTTCTGTGGATGAGTGGTAGTCGAGGGAATGTAGGTAGCAGAACAGCTTTCTGCATTCACCCCGCGCTCGACATGTCGTTCCTTTGTATGTCTTGGCTGTGGTAAAGGGTACCACAACGACCGCTGGGGTGCAAGTGCTTCCTTCCAATGATGCTAGTCTCTGGTTATACGACCTGCAGCGGGTTTGCGGAATCTCGGGGTCCCTCCAGTGTTTAGTTTGGTAAGGAACTTGCCTACTGACCTTCATACCGGCTGTTACCAATTTACGATCCCGGCAACAGCAATGGTAGGCTTCCCTTTTGGGCATGCCCTCTTGAGCACTTAACGCTTTTAGCGTTGGTGAGGACTGCAGCCAGGGAAACCCTCGCCTAGCTTCCTTTGCACTGTCTAATCATGACAGATCCTGAGCATCTTTTCATTTGAATGTGCTGTTTTCTAAAACGCGGGTGAGTACCACTGAGGTCTTGAAAGGTTTCTGCCTGAGAGTCGGCCCTGCTTTGAATTCACTTCAGATTACCTAGCCCAGGATATTTCTTGAGGGCAGGGCTGCGTTTGCAAAGCGGCAGGCCGCAGGCATTGTGAATGATAGGTGCCCTTCGGCACGGTTTGTAAGGTTGTTACGGCAGTGTGCCACAAGGCGGCAGCACTACTCCGTGTCCTCTCTGGTAACTTGGGGAAACAAAGCCTTAGCGGGGGTCCCGGTGTTGGACGGGACATGGGGAGTCGAACGTGGCTAAACACACACCCCAGGGCTTGTGTATCCTCGCCTCCTGCCCCTTAACCTGCACTGCCGCACCCCAGGCGTATCGCAACACTTGTAAGTGGGCTACTCGGTGGGTGCCGTGCTTCGCAGGTGGGGCGACTCTAACGAAGTGGGCTGGAGGTGGGGACCTGCCTAGCAGGAGCCGTGGAGAGCCGGTTTCCTCACAGCTCTTCCCTCTCAGCTGCTCCACCGTCACTTGGGTACACCAGGCTTTGCTTACCCGTAGGAGGGCCACGTTGGACCGGGAGACTGTGGTACCACGCAGGGGAGAATGGACACTAGAGGTCCGAGGGGTCGCTGGTCAGGTGGCACGTCCTCCTCCCTTGCTCCCTCAGCAGCAGCATACTCCAGCCTTGGGACCCAGGCCCGCCGAGGCTCCAGGGGTGTGACTCCAACCGATAACGTCGCAGAGGCCTGAGGTAACAGAGGAAAAGCATTTCTTAACTCCTTCCTTGCCTTGTCTTTGAATACTCCTTTTCCCTTTCAGCATAGTTAATAAACAACGTTGCGTCTGTTTGAGTTCTACAGCCCCTTGATGCAATTATAATCGGAGCTGTCCCTGGAGCGTTTCGGGTTCTTTGCCCTGTCAGTTTATTGAGGAAAGTTTTGTAGCGCTCCCTATGGTTTCGGTTGGGTCGCCCTTGATGAGCACTTTTTGATACGTTAAGCGTGTGTCTGAGAATCCCAGCTTCCTACTTCCCCCTTCCCGGGTCTCCAATATCCCCCTCTGAGAACTCCACGCTTCTCTCTTCCCTTTGTAAACCTGTGTTTCCTTTGTATGCTGCTTCCTTTGTATCCCTATTTAGACTGCACATATAAGAGATAGCCTGGGATTTGTGCCTTGCTGCCTCTAATTTACCAGAATGAGTGAGATCATCGACTGCTCCATCCATGCTGCTGCAAATAGTATGAGATCATTTTGTTCTGTGGATGAGTGGTAGTCGAGGGAATGTAGGTAGCAGAACAGCTTTCTGCATTCACCCCGCGCTCGACATGTCGTTCCTTTGTATGTCTTGGCTGTGGTAAAGGGTACCACAACGACCGCTGGGGTGCAAGTGCTTCCTTCCAATGATGCTAGTCTCTGGTTATACGACCTGCAGCGGGTTTGCGGAATCTCGGGGTCCCTCCAGTGTTTAGTTTGGTAAGGAACTTGCCTACTGACCTTCATACCGGCTGTTACCAATTTACGATCCCGGCAACAGCAATGGTAGGCTTCCCTTTTGGGCATGCCCTCTTGAGCACTTAACGCTTTTAGCGTTGGTGAGGACTGCAGCCAGGGAAACCCTCGCCTAGCTTCCTTTGCACTGTCTAATCATGACAGATCCTGAGCATCTTTTCATTTGAATGTGCTGTTTTCTAAAACGCGGGTGAGTACCACTGAGGTCTTGAAAGGTTTCTGCCTGAGAGTCGGCCCTGCTTTGAATTCACTTCAGATTACCTAGCCCAGGATATTTCTTGAGGGCAGGGCTGCGTTTGCAAAGCGGCAGGCCGCAGGCATTGTGAATGATAGGTGCCCTTCGGCACGGTTTGTAAGGTTGTTACGGCAGTGTGCCACAAGGCGGCAGCACTACTCCGTGTCCTCTCTGGTAACTTGGGGAAACAAAGCCTTAGCGGGGGTCCCGGTGTTGGACGGGACATGGGGAGTCGAACGTGGCTAAACACACACCCCAGGGCTTGTGTATCCTCGCCTCCTGCCCCTTAACCTGCACTGCCCCACCCCAGGCATATCGCAAGACTTGTAAGTGGGCTACTCGGTGGGTGCCGTGCTTCGCAGGTGGGGCGGCTGTAACGAAGTGGGCTGGAGGTGGGGACCTGCCTAGCAGGAGCCGTGGAGAGCCGGTTTCCTCACAGCTCTTCCCTCTCAGCTGCTCCACCGTCACTTGGGTACACCAGGCTTTGCTTACCCGTAGGAGGGCCACGTTGGACCGGGAGACTGTGGTACCACGCAGGGGAGAATGGGCACTAGAGGTCCGAGGGGTCGCTGGTCAGGTGGCACGTCCTCCTCCCTTGCTCCCTCAGCAGCAGCATACTCCAGCCTTGGGACCCAGGCCCGCCGAGGCTCCAGGGGTGTGACTCCAGCCGATGACGTCGCAGAGGCCTGAGGTAACAGAGGAAAGGCATTTCTTAACCCCTTCCTTGCCTTGTCTTTGAATACTCCTTTTCCCTTTCAGCATAGTTAATAAACAACGTTGCGTCTGTTTGAGTTCTACAGCCCCTTGATGCAATTATAATCGGAGCTGTCCCTGGAGCGTTTCGGGTTCTTTGCCCTGTCAGTTTATTGAGGAAAGTTTTGTAGCACTCTCTATGCTTTCGGTTCGGTCGCCCTTGATGCGCACTTTTTGATACGTTAAGCGTGTGTCTGAGAATCCCAGCTTCCTACTTCCCCCTTCCCGGGTCTCCAATATCCCCCTCTGAGAACTCCACGCTTCTCTCTTCCCTTTGTAAACCTGTGTTTCCTTTGTATGCTGCTTCCTTTGTATCCCTATTTAGACTGCACATATAAGAGATAGCCTGGGATTTGTGCCTTGCTGCCTCTAATTTACCAGAATCAGTGAGATCATCGACTGCTCCATCCATGCTGCTGCAAATAGTATGAGATCATTTTGTTCTGTGGATGAGTGGTAGTCGAGGGAATGTAGGTAGCAGAACAGCTTTCTGCATTCACCCCGCGCTCGACATGTCGTTCCTTTGTATGTCTTGGCTGTGGTAAAGGGTACCACAACGACCGCTGGGGTGCAAGTGCTTCCTTCCAATGATGCTATTCTCTGGTTATACGACCTGCAGCGTGTGTACCGAATCTCGGGGTCCCTCCAGTGTTTAGTTTGGTAAGGAACTTGCCTACTGACCTTCATACCGGCTGTTACCAATTTACGATCCCGGCAACAGCAATGGTAGGCTTCTCTTTTGGGCATGCCCTCTTGAGCACTTAACGCTTTTAGCGTTTGTGAGGACTGCCGCCAGGGAAACCCTCGCCTAGCTTCCTTTGCACTCTCTAATCATGACAGATTCTGAACATCTTTTCATTTGAATGTGCTGTTTTCTAAAACGCGGGTGAGCACCACTGAGGTCTTGAAAGGTTTCTGCCTGAGAGTCGGCCCTGCTTTGAATTCACTTCAGATTACCTAGCCCAGGATATTTCTTGAGGGCAGGGCTGCGTTTGCAAAGCGGCAGGCCGCAGGCATTGTGAATGATAGGTGCCCTTCGGCACGGTTTGTAAGGTTGTTACGGCAGTGTGCCACAAGGCGGCAGCACTACTCCGTGTCCTCTCTGGTAACTTGGGGAAACAAAGCCTTAGCGGGGGTCCCGGTGTTGGACGGGACATGGGGAGTCGAACGTGGCTAAACACACACCCCAGGGCTTGTGTATCCTCGCCTCCTGCCCCTTAACCTGCACTGCCGCACCCCAGGCGTATCGCAACACTTGTAAGTGGGCTACTCGGTGGGTGCCGTGCTTCGCAGGTGGGGCGACTCTAACGAAGTGGGCTGGAGGTGGGGACCTGCCTAGCAGGAGCCGTGGAGAGCCGGTTTCCTCACAGCTCTTCCCACTCAGCTGCTCCACCGTCACTTGAGTACACCAGGATTTGCTTACCCGTAGGAGGGCCACGTTGGACCGGGAGACTGTGGTACCACGCAGGGGAGAATGGACACTAGAGGTCCGAGGGGTCGCTGGTCAGGTGGCACGTCCTCCTCCCTTGCTCCCTCAGCAGCAGCATACTCCAGCCTTGGGACCCAGGCCCGCCGAGGCTCCAGGGGTGTGACTCCAACCGATAACGTCGCAGAGGCCTGAGGTAACAGAGGAAAAGCATTTCTTAACCCCTTCCTTGCCTTGTCTTTGAATACTCCTTTTCCCTTTCAGCATAGTTAATAAACAACGTTGCGTCTGTTTGAGTTCTACAGCCCCTTGATGCAATTATAATCGGAGCTGTCCCTGGAGCGTTTCGGGTTCTTTGCCCTGTCAGTTTATTGAGGAAAGTTTTGTGGCGCTCCCTATGCTTTCGGTTGGGTCGCCCTTGATGAGCACTTTTTGATATGTTAAGCGTGTGTCTGAGAATCCCAGCTTCCTACTTCCCCCTTCCCGGGTCTCCAATATCCCCCTCTGAGAACTCCACGCTTCTCTCTTCCCTTTGTAAACCTGTGTTTCCTTTGTATGCTGCTTCCTTTGTATCCCTATTTAGACTGCACATATAAGAGATAGCCTGGGATTTGTGCCTTGCTGCCTCTAATTTACCAGAATTAGTGAGATCATCGACTGCTCCATCCATGCTGCTGCAAATAGTATGAGATCATTTTGTTCTGTGGATGAGTGGTAGTCGAGGGAATGTAGGTAGCAGAACAGCTTTCTGCATTCACCCCGCGCTCGACATGTCGTTCCTTTGTATGTCTTGGCTGTGGTAAAGGGTACCACAACGACCGCTGGGGTGCAAGTGCTTCCTTCCAATGATGCTGGTCTCTGGTTATACGACCTGCAGCGTGTGTGCCGAATCTCGGGGTCCCTCCAGTGTTTAGTTTGGTAAGGAACTTGCCTACTGACCTTCATACCGGCTGTTACCAATTTACGATCCCGGCAACAGCAATTGTAGGCTTCCCTTTTGGGCATGCCCTCTTGAGCACTTAACGCTTTTAGCGTTGGTGAGGACTGCAGCCAGGGAAACCCTCGCCTAGCTTCCTTTGCACTGTCTAATCATGACAGATCCTGAGCATCTTTTCATTTGAATGTGCTGTTTTCTAAAACGCGGGTGAGTACCACTGAGGTCTTGAAAGGTTTCTGCCTGAGAGTCGGCCCTGCTTTGAATTCACTTCAGATTACCTAGCCCAGGATATTTCTTGAGGGCAGGGCTGCGTTTGCAAAGCGGCAGGCCGCAGGCATTGTGAATGATAGGTGCCCTTCGGCACGGTTTGTAAGGTTGTTACGGCAGTGTGCCACAAGGCGGCAGCACTACTCCGTGTCCTCTCTGGTAACTTGGGGAAACAAAGCCTTAGCGGGGGTCCCGGTGTTGGACGGGACATGGGGAGTCGAACGTGGCTAAACACACACCCCAGGGCTTGTGTATCCTCGCCTCCTGCCCCTTAACCTGCACTGCCCCACCCCAGGCGTATCGCAAGACTTGTAAGTGGCTACTCGGTGGGTGCCGTGCTTCGCAGGTGGGGCGACTCTAACGAAGTGGGCTGGAGGTGGGAACCTGCCTAGCAGGAGCCGTGGAGAGCCGGTTTCCTCACAGCTCTTCCCTCTCAGCTGCTCCACCGTCACTTGGGTACACCAGGCTTTGCTTACCCGTAGGAGGGCCACGTTGGACCGGGAGACTGTGGTACCACGCAGGGGAGAATGGGCACTAGAGGTCCGAGGGGTCGCTGGTCAGGTGGCACGTCCTCCTCCCTTGCTCCCTCAGCAGCAGCATACTCCAGCCTTGGGACCCAGGCCCGCCGAGGCTCCAGGGGTGTGACTCCAGCCGATGACGTCGCAGAGGCCTGAGGTAACAGAGGAAAGGCATTTCTTAACCCCTTCCTTGCCTTGTCTTTGAATACTCCTTTTCCCTTTCAGCATAGTTAATAAACAACGTTGCGTCTGTTTGAGTTCTACAGCCCCTTGATGCAATTATAATCGGAGCTGTCCCTGGAGCGTTTCGGGTTCTTTGCCCTGTCAGTTTATTGAGGAAAGTTTTGTAGCGCTCCCTATGCTTTCGGTTCGGTCGCCCTTGATGCGCACTTTTTGATACGTTAAGCGTGTGTCTGAGAATCCCAGCTTCCTACTTCCCCCTTCCCGGGTCTCCAATATCCCCCCTCTGAGAACTCCACGCTTCTCTCTTCCCTTTGTAAACCTGTGTTTCCTTTGTATGCTGCTTCCTTTGTATCCCTATTTAGACTGAACATATAAGAGATAGCCTGGGATTTGTGCCTTGCTGCTCTAATTTACCAGAATCAGTGAGATCATCGACTGCTCCATCCATGCTGCTGCAAATAGTATGAGATCATTTTGTTCTGTGGATGAGTGGTAGTCGAGGGAATGTAGGTAGCAGAACAGCTTTCTGCATTCACCCCGCGCTCGACATGTCGTTCCTTTGTATGTCTTGGCTGTGGTAAAGGGTACCACAACGACCGCTGGGGTGCAAGTGCTTCCTTCCAATGATGCTAGTCTCTGGTTATACGACCTGCAGCGGGTTTGCGGAATCTCGGGGCCCTCCAGTGTTTAGTTTGGTAAGGAACTTGCCTACTGACCTTCATACCGGCTGTTACCAATTTACGATCCCGGCAACAGCAATGGTAGGCTTCCCTTTTGGGCATGCCCTCTTGAGCACTTAACGCTTTTAGCGTTGGTGAGGACTGCAGCCAGGGAAACCCTCGCCTAGCTTCCTTTGCACTGTCTAATCATGACAGATCCTGAGCATCTTTTCATTTGAATGTGCTGTTTTCTAAAACGCGGGTGAGTACCACTGAGGTCTTGAAAGGTTTCTGCCTGAGAGTCGGCCCTGCTTTGAATTCACTTCAGATTACCTAGCCCAGGATAATTCTTGAGGGCAGGGCTGCGTTTGCAAAGCGGCAGGCCGCAGGCATTGTGAATGATAGGTGCCCTTCGGCACGGTTTGTAAGGTTGTTACGGCAGTGTGCCACAAGGCGGCAGCACTACTCCGTGTCCTCTCTGGTAACTTGGGGAAACAAAGCCTTAGCGGGGGTCCCGGTGTTGGACGGGAAATGGGGAGTCGAACGTGGCTAAACACACACCCCAGGGCTTGTGTATCCTCGCCTCCTGCCCCTTAACATGCACTGCCGCACCCCAGGCGTATCGCAACACTTGTAAGTGGGCTACTCGGTGGGTGCCGTGCTTCGCAGGTGGGGCGACTCTAACGAAGTGGGCTGGAGGTGGGGACCTGCCTAGCAGGAGCCGTGGAGAGCCGGTTTCCTCACAGCTCTTCCCACTCAGCTGCTCCACCGTCACTTGGGTACACCAGGAATTGCTTACCCGTAGGAGGGCCACGTTGGACCGGGAGACTGTGGTACCACGCAGGGGAGAATGGACACTAGAGGTCCGAGGGGTCGCTGGTCAGGTGGCACGTCCTCCTCCCTTGCTCCCTCAGCAGCAGCATACTCCAGCCTTGGGACCCAGGCCCGCCGAGGCTCCAGGGGTGTGACTCCAACCCATAACGTCGCAGAGGCCTGAGGTAACAGAGGAAAAGCATTTCTTAACCCCTTCCTTGCCTTGTCTTTGAATATTCCTTTTCCCTTTCAGCATAGTTAATAAACAACGTTGCGTCTGTTTGAGTTCTACAGCCCCTTGATGCAATTATAATCGGAGCTGTCCCTGGAGCGTTTCGGGTTCTTTGCCCTGTCAGTTTATTGAGGAAAGTTTTGTGGCGCTCCCTATGCTTTCGGTTGGGTCGCCCTTGATGAGCACTTTTTGATATGTTAAGCGTGTGTCTGAGAATCCCAGCTTCCTACTTCCCCCTTCCCGGGTCTCCAATATCCCCCTCTGAGAACTCCACGCTTCTCTCTTCCCTTTGTAAACCTGTGTTTCCTTTGTATGCTGCTTCCTTTGTATCCCTATTTAGACTGCACATATAAGAGATAGCCTGGGATTTGTGCCTTGCTGCCTCTAATTTACCAGAATGAGTGAGATCATCGACTGCTCCATCCATGCTGCTGCAAATAGTATGAGATCATTTTGTTCTGTGGATGAGTGGTAGTCGAGGGAATGTAGGTAGCAGAACAGCTTTCTGCATTCACCCCGCGCTCTACATGTCGTTCCTTTGTATGTCTTGGCTGTGGTAAAGGGTACCACAACGACCGCTGGGGTGCAAGTGCTTCCTTCCAATGATGCTAGTCTCTGGTTATACGACCTGCAGCGTGCGTTCCGAATCTCGGGGTCCCTCCAGTGTTTAGTTTGGTAAGGAACTTGCCTACTGACCTTCATACCGGCTGTTACCAATTTACGATCCCGGCAACAGCAATGGTAGGCTTCTCTTTTGGGCATGCCCTCTTGAGCACTTAACGCTTTTAACGTTTGTGAGGACTGCAGCCAGGGAAACCCTCGCCTAGCTTCCTTTGCACTCTCTAATCATGACAGATCCTGAGCATCTTTTCATTTGAATGTGCTGTTTTCTAGAACGCGGGTGAGCACCACTGAGGTCTTGAAAGGTTTCTGCCTGAGAGTCGGCCCCGCTTTGAATTCACTTCAGATTACCTAGCCCAGGATATTTCTTGAGGGCAGGGCTGCGTTTGCAAAGCGGCAGGCCGCAGGCATTGTGAATGAAAGGTGCCCTTCCCAACGGTTTGTAAGGTTGTTACGGCAGTGTGCCACAAGGCGGCAGCACTACTCCGTGTCCTCTCTGGTAACTTGGGGAAACAAAGCCTTAGCGGGCGTCCCGGTGTTGGACGGGACATGGGGAGTCGAACGTGGCTAAACACACACCCCAGGGCTTGTGTATCCTCGCCTCCTGCCCCTTAACCTGCACTGCCCCACCCCAGGCGTATCGGAAGACTTGTAAGTGGGCTACTCGGTGGGTGCCGTGCTTCGCAGGTGGGGCGACTCTAACGAAGTGGGCTGGAGGTGGGAATCTGCCTAGCAGGAGCCGTGGAGAGCCGGTTTCCTCACAGCTCTTCCCTCTCAGCTGCTCCACCGTCACTTGGGTACACCAGGCTTTGCTTACCCGTAGGAGGGCCACGTTGGACCGGGAGACTGTGGTACCACGCAGGGGAGAATGGGCACTAGAGGTCCGAGGGGTCGCTGGTCAGGTGGCACGTCCTCCTCCCTTGCTCCCTCAGCAGCAGCATACTCCAGCCTTGGGACCCAGGCCCGCCGAGGCTCCAGGGTTGTGACTCCAGCCGATGACGTCGCAGAGGCCTGAGGTAACAGAGGAAAGGCATTTCTTAACCCCTTCCTTGCCTTGTCTTTGAATACTCCTTTTCCCTTTCAGCATAGTTAATAAACAACGTTGCGTCTGTTTGAGTTCTACAGCCCCTTGATGCAATTATAATCGGAGCTGTCCCTGGAGCGTTTCGGGTTCTTTGCCCTGTCAGTTTATTGAGGAAAGTTTTGTAGCGCTCCCTATGCTTTCGGTTCGGTCGCCCTTGATGCGCACTTTTTGATACGTTAAGCGTGTGTCTGAGAATCCCAGCTTCCTACTTCCCCCTTCCCGGGTCTCCAATATCCCCCCTCTGAGAACTCCACGCTTCTCTCTTCCCTTTGTAAACCTGTGTTTCCTTTGTATGCTGCTTCCTTTGTATCCCTATTTAGACTGAACATATAAGAGATAGCCTGGGATTTGTGCCTTGCTGCTCTAATTTACCAGAATCAGTGAGATCATCGACTGCTCCATCCATGCTGCTGCAAATAGTATGAGATCATTTTGTTCTGTGGATGAGTGGTAGTCGAGGGAATGTAGGTAGCAGAACAGCTTTCTGCATTCACCCCGCGCTCGACATGTCGTTCCTTTGTATGTCTTGGCTGTGGTAAAGGGTACCACAACGACCGCTGGGGTGCAAGTGCTTCCTTCCAATGATGCTAGTCTCTGGTTATACGACCTGCAGCGGGTTTGCGGAATCTCGGGGCCCTCCAGTGTTTAGTTTGGTAAGGAACTTGCCTACTGACCTTCATACCGGCTGTTACCAATTTACGATCCCGGCAACAGCAATGGTAGGCTTCCCTTTTGGGCATGCCCTCTTGAGCACTTAACGCTTTTAGCGTTGGTGAGGACTGCAGCCAGGGAAACCCTCGCCTAGCTTCCTTTGCACTGTCTAATCATGACAGATCCTGAGCATCTTTTCATTTGAATGTGCTGTTTTCTAAAACGCGGGTGAGTACCACTGAGGTCTTGAAAGGTTTCTGCCTGAGAGTCGGCCCTGCTTTGAATTCACTTCAGATTACCTAGCCCAGGATAATTCTTGAGGGCAGGGCTGCGTTTGCAAAGCGGCAGGCCGCAGGCATTGTGAATGATAGGTGCCCTTCGGCACGGTTTGTAAGGTTGTTACGGCAGTGTGCCACAAGGCGGCAGCACTACTCCGTGTCCTCTCTGGTAACTTGGGGAAACAAAGCCTTAGCGGGGGTCCCGGTGTTGGACGGGATATGGGGAGTCGAACGTGGCTAAACACACACCCCAGGGCTTGTGTATCCTCGCCTCCTGCCCCTTAACATGCACTGCCGCACCCCAGGCGTATAGCAACACTTGTAAGTGGGCTACTCGGTGGGTGCCGTGCTTCGCAGGTGGGGCGACTCTAACGAAGTGGGCTGGAGGTGGGGACCTGCCTAGCAGGAGCCGTGGAGAGCCGGTTTCCTCACAGCTCTTCCCACTCAGCTGCTCCACCGTCACTTGGGTACACCAGGAATTGCTTACCCGTAGGAGGGCCACGTTGGACCGGGAGACTGTGGTACCACGCAGGGGAGAATGGACACTAGAGGTCCGAGGGGTCGCTGGTCAGGTGGCACGTCCTCCTCCCTTGCTCCCTCAGCAGCAGCATACTCCAGCCTTGGGACCCAGGCCCGCCGAGGCTCCAGGGGTGTGACTCCAACCCATAACGTCGCAGAGGCCTGAGGTAACAGAGGAAAAGCATTTCTTAACCCCTTCCTTGCCTTGTCTTTGAATATTCCTTTTCCCTTTCAGCATAGTTAATAAACAACGTTGCGTCTGTTTGAGTTCTACAGCCCCTTGATGCAATTATAATCGGAGCTGTCCCTGGAGCGTTTCGGGTTCTTTGCCCTGTCAGTTTATTGAGGAAAGTTTTGTGGCGCTCCCTATGCTTTCGGTTGGGTCGCCCTTGATGAGCACTTTTTGATATGTTAAGCGTGTGTCTGAGAATCCCAGCTTCCTACTTCCCCCTTCCCGGGTCTCCAATATCCCCCTCTGAGAACTCCACGCTTCTCTCTTCCCTTTGTAAACCTGTGTTTCCTTTGTATGCTGCTTCCTTTGTATCCCTATTTAGACTGCACATATAAGAGATAGCCTGGGATTTGTGCCTTGCTGCCTCTAATTTACCAGAATGAGTGAGATCATCGACTGCTCCATCCATGCTGCTGCAAATAGTATGAGATCATTTTGTTCTGTGGATGAGTGGTAGTCGAGGGAATGTAGGTAGCAGAACAGCTTTCTGCATTCACCCCGCGCTCTACATGTCGTTCCTTTGTATGTCTTGGCTGTGGTAAAGGGTACCACAACGACCGCTGGGGTGCAAGTGCTTCCTTCCAATGATGCTAGTCTCTGGTTATACGACCTGCAGCGTGCGTTCCGAATCTCGGGGTCCCTCCAGTGTTTAGTTTGGTAAGGAACTTGCCTACTGACCTTCATACCGGCTGTTACCAATTTACGATCCCGGCAACAGCAATGGTAGGCTTCTCTTTTGGGCATGCCCTCTTGAGCACTTAACGCTTTTAACGTTTGTGAGGACTGCAGCCAGGGAAACCCTCGCCTAGCTTCCTTTGCACTCTCTAATCATGACAGATCCTGAGCATCTTTTCATTTGAATGTGCTGTTTTCTAGAACGCGGGTGAGCACCACTGAGGTCTTGAAAGGTTTCTGCCTGAGAGTCGGCCCCGCTTTGAATTCACTTCAGATTACCTAGCCCAGGATATTTCTTGAGGGCAGGGCTGCGTTTGCAAAGCGGCAGGCCGCAGGCATTGTGAATGAAAGGTGCCCTTCCCAACGGTTTGTAAGGTTGTTACGGCAGTGTGCCACAAGGCGGCAGCACTACTCCGTGTCCTCTCTGGTAACTTGGGGAAACAAAGCCTTAGCGGGCGTCCCGGTGTTGGACGGGACATGGGGAGTCGAACGTGGCTAAACACACACCCCAGGGCTTGTGTATCCTCGCCTCCTGCCCCTTAACCTGCACTGCCCCACCCCAGGCGTATCGGAAGACTTGTAAGTGGGCTACTCGGTGGGTGCCGTGCTTCGCAGGTGGGGCGACTCTAACGAAGTGGGCTGGAGGTGGGAATCTGCCTAGCAGGAGCCGTGGAGAGCCGGTTTCCTCACAGCTCTTCCCTCTCAGCTGCTCCACCGTCACTTGGGTACACCAGGCTTTGCTTACCCGTAGGAGGGCCACGTTGGACCGGGAGACTGTGGTACCACGCAGGGGAGAATGGGCACTAGAGGTCCGAGGGGTCGCTGGTCAGGTGGCACGTCCTCCTCCCTTGCTCCCTCAGCAGCAGCATACTCCAGCCTTGGGACCCAGGCCCGCCGAGGCTCCAGGGTTGTGACTCCAGCCGATGACGTCGCAGAGGCCTGAGGTAACAGAGGAAAGGCATTTCTTAACCCCTTCCTTGCCTTGTCTTTGAATACTCCTTTTCCCTTTCAGCATAGTTAATAAACAACGTTGCGTCTGTTTGAGTTCTACAGCCCCTTGATGCAATTATAATCGGAGCTGTCCCTGGAGCGTTTCGGGTTCTTTGCCCTGTCAGTTTATTGAAGAAAGTTTTGTAGCGCTCCCTATGCTTTCGGTTGGGTCGCCCTTGATGAGCACTTTTTGATACGTTAAGCGTGTGTCTGAGAATCCCAGCTTCCTACTTCCCCCTTCCCGGGTCTCCAATATCCCCCTCTGAGAACTCCACGCTTCTCTCTTCCCTTTGTAAACCTGTGTTTCCTTTGTATGCTGCTTCCTTTGTATCCCTATTTAGACTGCACATATAAGAGATAGCCTTGGATTTGTGCCTTGCTGCCTCTAACTTACCAGAATTAGTGAGATCATCGACTGCTCCATCCAGGCTGCTGCAAATAGTATGAGATCATTTTGTTCTGTGGATGAGTGGTAGTCGAGGGAATGTAGGTAGCAGAACAGCTTTCTGCATTCACCCCGCGCTCGGCATGTCGTTCCTTTGTATGTCTTGGCTGTGGTAAAGGGTACCACAACGACCGCTGGGGTGCAAGTGCTTCCTTCCAATGATGCTGGTCTCTGGTTATACGATCTGCAGCGTGTGTGCCGAATCTCGGGGTCCCTCCAGTGTTTAGTTTGGTAAGGAACTTGCCTACTGACCTTCATACCGGCTGTTACCAATTTACGATCCCGGCAACAGCAATGGTAGGCTTCCCTTTTGGGCATGCCCTCTTGAGCACTTAACGCTTTTAGCGTTTGTGAGGACTGCAGCCAGGGAAACCCTCCCCTAGCTTCCATTGCACTGTCTAATCATGACAGATCCTGAGCATCTTTTCATTTGAATGTGCTGTTTTCTGAAACGCGGGTGAGCACCACTGAGGTCTTGAAAGGTTTCTGCCTGAGAGTCGGCCCTGCTTTGAATTCACTTCAGATTACCTAGCCCAGGATAATTCTTGAGGGCAGGGCTGCGTTTGCAAAGAGGCAGGCCGCAGGCATTGTGAATGATAGGTGCCCTTCGGCACGGTTTGTAAGGTTGTTACGGCAGTGTGCCACAAGGCGGCAGCACTACTCCGTGTCCTCTCTGGTAACTTGGGGAAACAAAGCCTTAGCGGGGGTCCCGGTGTTGGACGGGACATGGGGAGTCGAACGTGGCTAAACACACACCCCAGGGCTTGTGTATCCTCGCCTCCTGCCCCTTAACCTGCACTGCCGCACCCCAGGCGTATCGCAACACTTGTAAGTGGGCTACTCGGTGGGTGCCGTGCTTCGCAGGTGGGGCGACTCTAACGAAGTGGGCTGGAGGTGGGGACCTGCCTAGCAGGAGCCGTGGAGAGCCGGTTTCCTCACAGCTCTTCCCTCTCAGCTGCTCCACCGTCACTTGGGTACACCAGGCTTTGCTTACCCGTAGGAGGGCCACGTTGGACCGGGAGACTGTGGTACCACGCAGGGGAGAATGGACACTAGAGGTCCGAGGGGTCGCTGGTCAGGTGGCACGTCCTCCTCCCTTGCTCCCTCAGCAGCAGCATACTCCAGCCTTGGGACCCAGGCCCGCCGAGGCTCCAGGGGTGTGACTCCAACCGATAACGTCGCAGAGGCCTGAGGTAACAGAGGAAAAGCATTTCTTAACCCCTTCCTTGCCTTGTCTTTGAATACTCCTTTTCCCTTTCAGCATAGTTAATAAACAACGTTGCGTCTGTTTGAGTTCTACAGCCCCTTGATGCAATTATAATCGGAGCTGTCCCTGGAGCGTTTCGGGTTCTTTGCCCTGTCAGTTTATTGAGGAAAGTTTTGTGGGGATCCCTATGCTTTCGGTTGGGTCGCCCTTGATGAGCACTTTTTGATACGTTAAGCGTGTGTCTGAGAATCCCAGCTTCCTACTTCCCCCTTCCCGGGTCTCCAATATCCCCCTCTGAGAACTCCACGCTTCTCTCTTCCCTTTGTAAACCTGTGTTTCCTTTGTATGCTGCTTCCTTTGTATCCCTATTTAGACTGCACATATAAGAGATAGCCTGGGATTTGTGCCTTGCTGCCTCTAATTTACCAGAATTAGTGAGATCATCGACTGCTCCATCCATGCTGCTGCAAATAGTATGAGATCATTTTGTTCTGTGGATGAGTGGTAGTCGAGGGAATGTAGGTAGCAGAACAGCTTTCTGCATTCACCCCGTGCTCGACATGTCGTTCCTTTGTATGTCTTGGCTGTGGTAAATGGTACCACAACGACCGCTGGGGTGCAAGTGCTTCCTTCCAATGATGCTGGTCTCTGGTTATACGATCTGCAGCGTGTGTGCCGAATCTCGGGGTCCCTCCAGTGTTTAGTTTGGTAAGGAACTTGCCTACTGACCTTCATACCGGCTGTTACCAATTTACGATCCCGGCAACAGCAATGGTAGGCTTCCCTTTTGGGCATGCCCTCTTGAGCACTTAACGCTTTTAGCGTTGGTGAGGACTGCAGCCAGGGAAACCCTCGCCTAGCTTCCTTTGCACTGTCTAATCATGACAGATCCTGAGCATCTTTTCATTTGAATGTGCTGTTTTCTAAAACGCGGGTGAGTACCACTGAGGTCTTGAAAGGTTTCTGCCTGAGAGTCGGCCCTGCTTTGAATTCACTTCAGATTACCTAGCCCAGGATATTTCTTGAGGGCAGGGCTGCGTTTGCAAAGCGGCAGGCCGCAGGCATTGTGAATGATAGGTGCCCTTCGGCACGGTTTGTAAGGTTGTTACGGCAGTGTGCCACAAGGCGGCAGCACTACTCCGTGTCCTCTCTGGTAACTTGGGGAAACAAAGCCTTAGCGGGGGTCCCGGTGTTGGACGGGACATGGGGAGTCGAACGTGGCTAAACACACACCCCAGGGCTTGTGTATCCTCGCCTCCTGCCCCTTAACCTACACTGCCCCACCCCAGGCATATCGCAAGACTTGTAAGTGGGCTACTCGGTGGGTACCGTGCTTCGCAGGTGGGGCGGCTGTAACGAAGTGGGCTGGAGGTGGGGACCTGCCTAGCAGGAGCCGTGGAGAGCCGGTTTCCTCACAGCTCTTCCCTCTCAGCTGCTCCACCGTCACTTGGGTACACCAGGCTTTGCTTACCCGTAGGAGGGCCACGTTGGACCGGGAGACTGTGGTACCACGCAGGGGAGAATGGGCACTAGAGGTCCGAGGGGTCGCTGCTCAGGTGGTACGTCCTCCTCCCTTGCTCCCTCAGCAGCAGCATACTCCAGCCTTGGGACCCAGGCCCGCTGAGGCTCCAGGGGTGTGACTCCAGCCGATGACGTCGCAGAGGCCTGAGGTAACAGAGGAAAGGCATTTCTTAACCCCTTCCTTGCCTTGTCTTTGAATACTCCTTTTCCCTTTCAGCATAGTTAATAAACAACGTTGCGTCTGTTTGAGTTCTACAGCCCCTTGATGCAATTATAATCGGAGCTGTCCCTGGAGCGTTTCGGGTTCTTTGCCCTGTCAGTTTATTGAGGAAAGTTTTGTAGCGCTCCCTATGCTTTCGGTTCGGTCGCCCTTGATGCGCACTTTTTGATACGTTAAGCGTGTGTCTGAGAATCCCAGCTTCCTACTTCCCCCTTCCCGGGTCTCCAATATCCCCCTCTGAGAACTCCACGCTTCTCTCTTCCCTTTGTAAACCTGTGTTTCCTTTGTATGCTGCTTCCTTTGTATCCCTATTTAGACTGCACATATAAGAGATAGCCTGGGATTTGTGCCTTGCTGCCTCTAATTTACCAGAATCAGTGACATCATCGACTGCTCCATCCATGCTGCTGCAAATAGTATGAGATCATTTTGTTCTGTGGATGAGTGGTAGTCGAGGGAATGTAGGTAGCAGAACAGCTTTCTGCATTCACCCCGCGCTCGACATGTCGTTCCTTTGTATGTCTTGGCTGTGGTAAAGGGTACCACAACGACCGCTGGGGTGCAAGTGCTTCCTTCCAATGATGCTGGTCTCAGGTTATACGACCTGCAGCGTGTGTGCCGAATCTCGGGGTCCCTCCAGTGTTTAGTTTGGTAAGGAACTTGCCTACTGACCTTCATACCGGCTGTTACCAATTTCCGATCCCGGCAACAGCAATGGTAGGCTTCCCTTTTGGGCATGCCCTCTTGAGCACTTAACGCTTTTAGCGTTTGTGAGGACTGCAGCCAGGGAAACCCTCGCCTAGCTTCCTTTGCACTCTCTAATCATGACAGATCCTGAGCATCTTTTCATTTGAATGTGCTGTTTTCTAAAACGCGGGTGAGTACCACTGAGGTCTTGAAAGGTTTCTGCCTGAGAGTCGGCCCTGCTTTGAATTCACTTCAGATTACCTAGCCCAGGATATTTCTTGAGGGCAGGGCTGCGTTTGCAAAGCGGCAGGCCGCAGGCATTGTGAATGATAGGTGCCCTTCGGCCCGGTTTGTAAGGTTGTTACGGCAGTGTGCCACAAGGCGGCAGCACTACTCCGTGTCCTCTCTGGTAACTTGGGGAAACAAAGCCTTAGCGGGGGTCCCGGTGTTGGACGGGACATGGGGAGTCGAACGTGGCTAAACACACACCCCAGGGCTTGTGTATCCTCGCCTCCTGCCCCTTAACCTGCACTGCCCCACCCCAGGCGTATCGCAAGACTTGTAAGTGGGCTACTCGGTGGGTGCCGTGCTTCGCAGGTGGGGCGACTCTAACGAAGTGGGCTGGAGGTGGGGACCTGCCTAGCAGGAGCCGTGGAGAGCCGGTCTCCTCACAGCTCTTCCCTCTCAGCTGCTCCACCGTCACTTGGGTACACCAGGCTTTTCTAACCCGTAGGAGGGCCACGTTGGACCGGGAGACTGTGGTACCACGGAGGGGAGAATGGGCACTAGAGGTCCGAGGGGTCGCTGGTCAGGTGGCACGTCCTCCTACCTTGCTCCCTCAGCAGCAGCATACTCCAGCCTTGGGACCCAGGCCCGCCGAGGCTCCAGGGGTGTGACTCCAACCGATAACGTCGCAGAGGCCTGAGGTAACAGAGGAAAAGCATTTCTTAACCCCTTCCTTGCCTTGTCTTTGAATACTCCTTTTCCCTTTCAGCATAGTTAATAAACAACGTTGCGTCTGTTTGAGTTCTACAGCCCCTTGATGCAATTATAATCGGAGCTGTCCCTGGAGCGTTTCGGGTTCTTTGCCCTGTCAGTTTATTGAGGAAAGTTTTGTGGCGCTCCCTATGCTTTCGGTTGGGTCGCCCTTGATGAGCACTTTTTGATACGTTAAGCGTGTGTCTGAGAATCCCAGCTTCCTACTTCCCCCTTCCCGCGTCTCCAATATCCCCCTCTGAGAACTCCACGCTTCTCTCTTCCCTTTGTAAACCTGTGTTTCCTTTGTATGCTGCTTCCTTTGTATCCCTATTTAGACTGCACATATAAGAGATAGCCTGGGATTTGTGCCTTGCTGCCTCTAATTTACCAGAATTAGTGAGATCATCGACTCCTCCATCCATGCTGCTGCAAATAGTATGAGATCATTTTGTTCTGTGGATGAGTGGTAGTCGAGGGAATGTAGGTAGCAGAACAGCTTTCTGCATTCACCCCGCGCTCGACATGTCGTTCCTTTGTGTGTCTTGGCTGTGGTAAAGGGTACCACAACGACCGCTGGGGTGCAAGTGCTTCCTTCCAATGATGCTAGTCTCTGGTTATACGACCTGCAGCGGGTTTGCCGAATCTCGGGGTCCCTCCAGTGTTTAGTTTGGTAAGGAACTTGCCTACTGACCTTCATACCGGCTGTTACCAATTTACGATCCCGGCAACAGCAATGGTAGGCTTCCCTTTTGGGCATGCCCTCTTGAGCACTTAACGCTTTTAGCGTTTGTGAGGACTGCAGCCAGGGAAACCCTCGCCTAGCTTCCTTTGCACTGTCTAATCATGACAGATCCTGAGCATCTTTTCATTTGAATGTGCTGTTTTCTTAAACGCGGGTGAGCACCATTGAGGTCTTGAAAGGTTTCTGCCTGAGAGTCGGCCCTGCTTTGAATTCACTTCAGATTACCTAGCCCAGGATAATTCTTGAGGGCAGGGCTGCGTTTGCAAAGCGGCAGGCCGCAGGCATTGTGAATGATAGGTGCCCTTCGGCACGGTTTGTAAGGTTGTTACGGCAGTGTGCCACAAGGCGGCAGCACTACTCCGTGTCCTCTCTGGTAACTTGGGGAAACAAAGCCTTAGCGGGGGTCCCGGTGTTGGACGGGACATGGGGAGTCGAACGTGGCTAAACACACACCCCAGGGCTTGTGTATCCTCGCCTCCTGCCCCTTAACCTGCACTGCCGCACCCCAGGCGTATCGCAAGACTTGTAAGTGGGCTACTCGGTGGGTGCCGTGCTTCGCAGGTGGGGCGACTCTAACGAAGTGGGCTGGAGGTGGGAACCTGCCTAGCAGGAGCCGTGGAGAGCCGATGTCCTCACAGCTCTTCCCTCTCAGCTGCTCCACCGTCACTTGGGTACACCAGGCTTTGCTTACCCGTAGGAGGGCCACGTTGGACCGGGAGACTGTGGTACCACGCAGGGGAGAATGGGCACTAGAGGTCCGAGGGGTCGCTGGTCAGGTGGCACGTCCTCCTCCCTTGCTCCCTCAGCAGCAGCATACTCCAGCCTTGGGACCCAGGCCCGCCGAGGCTCCAGGGGTGTGACTCCAGCCGATGACGTCGCAGAGGCCTGAGGTAACAGAGGAAAGGCATTTCTTAACCCCTTCCTTGCCTTGTCTTTGAATACTCCTTTTCCCTTTCAGCATAGTTAATAAACAACGTTGCGTCTGTTTGAGTTCTACAGCCCCTTGATGCAATTATAATCGGAGCTGTCCCTGGAGCGTTTCGGGTTCTTTGCCCTGTCAGTTTATTGAGGAAAGTTTTGTAGCGCTCCCTATGCTTTCGGTTCGGTCGCCCTTGATGCGCACTTTTTGATACGTTAAGCGTGTGTCTGAGAATCCCAGCTTCCTACTTCCCCCTTCCCGGGTCTCCAATATCCCCCCTCTGAGAACTCCACGCTTCTCTCTTCCCTTTGTAAACCTGTGTTTCCTTTGTATGCTGCTTCCTTTGTATCCCTATTTAGACTGCACATATAAGAGATAGCCTGGGATTTGTGCCTTGCTGCCTCTAATTTACCAGAATTAGTGAGATCATCGACTGCTCCATCCATGCTGCTGCAAATAGTATGAGATCATTTTGTTCTGTGGATGAGTGGTAGTCGAGGGAATGTAGGTAGCAGAACAGCTTTCTGCATTCACCCCGCGCTCGACATGTCGTTCCTTTGTATGTCTTGGCTGTGGTAAAGGGTACCACAACGACCGCTGGGGTGCAAGTGCTTCCTTCCAATGATGCTGGTCTCTGGTTATACGACCTGCAGCGTGTGTGCCGAATCTCGGGGTCCCTCCAGTGTTTAGTTTGGTAAGGAACTTGCCTACTGACCTTCATACCGGCTGTTACCAATTTACGATCCCGGAAACAGCAATGGTAGGCTTCCCTTTTGGGCATGCCCTCTTGAGCACTTAACGCTTTTAGCGTTTGTGAGGACTGCAGCCAGGGAAACCCTCGCCTAGCTTCCTTTGCACTCTCTAATCATGACAGATCCTGAGCATCTTTTCATTTGAATGTGCTGTTTTCTAAAACGCGGGTGAGTACCACTGAGGTCTTGAAAGGTTTCTGCCTGAGAGTCGGTCGTGCTTTGAATTCACTTCAGATTACCTAGCCCAGGATAATTCTTGAGGGCAGGGCTGCGTTTGCAAAGAGGCAGGCCGCAGGCATTGTGAATGATAGGTGCCCTTCGGCACGGTTTGTAAGGTTGTTACGGCAGTGTGCCACAAGGCGGCAGCACTACTCCGTGTCCTCTCTGGTAACTTGGGGAAACAAAGCCTTAGCGGGGGTCCCGGTGTTGGACGGGACATGGGGAGTCGAACGTGGCTAAACACACACCCCAGGGCTTGTGTATCCTCGCCTCCTGCCCCTTAACCTGCACTGCCGCACCCCAGGCGTATCGCAACACTTGTAAGTGGGCTACTCGGTGGGTGCCGTGCTTCGCAGGTGGGGCGACTCTAACGAAGTGGGCTGGAGGTGGGGACCTGCCTAGCAGGAGCCGTGGAGAGCCGGTTTCCTCACAGCTCTTCCCTCTCAGCTGCTCCACCGTCACTTGGGTACACCAGGCTTTGCTTACCCGTAGGAGGGCCACGTTGGACCGGGAGACTGTGGTACCACGCAGGGGAGAATGGACACTAGAGGTCCGAGGGGTCGCTGGTCAGGTGGCACGTCCTCCTCCCTTGCTCCCTCAGCAGCAGCATACTCCAGCCTTGGGACCCAGGCCCGCCGAGGCTCCAGGGGTGTGACTCCAACCGATAACGTCGCAGAGGCCTGAGGTAACAGAGGAAAAGCATTTCTTAACTCCTTCCTTGCCTTGTCTTTGAATACTCCTTTTCCCTTTCAGCATAGTTAATAAACAACGTTGCGTCTGTTTGAGTTCTACAGCCCCTTGATGCAATTATAATCGGAGCTGTCCCTGGAGCGTTTCGGGTTCTTTGCCCTGTCAGTTTATTGAGGAAAGTTTTGTAGCGCTCCCTATGGTTTCGGTTGGGTCGCCCTTGATGAGCACTTTTTGATACGTTAAGCGTGTGTCTGAGAATCCCAGCTTCCTACTTCCCCCTTCCCGGGTCTCCAATATCCCCCTCTGAGAACTCCACGCTTCTCTCTTCCCTTTGTAAACCTGTGTTTCCTTTGTATGCTGCTTCCTTTGTATCCCTATTTAGACTGCACATATAAGAGATAGCCTGGGATTTGTGCCTTGCTGCCTCTAATTTACCAGAATGAGTGAGATCATCGACTGCTCCATCCATGCTGCTGCAAATAGTATGAGATCATTTTGTTCTGTGGATGAGTGGTAGTCGAGGGAATGTAGGTAGCAGAACAGCTTTCTGCATTCACCCCGCGCTCGACATGTCGTTCCTTTGTATGTCTTGGCTGTGGTAAAGGGTACCACAACGACCGCTGGGGTGCAAGTGCTTCCTTCCAATGATGCTAGTCTCTGGTTATACGACCTGCAGCGGGTTTGCGGAATCTCGGGGTCCCTCCAGTGTTTAGTTTGGTAAGGAACTTGCCTACTGACCTTCATACCGGCTGTTACCAATTTACGATCCCGGCAACAGCAATGGTAGGCTTCCCTTTTGGGCATGCCCTCTTGAGCACTTAACGCTTTTAGCGTTGGTGAGGACTGCAGCCAGGGAAACCCTCGCCTAGCTTCCTTTGCACTGTCTAATCATGACAGATCCTGAGCATCTTTTCATTTGAATGTGCTGTTTTCTAAAACGCGGGTGAGTACCACTGAGGTCTTGAAAGGTTTCTGCCTGAGAGTCGGCCCTGCTTTGAATTCACTTCAGATTACCTAGCCCAGGATATTTCTTGAGGGCAGGGCTGCGTTTGCAAAGCGGCAGGCCGCAGGCATTGTGAATGATAGGTGCCCTTCGGCACGGTTTGTAAGGTTGTTACGGCAGTGTGCCACAAGGCGGCAGCACTACTCCGTGTCCTCTCTGGTAACTTGGGGAAACAAAGCCTTAGCGGGGGTCCCGGTGTTGGACGGGACATGGGGAGTCGAACGTGGCTAAACACACACCCCAGGGCTTGTGTATCCTCGCCTCCTGCCCCTTAACCTGCACTGCCGCACCCCAGGCGTATCGCAACACTTGTAAGTGGGCTACTCGGTGGGTGCCGTGCTTCGCAGGTGGGGCGACTCTAACGAAGTGGGCTGGAGGTGGGGACCTGCCTAGCAGGAGCCGTGGAGAGCCGGTTTCCTCACAGCTCTTCCCTCTCAGCTGCTCCACCGTCACTTGGGTACACCAGGCTTTGCTTACCCGTAGGAGGGCCACGTTGGACCGGGAGACTGTGGTACCACGCAGGGGAGAATGGACACTAGAGGTCCGAGGGGTCGCTGGTCAGGTGGCACGTCCTCCTCCCTTGCTCCCTCAGCAGCAGCATACTCCAGCCTTGGGACCCAGGCCCGCCGAGGCTCCAGGGGTGTGACTCCAACCGATAACGTCGCAGAGGCCTGAGGTAACAGAGGAAAAGCATTTCTTAACTCCTTCCTTGCCTTGTCTTTGAATACTCCTTTTCCCTTTCAGCATAGTTAATAAACAACGTTGCGTCTGTTTGAGTTCTACAGCCCCTTGATGCAATTATAATCGGAGCTGTCCCTGGAGCGTTTCGGGTTCTTTGCCCTGTCAGTTTATTGAGGAAAGTTTTGTAGCGCTCCCTATGGTTTCGGTTGGGTCGCCCTTGATGAGCACTTTTTGATACGTTAAGCGTGTGTCTGAGAATCCCAGCTTCCTACTTCCCCCTTCCCGGGTCTCCAATATCCCCCTCTGAGAACTCCACGCTTCTCTCTTCCCTTTGTAAACCTGTGTTTCCTTTGTATGCTGCTTCCTTTGTATCCCTATTTAGACTGCACATATAAGAGATAGCCTGGGATTTGTGCCTTGCTGCCTCTAATTTACCAGAATGAGTGAGATCATCGACTGCTCCATCCATGCTGCTGCAAATAGTATGAGATCATTTTGTTCTGTGGATGAGTGGTAGTCGAGGGAATGTAGGTAGCAGAACAGCTTTCTGCATTCACCCCGCGCTCGACATGTCGTTCCTTTGTATGTCTTGGCTGTGGTAAAGGGTACCACAACGACCGCTGGGGTGCAAGTGCTTCCTTCCAATGATGCTAGTCTCTGGTTATACGACCTGCAGCGGGTTTGCGGAATCTCGGGGTCCCTCCAGTGTTTAGTTTGGTAAGGAACTTGCCTACTGACCTTCATACCGGCTGTTACCAATTTACGATCCCGGCAACAGCAATGGTAGGCTTCCCTTTTGGGCATGCCCTCTTGAGCACTTAACGCTTTTAGCGTTGGTGAGGACTGCAGCCAGGGAAACCCTCGCCTAGCTTCCTTTGCACTGTCTAATCATGACAGATCCTGAGCATCTTTTCATTTGAATGTGCTGTTTTCTAAAACGCGGGTGAGTACCACTGAGGTCTTGAAAGGTTTCTGCCTGAGAGTCGGCCCTGCTTTGAATTCACTTCAGATTACCTAGCCCAGGATATTTCTTGAGGGCAGGGCTGCGTTTGCAAAGCGGCAGGCCGCAGGCATTGTGAATGATAGGTGCCCTTCGGCACGGTTTGTAAGGTTGTTACGGCAGTGTGCCACAAGGCGGCAGCACTACTCCGTGTCCTCTCTGGTAACTTGGGGAAACAAAGCCTTAGCGGGGGTCCCGGTGTTGGACGGGACATGGGGAGTCGAACGTGGCTAAACACACACCCCAGGGCTTGTGTATCCTCGCCTCCTGCCCCTTAACCTGCACTGCCCCACCCCAGGCATATCGCAAGACTTGTAAGTGGGCTACTCGGTGGGTGCCGTGCTTCGCAGGTGGGGCGGCTGTAACGAAGTGGGCTGGAGGTGGGGACCTGCCTAGCAGGAGCCGTGGAGAGCCGGTTTCCTCACAGCTCTTCCCTCTCAGCTGCTCCACCGTCACTTGGGTACACCAGGCTTTGCTTACCCGTAGGAGGGCCACGTTGGACCGGGAGACTGTGGTACCACGCAGGGGAGAATGGGCACTAGAGGTCCGAGGGGTCGCTGGTCAGGTGGCACGTCCTCCTCCCTTGCTCCCTCAGCAGCAGCATACTCCAGCCTTGGGACCCAGGCCCGCCGAGGCTCCAGGGGTGTGACTCCAGCCGATGACGTCGCAGAGGCCTGAGGTAACAGAGGAAAGGCATTTCTTAACCCCTTCCTTGCCTTGTCTTTGAATACTCCTTTTCCCTTTCAGCATAGTTAATAAACAACGTTGCGTCTGTTTGAGTTCTACAGCCCCTTGATGCAATTATAATCGGAGCTGTCCCTGGAGCGTTTCGGGTTCTTTGCCCTGTCAGTTTATTGAGGAAAGTTTTGTAGCACTCCCTATGCTTTCGGTTCGGTCGCCCTTGATGCGCACTTTTTGATACGTTAAGCGTGTGTCTGAGAATCCCAGCTTCCTACTTCCCCCTTCCCGGGTCTCCAATATCCCCCTCTGAGAACTCCACGCTTCTCTCTTCCCTTTGTAAACCTGTGTTTCCTTTGTATGCTGCTTCCTTTGTATCCCTATTTAGACTGCACATATAAGAGATAGCCTGGGATTTGTGCCTTGCTGCCTCTAATTTACCAGAATCAGTGAGATCATCGACTGCTCCATCCATGCTGCTGCAAATAGTATGAGATCATTTTGTTCTGTGGATGAGTGGTAGTCGAGGGAATGTAGGTAGCAGAACAGCTTTCTGCATTCACCCCGCGCTCGACATGTCGTTCCTTTGTATGTCTTGGCTGTGGTAAAGGGTACCACAACGACCGCTGGGGTGCAAGTGCTTCCTTCCAATGATGCTATTCTCTGGTTATACGACCTGCAGCGTGTGTACCGAATCTCGGGGTCCCTCCAGTGTTTAGTTTGGTAAGGAACTTGCCTACTGACCTTCATACCGGCTGTTACCAATTTACGATCCCGGCAACAGCAATGGTAGGCTTCTCTTTTGGGCATGCCCTCTTGAGCACTTAACGCTTTTAGCGTTTGTGAGGACTGCCGCCAGGGAAACCCTCGCCTAGCTTCCTTTGCACTCTCTAATCATGACAGATTCTGAACATCTTTTCATTTGAATGTGCTGTTTTCTAAAACGCGGGTGAGCACCACTGAGGTCTTGAAAGGTTTCTGCCTGAGAGTCGGCCCTGCTTTGAATTCACTTCAGATTACCTAGCCCAGGATATTTCTTGAGGGCAGGGCTGCGTTTGCAAAGCGGCAGGCCGCAGGCATTGTGAATGATAGGTGCCCTTCGGCACGGTTTGTAAGGTTGTTACGGCAGTGTGCCACAAGGCGGCAGCACTACTCCGTGTCCTCTCTGGTAACTTGGGGAAACAAAGCCTTAGCGGGGGTCCCGGTGTTGGACGGGACATGGGGAGTCGAACGTGGCTAAACACACACCCCAGGGCTTGTGTATCCTCGCCTCCTGCCCCTTAACCTGCACTGCCGCACCCCAGGCGTATCGCAACACTTGTAAGTGGGCTACTCGGTGGGTGCCGTGCTTCGCAGGTGGGGCGACTCTAACGAAGTGGGCTGGAGGTGGGGACCTGCCTAGCAGGAGCCGTGGAGAGCCGGTTTCCTCACAGCTCTTCCCACTCAGCTGCTCCACCGTCACTTGAGTACACCAGGATTTGCTTACCCGTAGGAGGGCCACGTTGGACCGGGAGACTGTGGTACCACGCAGGGGAGAATGGACACTAGAGGTCCGAGGGGTCGCTGGTCAGGTGGCACGTCCTCCTCCCTTGCTCCCTCAGCAGCAGCATACTCCAGCCTTGGGACCCAGGCCCGCCGAGGCTCCAGGGGTGTGACTCCAACCGATAACGTCGCAGAGGCCTGAGGTAACAGAGGAAAAGCATTTCTTAACCCCTTCCTTGCCTTGTCTTTGAATACTCCTTTTCCCTTTCAGCATAGTTAATAAACAACGTTGCGTCTGTTTGAGTTCTACAGCCCCTTGATGCAATTATAATCGGAGCTGTCCCTGGAGCGTTTCGGGTTCTTTGCCCTGTCAGTTTATTGAGGAAAGTTTTGTGGCGCTCCCTATGCTTTCGGTTGGGTCGCCCTTGATGAGCACTTTTTGATATGTTAAGCGTGTGTCTGAGAATCCCAGCTTCCTACTTCCCCCTTCCCGGGTCTCCAATATCCCCCTCTGAGAACTCCACGCTTCTCTCTTCCCTTTGTAAACCTGTGTTTCCTTTGTATGCTGCTTCCTTTGTATCCCTATTTAGACTGCACATATAAGAGATAGCCTGGGATTTGTGCCTTGCTGCCTCTAATTTACCAGAATTAGTGAGATCATCGACTGCTCCATCCATGCTGCTGCAAATAGTATGAGATCATTTTGTTCTGTGGATGAGTGGTAGTCGAGGGAATGTAGGTAGCAGAACAGCTTTCTGCATTCACCCCGCGCTCGACATGTCGTTCCTTTGTATGTCTTGGCTGTGGTAAAGGGTACCACAACGACCGCTGGGGTGCAAGTGCTTCCTTCCAATGATGCTGGTCTCTGGTTATACGACCTGCAGCGTGTGTGCCGAATCTCGGGGTCCCTCCAGTGTTTAGTTTGGTAAGGAACTTGCCTACTGACCTTCATACCGGCTGTTACCAATTTACGATCCCGGCAACAGCAATTGTAGGCTTCCCTTTTGGGCATGCCCTCTTGAGCACTTAACGCTTTTAGCGTTGGTGAGGACTGCAGCCAGGGAAACCCTCGCCTAGCTTCCTTTGCACTGTCTAATCATGACAGATCCTGAGCATCTTTTCATTTGAATGTGCTGTTTTCTAAAACGCGGGTGAGTACCACTGAGGTCTTGAAAGGTTTCTGCCTGAGAGTCGGCCCTGCTTTGAATTCACTTCAGATTACCTAGCCCAGGATATTTCTTGAGGGCAGGGCTGCGTTTGCAAAGCGGCAGGCCGCAGGCATTGTGAATGATAGGTGCCCTTCGGCACGGTTTGTAAGGTTGTTACGGCAGTGTGCCACAAGGCGGCAGCACTACTCCGTGTCCTCTCTGGTAACTTGGGGAAACAAAGCCTTAGCGGGGGTCCCGGTGTTGGACGGGACATGGGGAGTCGAACGTGGCTAAACACACACCCCAGGGCTTGTGTATCCTCGCCTCCTGCCCCTTAACCTGCACTGCCCCACCCCAGGCGTATCGCAAGACTTGTAAGTGGCTACTCGGTGGGTGCCGTGCTTCGCAGGTGGGGCGACTCTAACGAAGTGGGCTGGAGGTGGGAACCTGCCTAGCAGGAGCCGTGGAGAGCCGGTTTCCTCACAGCTCTTCCCTCTCAGCTGCTCCACCGTCACTTGGGTACACCAGGCTTTGCTTACCCGTAGGAGGGCCACGTTGGACCGGGAGACTGTGGTACCACGCAGGGGAGAATGGGCACTAGAGGTCCGAGGGGTCGCTGGTCAGGTGGCACGTCCTCCTCCCTTGCTCCCTCAGCAGCAGCATACTCCAGCCTTGGGACCCAGGCCCGCCGAGGCTCCAGGGGTGTGACTCCAGCCGATGACGTCGCAGAGGCCTGAGGTAACAGAGGAAAGGCATTTCTTAACCCCTTCCTTGCCTTGTCTTTGAATACTCCTTTTCCCTTTCAGCATAGTTAATAAACAACGTTGCGTCTGTTTGAGTTCTACAGCCCCTTGATGCAATTATAATCGGAGCTGTCCCTGGAGCGTTTCGGGTTCTTTGCCCTGTCAGTTTATTGAGGAAAGTTTTGTAGCGCTCCCTATGCTTTCGGTTCGGTCGCCCTTGATGCGCACTTTTTGATACGTTAAGCGTGTGTCTGAGAATCCCAGCTTCCTACTTCCCCCTTCCCGGGTCTCCAATATCCCCCCTCTGAGAACTCCACGCTTCTCTCTTCCCTTTGTAAACCTGTGTTTCCTTTGTATGCTGCTTCCTTTGTATCCCTATTTAGACTGAACATATAAGAGATAGCCTGGGATTTGTGCCTTGCTGCCTCTAATTTACCAGAATCAGTGAGATCATCGACTGCTCCATCCATGCTGCTGCAAATAGTATGAGATCATTTTGTTCTGTGGATGAGTGGTAGTCGAGGGAATGTAGGTAGCAGAACAGCTTTCTGCATTCACCCCGCGCTCGACATGTCGTTCCTTTGTATGTCTTGGCTGTGGTAAAGGGTACCACAACGACCGCTGGGGTGCAAGTGCTTCCTTCCAATGATGCTAGTCTCTGGTTATACGACCTGCAGCGGGTTTGCGGAATCTCGGGGTCCCTCCAGTGTTTAGTTTGGTAAGGAACTTGCCTACTGACCTTCATACCGGCTGTTACCAATTTACGATCCCGGCAACAGCAATGGTAGGCTTCCCTTTTGGGCATGCCCTCTTGAGCACTTAACGCTTTTAGCGTTGGTGAGGACTGCAGCCAGGGAAACCCTCGCCTAGCTTCCTTTGCACTCTCTAATCATGACAGATCCTGAGCATCTTTTCATTTGAATGTGCTGTTTTCTAAAACGCGGGTGAGTACCACTGAGGTCTTGAAAGGTTTCTGCCTGAGAGTCGGCCCTGCTTTGAATTCACTTCAGATTACCTAGCCCAGGATAATTCTTGAGGGCAGGGCTGCGTTTGCAAAGCGGCAGGCCGCAGGCATTGTGAATGATAGGTGCCCTTCGGCACGGTTTGTAAGGTTGTTACGGCAGTGTGCCACAAGGCGGCAGCACTACTCCGTGTCCTCTCTGGTAACTTGGGGAAACAAAGCCTTAGCGGGGGTCCCGGTGTTGGACGGGATATGGGGAGTCGAACGTGGCTAAACACACACCCCAGGGCTTGTGTATCCTCGCCTCCTGCCCCTTAACCTGCACTGCCGCACCCCAGGCGTATCGCAACACTTGTAAGTGGGCTACTCGGTGGGTGCCGTGCTTCGCAGGTGGGGCGACTCTAACGAAGTGGGCTGGAGGTGGGGACCTGCCTAGCAGGAGCCGTGGAGAGCCGGTTTCCTCACAGCTCTTCCCACTCAGCTGCTCCACCGTCACTTGGGTACACCAGGAATTGCTTACCCGTAGGAGGGCCACGTTGGACCGGGAGACTGTGGTACCACGCAGGGGAGAATGGACACTAGAGGTCCGAGGGGTCGCTGGTCAGGTGGCACGTCCTCCTCCCTTGCTCCCTCAGCAGCAGCATACTCCAGCCTTGGGACCCAGGCCCGCCGAGGCTCCAGGGGTGTGACTCCAACCCATAACGTCGCAGAGGCCTGAGGTAACAGAGGAAAAGCATTTCTTAACCCCTTCCTTGCCTTGTCTTCGAATATTCCTTTTCCCTTTCAGCATAGTTAATAAACAACGTTGCGTCTGTTTGAGTTCTACAGCCCCTTGATGCAATTATAATCGGAGCTGTCCCTGGAGCGTTTCGGGTTCTTTGCCCTGTCAGTTTATTGAGGAAAGTTTTGTGGCGCTCCCTATGCTTTCGGTTGGGTCGCCCTTGATGAGCACTTTTTGATATGTTAAGCGTGTGTCTGAGAATCCCAGCTTCCTACTTCCCCCTTCCCGGGTCTCCAATATCCCCCTCTGAGAACTCCACGCTTCTCTCTTCCCTTTGTAAACCTGTGTTTCCTTTGTATGCTGCTTCCTTTGTATCCCTATTTAGACTGCACATATAAGAGATAGCCTGGGATTTGTGCCTTGCTGCCTCTAATTTACCAGAATGAGTGAGATCATCGACTGCTCCATCCATGCTGCTGCAAATAGTATGAGATCATTTTGTTCTGTGGATGAGTGGTAGTCGAGGGAATGTAGGTAGCAGAACAGCTTTCTGCATTCACCCCGCGCTCTACATGTCGTTCCTTTGTATGTCTTGGCTGTGGTAAAGGGTACCACAACGACCGCTGGGGTGCAAGTGCTTCCTTCCAATGATGCTAGTCTCTGGTTATACGACCTGCAGCGTGCGTTCCGAATCTCGGGGTCCCTCCAGTGTTTAGTTTGGTAAGGAACTTGCCTACTGACCTTCATACCGGCTGTTACCAATTTACGATCCCGGCAACAGCAATGGTAGGCTTCTCTTTTGGGCATGCCCTCTTGAGCACTTAACGCTTTTAACGTTTGTGAGGACTGCAGCCAGGGAAACCCTCGCCTAGCTTCCTTTGCACTCTCTAATCATGACAGATCCTGAGCATCTTTTCATTTGAATGTGCTGTTTTCTAGAACGCGGGTGAGCACCACTGAGGTTCTGAAAGGTTTCTGCCTGAGAGTCGGCCCCGCTTTGAATTCACTTCAGATTACCTAGCCCAGGATATTTCTTGAGGGCAGGGCTGCGTTTGCAAAGCGGCAGGCCGCAGGCATTGTGAATGATAGGTGCCCTTCCCAACGGTTTGTAAGGTTGTTACGGCAGTGTGCCACAAGGCGGCAGCACTACTCCGTGTCCTCTCTGGTAACTTGGGGAAACAAAGCCTTAGCGGGCGTCCCGGTGTTGGACGGGACATGGGGAGTCGAACGTGGCTAAACACACACCCCAGGGCTTGTGTATCCTCGCCTCCTGCCCCTTAACCTGCACTGCCCCACCCCAGGCGTATCGGAAGACTTGTAAGTGGGCTACTCGGTGGGTGCCGTGCTTCGCAGGTGGGGCGACTCTAACGAAGTGGGCTGGAGGTGGGAATCTGCCTAGCAGGAGCCGTGGAGAGCCGGTTTCCTCACAGCTCTTCCCTCTCAGCTGCTCCACCGTCACTTGGGTACACCAGGCTTTGCTTACCCGTAGGAGGGCCACGTTGGACCGGGAGACTGTGGTACCACGCAGGGGAGAATGGGCACTAGAGGTCCGAGGGGTCGCTGGTCAGGTGGCACGTCCTCCTCCCTTGCTCCCTCAGCAGCAGCATACTCCAGCCTTGGGACCCAGGCCCGCCGAGGCTCCAGGGTTGTGACTCCAGCCGATGACGTCGCAGAGGCCTGAGGTAACAGAGGAAAGGCATTTCTTAACCCCTTCCTTGCCTTGTCTTTGAATACTCCTTTTCCCTTTCAGCATAGTTAATAAACAACGTTGCGTCTGTTTGAGTTCTACAGCCCCTTGATGCAATTATAATCGGAGCTGTCCCTGGAGCGTTTCGGGTTCTTTGCCCTGTCAGTTTATTGAAGAAAGTTTTGTAGCGCTCCCTATGCTTTCGGTTGGGTCGCCCTTGATGAGCACTTTTTGATACGTTAAGCGTGTGTCTGAGAATCCCAGCTTCCTACTTCCCCCTTCCCGGGTCTCCAATATCCCCCTCTGAGAACTCCACGCTTCTCTCTTCCCTTTGTAAACCTGTGTTTCCTTTGTATGCTGCTTCCTTTGTATCCCTATTTAGACTGCACATATAAGAGATAGCCTTGGATTTGTGCCTTGCTGCCTCTAACTTACCAGAATTAGTGAGATCATCGACTGCTCCATCCAGGCTGCTGCAAATAGTATGAGATCATTTTGTTCTGTGGATGAGTGGTAGTCGAGGGAATGTAGGTAGCAGAACAGCTTTCTGCATTCACCCCGCGCTCGGCATGTCGTTCCTTTGTATGTCTTGGCTGTGGTAAAGGGTACCACAACGACCGCTGGGGTGCAAGTGCTTCCTTCCAATGATGCTGGTCTCTGGTTATACGACCTGCAGCGTGTGTGCCGAATCTCGGGGTCCCTCCAGTGTTTAGTTTGGTAAGGAACTTGCCTACTGACCTTCATACCGGCTGTTACCAATTTACGATCCCGGCAACAGCAATGGTAGGCTTCCCATTTGGGCATGCCCTCTTGAGCACTTAACGCTTTTAGCGTTTGTGAGGACTGCAGCCAGGGAAACCCTCCCCTAGCTTCCTTTGCACTGTCTAATCATGACAGATCCTGAGCATCTTTTCATTTGAATGTGCTGTTTTCTGAAACGCGGGTGAGCACCACTGAGGTCTTGAAAGGTTTCTGCCTGAGAGTCGGCCCTGCTTTGAATTCACTTCAGATTACCTAGCCCAGGATATTTCTTGAGGGCAGGGCTGCGTTTGCAAAGCGGCAGGCCGCAGGCATTGTGAATGATAGGTGCCCTTCGGCACGGTTTGTAAGGTTGTTACGGCAGTGTGCCACAAGGCGGCAGCACTACTCCGTGTCCTCTCTGGTAACTTGGGGAAACAAAGCCTTAGCGGGCGTCCCGGTGTTGGACGGGACATGGGGAGTCGAACGTGGCTAAACACACACCCCAGGGCTTGTGTATCCTCGCCTCCTGCCCCTTAACCTGCACTGCCCCACCCCAGGCGTATCGCAAGACTTGTAAGTGGGCTACTCGGTGGGTGCCGTGCTTCGCAGGTGGGGCGACTCTAACGAAGTGGGCTGGAGGTGGGAACCTGCCTAGCAGGAGCCGTGGAGAGCCGGTTTCCTCACAGCTCTTCCCTCTCAGCTGCTCCACCGTCACTTGGGTACACCAGGCTTTGCTTACCCGTAGGAGGGCCACGTTGGACCGGGAGACTGTGGTACCACGCAGGGGAGAATGGGCACTAGAGGTCCGAGGGCTCGCTCTTCAGGTGGCACGTCCTCCTCCCTTGCTCCCTCAGCAGCAGCATACTCCAGCCTTGGGACCCAGGCCCGCCGAGGCTCCAGGGTTGTGACTCCAGCCGATGACGTCGCAGAGGCCTGAGGTAACAGAGGAAAGGCATTTCTTAACCCCTTCCTTGCCTTGTCTTTGAATACTCCTTTTCCCTTTCAGCATAGTTAATAAACAACGTTGCGTCTGTTTGAGTTCTACAGCCCCTTGATGCAATTATAATCGGAGCTGTCCCTGGAGCGTTTCGGGTTCTTTGCCCTGTCAGTTTATTGAGGAAAGTTTTGTAGCGCTCCCTATGCTTTCGGTTGGGTCGCCCTTGATGAGCACTTTTTGATACGTTAAGCGTGTGTCTGAGAATCCCAGCTTCCTACTTCCCCCTTCCCGGGTCTCCAATATCCCCCTCTGAGAACTCCACGCTTCTCTGTTCCCTTTGTAAACCTGTGTTTCCTTTGTATGCTGCTTCCTTTGTATCCCTATTTAGACTGCACATATAAGAGATAGCCTGGGATTTGTGCCTTGCTGCCTCTAATTTACCAGAATGAGTGAGATCATCGACTGCTCCATCCATGCTGCTGCAAATAGTATGAGATCATTTTGTTCTGTGGATGAGTGGTAGTCGAGGGAATGTAGGTAGCAGAACAGCTTTCTGCATTCACCCCGCGCTCGGCATGTCGTTCCTTTGTATGTCTTGGCTGTGGTAAAGGGTACCAGAACGACCGCTGGGGTGCAAGTGCTTCCTTCCAATGATGCTAGTCTCTGGTTATACGACCTGCAGCGTGTGTGCCGAATCTCGGGGTCCCTCCAGTGTTTAGTTTGGTAAGGAACTTGCCTACTGACCTTCATACCGGCTGTTACCAATTTACGATCCCGGCAACAGCAATGGTAGGCTTCCCTTTTGGGCATGCCCTCTTGAGCACTTAACGCTTTTAGCGTTTGTGAGGACTGCAGCCAGGGAAACCCTCGCCTAGCTTCCTTTGCACTCTCTAATCATGACAGATCCTGAGCATCTTTTCATTTGAATGTGCTGTTTTCTAAAACGCGGGTGAGCACCACTGAGGTCTTGAAAGGTTTCTGCCTGAGAGTCGGCCCTGCTTTGAATTCACTTCAGATTACCTAGCCCAGGATATTTCTTGAGGGCAGGGCTGCGTTTGCAAAGCGGCAGGCCGCAGGCATTGTGAATGATAGGTGCCCTTCGGCACGGTTTGTAAGGTTGTTACGGCAGTGTGCCACAAGGCGGCAGCACTACTCCGTGTCCTCTCTGGTAACTTGGGGAAACAAAGCCTTAGCGGGGGTCCCGGTGTTGGACGGGACATGGGGAGTCGAACGTGGCTAAACACACACCCCAGGGCTTGTGTATCCTCGCCTCCTGCCCCTTAACCTGCACTGCCCCACCCCAGGCGTATCGCAAGACTTGTAAGTGGCTACTCGGTGGGTGCCGTGCTTCGCAGGTGGGGCGACTCTAACGAAGTGGGCTGGAGGTGGGAACCTGCCTAGCAGGAGCCGTGGAGAGCCGGTTTCCTCACAGCTCTTCCCTCTCAGCTGCTCCACCGTCACTTGGGTACACCAGGCTTTGCTTACCCGTAGGAGGGCCACGTTGGACCGGGAGACTGTGGTACCACGCAGGGGAGAATGGGCACTAGAGGTTCGAGGGGTCGCTGGTCAGGTGGCACGTCCTCCTCCCTTGCTCCCTCAGCAGCAGCATACTCCAGCCTTGGGACCCAGGCCCGCCGAGGCTCCAGGGGTGTGACTCCAGCCGATGACGTCGCAGAGGCCTGAGGTAACAGAGGAAAGGCATTTCTTAACCCCTTCCTTGCCTTGTCTTTGAATACTCCTTTTCCCTTTCAGCATAGTTAATAAACAACGTTGCGTCTGTTTGAGTTCTACAGCCCCTTGATGCAATTATAATCGGAGCTGTCCCTGGAGCGTTTCGGGTTCTTTGCCCTGTCAGTTTATTGAGGAAAGTTTTGTAGCGCTCCCTATGCTTTCGGTTCGGTCGCCCTTGATGCGCACTTTTTGATACGTTAAGCGTGTGTCTGAGAATCCCAGCTTCCTACTTCCCCCTTCCCGGGTCTCAAATATCCCCCCTCTGAGAACTCCACGCTTCTCTCTTCCCTTTGTAAACCTGTGTTTCCTTTGTATGCTGCTTCCTTTGTATCCCTATTTAGACTGCACATATAAGAGATAGCCTGGGATTTGTGCCTTGCTGCCTCTAATTTACCAGAATTAGTGAGATCATCGACTGCTCCATCCATGCTGCTGCAAATAGTATGAGATCATTTTGTTCTGTGGATGAGTGGTAGTCGAGGGAATGTAGGTAGCAGAACAGCTTTCTGCATTCACCCCGCGCTCGACATGTCGTTACTTTGTATGTCTTGGCTGTGGTAAAGGGTACCACAACGACCGCTGGGGTGCAAGTGCTTCCTTCCAATGATGCTGGTCTCTGGTTATACGACCTGCAGCGTGTGTGCCGAATCTCGGGGTCCCTCCAGTGTTTAGTTTGGTAAGGAACTTGCCTACTGACCTTCATACCGGCTGTTACCAATTTACGATCCCGGAAACAGCAATGGTAGGCTTCCCTTTTGGGCATGCCCTCTTGAGCACTTAACGATTTTAGCGTTTGTGAGGACTGCAGCCAGGGAAACCCTCGCCTAGCTTCCTTTGCACTCTCTAATCATGACAGATCCTGAGCATCTTTTCATTTGAATGTGCTGTTTTCTAAAACGCGGGTGAGTACCACTGAGGTCTTGAAAGGTTTCTGCCTGAGAGTCGGCCGTGCTTTGAATTCACTTCAGATTACCTAGCCCAGGATAATTCTTGAGGGCAGGGCTGCGTTTGCAAAGAGGCAGGCCGCAGGCATTGTGAATGATAGGTGCCCTTCGGCACGGTTTGTAAGGTTGTTACGGCAGTGTGCCACAAGGCGGCAGCACTACTCCGTGTCCTCTCTGGTAACTTGGGGAAACAAAGCCTTAGCGGGGGTCCCGGTGTTGGACGGGACATGGGGAGTCGAACGTGGCTAAACACACACCCCAGGGCTTGTGTATCCTCGCCTCCTGCCCCTTAACCTGCACTGCCGCACCCCAGGCGTATCGCAACACTTGTAAGTGGGCTACTCGGTGGGTGCCGTGCTTCGCAGGTGGGGCGACTCTAACGAAGTGGGCTGGAGGTGGGGACCTGCCTAGCAGGAGCCGTGGAGAGCCGGTTTCCTCACAGCTCTTCCCACTCAGCTGCTCCACCGTCACTTGGGTACACCAGGATTTGCTTACCCGTAGGAGGGCCACGTTGGACCGGGAGACTGTGGTACCACGCAGGGGAGAATGGACACTAGAGGTCCGAGGGGTCGCTGGTCAGGTGGCACGTCCTCCTCCGTTGCTCCCTCAGCAGCAGCATACTCCAGCCTTGGGACCCAGGCCCGCCGAGGCTCCAGGGGTGTGACTCCAGCCGATGACGTCGCAGAGGCCTGAGGTAACAGAGGAAAGGCATTTCTTAACCCCTTCCTTGCCTTGTCTTTGAATACTCCTTTTCCCTTTCAGCATAGTTAATAAACAACGTTGCGTCTGTTTGAGTTCTACAGCCCCTTGATGCAATTATAATCGGAGCTGTCCCTGGAGCGTTTCGGGTTCTTTGCCCTGTCAGTTTATTGAGGAATGTTTTGTAGCGCTCCCTATGCTTTCGGTTGGGTCTCCCTTGATGAGCACTTTTTGATACGTTAAGCGTGTGTCTGAGAATCCCAGCTTCCTACTTCCCCCTCCCAGGGTCTCCAATATCCCCCTCTGAGAACTCCACGCTTCTCTCTTCCCTTTGTGAACCTGTGTTTCCTTTGTATGCTGCTTCCTTTGTATCCCTATTTAGACTGCACATATAAGAGATAGGCTGGGATTTGTGCCTTGCTGCCTCTAATTTACCAGAATTAGTGAGATCATCGACTGCTCCATCCATGCTGCTGCAAATAGTATGAGATCATTTTGTTCTGTGGATGAGTGGTAGTCGAGGGAATGTAGGTAGCAGAACAGCTTTCTGCATTCACCCCGCGCTCGACATGTCGTTCCTTTGTGTGTCTTGGCCGTGGTAATGGGTACCACAACGACCGCTGGGGTGCAAGTGCTTCCTTCCAATGATGCTAGTCTCTGGTTATACGACCTGCAGCGTGTGTGCCGAATCTCGGGGTCCCTCCAGTGTTTAGTTTGGTAAGGAACTTGCCTACTGACCTTCATACCAGCTGTTACCAATTTACGATCCCGGCAACAGCAATGGTAGGCTTCCCTTTTGGGCATGCCCTCTTGAGCACTTAACGCTTTTAGCGTTTGTGAGGACTGCAGCCAGGGAAACCCTCGCCTAGCTTCCTTTGCACTCTCTAATCATGACAGATCCTGAGCATCTTTTCATTTGAATGTGCTGTTTTCTAAAACGCCGGTGAGCACCACTGAAGTCTTGAAAGGTTTCTGCCTGAGAGTCGGCCGTGCTTTGAATTCACTTCAGATTACCTAGCCCAGGATAATTCTTGAGGGCAGGGCTGCGTTTGCAAAGAGGCAGGCCGCAGGCATTGTGAATGATAGGTGCCCTTCGGCACGGTTTCTAAGGTTGTTACGGCAGTGTGCCACAAGGCGGCAGCACTACTCCGTGTCCTCTTTGGTAACTTGGGGAAACAAAGCCTTAACGGGGGTCCCGGTGTTGGACGGGACATGGGGAGTCGAACGTGGCTAAACACACACCCCAGGGCTTGTGTATCCTCGCCTCCTGCCCCTTAACCTGCACTGCCCCACCCCAGGCGTATCGCAAGACTTGTAAGTGGGCTACTCGGTGGGTGCCGTGCTTCGGAGGTGGGGCGACTCTAACGAAGTGGGCTGGAGGTGGGAACCTGCCTAGCAGGAGCCGTGGAGAGCCGGTTTCCTCACAGCTCTTCCCTCTCAGCTGCTCCACCGTCACTTGGGTACACCAGGCTTTGCTTACCCGTAGGAGGGCCACGTTGGACCGGGAGACTGTGGTACCACGCAGGGGAGAATGGGCACTAGAGGTCCGAGGGGTCGCTGGTCAGGTGGCACGTCCTCCTCCCTTGCTCCCTCAGCAGCAGCATACTCCAGCCTTGGGACCCAGGCCCGCCGAGGCTCCAGGGGTGTGACTCCAGCCGATGACGTCGCAGAGGCCTGAGGTAACAGAGGAAAGGCATTTCTTAACCCCTTCCTTGCCTTGTCTTTGAATACTCCTTTTCCCTTTCAGCATAGTTAATAAACAACGTTGCGTCTGTTTGAGTTCTACAGCCCCTTGATGCAATTATAATCGGAGCTGTCCCTGGAGCGTTTCGGGTTCTTTGCCCTGTCAGTTTATTGAGGAAAGTTTTGTAGCGCTCCCTATGCTTTCGGTTCGGTCGCCCTTGATGCGCACTTTTTGATACGTTAAGCGTGTGTCTGAGAATCCCAGCTTCCTACTTCCCCCTTCCCGGGTCTCCAATATCCCCCCTCTGAGAACTCCACGCTTCTCTCTTCCCTTTGTAAACCTGTGTTTCCTTTGTATGCTGCTTCCTTTGTATCCCTATTTAGACTGCACATATAAGAGATAGCCTGGGATTTGTGCCTTGCTGCCTCTAATTTACCAGAATTAGTGAGATCATCGACTGCTCCATCCATGCTGCTGCAAATAGTATGAGATCATTTTGTTCTGTGGATGAGTGGTAGTCGAGGGAATGTAGGTAGCAGAACAGCTTTCTGCATTCACCCCGCGCTCGACATGTCGTTCCTTTGTATGTCTTGGCTGTGGTAAAGGGTACCACAACGACCGCTGGGGTGCAAGTGCTTCCTTCCAATGATGCTGGTCTCTGGTTATACGACCTGCAGCGTGTGTGCCGAATCTCGGGGTCCCTCCAGTGTTTAGTTTGGTAAGGAACTTGCCTACTGACCTTCATACCGGCTGTTACCAATTTACGATCCCGGAAACAGCAATGGTAGGCTTCCCTTTTGGGCATGCCCTCTTGAGCACTTAACGCTTTTAGCGTTTGTGAGGACTGCAGCCAGGGAAACCCTCGCCTAGCTTCCTTTGCACTCTCTAATCATGACAGATCCTGAGCATCTTTTCATTTGAATGTGCTGTTTTCTAAAACGCGGGTGAGTACCACTGAGGTCTTGAAAGGTTTCTGCCTGAGAGTCGGCCGTGCTTTGAATTCACTTCAGATTACCTAGCCCAGGATAATTCTTGAGGGCAGGGCTGCGTTTGCAAAGAGGCAGGCCGCAGGCATTGTGAATGATAGGTGCCCTTCGGCACGGTTTGTAAGGTTGTTACGGCAGTGTGCCACAAGGCGGCAGCACTACTCCGTGTCCTCTCTGGTAACTTGGGGAAACAAAGCCTTAGCGGGGGTCCCGGTGTTGGACGGGACATGGGGAGTCGAACGTGGCTAAACACACACCCCAGGGCTTGTGTATCCTCGCCTCCTGCCCCTTAACCTGCACTGCCGCACCCCAGGCGTATCGCAACACTTGTAAGTGGGCTACTCGGTGGGTGCCGTGCTTCGCAGGTGGGGCGACTCTAACGAAGTGGGCTGGAGGTGGGGACCTGCCTAGCAGGAGCCGTGGAGAGCCGGTTTCCTCACAGCTCTTCCCACTCAGCTGCTCCACCGTCACTTGGGTACACCAGGATTTGCTTACCCGTAGGAGGGCCACGTTGGACCGGGAGACTGTGGTACCACGCAGGGGAGAATGGACACTAGAGGTCCGAGGGGTCGCTGGTCAGGTGGCACGTCCTCCTCCCTTGCTCCCTCAGCAGCAGCATACTCCAGCCTTGGGACCCAGGCCCGCCGAGGCTCCAGGGGTGTGACTCCAACCGATAACGTCGCAGAGGCCTGAGGTAACAGAGGAAAAGCATTTCTTAACCCCTTCCTTGCCTTGTCTTTGAATACTCCTTTTCCCTTTCAGCATAGTTAATAAACAACGTTGCGTCTGTTTGAGTTCTACAGCCCCTTGATGCAATTATAATCGGAGCTGTCCCTGGAGCGTTTCGGGTTCTTTGCCCTGTCAGTTTATTGAGGAAAGTTTTGTGGCGCTCCCTATGCTTTCGGTTGGGTCGCCCTTGATGAGCACTTTTTGATACGTTAAGCGTGTGTCTGAGAATCCCAGCTTCCTACTTCCCCCTTCCCGGGTCTCCAATATCCCCCTCTGAGAACTCCACGCTTCTCTCTTCCCTTTGTAAACCTGTGTTTCCTTTGTATGCTGCTTCCTTTGTATCCCTATTTAGACTGCACATATAAGAGATAGCCTGGGATTTGTGCCTTGCTGCCTCTAATTTACCAGAATTAGTGAGATCATCGACTGCTCCATCCATGCTGCTGCAAATAGTATGAGATCATTTTGTTCTGTGGATGAGTGGTAGTCGAGGGAATGTAGGTAGCAGAACAGCTTTCTGCATTCACCCCGCGCTCGACATGTCGTTCCTTTGTATGTCTTGGCTGTGGTAAAGGGTACCACAACGACCGCTGGGGTGCAAGTGCTTCCTTCCAATGATGCTGGTCTCTGGTTATACGACCTGCAGCGTGTGTGCCGAATCTCGGGGTCCCTCCAGTGTTTAGTTTGGTAAGGAACTTGCCTACTGACCTTCATACCGGCTGTTACCAATTTACGATCCCGGCAACAGCAATGGTAGGCTTCCCTTTTGGGCATGCCCTCTTGAGCACTTAACGCTTTTAGCGTTGGTGAGGACTGCAGCCAGGGAAACCCTCGCCTAGCTTCCTTTGCACTGTCTAATCATGACAGATCCTGAGCATCTTTTCATTTGAATGTGCTGTTTTCTAAAACGCGGGTGAGTACCACTGAGGTCTTGAAAGGTTTCTGCCTGAGAGTCGGCCCTGCTTTGAATTCACTTCAGATTACCTAGCCCAGGATATTTCTTGAGGGCAGGGCTGCGTTTGCAAAGCGGCAGGCCGCAGGCATTGTGAATGATAGGTGCCCTTCGGCACGGTTTGTAAGGTTGTTACGGCAGTGTGCCACAAGGCGGCAGCACTACTCCGTGTCCTCTCTGGTAACTTGGGGAAACAAAGCCTTAGCGGGGGTCCCGGTGTTGGACGGGACATGGGGAGTCGAACGTGGCTAAACACACACCCCAGGGCTTGTGTATCCTCGCCTCCTGCCCCTTAACCTGCACTGCCCCACCCCAGGCATATCGCAAGACTTGTAAGTGGGCTACTCGGTGGGTGCCGTGCTTCGCAGGTGGGGCGGCTGTAACGAAGTGGGCTGGAGGTGGGGACCTGCCTAGCAGGAGCCGTGGAGAGCCGGTTTCCTCACAGCTCTTCCCTCTCAGCTGCTCCACCGTCACTTGGGTACACCAGGCTTTGCTTACCCGTAGGAGGGCCACGTTGGACCGGGAGACTGTGGTACCACGCAGGGGAGAATGGGCACTAGAGGTCCGAGGGGTCGCTGGTCAGGTGGCACGTCCTCCTCCCTTGCTCCCTCAGCAGCAGCATACTCCAGCCTTGGGACCCAGGCCCGCTGAGGCTCCAGGGGTGTGACTCCAGCCGATGACGTCGCAGAGGCCTGAGGTAACAGAGGAAAGGCATTTCTTAACCCCTTCCTTGCCTTGTCTTTGAATACTCCTTTTCCCTTTCAGCATAGTTAATAAACAACGTTGCGTCTGTTTGAGTTCTACAGCCCCTTGATGCAATTATAATCGGAGCTGTCCCTGGAGCGTTTCGGGTTCTTTGCCCTGTCAGTTTATTGAGGAAAGTTTTGTAGCGCTCCCTATGCTTTCGGTTCGGTCGCCCTTGATGCGCACTTTTTGATACGTTAAGCGTGTGTCTGAGAATCCCAGCTTCCTACTTCCCCCTTCCCGGGTCTCCAATATCCCCCCTCTGAGAACTCCACGCTTCTCTCTTCCCTTTGTAAACCTGTGTTTCCTTTGTATGCTGCTTCCTTTGTATCCCTATTTAGACTGCACATATAAGAGATAGCCTGGGATTTGTGCCTTGCTGCCTCTAATTTACCAGAATTAGTGAGATCATCGACTGCTCCATCCATGCTGCTGCAAATAGTATGAGATCATTTTGTTCTGTGGATGAGTGGTAGTCGAGGGAATGTAGGTAGCAGAACAGCTTTCTGCATTCACCCCGCGCTCGACATGTCGTTCCTTTGTATGTCTTGGCTGTGGTAAAGGGTACCACAACGACCGCTGGGGTGCAAGTGCTTCCTTCCAATGATGCTGGTCTCTGGTTATACGACCTGCAGCGTGTGTGCCGAATCTCGGGGTCCCTCCAGTGTTTAGTTTGGTAAGGAACTTGCCTACTGACCTTCATACCGGCTGTTACCAATTTACGATCCCGGCAACAGCAATGGTAGGCTTCCCTTTTGGGCATGCCCTCTTGAGCACTTAACGCTTTTAGCGTTTGTGAGGACTGCAGCCAGGGAAACCCTCGCCTAGCTTCCTTTGCACTCTCTAATCATGACAGATCCTGAGCATCTTTTCATTTGAATGTGCTGTTTTCTAAAACGCGGGTGAGTACCACTGAGGTCTTGAAAGGTTTCTGCCTGAGAGTCGGCCGTGCTTTGAATTCACTTCAGATTACCTAGCCCAGGATAATTCTTGAGGGCAGGGCTGCGTTTGCAAAGAGGCAGGCCGCAGGCATTGTGAATGATAGGTGCCCTTCGGCACGGTTTGTAAGGTTGTTACGGCAGTGTGCCACAAGGCGGCAGCACTACTCCGTGTCCTCTCTGGTAACTTGGGGAAACAAAGCCTTAGCGGGGGTCCCGGTGTTGGACGGGACATGGGGAGTCGAACGTGGCTAAACACACACCCCAGGGCTTGTGTATCCTCGCCTCCTGCCCCTTAACCTGCACTGCCGCACCCCAGGCGTATCGCAAGACTTGTAAGTGGGCTACTCGGTGGGTGCCGTGCTTCGCAGGTGGGGCGACTCTAACGAAGTGGGCTGGAGGTGGGGACCTGCCTAGCAGGAGCCGTGGAGAGCCGGTTTCCTCACAGCTCTTCCCACTCAGCTGCTCCACCGTCACTTGGGTACACCAGGATTTGCTTACCCGTAGGAGGGCCACGTTGGACCGGGAGACTGTGGTACCACGCAGGGGAGAATGGACACTAGAGGTCCGAGGGGTCGCTGGTCAGGTGGCACGTCCTCCTCCCTTGCTCCCTCAGCAGCAGCATACTCCAGCCTTGGGACCCAGGCCCGCCGAGGCTCCAGGGGTGTGACTCCAACCGATAACGTCGCAGAGGCCTGAGGTAACAGAGGAAAAGCATTTCTTAACCCCTTCCTTGCCTTGTCTTTGAATACTCCTTTTCCCTTTCAGCATAGTTAATAAACAACGTTGCGTCTGTTTGAGTTCTACAGCCCCTTGATGCAATTATAATCGGAGCTGTCCCTGGAGCGTTTCGGGTTCTTTGCCCTGTCAGTTTATTGAGGAAAGTTTTGTGGCGCTCCCTATGCTTTCGGTTGGGTCGCCCTTGATGAGCACTTTTTGATACGTTAAGCGTGTGTCTGAGAATCCCAGCTTCCTACTTCCCCCTTCCCGGGTCTCCAATATCCCCCTCTGAGAACTCCACGCTTCTCTCTTCCCTTTGTAAACCTGTGTTTCCTTTGTATGCTGCTTCCTTTGTATCCCTATTTAGACTGCACATATAAGAGATAGCCTGGGATTTGTGCCTTGCTGCCTCTAATTTACCAGAATTAGTGAGATCATCGACTGCTCCATCCATGCTGCTGCAAATAGTATGAGATCATTTTGTTCTGTGGATGAGTGGTAGTCGAGGGAATGTAGGTAGCAGAACAGCTTTCTGCATTCACCCCGCGCTCGACATGTCGTTCCTTTGTATGTCTTGGCTGTGGTAAAGGGTACCACAACGACCGCTGGGGTGCAAGTGCTTCCTTCCAATGATGCTGGTCTCTGGTTATACGACCTGCAGCGTGTGTGCCGAATCTCGGGGTCCCTCCAGTGTTTAGTTTGGTAAGGAACTTGCCTACTGACCTTCATACCGGCTGTTACCAATTTACGATCCCGGCAACAGCAATGGTAGGCTTCCCTTTTGGGCATGCCCTCTTGAGCACTTAACGCTTTTAGCGTTGGTGAGGACTGCAGCCAGGGAAACCCTCGCCTAGCTTCCTTTGCACTCTCTAATCATGACAGATCCTGAGCATCTTTTCATTTGAATGTGCTGTTTTCTAAAACGCGGGTGAGTACCACTGAGGTCTTGAAAGGTTTCTGCCTGAGAGTCGGCCCTGCTTTGAATTCACTTCAGATTACCTAGCCCAGGATATTTCTTGAGGGCAGGGCTGCGTTTGCAAAGCGGCAGGCCGCAGGCATTGTGAATGATAGGTGCCCTTCGGCACGGTTTGTAAGGTTGTTACGGCAGTGTGCCACAAGGCGGCAGCACTACTCCGTGTCCTCTCTGGTAACTTGGGGAAACAAAGCCTTAGCGGGGGTCCCGGTGTTGGACGGGACATGGGGAGTCGAACGTGGCTAAACACACACCCCAGGGCTTGTGTATCCTCGCCTCCTGCCCCTTAACCTGCACTGCCCCACCCCAGGCATATCGCAAGACTTGTATGTGGGCTACTCGGTGGGTGCCGTGCTTCGCAGGTGGGGCGGCTGTAACGAAGTGGGCTGGAGGTGGGGACCTGCCTAGCAGGAGCCGTGGAGAGCCGGTTTCCTCACAGCTCTTCCCTCTCAGCTGCTCCACCGTCACTTGGGTACACCAGGCTTTGCTTACCCGTAGGAGGGCCACGTTGGACCGGGAGACTGTGGTACCACGCAGGGGAGAATGGGCACTAGAGGTCCGAGGGGTCGCTGGTCAGGTGGCACGTCCTCCTCCCTTGCTCCCTCAGCAGCAGCATACTCCAGCCTTGGGACCCAGGCCCGCCGAGGCTCCAGGGGTGTGACTCCAGCCGATGACGTCGCAGAGGCCTGAGGTAACAGAGGAAAGGCATTTCTTAACCCCTTCCTTGCCTTGTCTTTGAATACTCCTTTTCCCTTTCAGCATAGTTAATAAACAACGTTGCGTCTGTTTGAGTTCTACAGCCCCTTGATGCAATTATAATCGGAGCTGTCCCTGGAGCGTTTCGGGTTCTTTGCCCTGTCAGTTTATTGAGGAAAGTTTTGTAGCGCTCCCTATGCTTTCGGTTCGGTCGCCCTTGATGCGCACTTTTTGATACGTTAAGCGTGTGTCTGAGAATCCCAGCTTCCTACTTCCCCCTTCCCGGGTCTCCAATATCCCCCTCTGAGAACTCCACGCTTCTCTCTTCCCTTTGTAAACCTGTGTTTCCTTTGTATGCTGCTTCCTTTGTATCCCTATTTAGACTGTACATATAAGAGATAGCCTGGGATTTGTGCCTTGCTGCCTCTAATTTACCAGAATTAGTGAGATCATCGACTGCTCCATCCATGCTGCTGCAAATAGTATGAGATCATTTTGTTCTGTGGATGAGTGGTAGTCGAGGGAATGTAGGTAGCAGAACAGCTTTCTGCATTCACCCCGCGCTCGACATGTCGTTCCTTTGTATGTCTTGGCTGTGGTAAAGGGTACCACAACGACCGCTGGGGTGCAAGTGCTTCCTTCCAATGATGCTGGTCTCTGGTTATACGACCTGCAGCGTGTGTGCCGAATCTCGGGGTCCCTCCAGTGTTTAGTTTGGTAAGGAACTTGCCTACTGACCTTCATACCGGCTGTTACCAATTTACGATCCCGGCAACAGCAATGGTAGGCTTCCCTTTTGGGCATGCCCTCTTGAGCACTTAACGCTTTTAGCGTTTGTGAGGACTGCAGCCAGGGAAACCCTCGCCTAGCTTCCTTTGCACTCTCTAATCATGACAGATCCTGAGCATCTTTTCATTTGAATGTGCTGTTTTCTAAAACGCGGGTGAGTACCACTGAAGTCTTGAAAGGTTTCTGCCTGAGAGTCGGCCGTGCTTTGAATTCACTTCAGATTACCTAGCCCAGGATAATTCTTGAGGGCAGGGCTGCGTTTGCAAAGAGGCAGGCCGCAGGCATTGTGAATGATAGGTGCCCTTCGGCACGGTTTGTAAGGTTGTTACGGCAGTGTGCCACAAGGCGGCAGCACTACTCCGTGTCCTCTCTGGTAACTTGGGGAAACAAAGCCTTAGCGGGGGTCCCGGTGTTGGACGGGACATGGGGAGTCGAACGTGGCTAAACACACACCCCAGGGCTTGTGTATCCTCGCCTCCTGCCCCTTAACCTGCACTGCCGCACCCCAGGCGTATCGCAACACTTGTAAGTGGGCTACTCGGTGGGTGCCGTGCTTCGCAGGTGGGGCGACTCTAACGAAGTGGGCTGGAGGTGGGGACCTGCCTAGCAGGAGCCGTGGAGAGCCGGTTTCCTCACAGCTCTTCCCACTCAGCTGCTCCACCGTCACTTGGGTACACCAGGATTTGCTTACCCGTAGGAGGGCCACGTTGGACCGGGAGACTGTGGTACCACGCAGGGGAGAATGGACACTAGAGGTCCGAGGGGTCGCTGGTCAGGTGGCACGTCCTCCTCCCTTGCTCCCTCAGCAGCAGCATACTCCAGCCTTGGGACCCAGGCCCGCCGAGGCTCCAGGGGTGTGACTCCAACCGATAACGTCGCAGAGGCCTGAGGTAACAGAGGAAAAGCATTTCTTAACCCCTTCCTTGCCTTGTCTTTGAATACTCCTTTTCCCTTTCAGCATAGTTAATAAACAACGTTGCGTCTGTTTGAGTTCTACAGCCCCTTGATGCAATTATAATCGGAGCTGTCCCTGGAGCGTTTCGGGTTCTTTGCCCTGTCAGTTTATTGAGGAAAGTTTTGTGGCGCTCCCTATGCTTTCGGTTGGGTCGCCCTTGATGAGCACTTTTTGATACGTTAAGCGTGTGTCTGAGAATCCCAGCTTCCTACTTCCCCCTTCCCGGGTCTCCAATATCCCCCTCTGAGAACTCCACGCTTCTCTCTTCCCTTTGTAAACCTGTGTTTCCTTTGTATGCTGCTTCCTTTGTATCCCTATTTAGACTGCACATATAAGAGATAGCCTGGGATTTGTGCCTTGCTGCCTCTAATTTACCAGAATTAGTGAGATCATCGACTGCTCCATCCATGCTGCTGCAAATAGTATGAGATCATTTTGTTCTGTGGATGAGTGGTAGTCGAGGGAATGTAGGTAGCAGAACAGCTTTCTGCATTCACCCCGTGCTCGACATGTCGTTCCTTTGTATGTCTTGGCTGTGGTAAAGGGTACCACAACGACCGCTGGGGTGCAAGTGCTTCCTTCCAATGATGCTGGTCTCTGGTTATACGACCTGCAGCGTGTGTGCCGAATCTCGGGGTCCCTCCAGTGTTTAGTTTGGTAAGGAACTTGCCTACTGACCTTCATACCGGCTGTTACCAATTTACGATCCCGGCAACAGCAATGGTAGGCTTCCCTTTTGGGCATGCCCTCTTGAGCACTTAACGCTTTTAGCGTTGGTGAGGACTGCAGCCAGGGAAACCCTCGCCTAGCTTCCTTTGCACTGTCTAATCATGACAGATCCTGAGCATCTTTTCATTTGAATGTGCTGTTTTCTAAAACGCGGGTGAGTACCACTGAGGTCTTGAAAGGTTTCTGCCTGAGAGTCGGCCCTGCTTTGAATTCACTTCAGATTACCTAGCCCAGGATATTTCTTGAGGGCAGGGCTGCGTTTGCAAAGCGGCAGGCCGCAGGCATTGTGAATGATAGGTGCCCTTCGGCACGGTTTGTAAGGTTGTTACGGCAGTGTGCCACAAGGCGGCAGCACTACTCCGTGTCCTCTCTGGTAACTTGGGGAAACAAAGCCTTAGCGGGGGTCCCGGTGTTGGACGGGACATGGGGAGTCGAACGTGGCTAAACACACACCCCAGGGCTTGTGTATCCTCGCCTCCTGCCCCTTAACCTGCACTGCCCCACCCCAGGCATATCGCAAGACTTGTATGTGGGCTACTCGGTGGGTGCCGTGCTTCGCAGGTGGGGCGGCTGTAACGAAGTGGGCTGGAGGTGGGGACCTGCCTAGCAGGAGCCGTGGAGAGCCGGTTTCCTCACAGCTCTTCCCTCTCAGCTGCTCCACCGTCACTTGGGTACACCAGGCTTTGCTTACCCGTAGGAGGGCCACGTTGGACCGGGAGACTGTGGTACCACGCAGGGGAGAATGGGCACTAGAGGTCCGAGGGGTCGCTGGTCAGGTGGCACGTCCTCCTCCCTTGCTCCCTCAGCAGCAGCATACTCCAGCCTTGGGACCCAGGCCCGCCGAGGCTCCAGGGGTGTGACTCCAGCCGATGACGTCGCAGAGGCCTGAGGTAACAGAGGAAAGGCATTTCTTAACCCCTTCCTTGCCTTGTCTTTGAATACTCCTTTTCCCTTTCAGCATAGTTAATAAACAACGTTGCGTCTGTTTGAGTTCTACAGCCCCTTGATGCAATTATAATCGGAGCTGTCCCTGGAGCGTTTCGGGTTCTTTGCCCTGTCAGTTTATTGAGGAAAGTTTTGTAGCGCTCCCTATGCTTTCGGTTCGGTCGCCCTTGATGCGCACTTTTTGATACGTTAAGCGTGTGTCTGAGAATCCCAGCTTCCTACTTCCCCCTTCCCGGGTCTCCAATATCCCCCCTCTGAGAACTCCACGCTTCTCTCTTCCCTTTGTAAACCTGTGTTTCCTTTGTATGCTGCTTCCTTTGTATCCCTATTTAGACTGCACATATAAGAGATAGCCTGGGATTTGTGCCTTGCTGCCTCTAATTTACCAGAATTAGTGAGATCATCGACTGCTCCATCCATGCTGCTGCAAATAGTATGAGATCATTTTGTTCTGTGGATGAGTGGTAGTCGAGGGAATGTAGGTAGCAGAACAGCTTTCTGCATTCACCCCGCGCTCGACATGTCGTTCCTTTGTATGTCTTGGCTGTGGTAAAGGGTACCACAACGACCGCTGGGGTGCAAGTGCTTCCTTCCAATGATGCTGGTCTCTGGTTATACGACCTGCAGCGTGTGTGCCGAATCTCGGGGTCCCTCCAGTGTTTAGTTTGGTAAGGAACTTGCCTACTGACCTTCATACCGGCTGTTACCAATTTACGATCCCGGCAACAGCAATGGTAGGCTTCCCTTTTGGGCATGCCCTCTTGAGCACTTAACGCTTTTAGCGTTTGTGAGGACTGCAGCCAGGGAAACCCTCGCCTAGCTTCCTTTGCACTCTCTAATCATGACAGATCCTGAGCATCTTTTCATTTGAATGTGCTGTTTTCTAAAACGCGGGTGAGTACCACTGAGGTCTTGAAAGGTTTCTGCCTGAGAGTCGGCCCTGCTTTGAATTCACTTCAGATTACCTAGCCCAGGATATTTCTTGAGGGCAGGGCTGCGTTTGCAAAGCGGCAGGCCGCAGGCATTGTGAATGATAGGTGCCCTTCGGCACGGTTTGTAAGGTTGTTACGGCAGTGTGCCACAAGGCGGCAGCACTACTCCGTGTCCTCTCTGGTAACTTGGGGAAACAAAGCCTTAGCGGGGGTCCCGGTGTTGGACGGGACATGGGGAGTCGAACGTGGCTAAACACACACCCCAGGGCTTGTGTATCCTCGCCTCCTGCCCCTTAACCTGCACTGCCGCACCCCAGGCGTATCGCAAGACTTGTAAGTGGGCTACTCGGTGGGTGCCGTGCTTCGCAGGTGGGGCGACTCTAACGAAGTGGGCTGGAGGTGGGGACCTGCCTAGCAGGAGCCGTGGAGAGCCGGTTTCCTCACAGCTCTTCCCTCTCAGCTGCTCCACCGTCACTTGGGTACACCAGGCTTTGCTTACCCGTAGGAGGGCCACGTTGGACCGGGAGACTGTGGTACCACGCAGGGGAGAATGGGCACTAGAGGTCCGAGGGGTCGCTGGTCAGGTGGCACGTCCTCCTCCCTTGCTCCCTCAGCAGCAGCATACTCCAGCCTTGGGACTTAGGCCCGCCAAGGCTCCAGGGGTGTGACTCCAGCCGATGACGTCGCAGAGGCCTGAGGTAACAGAGGAAAGGCATTTCTTAACCCCTTCCTTGCCTTGTCTTTGAATACTCCTTTTCCCTTTCAGCATAGTTAATAAACAACGTTGCGTCTGTTTGAGTTCTACAGCCCCTTGATGCAATTATAATCGGAGCTGTCCCTGTAGCGTTTCGGGTTCTTTGCCCTGTCAGTTTATTGAGGAAAGTTTTGTGGGGATCCCTATACTTTCGGTTGGGTCGCCCTTGATGAGCACTTTTTGATACGTTAAGCGTGTGTCTGAGAATCCCAGCTTCCTACTTCCCCCTTTCCGGGTCTCCAATATCCCCCTCTGAGAACTCCACGCTTCTCTCTTCCCTTTGTAAACCTGTGTTTCCTTTGTATGCTGCTTCCTTTGTATCCCTATTTAGAATGCACATATAAGAGATAGCCTGGGATTTGTGCCTTGCTGCCTCTAATTTACCAGAATTAGTGAGATCATCGACTGCTCCATCCATGCTGCTGCAAATAGTATGAGATCATTTTGTTCTGTGGATGAGTGGTAGTCGAGGGAATGTAGGTAGCAGAACAGCTTTCTGCATTCACCCCGCGCTCGACATGTCGTTCCTTTGTATGTCTTGGCTGTGGTAAAGGGTACCACAACGACCGCTGGGATGCAAGTGCTTCCTTCCAATGATGCTGGTCTCTGGTTATACGACCTGCAGCGTGTGTGCCGAATCTCGGGGTCCCTCCAGTGTTTAGTTTGGTAAGGAACTTGCCTACTGACCTTCATACCGGCTGTTACCAATTTACGATCCCGGCAACAGCAATGGCAGGCTTCCCTTTTGGGCATGCCCTCTTGTGCACTTAACGCTTTTAGCGTTTGTGAGGACTGCAGCCAGGGAAACCCTCGCCTAGCTTCCTTTGCACTCTCTAATCATGACAGATCCTGAGCATCTTTTCATTTGAATGTGCTGTTTTCTAAAACGCGGGTGAGTACCACTGAGGTCTTGAAAGGTTTCTGCCTGAGAGTCGGCCCTGCTTTGAATTCACTTCAGATTACCTAGCCCAGGATATTTCTTGAGGGCAGGGCTGCGTTTGCAAAGCGGCAGGCCGCAGGCATTGTGAATGATAGGTGCCCTTCGGCACGGTTTGTAAGGTTGTTACGGCAGTGTGCCACAAGGCGGCAGCACTACTCCGTGTCCTCTCTGGTAACTTGGGGAAACAAAGCCTTAGCGGGGGTCCCGGTGTTGGACGGGACATGGGGAGTCGAACGTGGCTAAACACACACCCCAGGGCTTGTGTATCCTCGCCTCCTCCCCCTTAACCTGCACTGCTGCACCCCAGGCGTATCGCAAGACTTATAAGTGGGCTACTCGGTGGGTGCCGGGCTTCGCAGGTGGGGCGACTCTAACGAAGTGGGCTGGAGGTGGGAACCTGCCTAGCAGGAGCTGTGGAGAGCCGGTTTCCTCACAGCTCTTCCCTCTCAGCTGCTCCACCGTCACTTGGGTACACCAGGCTTTGCTTACCCGTAGGAGGGCCACGTTGGACCCGGAGACTGTGGTACCACGCAGGGGAGAATGGGCACTAGAGGTCCGAGGGGTCGCTGGTCAGGTGGCACGTCCTCCTCCCTTGCTCCCTCAGCAGCAGCATACTCCAGCCTTGGGACCCAGGCCCGCCGAGGCTCCAGGGGTGTGACTCCAGCCGATGACGTCGCAGAGGCCTGAGGTAACAGAGGAAAGGCATTTCTTAACCCCTTCCTTGCCTTGTCTTTGAATACTCCTTTTCCCTTTCAGCATAGTTAATAAACAACGTTGCGTCTGTTTGAGTTCTACAGCCCCTTGATGCAATTATAATCGGAGCTGTCCCTGGAGCGTTTCGGGTTCTTTGCCCTGTCAGTTTATTGAGGAAAGTTTTGTGGGGATCCCTATGCTTTCGGTTGGGTCGCCCTTGATGAGCACTTTTTGATACGTTAAGCGTGTGTCTGAGAATCCCAGCTTCCTACTTCCCCCTTCCCGGGTCTCCAATATCCCCCTCTGAGAACTCCACGCTTCTCTCTTCCCTTTGTAAACCTGTGTTTCCTTTGTATGCTGCTTCCTTTGTATCCCTATTTAGACTGCACATATAAGAGATAGCCTGGGATTTGTGCCTTGCTGCCTCTAATTTACCAGAATTAGTGAGATCATCGACTGCTCCATCTATGCTGCTGCAAATAGTATGAGATCATTTTGTTCTGTGGATGAGTGGTAGTCGAGGGAATGTAGGTAGCAGAACAGCTTTCTGCATTCACCCCGCGCTCGACATGTCGTTCCTTTGTATGTCTTGGCTGTGGTAAAGGGTACCACAACGACCGCTGGGGTGGAAGTGCTTCCTTCCAATGATGCTGGTCTCTGGTTATACGACCTGCAGCGTGTGTGCCGAATCTCGGGGTCCCTCCAGTGTTTAGTTTGGTAAGGAACTTGCCTACTGACCTTCATACCGGCTGTTACCAATTTTCGATCCCGGCAACAGCAATGGTAGGCTTCCCTTTTGGGCATGCCCTCTTGAGCACTTAACGCTTTTAGCGTTTGTGAGGACTGCAGCCAGGGAAACCCTCGCCTAGCTTCCTTTGCACTGTCTAATCATGACAGATCCTGAGCATCTTTTCATTTGAATGTGCTGTTTTCTACAACGCGGGTGAGTACCACTGAGGTCTTGAAAGGTTTCTGCCTGAGAGTCGGCCCTGCTTTGAATTCACTTCAGATTACCTAGCCCAGGATATTTCTTGAGGGCAGGGCTGCGTTTGCAAAGCGGCAGGCCGCAGGCATTGTGAATGATAGGTGCCCTTCGGCACGGTTTGTAAGGTTGTTACGGCAGTGTGCCACAAGGCGGCAGCACTACTCCGTGTCCTCTCTGGTAACTTGGGGAAACAAAGCCTTAGCGGGGGTCCCGGTGTTGGACGGGACATGGGGAGTCGAACGTGGCTAAACACACACCCCAGGGCTTGTGTATCCTCGCCTCCTGCCCCTTAACCTGCACTGCCGCACCCCAGGCGTATCGCAAGACTTGTAAGTGGGCTACTCGGTGGGTGCCGTGCTTCGCAGGTGGGGCGACTCTAACGAAGTGGGCTGGAGGTGGGGACCTGCCTAGCAGGAGCCGTGGAGAGCCGGTTTCCTCACAGCTCTTCCCTCTCAGCTGCTCCACCGTCACTTGGGTACACCAGGCTTTGCTTACCCGTAGGAGGGCCACGTTGGACCGGGAGACTGTGGTACCACGCAGGGGAGAATGGGCACTAGAGGTCCGAGGGGTCGCTGGTCAGGTGGCACGTCCTCCTCCCTTGCTCCCTCAGCAGCAGCATACTCCAGCCTTGGGACTTAGGCCCGCCAAGGCTCCAGGGGTGTGACTCCAGCCGATGACGTCGCAGAGGCCTGAGGTAACAGAGGAAAGGCATTTCTTAACCCCTTCCTTGCCTTGTCTTTGAATACTCCTTTTCCCTTTCAGCATAGTTAATAAACAACGTTGCGTCTGTTTGAGTTCTACAGCCCCTTGATGCAATTATAATCGGAGCTGTCCCTGTAGCGTTTCGGGTTCTTTGCCCTGTCAGTTTATTGAGGAAAGTTTTGTGGGGATCCCTATACTTTCGGTTGGGTCGCCCTTGATGAGCACTTTTTGATACGTTAAGCGTGTGTCTGAGAATCCCAGCTTCCTACTTCCCCCTTTCCGGGTCTCCAATATCCCCCTCTGAGAACTCCACGCTTCTCTCTTCCCTTTGTAAACCTGTGTTTCCTTTGTATGCTGCTTCCTTTGTATCCCTATTTAGAATGCACATATAAGAGATAGCCTGGGATTTGTGCCTTGCTGCCTCTAATTTACCAGAATTAGTGAGATCATCGACTGCTCCATCCATGCTGCTGCAAATAGTATGAGATCATTTTGTTCTGTGGATGAGTGGTAGTCGAGGGAATGTAGGTAGCAGAACAGCTTTCTGCATTCACCCCGCGCTCGACATGTCGTTCCTTTGTATGTCTTGGCTGTGGTAAAGGGTACCACAACGACCGCTGGGATGCAAGTGCTTCCTTCCAATGATGCTGGTCTCTGGTTATACGACCTGCAGCGTGTGTGCCGAATCTCGGGGTCCCTCCAGTGTTTAGTTTGGTAAGGAACTTGCCTACTGACCTTCATACCGGCTGTTACCAATTTACGATCCCGGCAACAGCAATGGCAGGCTTCCCTTTTGGGCATGCCCTCTTGTGCACTTAACGCTTTTAGCGTTTGTGAGGACTGCAGCCAGGGAAACCCTCGCCTAGCTTCCTTTGCACTCTCTAATCATGACAGATCCTGAGCATCTTTTCATTTGAATGTGCTGTTTTCTACAACGCGGGTGAGTACCACTGAGGTCTTGAAAGGTTTCTGCCTGAGAGTCGGCCCTGCTTTGAATTCACTTCAGATTACCTAGCCCAGGATATTTCTTGAGGGCAGGGCTGCGTTTGCAAAGCGGCAGGCCGCAGGCATTGTGAATGATAGGTGCCCTTCGGCACGGTTTGTAAGGTTGTTACGGCAGTGTGCCACAAGGCGGCAGCACTACTCCGTGTCCTCTCTGGTAACTTGGGGAAACAAAGCCTTAGCGGGGGTCCCGGTGTTGGACGGGACATGGGGAGTCGAACGTGGCTAAACACACACCCCAGGGCTTGTGTATCCTCGCCTCCTGCCCCTTAACCTGCACTGCCGCACCCCAGGCGTATCGCAAGACTTGTAAGTGGGCTACTCGGTGGGTGCCGTGCTTCGCAGGTGGGGCGACTCTAACGAAGTGGGCTGGAGGTGGGGACCTGCCTAGCAGGAGCCGTGGAGAGCCGGTTTCCTCACAGCTCTTCCCTCTCAGCTGCTCCACCGTCACTTGGGTACACCAGGCTTTGCTTACCCGTAGGAGGGCCACGTTGGACCGGGAGACTGTGGTACCACGCAGGGGAGAATGGGCACTAGAGGTCCGAGGGGTCGCTGGTCAGGTGGCACGTCCTCCTCCCTTGCTCCCTCAGCAGCAGCATACTCCAGCCTTGGGACTTAGGCCCGCCAAGGCTCCAGGGGTGTGACTCCAGCCGATGACGTCGCAGAGGCCTGAGGTAACAGAGGAAAGGCATTTCTTAACCCCTTCCTTGCCTTGTCTTTGAATACTCCTTTTCCCTTTCAGCATAGTTAATAAACAACGTTGCGTCTGTTTGAGTTCTACAGCCCCTTGATGCAATTATAATCGGAGCTGTCCCTGTAGCGTTTCGGGTTCTTTGCCCTGTCAGTTTATTGAGGAAAGTTTTGTGGGGATCCCTATACTTTCGATTGGGTCGCCCTTGATGAGCACTTTTTGATACGTTAAGCGTGTGTCTGAGAATCCCAGCTTCCTACTTCCCCCTTTCCGGGTCTCCAATATCCCCCTCTGAGAACTCCACGCTTCTCTCTTCCCTTTGTAAACCTGTGTTTCCTTTGTATGCTGCTTCCTTTGTATCCCTATTTAGAATGCACATATAAGAGATAGCCTGGGATTTGTGCCTTGCTGCCTCTAATTTACCAGAATTAGTGAGATCATCGACTGCTCCATCCATGCTGCTGCAAATAGTATGAGATCATTTTGTTCTGTGGATGAGTGGTAGTCGAGGGAATGTAGGTAGCAGAACAGCTTTCTGCATTCACCCCGCGATCGACATGTCGTTCCTTTGTATGTCTTGGCTGTGGTAAAGGGTACCACAACGACCGCTGGGATGCAAGTGCTTCCTTCCAATGATGCTGGTCTCTGGTTATACGACCTGCAGCGTGTGTGCCGAATCTCGGGGTCCCTCCAGTGTTTAGTTTGGTAAGGAACTTGCCTACTGACCTTCATACCGGCTGTTACCAATTTACGATCCCGGCAACAGCAATGGCAGGCTTCCCTTTTGGGCATGCCCTCTTGTGCACTTAACGCTTTTAGCGTTTGTGAGGACTGCAGCCAGGGAAACCCTCGCCTAGCTTCCTTTGCACTCTCTAATCATGACAGATCCTGAGCATCTTTTCATTTGAATGTGCTGTTTTCTAAAACGCGGGTGAGTACCACTGAGGTCTTGAAAGGTTTCTGCCTGAGAGTCGGCCCTGCTTTGAATTCACTTCAGATTACCTAGCCCAGGATATTTCTTGAGGGCAGGGCTGCGTTTGCAAAGCGGCAGGCCGCAGGCATTGTGAATGATAGGTGCCCTTCGGCACGGTTTGTAAGGTTGTTACGGCAGTGTGCCACAAGGCGGCAGCACTACTCCGTGTCCTCTCTGGTAACTTGGGGAAACAAAGCCTTAGCGGGGGTCCCGGTGTTGGACGGGACATGGGGAGTCGAACGTGGCTAAACACACACCCCAGGGCTTGTGTATCCTCGCCTCCTCCCCCTTAACCTGCACTGCTGCACCCCAGGCGTATCGCAAGACTTATAAGTGGGCTACTCGGTGGGTGCCGGGCTTCGCAGGTGGGGCGACTCTAACGAAGTGGGCTGGAGGTGGGAACCTGCCTAGCAGGAGCTGTGGAGAGCCGGTTTCCTCACAGCTCTTCCCTCTCAGCTGCTCCACCGTCACTTGGGTACACCAGGCTTTGCTTACCCGTAGGAGGGCCACGTTGGACCCGGAGACTGTGGTACCACGCAGGGGAGAATGGGCACTAGAGGTCCGAGGGGTCGCTGGTCAGGTGGCACGTCCTCCTCCCTTGCTCCCTCAGCAGCAGCATACTCCAGCCTTGGGACCCAGGCCCGCCGAGGCTCCAGGGGTGTGACTCCAGCCGATGACGTCGCAGAGGCCTGAGGTAACAGAGGAAAGGCATTTCTTAACCCCTTCCTTGCCTTGTCTTTGAATACTCCTTTTCCCTTTCAGCATAGTTAATAAACAACGTTGCGTCTGTTTGAGTTCTACAGCCCCTTGATGCAATTATAATCGGAGCTGTCCCTGGAGCGTTTCGGGTTCTTTGCCCTGTCAGTTTATTGAGGAAAGTTTTGTGGGGATCCCTATGCTTTCGGTTGGGTCGCCCTTGATGAGCACTTTTTGATACGTTAAGCGTGTGTCTGAGAATCCCAGCTTCCTACTTCCCCCTTCCCGGGTCTCCAATATCCCCCTCTGAGAACTCCACGCTTCTCTCTTCCCTTTGTAAACCTGTGTTTCCTTTGTATGCTGCTTCCTTTGTATCCCTATTTAGACTGCACATATAAGAGATAGCCTGGGATTTGTGCCTTGCTGCCTCTAATTTACCAGAATTAGTGAGATCATCGACTGCTCCATCTATGCTGCTGCAAATAGTATGAGATCATTTTGTTCTGTGGATGAGTGGTAGTCGAGGGAATGTAGGTAGCAGAACAGCTTTCTGCATTCACCCCGCGCTCGACATGTCGTTCCTTTGTATGTCTTGGCTGTGGTAAAGGGTACCACAACGACCGCTGGGGTGGAAGTGCTTCCTTCCAATGATGCTGGTCTCTGGTTATACGACCTGCAGCGTGTGTGCCGAATCTCGGGGTCCCTCCAGTGTTTAGTTTGGTAAGGAACTTGCCTACTGACCTTCATACCGGCTGTTACCAATTTTCGATCCCGGCAACAGCAATGGTAGGCTTCCCTTTTGGGCATGCCCTCTTGAGCACTTAACGCTTTTAGCGTTTGTGAGGACTGCAGCCAGGGAAACCCTCGCCTAGCTTCCTTTGCACTGTCTAATCATGACAGATCCTGAGCATCTTTTCATTTGAATGTGCTGTTTTCTACAACGCGGGTGAGTACCACTGAGGTCTTGAAAGGTTTCTGCCTGAGAGTCGGCCCTGCTTTGAATTCACTTCAGATTACCTAGCCCAGGATATTTCTTGAGGGCAGGGCTGCGTTTGCAAAGCGGCAGGCCGCAGGCATTGTGAATGATAGGTGCCCTTCGGCACGGTTTGTAAGGTTGTTACGGCAGTGTGCCACAAGGCGGCAGCACTACTCCGTGTCCTCTCTGGTAACTTGGGGAAACAAAGCCTTAGCGGGGGTCCCGGTGTTGGACGGGACATGGGGAGTCGAACGTGGCTAAACACACACCCCAGGGCTTGTGTATCCTCGCCTCCTGCCCCTTAACCTGCACTGCCGCACCCCAGGCGTATCGCAAGACTTGTAAGTGGGCTACTCGGTGGGTGCCGTGCTTCGCAGGTGGGGCGACTCTAACGAAGTGGGCTGGAGGTGGGGACCTGCCTAGCAGGAGCCGTGGAGAGCCGGTTTCCTCACAGCTCTTCCCTCTCAGCTGCTCCACCGTCACTTGGGTACACCAGGCTTTGCTTACCCGTAGGAGGGCCACGTTGGACCGGGAGACTGTGGTACCACGCAGGGGAGAATGGGCACTAGAGGTCCGAGGGGTCGCTGGTCAGGTGGCACGTCCTCCTCCCTTGCTCCCTCAGCAGCAGCATACTCCAGCCTTGGGACTTAGGCCCGCCAAGGCTCCAGGGGTGTGACTCCAGCCGATGACGTCGCAGAGGCCTGAGGTAACAGAGGAAAGGCATTTCTTAACCCCTTCCTTGCCTTGTCTTTGAATACTCCTTTTCCCTTTCAGCATAGTTAATAAACAACGTTGCGTCTGTTTGAGTTCTACAGCCCCTTGATGCAATTATAATCGGAGCTGTCCCTGTAGCGTTTCGGGTTCTTTGCCCTGTCAGTTTATTGAGGAAAGTTTTGTGGGGATCCCTATACTTTCGGTTGGGTCGCCCTTGATGAGCACTTTTTGATACGTTAAGCGTGTGTCTGAGAATCCCAGCTTCCTACTTCCCCCTTTCCGGGTCTCCAATATCCCCCTCTGAGAACTCCACGCTTCTCTCTTCCCTTTGTAAACCTGTGTTTCCTTTGTATGCTGCTTCCTTTGTATCCCTATTTAGAATGCACATATAAGAGATAGCCTGGGATTTGTGCCTTGCTGCCTCTAATTTACCAGAATTAGTGAGATCATCGACTGCTCCATCCATGCTGCTGCAAATAGTATGAGATCATTTTGTTCTGTGGATGAGTGGTAGTCGAGGGAATGTAGGTAGCAGAACAGCTTTCTGCATTCACCCCGCGCTCGACATGTCGTTCCTTTGTATGTCTTGGCTGTGGTAAAGGGTACCACAACGACCGCTGGGATGCAAGTGCTTCCTTCCAATGATGCTGGTCTCTGGTTATACGACCTGCAGCGTGTGTGCCGAATCTCGGGGTCCCTCCAGTGTTTAGTTTGGTAAGGAACTTGCCTACTGACCTTCATACCGGCTGTTACCAATTTACGATCCCGGCAACAGCAATGGCAGGCTTCCCTTTTGGGCATGCCCTCTTGTGCACTTAACGCTTTTAGCGTTTGTGAGGACTGCAGCCAGGGAAACCCTCGCCTAGCTTCCTTTGCACTCTCTAATCATGACAGATCCTGAGCATCTTTTCATTTGAATGTGCTGTTTTCTAAAACGCGGGTGAGTACCACTGAGGTCTTGAAAGGTTTCTGCCTGAGAGTCGGCCCTGCTTTGAATTCACTTCAGATTACCTAGCCCAGGATATTTCTTGAGGGCAGGGCTGCGTTTGCAAAGCGGCAGGCCGCAGGCATTGTGAATGATAGGTGCCCTTCGGCACGGTTTGTAAGGTTGTTACGGCAGTGTGCCACAAGGCGGCAGCACTACTCCGTGTCCTCTCTGGTAACTTGGGGAAACAAAGCCTTAGCGGGGGTCCCGGTGTTGGACGGGACATGGGGAGTCGAACGTGGCTAAACACACACCCCAGGGCTTGTGTATCCTCGCCTCCTCCCCCTTAACCTGCACTGCTGCACCCCAGGCGTATCGCAAGACTTATAAGTGGGCTACTCGGTGGGTGCCGGGCTTCGCAGGTGGGGCGACTCTAACGAAGTGGGCTGGAGGTGGGAACCTGCCTAGCAGGAGCTGTGGAGAGCCGGTTTCCTCACAGCTCTTCCCTCTCAGCTGCTCCACCGTCACTTGGGTACACCAGGCTTTGCTTACCCGTAGGAGGGCCACGTTGGACCCGGAGACTGTGGTACCACGCAGGGGAGAATGGGCACTAGAGGTCCGAGGGGTCGCTGGTCAGGTGGCACGTCCTCCTCCCTTGCTCCCTCAGCAGCAGCATACTCCAGCCTTGGGACCCAGGCCCGCCGAGGCTCCAGGGGTGTGACTCCAGCCGATGACGTCGCAGAGGCCTGAGGTAACAGAGGAAAGGCATTTCTTAACCCCTTCCTTGCCTTGTCTTTGAATACTCCTTTTCCCTTTCAGCATAGTTAATAAACAACGTTGCGTCTGTTTGAGTTCTACAGCCCCTTGATGCAATTATAATCGGAGCTGTCCCTGGAGCGTTTCGGGTTCTTTGCCCTGTCAGTTTATTGAGGAAAGTTTTGTGGGGATCCCTATGCTTTCGGTTGGGTCGCCCTTGATGAGCACTTTTTGATACGTTAAGCGTGTGTCTGAGAATCCCAGCTTCCTACTTCCCCCTTCCCGGGTCTCCAATATCCCCCTCTGAGAACTCCACGCTTCTCTCTTCCCTTTGTAAACCTGTGTTTCCTTTGTATGCTGCTTCCTTTGTATCCCTATTTAGACTGCACATATAAGAGATAGCCTGGGATTTGTGCCTTGCTGCCTCTAATTTACCAGAATTAGTGAGATCATCGACTGCTCCATCTATGCTGCTGCAAATAGTATGAGATCATTTTGTTCTGTGGATGAGTGGTAGTCGAGGGAATGTAGGTAGCAGAACAGCTTTCTGCATTCACCCCGCGCTCGACATGTCGTTCCTTTGTATGTCTTGGCTGTGGTAAAGGGTACCACAACGACCGCTGGGGTGGAAGTGCTTCCTTCCAATGATGCTGGTCTCTGGTTATACGACCTGCAGCGTGTGTGCCGAATCTCGGGGTCCCTCCAGTGTTTAGTTTGGTAAGGAACTTGCCTACTGACCTTCATACCGGCTGTTACCAATTTTCGATCCCGGCAACAGCAATGGTAGGCTTCCCTTTTGGGCATGCCCTCTTGAGCACTTAACGCTTTTAGCGTTTGTGAGGACTGCAGCCAGGGAAACCCTCGCCTAGCTTCCTTTGCACTGTCTAATCATGACAGATCCTGAGCATCTTTTCATTTGAATGTGCTGTTTTCTACAACGCGGGTGAGTACCACTGAGGTCTTGAAAGGTTTCTGCCTGAGAGTCGGCCCTGCTTTGAATTCACTTCAGATTACCTAGCCCAGGATATTTCTTGAGGGCAGGGCTGCGTTTGCAAAGCGGCAGGCCGCAGGCATTGTGAATGATAGGTGCCCTTCGGCACGGTTTGTAAGGTTGTTACGGCAGTGTGCCACAAGGCGGCAGCACTACTCCGTGTCCTCTCTGGTAACTTGGGGAAACAAAGCCTTAGCGGGGGTCCCGGTGTTGGACGGGACATGGGGAGTCGAACGTGGCTAAACACACACCCCAGGGCTTGTGTATCCTCGCCTCCTGCCCCTTAACCTGCACTGCCGCACCCCAGGCGTATCGCAAGACTTGTAAGTGGGCTACTCGGTGGGTGCCGTGCTTCGCAGGTGGGGCGACTCTAAGGAAGTGGGCTGGAGGTGGGGACCTGCCTAGCAGGAGCCGTGGAGAGCCGGTTTCCTCACAGCTCTTCCCTCTCAGCTGCTCCACCGTCACTTGGGTACACCAGGCTTTGCTTACCCGTAGGAGGGCCACGTTGGACCGGGAGACTGTGGTACCACGCAGGGGAGAATGGGCACTAGAGGTCCGAGGGGTCGCTGGTCAGGTGGCACGTCCTCCTCCCTTGCTCCCTCAGCAGCAGCATACTCCAGCCTTGGGACTTAGGCCCGCCAAGGCTCCAGGGGTGTGACTCCAGCCGATGACGTCGCAGAGGCCTGAGGTAACAGAGGAAAGGCATTTCTTAACCCCTTCCTTGCCTTGTCTTTGAATACTCCTTTTCCCTTTCAGCATAGTTAATAAACAACGTTGCGTCTGTTTGAGTTCTACAGCCCCTTGATGCAATTATAATCGGAGCTGTCCCTGTAGCGTTTCGGGTTCTTTGCCCTGTCAGTTTATTGAGGAAAGTTTTGTGGGGATCCCTATACTTTCGGTTGGGTCGCCCTTGATGAGCACTTTTTGATACGTTAAGCGTGTGTCTGAGAATCCCAGCTTCCTACTTCCCCCTTTCCGGGTCTCCAATATCCCCCTCTGAGAACTCCACGCTTCTCTCTTCCCTTTGTAAACCTGTGTTTCCTTTGTATGCTGCTTCCTTTGTATCCCTATTTAGAATGCACATATAAGAGATAGCCTGGGATTTGTGCCTTGCTGCCTCTAATTTACCAGAATTAGTGAGATCATCGACTGCTCCATCCATGCTGCTGCAAATAGTATGAGATCATTTTGTTCTGTGGATGAGTGGTAGTCGAGGGAATGTAGGTAGCAGAACAGCTTTCTGCATTCACCCCGCGCTCGACATGTCGTTCCTTTGTATGTCTTGGCTGTGGTAAAGGGTACCACAACGACCGCTGGGATGCAAGTGCTTCCTTCCAATGATGCTGGTCTCTGGTTATACGACCTGCAGCGTGTGTGCCGAATCTCGGGGTCCCTCCAGTGTTTAGTTTGGTAAGGAACTTGCCTACTGACCTTCATACCGGCTGTTACCAATTTACGATCCCGGCAACAGCAATGGCAGGCTTCCCTTTTGGGCATGCCCTCTTGTGCACTTAACGCTTTTAGCGTTTGTGAGGACTGCAGCCAGGGAAACCCTCGCCTAGCTTCCTTTGCACTCTCTAATCATGACAGATCCTGAGCATCTTTTCATTTGAATGTGCTGTTTTCTACAACGCGGGTGAGTACCACTGAGGTCTTGAAAGGTTTCTGCCTGAGAGTCGGCCCTGCTTTGAATTCACTTCAGATTACCTAGCCCAGGATATTTCTTGAGGGCAGGGCTGCGTTTGCAAAGCGGCAGGCCGCAGGCATTGTGAATGATAGGTGCCCTTCGGCACGGTTTGTAAGGTTGTTACGGCAGTGTGCCACAAGGCGGCAGCACTACTCCGTGTCCTCTCTGGTAACTTGGGGAAACAAAGCCTTAGCGGGGGTCCCGGTGTTGGACGGGACATGGGGAGTCGAACGTGGCTAAACACACACCCCAGGGCTTGTGTATCCTCGCCTCCTGCCCCTTAACCTGCACTGCCGCACCCCAGGCGTATCGCAAGACTTGTAAGTGGGCTACTCGGTGGGTGCCGTGCTTCGCAGGTGGGGCGACTCTAACGAAGTGGGCTGGAGGTGGGGACCTGCCTAGCAGGAGCCGTGGAGAGCCGGTTTCCTCACAGCTCTTCCCTCTCAGCTGCTCCACCGTCACTTGGGTACACCAGGCTTTGCTTACCCGTAGGAGGGCCACGTTGGACCGGGAGACTGTGGTACCACGCAGGGGAGAATGGGCACTAGAGGTCCGAGGGGTCGCTGGTCAGGTGGCACGTCCTCCTCCCTTGCTCCCTCAGCAGCAGCATACTCCAGCCTTGGGACTTAGGCCCGCCAAGGCTCCAGGGGTGTGACTCCAGCCGATGACGTCGCAGAGGCCTGAGGTAACAGAGGAAAGGCATTTCTTAACCCCTTCCTTGCCTTGTCTTTGAATACTCCTTTTCCCTTTCAGCATAGTTAATAAACAACGTTGCGTCTGTTTGAGTTCTACAGCCCCTTGATGCAATTATAATCGGAGCTGTCCCTGTAGCGTTTCGGGTTCTTTGCCCTGTCAGTTTATTGAGGAAAGTTTTGTGGGGATCCCTATACTTTCGGTTGGGTCGCCCTTGATGAGCACTTTTTGATACGTTAAGCGTGTGTCTGAGAATCCCAGCTTCCTACTTCCCCCTTTCCGGGTCTCCAATATCCCCCTCTGAGAACTCCACGCTTCTCTCTTCCCTTTGTAAACCTGTGTTTCCTTTGTATGCTGCTTCCTTTGTATCCCTATTTAGAATGCACATATAAGAGATAGCCTGGGATTTGTGCCTTGCTGCCTCTAATTTACCAGAATTAGTGAGATCATCGACTGCTCCATCCATGCTGCTGCAAATAGTATGAGATCATTTTGTTCTGTGGATGAGTGGTAGTCGAGGGAATGTAGGTAGCAGAACAGCTTTCTGCATTCACCCCGCGCTCGACATGTCGTTCCTTTGTATGTCTTGGCTGTGGTAAAGGGTACCACAACGACCGCTGGGATGCAAGTGCTTCCTTCCAATGATGCTGGTCTCTGGTTATACGACCTGCAGCGTGTGTGCCGAATCTCGGGGTCCCTCCAGTGTTTAGTTTGGTAAGGAACTTGCCTACTGACCTTCATACCGGCTGTTACCAATTTACGATCCCGGCAACAGCAATGGCAGGCTTCCCTTTTGGGCATGCCCTCTTGTGCACTTAACGCTTTTAGCGTTTGTGAGGACTGCAGCCAGGGAAACCCTCGCCTAGCTTCCTTTGCACTCTCTAATCATGACAGATCCTGAGCATCTTTTCATTTGAATGTGCTGTTTTCTACAACGCGGGTGAGTACCACTGAGGTCTTGAAAGGTTTCTGCCTGAGAGTCGGCCCTGCTTTGAATTCACTTCAGATTACCTAGCCCAGGATATTTCTTGAGGGCAGGGCTGCGTTTGCAAAGCGGCAGGCCGCAGGCATTGTGAATGATAGGTGCCCTTCGGCACGGTTTGTAAGGTTGTTACGGCAGTGTGCCACAAGGCGGCAGCACTACTCCGTGTCCTCTCTGGTAACTTGGGGAAACAAAGCCTTAGCGGGGGTCCCGGTGTTGGACGGGACATGGGGAGTCGAACGTGGCTAAACACACACCCCAGGGCTTGTGTATCCTCGCCTCCTCCCCCTTAACCTGCACTGCTGCACCCCAGGCGTATCGCAAGACTTATAAGTGGGCTACTCGGTGGGTGCCGGGCTTCGCAGGTGGGGCGACTCTAACGAAGTGGGCTGGAGGTGGGAACCTGCCTAGCAGGAGCTGTGGAGAGCCGGTTTCCTCACAGCTCTTCCCTCTCAGCTGCTCCACCGTCACTTGGGTACACCAGGCTTTGCTTACCCGTAGGAGGGCCACGTTGGACCCGGAGACTGTGGTACCACGCAGGGGAGAATGGGCACTAGAGGTCCGAGGGGTCGCTGGTCAGGTGGCACGTCCTCCTCCCTTGCTCCCTCAGCAGCAGCATACTCCAGCCTTGGGACCCAGGCCCGCCGAGGCTCCAGGGGTGTGACTCCAGCCGATGACGTCGCAGAGGCCTGAGGTAACAGAGGAAAGGCATTTCTTAACCCCTTCCTTGCCTTGTCTTTGAATACTCCTTTTCCCTTTCAGCATAGTTAATAAACAACGTTGCGTCTGTTTGAGTTCTACAGCCCCTTGATGCAATTATAATCGGAGCTGTCCCTGGAGCGTTTCGGGTTCTTTGCCCTGTCAGTTTATTGAGGAAAGTTTTGTGGGGATCCCTATGCTTTCGGTTGGGTCGCCCTTGATGAGCACTTTTTGATACGTTAAGCGTGTGTCTGAGAATCCCAGCTTCCTACTTCCCCCTTCCCGGGTCTCCAATATCCCCCTCTGAGAACTCCACGCTTCTCTCTTCCCTTTGTAAACCTGTGTTTCCTTTGTATGCTGCTTCCTTTGTATCCCTATTTAGACTGCACATATAAGAGATAGCCTGGGATTTGTGCCTTGCTGCCTCTAATTTACCAGAATTAGTGAGATCATCGACTGCTCCATCTATGCTGCTGCAAATAGTATGAGATCATTTTGTTCTGTGGATGAGTGGTAGTCGAGGGAATGTAGGTAGCAGAACAGCTTTCTGCATTCACCCCGCGCTCGACATGTCGTTCCTTTGTATGTCTTGGCTGTGGTAAAGGGTACCACAACGACCGCTGGGGTGGAAGTGCTTCCTTCCAATGATGCTGGTCTCTGGTTATACGACCTGCAGCGTGTGTGCCGAATCTCGGGGTCCCTCCAGTGTTTAGTTTGGTAAGGAACTTGCCTACTGACCTTCATACCGGCTGTTACCAATTTTCGATCCCGGCAACAGCAATGGTAGGCTTCCCTTTTGGGCATGCCCTCTTGAGCACTTAACGCTTTTAGCGTTTGTGAGGACTGCAGCCAGGGAAACCCTCGCCTAGCTTCCTTTGCACTGTCTAATCATGACAGATCCTGAGCATCTTTTCATTTGAATGTGCTGTTTTCTACAACGCGGGTGAGTACCACTGAGGTCTTGAAAGGTTTCTGCCTGAGAGTCGGCCCTGCTTTGAATTCACTTCAGATTACCTAGCCCAGGATATTTCTTGAGGGCAGGGCTGCGTTTGCAAAGCGGCAGGCCGCAGGCATTGTGAATGATAGGTGCCCTTCGGCACGGTTTGTAAGGTTGTTACGGCAGTGTGCCACAAGGCGGCAGCACTACTCCGTGTCCTCTCTGGTAACTTGGGGAAACAAAGCCTTAGCGGGGGTCCCGGTGTTGGACGGGACATGGGGAGTCGAACGTGGCTAAACACACACCCCAGGGCTTGTGTATCCTCGCCTCCTGCCCCTTAACCTGCACTGCCGCACCCCAGGCGTATCGCAAGACTTGTAAGTGGGCTACTCGGTGGGTGCCGTGCTTCGCAGGTGGGGCGACTCTAACGAAGTGGGCTGGAGGTGGGGACCTGCCTAGCAGGAGCCGTGGAGAGCCGGTTTCCTCACAGCTCTTCCCTCTCAGCTGCTCCACCGTCACTTGGGTACACCAGGCTTTGCTTACCCGTAGGAGGGCCACGTTGGACCGGGAGACTGTGGTACCACGCAGGGGAGAATGGGCACTAGAGGTCCGAGGGGTCGCTGGTCAGGTGGCACGTCCTCCTCCCTTGCTCCCTCAGCAGCAGCATACTCCAGCCTTGGGACTTAGGCCCGCCAAGGCTCCAGGGGTGTGACTCCAGCCGATGACGTCGCAGAGGCCTGAGGTAACAGAGGAAAGGCATTTCTTAACCCCTTCCTTGCCTTGTCTTTGAATACTCCTTTTCCCTTTCAGCATAGTTAATAAACAACGTTGCGTCTGTTTGAGTTCTACAGCCCCTTGATGCAATTATAATCGGAGCTGTCCCTGTAGCGTTTCGGGTTCTTTGCCCTGTCAGTTTATTGAGGAAAGTTTTGTGGGGATCCCTATACTTTCGGTTGGGTCGCCCTTGATGAGCACTTTTTGATACGTTAAGCGTGTGTCTGAGAATCCCAGCTTCCTACTTCCCCCTTTCCGGGTCTCCAATATCCCCCTCTGAGAACTCCACGCTTCTCTCTTCCCTTTGTAAACCTGTGTTTCCTTTGTATGCTGCTTCCTTTGTATCCCTATTTAGAATGCACATATAAGAGATAGCCTGGGATTTGTGCCTTGCTGCCTCTAATTTACCAGAATTAGTGAGATCATCGACTGCTCCATCCATGCTGCTGCAAATAGTATGAGATCATTTTGTTCTGTGGATGAGTGGTAGTCGAGGGAATGTAGGTAGCAGAACAGCTTTCTGCATTCACCCCGCGCTCGACATGTCGTTCCTTTGTATGTCTTGGCTGTGGTAAAGGGTACCACAACGACCGCTGGGATGCAAGTGCTTCCTTCCAATGATGCTGGTCTCTGGTTATACGACCTGCAGCGTGTGTGCCGAATCTCGGGGTCCCTCCAGTGTTTAGTTTGGTAAGGAACTTGCCTACTGACCTTCATACCGGCTGTTACCAATTTACGATCCCGGCAACAGCAATGGCAGGCTTCCCTTTTGGGCATGCCCTCTTGTGCACTTAACGCTTTTAGCGTTTGTGAGGACTGCAGCCAGGGAAACCCTCGCCTAGCTTCCTTTGCACTCTCTAATCATGACAGATCCTGAGCATCTTTTCATTTGAATGTGCTGTTTTCTAAAACGCGGGTGAGTACCACTGAGGTCTTGAAAGGTTTCTGCCTGAGAGTCGGCCCTGCTTTGAATTCACTTCAGATTACCTAGCCCAGGATATTTCTTGAGGGCAGGGCTGCGTTTGCAAAGCGGCAGGCCGCAGGCATTGTGAATGATAGGTGCCCTTCGGCACGGTTTGTAAGGTTGTTACGGCAGTGTGCCACAAGGCGGCAGCACTACTCCGTGTCCTCTCTGGTAACTTGGGGAAACAAAGCCTTAGCGGGGGTCCCGGTGTTGGACGGGACATGGGGAGTCGAACGTGGCTAAACACACACCCCAGGGCTTGTGTATCCTCGCCTCCTCCCCCTTAACCTGCACTGCTGCACCCCAGGCGTATCGCAAGACTTATAAGTGGGCTACTCGGTGGGTGCCGGGCTTCGCAGGTGGGGCGACTCTAACGAAGTGGGCTGGAGGTGGGAACCTGCCTAGCAGGAGCTGTGGAGAGCCGGTTTCCTCACAGCTCTTCCCTCTCAGCTGCTCCACCGTCACTTGGGTACACCAGGCTTTGCTTACCCGTAGGAGGGCCACGTTGGACCCGGAGACTGTGGTACCACGCAGGGGAGAATGGGCACTAGAGGTCCGAGGGGTCGCTGGTCAGGTGGCACGTCCTCCTCCCTTGCTCCCTCAGCAGCAGCATACTCCAGCCTTGGGACCCAGGCCCGCCGAGGCTCCAGGGGTGTGACTCCAGCCGATGACGTCGCAGAGGCCTGAGGTAACAGAGGAAAGGCATTTCTTAACCCCTTCCTTGCCTTGTCTTTGAATACTCCTTTTCCCTTTCAGCATAGTTAATAAACAACGTTGCGTCTGTTTGAGTTCTACAGCCCCTTGATGCAATTATAATCGGAGCTGTCCCTGGAGCGTTTCGGGTTCTTTGCCCTGTCAGTTTATTGAGGAAAGTTTTGTGGGGATCCCTATGCTTTCGGTTGGGTCGCCCTTGATGAGCACTTTTTGATACGTTAAGCGTGTGTCTGAGAATCCCAGCTTCCTACTTCCCCCTTCCCGGGTCTCCAATATCCCCCTCTGAGAACTCCACGCTTCTCTCTTCCCTTTGTAAACCTGTGTTTCCTTTGTATGCTGCTTCCTTTGTATCCCTATTTAGACTGCACATATAAGAGATAGCCTGGGATTTGTGCCTTGCTGCCTCTAATTTACCAGAATTAGTGAGATCATCGACTGCTCCATCTATGCTGCTGCAAATAGTATGAGATCATTTTGTTCTGTGGATGAGTGGTAGTCGAGGGAATGTAGGTAGCAGAACAGCTTTCTGCATTCACCCCGCGCTCGACATGTCGTTCCTTTGTATGTCTTGGCTGTGGTAAAGGGTACCACAACGACCGCTGGGGTGGAAGTGCTTCCTTCCAATGATGCTGGTCTCTGGTTATACGACCTGCAGCGTGTGTGCCGAATCTCGGGGTCCCTCCAGTGTTTAGTTTGGTAAGGAACTTGCCTACTGACCTTCATACCGGCTGTTACCAATTTTCGATCCCGGCAACAGCAATGGTAGGCTTCCCTTTTGGGCATGCCCTCTTGAGCACTTAACGCTTTTAGCGTTTGTGAGGACTGCAGCCAGGGAAACCCTCGCCTAGCTTCCTTTGCACTGTCTAATCATGACAGATCCTGAGCATCTTTTCATTTGAATGTGCTGTTTTCTACAACGCGGGTGAGTACCACTGAGGTCTTGAAAGGTTTCTGCCTGAGAGTCGGCCCTGCTTTGAATTCACTTCAGATTACCTAGCCCAGGATATTTCTTGAGGGCAGGGCTGCGTTTGCAAAGCGGCAGGCCGCAGGCATTGTGAATGATAGGTGCCCTTCGGCACGGTTTGTAAGGTTGTTACGGCAGTGTGCCACAAGGCGGCAGCACTACTCCGTGTCCTCTCTGGTAACTTGGGGAAACAAAGCCTTAGCGGGGGTCCCGGTGTTGGACGGGACATGGGGAGTCGAACGTGGCTAAACACACACCCCAGGGCTTGTGTATCCTCGCCTCCTGCCCCTTAACCTGCACTGCCGCACCCCAGGCGTATCGCAAGACTTGTAAGTGGGCTACTCGGTGGGTGCCGTGCTTCGCAGGTGGGGCGACTCTAACGAAGTGGGCTGGAGGTGGGGACCTGCCTAGCAGGAGCCGTGGAGAGCCGGTTTCCTCACAGCTCTTCCCTCTCAGCTGCTCCACCGTCACTTGGGTACACCAGGCTTTGCTTACCCGTAGGAGGGCCACGTTGGACCGGGAGACTGTGGTACCACGCAGGGGAGAATGGGCACTAGAGGTCCGAGGGGTCGCTGGTCAGGTGGCACGTCCTCCTCCCTTGCTCCCTCAGCAGCAGCATACTCCAGCCTTGGGACTTAGGCCCGCCAAGGCTCCAGGGGTGTGACTCCAGCCGATGACGTCGCAGAGGCCTGAGGTAACAGAGGAAAGGCATTTCTTAACCCCTTCCTTGCCTTGTCTTTGAATACTCCTTTTCCCTTTCAGCATAGTTAATAAACAACGTTGCGTCTGTTTGAGTTCTACAGCCCCTTGATGCAATTATAATCGGAGCTGTCCCTGTAGCGTTTCGGGTTCTTTGCCCTGTCAGTTTATTGAGGAAAGTTTTGTGGGGATCCCTATACTTTCGGTTGGGTCGCCCTTGATGAGCACTTTTTGATACGTTAAGCGTGTGTCTGAGAATCCCAGCTTCCTACTTCCCCCTTTCCGGGTCTCCAATATCCCCCTCTGAGAACTCCACGCTTCTCTCTTCCCTTTGTAAACCTGTGTTTCCTTTGTATGCTGCTTCCTTTGTATCCCTATTTAGAATGCACATATAAGAGATAGCCTGGGATTTGTGCCTTGCTGCCTCTAATTTACCAGAATTAGTGAGATCATCGACTGCTCCATCCATGCTGCTGCAAATAGTATGAGATCATTTTGTTCTGTGGATGAGTGGTAGTCGAGGGAATGTAGGTAGCAGAACAGCTTTCTGCATTCACCCCGCGCTCGACATGTCGTTCCTTTGTATGTCTTGGCTGTGGTAAAGGGTACCACAACGACCGCTGGGATGCAAGTGCTTCCTTCCAATGATGCTGGTCTCTGGTTATACGACCTGCAGCGTGTGTGCCGAATCTCGGGGTCCCTCCAGTGTTTAGTTTGGTAAGGAACTTGCCTACTGACCTTCATACCGGCTGTTACCAATTTACGATCCCGGCAACAGCAATGGCAGGCTTCCCTTTTGGGCATGCCCTCTTGTGCACTTAACGCTTTTAGCGTTTGTGAGGACTGCAGCCAGGGAAACCCTCGCCTAGCTTCCTTTGCACTCTCTAATCATGACAGATCCTGAGCATCTTTTCATTTGAATGTGCTGTTTTCTAAAACGCGGGTGAGTACCACTGAGGTCTTGAAAGGTTTCTGCCTGAGAGTCGGCCCTGCTTTGAATTCACTTCAGATTACCTAGCCCAGGATATTTCTTGAGGGCAGGGCTGCGTTTGCAAAGCGGCAGGCCGCAGGCATTGTGAATGATAGGTGCCCTTCGGCACGGTTTGTAAGGCTGTTACGGCAGTGTGCCACAAGGCGGCAGCACTACTCCGTGTCCTCTCTGGTAACTTGGGGAAACAAAGCCTTAGCGGGGGTCCCGGTGTTGGACGGGACATGGGGAGTCGAACGTGGCTAAACACACACCCCAGGGCTTGTGTATCCTCGCCTCCTCCCCCTTAACCTGCACTGCTGCACCCCAGGCGTATCGCAAGACTTATAAGTGGGCTACTCGGTGGGTGCCGGGCTTCGCAGGTGGGGCGACTCTAACGAAGTGGGCTGGAGGTGGGAACCTGCCTAGCAGGAGCTGTGGAGAGCCGGTTTCCTCACAGCTCTTCCCTCTCAGCTGCTCCACCGTCACTTGGGTACACCAGGCTTTGCTTACCCGTAGGAGGGCCACGTTGGACCCGGAGACTGTGGTACCACGCAGGGGAGAATGGGCACTAGAGGTCCGAGGGGTCGCTGGTCAGGTGGCACGTCCTCCTCCCTTGCTCCCTCAGCAGCAGCATACTCCAGCCTTGGGACCCAGGCCCGCCGAGGCTCCAGGGGTGTGACTCCAGCCGATGACGTCGCAGAGGCCTGAGGTAACAGAGGAAAGGCATTTCTTAACCCCTTCCTTGCCTTGTCTTTGAATACTCCTTTTCCCTTTCAGCATAGTTAATAAACAACGTTGCGTCTGTTTGAGTTCTACAGCCCCTTGATGCAATTATAATCGGAGCTGTCCCTGGAGCGTTTCGGGTTCTTTGCCCTGTCAGTTTATTGAGGAAAGTTTTGTGGGGATCCCTATGCTTTCGGTTGGGTCGCCCTTGATGAGCACTTTTTGATACGTTAAGCGTGTGTCTGAGAATCCCAGCTTCCTACTTCCCCCTTCCCGGGTCTCCAATATCCCCCTCTGAGAACTCCACGCTTCTCTCTTCCCTTTGTAAACCTGTGTTTCCTTTGTATGCTGCTTCCTTTGTATCCCTATTTAGACTGCACATATAAGAGATAGCCTGGGATTTGTGCCTTGCTGCCTCTAATTTACCAGAATTAGTGAGATCATCGACTGCTCCATCTATGCTGCTGCAAATAGTATGAGATCATTTTGTTCTGTGGATGAGTGGTAGTCGAGGGAATGTAGGTAGCAGAACAGCTTTCTGCATTCACCCCGCGCTCGACATGTCGTTCCTTTGTATGTCTTGGCTGTGGTAAAGGGTACCACAACGACCGCTGGGGTGGAAGTGCTTCCTTCCAATGATGCTGGTCTCTGGTTATACGACCTGCAGCGTGTGTGCCGAATCTCGGGGTCCCTCCAGTGTTTAGTTTGGTAAGGAACTTGCCTACTGACCTTCATACCGGCTGTTACCAATTTTCGATCCCGGCAACAGCAATGGTAGGCTTCCCTTTTGGGCATGCCCTCTTGAGCACTTAACGCTTTTAGCGTTTGTGAGGACTGCAGCCAGGGAAACCCTCGCCTAGCTTCCTTTGCACTGTCTAATCATGACAGATCCTGAGCATCTTTTCATTTGAATGTGCTGTTTTCTACAACGCGGGTGAGTACCACTGAGGTCTTGAAAGGTTTCTGCCTGAGAGTCGGCCCTGCTTTGAATTCACTTCAGATTACCTAGCCCAGGATATTTCTTGAGGGCAGGGCTGCGTTTGCAAAGCGGCAGGCCGCAGGCATTGTGAATGATAGGTGCCCTTCGGCACGGTTTGTAAGGTTGTTACGGCAGTGTGCCACAAGGCGGCAGCACTACTCCGTGTCCTCTCTGGTAACTTGGGGAAACAAAGCCTTAGCGGGGGTCCCGGTGTTGGACGGGACATGGGGAGTCGAACGTGGCTAAACACACACCCCAGGGCTTGTGTATCCTCGCCTCCTGCCCCTTAACCTGCACTGCCGCACCCCAGGCGTATCGCAAGACTTGTAAGTGGGCTACTCGGTGGGTGCCGTGCTTCGCAGGTGGGGCGACTCTAACGAAGTGGGCTGGAGGTGGGGACCTGCCTAGCAGGAGCCGTGGAGAGCCGGTTTCCTCACAGCTCTTCCCTCTCAGCTGCTCCACCGTCACTTGGGTACACCAGGCTTTGCTTACCCGTAGGAGGGCCACGTTGGACCGGGAGACTGTGGTACCACGCAGGGGAGAATGGGCACTAGAGGTCCGAGGGGTCGCTGGTCAGGTGGCACGTCCTCCTCCCTTGCTCCCTCAGCAGCAGCATACTCCAGCCTTGGGACTTAGGCCCGCCAAGGCTCCAGGGGTGTGACTCCAGCCGATGACGTCGCAGAGGCCTGAGGTAACAGAGGAAAGGCATTTCTTAACCCCTTCCTTGCCTTGTCTTTGAATACTCCTTTTCCCTTTCAGCATAGTTAATAAACAACGTTGCGTCTGTTTGAGTTCTACAGCCCCTTGATGCAATTATAATCGGAGCTGTCCCTGTAGCGTTTCGGGTTCTTTGCCCTGTCAGTTTATTGAGGAAAGTTTTGTGGGGATCCCTATACTTTCGGTTGGGTCGCCCTTGATGAGCACTTTTTGATACGTTAAGCGTGTGTCTGAGAATCCCAGCTTCCTACTTCCCCCTTTCCGGGTCTCCAATATCCCCCTCTGAGAACTCCACGCTTCTCTCTTCCCTTTGTAAACCTGTGTTTCCTTTGTATGCTGCTTCCTTTGTATCCCTATTTAGAATGCACATATAAGAGATAGCCTGGGATTTGTGCCTTGCTGCCTCTAATTTACCAGAATTAGTGAGATCATCGACTGCTCCATCCATGCTGCTGCAAATAGTATGAGATCATTTTGTTCTGTGGATGAGTGGTAGTCGAGGGAATGTAGGTAGCAGAACAGCTTTCTGCATTCACCCCGCGCTCGACATGTCGTTCCTTTGTATGTCTTGGCTGTGGTAAAGGGTACCACAACGACCGCTGGGATGCAAGTGCTTCCTTCCAATGATGCTGGTCTCTGGTTATACGACCTGCAGCGTGTGTGCCGAATCTCGGGGTCCCTCCAGTGTTTAGTTTGGTAAGGAACTTGCCTACTGACCTTCATACCGGCTGTTACCAATTTACGATCCCGGCAACAGCAATGGCAGGCTTCCCTTTTGGGCATGCCCTCTTGTGCACTTAACGCTTTTAGCGTTTGTGAGGACTGCAGCCAGGGAAACCCTCGGCTAGCTTCCTTTGCACTCTCTAATCATGACAGATCCTGAGCATCTTTTCATTTGAATGTGCTGTTTTCTAAAACGCGGGTGAGTACCACTGAGGTCTTGAAAGGTTTCTGCCTGAGAGTCGGCCCTGCTTTGAATTCACTTCAGATTACCTAGCCCAGGATATTTCTTGAGGGCAGGGCTGCGTTTGCAAAGCGGCAGGCCGCAGGCATTGTGAATGATAGGTGCCCTTCGGCACGGTTTGTAAGGTTGTTACGGCAGTGTGCCACAAGGCGGCAGCACTACTCCGTGTCCTCTCTGGTAACTTGGGGAAACAAAGCCTTAGCGGGGGTCCCGGTGTTGGACGGGACATGGGGAGTCGAACGTGGCTAAACACACACCCCAGGGCTTGTGTATCCTCGCCTCCTCCCCCTTAACCTGCACTGCTGCACCCCAGGCGTATCGCAAGACTTATAAGTGGGCTACTCGGTGGGTGCCGGGCTTCGCAGGTGGGGCGACTCTAACGAAGTGGGCTGGAGGTGGGAACCTGCCTAGCAGGAGCTGTGGAGAGCCGGTTTCCTCACAGCTCTTCCCTCTCAGCTGCTCCACCGTCACTTGGGTACACCAGGCTTTGCTTACCCGTAGGAGGGCCACGTTGGACCCGGAGACTGTGGTACCACGCAGGGGAGAATGGGCACTAGAGGTCCGAGGGGTCGCTGGTCAGGTGGCACGTCCTCCTCCCTTGCTCCCTCAGCAGCAGCATACTCCAGCCTTGGGACCCAGGCCCGCCGAGGCTCCAGGGGTGTGACTCCAGCCGATGACGTCGCAGAGGCCTGAGGTAACAGAGGAAAGGCATTTCTTAACCCCTTCCTTGCCTTGTCTTTGAATACTCCTTTTCCCTTTCAGCATAGTTAATAAACAACGTTGCGTCTGTTTGAGTTCTACAGCCCCTTGATGCAATTATAATCGGAGCTGTCCCTGGAGCGTTTCGGGTTCTTTGCCCTGTCAGTTTATTGAGGAAAGTTTTGTGGGGATCCCTATGCTTTCGGTTGGGTCGCCCTTGATGAGCACTTTTTGATACGTTAAGCGTGTGTCTGAGAATCCCAGCTTCCTACTTCCCCCTTCCCGGGTCTCCAATATCCCCCTCTGAGAACTCCACGCTTCTCTCTTCCCTTTGTAAACCTGTGTTTCCTTTGTATGCTGCTTCCTTTGTATCCCTATTTAGACTGCACATATAAGAGATAGCCTGGGATTTGTGCCTTGCTGCCTCTAATTTACCAGAATTAGTGAGATCATCGACTGCTCCATCTATGCTGCTGCAAATAGTATGAGATCATTTTGTTCTGTGGATGAGTGGTAGTCGAGGGAATGTAGGTAGCAGAACAGCTTTCTGCATTCACCCCGCGCTCGACATGTCGTTCCTTTGTATGTCTTGTCTGTGGTAAAGGGTACCACAACGACCGCTGGGGTGGAAGTGCTTCCTTCCAATGATGCTGGTCTCTGGTTATACGACCTGCAGCGTGTGTGCCGAATCTCGGGGTCCCTCCAGTGTTTAGTTTGGTAAGGAACTTGCCTACTGACCTTCATACCGGCTGTTACCAATTTACGATCCCGGCAACAGCAATGGTAGGCTTCCTTTTTGGGCATGCCCTCTTGAGCACTTAACGCTTTTAGCGTTTGTGAGGACTGCAGCCAGGGAAACCCTCGCCTAGCTTCCTTTGCACTCTCTAATCATGACAGATCCTGAGCATCTTTTCATTTGAATGTGCTGTTTTCTAAAACGCGGGTGAGCACCACTGAGGTCTTGAAAGGTTTCTGCCTGAGAGTCGGCCCTGCTTTGAATTCACTTCAGATTACCTAGCCCAGGATATTTCTTGAGGGCAGGGCTGCGTTTGCAAAGCGGCAGGCCGCAGGCATTGTGAATGATAGGTGCCCTTCGGCACGGTTTGTAAGGTTGTTACGGCAGTGTGCCACAAGGCGGCAGCACTACTCCGTGTCCTCTCTGGTAACTTGGGGAAACAAAGCCTTAGCGGGGGTCCCGGTGTTGGACGGGACATGGGGAGTCGAACGTGGCTAAACACACACCCCAGGGCTTGTGTATCCTCGCCTCCTGCCCCTTAACCTGCACTGCCGCACCCCAGGCGTATCGCAAGACTTGTAAGTGGGCTACTCGGTGGGCGCCGTGCTTCGCAGGTGGGGCGACTCTAACGAAGTGGGCTGGAGGTGGGGACCTGCCTAGCAGGAGCCGTGGAGAGCCGGTTTCCTCACAGGTCTTCCCTCTCAGCTGCTCCACCGTCACTTGGGTACACCAGGCTTTGCTTACCCGTAGGAGGGCCACGTTGGACCGGGAGACTGTGGTACCACGCAGGGGAGAATGGGCACTAGAGGTCCGAGGGGTCGCTGGTCAGGTGGCACGTCCTCCTCCCTTGCTCCCTCAGCAGCAGCATACTCCAGCCTTGGGACCCAGGCCCGCCGAGGCTCCAGGGGTGTGACTCCAGCCGATGACGTCGCAGAGGCCTGAGGTAACAGAGGAAAGGCATTTCTTAACCCCTTCCTTGCCTTGTCTTTGAATACTCCTTTTCGCTTTCAGCATAGTTAATAAACAACGTTGCGTCTGTTTGAGTTCTACAGCCCCTTGATGCAATTATAATCGGAGCTGTCCCTGGAGCGTTTCGGGTTCTTTGCCAGGTCAGTTTATTGAGGAAAGTTTTGTGGCGCTCCCTATGCTTTCGGTTGGGTCGCCCTTGATGAGCACTTTTTGATACGTTAAGCGTGTGTCTGAGAATCCCAGCTTCCTACTTCCCCCTTCCCGGGTCTCCAATATCCCCCTCTGAGAACTCCACGCTTCTCTCTTCCCTTTGTAAACCTGTGTTTCCTTTGTATGCTGCTTCCTTTGTATCCCTATTTAGACTGCACATATAAGAGATAGCCTGGGATTTGTGCCTTGCTGCCTCTAATTTACCAGAATTAGTGAGATCATCGACTGCTCCATCTATGCTGCTGCAAATAATATGAGATCATTTTGTTCTGTGGATGAGTGGTAGTCGAGGGAATGTAGGTAGCAGAACAGCTTTCTGCATTCACCCCGCGCTCGACATGTCGTTCCTTTGTATGTCTTGGCTGTGGTAAAGGGTACCACAACGACCGCTGGGGTGGAAGTGCTTCCTTCCAATGATGCTGGTCTCTGGTTATACGACCTGCAGCGTGTGTGCCGAATCTCGGGGTCCCTCCAGTGTTTAGTTTGGTAAGGAACTTGCCTACTGACCTTCATACCGGCTGTTACCAATTTTCGATCCCGGCAACAGCAATGGTAGGCTTCCCTTTTGGGCATGCCCTCTTGAGCACTTAACGCTTTTAGCGTTTGTGAGGACTGCAGCCATGGAAACCCTCGCCTAGCTTCCTTTGCACTGTCTAATCATGACAGATCCTGAGCATCTTTTCATTTGAATGTGCTGTTTTCTACAACGCGGGTGAGTACCACTGAGGTCTTGAAAGGTTTCTGCCTGAGAGTCGGCCCTGCTTTGAATTCACTTCAGATTACCTAGCCCAGGATATTTCTTGAGGGCAGGGCTGCGTTTGCAAAGCGGCAGGCCGCAGGCATTGTGAATGATAGGTGCCCTTCGGCACGGTTTGTAAGGTTGTTACGGCAGTGTGCCACAAGGCGGCAGCACTACTCCGTGTCCTCTCTGGTAACTTGGGGAAACAAAGCCTTAGCGGGGGTCCCGGTGTTGGACGGGACATGGGGAGTCGAACGTGGCTAAACACACACCCCAGGGCTTGTGTATCCTCGCCTCCTGCCCCTTAACCTGCACTGCCGCACCCCAGGCGTATCGCAAGACTTGTAAGTGGGCTACTCGGTGGGTGCCGTGCTTCGCAGGTGGGGCGACTCTAACGAAGTGGGCTGGAGGTGGGAACCTGCCTAGCAGGAGCCGTGGAGACCCGGTTTCCTCACAGCTCTTCCCTCTCAGCTGCTCCACCGTCACTTGGGTACACCAGGCTTTGCTTACCCGTAGGAGGGCCACGTTGGACCGGGAGACTGTGGTACCACGCAGGGGAGAATGGGCACTAGAGGTCCGAGGGGTCGCTGGTCAGGTGGCACGTCCTCCTCCCTTGCTCCCTCAGCAGCAGCATACTCCAGCCTTGGGACTTAGGCCCGCCAAGGCTCCAGGGGTGTGACTCCAGCCGATGACGTCGCAGAGGCCTGAGGTAACAGAGGAAAGGCATTTCTTAACCCCTTCCTTGCCTTGTCTTTGAATACTCCTTTTCCCTTTCAGCATAGTTAATAAACAACGTTGCGTCTGTTTGAGTTCTACAGCCCCTTGATGCAATTATAATCGGAGCTGTCCCTGGAGCGTTTCGGGTTCTTTGCCCTGTCAGTTTATTGAGGAAAGTTTTGTAGCGCTCCCTATGCTTTCGGTTGGGTCGCCCTTGATGAGCACTTTTTGATACGTTAAGCGTGTGTCTGAGAATCCCAGCTTCCTACTTCCCCCTTTCCGGGTCTCCAATATCCCCCTCTGAGAACTCCACGCTTCTCTCTTCCCTTTGTAAACCTGTGTTTCCTTTGTATGCTGCTTCCTTTGTATCCCTATTTAGACTGCACATATAAGAGATAGCCTGGGATTTGTGCCTTGCTGCCTCTAATTTACCAGAATTAGTGAGATCATCGACTGCTCCATCTATGCTGCTGCAAATAGTATGAGATCATTTTGTTCTGTGGATGAGTGGTAGTCGAGGGAATGTAGGTAGCAGAACAGCTTTCTGCATTCACCCCGCGCTCGACATGTCGTTCCTTTGTATGTCTTGGCTGTGGTAAAGGGTACCACAACGACCGCTGGGGTGGAAGTGCTTCCTTCCAATGATGCTGGTCTCTGGTTATACGACCTGCAGCGTGTGTGCCGAATCTCGGGGTCCCTCCAGTGTTTAGTTTGGTAAGGAACTTGCCTACTGACCTTCATACCGGCTGTTACCAATTTTCGATCCCGGCAACAGCAATGGTAGGCTTCCTTTTTGGGCATGCCCTCTTGAGCACTTAACGCTTTTAGCGTTTGTGAGGACTGCAGCCAGGGAAACCCTCGCCTAGCTTCCTTTGCACTCTCTAATCATGACAGATCCTGAGCATCTTTTCATTTGAATGTGCTGTTTTCTAAAACGCGGGTGAGCACCACTGAGGTCTTGAAAGGTTTCTGCCTGAGAGTCGGCCCTGCTTTGAATTCACTTCAGATTACCTAGCCCAGGATATTTCTTGAGGGCAGGGCTGCGTTTGCAAAGCGGCAGGCCGCAGGCATTGTGAATGATAGGTGCCCTTCGGCACGGTTTGTAAGGTTGTTACGGCAGTGTGCCACAAGGCGGCAGCACTACTCCGTGTCCTCTCTGGTAACTTGGGGAAACAAAGCCTTAGCGGGGGTCCCGGTGTTGGACGGGACATGGGGAGTCGAACGTGGTTAAACACACACCCCAGGGCTTGTGTATCCTCGCCTCCTGCCCCTTAACCTGCACTGCCGCACCCCAGGCGTATCGCAAGACTTGTAAGTGGGCTACTCGGTGGGTGCCGTGCTTCGCAGGTGGGGCGACTCTAACGAAGTGGGCTGGAGGTGGGAACCTGCCTAGCAGGAGCCGTGGAGAGCCGATGTCCTCACAGCTCTTCCCTCTCAGCTGCTCCACCGTCACTTGGGTACACCAGGCTTTGCTTACCCGTAGGAGGGCCACGTTGGACCGGGAGACTGTGGTACCACGCAGGGGAGAATGGGCACTAGAGGTCCGAGGGGTCGCTGGTCAGGTGGCACGTCCTCCTCCCTTGCTCCCTCAGCAGCAGCATACTCCAGCCTTGGGACCCAGGCCCGCCGAGGCTCCAGGGGTGTGACTCCAGCCGATGACGTCGCAGAGGCCTGAGGTAACAGAGGAAAGGAATTTCTTAACCCCTTCCTTGCCTTGTCTTTGAATACTCCTTTTCCCTTTCAGCATAGTTAATAAACAACGTTGCGTCTGTTTGAGTTCTACAGCCCCTTGATGCAATTATAATCGGAGCTGTCCCTGGAGCGTTTCGGGTTCTTTGCCAGGTCAGTTTATTGAGGAAAGTTTTGTGGCGCTCCCTATGCTTTCGGTTGGGTCGCCCTTGATGAGCACTTTTTGATACGTTAAGCGTGTGTCTGAGAATCCCAGCTTCCTACTTCCCCCTTCCCGGGTCTCCAATATCCCCCTCTGAGAACTCCACGCTTCTCTCTTCCCTTTGTAAACCTGTGTTTCCTTTGTATGCTGCTTCCTTTGTATCCCTATTTAGACTGCACATATAAGAGATAGCCTGGGATTTGTGCCTTGCTGCCTCTAATTTACCAGAATTAGTGAGATCATCGACTGCTCCATCTATGCTGCTGCAAATAGTATGAGATCATTTTGTTCTGTGGATGAGTGGTAGTCGAGGGAATGTAGGTAGCAGAACAGCTTTCTGCATTCACCCCGCGCTCGACATGTCGTTCCTTTGTATGTCTTGGCTGTGGTAAAGGGTACCACAACGACCGCTGGGGTGGAAGTGCTTCCTTCCAATGATGCTGGTCTCTGGTTATACGACCTGCAGCGTGTGTGCCGAATCTCGGGGTCCCTCCAGTGTTTAGTTTGGTAAGGAGCTTGCCTACTGACCTTCATACCGGCTGTTACCAATTTTCGATCCCGGCAACAGCAATGGTAGGCTTCCCTTTTGGGCATGCCCTCTTGAGCACTTAACGCTTTTAGCGTTTGTGAGGACTGCAGCCAGGGAAACCCTCGCCTAGCTTCCTTTGCACTGTCTAATCATGACAGATCCTGAGCATCTTTTCATTTGAATGTGCTGTTTTCTAAAACGCGGGTGAGTACCACTGAGGTCTTGAAAGGTTTCTGCCTGAGAGTCGGCCCTGCTTTGAATTCACTTCAGATTACCTAGCCCAGGATATTTCTTGAGGGCAGGGCTGCGTTTGCAAAGCGGCAGGCCGCAGGCATTGTGAATGATAGGTGCCCTTCGGCACGGTTTGTAAGGTTGTTACGGCAGTGTGCCACAAGGCGGCAGCACTACTCCGTGTCCTCTCTGGTAACTTGGGGAAACAAAGCCTTAGCGGGGGTCCCGGTGTTGGACGGGACATGGGGAGTCGAACGTGGCTAAACACACACCCCAGGGCTTGTGTATCCTCGCCTCCTGCCCCTTAACCTGCACTGCCGCACCCCAGGCGTATCGCAAGACTTGTAAGTGGGCTACTCGGTGGGTGCCGTGCTTCGCAGGTGGGGCGACTCTAAGGAAGTGGGCTGGAGGTGGGGACCTGCCTAGCAGGAGCCGTGGAGAGCCGGTTTCCTCACAGCTCTTCCCTCTCAGCTGCTCCACCGTCACTTGGGTACACCAGGCTTTGCTTACCCGTAGGAGGGCCACGTTGGACCGGGAGACTGTGGTACCACGCAGGGGAGAATGGGCACTAGAGGTCCGAGGGGTCGCTGGTCAGGTGGCACGTCCTCCTCCCTTGCTCCCTCAGCAGCAGCATACTCCAGCCTTGGGACTTAGGCCCGCCAAGGCTCCAGGGGTGTGACTCCAGCCGATGACGTCGCAGAGGCCTGAGGTAACAGAGGAAAGGCATTTCTTAACCCCTTCCTTGCCTTGTCTTTGAATACTCCTTTTCCCTTTCAGCATAGTTAATAAACAACGTTGCGTCTGTTTGAGTTCTACAGCCCCTTGATGCAATTATAATCGGAGCTGTCCCTGGAGCGTTTCGGGTTCTTTGCCCTGTCAGTTTATTGAGGAAAGTTTTGTAGCGCTCCCTATGCTTTCGGTTGGGTCGCCCTTGATGAGCACTTTTTGATACGTTAAGCGTGTGTCTGAGAATCCCAGCTTCCTACTTCCCCCTTTCCGGGTCTCCAATATCCCCCTCTGAGAACTCCACGCTTCTCTCTTCCCTTTGTAAACCTGTGTTTCCTTTGTATGCTGCTTCCTTTGTATCCCTATTTAGAATGCACATATAAGAGATAGCCTGGGATTTGTGCCTTGCTGCCTCTAATTTACCAGAATTAGTGAGATCATCGACTGCTCCATCCATGCTGCTGCAAATAGTATGAGATCATTTTGTTCTGTGGATGAGTGGTAGTCGAGGGAATGTAGGTAGCAGAACAGCTTTCTGCATTCACCCCGCGCTCGACATGTCGTTCCTTTGTATGTCTTGGCTGTGGTAAAGGGTACCACAACGACCGCTGGGGTGCAAGTGCTTCCTTCCAATGATGCTGGTCTCTGGTTATACGACCTGCAGCGTGTGTGCCGAATCTCGGGGTCCCTCCAGTGTTTAGTTTGGTAAGGAACTTGCCTACTGACCTTCATACCGGCTGTTACCAATTTACGATCCCGGCAACAGCAATGGCAGGCTTCCCTTTTGGGCATGCCCTCTTGTGCACTTAACGCTTTTAGCGTTTGTGAGGACTGCAGCCAGGGAAACCCTCGCCTAGCTTCCTTTGCACTGTCTAATCATGACAGATCCTGAGCATCTTTTCATTTGAATGTGCTGTTTTCTAAAACGCGGGTGAGTACCACTGAGGTCTTGAAAGGTTTCTGCCTGAGAGTCGGCCCTGCTTTGAATTCACTTCAGATTACCTAGCCCAGGATATTTCTTGAGGGCAGGGCTGCGTTTGCAAAGCGGCAGGCCGCAGGCATTGTGAATGATAGGTGCCCTTCGGCACGGTTTGTAAGGTTGTTACGGCAGTGTGCCACAAGGCGGCAGCACTACTCCGTGTCCTCTCTGGTAACTTGGGGAAACAAAGCCTTAGCGGGGGTCCCGGTGTTGGACGGGACATGGGGAGTCGAACGTGGCTAAACACACACCCCAGGGCTTGTGTATCCTCGCCTCCTCCCCCTTAACCTGCACTGCTGCACCCCAGGCGTATCGCAAGACTTATAAGTGGGCTACTCGGTGGGTGCCGTGCTTCGCAGGTGGGGCGACTCTAACGAAGTGGGCTGGAGGTGGGAACCTGCCTAGCAGGAGCTGTGGAGAGCCGGTTTTCTCACAGCTCTTCCCTCTCAGCTGCTCCACCGTCACTTGGGTACACCAGGCTTTGCTTACCCGTAGGAGGGCCACGTTGGACCCGGAGACTGTGGTACCACGCAGGGGAGAATGGGCACTAGAGGTCCGAGGGGTCGCTGGTCAGGTGGCACGTCCTCCTCCCTTGCTCCCTCAGCAGCAGCATACTCCAGCCTTGGGACCCAGGCCCGCCGAGGCTCCAGGGGTGTGACTCCAGCCGATGACGTCGCAGAGGCCTGAGGTAACAGAGGAAAGGCATTTCTTAACCCCTTCCTTGCCTTGTCTTTGAATACTCCTTTTCCCTTTCAGCATAGTTAATAAACAACGTTGCGTCTGTTTGAGTTCTACAGCCCCTTGATGCAATTATAATCGGAGCTGTCCCTGGAGCGTTTCGGGTTCTTTGCCCTGTCAGTTTATTGAGGAAAGTTTTGTGGGGATCCCTATGCTTTCGGTTGGGTCGCCCTTGATGAGCACTTTTTGATACGTTAAGCGTGTGTCTGAGAATCCCAGCTTCCTACTTCCCCCTTCCCGGGTCTCCAATATCCCCCTCTGAGAACTCCACGCTTCTCTCTTCCCTTTGTAAACCTGTGTTTCCTTTGTATGCTGCTTCCTTTGTATCCCTATTTAGACTGCACATATAAGAGATAGCCTGGGATTTGTGCCTTGCTGCCTCTAATTTACCAGAATTAGTGAGATCATCGACTGCTCCATCTATGCTGCTGCAAATAGTATGAGATCATTTTGTTCTGTGGATGAGTGGTAGTCGAGGGAATGTAGGTAGCAGAACAGCTTTCTGCATTCACCCCGCGCTCGACATGTCGTTCCTTTGTATGTCTTGGCTGTGGTAAAGGGTACCACAACGACCGCTGGGGTGGAAGTGCTTCCTTCCAATGATGCTGGTCTCTGGTTATACGACCTGCAGCGTGTGTGCCGAATCTCGGGGTCCCTCCAGTGTTTAGTTTGGTAAGGAACTTGCCTACTGACCTTCATACCGGCTGTTACCAATTTTCGATCCCGGCAACAGCAATGGTAGGCTTCCTTTTTGGGCATGCCCTCTTGAGCACTTAACGCTTTTAGCGTTTGTGAGGACTGCAGCCAGGGAAACCCTCGCCTAGCTTCCTTTGCACTCTCTAATCATGACAGATCCTGAGCATCTTTTCATTTGAATGTGCTGTTTTCTAAAACGCGGGTGAGCACCACTGAGGTCTTGAAAGGTTTCTGCCTGAGAGTCGGCCCTGCTTTGAATTCACTTCAGATTACCTAGCCCAGGATATTTCTTGAGGGCAGGGCTGCGTTTGCAAAGCGGCAGGCCGCAGGCATTGTGAATGATAGGTGCCCTTCGGCACGGTTTGTAAGGTTGTTACGGCAGTGTGCCACAAGGCGGCAGCACTACTCCGTGTCCTCTCTGGTAACTTGGGGAAACAAAGCCTTAGCGGGGGTCCCGGTGTTGGACGGGACATGGGGAGTCGAACGTGGCTAAACACACACCCCAGGGCTTGTGTATCCTCGCCTCCTGCCCCTTAACCTGCACTGCCGCACCCCAGGCGTATCGCAAGACTTGTAAGTGGGCTACTCGGTGGGCGCCGTGCTTCGCAGGTGGGGCGACTCTAACGAAGTGGGCTGGAGGTGGGGACCTGCCTAGCAGGAGCCGTGGAGAGCCGGTTTCCTCACAGGTCTTCCCTCTCAGCTGCTCCACCGTCACTTGGGTACACCAGGCTTTGCTTACCCGTAGGAGGGCCACGTTGGACCGGGAGACTGTGGTACCACGCAGGGGAGAATGGGCACTAGAGGTCCGAGGGGTCGCTGGTCAGGTGGCACGTCCTCCTCCCTTGCTCCCTCAGCAGCAGCATACTCCAGCCTTGGGACTTAGGTCTGCCAAGGCTCCAGGGGTGTGACTCCAGCCGAAGACGTCGCAGAGGCCTGAGGTAACAGAGGAAAGGCATTTCTTAACCCCTTCCTTGCCTTGTCTTTGAATACTCCTTTTCCCTTTCAGCATAGTTAATAAACAACGTTGCGTCTGTTTGAGTTCTACAGCCCCTTGATGCAATTATAATCGGAGCTGTCCCTGGAGCGTTTCGGGTTCTTTGCCCTGTCAGTTTACTGAGGAAAGTTTTGTAGCGCTCCCTATGCTTTCGGTTGGGTCGCCCTTGATGAGCACTTTTTGATACGTTAAGCGCGTGTCTGAGAATCCCAGCTTCCTACTTCCCCCTTCCCGGGTCTCCAATATCCCCCTCTGAGAACTCCACGCTTCTCTCTTCCCTTTGTAAACCTGTGTTTCCTTTGTATGCTGCTTCCTTTGTATCCCTATTTAGACTGCACATATAAGAGATAGCCTGGGATTTGTGCCTTGCTGCCTCTAATTTACCAGAATTAGTGAGATCATCGACTGCTCCATCCATGCTGCTGCAAATAGTATGAGATCATTTTGTTCTGTGGATGAGTGGTAGTCGAGGGAATGTAGGTAGCAGAACAGCTTTCTGCATTCACCCCCGCTCCACATGTCGTTCCTTTGTATGTCTTGGCTGTGGTAAAGGGTACCACAACGACCGCTGGGGTGCAAGTGATTCCTTCCAATGATGCTGGTCTCTGGTTATACGACCTGCAGAGTGTGTGCCGAATCTCGGGGTCCCTCCAGTGTTTAGTTTGGTAAGGAACTTGCCTACTGACCTTCATACCGGCTGTTACCAATTTACGATCCCGGCAACAGCAATGGCAGGCTTCCCTTTTGGGCATGCCCTCTTGTGCACTTAACGCTTTTAGAGTTTGTGAGGACTGCAGCCAGGGAAACCCTCGCCTAGCTTCCTTTGTACTGTCTAATCATGACAGATCCTGAGCATCTTTTCATTTGAATGTGCTGTTTTCTAAAACGCGGGTGAGTACCACTGAGGTCTTGAAAGGTTTCTGCCTGAGAGTCGGCCCTGCTTTGAATTCACTTCAGATTACCTAGCCCAGGATAATTCTTGAGGGCAGGGCTGCGTTGGCAAAGCGGCAGGCCGCAGGCATTGTGAATGATAGGTGCCCTTCGGCACGGTTTGTAAGGTTGTTACGGCAGTGTGCCACAAGGCGGCAGCACTACTCCGTGTCCTCTCTGGTAACTTGGGGAAACAAAGCCTTAGCGGGGGTCCCGGTGTTGGACGGGACATGGGGAGTCGAACGTGGCTAAACACACACCCCAGGGCTTGTGTATCCTCGCCTCCTGCCCCTTAACCTGCACTGCCGCACCCCAGGCGTATCGCAAGACTTGTAAGTGGGCTACTCGGTGGGTGCCGTGCTTCGCAGGTGGGGCGACTCTAAGGAAGTGGGCTGGAGGTGGGGACCTGCCTAGCAGGAGCCGTGGAGAGCCGGTTTCCTCACAGCTCTTCCCTCTCAGCTGCTCCACCGTCACTTGGGTACACCAGGCTTTGCTTACCCGTAGGAGGGCCACGTTGGACCGGGAGACTGTGGTACCACGCAGGGGAGAATGGGCACTAGAGGTCCGAGGGGTCGCTGGTCAGGTGGCACGTCCTCCTCCCTTGCTCCCTCAGCAGCAGCATACTCCAGCCTTGGGACTTAGGCCCGCCAAGGCTCCAGGGGTGTGACTCCAGCCGATGACGTCGCAGAGGCCTGAGGTAACAGAGGAAAGGCATTTCTTAACCCCTTCCTTGCCTTGTCTTTGAATACTCCTTTTCCCTTTCAGCATAGTTAATAAACAACGTTGCGTCTGTTTGAGTTCTACAGCCCCTTGATGCAATTATAATCGGAGCTGTCCCTGGAGCGTTTCGGGTTCTTTGCCCTGTCAGTTTATTGAGGAAAGTTTTGTAGCGCTCCCTATGCTTTCGGTTGGGTCGCCCTTGATGAGCACTTTTTGATACGTTAAGCGTGTGTCTGAGAATCCCAGCTTCCTACTTCCCCCTTTCCGGGTCTCCAATATCCCCCTCTGAGAACTCCACGCTTCTCTCTTCCCTTTGTAAACCTGTGTTTCCTTTGTATGCTGCTTCCTTTGTATCCCTATTTAGAATGCACATATAAGAGATAGCCTGGGATTTGTGCCTTGCTGCCTCTAATTTACCAGAATTAGTGAGATCATCGACTGCTCCATCCATGCTGCTGCAAATAGTATGAGATCATTTTGTTCTGTGGATGAGTGGTAGTCGAGGGAATGTAGGTAGCAGAACAGCTTTCTGCATTCACCCCGCGCTCGACATGTCGTTCCTTTGTATGTCTTGGCTGTGGTAAAGGGTACCACAACGACCGCTGGGGTGCAAGTGCTTCCTTCCAATGATGCTGGTCTCTGGTTATACGACCTGCAGCGTGTGTGCCGAATCTCGGGGTCCCTCCAGTGTTTAGTTTGGTAAGGAACTTGCCTACTGACCTTCATACCGGCTGTTACCAATTTACGATCCCGGCAACAGCAATGGCAGGCTTCCCTTTTGGGCATGCCCTCTTGTGCACTTAACGCTTTTAGCGTTTGTGAGGACTGCAGCCAGGGAAACCCTCGCCTAGCTTCCTTTGCACTGTCTAATCATGACAGATCCTGAGCATCTTTTCATTTGAATGTGCTGTTTTCTAAAACGCGGGTGAGTACCACTGAGGTCTTGAAAGGTTTCTGCCTGAGAGTCGGCCCTGCTTTGAATTCACTTCAGATTACCTAGCCCAGGATATTTCTTGAGGGCAGGGCTGCGTTTGCAAAGCGGCAGGCCGCAGGCATTGTGAATGATAGGTGCCCTTCGGCACGGTTTGTAAGGTTGTTACGGCAGTGTGCCACAAGGCGGCAGCACTACTCCGTGTCCTCTCTGGTAACTTGGGGAAACAAAGCCTTAGCGGGGGTCCCGGTGTTGGACGGGACATGGGGAGTCGAACGTGGCTAAACACACACCCCAGGGCTTGTGTATCCTTGCCTCCTCCCCCTTAACCTGCACTGCTGCACCCCAGGCGTATCGCAAGACTTATAAGTGGGCTACTCGGTGGGTGCCGTGCTTCGCAGGTGGGGCGACTCTAACGAAGTGGGCTGGAGGTGGGAACCTGCCTAGCAGGAGCTGTGGAGAGCCGGTTTCCTCACAGCTCTTCCCTCTCAGCTGCTCCACCGTCACTTGGGTACACCAGGCTTTGCTTACCCGTAGGAGGGCCACGTTGGACCCGGAGACTGTGGTACCACGCAGGGGAGAATGGGCACTAGAGGTCCGAGGGGTCGCTGGTCAGGTGGCACGTCCTCCTCCCTTGCTCCCTCAGCAGCAGCATACTCCAGCCTTGGGACCCAGGCCCGCCGAGGCTCCAGGGGTGTGACTCCAGCCGATGACGTCGCAGAGGCCTGAGGTAACAGAGGAAAGGCATTTCTTAACCCCTTCCTTGCCTTGTCTTTGAATACTCCTTTTCCCTTTCAGCATAGTTAATAAACAACGTTGCGTCTGTTTGAGTTCTACAGCCCCTTGATGCAATTATAATCGGAGCTGTCCCTGGAGCGTTTCGGGTTCTTTGCCCTGTCAGTTTATTGAGGAAAGTTTTGTGGGGATCCCTATGCTTTCGGTTGGGTCGCCCTTGATGAGCACTTTTTGATACGTTAAGCGTGTGTCTGAGAATCCCAGCTTCCTACTTCCCCCTTCCCGGGTCTCCAATATCCCCCTCTGAGAACTCCACGCTTCTCTCTTCCCTTTGTAAACCTGTGTTTCCTTTGTATGCTGCTTCCTTTGTATCCCTATTTAGACTGCACATATAAGAGATAGCCTGGGATTTGTGCCTTGCTGCCTCTAATTTACCAGAATTAGTGAGATCATCGACTGCTCCATCTATGCTGCTGCAAATAGTATGAGATCATTTTGTTCTGTGGATGAGTGGTAGTCGAGGGAATGTAGGTAGCAGAACAGCTTTCTGCATTCACCCCGCGCTCGACATGTCGTTCCTTTGTATGTCTTGGCTGTGGTAAAGGGTACCACAACGACCGCTGGGGTGGAAGTGCTTCCTTCCAATGATGCTGGTCTCTGGTTATACGACCTGCAGCGTGTGTGCCGAATCTCGGGGTCCCTCCAGTGTTTAGTTTGGTAAGGAACTTGCCTACTGACCTTCATACCGGCTGTTACCAATTTTCGATCCCGGCAACAGCAATGGTAGGCTTCCTTTTTGGGCATGCCCTCTTGAGCACTTAACGCTTTTAGCGTTTGTGAGGACTGCAGCCAGGGAAACCCTCGCCTAGCTTCCTTTGCACTCTCTAATCATGACAGATCCTGAGCATCTTTTCATTTGAATGTGCTGTTTTCTAAAACGCGGGTGAGCACCACTGAGGTCTTGAAAGGTTTCTGCCTGAGAGTCGGCCCTGCTTTGAATTCACTTCAGATTACCTAGCCCAGGATATTTCTTGAGGGCAGGGCTGCGTTTGCAAAGCGGCAGGCCGCAGGCATTGTGAATGATAGGTGCCCTTCGGCACGGTTTGTAAGGTTGTTACGGCAGTGTGCCACAAGGCGGCAGCACTACTCCGTGTCCTCTCTGGTAACTTGGGGAAACAAAGCCTTAGCGGGGGTCCCGGTGTTGGACGGGACATGGGGAGTCGAACGTGGCTAAACACACACCCCAGGGCTTGTGTATCCTCGCCTCCTGCCCCTTAACCTGCACTGCCGCACCCCAGGCGTATCGCAAGACTTGTAAGTGGGCTACTCGGTGGGCGCCGTGCTTCGCAGGTGGGGCGACTCTAACGAAGTGGGCTGGAGGTGGGGACCTGCCTAGCAGGAGCCGTGGAGAGCCGGTTACCTCACAGGTCTTCCCTCTCAGCTGCTCCACCGTCACTTGGGTACACCAGGCTTTGCTTACCCGTAGGAGGGCCACGTTGGACCGGGAGACTGTGGTACCACGCAGGGGAGAATGGGCACTAGAGGTCCGAGGGGTCGCTGGTCAGGTGGCACGTCCTCCTCCCTTGCTCCCTCAGCAGCAGCATACTCCAGCCTTGGGACTTAGGTCTGCCAAGGCTCCAGGGGTGTGACTCCAGCCGAAGACGTCGCAGAGGCCTGAGGTAACAGAGGAAAGGCATTTCTTAACCCCTTCCTTGCCTTGTCTTTGAATACTCCTTTTCCCTTTCAGCATAGTTAATAAACAACGTTGCGTCTGTTTGAGTTCTACAGCCCCTTGATGCAATTATAATCGGAGCTGTCCCTGGAGCGTTTCGGGTTCTTTGCCCTGTCAGTTTACTGAGGAAAGTTTTGTAGCGCTCCCTATGCTTTCGGTTGGGTCGCCCTTGATGAGCACTTTTTGATACGTTAAGCGCGTGTCTGAGAATCCCAGCTTCCTACTTCCCCCTTCCCGGGTCTCCAATATCCCCCTCTGAGAACTCCACGCTTCTCTCTTCCCTTTGTAAACCTGTGTTTCCTTTGTATGCTGCTTCCTTTGTATCCCTATTTAGACTGCACATATAAGAGATAGCCTGGGATTTGTGCCTTGCTGCCTCTAATTTACCAGAATTAGTGAGATCATCGACTGCTCCATCCATGCTGCTGCAAATAGTATGAGATCATTTTGTTCTGTGGATGAGTGGTAGTCGAGGGAATGTAGGTAGCAGAACAGCTTTCTGCATTCACCCCCGCTCCACATGTCGTTCCTTTGTATGTCTTGGCTGTGGTAAAGGGTACCACAACGACCGCTGGGGTGCAAGTGATTCCTTCCAATGATGCTGGTCTCTGGTTATACGACCTGCAGCATGTGTGCCGAATCTCGGGGTCCCTCCAGTGTTTAGTTTGGTAAGGAACTTGCCTACTGACCTTCATACCGGCTGTTACCAATTTACGATCCCGGCAACAGCAATGGCAGGCTTCCCTTTTGGGCATGACCTCTTGTGCACTTAACGCTTTTAGAGTTTGTGAGGACTGCAGCCAGGGAAACCCTCGCCTAGCTTCCTTTGCACTCTCTAATCATGACAGATCCTGAGCATCTTTTCATTTGAATGTGCTGTTTTCTAAAACGCGGGTGAGTACCACTGAGGTCTTGAAAGGTTTCTGCCTGAGAGTCGGCCCTGCTTTGAATTCACTTCAGATTACCTAGCCCAGGATAATTCTTGAGGGCAGGGCTGCGTTGGCAAAGCGGCAGGCCGCAGGCATTGTGAATGATAGGTGCCCTTCGGCACGGTTTGTAAGGTTGTTACGGCAGTGTGCCACAAGGCGGCAGCACTACTCCGTGTCCTCTCTGGTAACTTGGGGAAACAAAGCCTTAGCGGGGGTCCCGGTGTTGGACGGGACATGGGGAGTCGAACGTGGCTAAACACACACCCCAGGGCTTGTGTATCCTCGCCTCCTGCCCCTTAACCTGCACTGCCCCACCCCAGGCATATCGCAAGACTTGTAAGTGGGCTACTCGGTGGGTACCGTGCTTCGCAGGTGGGGCGGCTGTAACGAAGTGGGATGGAGGTGGGGACCTGCCTAGCAGGAGCCGTGGAGAGCCGGTTTCCTCACAGCTCTTCCCTCTCAGCTGCTCCACCGTCACTTGGGTACACCAGGATTTGCTTACCCGTAGGAGGGCCACGTTGGACCCGGAGACTGTGGTACCACGCAGGGGAGAATGGGCACTAGAGGTCCGAGGGGTCGCTGGTCAGGTGGCACGTCCTCCTCCCTTGCTCCCTCAGCAGCAGCATACTCCAGCCTTGGGACCCAGGCCCGCCGAGGCTCCAGGGGTGTGACTCCAGCCGATGACGTCGCAGAGGCCTGAGGTAACAGAGGAAAGGCATTTCTTAACCCCTTCCTTGCCTTGTCTTTGAATACTCCTTTTCCCTTTCAGCATAGTTAATAAACAACGTTGCGTCTGTTTGAGTTCTACAGCCCCTTGATGCAATTATAATCGGAGCTGTCCCTGGAGCGTTTCGGGTTCTTTGCCCTGTCAGTTTATTGAGGAAAGTTTTGTGGGGATCCCTATGCTTTCGGTTGGGTCGCCCTTGATGAGCACTTTTTGATACGTTAAGCGTGTGTCTGAGAATCCCAGCTTCCTACTTCCCCCTTCCCGGGTCTCCAATATCCCCCTCTGAGAACTCCACGCTTCTCTCTTCCCTTTGTAAACCTGTGTTTCCTTTGTATGCTGCTTCCTTTGTATCCCTATTTAGACTGCACATATAAGAGATAGCCTGGGATTTGTGCCTTGCTGCCTCTAATTTACCAGAATCAGTGAGATCATCGACTGCTCCATCCATGCTGCTGCAAATAGTATGAGATCATTTTGTTCTGTGGATGAGTGGTAGTCGAGGGAATGTAGGTAGCAGAACAGCTTTCTGCATTCACCCCGCGCTCGACATGTCGTTCCTTTGTATGTCTTGGCTGTGGTAAAGGGTACCACAACGACCGCTGGGGTGCAAGTGCTTCCTTCCAATGATGCTAGTCTCTGGTTATATGACCTGCAGCGTGTGTGCCGAATCTCGGGGTCCCTCCAGTGTTTAGTTTGGTAAGGAACTTGCCTACTGACCTTCATACCGGCTGTTACCAATTTACGATCCCGGCAACAGCAATGGTAGGCTTCCCTTTTGGGCATGCCCTCTTGAGCACTTAACGCTTTTAGCGTTTGTGAGGACTGCAGCCAGGGAAACCCTCGCCTAGCTTCCTTTGCACTCTCTAATCATGACAGACCCTGAGCATCTTTTCATTTGAATGTGCTGTTTTCTAAAACGCCGGTGAGCACCACTGAAGTCTTGAAAGGTTTCTGCCTGAGAGTCGGCCCTGCTTTGAATTCACTTCAGATTACCTAGCCCAGGATAATTCTTGAGGGCAGGGCTGCGTTTGCAAAGAGGCAGGCCGCAGGCATTGTGAATTGTAGGTGCCCTTCGGCACGGTTTGTAAGGTTGTTACGGCAGTGTGCCACAAGGCGGCAGCACTACTCCGTGTCCTCTCTGGTAACTTGGGGAAACAAAGCCTTAGCGGGGGTCCCGGTGTTGGACGGGACATGGGGAGTCGAACGTGGCTAAACACACACCCTAGGGCTTGTGTATCCTCGCCTCCTGCCCCTTAACCTGCACTGCCGCACCCCAGGCGTATCGCAAGACTTGTAAGTGGGCTACTCGGTGGGTGCCGTGCTTCGCAGGTGGGGCGACTCTAACGAAGTGGGCTGGAGGTGGGAACCTGCCTAGCAGGAGCCGTGGAGACCCGGTTTCCTCACAGCTCTTCCCTCTCAGCTGCTCCACCGTCACTTGGGTACACCAGGCTTTGCTTACCCGTAGGAGGGCCACGTTTGACCGGGAGACTGTGGTACCACGCAGGGGAGAATGGGCACTAGAGGTCCGAGGGGTCGCTGGTCAGGTGGCACGTCCTCCTCCCTTGCTCCCTCAGCAGCAGCATACTCCAGCCTTGGGACCCAGGCCCGCCGAGGCTCCAGGTGTGTGACTCCAGCCGATGACGTCGCAGAGGCCTGAGGTAACAGAGGAAAGGCATTTCTTAACCCCTTCCTTGCCTTGTCTTTGAATACTCCTTTTCGCTTTCAGCATAGTTAATAAACAACGTTGCGTCTGTTTGAGTTCTACAGCCCCTTGATGCAATTATAATCGGAGCTGTCCCTGGAGCGTTTCGGGTTCTTTGCCAGGTCAGTTTATTGAGGAACGTTTTGTGGCGCTCCCTATGCTTTCGGTTGGGTCGCCCTTGATGAGCACTTTTTGATACGTTAAGCGTGTGTCTGAGAATCCCAGCTTCCTACTTCCCCCTTCCCGGGTCTCCAATATCCCCCTCTGAGAACTCCACGCTTCTCTCTTCCCTTTGTAAACCTGTGTTTCCTTTGTATGCTGCTTCCTTTGTATCCCTATTTAGACTGCACATATAAGAGATAGCCTGGGATTTGTGCCTTGCTGCCTCTAATTTACCAGAATTAGTGAGATCATCGACTGCTCCATCTATGCTGCTGCAAATAGTATGAGATCATATTGTTCTGTGGATGAGTGGTAGTCGAGGGAATGTAGGTAGCAGAACAGCTTTCTGCATTCACCCCGCGCTCGACATGTCGTTCCTTTGTATGTCTTGGCTGTGGTAAAGGGTACCACAACGACCGCTGGGGTGGAAGTGCTTCCTTCCAATGATGCTGGTCTCTGGTTATACGACCTGCAGCGTGTGTGCCGAATCTCGGGGTCCCTCCAGTGTTTAGTTTGGTAAGGAACTTGCCTACTGACCTTCATACCGGCTGTTACCAATTTTCGATCCCGGCAACAGCAATGGTAGGCTTCCCTTTTGGGCATGCCCTCTTGAGCACTTAACGCTTTTAGCGTTTGTGAGGACTGCAGCCATGGAAACCCTCGCCTAGCTTCCTTTGCACTGTCTAATCATGACAGGTCCTGAGCATCTTTTCATTTGAATGTGCTGTTTTCTACAACGCGGGTGAGTACCACTGAGGTCTTGAAAGGTTTCTGCCTGAGAGTCGGCCCTGCTTTGAATTCACTTCAGATTACCTAGCCCAGGATATTTCTTGAGGGCAGGGCTGCGTTTGCAAAGCGGCAGGCCGCAGGCATTGTGAATGATAGGTGCCCTTCGGCACGGTTTGTAAGGTTGTTACGGCAGTGTGCCACAAGGCGGCAGCACTACTCCGTGTCCTCTCTGGTAACTTGGGGAAACAAAGCCTTAGCGGGGGTCCCGGTGTTGGACGGGACATGGGGAGTCGAACGTGGCTAAACACACACCCCAGGGCTTGTGTATCCTCGCCTCCTGCCCCTTAACCTGCACTGCCGCACCCCAGGCGTATCGCAAGACTTGTAAGTGGGCTACTCGGTGGGTGCCGTGCTTCGCAGGTGGGGCGACTCTAACGAAGTGGGCTGGAGGTGGGGACCTGCCTAGCAGGAGCCGTGGAGAGCCGGTTTCCTCACAGCTCTTCCCTCTCAGCTGCTCCACCGTCACTTGGGTACACCAGGCTTTGCTTACCCGTAGGAGGGCCACGTTGGACCGGGAGACTGTGGTACCACGCAGGGGAGAATGGGCACTAGAGGTCCGAGGGGTCGCTGGTCAGGTGGCACGTCCTCCTCCCTTGCTCCCTCAGCAGCAGCATACTCCAGCCTTGGGACTTAGGCCCGCCAAGGCTCCAGGGGTGTGACTCCAGCCGATGACGTCGCAGAGGCCTGAGGTAACAGAGGAAAGGCATTTCTTAACCCCTTCCTTGCCTTGTCTTTGAATACTCCTTTTCCCTTTCAGCATAGTTAATAAACAACGTTGCGTCTGTTTGAGTTCTACAGCCCCTTGATGCAATTATAATCGGAGCTGTCCCTGGAGCGTTTCGGGTTCTTTGCCCTGTCAGTTTACTGAGGAAAGTTTTGTAGCGCTCCCTATGCTTTCCGTTGGGTCGCCCTTGATGAGCACTTTTTGATACGTTAAGCGCGTGTCTGAGAATCCCAGCTTCCTACTTCCCCCTTCCCGGGTCTCCAATATCCCCCTCTGAGAACTCCACGCTTCTCTCTTCCCTTTGTAAACCTGTGTTTCCTTTGTATGCTGCTTCCTTTGTATCCCTATTTAGACTGCACATATAAGAGATAGCCTGGGATTTGTGCCTTGCTGCCTCTAATTTACCAGAATTAGTGAGATCATCGACTGCTCCATCCATGCTGCTGCAAATAGTATGAGATCATTTTGTTCTGTGGATGAGTGGTAGTCGAGGGAATGTAGGTAGCAGAACAGCTTTCTGCATTCACCCCCGCTCCACATGTCGTTCCTTTGTATGTCTTGGCTGTGGTAAAGGGTACCACAACGACCGCTGGGGTGCAAGTGATTCCTTCCAATGATGCTGGTCTCTGGTTATACGACCTGCAGCATGTGTGCCGAATCTCGGGGTCCCTCCAGTGTTTAGTTTGGTAAGGAACTTGCCTACTGACCTTCATACCGGCTGTTACCAATTTACGATCCCGGCAACAGCAATGGCAGGCTTCCCTTTTGGGCATGACCTCTTGTGCACTTAACGCTTTTAGAGTTTGTGAGGACTGCAGCCAGGGAAACCCTCGCCTAGCTTCCTTTGCACTCTCTAATCATGACAGATCCTGAGCATCTTTTCATTTGAATGTGCTGTTTTCTAAAACGCGGGTGAGTACCACTGAGGTCTTGAAAGGTTTCTGCCTGAGAGTCGGCCCTGCTTTGAATTCACTTCAGATTACCTAGCCCAGGATAATTCTTGAGGGCAGGGCTGCGTTGGCAAAGCGGCAGGCCGCAGGCATTGTGAATGATAGGTGCCCTTCGGCACGGTTTGTAAGGTTGTTACGGCAGTGTGCCACAAGGCGGCAGCACTACTCCGTGTCCTCTCTGGTAACTTGGGGAAACAAAGCCTTAGCGGGGGTCCCGGTGTTGGACGGGACATGGGGAGTCGAACGTGGCTAAACACACACCCCAGGGCTTGTGTATCCTCGCCTCCTGCCCCTTAACCTGCACTGCCCCACCCCAGGCATATCGCAAGACTTGTAAGTGGGCTACTCGGTGGGTACCGTGCTTCGCAGGTGGGGCGGCTGTAACGAAGTGGGATGGAGGTGGGGACCTGCCTAGCAGGAGCCGTGGAGAGCCGGTTTCCTCACAGCTCTTCCCTCTCAGCTGCTCCACCGTCACTTGGGTACACCAGGATTTGCTTACCCGTAGGAGGGCCACGTTGGACCCGGAGACTGTGGTACCACGCAGGGGAGAATGGGCACTAGAGGTCCGAGGGGTCGCTGGTCAGGTGGCACGTCCTCCTCCCTTGCTCCCTCAGCAGCAGCATACTCCAGCCTTGGGACCCAGGCCCGCCGAGGCTCCAGGGGTGTGACTCCAGCCGATGACGTCGCAGAGGCCTGAGGTAACAGAGGAAAGGCATTTCTTAACCCCTTCCTTGCCTTGTCTTTGAATACTCCTTTTCCCTTTCAGCATAGTTAATAAACAACGTTGCGTCTGTTTGAGTTCTACAGCCCCTTGATGCAATTATAATCGGAGCTGTCCCTGGAGCGTTTCGGGTTCTTTGCCCTGTCAGTTTATTGAGGAAAGTTTTGTGGGGATCCCTATGCTTTCGGTTGGGTCGCCCTTGATGAGCACTTTTTGATACGTTAAGCGTGTGTCTGAGAATCCCAGCTTCCTACTTCCCCCTTCCCGGGTCTCCAATATCCCCCTCTGAGAACTCCACGCTTCTCTCTTCCCTTTGTAAACCTGTGTTTCCTTTGTATGCTGCTTCCTTTGTATCCCTATTTAGACTGCACATATAAGAGATAGCCTGGGATTTGTGCCTTGCTGCCTCTAATTTACCAGAATCAGTGAGATCATCGACTGCTCCATCCATGCTGCTGCAAATAGTATGAGATCATTTTGTTCTGTGGATGAGTGGTAGTCGAGGGAATGTAGGTAGCAGAACAGCTTTCTGCATTCACCCCGCGCTCGACATGTCGTTCCTTTGTATGTCTTGGCTGTGGTAAAGGGTACCACAACGACCGCTGGGGTGCAAGTGCTTCCTTCCAATGATGCTAGTCTCTGGTTATATGACCTGCAGCGTGTGTGCCGAATCTCGGGGTCCCTCCAGTGTTTAGTTTGGTAAGGAACTTGCCTACTGACCTTCATACCGGCTGTTACCAATTTACGATCCCGGCAACAGCAATGGTAGGCTTCCCTTTTGGGCATGCCCTCTTGAGCACTTAACGCTTTTAGCGTTTGTGAGGACTGCAGCCAGGGAAACCCTCGCCTAGCTTCCTTTGCACTCTCTAATCATGACAGACCCTGAGCATCTTTTCATTTGAATGTGCTGTTTTCTAAAACGCCGGTGAGCACCACTGAAGTCTTGAAAGGTTTCTGCCTGAGAGTCGGCCCTGCTTTGAATTCACTTCAGATTACCTAGCCCAGGATAATTCTTGAGGGCAGGGCTGCGTTTGCAAAGAGGCAGGCCGCAGGCATTGTGAATGATAGGTGCCCTTCGGCACGGTTTGTAAGGTTGTTACGGCAGTGTGCCACAAGGCGGCAGCACTACTCCGTGTCCTCTCTGGTAACTTGGGGAAACAAAGCCTTAGCGGGGGTCCCGGTGTTGGACGGGACATGGGGAGTCGAACGTGGCTAAACACACACCCCAGGGCTTGTGTATCCTCGCCTCCTGCCCCTTAACCTGCACTGCCGCACCCCAGGCGTATCGCAAGACTTGTAAGTGGGCTACTCGGTGGGTGCCGTGCTTCGCAGGTGGGGCGACTCTAACGAAGTGGGCTGGAGGTGGGGACCTGCCTAGCAGGAGCCGTGGAGAGCCGGTTTCCTCACAGCTCTTCCCTCTCAGCTGCTCCACCGTCACTTGGGTACACCAGGCTTTGCTTACCCGTAGGAGGGCCACGTTGGACCGGGAGACTGTGGTACCACGCAGGGGAGAATGGGCACTAGAGGTCCGAGGGGTCGCTGGTCAGGTGGCACGTCCTCCTCCCTTGCTCCCTCAGCAGCAGCATACTCCAGCCTTGGGACTTAGGCCCGCCAAGGCTCCAGGGGTGTGACTCCAGCCGATGACGTCGCAGAGGCCTGAGGTAACAGAGGAAAGGCATTTCTTAACCCCTTCCTTGCCTTGTCTTTGAATACTCCTTTTCCCTTTCAGCATAGTTAATAAACAACGTTGCGTCTGTTTGAGTTCTACAGCCCCTTGATGCAATTATAATCGGAGCTGTCCCTGGAGCGTTTCGGGTTCTTTGCCCTGTCAGTTTACTGAGGAAAGTTTTGTAGCGCTCCCTATGCTTTCCGTTGGGTCGCCCTTGATGAGCACTTTTTGATACGTTAAGCGCGTGTCTGAGAATCCCAGCTTCCTACTTCCCCCTTCCCGGGTCTCCAATATCCCCCTCTGAGAACTCCACGCTTCTCTCTTCCCTTTGTAAACCTGTGTTTCCTTTGTATGCTGCTTCCTTTGTATCCCTATTTAGACTGCACATATAAGAGATAGCCTGGGATTTGTGCCTTGCTGCCTCTAATTTACCAGAATTAGTGAGATCATCGACTGCTCCATCCATGCTGCTGCAAATAGTATGAGATCATTTTGTTCTGTGGATGAGTGGTAGTCGAGGGAATGTAGGTAGCAGAACAGCTTTCTGCATTCACCCCCGCTCCACATGTCGTTCCTTTGTATGTCTTGGCTGTGGTAAAGGGTACCACAACGACCGCTGGGGTGCAAGTGATTCCTTCCAATGATGCTGGTCTCTGGTTATACGACCTGCAGCATGTGTGCCGAATCTCGGGGTCCCTCCAGTGTTTAGTTTGGTAAGGAACTTGCCTACTGACCTTCATACCGGCTGTTACCAATTTACGATCCCGGCAACAGCAATGGCAGGCTTCCCTTTTGGGCATGACCTCTTGTGCACTTAACGCTTTTAGAGTTTGTGAGGACTGCAGCCAGGGAAACCCTCGCCTAGCTTCCTTTGCACTCTCTAATCATGACAGATCCTGAGCATCTTTTCATTTGAATGTGCTGTTTTCTAAAACGCGGGTGAGTACCACTGAGGTCTTGAAAGGTTTCTGCCTGAGAGTCGGCCCTGCTTTGAATTCACTTCAGATTACCTAGCCCAGGATAATTCTTGAGGGCAGGGCTGCGTTGGCAAAGCGGCAGGCCGCAGGCATTGTGAATGATAGGTGCCCTTCGGCACGGTTTGTAAGGTTGTTACGGCAGTGTGCCACAAGGCGGCAGCACTACTCCGTGTCCTCTCTGGTAACTTGGGGAAACAAAGCCTTAGCGGGGGTCCCGGTGTTGGACGGGACATGGGGAGTCGAACGTGGCTAAACACACACCCCAGGGCTTGTGTATCCTCGCCTCCTGCCCCTTAACCTGCACTGCCCCACCCCAGGCATATCGCAAGACTTGTAAGTGGGCTACTCGGTGGGTACCGTGCTTCGCAGGTGGGGCGGCTGTAACGAAGTGGGATGGAGGTGGGGACCTGCCTAGCAGGAGCCGTGGAGAGCCGGTTTCCTCACAGCTCTTCCCTCTCAGCTGCTCCACCGTCACTTGGGTACACCAGGATTTGCTTACCCGTAGGAGGGCCACGTTGGACCCGGAGACTGTGGTACCACGCAGGGGAGAATGGGCACTAGAGGTCCGAGGGGTCGCTGGTCAGGTGGCACGTCCTCCTCCCTTGCTCCCTCAGCAGCAGCATACTCCAGCCTTGGGACCCAGGCCCGCCGAGGCTCCAGGGGTGTGACTCCAGCCGATGACGTCGCAGAGGCCTGAGGTAACAGAGGAAAGGCATTTCTTAACCCCTTCCTTGCCTTGTCTTTGAATACTCCTTTTCCCTTTCAGCATAGTTAATAAACAACGTTGCGTCTGTTTGAGTTCTACAGCCCCTTGATGCAATTATAATCGGAGCTGTCCCTGGAGCGTTTCGGGTTCTTTGCCCTGTCAGTTTATTGAGGAAAGTTTTGTGGGGATCCCTATGCTTTCGGTTGGGTCGCCCTTGATGAGCACTTTTTGATACGTTAAGCGTGTGTCTGAGAATCCCAGCTTCCTACTTCCCCCTTCCCGGGTCTCCAATATCCCCCTCTGAGAACTCCACGCTTCTCTCTTCCCTTTGTAAACCTGTGTTTCCTTTGTATGCTGCTTCCTTTGTATCCCTATTTAGACTGCACATATAAGAGATAGCCTGGGATTTGTGCCTTGCTGCCTCTAATTTACCAGAATCAGTGAGATCATCGACTGCTCCATCCATGCTGCTGCAAATAGTATGAGATCATTTTGTTCTGTGGATGAGTGGTAGTCGAGGGAATGTAGGTAGCAGAACAGCTTTCTGCATTCACCCCGCGCTCGACATGTCGTTCCTTTGTATGTCTTGGCTGTGGTAAAGGGTACCACAACGACCGCTGGGGTGCAAGTGCTTCCTTCCAATGATGCTAGTCTCTGGTTATATGACCTGCAGCGTGTGTGCCGAATCTCGGGGTCCCTCCAGTGTTTAGTTTGGTAAGGAACTTGCCTACTGACCTTCATACCGGCTGTTACCAATTTACGATCCCGGCAACAGCAATGGTAGGCTTCCCTTTTGGGCATGCCCTCTTGAGCACTTAACGCTTTTAGCGTTTGTGAGGACTGCAGCCAGGGAAACCCTCGCCTAGCTTCCTTTGCACTCTCTAATCATGACAGACCCTGAGCATCTTTTCATTTGAATGTGCTGTTTTCTAAAACGCCGGTGAGCACCACTGAAGTCTTGAAAGGTTTCTGCCTGAGAGTCGGCCCTGCTTTGAATTCACTTCAGATTACCTAGCCCAGGATAATTCTTGAGGGCAGGGCTGCGTTTGCAAAGAGGCAGGCCGCAGGCATTGTGAATTGTAGGTGCCCTTCGGCACGGTTTGTAAGGTTGTTACGGCAGTGTGCCACAAGGCGGCAGCACTACTCCGTGTCCTCTCTGGTAACTTGGGGAAACAAAGCCTTAGCGGGGGTCCCGGTGTTGGACGGGACATGGGGAGTCGAACGTGGCTAAACACACACCCTAGGGCTTGTGTATCCTCGCCTCCTGCCCCTTAACCTGCACTGCCGCACCCCAGGCGTATCGCAAGACTTGTAAGTGGGCTACTCGGTGGGTGCCGTGCTTCGCAGGTGGGGCGACTCTAACGAAGTGGGCTGGAGGTGGGAACCTGCCTAGCAGGAGCCGTGGAGACCCGGTTTCCTCACAGCTCTTCCCTCTCAGCTGCTCCACCGTCACTTGGGTACACCAGGCTTTGCTTACCCGTAGGAGGGCCACGTTTGACCGGGAGACTGTGGTACCACGCAGGGGAGAATGGGCACTAGAGGTCCGAGGGGTCGCTGGTCAGGTGGCACGTCCTCCTCCCTTGCTCCCTCAGCAGCAGCATACTCCAGCCTTGGGACCCAGGCCCGCCGAGGCTCCAGGTGTGTGACTCCAGCCGATGACGTCGCAGAGGCCTGAGGTAACAGAGGAAAGGCATTTCTTAACCCCTTCCTTGCCTTGTCTTTGAATACTCCTTTTCGCTTTCAGCATAGTTAATAAACAACGTTGCGTCTGTTTGAGTTCTACAGCCCCTTGATGCAATTATAATCGGAGCTGTCCCTGGAGCGTTTCGGGTTCTTTGCCAGGTCAGTTTATTGAGGAACGTTTTGTGGCGCTCCCTATGCTTTCGGTTGGGTCGCCCTTGATGAGCACTTTTTGATACGTTAAGCGTGTGTCTGAGAATCCCAGCTTCCTACTTCCCCCTTCCCGGGTCTCCAATATCCCCCTCTGAGAACTCCACGCTTCTCTCTTCCCTTTGTAAACCTGTGTTTCCTTTGTATGCTGCTTCCTTTGTATCCCTATTTAGACTGCACATATAAGAGATAGCCTGGGATTTGTGCCTTGCTGCCTCTAATTTACCAGAATTAGTGAGATCATCGACTGCTCCATCTATGCTGCTGCAAATAGTATGAGATCATATTGTTCTGTGGATGAGTGGTAGTCGAGGGAATGTAGGTAGCAGAACAGCTTTCTGCATTCACCCCGCGCTCGACATGTCGTTCCTTTGTATGTCTTGGCTGTGGTAAAGGGTACCACAACGACCGCTGGGGTGGAAGTGCTTCCTTCCAATGATGCTGGTCTCTGGTTATACGACCTGCAGCGTGTGTGCCGAATCTCGGGGTCCCTCCAGTGTTTAGTTTGGTAAGGAACTTGCCTACTGACCTTCATACCGGCTGTTACCAATTTTCGATCCCGGCAACAGCAATGGTAGGCTTCCCTTTTGGGCATGCCCTCTTGAGCACTTAACGCTTTTAGCGTTTGTGAGGACTGCAGCCATGGAAACCCTCGCCTAGCTTCCTTTGCACTGTCTAATCATGACAGGTCCTGAGCATCTTTTCATTTGAATGTGCTGTTTTCTACAACGCGGGTGAGTACCACTGAGGTCTTGAAAGGTTTCTGCCTGAGAGTCGGCCCTGCTTTGAATTCACTTCAGATTACCTAGCCCAGGATATTTCTTGAGGGCAGGGCTGCGTTTGCAAAGCGGCAGGCCGCAGGCATTGTGAATGATAGGTGCCCTTCGGCACGGTTTGTAAGGTTGTTACGGCAGTGTGCCACAAGGCGGCAGCACTACTCCGTGTCCTCTCTGGTAACTTGGGGAAACAAAGCCTTAGCGGGGGTCCCGGTGTTGGACGGGACATGGGGAGTCGAACGTGGCTAAACACACACCCCAGGGCTTGTGTATCCTCGCCTCCTGCCCCTTAACCTGCACTGCCGCACCCCAGGCGTATCGCAAGACTTGTAAGTGGGCTACTCGGTGGGTGCCGTGCTTCGCAGGTGGGGCGACTCTAACGAAGTGGGCTGGAGGTGGGGACCTGCCTAGCAGGAGCCGTGGAGAGCCGGTTTCCTCACAGCTCTTCCCTCTCAGCTGCTCCACCGTCACTTGGGTACACCAGGCTTTGCTTACCCGTAGGAGGGCCACGTTGGACCGGGAGACTGTGGTACCACGCAGGGGAGAATGGGCACTAGAGGTCCGAGGGGTCGCTGGTCAGGTGGCACGTCCTCCTCCCTTGCTCCCTCAGCAGCAGCATACTCCAGCCTTGGGACTTAGGCCCGCCAAGGCTCCAGGGGTGTGACTCCAGCCGATGACGTCGCAGAGGCCTGAGGTAACAGAGGAAAGGCATTTCTTAACCCCTTCCTTGCCTTGTCTTTGAATACTCCTTTTCCCTTTCAGCATAGTTAATAAACAACGTTGCGTCTGTTTGAGTTCTACAGCCCCTTGATGCAATTATAATCGGAGCTGTCCCTGGAGCGTTTCGGGTTCTTTGCCCTGTCAGTTTACTGAGGAAAGTTTTGTAGCGCTCCCTATGCTTTCCGTTGGGTCGCCCTTGATGAGCACTTTTTGATACGTTAAGCGCGTGTCTGAGAATCCCAGCTTCCTACTTCCCCCTTCCCGGGTCTCCAATATCCCCCTCTGAGAACTCCACGCTTCTCTCTTCCCTTTGTAAACCTGTGTTTCCTTTGTATGCTGCTTCCTTTGTATCCCTATTTAGACTGCACATATAAGAGATAGCCTGGGATTTGTGCCTTGCTGCCTCTAATTTACCAGAATTAGTGAGATCATCGACTGCTCCATCCATGCTGCTGCAAATAGTATGAGATCATTTTGTTCTGTGGATGAGTGGTAGTCGAGGGAATGTAGGTAGCAGAACAGCTTTCTGCATTCACCCCCGCTCCACATGTCGTTCCTTTGTATGTCTTGGCTGTGGTAAAGGGTACCACAACGACCGCTGGGGTGCAAGTGATTCCTTCCAATGATGCTGGTCTCTGGTTATACGACCTGCAGCATGTGTGCCGAATCTCGGGGTCCCTCCAGTGTTTAGTTTGGTAAGGAACTTGCCTACTGACCTTCATACCGGCTGTTACCAATTTACGATCCCGGCAACAGCAATGGCAGGCTTCCCTTTTGGGCATGACCTCTTGTGCACTTAACGCTTTTAGAGTTTGTGAGGACTGCAGCCAGGGAAACCCTCGCCTAGCTTCCTTTGCACTCTCTAATCATGACAGATCCTGAGCATCTTTTCATTTGAATGTGCTGTTTTCTAAAACGCGGGTGAGTACCACTGAGGTCTTGAAAGGTTTCTGCCTGAGAGTCGGCCCTGCTTTGAATTCACTTCAGATTACCTAGCCCAGGATAATTCTTGAGGGCAGGGCTGCGTTGGCAAAGCGGCAGGCCGCAGGCATTGTGAATGATAGGTGCCCTTCGGCACGGTTTGTAAGGTTGTTACGGCAGTGTGCCACAAGGCGGCAGCACTACTCCGTGTCCTCTCTGGTAACTTGGGGAAACAAAGCCTTAGCGGGGGTCCCGGTGTTGGACGGGACATGGGGAGTCGAACGTGGCTAAACACACACCCCAGGGCTTGTGTATCCTCGCCTCCTGCCCCTTAACCTGCACTGCCCCACCCCAGGCATATCGCAAGACTTGTAAGTGGGCTACTCGGTGGGTACCGTGCTTCGCAGGTGGGGCGGCTGTAACGAAGTGGGATGGAGGTGGGGACCTGCCTAGCAGGAGCCGTGGAGAGCCGGTTTCCTCACAGCTCTTCCCTCTCAGCTGCTCCACCGTCACTTGGGTACACCAGGATTTGCTTACCCGTAGGAGGGCCACGTTGGACCCGGAGACTGTGGTACCACGCAGGGGAGAATGGGCACTAGAGGTCCGAGGGGTCGCTGGTCAGGTGGCACGTCCTCCTCCCTTGCTCCCTCAGCAGCAGCATACTCCAGCCTTGGGACCCAGGCCCGCCGAGGCTCCAGGGGTGTGACTCCAGCCGATGACGTCGCAGAGGCCTGAGGTAACAGAGGAAAGGCATTTCTTAACCCCTTCCTTGCCTTGTCTTTGAATACTCCTTTTCCCTTTCAGCATAGTTAATAAACAACGTTGCGTCTGTTTGAGTTCTACAGCCCCTTGATGCAATTATAATCGGAGCTGTCCCTGGAGCGTTTCGGGTTCTTTGCCCTGTCAGTTTATTGAGGAAAGTTTTGTGGGGATCCCTATGCTTTCGGTTGGGTCGCCCTTGATGAGCACTTTTTGATACGTTAAGCGTGTGTCTGAGAATCCCAGCTTCCTACTTCCCCCTTCCCGGGTCTCCAATATCCCCCTCTGAGAACTCCACGCTTCTCTCTTCCCTTTGTAAACCTGTGTTTCCTTTGTATGCTGCTTCCTTTGTATCCCTATTTAGACTGCACATATAAGAGATAGCCTGGGATTTGTGCCTTGCTGCCTCTAATTTACCAGAATCAGTGAGATCATCGACTGCTCCATCCATGCTGCTGCAAATAGTATGAGATCATTTTGTTCTGTGGATGAGTGGTAGTCGAGGGAATGTAGGTAGCAGAACAGCTTTCTGCATTCACCCCGCGCTCGACATGTCGTTCCTTTGTATGTCTTGGCTGTGGTAAAGGGTACCACAACGACCGCTGGGGTGCAAGTGCTTCCTTCCAATGATGCTAGTCTCTGGTTATATGACCTGCAGCGTGTGTGCCGAATCTCGGGGTCCCTCCAGTGTTTAGTTTGGTAAGGAACTTGCCTACTGACCTTCATACCGGCTGTTACCAATTTACGATCCCGGCAACAGCAATGGTAGGCTTCCCTTTTGGGCATGCCCTCTTGAGCACTTAACGCTTTTAGCGTTTGTGAGGACTGCAGCCAGGGAAACCCTCGCCTAGCTTCCTTTGCACTCTCTAATCATGACAGACCCTGAGCATCTTTTCATTTGAATGTGCTGTTTTCTAAAACGCCGGTGAGCACCACTGAAGTCTTGAAAGGTTTCTGCCTGAGAGTCGGCCCTGCTTTGAATTCACTTCAGATTACCTAGCCCAGGATAATTCTTGAGGGCAGGGCTGCGTTTGCAAAGAGGCAGGCCGCAGGCATTGTGAATTGTAGGTGCCCTTCGGCACGGTTTGTAAGGTTGTTACGGCAGTGTGCCACAAGGCGGCAGCACTACTCCGTGTCCTCTCTGGTAACTTGGGGAAACAAAGCCTTAGCGGGGGTCCCGGTGTTGGACGGGACATGGGGAGTCGAACGTGGCTAAACACACACCCTAGGGCTTGTGTATCCTCGCCTCCTGCCCCTTAACCTGCACTGCCGCACCCCAGGCGTATCGCAAGACTTGTAAGTGGGCTACTCGGTGGGTGCCGTGCTTCGCAGGTGGGGCGACTCTAACGAAGTGGGCTGGAGGTGGGAACCTGCCTAGCAGGAGCCGTGGAGACCCGGTTTCCTCACAGCTCTTCCCTCTCAGCTGCTCCACCGTCACTTGGGTACACCAGGCTTTGCTTACCCGTAGGAGGGCCACGTTTGACCGGGAGACTGTGGTACCACGCAGGGGAGAATGGGCACTAGAGGTCCGAGGGGTCGCTGGTCAGGTGGCACGTCCTCCTCCCTTGCTCCCTCAGCAGCAGCATACTCCAGCCTTGGGACCCAGGCCCGCCGAGGCTCCAGGTGTGTGACTCCAGCCGATGACGTCGCAGAGGCCTGAGGTAACAGAGGAAAGGCATTTCTTAACCCCTTCCTTGCCTTGTCTTTGAATACTCCTTTTCGCTTTCAGCATAGTTAATAAACAACGTTGCGTCTGTTTGAGTTCTACAGCCCCTTGATGCAATTATAATCGGAGCTGTCCCTGGAGCGTTTCGGGTTCTTTGCCAGGTCAGTTTATTGAGGAACGTTTTGTGGCGCTCCCTATGCTTTCGGTTGGGTCGCCCTTGATGAGCACTTTTTGATACGTTAAGCGTGTGTCTGAGAATCCCAGCTTCCTACTTCCCCCTTCCCGGGTCTCCAATATCCCCCTCTGAGAACTCCACGCTTCTCTCTTCCCTTTGTAAACCTGTGTTTCCTTTGTATGCTGCTTCCTTTGTATCCCTATTTAGACTGCACATATAAGAGATAGCCTGGGATTTGTGCCTTGCTGCCTCTAATTTACCAGAATTAGTGAGATCATCGACTGCTCCATCTATGCTGCTGCAAATAGTATGAGATCATATTGTTCTGTGGATGAGTGGTAGTCGAGGGAATGTAGGTAGCAGAACAGCTTTCTGCATTCACCCCGCGCTCGACATGTCGTTCCTTTGTATGTCTTGGCTGTGGTAAAGGGTACCACAACGACCGCTGGGGTGGAAGTGCTTCCTTCCAATGATGCTGGTCTCTGGTTATACGACCTGCAGCGTGTGTGCCGAATCTCGGGGTCCCTCCAGTGTTTAGTTTGGTAAGGAACTTGCCTACTGACCTTCATACCGGCTGTTACCAATTTTCGATCCCGGCAACAGCAATGGTAGGCTTCCCTTTTGGGCATGCCCTCTTGAGCACTTAACGCTTTTAGCGTTTGTGAGGACTGCAGCCATGGAAACCCTCGCCTAGCTTCCTTTGCACTGTCTAATCATGACAGGTCCTGAGCATCTTTTCATTTGAATGTGCTGTTTTCTACAACGCGGGTGAGTACCACTGAGGTCTTGAAAGGTTTCTGCCTGAGAGTCGGCCCTGCTTTGAATTCACTTCAGATTACCTAGCCCAGGATATTTCTTGAGGGCAGGGCTGCGTTTGCAAAGCGGCAGGCCGCAGGCATTGTGAATGATAGGTGCCCTTCGGCACGGTTTGTAAGGTTGTTACGGCAGTGTGCCACAAGGCGGCAGCACTACTCCGTGTCCTCTCTGGTAACTTGGGGAAACAAAGCCTTAGCGGGGGTCCCGGTGTTGGACGGGACATGGGGAGTCGAACGTGGCTAAACACACACCCCAGGGCTTGTGTATCCTCGCCTCCTGCCCCTTAACCTGCACTGCCGCACCCCAGGCGTATCGCAAGACTTGTAAGTGGGCTACTCGGTGGGTGCCGTGCTTCGCAGGTGGGGCGACTCTAACGAAGTGGGCTGGAGGTGGGGACCTGCCTAGCAGGAGCCGTGGAGAGCCGGTTTCCTCACAGCTCTTCCCTCTCAGCTGCTCCACCGTCACTTGGGTACACCAGGCTTTGCTTACCCGTAGGAGGGCCACGTTGGACCGGGAGACTGTGGTACCACGCAGGGGAGAATGGGCACTAGAGGTCCGAGGGGTCGCTGGTCAGGTGGCACGTCCTCCTCCCTTGCTCCCTCAGCAGCAGCATACTCCAGCCTTGGGACTTAGGCCCGCCAAGGCTCCAGGGGTGTGACTCCAGCCGATGACGTCGCAGAGGCCTGAGGTAACAGAGGAAAGGCATTTCTTAACCCCTTCCTTGCCTTGTCTTTGAATACTCCTTTTCCCTTTCAGCATAGTTAATAAACAACGTTGCGTCTGTTTGAGTTCTACAGCCCCTTGATGCAATTATAATCGGAGCTGTCCCTGGAGCGTTTCGGGTTCTTTGCCCTGTCAGTTTATTGAGGAAAGTTTTGTGGGGATCCCTATGCTTTCGGTTGGGTCGCCCTTGATGAGCACTTTTTGATACGTTAAGCGTGTGTCTGACAATCCCAGCTTCCTACTTCCCCCTTTCCGGGTCTCCAATATCCCCCTCTGAGAACTCCACGCTTCTCTCTTCCCTTTGTAAACCTGTGTTTCCTTCGTATGCTGCTTCCTTTGTATCCCTATTTAGAATGCACATATAAGAGATAGCCTGGGATTTGTGCCTTGCTGCCTCTAATTTACCAGAATTAGTGAGATCATCGACTGCTCCATCCATGCTGCTGCAAATAGTATGAGATCATTTTGTTCTGTGGATGAGTGGTAGTCGAGGGAATGTAGGTAGCAGAACAGCTTTCTGCATTCACCCCGCGCTCGACATGTCGTTCCTTTGTATGTCTTGGCTGTGGTAAAGGGTACCACAACGACCGCTGGGATGCAAGTGCTTCCTTCCAATGATGCTGGTCTCTGGTTATACGACCTGCAGCGTGTGTGCCGAATCTCGGGGTCCCTCCAGTGTTTAGTTTGGTAAGGAACTTGCCTACTGACCTTCATACCGGCTGTTACCAATTTACGATCCCGGCAACAGCAATGGCAGGCTTCCCTTTTGGGCATGCCCTCTTGTGCACTTAACGCTTTTAGCGTTTGTGAGGACTGCAGCCAGGGAAACCCTCGCCTAGCTTCCTTTGCACTCTCTAATCATGACAGATCCTGAGCATCTTTTCATTTGAATGTGCTGTTTTCTAAAACGCGGGTGAGTACCACTGAGGTCTTGAAAGGTTTCTGCCTGAGAGTCGGCCCTGCTTTGAATTCACTTCAGATTACCTAGCCCAGGATATTTCTTGAGGGCAGGGCTGCGTTTGCAAAGCGGCAGGCCGCAGGCATTGTGAATGATAGGTGCCCTTCGGCACGGTTTGTAAGGTTGTTACGGCAGTGTGCCACAAGGCGGCAGCACTACTCCGTGTCCTCTCTGGTAACTTGGGGAAACAAAGCCTTAGCGGGGGTCCCGGTGTTGGACGGGACATGGGGAGTCGAACGTGGCTAAACACACACCCCAGGGCTTGTGTATCCTCGCCTCCTCCCCCTTAACCTGCACTGCTGCACCCCAGGCGTATCGCAAGACTTATAAGTGGGCTACTCGGTGGGTGCCGGGCTTCGCAGGTGGGGCGACTCTAACGAAGTGGGCTGGAGGTGGGAACCTGCCTAGCAGGAGCTGTGGAGAGCCGGTTTCCTCACAGCTCTTCCCTCTCAGCTGCTCCACCGTCACTTGGGTACACCAGGCTTTGCTTACCCGTAGGAGGGCCAGGTTGGACCCGGAGACTGTGGTACCACGCAGGGGAGAATGGGCACTAGAGGTCCGAGGGGTCGCTGGTCAGGTGGCACGTCCTCCTCCCTTGCTCCCTCAGCAGCAGCATACTCCAGCCTTGGGACCCAGGCCCGCCGAGGCTCCAGGGGTGTGACTCCAGCCGATGACGTCGCAGAGGCCTGAGGTAACAGAGGAAAGGCATTTCTTAACCCCTTCCTTGCCTTGTCTTTGAATACTCCTTTTCCCTTTCAGCATAGTTAATAAACAACGTTGCGTCTGTTTGAGTTCTACAGCCCCTTGATGCAATTATAATCGGAGCTGTCCCTGGAGCGTTTCGGGTTCTTTGCCCTGTCAGTTTATTGAGGAAAGTTTTGTGGGGATCCCTATGCTTTCGGTTGGGTCGCCCTTGATGAGCACTTTTTGATACGTTAAGCGTGTGTCTGAGAATCCCAGCTTCCTACATCCCCCTTCCCGGGTTTCCAATATCCCCCTCTGAGAACTCCACGCTTCTCTCTTCCCTTTGTAAACCTGTGTTTCCTTTGTATGCTGCTTCCTTTGTATCCCTATTTAGACTGCACATATAAGAGATAGCCTGGGATTTGTGCCTTGCTGCCTCTAATTTACCAGAATTAGTGAGATCATCGACTGCTCCATCTATGCTGCTGCAAATAGTATGAGATCATTTTGTTCTGTGGATGAGTGGTAGTCGAGGGAATGTAGGTAGCAGAACAGCTTTCTGCATTCACCCCGCGCTCGACATGTCGTTCCTTTGTATGTCTTGGCTGTGGTAAAGGGTACCACAACGACCGCTGGGGTGGAAGTGCTTCCTTCCAATGATGCTGGTCTCTGGTTATACGACCTGCAGCGTGTGTGCCGAATCTCGGGGTCCCTCCAGTGTTTAGTTTGGTAAGGAGCTTGCCTACTGACCTTCATACCGGCTGTTACCAATTTTCGATCCCGGCAACAGCAATGGTAGGCTTCCCTTTTGGGCATGCCCTCTTGAGCACTTAACGCTTTTAGCGTTTGTGAGGACTGCAGCCAGGGAAACCCTCGCCTAGCTTCCTTTGCACTGTCTAATCATGACAGATCCTGAGCATCTTTTCATTTGAATGTGCTGTTTTCTAAAACGCGGGTGAGTACCACTGAGGTCTTGAAAGGTTTCTGCCTGAGAGTCGGCCCTGCTTTGAATTCACTTCAGATTACCTAGCCCAGGATATTTCTTGAGGGCAGGGCTGCGTTTGCAAAGCGGCAGGCCGCAGGCATTGTGAATGATAGGTGCCCTTCGGCACGGTTTGTAAGGTTGTTACGGCAGTGTGCCACAAGGCGGCAGCACTACTCCGTGTCCTCTCTGGTAACTTGGGGAAACAAAGCCTTAGCGGGGGTCCCGGTGTTGGACGGGACATGGGGAGTCGAACGTGGCTAAACACACACCCCAGGGCTTGTGTATCCTCGCCTCCTGCCCCTTAACCTGCACTGCCGCACCCCAGGCGTATCGCAAGACTTGTAAGTGGGCTACTCGGTGGGTGCCGTGCTTCGCAGGTGGGGCGACTCTAACGAAGTGGGCTGGAGGTGGGGACCTGCCTAGCAGGAGCCGTGGAGAGCCGGTTTCCTCACAGCTCTTCCCTCTCAGCTGCTCCACCGTCACTTGGGTACACCAGGCTTTGCTTACCCGTAGGAGGGCCACGTTGGACCGGGAGACTGTGGTACCACGCAGGGGAGAATGGGCACTAGAGGTCCGAGGGGTCGCTGGTCAGGTGGCACGTCCTCCTCCCTTGCTCCCTCAGCAGCAGCATACTCCAGCCTTGGGACTTAGGCCCGCCAAGGCTCCAGGGGTGTGACTCCAGCCGATGACGTCGCAGAGGCCTGAGGTAACAGAGGAAAGGCATTTCTTAACCCCTTCCTTGCCTTGTCTTTGAATACTCCTTTTCCCTTTCAGCATAGTTAATAAACAACGTTGCGTCTGTTTGAGTTCTACAGCCCCTTGATGCAATTATAATCGGAGCTGTCCCTGGAGCGTTTCGGGTTCTTTGCCCTGTCAGTTTATTGAGGAAAGTTTTGTAGCGCTCCCTATGCTTTCGGTTGGGTCGCCCTTGATGAGCACTTTTTGATACGTTAAGCGTGTGTCTGAGAATCCCAGCTTCCTACTTCCCCCTTTCCGGGTCTCCAATATCCCCCTCTGAGAACTCCACGCTTCTCTCTTCCCTTTGTAAACCTGTGTTTCCTTTGTATGCTGCTTCCTTTGTATCCCTATTTAGAATGCACATATAAGAGATAGCCTGGGATTTGTGCCTTGCTGCCTCTAATTTACCAGAATTAGTGAGATCATCGACTGCTCCATCCATGCTGCTGCAAATAGTATGAGATCATTTTGTTCTGTGGATGAGTGGTAGTCGAGGGAATGTAGGTAGCAGAACAGCTTTCTGCATTCACCCCGCGCTCGACATGTCGTTCCTTTGTATGTCTTGGCTGTGGTAAAGGGTACCACAACGACCGCTGGGGTGCAAGTGCTTCCTTCCAATGATGCTGGTCTCTGGTTATACGACCTGCAGCGTGTGTGCCGAATCTCGGGGTCCCTCCAGTGTTTAGTTTGGTAAGGAACTTGCCTACTGACCTTCATACCGGCTGTTACCAATTTACGATCCCGGCAACAGCAATGGCAGGCTTCCCTTTTGGGCATGCCCTCTTGTGCACTTAACGCTTTTAGCGTTTGTGAGGACTGCAGCCAGGGAAACCCTCGCCTAGCTTCCTTTGCACTGTCTAATCATGACAGATCCTGAGCATCTTTTCATTTGAATGTGCTGTTTTCTAAAACGCGGGTGAGTACCACTGAGGTCTTGAAAGGTTTCTGCCTGAGAGTCGGCCCTGCTTTGAATTCACTTCAGATTACCTAGCCCAGGATATTTCTTGAGGGCAGGGCTGCGTTTGCAAAGCGGCAGGCCGCAGGCATTGTGAATGATAGGTGCCCTTCGGCACGGTTTGTAAGGTTGTTACGGCAGTGTGCCACAAGGCGGCAGCACTACTCCGTGTCCTCTCTGGTAACTTGGGGAAACAAAGCCTTAGCGGGGGTCCCGGTGTTGGACGGGACATGGGGAGTCGAACGTGGCTAAACACACACCCCAGGGCTTGTGTATCCTCGCCTCCTCCCCCTTAACCTGCACTGCTGCACCCCAGGCGTATCGCAAGACTTATAAGTGGGCTACTCGGTGGGTGCCGTGCTTCGCAGGTGGGGCGACTCTAACGAAGTGGGCTGGAGGTGGGAACCTGCCTAGCAGGAGCTGTGGAGAGCCGGTTTCCTCACAGCTCTTCCCTCTCAGCTGCTCCACCGTCACTTGGGTACACCAGGCTTTGCTTACCCGTAGGAGGGCCACGTTGGACCCGGAGACTGTGGTACCACGCAGGGGAGAATGGGCACTAGAGGTCCGAGGGGTCGCTGGTCAGGTGGCACGTCCTCCTCCCTTGCTCCCTCAGCAGCAGCATACTCCAGCCTTGGGACCCAGGCCCGCCGAGGCTCCAGGGGTGTGACTCCAGCCGATGACGTCGCAGAGGCCTGAGGTAACAGAGGAAAGGCATTTCTTAACCCCTTCCTTGCCTTGTCTTTGAATACTCCTTTTCCCTTTCAGCATAGTTAATAAACAACGTTGCGTCTGTTTGAGTTCTACAGCCCCTTGATGCAATTATAATCGGAGCTGTCCCTGGAGCGTTTCGGGTTCTTTGCCCTGTCAGTTTATTGAGGAAAGTTTTGTGGGGATCCCTATGCTTTCGGTTGGGTCGCCCTTGATGAGCACTTTTTGATACGTTAAGCGTGTGTCTGAGAATCCCAGCTTCCTACTTCCCCCTTCCCGGGTCTCCAATATCCCCCTCTGAGAACTCCACGCTTCTCTCTTCCCTTTGTAAACCTGTGTTTCCTTTGTATGCTGCTTCCTTTGTATCCCTATTTAGACTGCACATATAAGAGATAGCCTGGGATTTGTGCCTTGCTGCCTCTAATTTACCAGAATTAGTGAGATCATCGACTGCTCCATCTATGCTGCTGCAAATAGTATGAGATCATTTTGTTCTGTGGATGAGTGGTAGTCGAGGGAATGTAGGTAGCAGAACAGCTTTCTGCATTCACCCCGCGCTCGACATGTCGTTCCTTTGTATGTCTTGGCTGTGGTAAAGGGTACCACAACGACCGCTGGGGTGGAAGTGCTTCCTTCCAATGATGCTGGTCTCTGGTTATACGACCTGCAGCGTGTGTGCCGAATCTCGGGGTCCCTCCAGTGTTTAGTTTGGTAAGGAACTTGCCTACTGACCTTCATACCGGCTGTTACCAATTTTCGATCCCGGCAACAGCAATGGTAGGCTTCCTTTTTGGGCATGCCCTCTTGAGCACTTAACGCTTTTAGCGTTTGTGAGGACTGCAGCCAGGGAAACCCTCGCCTAGCTTCCTTTGCACTCTCTAATCATGACAGATCCTGAGCATCTTTTCATTTGAATGTGCTGTTTTCTAAAACGCGGGTGAGTACCACTGAGGTCTTGAAAGGTTTCTGCCTGAGAGTCGGCCCTGCTTTGAATTCACTTCAGATTACCTAGCCCAGGATATTTCTTGAGGGCAGGGCTGCGTTTGCAAAGCGGCAGGCCGCAGGCATTGTGAATGATAGGTGCCCTTCGGCACGGTTTGTAAGGTTGTTACGGCAGTGTGCCACAAGGCGGCAGCACTACTCCGTGTCCTCTCTGGTAACTTGGGGAAACAAAGCCTTAGCGGGGGTCCCGGTGTTGGACGGGACATGGGGAGTCGAACGTGGCTAAACACACACCCCAGGGCTTGTGTATCCTCGCCTCCTGCCCCTTAACCTGCACTGCCGCACCCCAGGCGTATCGCAAGACTTGTAAGTGGGCTACTCGGTGGGCGCCGTGCTTCGCAGGTGGGGCGACTCTAACGAAGTGGGCTGGAGGTGGGGACCTGCCTAGCAGGAGCCGTGGAGAGCCGGTTTCCTCACAGGTCTTCCCTCTCAGCTGCTCCACCGTCACTTGGGTACACCAGGCTTTGCTTACCCGTAGGAGGGCCACGTTGGACCGGGAGACTGTGGTACCACGCAGGGGAGAATGGGCACTAGAGGTCCGAGGGGTCGCTGGTCAGGTGGCACGTCCTCCTCCCTTGCTCCCTCAGCAGCAGCATACTCCAGCCTTGGGACTTAGGTCTGCCAAGGCTCCAGGGGTGTGACTCCAGCCGATGACGTCGCAGAGGCCTGAGGTAACAGAGGAAAGGCATTTCTTAACCCCTTCCTTGCCTTGTCTTTGAATACTCCTTTTCCCTTTCAGCATAGTTAATAAACAACGTTGCGTCTGTTTGAGTTCTACAGCCCCTTGATGCAATTATAATCGGAGCTGTCCCTGGAGCGTTTCGGGTTCTTTGCCCTGTCAGTTTACTGAGGAAAGTTTTGTAGCGCTCCCTATGCTTTCGGTTGGGTCGCCCTTGATGAGCACTTTTTGATACGTTAAGCGCGTGTCTGAGAATCCCAGCTTCCTACTTCCCCCTTCCCGGGTCTCCAATATCCCCCTCTGAGAACTCCACGCTTCTCTCTTCCCTTTGTAAACCTGTGTTTCCTTTGTATGCTGCTTCCTTTGTATCCCTATTTAGACTGCACATATAAGAGATAGCCTGGGATTTGTGCCTTGCTGCCTCTAATTTACCAGAATTAGTGAGATCATCGACTGCTCCATCCATGCTGCTGCAAATAGTATGAGATCATTTTGTTCTGTGGATGAGTGGTAGTCGAGGGAATGTAGGTAGCAGAACAGCTTTCTGCATTCACCCCCGCTCCACATGTCGTTCCTTTGTATGTCTTGGCTGTGGTAAAGGGTACCACAACGACCGCTGGGGTGCAAGTGCTTCCTTCCAATGATGCTGGTCTCTGGTTATACGACCTGCAGCGTGTGTGCCGAATCTCGGGGTCCCTCCAGTGTTTAGTTTGGTAAGGAACTTGCCTACTGACCTTCATACCGGCTGTTACCAATTTACGATCCCGGCAACAGCAATGGCAGGCTTCCCTTTTGGGCATGCCCTCTTGTGCACTTAACGCTTTTAGAGTTTGTGAGGACTGCAGCCAGGGAAACCCTCGCCTAGCTTCCTTTGCACTCTCTAATCATGACAGATCCTGAGCATCTTTTCATTTGAATGTGCTGTTTTCTACAACGCGGGTGAGTACCACTGAGGTCTTGAAAGGTTTCTGCCTGAGAGTCGGCCCTGCTTTGAATTCACTTCAGATTACCTAGCCCAGGATAATTCTTGAGGGCAGGGCTGCGTTGGCAAAGCGGCAGGCCGCAGGCATTGTGAATGATAGGTGCCCTTCGGCACGGTTTGTAAGGTTGTTACGGCAGTGTGCCACAAGGCGGCAGCACTACTCCGTGTCCTCTCTGGTAACTTGGGGAAACAAAGCCTTAGCGGGGGTCCCGGTGTTGGACGGGACATGGGGAGTCGAACGTGGCTAAACACACACCCCAGGGCTTGTGTATCCTCGCCTCCTGCCCCTTAACCTGCACTGCCCCACCCCAGGCATATCGCAAGACTTGTAAGTGGGCTACTCGGTGGGTACCGTGCTTCGCAGGTGGGGCGGCTGTAACGAAGTGGGATGGAGGTGGGGACCTGCCTAGCAGGAGCCGTGGAGAGCCGGTTTCCTCACAGCTCTTCCCTCTCAGCTGCTCCACCGTCACTTGGGTACACCAGGATTTGCTTACCCGTAGGAGGGCCACGTTGGACCCGGAGACTGTGGTACCACGCAGGGGAGAATGGGCACTTGAGGTCCGAGGGGTCGCTGGTCAGGTGGCACGTCCTCCTCCCTTGCTCCCTCAGCAGCAGCATACTCCAGCCTTGGGACCCAGGCCCGCCGAGGCTCCAGGGGTGTGACTCCAGCCGATGACGTCGCAGAGGCCTGAGGTAACAGAGGAAAGGCATTTCTTAACCCCTTCCTTGCCTTGTCTTTGAATACTCCTTTTCCCTTTCAGCATAGTTAATAAACAACGTTGCGTCTGTTTGAGTTCTACAGCCCCTTGATGCAATTATAATCGGAGCTGTCCCTGGAGCGTTTCGGGTTCTTTGCCCTGTCAGTTTATTGAGGAAAGTTTTGTAGCGCTCCCTATGCTTTCGGTTCGGTCGCCCTTGATGCGCACTTTTTGATACGTTAAGCGTGTATCTGAGAATCCCAGCTTCCTACTTCCCCCTTCCCGGGTCTCCAATATCCCCCTCTGAGAACTCCACGCTTCTCTCTTCCCTTTGTAAACCTGTGTTTCCTTTGTATGCTGCTTCCTTTGTATCCCTATTTAGACTGCACATATAAGAGATAGCCTGGGATTTGTGCCTTGCTGCCTCTAATTTACCAGAATCAGTGAGATCATCGACTGCTCCATCCATGCTGCTGCAAATAGTATGAGATCATTTTGTTCTGTGGATGAGTGGTAGTCGAGGGAATGTAGGTAGCAGAACAGCTTTCTGCATTCACCCCGCGCTCGACATGTCGTTCCTTTGTATGTCTTGGCTGTGGTAAAGGGTACCACAACGACGGCTGGGGTGCAAGTGCTTCCTTCCAATGATGCTAGTCTCTGGTTATATGACCTGCAGCGTGTGTGCCGAATCTCGGGGTCCCTCCAGTGTTTAGTTTGGTAAGGAACTTGCCTACTGACCTTCATACCGGCTGTTACCAATTTACGATCCCGGCAACAGCAATGGTAGGCTTCCCTTTTGGGCATGCCCTCTTGAGCACTTAACGCTTTTAGCGTTTGTGAGGACTGCAGCCAGGGAAACCCTCGCCTAGCTTCCTTTGCACTCTCTAATCATGACAGATCCTGAGCATCTTTTCATTTGAATGTGCTGTTTTCTAAAACGCCGGTGAGCACCACTGAAGTCTTGAAAGGTTTCTGCCTGAGAGTCGGCCCTGCTTTGAATTCACTTCAGATTACCTAGCCCAGGATAATTCTTGAGGGCAGGGCTGCGTTTGCAAAGAGGCAGGCCGCAGGCATTGTGAATGATAGGTGCCCTTCGGCACGGTTTGTAAGGTTGTTACGGCAGTGTGCCACAAGGCGGCAGCACTACTCCGTGTCCTCTCTGGTAACTTGGGGAAACAAAGCCTTAGCGGGGGTCCCGGTGTTGGACGGGACATGGGGAGTCGAACGTGGCTAAACACACACCCTAGGGCTTGTGTATCCTCGCCTCCTGCCCCTTAACCTGCACTGCCCCACCCCAGGCGTATCGCAAGACTTGTAAGTGGGCTACTCGGTGGGTGCCGTGCTTCGCAGGTGGGGCGACTCTAACGAAGTGGGCTGGAGGTGGGAACCTGCCTAGCAGGAGCCGTGGAGACCCGGTTTCCTCACAGCTCTTCCCTCTCAGCTGCTCCACCGTCACTTGGGTACACCAGGCTTTGCTTACCCGTAGGAGGGCCACGTTTGACCGGGAGACTGTGGTACCACGCAGGGGAGAATGGGCACTAGAGGTCCGAGGGGTCGCTGGTCAGGTGGCACGTCCTCCTCCCTTGCTCCCTCAGCAGCAGCATACTCCAGCCTTGGGACCCAGGCCCGCTCAGGCTCCAGGGGTGTGACTCCAGCCGATGACGTCGCAGAGGCCTGAGGTAACAGAGGAAAGGCATTTCTTAACCCCTTCCTTGCCTTGTCTTTGAATACTCCTTTTCGCTTTCAGCATAGTTAATAAACAACGTTGCGTCTGTTTGAGTTCTACAGCCCCTTGATGCAATTATAATCGGAGCTGTCCCTGGAGCGTTTCGGGTTCTTTGCCAGGTCAGTTTATTGAGGAAAGTTTTGTGGCGCTCCCTATGCTTTCGGTTGGGTCGCCCTTGATGAGCACTTTTTGATACGTTAAGCGTGTGTCTGAGAATCCCAGCTTCCTACTTCCCCCTTCCCGGGTCTCCAATATCCCCCTCTGAGAACTCCACGCTTCTCTCTTCCCTTTGTAAACCTGTGTTTCCTTTGTATGCTGCTTCCTTTGTATCCCTATTTAGACTGCACATATAAGAGATAGCCTGGGATTTGTGCCTTGCTGCCTCTAATTTACCAGAATTAGTGAGATCATCGACTGCTCCATCTATGCTGCTGCAAATAGTATGAGATCATATTGTTCTGTGGATGAGTGGTAGTCGAGGGAATGTAGGTAGCAGAACAGCTTTCTGCATTCACCCCGCGCTCGACATGTCGTTCCTTTGTATGTCTTGGCTGTGGTAAAGGGTACCACAACGACCGCTGGGGTGGAAGTGCTTCCTTCCAATGATGCTGGTCTCTGGTTATACGACCTGCAGCGTGTGTGCCGAATCTCGGGGTCCCTCCAGTGTTTAGTTTGGTAAGGAACTTGCCTACTGACCTTCATACCGGCTGTTACCAATTTTCGATCCCGGCAACAGCAATGGTAGGCTTCCCTTTTGGGCATGCCCTCTTGAGCACTTAACGCTTTTAGCGTTTGTGAGGACTGCAGCCAGGGAAACCCTCGCCTAGCTTCCTTTGCACTGTCTAATCATGACAGATCCTGAGCATCTTTTCATTTGAATGTGCTGTTTTCTACAACGCGGGTGAGTACCACTGAGGTCTTGAAAGGTTTCTGCCTGAGAGTCGGCCCTGCTTTGAATTCACTTCAGATTACCTAGCCCAGGATATTTCTTGAGGGCAGGGCTGCGTTTGCAAAGCGGCAGGCCGCAGGCATTGTGAATGATAGGTGCCCTTCGGCACGGTTTGTAAGGTTGTTACGGCAGTGTGCCACAAGGCGGCAGCACTACTCCGTGTCCTCTCTGGTAACTTGGGGAAACAAAGCCTTAGCGGGGGTCCCGGTGTTGGACGGGACATGGGGAGTCGAACGTGGCTAAACACACACCCCAGGGCTTGTGTATCCTCGCCTCCTCCCCCTTAACCTGCACTGCCGCACCCCAGGCGTATCGCAAGACTTATAAGTGGGCTACTCGGTGGGTGCCGTGCTTCGCAGGTGGGGCGACTCTAACGAAGTGGGCTGGAGGTGGGAACCTGCCTAGCAGGAGCTGTGGAGAGCCGGTTTCCTCACAGCTCTTCCCTCTCAGCTGCTCCACCGTCACTTGGGTACACCAGGCTTTGCTTACCCGTAGGAGGGCCACGTTGGACCCGGAGACTGTGGTACCACGCAGGGGAGAATGGGCACTAGAGGTCCGAGGGGTCGCTGGTCAGGTGGCACGTCCTCCTCCCTTGCTCCCTCAGCAGCAGCATACTCCAGCCTTGGGACCCAGGCCCGCCGAGGCTCCAGGGGTGTGACTCCAGCCGATGACGTCGCAGAGGCCTGAGGTAACAGAGGAAAGGCATTTCTTAACCCCTTCCTTGCCTTGTCTTTGAATACTCCTTTTCCCTTTCAGCATAGTTAATAAACAACGTTGTGTCTGTTTGAGTTCTACAGCCCCTTGATGCAATTATAATCGGAGCTGTCCCTGGAGCGTTTCGGGTTCTTTGCCCTGTCAGTTTATTGAGGAAAGTTTTGTGGGGATCCCTATGCTTTCGGTTGGGTCGCCCTTGATGAGCACTTTTTGATACGTTAAGCGTGTGTCTGAGAATCCCAGCTTCCTACTTCCCCCTTCCCGGGTCTCCAATATCCCCCTCTGAGAACTCCACGCTTCTCTCTTCCCTTTGTAAACCTGTGTTTCCTTTGTATGCTGCTTCCTTTGTATCCCTATTTAGACTGCACATATAAGAGATAGCCTGGGATTTGTGCCTTGCTGCCTCTAATTTACCAGAATTAGTGAGATCATCGACTGCTCCATCTATGCTGCTGCAAATAGTATGAGATCATTTTGTTCTGTGGATGAGTGGTAGTCGAGGGAATGTAGGTAGCAGAACAGCTTTCTGCATTCACCCCGCGCTCGACATGTCGTTCCTTTGTATGTCTTGGCTGTGGTAAAGGGTACCACAACGACCGCTGGGGTGGAAGTGCTTCCTTCCAATGATGCTGGTCTCTGGTTATACGACCTGCAGCGTGTGTGCCGAATCTCGGGGTCCCTCCAGTGTTTAGTTTGGTAAGGAACTTGCCTACTGACCTTCATACCGGCTGTTACCAATTTTCGATCCCGGCAACAGCAATGGTAGGCTTCCTTTTTGGGCATGCCCTCTTGAGCACTTAACGCTTTTAGCGTTTGTGAGGACTGCAGCCAGGGAAACCCTCGCCTAGCTTCCTTTGCACTCTCTAATCATGACAGATCCTGAGCATCTTTTCATTTGAATGTGCTGTTTTCTAAAACGCGGGTGAGCACCACTGAGGTCTTGAAAGGTTTCTGCCTGAGAGTCGGCCCTGCTTTGAATTCACTTCAGATTACCTAGCCCAGGATATTTCTTGAGGGCAGGGCTGCGTTTGCAAAGCGGCAGGCCGCAGGCATTGTGAATGATAGGTGCCCTTCGGCACGGTTTGTAAGGTTGTTACGGCAGTGTGCCACAAGGCGGCAGCACTACTCCGTGTCCTCTCTGGTAACTTGGGGAAACAAAGCCTTAGCGGGGGTCCCGGTGTTGGACGGGACATGGGGAGTCGAACGTGGCTAAACACACACCCCAGGGCTTGTGTATCCTCGCCTCCTGCCCCTTAACCTGCACTGCCGCACCCCAGGCGTATCGCAAGACTTGTAAGTGGGCTACTCGGTGGGCGCCGTGCTTCGCAGGTGGGGCGACTCTAACGAAGTGGGCTGGAGGTGGGGACCTGCCTAGCAGGAGCCGTGGAGAGCCGGTTACCTCACAGGTCTTCCCTCTCAGCTGCTCCACCGTCACTTGGGTACACCAGGCTTTGCTTACCCGTAGGAGGGCCACGTTGGACCGGGAGACTGTGGTACCACGCAGGGGAGAATGGGCACTAGAGGTCCGAGGGGTCGCTGGTCAGGTGGCACGTCCTCCTCCCTTGCTCCCTCAGCAGCAGCATACTCCAGCCTTGGGACTTAGGTCTGCCAAGGCTCCAGGGGTGTGACTCCAGCCGATGACGTCGCAGAGGCCTGAGGTAACAGAGGAAAGGCATTTCTTAACCCCTTCCTTGCCTTGTCTTTGAATACTCCTTTTCCCTTTCAGCATAGTTAATAAACAACGTTGCGTCTGTTTGAGTTCTACAGCCCCTTGATGCAATTATAATCGGAGCTGTCCCTGGAGCGTTTCGGGTTCTTTGCCCTGTCAGTTTACTGAGGAAAGTTTTGTAGCGCTCCCTATGCTTTCGGTTGGGTCGCCCTTGATGAGCACTTTTTGATACGTTAAGCGCGTGTCTGAGAATCCCAGCTTCCTACTTCCCCCTTCCCGGGTCTCCAATATCCCCCTCTGAGAACTCCACGCTTCTCTCTTCCCTTTGTAAACCTGTGTTTCCTTTGTATGCTGCTTCCTTTGTATCCCTATTTAGACTGCACATATAAGAGATAGCCTGGGATTTGTGCCTTGCTGCCTCTAATTTACCAGAATTAGTGAGATCATCGACTGCTCCATCCATGCTGCTGCAAATAGTATGAGATCATTTTGTTCTGTGGATGAGTGGTAGTCGAGGGAATGTAGGTAGCAGAACAGCTTTCTGCATTCACCCCCGCTCCACATGTCGTTCCTTTGTATGTCTTGGCTGTGGTAAAGGGTACCACAACGACCGCTGGGGTGCAAGTGCTTCCTTCCAATGATGCTGGTCTCTGGTTATACGACCTGCAGCGTGTGTGCCGAATCTCGGGGTCCCTCCAGTGTTTAGTTTGGTAAGGAACTTGCCTACTGACCTTCATACCGGCTGTTACCAATTTACGATCCCGGCAACAGCAATGGCAGGCTTCCCTTTTGGGCATGCCCTCTTGTGCACTTAACGCTTTTAGAGTTTGTGAGGACTGCAGCCAGGGAAACCCTCGCCTAGCTTCCTTTGCACTCTCTAATCATGACAGATCCTGAGCATCTTTTCATTTGAATGTGCTGTTTTCTACAACGCGGGTGAGTACCACTGAGGTCTTGAAAGGTTTCTGCCTGAGAGTCGGCCCTGCTTTGAATTCACTTCAGATTACCTAGCCCAGGATATTTCTTGAGGGCAGGGCTGCGTTTGCAAAGCGGCAGGCCGCAGGCATTGTGAATGATAGGTGCCCTTCGGCACGGTTTGTAAGGTTGTTACGGCAGTGTGCCACAAGGCGGCAGCACTACTCCGTGTCCTCTCTGGTAACTTGGGGAAACAAAGCCTTAGCGGGGGTCCCGGTGTTGGACGGGACATGGGGAGTCGAACGTGGCTAAACACACACCCCAGGGCTTGTGTATCCTCGCCTCCTCCCCCTTAACCTGCACTGCTGCACCCCAGGCGTATCGCAAGACTTGTAAGTGGGCTACTCGGTGGGTGCCGTGCTTCGCAGGTGGGGCGACTCTAACGAAGTGGGCTGGAGGTGGGAACCTGCCTAGCAGGAGCCGTGGAGAGCCGGTCTCCTCACAGCTCTTCCCTCTCAGCTGCTCCACCGTCACTTGGGTACACCAGGCTTTGGTTACCCGTAGGAGGGCCACGTTGGACCGGGAGACTGTGGTACCACGCAGGGGAGAATGGGCACTAGAGGTCCGAGGGGTCGCTGGTCAGGTGGCACGTCCTCCTCCCTTGCTCCCTCAGCAGCAGCATACTCCAGCCTTGGCACCCAGGCCCGCCGAGGCTCCAGGGGTGTGACTCCAGCCGATGACGTCGCAGAGGCCTGAGGTAACAGAGGAAAGGCATTTCTTAACCCCTTCCTTGCCTTGTCTTTGAATACTCCTTTTCCCTTTCAGCATAGTTAATAAACAACGTTGCGTCTGTTTGAGTTCTACAGCCCCTTGATGCAATTATAATCGGAGCTGTCCCTGGAGCGTTTCGGGTTCTTTGCCCTGTCAGTTTATTGAGGAAAGTTTTGTAGCGCTCCCTATGCTTTCGGTTGGGTCGCCCTTGATGAGCACTTTTTGATACGTTAAGCGTGTGTCTGAGAATCCCAGCTTCCTACTTCCCCCTTCCCGGGTCTCCAATATCCCCCTCTGAGAACTCCACGCTTCTCTCTTCCCTTTGTAAACCTGTGTTTCCTTTGTATGCTGCTTCCTTTGTATCCCTATTTAGACTGCACATATAAGAGATAGCCTGGGATTTGTGCCTTGCTGCCTCTAATTTACCAGAATGAGTGAGATCATCGACTGCTCCATCCATGCTGCTGCAAATAGTATGAGATCATTTTGTTCTGTGGATGAGTGGTAGTCGAGGGAATGTAGGTACCAGAACAGCTTTCTGCATTCACCCCGCGCTCGGCATGTCGTTCCTTTGTATGTCTTGGCTGTGGTAAAGGGTACCACAACGACCGCTGGGGTGCAAGTGCTTCCTTCCAATGATGCTAGTCTCTGGTTATACGACCTGCAGCATGTGTGCCGAATCTCGGGGTCCCTCCAGTGTTTAGTTTGGTAAGGAACTTGCCTACTGACCTTCATACCGGCTGTTACCAATTTACGATCCCGGCAACAGCAATGGTAGGCTTCTCTTTTGGGCATGCCCTCTTGAGCACTTAACGCTTTTAGCGTTTGTGAGGACTGCAGCCAGGGAAACCCTCGCCTAGCTTCCTTTGCACTCTCTAATCATTTCAGATCCTGAGCATCTTTTCATTTGAATGTGCTGTTTTCTAAAACGCGGGTGAGTACCACTGAGGTCTTGAAAGGTTTCTGCCTGAGAGTCGGCCCTGCTTTGAATTCACTTCAGATTACCTAGCCCAGGATAATTCTTGAGGGCAGGGCTGCGTTGGCAAAGCGGCAGGCCGCAGGCATTGTGAATGATAGGTGCCCTTCGGCACGGTTTGTAAGGTTGTTACGGCAGTGTGCCACAAGGCGGCAGCACTACTCCGTGTCCTCTCTGGTAACTTGGGGAAACAAAGCCTTAGCGGGGTTCCCGGTGTTGGATGGGACATGGGGAGTCGAACGTGGCTAAACACACACCACAGGACTTGTGTATCCTCGCCTCCTGCCCCTTAACCTGCACTGCCGCACCCCAGGCGTATCGCAAGACTTGTAAGTTGGCTACTCGTTGGGTGCCGTGCTTCGTAGGTGGGGCGACTCTAACGAAGTGGGCTGGAGGTGGGGACCTGCCTAGCAGGAGCCGTGGAGAGCCGGTTTCCTCACAGCTCTTCCCTCTCAGCTGCACCACCGTCACTTGGGTACACCAGGCTTTGCTTACCCGTAGGAGGGCCACGTTGGACCGGGAGACTGTGGTACCACGCAGGGGAGAATGGGCACTAGAGGTCCGAGGGGTCGCTGGTCAGGTGGCACGTCCTCCTCCCTTGCTCCCTCAGCAGCAGCATACTCCAGCCTTGGGACCCAGGCCCGCCGAGGCTCCAGGGGTGTGACTCCAGCCGATGACGTCGCAGAGGCCTGAGGTAACAGAGGAAAGGCATTTCTTAACCCCTTCCTTGCCTTGTCTTTGAATACTCCTTTTCCCTTTCAGCATAGTTAATAAACAACGTTGCGTCTGTTTGAGTTCTACAACCCCTTGATGCAATTATAATCGGAGCTGTCCCTGGAGCGTTTCGGGTTCTTTGCCCTGTCAGTTTATTGAGGAAAGTTTTGTAGCGCTCCCTATGCTTTCGGTTGGGTCGCCCTTGATGAGCACTTTTTGATACGTTAAGGGTGTGTCTGAGAATCCCAGCTTCCTACTTCCCCCTTCCCGGGTCTCCAATATCCCCCTCTGAGAACTCCACGCTTCTCTCTTCCCTTTGTAAACCTGTGTTTCCTTTGTATGCTGCTTCCTTTGTGTCCCTATTTAGACTGCACATATAAGAGATAGCCTGGGATTTGTGCCTTGCTGCCTCTAATTTACCAGAATTAGTGAGATCATCGACTGCTCCATCCATGCTGCTGCAAATAGTATGAGATCATTTTGTTCTGTGGATGAGTGGTAGTCGAGGGAATGTAGGTAGCAGAACAGCTTTCTGCATTCACCCCGCGCTCGACATGTCGTTCCTTTGTATGTCTTGGCTGTGGCAAAGGGTATCACAACGACCGCTGGGATGCAAGTGCTTCCTTCCAATGATGCTAGTCTCTGGTTATACGACCTGCAGCGTGTGTGCCGAATCTCGGGGTCCCTCCAGTGTTTAGTTTGGTAAGGAACTTGCCTACTGACCTTCATACCGGCTGTTACCAATTTACGATCCCGGCAACAGCAATGGTAGGCTTCCCTTTTGGGCATGCCCTCTTGAGCACTTAACGCTTTTAGCGTTTGTGAGGACTGCAGCCAGGGAAACCCTCGCCTAGCTTCCTTTGCACTCTCTAATCATGACAGATCCTGAGCATCTTTTCATTTGAATGTGCTGTTTTCTAAAACGCGGGTGAGCACCACTGAGGTCTTGAAAGGTTTCTGCCTGAGAGTCGGCCCTGCTTTGAATTCACTTCAGATTACCTAGCCCAGGATATTTCTTGAGGGCAGGGCTGCGTTTGCAAAGCGGCAGGCCGCAGGCATTGTGAATGATAGGTGCCCTTCGGCACGGTTTGTAAGGTTGTTACGGCAGTGTGCCACAAGGCGGCAGCACTACTCCGTGTCCTCTCTGGTAACTTGGGGAAACAAAGCCTTAGCGGGGGTGCCGGTGTTGGACCGGACATGGGGAGTCGAACGTGGCTAAACACACACCCCAGTGCTTGTGTATCCTCGCTTCCTGCCCCTTAACCTGCACTGCCGCACCCCAGGCGTATCGCAAGACTTGTAAGTGGGCTACTCGGTGGGTGCCGTGCTTCGCAGGTGGGGCGACTCTAACGAAGTGGGCTGGAGGTGGGAACCTGCCTAGCAAGAGCCGTGGAGACCCGGTTTCCTCACAGCTCTTCCCTCTCACCTGCTCCACCGTCACTTGGGTACACCAGGCTTTGCTTACCCGTAGGAGGGCCACGTTGGACCGGGAGACTGTGAGACCACGCAGGGGAGAATGGGCACTAGAGGTCCGAGGGGTCGCTGGTCAGGTGGCACGTCCTCCTCCCTTGCTCCCTCAGCAGCAGCATACTCCAGCCTTGGGACCCAGGCCCGCCGAGGCTCCAGGGGTGTGACTCCAGCCGATGACGTCGCAGAGGCCTGAGGTAACAGAGGAAAGGCATTTCTTAACCCCTTCCTTGCCTTGTCTTTGAATACTCCTTTTCCCTTTCAGCATAGTTAATAAATAACCTTGCATCTGTTTGAGTTCTACAGCGCCTTGATGCAATTATAATCGGAACTATCCCTGGAGCGTTTCGGGTTCTTTGCCCTGTCAGTTTATTGAGGAAAGTTTTGTGGCGCTCCCTATGCTTTCGGTTGGGTCGCCCTTGATGAGCACTTTTTGATACGTTAAGCGTGTGTCTGAGAATCCCAGCTTCCTACTTCCCCCTTCCCGGGTCTCCAATATCCCCCTCTGAGAACTCCACGCTTCTCTCTTCCCTTTGTAAACCTGTGTTTCCTTTGTATGCTGCTTCCTTTGTATCCCTATTTAGACTGCACATATAAGAGATAGCCTGGGATTTGTGCCTTGCTGCCTCTAATTTACCAGAATTAGTGAGATCATCGACTGCTCCATCCATGCTGCTGCAAATAGTATGAGATCATTTTGTTCTGTGGATGAGTGGTAGTCAAGGGAATGTAGGTAGCAGAACAGCTTTCTGCATTCACCCCGCGCTCGACATGTCGTTCCTTTGTATGTCTTGGCTGTGGTAAAGGGTACCACAACGACCGCTGGGGTGGAAGTGCTTCCTTCCAATGATGCTGGTCTCTGGTTATACGACCTGCAGCGTGTGTGCCAAATCTCGGGGTCCCTCCAGTGTTTAGTTTGGTAAGGAACTTGCCTACTGACCTTCATACCGGCTGTTACCAATTTTCGATCCCGGCAACAGCAATGGTAGGCTTCCCTTTTGGGCATGTCCTCTTGAGCACTTAACGCTTTTAGCGTTTGTGAGGACTGCAGCCAGGGAAACCCTCGCCTAGCTTCCTTTGCACTCTCTAATCATGACAGATCCTGAGCATCTTTTCATTTGAATGCGCTGTTTTCTAAAACGCGGGTGAGTACCACTGAGGTCTTGAAAGGTTTCTGCCTGAGAGTCGGCCCTGCTTTGAATTCACTTCAGATTACCTAGCCCAGGATATTTCTTGAGGGCAGGGCTGCGTTTGCAAAGCGGCAGGCCGCAGGCATTGTGAATGAAAGGTGCCCTTCGGCACGGTTTGTAAGGTTGTTACGGCAGTGTGCCACAAGGCGGCAGCACTACTCCGTGTCCTCTCTGGTAACTTGGAGAAACAAAGCCTTAGCGGGGGTCCCGGTGTTGAACGGGACATGGGGAGTCGAACGTGGCTAAACACACACCCCAGGGCTTGTGTATCCTCGCCTCCTGCCCCTTAACCTGCACTGCCGCACCCCAGGCGTATCGCAAGACTTGTAAGTGGGCTACTCGGTGGGTGCCGTGCTTCGCAGGTGGGGCGACTCTAACGAAGTGGGCTGGAGGTGGGAACCTGCCTAGCAGGAGCCGTGGAGAGCCGATGTCCTCACAGCTCTTCCCTCTCAGCTGCTCCACCGTCACTTGGGTACACCAGGCTTTGCTTACCCGTAGGAGGGCCACGTTGGACCGGGAGACTGTGGTACCACGCAGGGGAGAATGGGCACTAGAGGTCCGAGGGGTCGCTGGTCAGGTGGCACGTCCTCCTCCCTTGCTCCCTCAGCAGCAGCATACTCCAGCCTTGGGACCCAGGCCCGCCGAGGCTCCAGGGGTGTGACTCCAGCCGATGACGTCGCAGAGGCCTGAGGTAACAGAGGAAAGGAATTTCTTAACCCCTTCCTTGCCTTGTCTTTGAATACTCCTTTTCCCTTTCAGCATAGTTAATAAACAACCTTGCGTCTGTTTGAGTTCTACAGCGCCTTGATGCAATTATAATCGGAGCTGTCCCTGGAGCGTTTCGGGTTCTTTGCCAGGTCAGTTTATTGAGGAAAGTTTTGTGGCGCTCCCTATGCTTTCGGTTGGGTCGCCCTTGATGAGCACTTTTTGATACGTTAAGCGTGTGTCTGAGAATCCCAGCTTCCTACTTCCCCCTTCCCGGGTCTCCAATATCCCCCTCTGAGAACTCCACGCTTCTCTCTTCCCTTTGTAAACCTGTGTTTCCTTTGTATGCTGCTTCCTTTGTATCCCTATTTAGACTGCACATATAAGAGATAGCCTGGGATTTGTGCCTTGCTGCCTCTAATTTACCAGAATTAGTGAGATCATCGACTGCTCCATCTATGCTGCTGCAAATAGTATGAGATCATTTTGTTCTGTGGATGAGTGGTAGTCGAGGGAATGTAGGTAGCAGAACAGCTTTCTGCATTCACCCCGCGCTCGACATGTCGTTCCTTTGTATGTCTTGGCTGTGGTAAAGGGTACCACAACGACCGCTGGGGTGGAAGTGCTTCCTTCCAATGATGCTGGTCTCTGGTTATACGACCTGCAGCGTGTGTGCCGAATCTCGGGGTCCCTCCAGTGTTTAGTTTGGTAAGGAACTTGCCTACTGACCTTCATACCGGCTGTTACCAATTTTCGATCCCGGCAACAGCAATGGTAGGCTTCCTTTTTGGGCATGCCCTCTTGAGCACTTAACGCTTTTAGCGTTTGTGAGGACTGCAGCCAGGGAAACCCTCGCCTAGCTTCCTTTGCACTCTCTAATCATGACAGATCCTGAGCATCTTTTCATTTGAATGTGCTGTTTTCTAAAACGCGGGTGAGCACCACTGAGGTCTTGAAAGGTTTCTGCCTGAGAGTCGGCCCTGCTTTGAATTCACTTCAGATTACCTAGCCCAGGATATTTCTTGAGGGCAGGGCTGCGTTTGCAAAGCGGCAGGCCGCAGGCATTGTGAATGATAGGTGCCCTTCGGCACGGTTTGTAAGGTTGTTACGGCAGTGTGCCACAAGGCGGCAGCACTACTCCGTGTCCTCTCTGGTAACTTGGGGAAACAAAGCCTTAGCGGGGGTCCCGGTGTTGGACGGGACATGGGGAGTCGAACGTGGCTAAACACACACCCCAGGGCTTGTGTATCCTCGCCTCCTGCCCCTTAACCTGCACTGCCGCACCCCAGGCGTATCGCAAGACTTGTAAGTGGGCTACTCGGTGGGCGCCGTGCTTCGCAGGTGGGGCGACTCTAACGAAGTGGGCTGGAGGTGGGGACCTGCCTAGCAGGAGCCGTGGAGAGCCGGTTTCCTCACAGGTCTTCCCTCTCAGCTGCTCCACCGTCACTTGGGTACACCAGGCTTTGCTTACCCGTAGGAGGGCCACGTTGGACCGGGAGACTGTGGTACCACGCAGGGGAGAATGGGCACTAGAGGTCCGAGGGGTCGCTGGTCAGGTGGCACGTCCTCCTCCCTTGCTCCCTCAGCAGCAGCATACTCCAGCCTTGGGACTTAGGTCTGCCAAGGCTCCAGGGGTGTGACTCCAGCCGAAGACGTCGCAGAGGCCTGAGGTAACAGAGGAAAGGCATTTCTTAACCCCTTCCTTGCCTTGTCTTTGAATACTCCTTTTCCCTTTCAGCATAGTTAATAAACAACGTTGCGTCTGTTTGAGTTCTACAGCCCCTTGATGCAATTATAATCGGAGCTGTCCCTGGAGCGTTTCGGGTTCTTTGCCCTGTCAGTTTACTGAGGAAAGTTTTGTAGCGCTCCCTATGCTTTCGGTTGGGTCGCCCTTGATGAGCACTTTTTGATACGTTAAGCGCGTGTCTGAGAATCCCAGCTTCCTACTTCCCCCTTCCCGGGTCTCCAATATCCCCCTCTGAGAACTCCACGCTTCTCTCTTCCCTTTGTAAACCTGTGTTTCCTTTGTATGCTGCTTCCTTTGTATCCCTATTTAGACTGCACATATAAGAGATAGCCTGGGATTTGTGCCTTGCTGCCTCTAATTTACCAGAATTAGTGAGATCATCGACTGCTCCATCCATGCTGCTGCAAATAGTATGAGATCATTTTGTTCTGTGGATGAGTGGTAGTCGAGGGAATGTAGGTAGCAGAACAGCTTTCTGCATTCACCCCCGCTCCACATGTCGTTCCTTTGTATGTCTTGGCTGTGGTAAAGGGTACCACAACGACCGCTGGGGTGCAAGTGATTCCTTCCAATGATGCTGGTCTCTGGTTATACGACCTGCAGCGTGTGTGCCGAATCTCGGGGTCCCTCCAGTGTTTAGTTTGGTAAGGAACTTGCCTACTGACCTTCATACCGGCTGTTACCAATTTACGATCCCGGCAACAGCAATGGCAGGCTTCCCTTTTGGGCATGCCCTCTTGTGCACTTAACGCTTTTAGAGTTTGTGAGGACTGCAGCCAGGGAAACCCTCGCCTAGCTTCCTTTGTACTGTCTAATCATGACAGATCCTGAGCATCTTTTCATTTGAATGTGCTGTTTTCTAAAACGCGGGTGAGTACCACTGAGGTCTTGAAAGGTTTCTGCCTGAGAGTCGGCCCTGCTTTGAATTCACTTCAGATTACCTAGCCCAGGATAATTCTTGAGGGCAGGGCTGCGTTGGCAAAGCGGCAGGCCGCAGGCATTGTGAATGATAGGTGCCCTTCGGCACGGTTTGTAAGGTTGTTACGGCAGTGTGCCACAAGGCGGCAGCACTACTCCGTGTCCTCTCTGGTAACTTGGGGAAACAAAGCCTTAGCGGGGGTCCCGGTGTTGGACGGGACATGGGGAGTCGAACGTGGCTAAACACACACCCCAGGGCTTGTGTATCCTCGCCTCCTGCCCCTTAACCTGCACTGCCGCACCCCAGGCGTATCGCAAGACTTGTAAGTGGGCTACTCGGTGGGTGCCGTGCTTCGCAGGTGGGGCGACTCTAAGGAAGTGGGCTGGAGGTGGGGACCTGCCTAGCAGGAGCCGTGGAGAGCCGGTTTCCTCACAGCTCTTCCCTCTCAGCTGCTCCACCGTCACTTGGGTACACCAGGCTTTGCTTACCCGTAGGAGGGCCACGTTGGACCGGGAGACTGTGGTACCACGCAGGGGAGAATGGGCACTAGAGGTCCGAGGGGTCGCTGGTCAGGTGGCACGTCCTCCTCCCTTGCTCCCTCAGCAGCAGCATACTCCAGCCTTGGGACTTAGGCCCGCCAAGGCTCCAGGGGTGTGACTCCAGCCGATGACGTCGCAGAGGCCTGAGGTAACAGAGGAAAGGCATTTCTTAACCCCTTCCTTGCCTTGTCTTTGAATACTCCTTTTCCCTTTCAGCATAGTTAATAAACAACGTTGCGTCTGTTTGAGTTCTACAGCCCCTTGATGCAATTATAATCGGAGCTGTCCCTGGAGCGTTTCGGGTTCTTTGCCCTGTCAGTTTATTGAGGAAAGTTTTGTAGCGCTCCCTATGCTTTCGGTTGGGTCGCCCTTGATGAGCACTTTTTGATACGTTAAACGTGTGTCTGAGAATCCCAGCTTCCTACTTCCCCCTTTCCGGGTCTCCAATATCCCCCTCTGAGAACTCCACGCTTCTCTCTTCCCTTTGTAAACCTGTGTTTCCTTTGTATGCTGCTTCCTTTGTATCCCTATTTAGAATGCACATATAAGAGATAGCCTGGGATTTGTGCCTTGCTGCCTCTAATTTACCAGAATTAGTGAGATCATCGACTGCTCCATCCATGCTGCTGCAAATAGTATGAGATCATTTTGTTCTGTGGATGAGTGGTAGTCGAGGGAATGTAGGTAGCAGAACAGCTTTCTGCATTCACCCCGCGCTCGACATGTCGTTCCTTTGTATGTCTTGGCTGTGGTAAAGGGTACCACAACGACCGCTGGGGTGCAAGTGCTTCCTTCCAATGATGCTGGTCTCTGGTTATACGACCTGCAGCGTGTGTGCCGAATCTCGGGGTCCCTCCAGTGTTTAGTTTGGTAAGGAACTTGCCTACTGACCTTCATACCGGCTGTTACCAATTTACGATCCCGGCAACAGCAATGGCAGGCTTCCCTTTTGGGCATGCCCTCTTGTGCACTTAACGCTTTTAGCGTTTGTGAGGACTGCAGCCAGGGAAACCCTCGCCTAGCTTCCTTTGCACTGTCTAATCATGACAGATCCTGAGCATCTTTTCATTTGAATGTGCTGTTTTCTAAAACGCGGGTGAGTACCACTGAGGTCTTGAAAGGTTTCTGCCTGAGAGTCGGCCCTGCTTTGAATTCACTTCAGATTACCTAGCCCAGGATATTTCTTGAGGGCAGGGCTGCGTTTGCAAAGCGGCAGGCCGCAGGCATTGTGAATGATAGGTGCCCTTCGGCACGGTTTGTAAGGTTGTTACGGCAGTGTGCCACAAGGCGGCAGCACTACTCCGTGTCCTCTCTGGTAACTTGGGGAAACAAAGCCTTAGCGGGGGTCCCGGTGTTGGACGGGACATGGGGAGTCGAACGTGGCTAAACACACACCCCAGGGCTTGTGTATCCTTGCCTCCTCCCCCTTAACCTGCACTGCTGCACCCCAGGCGTATCGCAAGACTTATAAGTGGGCTACTCGGTGGGTGCCGTGCTTCGCAGGTGGGGCGACTCTAACGAAGTGGGCTGGAGGTGGGAACCTGCCTAGCAGGAGCTGTGGAGAGCCGGTTTCCTCACAGCTCTTCCCTCTCAGCTGCTCCACCGTCACTTGGGTACACCAGGCTTTGCTTACCCGTAGGAGGGCCACGTTGGACCCGGAGACTGTGGTACCACGCAAGGGATAATGGGCACTAGAGGTCCGAGGGGTCGCTGGTCAGGTGGCACGTCCTCCTCCCTTGCTCCCTCAGCAGCAGCATACTCCAGCCTTGGGACCCAGGCCCGCCGAGGCTCCAGGGGTGTGACTCCAGCCGATGACGTCGCAGAGGCCTGAGGTAACAGAGGAAAGGCATTTCTTAACCCCTTCCTTGCCTTGTCTTTGAATACTCCTTTTCCCTTTCAGCATAGTTAATAAACAACGTTGCGTCTGTTTGAGTTCTACAGCCCCTTGATGCAATTATAATCGGAGCTGTCCCTGGAGCGTTTCGGGTTCTTTGCCCTGTCAGTTTATTGAGGAAAGTTTTGTGGGGATCCCTATGCATTCGGTTGGGTCGCCCTTGATGAGCACTTTTTGATACGTTAAGCGTGTGTCTGAGAATCCCAGCTTCCTACTTCCCCCTTCCCGGGTCTCCAATATCCCCCTCTGAGAACTCCACGCTTCTCTCTTCCCTTTGTAAACCTGTGTTTCCTTTGTATGCTGCTTCCTTTGTATCCCTATTTAGACTGCACATATAAGAGATAGCCTGGGATTTGTGCCTTGCTGCCTCTAATTTACCAGAATTAGTGAGATCATCGACTGCTCCATCTATGCTGCTGCAAATAGTATGAGATCATTTTGTTCTGTGGATGAGTGGTAGTCGAGGGAATGTAGGTAGCAGAACAGCTTTCTGCATTCACCCCGCGCTCGACATGTCGTTCCTTTGTATGTCTTGGCTGTGGTAAAGGGTACCACAACGACCGCTGGGGTGGAAGTGCTTCCTTCCAATGATGCTGGTCTCTGGTTATACGACCTGCAGCGTGTGTGCCGAATCTCGGGGTCCCTCCAGTGTTTAGTTTGGTAAGGAACTTGCCTACTGACCTTCATACCGGCTGTTACCAATTTTCGATCCCGGCAACAGCAATGGTAGGCTTCCTTTTTGGGCATGCCCTCTTGAGCACTTAACGCTTTTAGCGTTTGTGAGGACTGCAGCCAGGGAAACCCTCGCCTAGCTTCCTTTGCACTCTCTAATCATGACAGATCCTGAGCATCTTTTCATTTGAATGTGCTGTTTTCTAAAACGCGGGTGAGCACCACTGAGGTCTTGAAAGGTTTCTGCCTGAGAGTCGGCCCTGCTTTGAATTCACTTCAGATTACCTAGCCCAGGATATTTCTTGAGGGCAGGGCTGCGTTTGCAAAGCGGCAGGCCGCAGGCATTGTGAATGATAGGTGCCCTTCGGCACGGTTTGTAAGGTTGTTACGGCAGTGTGCCACAAGGCGGCAGCACTACTCCGTGTCCTCTCTGGTAACTTGGGGAAACAAAGCCTTAGCGGGGGTCCCGGTGTTGGACGGGACATGGGGAGTCGAACGTGGCTAAACACACAACCCAGGGCTTGTGTATCCTCGCCTCCTGCCCCTTAACCTGCACTGCCGCACCCCAGGCGTATCGCAAGACTTGTAAGTGGGCTACTCGGTGGGCGCCGTGCTTCGCAGGTGGGGCGACTCTAACGAAGTGGGCTGGAGGTGGGGACCTGCCTAGCAGGAGCCGTGGAGAGCCGGTTACCTCACAGGTCTTCCCTCTCAGCTGCTCCACCGTCACTTGGGTACACCAGGCTTTGCTTACCCGTAGGAGGGCCACGTTGGACCGGGAGACTGTGGTACCACGCAGGGGAGAATGGGCACTAGAGGTCCGAGGGGTCGCTGGTCAGGTGGCACGTCCTCCTCCCTTGCTCCCTCAGCAGCAGCATACTCCAGCCTTGGGACTTAGGTCTGCCAAGGCTCCAGGGGTGTGACTCCAGCCGAAGACGTCGCAGAGGCCTGAGGTAACAGAGGAAAGGCATTTCTTAACCCCTTCCTTGCCTTGTCTTTGAATACTCCTTTTCCCTTTCAGCATAGTTAATAAACAACGTTGCGTCTGTTTGAGTTCTACAGCCCCTTGATGCAATTATAATCGGAGCTGTCCCTGGAGCGTTTCGGGTTCTTTGCCCTGTCAGTTTACTGAGGAAAGTTTTGTAGCGCTCCCTATGCTTTCGGTTGGGTCGCCCTTGATGAGCACTTTTTGATACGTTAAGCGCGTGTCTGAGAATCCCAGCTTCCTACTTCCCCCTTCCCGGGTCTCCAATATCCCCCTCTGAGAACTCCACGCTTCTCTCTTCCCTTTGTAAACCTGTGTTTCCTTTGTATGCTGCTTCCTTTGTATCCCTATTTAGACTGCACATATAAGAGATAGCCTGGGATTTGTGCCTTGCTGCCTCTAATTTACCAGAATTAGTGAGATCATCGACTGCTCCATCCATGCTGCTGCAAATAGTATGAGATCATTTTGTTCTGTGGATGAGTGGTAGTCGAGGGAATGTAGGTAGCAGAACAGCTTTCTGCATTCACCCCCGCTCCACATGTCGTTCCTTTGTATGTCTTGGCTGTGGTAAAGGGTACCACAACGACCGCTGGGGTGCAAGTGATTCCTTCCAATGATGCTGGTCTCTGGTTATACGACCTGCAGCATGTGTGCCGAATCTCGGGGTCCCTCCAGTGTTTAGTTTGGTAAGGAACTTGCCTACTGACCTTCATACCGGCTGTTACCAATTTACGATCCCGGCAACAGCAATGGCAGGCTTCCCTTTTGGGCATGACCTCTTGTGCACTTAACGCTTTTAGAGTTTGTGAGGACTGCAGCCAGGGAAACCCTCGCCTAGCTTCCTTTGCACTCTCTAATCATGACAGATCCTGAGCATCTTTTCATTTGAATGTGCTGTTTTCTAAAACGCGGGTGAGTACCACTGAGGTCTTGAAAGGTTTCTGCCTGAGAGTCGGCCCTGCTTTGAATTCACTTCAGATTACCTAGCCCAGGATAATTCTTGAGGGCAGGGCTGCGTTGGCAAAGCGGCAGGCCGCAGGCATTGTGAATGATAGGTGCCCTTCGGCACGGTTTGTAAGGTTGTTACGGCAGTGTGCCACAAGGCGGCAGCACTACTCCGTGTCCTCTCTGGTAACTTGGGGAAACAAAGCCTTAGCGGGGGTCCCGGTGTTGGACGGGACATGGGGAGTCGAACGTGGCTAAACACACACCCCAGGGCTTGTGTATCCTCGCCTCCTGCCCCTTAACCTGCACTGCCCCACCCCAGGCATATCGCAAGACTTGTAAGTGGGCTACTCGGTGGGTACCGTGCTTCGCAGGTGGGGCGGCTGTAACGAAGTGGGATGGAGGTGGGGACCTGCCTAGCAGGAGCCGTGGAGAGCCGGTTTCCTCACAGCTCTTCCCTCTCAGCTGCTCCACCGTCACTTGGGTACACCAGGATTTGCTTACCCGTAGGAGGGCCACGTTGGACCCGGAGACTGTGGTACCACGCAGGGGAGAATGGGCACTAGAGGTCCGAGGGGTCGCTGGTCAGGTGGCACGTCCTCCTCCCTTGCTCCCTCAGCAGCAGCATACTCCAGCCTTGGGACCCAGGCCCGCCGAGGCTCCAGGGGTGTGACTCCAGCCGATGACGTCGCAGAGGCCTGAGGTAACAGAGGAAAGGCATTTCTTAACCCCTTCCTTGCCTTGTCTTTGAATACTCCTTTTCCCTTTCAGCATAGTTAATAAACAACGTTGTGTCTGTTTGAGTTCTACAGCCCCTTGATGCAATTATAATCGGAGCTGTCCCTGGAGCGTTTCGGGTTCTTTGCCCTGTCAGTTTATTGAGGAAAGTTTTGTGGGGATCCCTATGCTTTCGGTTGGGTCGCCCTTGATGAGCACTTTTTGATACGTTAAGCGTGTGTCTGAGAATCCCAGCTTCCTACTTCCCCCTTCCCGGGTCTCCAATATCCCCCTCTGAGAACTCCACGCTTCTCTCTTCCCTTTGTAAACCTGTGTTTCCTTTGTATGCTGCTTCCTTTGTATCCCTATTTAGACTGCACATATAAGAGATAGCCTGGGATTTGTGCCTTGCTGCCTCTAATTTACCAGAATCAGTGAGATCATCGACTGCTCCATCCATGCTGCTGCAAATAGTATGAGATCATTTTGTTCTGTGGATGAGTGGTAGTCGAGGGAATGTAGGTAGCAGAACAGCTTTCTGCATTCACCCCGCGCTCGACATGTCGTTCCTTTGTATGTCTTGGCTGTGGTAAAGGGTACCACAACGACCGCTGGGGTGCAAGTGCTTCCTTCCAATGATGCTAGTCTCTGGTTATATGACCTGCAGCGTGTGTGCCGAATCTCGGGGTCCCTCCAGTGTTTAGTTTGGTAAGGAACTTGCCTACTGACCTTCATACCGGCTGTTACCAATTTACGATCCCGGCAACAGCAATGGTAGGCTTCCCTTTTGGGCATGCCCTCTTGAGCACTTAACGCTTTTAGCGTTTGTGAGGACTGCAGCCAGGGAAACCCTCGCCTAGCTTCCTTTGCACTCTCTAATCATGACAGACCCTGAGCATCTTTTCATTTGAATGTGCTGTTTTCTAAAACGCCGGTGAGCACCACTGAAGTCTTGAAAGGTTTCTGCCTGAGAGTCGGCCCTGCTTTGAATTCACTTCAGATTACCTAGCCCAGGATAATTCTTGAGGGCAGGGCTGCGTTTGCAAAGAGGCAGGCCGCAGGCATTGTGAATTGTAGGTGCCCTTCGGCACGGTTTGTAAGGTTGTTACGGCAGTGTGCCACAAGGCGGCAGCACTACTCCGTGTCCTCTCTGGTAACTTGGGGAAACAAAGCCTTAGCGGGGGTCCCGGTGTTGGACGGGACATGGGGAGTCGAACGTGGCTAAACACACACCCTAGGGCTTGTGTATCCTCGCCTCCTGCCCCTTAACCTGCACTGCCCCACCCCAGGCGTATCGCAAGACTTGTAAGTGGGCTACTCGGTGGGTGCCGTGCTTCGCAGGTGGGGCGACTCTAACGAAGTGGGCTGGAGGTGGGAACCTGCCTAGCAGGAGCCGTGGAGACCCGGTTTCCTCACAGCTCTTCCCTCTCAGCTGCTCCACCGTCACTTGGGTACACCAGGCTTTGCTTACCCGTAGGAGGGCCACGTTTGACCGGGAGACTGTGGTACCACGCAGGGGAGAATGGGCACTAGAGGTCCGAGGGGTCGCTGGTCAGGTGGCACGTCCTCCTCCCTTGCTCCCTCAGCAGCAGCATACTCCAGCCTTGGGACCCAGGCCCGCCGAGGCTCCAGGTGTGTGACTCCAGCCGATGACGTCGCAGAGGCCTGAGGTAACAGAGGAAAGGCATTTCTTAACCCCTTCCTTGCCTTGTCTTTGAATACTCCTTTTCGCTTTCAGCATAGTTAATAAACAACGTTGCGTCTGTTTGAGTTCTACAGCCCCTTGATGCAATTATAATCGGAGCTGTCCCTGGAGCGTTTCGGGTTCTTTGCCAGGTCAGTTTATTGAGGAACGTTTTGTGGCGCTCCCTATGCTTTCGGTTGGGTCGCCCTTGATGAGCACTTTTTGATACGTTAAGCGTGTGTCTGAGAATCCCAGCTTCCTACTTCCCCCTTCCCGGGTCTCCAATATCCCCCTCTGAGAACTCCACGCTTCTCTCTTCCCTTTGTAAACCTGTGTTTCCTTTGTATGCTGCTTCCTTTGTATCCCTATTTAGACTGCACATATAAGAGATAGCCTGGGATTTGTGCCTTGCTGCCTCTAATTTACCAGAATTAGTGAGATCATCGACTGCTCCATCTATGCTGCTGCAAATAGTATGAGATCATATTGTTCTGTGGATGAGTGGTAGTCGAGGGAATGTAGGTAGCAGAACAGCTTTCTGCATTCACCCCGCGCTCGACATGTCGTTCCTTTGTATGTCTTGGCTGTGGTAAAGGGTACCACAACGACCGCTGGGGTGGAAGTGCTTCCTTCCAATGATGCTGGTCTCTGGTTATACGACCTGCAGCGTGTGTGCCGAATCTCGGGGTCCCTCCAGTGTTTAGTTTGGTAAGGAACTTGCCTACTGACCTTCATACCGGCTGTTACCAATTTTCGATCCCGGCAACAGCAATGGTAGGCTTCCCTTTTGGGCATGCCCTCTTGAGCACTTAACGCTTTTAGCGTTTGTGAGGACTGCAGCCATGGAAACCCTCGCCTAGCTTCCTTTGCACTGTCTAATCATGACAGATCCTGAGCATCTTTTCATTTGAATGTGCTGTTTTCTACAACGCGGGTGAGTACCACTGAGGTCTTGAAAGGTTTCTGCCTGAGAGTCGGCCCTGCTTTGAATTCACTTCAGATTACCTAGCCCAGGATATTTCTTGAGGGCAGGGCTGCGTTTGCAAAGCGGCAGGCCGCAGGCATTGTGAATGATAGGTGCCCTTCGGCACGGTTTGTAAGGTTGTTACGGCAGTGTGCCACAAGGCGGCAGCACTACTCCGTGTCCTCTCTGGTAACTTGGGGAAACAAAGCCTTAGCGGGGGTCCCGGTGTTGGACGGGACATGGGGAGTCGAACGTGGCTAAACACACACCCCAGGGCTTGTGTATCCTCGCCTCCTGCCCCTTAACCTGCACTGCCGCACCCCAGGCGTATCGCAAGACTTGTAAGTGGGCTACTCGGTGGGTGCCGTGCTTCGCAGGTGGGGCGACTCTAACGAAGTGGGCTGGAGGTGGGGACCTGCCTAGCAGGAGCCGTGGAGAGCCGGTTTCCTCACAGCTCTTCCCTCTCAGCTGCTCCACCGTCACTTGGGTACACCAGGCTTTGCTTACCCGTAGGAGGGCCACGTTGGACCGGGAGACTGTGGTACCACGCAGGGGAGAATGGGCACTAGAGGTCCGAGGGGTCGCTGGTCAGGTGGCACGTCCTCCTCCCTTGCTCCCTCAGCAGCAGCATACTCCAGCCTTGGGACTTAGGCCCGCCAAGGCTCCAGGGGTGTGACTCCAGCCGATGACGTCGCAGAGGCCTGAGGTAACAGAGGAAAGGCATTTCTTAACCCCTTCCTTGCCTTGTCTTTGAATACTCCTTTTCCCTTTCAGCATAGTTAATAAACAACGTTGCGTCTGTTTGAGTTCTACAGCCCCTTGATGCAATTATAATCGGAGCTGTCCCTGGAGCGTTTCGGGTTCTTTGCCCTGTCAGTTTATTGAGGAAAGTTTTGTAGCGCTCCCTATGCTTTCGGTTGGGTCGCCCTTGATGAGCACTTTTTGATACGTTAAGCGTGTGTCTGAGAATCCCAGCTTCCTACTTCCCCCTTTCCGGGTCTCCAATATCCCCCTCTGAGAACTCCACGCTTCTCTCTTCCCTTTGTAAACCTGTGTTTCCTTTGTATGCTGCTTCCTTTGTATCCCTATTTAGAATGCACATATAAGAGATAGCCTGGGATTTGTGCCTTGCTGCCTCTAATTTACCAGAATTAGTGAGATCATCGACTGCTCCATCCATGCTGCTGCAAATAGTATGAGATCATTTTGTTCTGTGGATGAGTGGTAGTCGAGGGAATGTAGGTAGCAGAACAGCTTTCTGCATTCACCCCGCGCTCGACATGTCGTTCCTTTGTATGTCTTGGCTGTGGTAAAGGGTACCACAACGACCGCTGGGATGCAAGTGCTTCCTTCCAATGATGCTGGTCTCTGGTTATACGACCTGCAGCGTGTGTGCCGAATCTCGGGGTCCCTCCAGTGTTTAGTTTGGTAAGGAACTTGCCTACTGACCTTCATACCGGCTGTTACCAATTTACGATCCCGGCAACAGCAATGGCAGGCTTCCCTTTTGGGCATGCCCTCTTGTGCACTTAACGCTTTTAGCGTTCGTGAGGACTGCAGCCAGGGAAACCCTCGCCTAGCTTCCTTTGCACTCTCTAATCATGACAGATCCTGAGCATCTTTTCATTTGAATGTGCTGTTTTCTAAAACGCGGGTGAGTACCACTGAGGTCTTGAAAGGTTTCTGCCTGAGAGTCGGCCCTGCTTTGAATTCACTTCAGATTACCTAGCCCAGGATATTTCTTGAGGGCAGGGCTGCGTTTGCAAAGCGGCAGGCCGCAGGCATTGTGAATGATAGGTGCCCTTCGGCACGGTTTGTAAGGTTGTTACGGCAGTGTGCCACAAGGCGGCAGCACTACTCCGTGTCCTCTCTGGTAACTTGGGGAAACAAAGCCTTAGCGGGGGTCCCGGTGTTGGACGGGACATGGGGAGTCGAACGTGGCTAAACACACACCCCAGGGCTTGTGTATCCTCGCCTCCTCCCCCTTAACCTGCACTGCTGCACCCCAGGCGTATCGCAAGACTTATAAGTGGGCTACTCGGTGGGTGCCGGGCTTCGCAGGTGGGGCGACTCTAACGAAGTGGGCTGGAGGTGGGAACCTGCCTAGCAGGAGCTGTGGAGAGCCGGTTTCCTCACAGCTCTTCCCTCTCAGCTGCTCCACCGTCACTTGGGTACACCAGGCTTTGCTTACCCGTAGGAGGGCCAGGTTGGACCCGGAGACTGTGGTACCACGCAGGGGAGAATGGGCACTAGAGGTCCGAGGGGTCGCTGGTCAGGTGGCACGTCCTCCTCCCTTGCTCCCTCAGCAGCAGCATACTCCAGCCTTGGGACCCAGGCCCGCCGAGGCTCCAGGGGTGTGACTCCAGCCGATGACGTCGCAGAGGCCTGAGGTAACAGAGGAAAGGCATTTCTTAACCCCTTCCTTGCCTTGTCTTTGAATACTCCTTTTCCCTTTCAGCATAGTTAATAAACAACGTTGCGTCTGTTTGAGTTCTACAGCCCCTTGATGCAATTATAATCGGAGCTGTCCCTGGAGCGTTTCGGGTTCTTTGCCCTGTCAGTTTATTGAGGAAAGTTTTGTGGGGATCCCTATGCTTTCGGTTGGGTCGCCCTTGATGAGCACTTTTTGATACGTTAAGCGTGTGTCTGAGAATCCCAGCTTCCTACTTCCCCCTTCCCGGGTTTCCAATATCCCCCTCTGAGAACTCCACGCTTCTCTCTTCCCTTTGTAAACCTGTGTTTCCTTTGTATGCTGCTTCCTTTGTATCCCTATTTAGACTGCACATATAAGAGATAGCCTGGGATTTGTGCCTTGCTGCCTCTAATTTACCAGAATTAGTGAGATCATCGACTGCTCCATCTATGCTGCTGCAAATAGTATGAGATCATTTTGTTCTGTGGATGAGTGGTAGTCGAGGGAATGTAGGTAGCAGAACAGCTTTCTGCATTCACCCCGCGCTCGACATGTCGTTCCTTTGTATGTCTTGGCTGTGGTAAAGGGTACCACAACGACCGCTGGGGTGGAAGTGCTTCCTTCCAATGATGCTGGTCTCTGGTTATACGACCTGCAGCGTGTGTGCCGAATCTCGGGGTCCCTCCAGTGTTTAGTTTGGTAAGGAACTTGCCTACTGACCTTCATACCGGCTGTTACCAATTTTCGATCCCGGCAACAGCAATGGTAGGCTTCCCTTTTGGGCATGCCCTCTTGAGCACTTAACGCTTTTAGCGTTTGTGAGGACTGCAGCCATGGAAACCCTCGCCTAGCTTCCTTTGCACTCTCTAATCATGACAGATCCTGAGCATCTTTTCATTTGAATGTGCTGTTTTCTACAACGCGGGTGAGTACCACTGAGGTCTTGAAAGGTTTCTGCCTGAGAGTCGGCCCTGCTTTGAATTCACTTCAGATTACCTAGCCCAGGATATTTCTTGAGGGCAGGGCTGCGTTTGCAAAGCGGCAGGCCGCAGGCATTGTGAATGATAGGTGCCCTTCGGCACGGTTTGTAAGGTTGTTACGGCAGTGTGCCACAAGGCGGCAGCACTACTCCGTGTCCTCTCTGGTAACTTGGGGAAACAAAGCCTTAGCGGGGGTCCCGGTGTTGGACGGGACATGGGGAGTCGAACGTGGCTAAACACACACCCCAGGGCTTGTGTATCCTCGCCTCCTGCCCCTTAACCTGCACTGCCGCACCCCAGGCGTATCGCAAGACTTGTAAGTGGGCTACTCGGTGGGTGCCGTGCTTCGCAGGTGGGGCGACTCTAACGAAGTGGGCTGGAGGTGGGGACCTGCCTAGCAGGAGCCGTGGAGAGCCGGTTTCCTCACAGCTCTTCCCTCTCAGCTGCTCCACCGTCACTTGGGTACACCAGGCTTTGCTTACCCGTAGGAGGGCCACGTTGGACCGGGAGACTGTGGTACCACGCAGGGGAGAATGGGCACTAGAGGTCCGAGGGGTCGCTGGTCAGGTGGCACGTCCTCCTCCCTTGCTCCCTCAGCAGCAGCATACTCCAGCCTTGGGACTTAGGCCCGCCAAGGCTCCAGGGGTGTGACTCCAGCCGATGACGTCGCAGAGGCCTGAGGTAACAGAGGAAAGGCATTTCTTAACCCCTTCCTTGCCTTGTCTTTGAATACTCCTTTTCCCTTTCAGCATAGTTAATAAACAACGTTGCGTCTGTTTGAGTTCTACAGCCCCTTGATGCAATTATAATCGGAGCTGTCCCTGGAGCGTTTCGGGTTCTTTGCCCTGTCAGTTTATTGAGGAAAGTTTTGTAGCGCTCCCTATGCTTTCGGTTGGGTCGCCCTTGATGAGCACTTTTTGATACGTTAAGCGTGTGTCTGAGAATCCCAGCTTCCTACTTCCCCCTTTCCGGGTCTCCAATATCCCCCTCTGAGAACTCCACGCTTCTCTCTTCCCTTTGTAAACCTGTGTTTCCTTCGTATGCTGCTTCCTTTGTATCCCTATTTAGAATGCACATATAAGAGATAGCCTGGGATTTGTGCCTTGCTGCCTCTAATTTACCAGAATTAGTGAGATCATCGACTGCTCCATCCATGCTGCTGCAAATAGTATGAGATCATTTTGTTCTGTGGATGAGTGGTAGTCGAGGGAATGTAGGTAGCAGAACAGCTTTCTGCATTCACCCCGCGCTCGACATGTCGTTCCTTTGTATGTCTTGGCTGTGGTAAAGGGTACCACAACGACCGCTGGGATGCAAGTGCTTCCTTCCAATGATGCTGGTCTCTGGTTATACGACCTGCAGCGTGTGTGCCGAATCTCGGGGTCCCTCCAGTGTTTAGTTTGGTAAGGAACTTGCCTACTGACCTTCATACCGGCTGTTACCAATTTACGATCCCGGCAACAGCAATGGCAGGCTTCCCTTTTGGGCATGCCCTCTTGTGCACTTAACGCTTTTAGCGTTTGTGAGGACTGCAGCCAGGGAAACCCTCGCCTAGCTTCCTTTGCACTCTCTAATCATGACAGATCCTGAGCATCTTTTCATTTGAATGTGCTGTTTTCTAAAACGCGGGTGAGTACCACTGAGGTCTTGAAAGGTTTCTGCCTGAGAGTCGGCCCTGCTTTGAATTCACTTCAGATTACCTAGCCCAGGATATTTCTTGAGGGCAGGGCTGCGTTTGCAAAGCGGCAGGCCGCAGGCATTGTGAATGATAGGTGCCCTTCGGCACGGTTTGTAAGGTTGTTACGGCAGTGTGCCACAAGGCGGCAGCACTACTCCGTGTCCTCTCTGGTAACTTGGGGAAACAAAGCCTTAGCGGGGGTCCCGGTGTTGGACGGGACATGGGGAGTCGAACGTGGCTAAACACACACCCCAGGGCTTGTGTATCCTCGCCTCCTCCCCCTTAACCTGCACTGCTGCACCCCAGGCGTATCGCAAGACTTATAAGTGGGCTACTCGGTGGGTGCCGGGCTTCGCAGGTGGGGCGACTCTAACGAAGTGGGCTGGAGGTGGGAACCTGCCTAGCAGGAGCTGTGGAGAGCCGGTTTCCTCACAGCTCTTCCCTCTCAGCTGCTCCACCGTCACTTGGGTACACCAGGCTTTGCTTACCCGTAGGAGGGCCAGGTTGGACCCGGAGACTGTGGTACCACGCAGGGGAGAATGGGCACTAGAGGTCCGAGGGGTCGCTGGTCAGGTGGCACGTCCTCCTCCCTTGCTCCCTCAGCAGCAGCATACTCCAGCCTTGGGACCCAGGCCCGCCGAGGCTCCAGGGGTGTGACTCCAGCCGATGACGTCGCAGAGGCCTGAGGTAACAGAGGAAAGGCATTTCTTAACCCCTTCCTTGCCTTGTCTTTGAATACTCCTTTTCCCTTTCAGCATAGTTAATAAACAACGTTGCGTCTGTTTGAGTTCTACAGCCCCTTGATGCAATTATAATCGGAGCTGTCCCTGTAGCGTTTCGGGTTCTTTGCCCTGTCAGTTTATTGAGGAAAGTTTTGTGGGGATCCCTATGCTTTCGGTTGGGTCGCCCTTGATGAGCACTTTTTGATACGTTAAGCGTGTGTCTGAGAATCCCAGCTTCCTACTTCCCCCTTCCCGGGTTTCCAATATCCCCCTCTGAGAACTCCACGCTTCTCTCTTCCCTTTGTAAACCTGTGTTTCCTTTGTATGCTGCTTCCTTTGTATCCCTATTTAGACTGCACATATAAGAGATAGCCTGGGATTTGTGCCTTGCTGCCTCTAATTTACCAGAATTAGTGAGATCATCGACTGCTCCATCTATGCTGCTGCAAATAGTATGAGATCATTTTGTTCTGTGGATGAGTGGTAGTCGAGGGAATGTAGGTAGCAGAACAGCTTTCTGCATTCACCCCGCGCTCGACATGTCGTTCCTTTGTATGTCTTGGCTGTGGTAAAGGGTACCACAACGACCGCTGGGGTGGAAGTGCTTCCTTCCAATGATGCTGGTCTCTGGTTATACGACCTGCAGCGTGTGTGCCGAATCTCGGGGTCCCTCCAGTGTTTAGTTTGGTAAGGAGCTTGCCTACTGACCTTCATACCGGCTGTTACCAATTTTCGATCCCGGCAACAGCAATGGTAGGCTTCCCTTTTGGGCATGCCCTCTTGAGCACTTAACGCTTTTAGCGTTTGTGAGGACTGCAGCCAGGGAAACCCTCGCCTAGCTTCCTTTGCACTGTCTAATCATGACAGATCCTGAGCATCTTTTCATTTGAATGTGCTGTTTTCTAAAACGCGGGTGAGTACCACTGAGGTCTTGAAAGGTTTCTGCCTGAGAGTCGGCCCTGCTTTGAATTCACTTCAGATTACCTAGCCCAGGATAATTCTTGAGGGCAGGGCTGCGTTGGCAAAGCGGCAGGCCGCAGGCATTGTGAATGATAGGTGCCCTTCGGCACGGTTTGTAAGGTTGTTACGGCAGTGTGCCACAAGGCGGCAGCACTACTCCGTGTCCTCTCTGGTAACTTGGGGAAACAAAGCCTTAGCGGGGTTCCCGGTGTTGGATGGGACATGGGGAGTCGAACGTGGCTAAACACACACCACAGGACTTGTGTATCCTCGCCTCCTGCCCCTTAACCTGCACTGCCGCACCCCAGGCGTATCGCAAGACTTGTAAGTTGGCTACTCGTTGGGTGCCGTGCTTCGTAGGTGGGGCGACTCTAACGAAGTGGGCTGGAGGTGGGGACCTGCCTAGCAGGAGCCGTGGAGAGCCGGTTTCCTCACAGCTCTTCCCTCTCAGCTGCACCACCGTCACTTGGGTACACCAGGCTTTGCTTACCCGTAGGAGGGCCACGTTGGACCGGGAGACTGTGGTACCACGCAGGGGAGAATGGGCACTAGAGGTCCGAGGGGTCGCTGGTCAGGTGGCACGTCCTCCTCCCTTGCTCCCTCAGCAGCAGCATACTCCAGCCTTGGGACCCAGGCCCGCCGAGGCTCCAGGGGTGTGACTCCAGCCGATGACGTCGCAGAGGCCTGAGGTAACAGAGGAAAGGCATTTCTTAACCCCTTCCTTGCCTTGTCTTTGAATACTCCTTTTCCCTTTCAGCATAGTTAATAAACAACGTTGCGTCTGTTTGAGTTCTACAACCCCTTGATGCAATTATAATCGGAGCTGTCCCTGGAGCGTTTCGGGTTCTTTGCCCTGTCAGTTTATTGAGGAAAGTTTTGTAGCGCTCCCTATGCTTTCGGTTGGGTCGCCCTTGATGAGCACTTTTTGATACGTTAAGGGTGTGTCTGAGAATCCCAGCTTCCTACTTCCCCCTTCCCGGGTCTCCAATATCCCCCTCTGAGAACTCCACGCTTCTCTCTTCCCTTTGTAAACCTGTGTTTCCTTTGTATGCTGCTTCCTTTGTGTCCCTATTTAGACTGCACATATAAGAGATAGCCTGGGATTTGTGCCTTGCTGCCTCTAATTTACCAGAATTAGTGAGATCATCGACTGCTCCATCCATGCTGCTGCAAATAGTATGAGATCATTTTGTTCTGTGGATGAGTGGTAGTCGAGGGAATGTAGGTAGCAGAACAGCTTTCTGCATTCACCCCGCGCTCGACATGTCGTTCCTTTGTATGTCTTGGCTGTGGCAAAGGGTATCACAACGACCGCTGGGATGCAAGTGCTTCCTTCCAATGATGCTAGTCTCTGGTTATACGACCTGCAGCGTGTGTGCCGAATCTCGGGGTCCCTCCAGTGTTTAGTTTGGTAAGGAACTTGCCTACTGACCTTCATACCGGCTGTTACCAATTTACGATCCCGGCAACAGCAATGGTAGGCTTCCCTTTTGGGCATGCCCTCTTGAGCACTTAACGCTTTTAGCGTTTGTGAGGACTGCAGCCAGGGAAACCCTCGCCTAGCTTCCTTTGCACTCTCTAATCATGACAGATCCTGAGCATCTTTTCATTTGAATGTGCTGTTTTCTAAAACGCGGGTGAGCACCACTGAGGTCTTGAAAGGTTTCTGCCTGAGAGTCGGCCCTGCTTTGAATTCACTTCAGATTACCTAGCCCAGGATATTTCTTGAGGGCAGGGCTGCGTTTGCAAAGCGGCAGGCCGCAGGCATTGTGAATGATAGGTGCCCTTCGGCACGGTTTGTAAGGTTGTTACGGCAGTGTGCCACAAGGCGGCAGCACTACTCCGTGTCCTCTCTGGTAACTTGGGGAAACAAAGCCTTAGCGGGGGTGCCGGTGTTGGACCGGACATGGGGAGTCGAACGTGGCTAAACACACACCCCAGTGCTTGTGTATCCTCGCTTCCTGCCCCTTAACCTGCACTGCCGCACCCCAGGCGTATCGCAAGACTTGTAAGTGGGCTACTCGGTGGGTGCCGTGCTTCGCAGGTGGGGCGACTCTAACGAAGTGGGCTGGAGGTGGGAACCTGCCTAGCAAGAGCCGTGGAGACCCGGTTTCCTCACAGCTCTTCCCTCTCACCTGCTCCACCGTCACTTGGGTACACCAGGCTTTGCTTACCCGTAGGAGGGCCACGTTGGACCGGGAGACTGTGAGACCACGCAGGGGAGAATGGGCACTAGAGGTCCGAGGGGTCGCTGGTCAGGTGGCACGTCCTCCTCCCTTGCTCCCTCAGCAGCAGCATACTCCAGCCTTGGGACCCAGGCCCGCCGAGGCTCCAGGGGTGTGACTCCAGCCGATGACGTCGCAGAGGCCTGAGGTAACAGAGGAAAGGCATTTCTTAACCCCTTCCTTGCCTTGTCTTTGAATACTCCTTTTCCCTTTCAGCATAGTTAATAAATAACCTTGCATCTGTTTGAGTTCTACAGCGCCTTGATGCAATTATAATCGGAACTATCCCTGGAGCGTTTCGGGTTCTTTGCCCTGTCAGTTTATTGAGGAAAGTTTTGTGGCGCTCCCTATGCTTTCGGTTGGGTCGCCCTTGATGAGCACTTTTTGATACGTTAAGCGTGTGTCTGAGAATCCCAGCTTCCTACTTCCCCCTTCCCGGGTCTCCAATATCCCCCTCTGAGAACTCCACGCTTCTCTCTTCCCTTTGTAAACCTGTGTTTCCTTTGTATGCTGCTTCCTTTGTATCCCTATTTAGACTGCACATATAAGAGATAGCCTGGGATTTGTGCCTTGCTGCCTCTAATTTACCAGAATTAGTGAGATCATCGACTGCTCCATCCATGCTGCTGCAAATAGTATGAGATCATTTTGTTCTGTGGATGAGTGGTAGTCAAGGGAATGTAGGTAGCAGAACAGCTTTCTGCATTCACCCCGCGCTCGACATGTCGTTCCTTTGTATGTCTTGGCTGTGGTAAAGGGTACCACAACGACCGCTGGGGTGGAAGTGCTTCCTTCCAATGATGCTGGTCTCTGGTTATACGACCTGCAGCGTGTGTGCCAAATCTCGGGGTCCCTCCAGTGTTTAGTTTGGTAAGGAACTTGCCTACTGACCTTCATACCGGCTGTTACCAATTTTCGATCCCGGCAACAGCAATGGTAGGCTTCCCTTTTGGGCATGTCCTCTTGAGCACTTAACGCTTTTAGCGTTTGTGAGGACTGCAGCCAGGGAAACCCTCGCCTAGCTTCCTTTGCACTCTCTAATCATGACAGATCCTGAGCATCTTTTCATTTGAATGCGCTGTTTTCTAAAACGCGGGTGAGTACCACTGAGGTCTTGAAAGGTTTCTGCCTGAGAGTCGGCCCTGCTTTGAATTCACTTCAGATTACCTAGCCCAGGATATTTCTTGAGGGCAGGGCTGCGTTTGCAAAGCGGCAGGCCGCAGGCATTGTGAATGAAAGGTGCCCTTCGGCACGGTTTGTAAGGTTGTTACGGCAGTGTGCCACAAGGCGGCAGCACTACTCCGTGTCCTCTCTGGTAACTTGGAGAAACAAAGCCTTAGCGGGGGTCCCGGTGTTGAACGGGACATGGGGAGTCGAACGTGGCTAAACACACACCCCAGGGCTTGTGTATCCTCGCCTCCTGCCCCTTAACCTGCACTGCCGCACCCCAGGCGTATCGCAAGACTTGTAAGTGGGCTACTCGGTGGGTGCCGTGCTTCGCAGGTGGGGCGACTCTAACGAAGTGGGCTGGAGGTGGGAACCTGCCTAGCAGGAGCCGTGGAGAGCCGATGTCCTCACAGCTCTTCCCTCTCAGCTGCTCCACCGTCACTTGGGTACACCAGGCTTTGCTTACCCGTAGGAGGGCCACGTTGGACCGGGAGACTGTGGTACCACGCAGGGGAGAATGGGCACTAGAGGTCCGAGGGGTCGCTGGTCAGGTGGCACGTCCTCCTCCCTTGCTCCCTCAGCAGCAGCATACTCCAGCCTTGGGACCCAGGCCCGCCGAGGCTCCAGGGGTGTGACTCCAGCCGATGACGTCGCAGAGGCCTGAGGTAACAGAGGAAAGGAATTTCTTAACCCCTTCCTTGCCTTGTCTTTGAATACTCCTTTTCCCTTTCAGCATAGTTAATAAACAACCTTGCGTCTGTTTGAGTTCTACAGCGCCTTGATGCAATTATAATCGGAGCTGTCCCTGGAGCGTTTCGGGTTCTTTGCCAGGTCAGTTTATTGAGGAAAGTTTTGTGGCGCTCCCTATGCTTTCGGTTGGGTCGCCCTTGATGAGCACTTTTTGATACGTTAAGCGTGTGTCTGAGAATCCCAGCTTCCTACTTCCCCCTTCCCGGGTCTCCAATATCCCCCTCTGAGAACTCCACGCTTCTCTCTTCCCTTTGTAAACCTGTGTTTCCTTTGTATGCTGCTTCCTTTGTATCCCTATTTAGACTGCACATATAAGAGATAGCCTGGGATTTGTGCCTTGCTGCCTCTAATTTACCAGAATTAGTGAGATCATCGACTGCTCCATCTATGCTGCTGCAAATAGTATGAGATCATTTTGTTCTGTGGATGAGTGGTAGTCGAGGGAATGTAGGTAGCAGAACAGCTTTCTGCATTCACCCCGCGCTCGACATGTCGTTCCTTTGTATGTCTTGGCTGTGGTAAAGGGTACCACAACGACCGCTGGGGTGGAAGTGCTTCCTTCCAATGATGCTGGTCTCTGGTTATACGACCTGCAGCGTGTGTGCCGAATCTCGGGGTCCCTCCAGTGTTTAGTTTGGTAAGGAACTTGCCTACTGACCTTCATACCGGCTGTTACCAATTTTCGATCCCGGCAACAGCAATGGTAGGCTTCCTTTTTGGGCATGCCCTCTTGAGCACTTAACGCTTTTAGCGTTTGTGAGGACTGCAGCCAGGGAAACCCTCGCCTAGCTTCCTTTGCACTCTCTAATCATGACAGATCCTGAGCATCTTTTCATTTGAATGTGCTGTTTTCTAAAACGCGGGTGAGCACCACTGAGGTCTTGAAAGGTTTCTGCCTGAGAGTCGGCCCTGCTTTGAATTCACTTCAGATTACCTAGCCCAGGATATTTCTTGAGGGCAGGGCTGCGTTTGCAAAGCGGCAGGCCGCAGGCATTGTGAATGATAGGTGCCCTTCGGCACGGTTTGTAAGGTTGTTACGGCAGTGTGCCACAAGGCGGCAGCACTACTCCGTGTCCTCTCTGGTAACTTGGGGAAACAAAGCCTTAGCGGGGGTCCCGGTGTTGGACGGGACATGGGGAGTCGAACGTGGCTAAACACACACCCCAGGGCTTGTGTATCCTCGCCTCCTGCCCCTTAACCTGCACTGCCGCACCCCAGGCGTATCGCAAGACTTGTAAGTGGGCTACTCGGTGGGCGCCGTGCTTCGCAGGTGGGGCGACTCTAACGAAGTGGGCTGGAGGTGGGGACCTGCCTAGCAGGAGCCGTGGAGAGCCGGTTACCTCACAGGTCTTCCCTCTCAGCTGCTCCACCGTCACTTGGGTACACCAGGCTTTGCTTACCCGTAGGAGGGCCACGTTGGACCGGGAGACTGTGGTACCACGCAGGGGAGAATGGGCACTAGAGGTCCGAGGGGTCGCTGGTCAGGTGGCACGTCCTCCTCCCTTGCTCCCTCAGCAGCAGCATACTCCAGCCTTGGGACTTAGGTCTGCCAAGGCTCCAGGGGTGTGACTCCAGCCGAAGACGTCGCAGAGGCCTGAGGTAACAGAGGAAAGGCATTTCTTAACCCCTTCCTTGCCTTGTCTTTGAATACTCCTTTTCCCTTTCAGCATAGTTAATAAACAACGTTGCGTCTGTTTGAGTTCTACAGCCCCTTGATGCAATTATAATCGGAGCTGTCCCTGGAGCGTTTCGGGTTCTTTGCCCTGTCAGTTTACTGAGGAAAGTTTTGTAGCGCTCCCTATGCTTTCGGTTGGGTCGCCCTTGATGAGCACTTTTTGATACGTTAAGCGCGTGTCTGAGAATCCCAGCTTCCTACTTCCCCCTTCCCGGGTCTCCAATATCCCCCTCTGAGAACTCCACGCTTCTCTCTTCCCTTTGTAAACCTGTGTTTCCTTTGTATGCTGCTTCCTTTGTATCCCTATTTAGACTGCACATATAAGAGATAGCCTGGGATTTGTGCCTTGCTGCCTCTAATTTACCAGAATTAGTGAGATCATCGACTGCTCCATCCATGCTGCTGCAAATAGTATGAGATCATTTTGTTCTGTGGATGAGTGGTAGTCGAGGGAATGTAGGTAGCAGAACAGCTTTCTGCATTCACCCCCGCTCCACATGTCGTTCCTTTGTATGTCTTGGCTGTGGTAAAGGGTACCACAACGACCGCTGGGGTGCAAGTGATTCCTTCCAATGATGCTGGTCTCTGGTTATACGACCTGCAGCGTGTGTGCCGAATCTCGGGGTCCCTCCAGTGTTTAGTTTGGTAAGGAACTTGCCTACTGACCTTCATACCGGCTGTTACCAATTTACGATCCCGGCAACAGCAATGGCAGGCTTCCCTTTTGGGCATGCCCTCTTGTGCACTTAACGCTTTTAGAGTTTGTGAGGACTGCAGCCAGGGAAACCCTCGCCTAGCTTCCTTTGTACTGTCTAATCATGACAGATCCTGAGCATCTTTTCATTTGAATGTGCTGTTTTCTAAAACGCGGGTGAGTACCACTGAGGTCTTGAAAGGTTTCTGCCTGAGAGTCGGCCCTGCTTTGAATTCACTTCAGATTACCTAGCCCAGGATAATTCTTGAGGGCAGGGCTGCGTTGGCAAAGCGGCAGGCCGCAGGCATTGTGAATGATAGGTGCCCTTCGGCACGGTTTGTAAGGTTGTTACGGCAGTGTGCCACAAGGCGGCAGCACTACTCCGTGTCCTCTCTGGTAACTTGGGGAAACAAAGCCTTAGCGGGGGTCCCGGTGTTGGACGGGACATGGGGAGTCGAACGTGGCTAAACACACACCCCAGGGCTTGTGTATCCTCGCCTCCTGCCCCTTAACCTGCACTGCCGCACCCCAGGCGTATCGCAAGACTTGTAAGTGGGCTACTCGGTGGGTGCCGTGCTTCGCAGGTGGGGCGACTCTAAGGAAGTGGGCTGGAGGTGGGGACCTGCCTAGCAGGAGCCGTGGAGAGCCGGTTTCCTCACAGCTCTTCCCTCTCAGCTGCTCCACCGTCACTTGGGTACACCAGGCTTTGCTTACCCGTAGGAGGGCCACGTTGGACCGGGAGACTGTGGTACCACGCAGGGGAGAATGGGCACTAGAGGTCCGAGGGGTCGCTGGTCAGGTGGCACGTCCTCCTCCCTTGCTCCCTCAGCAGCAGCATACTCCAGCCTTGGGACTTAGGCCCGCCAAGGCTCCAGGGGTGTGACTCCAGCCGATGACGTCGCAGAGGCCTGAGGTAACAGAGGAAAGGCATTTCTTAACCCCTTCCTTGCCTTGTCTTTGAATACTCCTTTTCCCTTTCAGCATAGTTAATAAACAACGTTGCGTCTGTTTGAGTTCTACAGCCCCTTGATGCAATTATAATCGGAGCTGTCCCTGGAGCGTTTCGGGTTCTTTGCCCTGTCAGTTTATTGAGGAAAGTTTTGTAGCGCTCCCTATGCTTTCGGTTGGGTCGCCCTTGATGAGCACTTTTTGATACGTTAAACGTGTGTCTGAGAATCCCAGCTTCCTACTTCCCCCTTTCCGGGTCTCCAATATCCCCCTCTGAGAACTCCACGCTTCTCTCTTCCCTTTGTAAACCTGTGTTTCCTTTGTATGCTGCTTCCTTTGTATCCCTATTTAGAATGCACATATAAGAGATAGCCTGGGATTTGTGCCTTGCTGCCTCTAATTTACCAGAATTAGTGAGATCATCGACTGCTCCATCCATGCTGCTGCAAATAGTATGAGATCATTTTGTTCTGTGGATGAGTGGTAGTCGAGGGAATGTAGGTAGCAGAACAGCTTTCTGCATTCACCCCGCGCTCGACATGTCGTTCCTTTGTATGTCTTGGCTGTGGTAAAGGGTACCACAACGACCGCTGGGGTGCAAGTGCTTCCTTCCAATGATGCTGGTCTCTGGTTATACGACCTGCAGCGTGTGTGCCGAATCTCGGGGTCCCTCCAGTGTTTAGTTTGGTAAGGAACTTGCCTACTGACCTTCATACCGGCTGTTACCAATTTACGATCCCGGCAACAGCAATGGCAGGCTTCCCTTTTGGGCATGCCCTCTTGTGCACTTAACGCTTTTAGCGTTTGTGAGGACTGCAGCCAGGGAAACCCTCGCCTAGCTTCCTTTGCACTGTCTAATCATGACAGATCCTGAGCATCTTTTCATTTGAATGTGCTGTTTTCTAAAACGCGGGTGAGTACCACTGAGGTCTTGAAAGGTTTCTGCCTGAGAGTCGGCCCTGCTTTGAATTCACTTCAGATTACCTAGCCCAGGATATTTCTTGAGGGCAGGGCTGCGTTTGCAAAGCGGCAGGCCGCAGGCATTGTGAATGATAGGTGCCCTTCGGCACGGTTTGTAAGGTTGTTACGGCAGTGTGCCACAAGGCGGCAGCACTACTCCGTGTCCTCTCTGGTAACTTGGGGAAACAAAGCCTTAGCGGGGGTCCCGGTGTTGGACGGGACATGGGGAGTCGAACGTGGCTAAACACACACCCCAGGGCTTGTGTATCCTTGCCTCCTCCCCCTTAACCTGCACTGCTGCACCCCAGGCGTATCGCAAGACTTATAAGTGGGCTACTCGGTGGGTGCCGTGCTTCGCAGGTGGGGCGACTCTAACGAAGTGGGCTGGAGGTGGGAACCTGCCTAGCAGGAGCTGTGGAGAGCCGGTTTCCTCACAGCTCTTCCCTCTCAGCTGCTCCACCGTCACTTGGGTACACCAGGCTTTGCTTACCCGTAGGAGGGCCACGTTGGACCCGGAGACTGTGGTACCACGCAAGGGATAATGGGCACTAGAGGTCCGAGGGGTCGCTGGTCAGGTGGCACGTCCTCCTCCCTTGCTCCCTCAGCAGCAGCATACTCCAGCCTTGGGACCCAGGCCCGCCGAGGCTCCAGGGGTGTGACTCCAGCCGATGACGTCGCAGAGGCCTGAGGTAACAGAGGAAAGGCATTTCTTAACCCCTTCCTTGCCTTGTCTTTGAATACTCCTTTTCCCTTTCAGCATAGTTAATAAACAACGTTGCGTCTGTTTGAGTTCTACAGCCCCTTGATGCAATTATAATCGGAGCTGTCCCTGGAGCGTTTCGGGTTCTTTGCCCTGTCAGTTTATTGAGGAAAGTTTTGTGGGGATCCCTATGCATTCGGTTGGGTCGCCCTTGATGAGCACTTTTTGATACGTTAAGCGTGTGTCTGAGAATCCCAGCTTCCTACTTCCCCCTTCCCGGGTCTCCAATATCCCCCTCTGAGAACTCCACGCTTCTCTCTTCCCTTTGTAAACCTGTGTTTCCTTTGTATGCTGCTTCCTTTGTATCCCTATTTAGACTGCACATATAAGAGATAGCCTGGGATTTGTGCCTTGCTGCCTCTAATTTACCAGAATTAGTGAGATCATCGACTGCTCCATCTATGCTGCTGCAAATAGTATGAGATCATTTTGTTCTGTGGATGAGTGGTAGTCGAGGGAATGTAGGTAGCAGAACAGCTTTCTGCATTCACCCCGCGCTCGACATGTCGTTCCTTTGTATGTCTTGGCTGTGGTAAAGGGTACCACAACGACCGCTGGGGTGGAAGTGCTTCCTTCCAATGATGCTGGTCTCTGGTTATACGACCTGCAGCGTGTGTGCCGAATCTCGGGGTCCCTCCAGTGTTTAGTTTGGTAAGGAACTTGCCTACTGACCTTCATACCGGCTGTTACCAATTTTCGATCCCGGCAACAGCAATGGTAGGCTTCCTTTTTGGGCATGCCCTCTTGAGCACTTAACGCTTTTAGCGTTTGTGAGGACTGCAGCCAGGGAAACCCTCGCCTAGCTTCCTTTGCACTCTCTAATCATGACAGATCCTGAGCATCTTTTCATTTGAATGTGCTGTTTTCTAAAACGCGGGTGAGCACCACTGAGGTCTTGAAAGGTTTCTGCCTGAGAGTCGGCCCTGCTTTGAATTCACTTCAGATTACCTAGCCCAGGATATTTCTTGAGGGCAGGGCTGCGTTTGCAAAGCGGCAGGCCGCAGGCATTGTGAATGATAGGTGCCCTTCGGCACGGTTTGTAAGGTTGTTACGGCAGTGTGCCACAAGGCGGCAGCACTACTCCGTGTCCTCTCTGGTAACTTGGGGAAACAAAGCCTTAGCGGGGGTCCCGGTGTTGGACGGGACATGGGGAGTCGAACGTGGCTAAACACACACCCCAGGGCTTGTGTATCCTCGCCTCCTGCCCCTTAACCTGCACTGCCGCACCCCAGGCGTATCGCAAGACTTGTAAGTGGGCTACTCGGTGGGCGCCGTGCTTCGCAGGTGGGGCGACTCTAACGAAGTGGGCTGGAGGTGGGGACCTGCCTAGCAGGAGCCGTGGAGAGCCGGTTTCCTCACAGGTCTTCCCTCTCAGCTGCTCCACCGTCACTTGGGTACACCAGGCTTTGCTTACCCGTAGGAGGGCCACGTTGGACCGGGAGACTGTGGTACCACGCAGGGGAGAATGGGCACTAGAGGTCCGAGGGGTCGCTGGTCAGGTGGCACGTCCTCCTCCCTTGCTCCCTCAGCAGCAGCATACTCCAGCCTTGGGACTTAGGTCTGCCAAGGCTCCAGGGGTGTGACTCCAGCCGAAGACGTCGCAGAGGCCTGAGGTAACAGAGGAAAGGCATTTCTTAACCCCTTCCTTGCCTTGTCTTTGAATACTCCTTTTCCCTTTCAGCATAGTTAATAAACAACGTTGCGTCTGTTTGAGTTCTACAGCCCCTTGATGCAATTATAATCGGAGCTGTCCCTGGAGCGTTTCGGGTTCTTTGCCCTGTCAGTTTACTGAGGAAAGTTTTGTAGCGCTCCCTATGCTTTCGGTTGGGTCGCCCTTGATGAGCACTTTTTGATACGTTAAGCGCGTGTCTGAGAATCCCAGCTTCCTACTTCCCCCTTCCCGGGTCTCCAATATCCCCCTCTGAGAACTCCACGCTTCTCTCTTCCCTTTGTAAACCTGTGTTTCCTTTGTATGCTGCTTCCTTTGTATCCCTATTTAGACTGCACATATAAGAGATAGCCTGGGATTTGTGCCTTGCTGCCTCTAATTTACCAGAATTAGTGAGATCATCGACTGCTCCATCCATGCTGCTGCAAATAGTATGAGATCATTTTGTTCTGTGGATGAGTGGTAGTCGAGGGAATGTAGGTAGCAGAACAGCTTTCTGCATTCACCCCCGCTCCACATGTCGTTCCTTTGTATGTCTTGGCTGTGGTAAAGGGTACCACAACGACCGCTGGGGTGCAAGTGCTTCCTTCCAATGATGCTGGTCTCTGGTTATACGACCTGCAGCATGTGTGCCGAATCTCGGGGTCCCTCCAGTGTTTAGTTTGGTAAGGAACTTGCCTACTGACCTTCATACCGGCTGTTACCAATTTACGATCCCGGCAACAGCAATGGCAGGCTTCCCTTTTGGGCATGCCCTCTTGTGCACTTAACGCTTTTAGCGTTTGTGAGGACTGCAGCCAGGGAAACCCTCGCCTAGCTTCCTTTGCACTCTCTAATCATGACAGATCCTGAGCATCTTTTCATTTGAATGTGCTGTTTTCTAAAACGCGGGTGAGTACCACTGAGGTCTTGAAAGGTTTCTGCCTGAGAGTCGGCCCTGCTTTGAATTCACTTCAGATTACCTAGCCCAGGATAATTCTTGAGGGCAGGGCTGCGTTGGCAAAGCGGCAGGCCGCAGGCATTGTGAATGATAGGTGCCCTTCGGCACGGTTTGTAAGGTTGTTACGGCAGTGTGCCACAAGGCGGCAGCACTACTCCGTGTCCTCTCTGGTAACTTGGGGAAACAAAGCCTTAGCGGGGGTCCCGGTGTTGGACGGGACATGGGGAGTCGAACGTGGCTAAACACACACCCCAGGGCTTGTGTATCCTCGCCTCCTGCCCCTTAACCTGCACTGCCCCACCCCAGGCATATCGCAAGACTTGTAAGTGGGCTACTCGGTGGGTACCGTGCTTCGCAGGTGGGGCGGCTGTAACGAAGTGGGATGGAGGTGGGGACCTGCCTAGCAGGAGCCGTGGAGAGCCGGTTTCCTCACAGCTCTTCCCTCTCAGCTGCTCCACCGTCACTTGGGTACACCAGGATTTGCTTACCCGTAGGAGGGCCACGTTGGACCCGGAGACTGTGGTACCACGCAGGGGAGAATGGGCACTAGAGGTCCGAGGGGTCGCTGGTCAGGTGGCACGTCCTCCTCCCTTGCTCCCTCAGCAGCAGCATACTCCAGCCTTGGGACCCAGGCCCGCCGAGGCTCCAGGGGTGTGACTCCAGCCGATGACGTCGCAGAGGCCTGAGGTAACAGAGGAAAGGAATTTCTTAACCCCTTCCTTGCCTTGTCTTTGAATACTCCTTTTCCCTTTCAGCATAGTTAATAAACAACCTTGCGTCTGTTTGAGTTCTACAGCGCCTTGATGCAATTATAATCGGAGCTGTCCCTGGAGCGTTTCGGGTTCTTTGCCAGGTCAGTTTATTGAGGAAAGTTTTGTGGCGCTCCCTATGCTTTCGGTTGGGTCGCCCTTGATGAGCACTTTTTGATACGTTAAGCGTGTGTCTGAGAATCCCAGCTTCCTACTTCCCCCTTCCCGGGTCTCCAATATCCCCCTCTGAGAACTCCACGCTTCTCTCTTCCCTTTGTAAACCTGTGTTTCCTTTGTATGCTGCTTCCTTTGTATCCCTATTTAGACTGCACATATAAGAGATAGCCTGGGATTTGTGCCTTGCTGCCTCTAATTTACCAGAATTAGTGAGATCATCGACTGCTCCATCTATGCTGCTGCAAATAGTATGAGATCATTTTGTTCTGTGGATGAGTGGTAGTCGAGGGAATGTAGGTAGCAGAACAGCTTTCTGCATTCACCCCGCGCTCGACATGTCGTTCCTTTGTATGTCTTGGCTGTGGTAAAGGGTACCACAACGACCGCTGGGGTGGAAGTGCTTCCTTCCAATGATGCTGGTCTCTGGTTATACGACCTGCAGCGTGTGTGCCGAATCTCGGGGTCCCTCCAGTGTTTAGTTTGGTAAGGAACTTGCCTACTGACCTTCATACCGGCTGTTACCAATTTTCGATCCCGGCAACAGCAATGGTAGGCTTCCTTTTTGGGCATGCCCTCTTGAGCACTTAACGCTTTTAGCGTTTGTGAGGACTGCAGCCAGGGAAACCCTCGCCTAGCTTCCTTTGCACTCTCTAATCATGACAGATCCTGAGCATCTTTTCATTTGAATGTGCTGTTTTCTAAAACGCGGGTGAGCACCACTGAGGTCTTGAAAGGTTTCTGCCTGAGAGTCGGCCCTGCTTTGAATTCACTTCAGATTACCTAGCCCAGGATATTTCTTGAGGGCAGGGCTGCGTTTGCAAAGCGGCAGGCCGCAGGCATTGTGAATGATAGGTGCCCTTCGGCACGGTTTGTAAGGTTGTTACGGCAGTGTGCCACAAGGCGGCAGCACTACTCCGTGTCCTCTCTGGTAACTTGGGGAAACAAAGCCTTAGCGGGGGTCCCGGTGTTGGACGGGACATGGGGAGTCGAACGTGGCTAAACACACACCCCAGGGCTTGTGTATCCTCGCCTCCTGCCCCTTAACCTGCACTGCCGCACCCCAGGCGTATCGCAAGACTTGTAAGTGGGCTACTCGGTGGGCGCCGTGCTTCGCAGGTGGGGCGACTCTAACGAAGTGGGCTGGAGGTGGGGACCTGCCTAGCAGGAGCCGTGGAGAGCCGGTTACCTCACAGGTCTTCCCTCTCAGCTGCTCCACCGTCACTTGGGTACACCAGGCTTTGCTTACCCGTAGGAGGGCCACGTTGGACCGGGAGACTGTGGTACCACGCAGGGGAGAATGGGCACTAGAGGTCCGAGGGGTCGCTGGTCAGGTGGCACGTCCTCCTCCCTTGCTCCCTCAGCAGCAGCATACTCCAGCCTTGGGACTTAGGTCTGCCAAGGCTCCAGGGGTGTGACTCCAGCCGAAGACGTCGCAGAGGCCTGAGGTAACAGAGGAAAGGCATTTCTTAACCCCTTCCTTGCCTTGTCTTTGAATACTCCTTTTCCCTTTCAGCATAGTTAATAAACAACGTTGCGTCTGTTTGAGTTCTACAGCCCCTTGATGCAATTATAATCGGAGCTGTCCCTGGAGCGTTTCGGGTTCTTTGCCCTGTCAGTTTACTGAGGAAAGTTTTGTAGCGCTCCCTATGCTTTCGGTTGGGTCGCCCTTGATGAGCACTTTTTGATACGTTAAGCGCGTGTCTGAGAATCCCAGCTTCCTACTTCCCCCTTCCCGGGTCTCCAATATCCCCCTCTGAGAACTCCACGCTTCTCTCTTCCCTTTGTAAACCTGTGTTTCCTTTGTATGCTGCTTCCTTTGTATCCCTATTTAGACTGCACATATAAGAGATAGCCTGGGATTTGTGCCTTGCTGCCTCTAATTTACCAGAATTAGTGAGATCATCGACTGCTCCATCCATGCTGCTGCAAATAGTATGAGATCATTTTGTTCTGTGGATGAGTGGTAGTCGAGGGAATGTAGGTAGCAGAACAGCTTTCTGCATTCACCCCCGCTCCACATGTCGTTCCTTTGTATGTCTTGGCTGTGGTAAAGGGTACCACAACGACCGCTGGGGTGCAAGTGATTCCTTCCAATGATGCTGGTCTCTGGTTATACGACCTGCAGCGTGTGTGCCGAATCTCGGGGTCCCTCCAGTGTTTAGTTTGGTAAGGAACTTGCCTACTGACCTTCATACCGGCTGTTACCAATTTACGATCCCGGCAACAGCAATGGCAGGCTTCCCTTTTGGGCATGCCCTCTTGTGCACTTAACGCTTTTAGAGTTTGTGAGGACTGCAGCCAGGGAAACCCTCGCCTAGCTTCCTTTGTACTGTCTAATCATGACAGATCCTGAGCATCTTTTCATTTGAATGTGCTGTTTTCTAAAACGCGGGTGAGTACCACTGAGGTCTTGAAAGGTTTCTGCCTGAGAGTCGGCCCTGCTTTGAATTCACTTCAGATTACCTAGCCCAGGATAATTCTTGAGGGCAGGGCTGCGTTGGCAAAGCGGCAGGCCGCAGGCATTGTGAATGATAGGTGCCCTTCGGCACGGTTTGTAAGGTTGTTACGGCAGTGTGCCACAAGGCGGCAGCACTACTCCGTGTCCTCTCTGGTAACTTGGGGAAACAAAGCCTTAGCGGGGGTCCCGGTGTTGGACGGGACATGGGGAGTCGAACGTGGCTAAACACACACCCCAGGGCTTGTGTATCCTCGCCTCCTGCCCCTTAACCTGCACTGCCGCACCCCAGGCGTATCGCAAGACTTGTAAGTGGGCTACTCGGTGGGTGCCGTGCTTCGCAGGTGGGGCGACTCTAAGGAAGTGGGCTGGAGGTGGGGACCTGCCTAGCAGGAGCCGTGGAGAGCCGGTTTCCTCACAGCTCTTCCCTCTCAGCTGCTCCACCGTCACTTGGGTACACCAGGCTTTGCTTACCCGTAGGAGGGCCACGTTGGACCGGGAGACTGTGGTACCACGCAGGGGAGAATGGGCACTAGAGGTCCGAGGGGTCGCTGGTCAGGTGGCACGTCCTCCTCCCTTGCTCCCTCAGCAGCAGCATACTCCAGCCTTGGGACTTAGGCCCGCCAAGGCTCCAGGGGTGTGACTCCAGCCGATGACGTCGCAGAGGCCTGAGGTAACAGAGGAAAGGCATTTCTTAACCCCTTCCTTGCCTTGTCTTTGAATACTCCTTTTCCCTTTCAGCATAGTTAATAAACAACGTTGCGTCTGTTTGAGTTCTACAGCCCCTTGATGCAATTATAATCGGAGCTGTCCCTGGAGCGTTTCGGGTTCTTTGCCCTGTCAGTTTATTGAGGAAAGTTTTGTAGCGCTCCCTATGCTTTCGGTTGGGTCGCCCTTGATGAGCACTTTTTGATACGTTAAACGTGTGTCTGAGAATCCCAGCTTCCTACTTCCCCCTTTCCGGGTCTCCAATATCCCCCTCTGAGAACTCCACGCTTCTCTCTTCCCTTTGTAAACCTGTGTTTCCTTTGTATGCTGCTTCCTTTGTATCCCTATTTAGAATGCACATATAAGAGATAGCCTGGGATTTGTGCCTTGCTGCCTCTAATTTACCAGAATTAGTGAGATCATCGACTGCTCCATCCATGCTGCTGCAAATAGTATGAGATCATTTTGTTCTGTGGATGAGTGGTAGTCGAGGGAATGTAGGTAGCAGAACAGCTTTCTGCATTCACCCCGCGCTCGACATGTCGTTCCTTTGTATGTCTTGGCTGTGGTAAAGGGTACCACAACGACCGCTGGGGTGCAAGTGCTTCCTTCCAATGATGCTGGTCTCTGGTTATACGACCTGCAGCGTGTGTGCCGAATCTCGGGGTCCCTCCAGTGTTTAGTTTGGTAAGGAACTTGCCTACTGACCTTCATACCGGCTGTTACCAATTTACGATCCCGGCAACAGCAATGGCAGGCTTCCCTTTTGGGCATGCCCTCTTGTGCACTTAACGCTTTTAGCGTTTGTGAGGACTGCAGCCAGGGAAACCCTCGCCTAGCTTCCTTTGCACTGTCTAATCATGACAGATCCTGAGCATCTTTTCATTTGAATGTGCTGTTTTCTAAAACGCGGGTGAGTACCACTGAGGTCTTGAAAGGTTTCTGCCTGAGAGTCGGCCCTGCTTTGAATTCACTTCAGATTACCTAGCCCAGGATATTTCTTGAGGGCAGGGCTGCGTTTGCAAAGCGGCAGGCCGCAGGCATTGTGAATGATAGGTGCCCTTCGGCACGGTTTGTAAGGTTGTTACGGCAGTGTGCCACAAGGCGGCAGCACTACTCCGTGTCCTCTCTGGTAACTTGGGGAAACAAAGCCTTAGCGGGGGTCCCGGTGTTGGACGGGACATGGGGAGTCGAACGTGGCTAAACACACACCCCAGGGCTTGTGTATCCTTGCCTCCTCCCCCTTAACCTGCACTGCTGCACCCCAGGCGTATCGCAAGACTTATAAGTGGGCTACTCGGTGGGTGCCGTGCTTCGCAGGTGGGGCGACTCTAACGAAGTGGGCTGGAGGTGGGAACCTGCCTAGCAGGAGCTGTGGAGAGCCGGTTTCCTCACAGGTCTTCCCTCTCAGCTGCTCCACCGTCACTTGGGTACACCAGGCTTTGCTTACCCGTAGGAGGGCCACGTTGGACCCGGAGACTGTGGTACCACGCAAGGGATAATGGGCACTAGAGGTCCGAGGGGTCGCTGGTCAGGTGGCACGTCCTCCTCCCTTGCTCCCTCAGCAGCAGCATACTCCAGCCTTGGGACCCAGGCCCGCCGAGGCTCCAGGGGTGTGACTCCAGCCGATGACGTCGCAGAGGCCTGAGGTAACAGAGGAAAGGCATTTCTTAACCCCTTCCTTGCCTTGTCTTTGAATACTCCTTTTCCCTTTCAGCATAGTTAATAAACAACGTTGCGTCTGTTTGAGTTCTACAGCCCCTTGATGCAATTATAATCGGAGCTGTCCCTGGAGCGTTTCGGGTTCTTTGCCCTGTCAGTTTATTGAGGAAAGTTTTGTGGGGATCCCTATGCATTCGGTTGGGTCGCCCTTGATGAGCACTTTTTGATACGTTAAGCGTGTGTCTGAGAATCCCAGCTTCCTACTTCCCCCTTCCCGGGTCTCCAATATCCCCCTCTGAGAACTCCACGCTTCTCTCTTCCCTTTGTAAACCTGTGTTTCCTTTGTATGCTGCTTCCTTTGTATCCCTATTTAGACTGCACATATAAGAGATAGCCTGGGATTTGTGCCTTGCTGCCTCTAATTTACCAGAATTAGTGAGATCATCGACTGCTCCATCTATGCTGCTGCAAATAGTATGAGATCATTTTGTTCTGTGGATGAGTGGTAGTCGAGGGAATGTAGGTAGCAGAACAGCTTTCTGCATTCACCCCGCGCTCGACATGTCGTTCCTTTGTATGTCTTGGCTGTGGTAAAGGGTACCACAACGACCGCTGGGGTGGAAGTGCTTCCTTCCAATGATGCTGGTCTCTGGTTATACGACCTGCAGCGTGTGTGCCGAATCTCGGGGTCCCTCCAGTGTTTAGTTTGGTAAGGAACTTGCCTACTGACCTTCATACCGGCTGTTACCAATTTTCGATCCCGGCAACAGCAATGGTAGGCTTCCTTTTTGGGCATGCCCTCTTGAGCACTTAACGCTTTTAGCGTTTGTGAGGACTGCAGCCAGGGAAACCCTCGCCTAGCTTCCTTTGCACTCTCTAATCATGACAGATCCTGAGCATCTTTTCATTTGAATGTGCTGTTTTCTAAAACGCGGGTGAGCACCACTGAGGTCTTGAAAGGTTTCTGCCTGAGAGTCGGCCCTGCTTTGAATTCACTTCAGATTACCTAGCCCAGGATATTTCTTGAGGGCAGGGCTGCGTTTGCAAAGCGGCAGGCCGCAGGCATTGTGAATGATAGGTGCCCTTCGGCACGGTTTGTAAGGTTGTTACGGCAGTGTGCCACAAGGCGGCAGCACTACTCCGTGTCCTCTCTGGTAACTTGGGGAAACAAAGCCTTAGCGGGGGTCCCGGTGTTGGACGGGACATGGGGAGTCGAACGTGGCTAAACACACACCCCAGGGCTTGTGTATCCTCGCCTCCTGCCCCTTAACCTGCACTGCCGCACCCCAGGCGTATCGCAAGACTTGTAAGTGGGCTACTCGGTGGGCGCCGTGCTTCGCAGGTGGGGCGACTCTAACGAAGTGGGCTGGAGGTGGGGACCTGCCTAGCAGGAGCCGTGGAGAGCCGGTTTCCTCACAGGTCTTCCCTCTCAGCTGCTCCACCGTCACTTGGGTACACCAGGCTTTGCTTACCCGTAGGAGGGCCACGTTGGACCGGGAGACTGTGGTACCACGCAGGGGAGAATGGGCACTAGAGGTCCGAGGGGTCGCTGGTCAGGTGGCACGTCCTCCTCCCTTGCTCCCTCAGCAGCAGCATACTCCAGCCTTGGGACTTAGGTCTGCCAAGGCTCCAGGGGTGTGACTCCAGCCGAAGACGTCGCAGAGGCCTGAGGTAACAGAGGAAAGGCATTTCTTAACCCCTTCCTTGCCTTGTCTTTGAATACTCCTTTTCCCTTTCAGCATAGTTAATAAACAACGTTGCGTCTGTTTGAGTTCTACAGCCCCTTGATGCAATTATAATCGGAGCTGTCCCTGGAGCGTTTCGGGTTCTTTGCCCTGTCAGTTTACTGAGGAAAGTTTTGTAGCGCTCCCTATGCTTTCGGTTGGGTCGCCCTTGATGAGCACTTTTTGATACGTTAAGCGCGTGTCTGAGAATCCCAGCTTCCTACTTCCCCCTTCCCGGGTCTCCAATATCCCCCTCTGAGAACTCCACGCTTCTCTCTTCCCTTTGTAAACCTGTGTTTCCTTTGTATGCTGCTTCCTTTGTATCCCTATTTAGACTGCACATATAAGAGATAGCCTGGGATTTGTGCCTTGCTGCCTCTAATTTACCAGAATTAGTGAGATCATCGACTGCTCCATCCATGCTGCTGCAAATAGTATGAGATCATTTTGTTCTGTGGATGAGTGGTAGTCGAGGGAATGTAGGTAGCAGAACAGCTTTCTGCATTCACCCCCGCTCCACATGTCGTTCCTTTGTATGTCTTGGCTGTGGTAAAGGGTACCACAACGACCGCTGGGGTGCAAGTGATTCCTTCCAATGATGCTGGTCTCTGGTTATACGACCTGCAGCATGTGTGCCGAATCTCGGGGTCCCTCCAGTGTTTAGTTTGGTAAGGAACTTGCCTACTGACCTTCATACCGGCTGTTACCAATTTACGATCCCGGCAACAGCAATGGCAGGCTTCCCTTTTGGGCATGACCTCTTGTGCACTTAACGCTTTTAGAGTTTGTGAGGACTGCAGCCAGGGAAACCCTCGCCTAGCTTCCTTTGCACTCTCTAATCATGACAGATCCTGAGCATCTTTTCATTTGAATGTGCTGTTTTCTAAAACGCGGGTGAGTACCACTGAGGTCTTGAAAGGTTTCTGCCTGAGAGTCGGCCCTGCTTTGAATTCACTTCAGATTACCTAGCCCAGGATAATTCTTGAGGGCAGGGCTGCGTTGGCAAAGCGGCAGGCCGCAGGCATTGTGAATGATAGGTGCCCTTCGGCACGGTTTGTAAGGTTGTTACGGCAGTGTGCCACAAGGCGGCAGCACTACTCCGTGTCCTCTCTGGTAACTTGGGGAAACAAAGCCTTAGCGGGGGTCCCGGTGTTGGACGGGACATGGGGAGTCGAACGTGGCTAAACACACACCCCAGGGCTTGTGTATCCTCGCCTCCTGCCCCTTAACCTGCACTGCCCCACCCCAGGCATATCGCAAGACTTGTAAGTGGGCTACTCGGTGGGTACCGTGCTTCGCAGGTGGGGCGGCTGTAACGAAGTGGGATGGAGGTGGGGACCTGCCTAGCAGGAGCCGTGGAGAGCCGGTTTCCTCACAGCTCTTCCCTCTCAGCTGCTCCACCGTCACTTGGGTACACCAGGATTTGCTTACCCGTAGGAGGGCCACGTTGGACCCGGAGACTGTGGTACCACGCAGGGGAGAATGGGCACTAGAGGTCCGAGGGGTCGCTGGTCAGGTGGCACGTCCTCCTCCCTTGCTCCCTCAGCAGCAGCATACTCCAGCCTTGGGACCCAGGCCCGCCGAGGCTCCAGGGGTGTGACTCCAGCCGATGACGTCGCAGAGGCCTGAGGTAACAGAGGAAAGGCATTTCTTAACCCCTTCCTTGCCTTGTCTTTGAATACTCCTTTTCCCTTTCAGCATAGTTAATAAACAACGTTGTGTCTGTTTGAGTTCTACAGCCCCTTGATGCAATTATAATCGGAGCTGTCCCTGGAGCGTTTCGGGTTCTTTGCCCTGTCAGTTTATTGAGGAAAGTTTTGTGGGGATCCCTATGCTTTCGGTTGGGTCGCCCTTGATGAGCACTTTTTGATACGTTAAGCGTGTGTCTGAGAATCCCAGCTTCCTACTTCCCCCTTCCCGGGTCTCCAATATCCCCCTCTGAGAACTCCACGCTTCTCTCTTCCCTTTGTAAACCTGTGTTTCCTTTGTATGCTGCTTCCTTTGTATCCCTATTTAGACTGCACATATAAGAGATAGCCTGGGATTTGTGCCTTGCTGCCTCTAATTTACCAGAATCAGTGAGATCATCGACTGCTCCATCCATGCTGCTGCAAATAGTATGAGATCATTTTGTTCTGTGGATGAGTGGTAGTCGAGGGAATGTAGGTAGCAGAACAGCTTTCTGCATTCACCCCGCGCTCGACATGTCGTTCCTTTGTATGTCTTGGCTGTGGTAAAGGGTACCACAACGACCGCTGGGGTGCAAGTGCTTCCTTCCAATGATGCTAGTCTCTGGTTATATGACCTGCAGCGTGTGTGCCGAATCTCGGGGTCCCTCCAGTGTTTAGTTTGGTAAGGAACTTGCCTACTGACCTTCATACCGGCTGTTACCAATTTACGATCCCGGCAACAGCAATGGTAGGCTTCCCTTTTGGGCATGCCCTCTTGAGCACTTAACGCTTTTAGCGTTTGTGAGGACTGCAGCCAGGGAAACCCTCGCCTAGCTTCCTTTGCACTCTCTAATCATGACAGACCCTGAGCATCTTTTCATTTGAATGTGCTGTTTTCTAAAACGCCGGTGAGCACCACTGAAGTCTTGAAAGGTTTCTGCCTGAGAGTCGGCCCTGCTTTGAATTCACTTCAGATTACCTAGCCCAGGATAATTCTTGAGGGCAGGGCTGCGTTTGCAAAGAGGCAGGCCGCAGGCATTGTGAATTGTAGGTGCCCTTCGGCACGGTTTGTAAGGTTGTTACGGCAGTGTGCCACAAGGCGGCAGCACTACTCCGTGTCCTCTCTGGTAACTTGGGGAAACAAAGCCTTAGCGGGGGTCCCGGTGTTGGACGGGACATGGGGAGTCGAACGTGGCTAAACACACACCCTAGGGCTTGTGTATCCTCGCCTCCTGCCCCTTAACCTGCACTGCCCCACCCCAGGCGTATCGCAAGACTTGTAAGTGGGCTACTCGGTGGGTGCCGTGCTTCGCAGGTGGGGCGACTCTAACGAAGTGGGCTGGAGGTGGGAACCTGCCTAGCAGGAGCCGTGGAGACCCGGTTTCCTCACAGCTCTTCCCTCTCAGCTGCTCCACCGTCACTTGGGTACACCAGGCTTTGCTTACCCGTAGGAGGGCCACGTTTGACCGGGAGACTGTGGTACCACGCAGGGGAGAATGGGCACTAGAGGTCCGAGGGGTCGCTGGTCAGGTGGCACGTCCTCCTCCCTTGCTCCCTCAGCAGCAGCATACTCCAGCCTTGGGACCCAGGCCCGCCGAGGCTCCAGGTGTGTGACTCCAGCCGATGACGTCGCAGAGGCCTGAGGTAACAGAGGAAAGGCATTTCTTAACCCCTTCCTTGCCTTGTCTTTGAATACTCCTTTTCGCTTTCAGCATAGTTAATAAACAACGTTGCGTCTGTTTGAGTTCTACAGCCCCTTGATGCAATTATAATCGGAGCTGTCCCTGGAGCGTTTCGGGTTCTTTGCCAGGTCAGTTTATTGAGGAACGTTTTGTGGCGCTCCCTATGCTTTCGGTTGGGTCGCCCTTGATGAGCACTTTTTGATACGTTAAGCGTGTGTCTGAGAATCCCAGCTTCCTACTTCCCCCTTCCCGGGTCTCCAATATCCCCCTCTGAGAACTCCACGCTTCTCTCTTCCCTTTGTAAACCTGTGTTTCCTTTGTATGCTGCTTCCTTTGTATCCCTATTTAGACTGCACATATAAGAGATAGCCTGGGATTTGTGCCTTGCTGCCTCTAATTTACCAGAATTAGTGAGATCATCGACTGCTCCATCTATGCTGCTGCAAATAGTATGAGATCATATTGTTCTGTGGATGAGTGGTAGTCGAGGGAATGTAGGTAGCAGAACAGCTTTCTGCATTCACCCCGCGCTCGACATGTCGTTCCTTTGTATGTCTTGGCTGTGGTAAAGGGTACCACAACGACCGCTGGGGTGGAAGTGCTTCCTTCCAATGATGCTGGTCTCTGGTTATACGACCTGCAGCGTGTGTGCCGAATCTCGGGGTCCCTCCAGTGTTTAGTTTGGTAAGGAACTTGCCTACTGACCTTCATACCGGCTGTTACCAATTTTCGATCCCGGCAACAGCAATGGTAGGCTTCCCTTTTGGGCATGCCCTCTTGAGCACTTAACGCTTTTAGCGTTTGTGAGGACTGCAGCCATGGAAACCCTCGCCTAGCTTCCTTTGCACTGTCTAATCATGACAGATCCTGAGCATCTTTTCATTTGAATGTGCTGTTTTCTACAACGCGGGTGAGTACCACTGAGGTCTTGAAAGGTTTCTGCCTGAGAGTCGGCCCTGCTTTGAATTCACTTCAGATTACCTAGCCCAGGATATTTCTTGAGGGCAGGGCTGCGTTTGCAAAGCGGCAGGCCGCAGGCATTGTGAATGATAGGTGCCCTTCGGCACGGTTTGTAAGGTTGTTACGGCAGTGTGCCACAAGGCGGCAGCACTACTCCGTGTCCTCTCTGGTAACTTGGGGAAACAAAGCCTTAGCGGGGGTCCCGGTGTTGGACGGGACATGGGGAGTCGAACGTGGCTAAACACACACCCCAGGGCTTGTGTATCCTCGCCTCCTGCCCCTTAACCTGCACTGCCGCACCCCAGGCGTATCGCAAGACTTGTAAGTGGGCTACTCGGTGGGTGCCGTGCTTCGCAGGTGGGGCGACTCTAACGAAGTGGGCTGGAGGTGGGGACCTGCCTAGCAGGAGCCGTGGAGAGCCGGTTTCCTCACAGCTCTTCCCTCTCAGCTGCTCCACCGTCACTTGGGTACACCAGGCTTTGCTTACCCGTAGGAGGGCCACGTTGGACCGGGAGACTGTGGTACCACGCAGGGGAGAATGGGCACTAGAGGTCCGAGGGGTCGCTGGTCAGGTGGCACGTCCTCCTCCCTTGCTCCCTCAGCAGCAGCATACTCCAGCCTTGGGACTTAGGCCCGCCAAGGCTCCAGGGGTGTGACTCCAGCCGATGACGTCGCAGAGGCCTGAGGTAACAGAGGAAAGGCATTTCTTAACCCCTTCCTTGCCTTGTCTTTGAATACTCCTTTTCCCTTTCAGCATAGTTAATAAACAACGTTGCGTCTGTTTGAGTTCTACAGCCCCTTGATGCAATTATAATCGGAGCTGTCCCTGGAGCGTTTCGGGTTCTTTGCCCTGTCAGTTTATTGAGGAAAGTTTTGTAGCGCTCCCTATGCTTTCGGTTGGGTCGCCCTTGATGAGCACTTTTTGATACGTTAAGCGTGTGTCTGAGAATCCCAGCTTCCTACTTCCCCCTTTCCGGGTCTCCAATATCCCCCTCTGAGAACTCCACGCTTCTCTCTTCCCTTTGTAAACCTGTGTTTCCTTTGTATGCTGCTTCCTTTGTATCCCTATTTAGAATGCACATATAAGAGATAGCCTGGGATTTGTGCCTTGCTGCCTCTAATTTACCAGAATTAGTGAGATCATCGACTGCTCCATCCATGCTGCTGCAAATAGTATGAGATCATTTTGTTCTGTGGATGAGTGGTAGTCGAGGGAATGTAGGTAGCAGAACAGCTTTCTGCATTCACCCCGCGCTCGACATGTCGTTCCTTTGTATGTCTTGGCTGTGGTAAAGGGTACCACAACGACCGCTGGGATGCAAGTGCTTCCTTCCAATGATGCTGGTCTCTGGTTATACGACCTGCAGCGTGTGTGCCGAATCTCGGGGTCCCTCCAGTGTTTAGTTTGGTAAGGAACTTGCCTACTGACCTTCATACCGGCTGTTACCAATTTACGATCCCGGCAACAGCAATGGCAGGCTTCCCTTTTGGGCATGCCCTCTTGTGCACTTAACGCTTTTAGCGTTTGTGAGGACTGCAGCCAGGGAAACCCTCGCCTAGCTTCCTTTGCACTCTCTAATCATGACAGATCCTGAGCATCTTTTCATTTGAATGTGCTGTTTTCTAAAACGCGGGTGAGTACCACTGAGGTCTTGAAAGGTTTCTGCCTGAGAGTCGGCCCTGCTTTGAATTCACTTCAGATTACCTAGCCCAGGATATTTCTTGAGGGCAGGGCTGCGTTTGCAAAGCGGCAGGCCGCAGGCATTGTGAATGATAGGTGCCCTTCGGCACGGTTTGTAAGGTTGTTACGGCAGTGTGCCACAAGGCGGCAGCACTACTCCGTGTCCTCTCTGGTAACTTGGGGAAACAAAGCCTTAGCGGGGGTCCCGGTGTTGGACGGGACATGGGGAGTCGAACGTGGCTAAACACACACCCCAGGGCTTGTGTATCCTCGCCTCCTCCCCCTTAACCTGCACTGCTGCACCCCAGGCGTATCGCAAGACTTATAAGTGGGCTACTCGGTGGGTGCCGGGCTTCGCAGGTGGGGCGACTCTAACGAAGTGGGCTGGAGGTGGGAACCTGCCTAGCAGGAGCTGTGGAGAGCCGGTTTCCTCACAGCTCTTCCCTCTCAGCTGCTCCACCGTCACTTGGGTACACCAGGCTTTGCTTACCCGTAGGAGGGCCAGGTTGGACCCGGAGACTGTGGTACCACGCAGGGGAGAATGGGCACTAGAGGTCCGAGGGGTCGCTGGTCAGGTGGCACGTCCTCCTCCCTTGCTCCCTCAGCAGCAGCATACTCCAGCCTTGGGACCCAGGCCCGCCGAGGCTCCAGGGGTGTGACTCCAGCCGATGACGTCGCAGAGGCCTGAGGTAACAGAGGAAAGGCATTTCTTAACCCCTTCCTTGCCTTGTCTTTGAATACTCCTTTTCCCTTTCAGCATAGTTAATAAACAACGTTGCGTCTGTTTGAGTTCTACAGCCCCTTGATGCAATTATAATCGGAGCTGTCCCTGGAGCGTTTCGGGTTCTTTGCCCTGTCAGTTTATTGAGGAAAGTTTTGTGGGGATCCCTATGCTTTCGGTTGGGTCGCCCTTGATGAGCACTTTTTGATACGTTAAGCGTGTGTCTGAGAATCCCAGCTTCCTACTTCCCCCTTCCCGGGTTTCCAATATCCCCCTCTGAGAACTCCACGCTTCTCTCTTCCCTTTGTAAACCTGTGTTTCCTTTGTATGCTGCTTCCTTTGTATCCCTATTTAGACTGCACATATAAGAGATAGCCTGGGATTTGTGCCTTGCTGCCTCTAATTTACCAGAATTAGTGAGATCATCGACTGCTCCATCTATGCTGCTGCAAATAGTATGAGATCATTTTGTTCTGTGGATGAGTGGTAGTCGAGGGAATGTAGGTAGCAGAACAGCTTTCTGCATTCACCCCGCGCTCGACATGTCGTTCCTTTGTATGTCTTGGCTGTGGTAAAGGGTACCACAACGACCGCTGGGGTGGAAGTGCTTCCTTCCAATGATGCTGGTCTCTGGTTATACGACCTGCAGCGTGTGTGCCGAATCTCGGGGTCCCTCCAGTGTTTAGTTTGGTAAGGAACTTGCCTACTGACCTTCATACCGGCTGTTACCAATTTTCGATCCCGGCAACAGCAATGGTAGGCTTCCCTTTTGGGCATGCCCTCTTGAGCACTTAACGCTTTTAGCGTTTGTGAGGACTGCAGCCATGGAAACCCTCGCCTAGCTTCCTTTGCACTCTCTAATCATGACAGATCCTGAGCATCTTTTCATTTGAATGTGCTGTTTTCTACAACGCGGGTGAGTACCACTGAGGTCTTGAAAGGTTTCTGCCTGAGAGTCGGCCCTGCTTTGAATTCACTTCAGATTACCTAGCCCAGGATATTTCTTGAGGGCAGGGCTGCGTTTGCAAAGCGGCAGGCCGCAGGCATTGTGAATGATAGGTGCCCTTCGGCACGGTTTGTAAGGTTGTTACGGCAGTGTGCCACAAGGCGGCAGCACTACTCCGTGTCCTCTCTGGTAACTTGGGGAAACAAAGCCTTAGCGGGGGTCCCGGTGTTGGACGGGACATGGGGAGTCGAACGTGGCTAAACACACACCCCAGGGCTTGTGTATCCTCGCCTCCTGCCCCTTAACCTGCACTGCCGCACCCCAGGCGTATCGCAAGACTTGTAAGTGGGCTACTCGGTGGGTGCCGTGCTTCGCAGGTGGGGCGACTCTAACGAAGTGGGCTGGAGGTGGGGACCTGCCTAGCAGGAGCCGTGGAGAGCCGGTTTCCTCACAGCTCTTCCCTCTCAGCTGCTCCACCGTCACTTGGGTACACCAGGCTTTGCTTACCCGTAGGAGGGCCACGTTGGACCGGGAGACTGTGGTACCACGCAGGGGAGAATGGGCACTAGAGGTCCGAGGGGTCGCTGGTCAGGTGGCACGTCCTCCTCCCTTGCTCCCTCAGCAGCAGCATACTCCAGCCTTGGGACTTAGGCCCGCCAAGGCTCCAGGGGTGTGACTCCAGCCGATGACGTCGCAGAGGCCTGAGGTAACAGAGGAAAGGCATTTCTTAACCCCTTCCTTGCCTTGTCTTTGAATACTCCTTTTCCCTTTCAGCATAGTTAATAAACAACGTTGCGTCTGTTTGAGTTCTACAGCCCCTTGATGCAATTATAATCGGAGCTGTCCCTGGAGCGTTTCGGGTTCTTTGCCCTGTCAGTTTATTGAGGAAAGTTTTGTAGCGCTCCCTATGCTTTCGGTTGGGTCGCCCTTGATGAGCACTTTTTGATACGTTAAGCGTGTGTCTGAGAATCCCAGCTTCCTACTTCCCCCTTTCCGGGTCTCCAATATCCCCCTCTGAGAACTCCACGCTTCTCTCTTCCCTTTGTAAACCTGTGTTTCCTTCGTATGCTGCTTCCTTTGTATCCCTATTTAGAATGCACATATAAGAGATAGCCTGGGATTTGTGCCTTGCTGCCTCTAATTTACCAGAATTAGTGAGATCATCGACTGCTCCATCCATGCTGCTGCAAATAGTATGAGATCATTTTGTTCTGTGGATGAGTGGTAGTCGAGGGAATGTAGGTAGCAGAACAGCTTTCTGCATTCACCCCGCGCTCGACATGTCGTTCCTTTGTATGTCTTGGCTGTGGTAAAGGGTACCACAACGACCGCTGGGATGCAAGTGCTTCCTTCCAATGATGCTGGTCTCTGGTTATACGACCTGCAGCGTGTGTGCCGAATCTCGGGGTCCCTCCAGTGTTTAGTTTGGTAAGGAACTTGCCTACTGACCTTCATACCGGCTGTTACCAATTTACGATCCCGGCAACAGCAATGGCAGGCTTCCCTTTTGGGCATGCCCTCTTGTGCACTTAACGCTTTTAGCGTTTGTGAGGACTGCAGCCAGGGAAACCCTCGCCTAGCTTCCTTTGCACTCTCTAATCATGACAGATCCTGAGCATCTTTTCATTTGAATGTGCTGTTTTCTAAAACGCGGGTGAGTACCACTGAGGTCTTGAAAGGTTTCTGCCTGAGAGTCGGCCCTGCTTTGAATTCACTTCAGATTACCTAGCCCAGGATATTTCTTGAGGGCAGGGCTGCGTTTGCAAAGCGGCAGGCCGCAGGCATTGTGAATGATAGGTGCCCTTCGGCACGGTTTGTAAGGTTGTTACGGCAGTGTGCCACAAGGCGGCAGCACTACTCCGTGTCCTCTCTGGTAACTTGGGGAAACAAAGCCTTAGCGGGGGTCCCGGTGTTGGACGGGACATGGGGAGTCGAACGTGGCTAAACACACACCCCAGGGCTTGTGTATCCTCGCCTCCTCCCCCTTAACCTGCACTGCTGCACCCCAGGCGTATCGCAAGACTTATAAGTGGGCTACTCGGTGGGTGCCGGGCTTCGCAGGTGGGGCGACTCTAACGAAGTGGGCTGGAGGTGGGAACCTGCCTAGCAGGAGCTGTGGAGAGCCGGTTTCCTCACAGCTCTTCCCTCTCAGCTGCTCCACCGTCACTTGGGTACACCAGGCTTTGCTTACCCGTAGGAGGGCCAGGTTGGACCCGGAGACTGTGGTACCACGCAGGGGAGAATGGGCACTAGAGGTCCGAGGGGTCGCTGGTCAGGTGGCACGTCCTCCTCCCTTGCTCCCTCAGCAGCAGCATACTCCAGCCTTGGGACCCAGGCCCGCCGAGGCTCCAGGGGTGTGACTCCAGCCGATGACGTCGCAGAGGCCTGAGGTAACAGAGGAAAGGCATTTCTTAACCCCTTCCTTGCCTTGTCTTTGAATACTCCTTTTCCCTTTCAGCATAGTTAATAAACAACGTTGCGTCTGTTTGAGTTCTACAGCCCCTTGATGCAATTATAATCGGAGCTGTCCCTGTAGCGTTTCGGGTTCTTTGCCCTGTCAGTTTATTGAGGAAAGTTTTGTGGGGATCCCTATGCTTTCGGTTGGGTCGCCCTTGATGAGCACTTTTTGATACGTTAAGCGTGTGTCTGAGAATCCCAGCTTCCTACTTCCCCCTTCCCGGGTTTCCAATATCCCCCTCTGAGAACTCCACGCTTCTCTCTTCCCTTTGTAAACCTGTGTTTCCTTTGTATGCTGCTTCCTTTGTATCCCTATTTAGACTGCACATATAAGAGATAGCCTGGGATTTGTGCCTTGCTGCCTCTAATTTACCAGAATTAGTGAGATCATCGACTGCTCCATCTATGCTGCTGCAAATAGTATGAGATCATTTTGTTCTGTGGATGAGTGGTAGTCGAGGGAATGTAGGTAGCAGAACAGCTTTCTGCATTCACCCCGCGCTCGACATGTCGTTCCTTTGTATGTCTTGGCTGTGGTAAAGGGTACCACAACGACCGCTGGGGTGGAAGTGCTTCCTTCCAATGATGCTGGTCTCTGGTTATACGACCTGCAGCGTGTGTGCCGAATCTCGGGGTCCCTCCAGTGTTTAGTTTGGTAAGGAGCTTGCCTACTGACCTTCATACCGGCTGTTACCAATTTTCGATCCCGGCAACAGCAATGGTAGGCTTCCCTTTTGGGCATGCCCTCTTGAGCACTTAACGCTTTTAGCGTTTGTGAGGACTGCAGCCAGGGAAACCCTCGCCTAGCTTCCTTTGCACTGTCTAATCATGACAGATCCTGAGCATCTTTTCATTTGAATGTGCTGTTTTCTAAAACGCGGGTGAGTACCACTGAGGTCTTGAAAGGTTTCTGCCTGAGAGTCGGCCCTGCTTTGAATTCACTTCAGATTACCTAGCCCAGGATATTTCTTGAGGGCAGGGCTGCGTTTGCAAAGCGGCAGGCCGCAGGCATTGTGAATGATAGGTGCCCTTCGGCACGGTTTGTAAGGTTGTTACGGCAGTGTGCCACAAGGCGGCAGCACTACTCCGTGTCCTCTCTGGTAACTTGGGGAAACAAAGCCTTAGCGGGGGTCCCGGTGTTGGACGGGACATGGGGAGTCGAACGTGGCTAAACACACACCCCAGGGCTTGTGTATCCTCGCCTCCTGCCCCTTAACCTGCACTGCCGCACCCCAGGCGTATCGCAAGACTTGTAAGTGGGCTACTCGGTGGGTGCCGTGCTTCGCAGGTGGGGCGACTCTAACGAAGTGGGCTGGAGGTGGGGACCTGCCTAGCAGGAGCCGTGGAGAGCCGGTTTCCTCACAGCTCTTCCCTCTCAGCTGCTCCACCGTCACTTGGGTACACCAGGCTTTGCTTACCCGTAGGAGGGCCACGTTGGACCGGGAGACTGTGGTACCACGCAGGGGAGAATGGGCACTAGAGGTCCGAGGGGTCGCTGGTCAGGTGGCACGTCCTCCTCCCTTGCTCCCTCAGCAGCAGCATACTCCAGCCTTGGGACTTAGGCCCGCCAAGGCTCCAGGGGTGTGACTCCAGCCGATGACGTCGCAGAGGCCTGAGGTAACAGAGGAAAGGCATTTCTTAACCCCTTCCTTGCCTTGTCTTTGAATACTCCTTTTCCCTTTCAGCATAGTTAATAAACAACGTTGCGTCTGTTTGAGTTCTACAGCCCCTTGATGCAATTATAATCGGAGCTGTCCCTGGAGCGTTTCGGGTTCTTTGCCCTGTCAGTTTATTGAGGAAAGTTTTGTAGCGCTCCCTATGCTTTCGGTTGGGTCGCCCTTGATGAGCACTTTTTGATACGTTAAGCGTGTGTCTGAGAATCCCAGCTTCCTACTTCCCCCTTTCCGGGTCTCCAATATCCCCCTCTGAGAACTCCACGCTTCTCTCTTCCCTTTGTAAACCTGTGTTTCCTTTGTATGCTGCTTCCTTTGTATCCCTATTTAGAATGCACATATAAGAGATAGCCTGGGATTTGTGCCTTGCTGCCTCTAATTTACCAGAATTAGTGAGATCATCGACTGCTCCATCCATGCTGCTGCAAATAGTATGAGATCATTTTGTTCTGTGGATGAGTGGTAGTCGAGGGAATGTAGGTAGCAGAACAGCTTTCTGCATTCACCCCGCGCTCGACATGTCGTTCCTTTGTATGTCTTGGCTGTGGTAAAGGGTACCACAACGACCGCTGGGGTGCAAGTGCTTCCTTCCAATGATGCTGGTCTCTGGTTATACGACCTGCAGCGTGTGTGCCGAATCTCGGGGTCCCTCCAGTGTTTAGTTTGGTAAGGAACTTGCCTACTGACCTTCATACCGGCTGTTACCAATTTACGATCCCGGCAACAGCAATGGCAGGCTTCCCTTTTGGGCATGCCCTCTTGTGCACTTAACGCTTTTAGCGTTTGTGAGGACTGCAGCCAGGGAAACCCTCGCCTAGCTTCCTTTGCACTGTCTAATCATGACAGATCCTGAGCATCTTTTCATTTGAATGTGCTGTTTTCTAAAACGCGGGTGAGTACCACTGAGGTCTTGAAAGGTTTCTGCCTGAGAGTCGGCCCTGCTTTGAATTCACTTCAGATTACCTAGCCCAGGATATTTCTTGAGGGCAGGGCTGCGTTTGCAAAGCGGCAGGCCGCAGGCATTGTGAATGATAGGTGCCCTTCGGCACGGTTTGTAAGGTTGTTACGGCAGTGTGCCACAAGGCGGCAGCACTACTCCGTGTCCTCTCTGGTAACTTGGGGAAACAAAGCCTTAGCGGGGGTCCCGGTGTTGGACGGGACATGGGGAGTCGAACGTGGCTAAACACACACCCCAGGGCTTGTGTATCCTCGCCTCCTCCCCCTTAACCTGCACTGCTGCACCCCAGGCGTATCGCAAGACTTATAAGTGGGCTACTCGGTGGGTGCCGTGCTTCGCAGGTGGGGCGACTCTAACGAAGTGGGCTGGAGGTGGGAACCTGCCTAGCAGGAGCTGTGGAGAGCCGGTTTCCTCACAGCTCTTCCCTCTCAGCTGCTCCACCGTCACTTGGGTACACCAGGCTTTGCTTACCCGTAGGAGGGCCACGTTGGACCCGGAGACTGTGGTACCACGCAGGGGAGAATGGGCACTAGAGGTCCGAGGGGTCGCTGGTCAGGTGGCACGTCCTCCTCCCTTGCTCCCTCAGCAGCAGCATACTCCAGCCTTGGGACCCAGGCCCGCCGAGGCTCCAGGGGTGTGACTCCAGCCGATGACGTCGCAGAGGCCTGAGGTAACAGAGGAAAGGCATTTCTTAACCCCTTCCTTGCCTTGTCTTTGAATACTCCTTTTCCCTTTCAGCATAGTTAATAAACAACGTTGCGTCTGTTTGAGTTCTACAGCCCCTTGATGCAATTATAATCGGAGCTGTCCCTGGAGCGTTTCGGGTTCTTTGCCCTGTCAGTTTATTGAGGAAAGTTTTGTGGGGATCCCTATGCTTTCGGTTGGGTCGCCCTTGATGAGCACTTTTTGATACGTTAAGCGTGTGTCTGAGAATCCCAGCTTCCTACTTCCCCCTTCCCGGGTCTCCAATATCCCCCTCTGAGAACTCCACGCTTCTCTCTTCCCTTTGTAAACCTGTGTTTCCTTTGTATGCTGCTTCCTTTGTATCCCTATTTAGACTGCACATATAAGAGATAGCCTGGGATTTGTGCCTTGCTGCCTCTAATTTACCAGAATTAGTGAGATCATCGACTGCTCCATCTATGCTGCTGCAAATAGTATGAGATCATTTTGTTCTGTGGATGAGTGGTAGTCGAGGGAATGTAGGTAGCAGAACAGCTTTCTGCATTCACCCCGCGCTCGACATGTCGTTCCTTTGTATGTCTTGGCTGTGGTAAAGGGTACCACAACGACCGCTGGGGTGGAAGTGCTTCCTTCCAATGATGCTGGTCTCTGGTTATACGACCTGCAGCGTGTGTGCCGAATCTCGGGGTCCCTCCAGTGTTTAGTTTGGTAAGGAACTTGCCTACTGACCTTCATACCGGCTGTTACCAATTTTCGATCCCGGCAACAGCAATGGTAGGCTTCCTTTTTGGGCATGCCCTCTTGAGCACTTAACGCTTTTAGCGTTTGTGAGGACTGCAGCCAGGGAAACCCTCGCCTAGCTTCCTTTGCACTCTCTAATCATGACAGATCCTGAGCATCTTTTCATTTGAATGTGCTGTTTTCTAAAACGCGGGTGAGTACCACTGAGGTCTTGAAAGGTTTCTGCCTGAGAGTCGGCCCTGCTTTGAATTCACTTCAGATTACCTAGCCCAGGATATTTCTTGAGGGCAGGGCTGCGTTTGCAAAGCGGCAGGCCGCAGGCATTGTGAATGATAGGTGCCCTTCGGCACGGTTTGTAAGGTTGTTACGGCAGTGTGCCACAAGGCGGCAGCACTACTCCGTGTCCTCTCTGGTAACTTGGGGAAACAAAGCCTTAGCGGGGGTCCCGGTGTTGGACGGGACATGGGGAGTCGAACGTGGCTAAACACACACCCCAGGGCTTGTGTATCCTCGCCTCCTGCCCCTTAACCTGCACTGCCGCACCCCAGGCGTATCGCAAGACTTGTAAGTGGGCTACTCGGTGGGCGCCGTGCTTCGCAGGTGGGGCGACTCTAACGAAGTGGGCTGGAGGTGGGGACCTGCCTAGCAGGAGCCGTGGAGAGCCGGTTTCCTCACAGGTCTTCCCTCTCAGCTGCTCCACCGTCACTTGGGTACACCAGGATTTGCTTACCCGTAGGAGGGCCACGTTGGACCGGGAGACTGTGGTACCACGCAGGGGAGAATGGGCACTAGAGGTCCGAGGGGTCGCTGGTCAGGTGGCACGTCCTCCTCCCTTGCTCCCTCAGCAGCAGCATACTCCAGCCTTGGGACTTAGGTCTGCCAAGGCTCCAGGGGTGTGACTCCAGCCGATGACGTCGCAGAGGCCTGAGGTAACAGAGGAAAGGCATTTCTTAACCCCTTCCTTGCCTTGTCTTTGAATACTCCTTTTCCCTTTCAGCATAGTTAATAAACAACGTTGCGTCTGTTTGAGTTCTACAGCCCCTTGATGCAATTATAATCGGAGCTGTCCCTGGAGCGTTTCGGGTTCTTTGCCCTGTCAGTTTACTGAGGAAAGTTTTGTAGCGCTCCCTATGCTTTCGGTTGGGTCGCCCTTGATGAGCACTTTTTGATACGTTAAGCGCGTGTCTGAGAATCCCAGCTTCCTACTTCCCCCTTCCCGGGTCTCCAATATCCCCCTCTGAGAACTCCACGCTTCTCTCTTCCCTTTGTAAACCTGTGTTTCCTTTGTATGCTGCTTCCTTTGTATCCCTATTTACACTGCACATATAAGAGATAGCCTGGGATTTGTGCCTTGCTGCCTCTAATTTACCAGAATTAGTGAGATCATCGACTGCTCCATCCATGCTGCTGCAAATAGTATGAGATCATTTTGTTCTGTGGATGAGTGGTAGTCGAGGGAATGTAGGTAGCAGAACAGCTTTCTGCATTCACCCCCGCTCCACATGTCGTTCCTTTGTATGTCTTGGCTGTGGTAAAGGGTACCACAACGACCGCTGGGGTGCAAGTGCTTCCTTCCAATGATGCTGGTCTCTGGTTATACGACCTGCAGCGTGTGTGCCGAATCTCGGGGTCCCTCCAGTGTTTAGTTTGGTAAGGAACTTGCCTACTGACCTTCATACCGGCTGTTACCAATTTACGATCCCGGCAACAGCAATGGCAGGCTTCCCTTTTGGGCATGCCCTCTTGTGCACTTAACGCTTTTAGAGTTTGTGAGGACTGCAGCCAGGGAAACCCTCGCCTAGCTTCCTTTGCACTCTCTAATCATGACAGATCCTGAGCATCTTTTCATTTGAATGTGCTGTTTTCTACAACGCGGGTGAGTACCACTGAGGTCTTGAAAGGTTTCTGCCTGAGAGTCGGCCCTGCTTTGAATTCACTTCAGATTACCTAGCCCAGGATAATTCTTGAGGGCAGGGCTGCGTTGGCAAAGCGGCAGGCCGCAGGCATTGTGAATGATAGGTGCCCTTCGGCACGGTTTGTAAGGTTGTTACGGCAGTGTGCCACAAGGCGGCAGCACTACTCCGTGTCCTCTCTGGTAACTTGGGGAAACAAAGCCTTAGCGGGGGTCCCGGTGTTGGACGGGACATGGGGAGTCGAACGTGGCTAAACACACACCCCAGGGCTTGTGTATCCTCGCCTCCTGCCCCTTAACCTGCACTGCCCCACCCCAGGCATATCGCAAGACTTGTAAGTGGGCTACTCGGTGGGTACCGTGCTTCGCAGGTGGGGCGGCTGTAACGAAGTGGGATGGAGGTGGGGACCTGCCTAGCAGGAGCCGTGGAGAGCCGGTTTCCTCACAGCTCTTCCCTCTCAGCTGCTCCACCGTCACTTGGGTACACCAGGATTTGCTTACCCGTAGGAGGGCCACGTTGGACCCGGAGACTGTGGTACCACGCAGGGGAGAATGGGCACTTGAGGTCCGAGGGGTCGCTGGTCAGGTGGCACGTCCTCCTCCCTTGCTCCCTCAGCAGCAGCATACTCCAGCCTTGGGACCCAGGCCCGCCGAGGCTCCAGGGGTGTGACTCCAGCCGATGACGTCGCAGAGGCCTGAGGTAACAGAGGAAAGGCATTTCTTAACCCCTTCCTTGCCTTGTCTTTGAATACTCCTTTTCCCTTTCAGCATAGTTAATAAACAACGTTGCGTCTGTTTGAGTTCTACAGCCCCTTGATGCAATTATAATCGGAGCTGTCCCTGGAGCGTTTCGGGTTCTTTGCCCTGTCAGTTTATTGAGGAAAGTTTTGTAGCGCTCCCTATGCTTTCGGTTCGGTCGCCCTTGATGCGCACTTTTTGATACGTTAAGCGTGTATCTGAGAATCCCAGCTTCCTACTTCCCCCTTCCCGGGTCTCCAATATCCCCCTCTGAGAACTCCACGCTTCTCTCTTCCCTTTGTAAACCTGTGTTTCCTTTGTATGCTGCTTCCTTTGTATCCCTATTTAGACTGCACATATAAGAGATAGCCTGGGATTTGTGCCTTGCTGCCTCTAATTTACCAGAATCAGTGAGATCATCGACTGCTCCATCCATGCTGCTGCAAATAGTATGAGATCATTTTGTTCTGTGGATGAGTGGTAGTCGAGGGAATGTAGGTAGCAGAACAGCTTTCTGCATTCACCCCGCGCTCGACATGTCGTTCCTTTGTATGTCTTGGCTGTGGTAAAGGGTACCACAACGACGGCTGGGGTGCAAGTGCTTCCTTCCAATGATGCTAGTCTCTGGTTATATGACCTGCAGCGTGTGTGCCGAATCTCGGGGTCCCTCCAGTGTTTAGTTTGGTAAGGAACTTGCCTACTGACCTTCATACCGGCTGTTACCAATTTACGATCCCGGCAACAGCAATGGTAGGCTTCCCTTTTGGGCATGCCCTCTTGAGCACTTAACGCTTTTAGCGTTTGTGAGGACTGCAGCCAGGGAAACCCTCGCCTAGCTTCCTTTGCACTCTCTAATCATGACAGATCCTGAGCATCTTTTCATTTGAATGTGCTGTTTTCTAAAACGCCGGTGAGCACCACTGAAGTCTTGAAAGGTTTCTGCCTGAGAGTCGGCCCTGCTTTGAATTCACTTCAGATTACCTAGCCCAGGATAATTCTTGAGGGCAGGGCTGCGTTTGCAAAGAGGCAGGCCGCAGGCATTGTGAATGATAGGTGCCCTTCGGCACGGTTTGTAAGGTTGTTACGGCAGTGTGCCACAAGGCGGCAGCACTACTCCGTGTCCTCTCTGGTAACTTGGGGAAACAAAGCCTTAGCGGGGGTCCCGGTGTTGGACGGGACATGGGGAGTCGAACGTGGCTAAACACACACCCTAGGGCTTGTGTATCCTCGCCTCCTGCCCCTTAACCTGCACTGCCCCACCCCAGGCGTATCGCAAGACTTGTAAGTGGGCTACTCGGTGGGTGCCGTGCTTCGCAGGTGGGGCGACTCTAACGAAGTGGGCTGGAGGTGGGAACCTGCCTAGCAGGAGCCGTGGAGACCCGGTTTCCTCACAGCTCTTCCCTCTCAGCTGCTCCACCGTCACTTGGGTACACCAGGCTTTGCTTACCCGTAGGAGGGCCACGTTTGACCGGGAGACTGTGGTACCACGCAGGGGAGAATGGGCACTAGAGGTCCGAGGGGTCGCTGGTCAGGTGGCACGTCCTCCTCCCTTGCTCCCTCAGCAGCAGCATACTCCAGCCTTGGGACCCAGGCCCGCCGAGGCTCCAGGGGTGTGACTCCAGCCGATGACGTCGCAGAGGCCTGAGGTAACAGAGGAAAGGCATTTCTTAACCCCTTCCTTGCCTTGTCTTTGAATACTCCTTTTCGCTTTCAGCATAGTTAATAAACAACGTTGCGTCTGTTTGAGTTCTACAGCCCCTTGATGCAATTATAATCGGAGCTGTCCCTGGAGCGTTTCGGGTTCTTTGCCAGGTCAGTTTATTGAGGAAAGTTTTGTGGCGCTCCCTATGCTTTCGGTTGGGTCGCCCTTGATGAGCACTTTTTGATACGTTAAGCGTGTGTCTGAGAATCCCAGCTTCCTACTTCCCCCTTCCCGGGTCTCCAATATCCCCCTCTGAGAACTCCACGCTTCTCTCTTCCCTTTGTAAACCTGTGTTTCCTTTGTATGCTGCTTCCTTTGTATCCCTATTTAGACTGCACATATAAGAGATAGCCTGGGATTTGTGCCTTGCTGCCTCTAATTTACCAGAATTAGTGAGATCATCGACTGCTCCATCTATGCTGCTGCAAATAGTATGAGATCATATTGTTCTGTGGATGAGTGGTAGTCGAGGGAATGTAGGTAGCAGAACAGCTTTCTGCATTCACCCCGCGCTCGACATGTCGTTCCTTTGTATGTCTTGGCTGTGGTAAAGGGTACCACAACGACCGCTGGGGTGGAAGTGCTTCCTTCCAATGATGCTGGTCTCTGGTTATACGACCTGCAGCGTGTGTGCCGAATCTCGGGGTCCCTCCAGTGTTTAGTTTGGTAAGGAACTTGCCTACTGACCTTCATACCGGCTGTTACCAATTTTCGATCCCGGCAACAGCAATGGTAGGCTTCCCTTTTGGGCATGCCCTCTTGAGCACTTAACGCTTTTAGCGTTTGTGAGGACTGCAGCCAGGGAAACCCTCGCCTAGCTTCCTTTGCACTGTCTAATCATGACAGATCCTGAGCATCTTTTCATTTGAATGTGCTGTTTTCTACAACGCGGGTGAGTACCACTGAGGTCTTGAAAGGTTTCTGCCTGAGAGTCGGCCCTGCTTTGAATTCACTTCAGATTACCTAGCCCAGGATATTTCTTGAGGGCAGGGCTGCGTTTGCAAAGCGGCAGGCCGCAGGCATTGTGAATGATAGGTGCCCTTCGGCACGGTTTGTAAGGTTGTTACGGCAGTGTGCCACAAGGCGGCAGCACTACTCCGTGTCCTCTCTGGTAACTTGGGGAAACAAAGCCTTAGCGGGGGTCCCGGTGTTGGACGGGACATGGGGAGTCGAACGTGGCTAAACACACACCCCAGGGCTTGTGTATCCTCGCCTCCTCCCCCTTAACCTGCACTGCTGCACCCCAGGCGTATCGCAAGACTTATAAGTGGGCTACTCGGTGGGTGCCGTGCTTCGCAGGTGGGGCGACTCTAACGAAGTGGGCTGGAGGTGGGAACCTGCCTAGCAGGAGCTGTGGAGAGCCGGTTTCCTCACAGCTCTTCCCTCTCAGCTGCTCCACCGTCACTTGGGTACACCAGGCTTTGCTTACCCGTAGGAGGGCCACGTTGGACCCGGAGACTGTGGTACCACGCAGGGGAGAATGGGCACTAGAGGTCCGAGGGGTCGCTGGTCAGGTGGCACGTCCTCCTCCCTTGCTCCCTCAGCAGCAGCATACTCCAGCCTTGGGACCCAGGCCCGCCGAGGCTCCAGGGGTGTGACTCCAGCCGATGACGTCGCAGAGGCCTGAGGTAACAGAGGAAAGGCATTTCTTAACCCCTTCCTTGCCTTGTCTTTGAATACTCCTTTTCCCTTTCAGCATAGTTAATAAACAACGTTGTGTCTGTTTGAGTTCTACAGCCCCTTGATGCAATTATAATCGGAGCTGTCCCTGGAGCGTTTCGGGTTCTTTGCCCTGTCAGTTTATTGAGGAAAGTTTTGTGGGGATCCCTATGCTTTCGGTTGGGTCGCCCTTGATGAGCACTTTTTGATACGTTAAGCGTGTGTCTGAGAATCCCAGCTTCCTACTTCCCCCTTCCCGGGTCTCCAATATCCCCCTCTGAGAACTCCACGCTTCTCTCTTCCCTTTGTAAACCTGTGTTTCCTTTGTATGCTGCTTCCTTTGTATCCCTATTTAGACTGCACATATAAGAGATAGCCTGGGATTTGTGCCTTGCTGCCTCTAATTTACCAGAATTAGTGAGATCATCGACTGCTCCATCTATGCTGCTGCAAATAGTATGAGATCATTTTGTTCTGTGGATGAGTGGTAGTCGAGGGAATGTAGGTAGCAGAACAGCTTTCTGCATTCACCCCGCGCTCGACATGTCGTTCCTTTGTATGTCTTGGCTGTGGTAAAGGGTACCACAACGACCGCTGGGGTGGAAGTGCTTCCTTCCAATGATGCTGGTCTCTGGTTATACGACCTGCAGCGTGTGTGCCGAATCTCGGGGTCCCTCCAGTGTTTAGTTTGGTAAGGAACTTGCCTACTGACCTTCATACCGGCTGTTACCAATTTTCGATCCCGGCAACAGCAATGGTAGGCTTCCTTTTTGGGCATGCCCTCTTGAGCACTTAACGCTTTTAGCGTTTGTGAGGACTGCAGCCAGGGAAACCCTCGCCTAGCTTCCTTTGCACTCTCTAATCATGACAGATCCTGAGCATCTTTTCATTTGAATGTGCTGTTTTCTAAAACGCGGGTGAGCACCACTGAGGTCTTGAAAGGTTTCTGCCTGAGAGTCGGCCCTGCTTTGAATTCACTTCAGATTACCTAGCCCAGGATATTTCTTGAGGGCAGGGCTGCGTTTGCAAAGCGGCAGGCCGCAGGCATTGTGAATGATAGGTGCCCTTCGGCACGGTTTGTAAGGTTGTTACGGCAGTGTGCCACAAGGCGGCAGCACTACTCCGTGTCCTCTCTGGTAACTTGGGGAAACAAAGCCTTAGCGGGGGTCCCGGTGTTGGACGGGACATGGGGAGTCGAACGTGGCTAAACACACACCCCAGGGCTTGTGTATCCTCGCCTCCTGCCCCTTAACCTGCACTGCCGCACCCCAGGCGTATCGCAAGACTTGTAAGTGGGCTACTCGGTGGGCGCCGTGCTTCGCAGGTGGGGCGACTCTAACGAAGTGGGCTGGAGGTGGGGACCTGCCTAGCAGGAGCCGTGGAGAGCCGGTTACCTCACAGGTCTTCCCTCTCAGCTGCTCCACCGTCACTTGGGTACACCAGGCTTTGCTTACCCGTAGGAGGGCCACGTTGGACCGGGAGACTGTGGTACCACGCAGGGGAGAATGGGCACTAGAGGTCCGAGGGGTCGCTGGTCAGGTGGCACGTCCTCCTCCCTTGCTCCCTCAGCAGCAGCATACTCCAGCCTTGGGACTTAGGTCTGCCAAGGCTCCAGGGGTGTGACTCCAGCCGATGACGTCGCAGAGGCCTGAGGTAACAGAGGAAAGGCATTTCTTAACCCCTTCCTTGCCTTGTCTTTGAATACTCCTTTTCCCTTTCAGCATAGTTAATAAACAACGTTGCGTCTGTTTGAGTTCTACAGCCCCTTGATGCAATTATAATCGGAGCTGTCCCTGGAGCGTTTCGGGTTCTTTGCCATGTCAGTTTACTGAGGAAAGTTTTGTAGCGCTCCCTATGCTTTCGGTTGGGTCGCCCTTGATGAGCACTTTTTGATACGTTAAGCGCGTGTCTGAGAATCCCAGCTTCCTACTTCCCCCTTCCCGGGTCTCCAATATCCCCCTCTGAGAACTCCACGCTTCTCTCTTCCCTTTGTAAACCTGTGTTTCCTTTGTATGCTGCTTCTTTTGTATCCCTATTTAGACTGCACATATAAGAGATAGCCTGGGATTTGTGCCTTGCTGCCTCTAATTTACCAGAATTAGTGAGATCATCGACTGCTCCATCCATGCTGCTGCAAATAGTATGAGATCATTTTGTTCTGTGGATGAGTGGTAGTCGAGGGAATGTAGGTAGCAGAACAGCTTTCTGCATTCACCCCCGCTCGACATGTCGTTCCTTTGTATGTCTTGGCTGTGGTAAAGGGTACCACAACGACCGCTGGGGTGCAAGTGCTTCCTTCCAATGATGCTGGTCTCTGGTTATACGACCTGCAGCGTGTGTGCCGAATCTCGGGGTCCCTCCAGTGTTTAGTTTGGTAAGGAACTTGCCTACTGACCTTCATACCGGCTGTTACCAATTTACGATCCCGGCAACAGCAATGGCAGGCTTCCCTTTTGGGCATGCCCTCTTGTGCACTTAACGCTTTTAGAGTTTGTGAGGACTGCAGCCAGGGAAACCCTCGCCTAGCTTCCTTTGCACTCTCTAATCATGACAGATCCTGAGCATCTTTTCATTTGAATGTGCTGTTTTCTACAACGCGGGTGAGTACCACTGAGGTCTTGAAAGGTTTCTGCCTGAGAGTCGGCCCTGCTTTGAATTCACTTCAGATTACCTAGCCCAGGATAATTCTTGAGGGCAGGGCTGCGTTGGCAAAGCGGCAGGCCGCAGGCATTGTGAATGATAGGTGCCCTTTGGCACGGTTTGTAAGGTTGTTACGGCAGTGTGCCACAAGGCGGCAGCACTACTCCGTGTCCTCTCTGGTAACTTGGGGAAACAAAGCCTTAGCGGGGGTCCCGGTGTTGGACGGGACATGGGGAGTCGAACGTGGCTAAACACACACCCCAGGGCTTGTGTATCCTCGCCTCCTGCCCCTTAACCTGCACTGCCCCACCCCAGGCATATCGCAAGACTTGTAAGTGGGCTACTCGGTGGGTACCGTGCTTCGCAGGTGGGGCGGCTGTAACGAAGTGGGATGGAGGTGGGGACCTGCCTAGCAGGAGCCGTGGAGAGCCGGTTTCCTCACAGCTCTTCCCTCTCAGCTGCTCCACCGTCACTTGGGTACACCAGGATTTGCTTACCCGTAGGAGGGCCACGTTGGACCCGGAGACTGTGGTACCACGCAGGGGAGAATGGGCACTTGAGGTCCGAGGGGTCGCTGGTCAGGTGGCACGTCCTCCTCCCTTGCTCCCTCAGCAGCAGCATACTCCAGCCTTGGGACCCAGGCCCGCCGAGGCTCCAGGGGTGTGACTCCAGCCGATGACGTCGCAGAGGCCTGAGGTAACAGAGGAAAGGCATTTCTTAACCCCTTCCTTGCCTTGTCTTTGAATACTCCTTTTCCCTTTCAGCATAGTTAATAAACAACGTTGCGTCTGTTTGAGTTCTACAGCCCCTTGATGCAATTATAATCGGAGCTGTCCCTGGAGCGTTTCGGGTTTTTGCCAGGTCAGTTTATTGAGGAAAGTTTTGTGGCGCTCCCTATGCTTTCGGTTGGGTCGCCCTTGATGAGCACTTTTTGATACGTTAAGCGTGTGTCTGAGAATCCCAGCTTCCTACTTCCCCCTTCCCGGGTCTCCAATATCCCCCTCTGAGAACTCCACGCTTCTCTCTTCCCTTTGTAAACCTGTGTTTCCTTTGTATGCTGCTTCCTTTGTATCCCTATTTAGACTGCACATATAAGAGATAGCCTGGGATTTGTGCCTTGCTGCCTCTAATTTACCAGAATTAGTGAGATCATCGACTGCTCCATCTATGCTGCTGCAAATAGTATGAGATCATATTGTTCTGTGGATGAGTGGTAGTCGATGGAATGTAGGTAGCAGAACAGCTTTCTGCATTCACCCCGCGCTCGACATGTCGTTCCTTTGTATGTCTTGGCTGTGGTAAAGGGTACCACAACGACCGCTGGGGTGGAAGTGCTTCCTTCCAATGATGCTGGTCTCTGGTTATACGACCTGCAGCGTGTGTGCCGAATCTCGGGGTCCCTCCAGTGTTTAGTTTGGTAAGGAACTTGCCTACTGACCTTCATACCGGCTGTTACCAATTTTCGATCCCGGCAACAGCAATGGTAGGCTTCCCTTTTGGGCATGCCCTCTTGAGCACTTAACGCTTTTAGCGTTTGTGAGGACTGCAGCCAGGGAAACCCTCGCCTAGCTTCCTTTGCACTGTCTAATCATGACAGATCCTGAGCATCTTTTCATTTGAATGTGCTGTTTTCTACAACGCGGGTGAGTACCACTGAGGTCTTGAAAGGTTTCTGCCTGAGAGTCGGCCCTGCTTTGAATTCACTTCAGATTACCTAGCCCAGGATATTTCTTGAGGGCAGGGCTCCGTTTGCAAAGCGGCAGGCCGCAGGCATTGTGAATGATAGGTGCCCTTCGGCACGGTTTGTAAGGTTGTTACGGCAGTGTGCCACAAGGCGGCAGCACTACTCCGTGTCCTCTCTGGTAACTTGGGGAAACAAAGCCTTAGCGGGGGTCCCGGTGTTGGACGGGACATGGGGAGTCGAACGTGGCTAAACACACACCCCAGGGCTTGTGTATCCTCGCCTCCTGCCCCTTAACCTGCACTGCCGCACCCCAGGCGTATCGCAAGACTTGTAAGTGGGCTACTCGGTGGGTGCCGTGCTTCGCAGGTGGGGCGACTCTAACGAAGTGGGCTGGAGGTGGGGACCTGCCTAGCAGGAGCCGTGGAGAGCCGGTTTCCTCACAGCTCTTCCCTCTCAGCTGCTCCACCGTCACTTGGGTACACCAGGCTTTGCTTACCCGTAGGAGGGCCACGTTGGACCGGGAGACTGTGGTACCACGCAGGGGAGAATGGGCACTAGAGGTCCGAGGGGTCGCTGGTCAGGTGGCACGTCCTCCTCCCTTGCTCCCTCAGCAGCAGCATACTCCAGCCTTGGGACTTAGGCCCGCCAAGGCTCCAGGGGTGTGACTCCACCCGATGACGTCGCAGAGGCCTGAGGTAACAGAGGAAAGGCATTTCTTAACCCCTTCCTTGCCTTGTCTTTGAATACTCCTTTTCCCTTTCAGCATAGTTAATAAACAACGTTGCGTCTGTTTGAGTTCTACAGCCCCTTGATGCAATTATAATCGGAGCTGTCCCTGGAGCGTTTCGGGTTCTTTGCCCTGTCAGTTTATTGAGGAAAGTTTTGTAGCGCTCCCTATGCTTTCGGTTGGGTCGCCCTTGATGAGCACTTTTTGATACGTTAAGCGTGTGTCTGAGAATCCCAGCTTCCTACTTCCCCCTTTCCGGGTCTCCAATATCCCCCTCTGAGAACTCCACGCTTCTCTCTTCCCTTTGTAAACCTGTGTTTCCTTTGTATGCTGCTTCCTTTGTATCCCTATTTAGAATGCACATATAAGAGATAGCCTGGGATTTGTGCCTTGCTGCCTCTAATTTACCAGAATTAGTGAGATCATCGACTGCTCCATCCATGCTGCTGCAAATAGTATGAGATCATTTTGTTCTGTGGATGAGTGGTAGTCGAGGGAATGTAGGTAGCAGAACAGCTTTCTGCATTCACCCCGCGCTCGACATGTCGTTCCTTTGTATGTCTTGGCTGTGGTAAAGGGTACCACAACGACCGCTGGGATGCAAGTGCTTCCTTCCAATGATGCTGGTCTCTGGTTATACGACCTGCAGCGTGTGTGCCGAATCTCGGGGTCCCTCCAGTGTTTAGTTTGGTAAGGAACTTGCCTACTGACCTTCATACCGGCTGTTACCAATTTACGATCCCGGCAACAGCAATGGCAGGCTTCCCTTTTGGGCATGCCCTCTTGAGCACTTAACGCTTTTAGCGTTTGTGAGGACTGCAGCCAGGGAAACCCTCGCCTAGCTTCCTTTGCACTGTCTAATCATGACAGATCCTGAGCATCTTTTCATTTGAATGTGCTGTTTTCTACAACGCGGGTGAGTACCACTGAGGTCTTGAAAGGTTTCTGCCTGAGAGTCGGCCCTGCTTTGAATTCACTTCAGATTACCTAGCCCAGGATATTTCTTGAGGGCAGGGCTGCGTTTGCAAAGCGGCAGGCCGCAGGCATTGTGAATGATAGGTGCCCTTCGGCACGGTTTGTAAGGTTGTTACGGCAGTGTGCCACAAGGCGGCAGCACTACTCCGTGTCCTCTCTGGTAACTTGGGGAAACAAAGCCTTAGCGGGGGTCCCGGTGTTGGACGGGACATGGGGAGTCGAACGTGGCTAAACACACACCCCAGGGCTTGTGTATCCTCGCCTCCTCCCCCTTAACCTGCACTGCTGCACCCCAGGCGTATCGCAAGACTTATAAGTGGGCTACTCGGTGGGTGCCGTGCTTCGCAGGTGGGGCGACTCTAACGAAGTGGGCTGGAGGTGGGAACCTGCCTAGCAGGAGCTGTGGAGAGCCGGTTTCCTCACAGCTCTTCCCTCTCAGCTGCTCCACCGTCACTTGGGTACACCAGGCTTTGCTTACCCGTAGGAGGGCCACGTTGGACCCGGAGACTGTGGTACCACGCAGGGGAGAATGGGCACTAGAGGTCCGAGGGGTCGCTGGTCAGGTGGCACGTCCTCCTCCCTTGCTCCCTCAGCAGCAGCATACTCCAGCCTTGGGACCCAGGCCCGCCGAGGCTCCAGGGGTGTGACTCCAGCCGATGACGTCGCAGAGGCCTGAGGTAACAGAGGAAAGGCATTTCTTAACCCCTTCCTTGCCTTGTCTTTGAATACTCCTTTTCCCTTTCAGCATAGTTAATAAACAACGTTGTGTCTGTTTGAGTTCTACAGCCCCTTGATGCAATTATAATCGGAGCTGTCCCTGGAGCGTTTCGGGTTCTTTGCCCTGTCAGTTTATTGAGGAAAGTTTTGTGGGGATCCCTATGCTTTCGGTTGGGTCGCCCTTGATGAGCACTTTTTGATACGTTAAGCGTGTGTCTGAGAATCCCAGCTTCCTACTTCCCCCTTCCCGGGTCTCCAATATCCCCCTCTGAGAACTCCACGCTTCTCTCTTCCCTTTGTAAACCTGTGTTTCCTTTGTATGCTGCTTCCTTTGTATCCCTATTTAGACTGCACATATAAGAGATAGCCTGGGATTTGTGCCTTGCTGCCTCTAATTTACCAGAATTAGTGAGATCATCGACTGCTCCATCTATGCTGCTGCAAATAGTATGAGATCATTTTGTTCTGTGGATGAGTGGTAGTCGAGGGAATGTAGGTAGCAGAACAGCTTTCTGCATTCACCCCGCGCTCGACATGTCGTTCCTTTGTATGTCTTGGCTGTGGTAAAGGGTACCACAACGACCGCTGGGGTGGAAGTGCTTCCTTCCAATGATGCTGGTCTCTGGTTATACGACCTGCAGCGTGTGTGCCGAATCTCGGGGTCCCTCCAGTGTTTAGTTTGGTAAGGAACTTGCCTACTGACCTTCATACCGGCTGTTACCAATTTTCGATCCCGGCAACAGCAATGGTAGGCTTCCTTTTTGGGCATGCCCTCTTGAGCACTTAACGCTTTTAGCGTTTGTGAGGACTGCAGCCAGGGAAACCCTCGCCTAGCTTCCTTTGCACTCTCTAATCATGACAGATCCTGAGCATCTTTTCATTTGAATGTGCTGTTTTCTAAAACGCGGGTGAGCACCACTGAGGTCTTGAAAGGTTTCTGCCTGAGAGTCGGCCCTGCTTTGAATTCACTTCAGATTACCTAGCCCAGGATATTTCTTGAGGGCAGGGCTGCGTTTGCAAAGCGGCAGGCCGCAGGCATTGTGAATGATAGGTGCCCTTCGGCACGGTTTGTAAGGTTGTTACGGCAGTGTGCCACAAGGCGGCAGCACTACTCCGTGTCCTCTCTGGTAACTTGGGGAAACAAAGCCTTAGCGGGGGTCCCGGTGTTGGACGGGACATGGGGAGTCGAACGTGGCTAAACACACACCCCAGGGCTTGTGTATCCTCGCCTCCTGCCCCTTAACCTGCACTGCCGCACCCCAGGCGTATCGCAAGACTTGTAAGTGGGCTACTCGGTGGGCGCCGTGCTTCGCAGGTGGGGCGACTCTAACGAAGTGGGCTGGAGGTGGGGACCTGCCTAGCAGGAGCCGTGGAGAGCCGGTTTCCTCACAGGTCTTCCCTCTCAGCTGCTCCACCGTCACTTGGGTACACCAGGCTTTGCTTACCCGTAGGAGGGCCACGTTGGACCGGGAGACTGTGGTACCACGCAGGGGAGAATGGGCACTAGAGGTCCGAGGGGTCGCTGGTCAGGTGGCACGTCCTCCTCCCTTGCTCCCTCAGCAGCAGCATACTCCAGCCTTGGGACTTAGGTCTGCCAAGGCTCCAGGGGTGTGACTCCAGCCGATGACGTCGCAGAGGCCTGAGGTAACAGAGGAAAGGCATTTCTTAACCCCTTCCTTGCCTTGTCTTTGAATACTCCTTTTCCCTTTCAGCATAGTTAATAAACAACGTTGCGTCTGTTTGAGTTCTACAGCCCCTTGATGCAATTATAATCGGAGCTGTCCCTGGAGCGTTTCGGGTTCTTTGCCCTGTCAGTTTACTGAGGAAAGTTTTGTAGCGCTCCCTATGCTTTCGGTTGGGTCGCCCTTGATGAGCACTTTTTGATACGTTAAGCGCGTGTCTGAGAATCCCAGCTTCCTACTTCCCCCTTCCCGGGTCTCCAATATCCCCCTCTGAGAACTCCACGCTTCTCTCTTCCCTTTGTAAACCTGTGTTTCCTTTGTATGCTGCTTCCTTTGTATCCCTATTTAGACTGCACATATAAGAGATAGCCTGGGATTTGTGCCTTGCTGCCTCTAATTTACCAGAATTAGTGAGATCATCGACTGCTCCATCCATGCTGCTGCAAATAGTATGAGATCATTTTGTTCTGTGGATGAGTGGTAGTCGAGGGAATGTAGGTAGCAGAACAGCTTTCTGCATTCACCCCCGCTCCACATGTCGTTCCTTTGTATGTCTTGGCTGTGGTAAAGGGTACCACAACGACCGCTGGGGTGCAAGTGCTTCCTTCCAATGATGCTGGTCTCTGGTTATACGACCTGCAGCGTGTGTGCCGAATCTCGGGGTCCCTCCAGTGTTTAGTTTGGTAAGGAACTTGCCTACTGACCTTCATACCGGCTGTTACCAATTTACGATCCCGGCAACAGCAATGGCAGGCTTCCCTTTTGGGCATGCCCTCTTGTGCACTTAACGCTTTTAGAGTTTGTGAGGACTGCAGCCAGGGAAACCCTCGCCTAGCTTCCTTTGCACTCTCTAATCATGACAGATCCTGAGCATCTTTTCATTTGAATGTGCTGTTTTCTACAACGCGGGTGAGTACCACTGAGGTCTTGAAAGGTTTCTGCCTGAGAGTCGGCCCTGCTTTGAATTCACTTCAGATTACCTAGCCCAGGATAATTCTTGAGGGCAGGGCTGCGTTGGCAAAGCGGCAGGCCGCAGGCATTGTGAATGATAGGTGCCCTTCGGCACGGTTTGTAAGGTTGTTACGGCAGTGTGCCACAAGGCGGCAGCACTACTCCGTGTCCTCTCTGGTAACTTGGGGAAACAAAGCCTTAGCGGGGGTCCCGGTGTTGGACGGGACATGGGGAGTCGAACGTGGCTAAACACACACCCCAGGGCTTGTGTATCCTCGCCTCCTGCCCCTTAACCTGCACTGCCCCACCCCAGGCATATCGCAAGACTTGTAAGTGGGCTACTCGGTGGGTACCGTGCTTCGCAGGTGGGGCGGCTGTAACGAAGTGGGATGGAGGTGGGGACCTGCCTAGCAGGAGCCGTGGAGAGCCGGTTTCCTCACAGCTCTTCCCTCTCAGCTGCTCCACCGTCACTTGGGTACACCAGGATTTGCTTACCCGTAGGAGGGCCACGTTGGACCCGGAGACTGTGGTACCACGCAGGGGAGAATGGGCACTTGAGGTCCGAGGGGTCGCTGGTCAGGTGGCACGTCCTCCTCCCTTGCTCCCTCAGCAGCAGCATACTCCAGCCTTGGGACCCAGGCCCGCCGAGGCTCCAGGGGTGTGACTCCAGCCGATGACGTCGCAGAGGCCTGAGGTAACAGAGGAAAGGCATTTCTTAACCCCTTCCTTGCCTTGTCTTTGAATACTCCTTTTCCCTTTCAGCATAGTTAATAAACAACGTTGCGTCTGTTTGAGTTCTACAGCCCCTTGATGCAATTATAATCGGAGCTGTCCCTGGAGCGTTTCGGGTTTTTGCCAGGTCAGTTTATTGAGGAAAGTTTTGTGGCGCTCCCTATGCTTTCGGTTGGGTCGCCCTTGATGAGCACTTTTTGATACGTTAAGCGTGTGTCTGAGAATCCCAGCTTCCTACTTCCCCCTTCCCGGGTCTCCAATATCCCCCTCTGAGAACTCCACGCTTCTCTCTTCCCTTTGTAAACCTGTGTTTCCTTTGTATGCTGCTTCCTTTGTATCCCTATTTAGACTGCACATATAAGAGATAGCCTGGGATTTGTGCCTTGCTGCCTCTAATTTACCAGAATTAGTGAGATCATCGACTGCTCCATCTATGCTGCTGCAAATAGTATGAGATCATATTGTTCTGTGGATGAGTGGTAGTCGAGGGAATGTAGGTAGCAGAACAGCTTTCTGCATTCACCCCGCGCTCGACATGTCGTTCCTTTGTATGTCTTGGCTGTGGTAAAGGGTACCACAACGACCGCTGGGGTGGAAGTGCTTCCTTCCAATGATGCTGGTCTCTGGTTATACGACCTGCAGCGTGTGTGCCGAATCTCGGGGTCCCTCCAGTGTTTAGTTTGGTAAGGAACTTGCCTACTGACCTTCATACCGGCTGTTACCAATTTTCGATCCCGGCAACAGCAATGGTAGGCTTCCCTTTTGGGCATGCCCTCTTGAGCACTTAACGCTTTTAGCGTTTGTGAGGACTGCAGCCAGGGAAACCCTCGCCTAGCTTCCTTTGCACTGTCTAATCATGACAGATCCTGAGCATCTTTTCATTTGAATGTGCTGTTTTCTACAACGCGGGTGAGTACCACTGAGGTCTTGAAAGGTTTCTGCCTGAGAGTCGGCCCTGCTTTGAATTCACTTCAGATTACCTAGCCCAGGATATTTCTTGAGGGCAGGGCTGCGTTTGCAAAGCGGCAGGCCGCAGGCATTGTGAATGATAGGTGCCCTTCGGCACGGTTTGTAAGGTTGTTACGGCAGTGTGCCACAAGGCGGCAGCACTACTCCGTGTCCTCTCTGGTAACTTGGGGAAACAAAGCCTTAGCGGGGGTCCCGGTGTTGGACGGGACATGGGGAGTCGAACGTGGCTAAACACACACCCCAGGGCTTGTGTATCCTCGCCTCCTGCCCCTTAACCTGCACTGCCGCACCCCAGGCGTATCGCAAGACTTGTAAGTGGGCTACTCGGTGGGTGCCGTGCTTCGCAGGTGGGGCGACTCTAACGAAGTGGGCTGGAGGTGGGGACCTGCCTAGCAGGAGCCGTGGAGAGCCGGTTTCCTCACAGCTCTTCCCTCTCAGCTGCTCCACCGTCACTTGGGTACACCAGGCTTTGCTTACCCGTAGGAGGGCCACGTTGGACCGGGAGACTGTGGTACCACGCAGGGGAGAATGGGCACTAGAGGTCCGAGGGGTCGCTGGTCAGGTGGCACGTCCTCCTCCCTTGCTCCCTCAGCAGCAGCATACTCCAGCCTTGGGACTTAGGCCCGCCAAGGCTCCAGGGGTGTGACTCCACCCGATGACGTCGCAGAGGCCTGAGGTAACAGAGGAAAGGCATTTCTTAACCCCTTCCTTGCCTTGTCTTTGAATACTCCTTTTCCCTTTCAGCATAGTTAATAAACAACGTTGCGTCTGTTTGAGTTCTACAGCCCCTTGATGCAATTATAATCGGAGCTGTCCCTGGAGCGTTTCGGGTTCTTTGCCCTGTCAGTTTATTGAGGAAAGTTTTGTAGCGCTCCCTATGCTTTCGGTTGGGTCGCCCTTGATGAGCACTTTTTGATACGTTAAGCGTGTGTCTGAGAATCCCAGCTTCCTACTTCCCCCTTTCCGGGTCTCCAATATCCCCCTCTGAGAACTCCACGCTTCTCTCTTCCCTTTGTAAACCTGTGTTTCCTTTGTATGCTGCTTCCTTTGTATCCCTATTTAGAATGCACATATAAGAGATAGCCTGGGATTTGTGCCTTGCTGCCTCTAATTTACCAGAATTAGTGAGATCATCGACTGCTCCATCCATGCTGCTGCAAATAGTATGAGATCATTTTGTTCTGTGGATGAGTGGTAGTCGAGGGAATGTAGGTAGCAGAACAGCTTTCTGCATTCACCCCGCGCTCGACATGTCGTTCCTTTGTATGTCTTGGCTGTGGTAAAGGGTACCACAACGACCGCTGGGATGCAAGTGCTTCCTTCCAATGATGCTGGTCTCTGGTTATACGACCTGCAGCGTGTGTGCCGAATCTCGGGGTCCCTCCAGTGTTTAGTTTGGTAAGGAACTTGCCTACTGACCTTCATACCGGCTGTTACCAATTTACGATCCCGGCAACAGCAATGGCAGGCTTCCCTTTTGGGCATGCCCTCTTGTGCACTTAACGCTTTTAGCGTTTGTGAGGACTGCAGCCAGGGAAACCCTCGCCTAGCTTCCTTTGCACTCTCTAATCATGACAGATCCTGAGCATCTTTTCATTTGAATGTGCTGTTTTCTAAAACGCGGGTGAGTACCACTGAGGTCTTGAAAGGTTTCTGCCTGAGAGTCGGCCCTGCTTTGAATTCACTTCAGATTACCTAGCCCAGGATATTTCTTGAGGGCAGGGCTGCGTTTGCAAAGCGGCAGGCCGCAGGCATTGTGAATGATAGGTGCCCTTCGGCACGGTTTGTAAGGTTGTTACGGCAGTGTGCCACAAGGCGGCAGCACTACTCCGTGTCCTCTCTGGTAACTTGGGGAAACAAAGCCTTAGCGGGGGTCCCGGTGTTGGACGGGACATGGGGAGTCGAACGTGGCTAAACACACACCCCAGGGCTTGTGTATCCTCGCCTCCTCCCCCTTAACCTGCACTGCTGCACCCCAGGCGTATCGCAAGACTTATAAGTGGGCTACTCGGTGGGTGCCGGGCTTCGCAGGTGGGGCGACTCTAACGAAGTGGGCTGGAGGTGGGAACCTGCCTAGCAGGAGCTGTGGAGAGCCGGTTTCCTCACAGCTCTTCCCTCTCAGCTGCTCCACCGTCACTTGGGTACACCAGGCTTTGCTTACCCGTAGGAGGGCCAGGTTGGACCCGGAGACTGTGGTACCACGCAGGGGAGAATGGGCACTAGAGGTCCGAGGGGTCGCTGGTCAGGTGGCACGTCCTCCTCCCTTGCTCCCTCAGCAGCAGCATACTCCAGCCTTGGGACCCAGGCCCGCCAAGGCTCCAGGGGTGTGACTCCAGCCGATGACGTCGCAGAGGCCTGAGGTAACAGAGGAAAGGCATTTCTTAACCCCTTCCTTGCCTTGTCTTTGAATACTCCTTTTCCCTTTCAGCATAGTTAATAAACAACGTTGCGTCTGTTTGAGTTCTACAGCCCCTTGATGCAATTATAATCGGAGCTGTCCCTGGAGCGTTTCGGGTTCTTTGCCCTGTCAGTTTATTGAGGAAAGTTTTGTGGGGATCCCTATGCTTTCGGTTGGGTCGCCCTTGATGAGCACTTTTTGATACGTTAAGCGTGTGTCTGAGAATCCCAGCTTCCTACTTCCCCCTTCCCGGGTTTCCAATATCCCCCTCTGAGAACTCCACGCTTCTCTCTTCCCTTTGTAAACCTGTGTTTCCTTTGTATGCTGCTTTCTTTGTATCCCTATTTAGACTGCACATATAAGAGATAGCCTGGGATTTGTGCCTTGCTGCCTCTAATTTACCAGAATTAGTGAGATCATCGACTGCTCCATCTATGCTGCTGCAAATAGTATGAGATCATTTTGTTCTGTGGATGAGTGGTAGTCGAGGGAATGTAGGTAGCAGAACAGCTTTCTGCATTCACCCCGCGCTCGACATGTCGTTCCTTTGTATGTCTTGGCTGTGGTAAAGGGTACCACAACGACCGCTGGGGTGGAAGTGCTTCCTTCCAATGATGCTGGTCTCTGGTTATACGACCTGCAGCGTGTGTGCCGAATCTCGGGGTCCCTCCAGTGTTTAGTTTGGTAAGGAACTTGCCTACTGACCTTCATACCGGCTGTTACCAATTTTCGATCCCGGCAACAGCAATGGTAGGCTTCCTTTTTGGGCATGCCCTCTTGAGCACTTAACGCTTTTAGCGTTTGTGAGGACTGCAGCCAGGGAAACCCTCGCCTAGCTTCCTTTGCACTCTCTAATCATGACAGATCCTGAGCATCTTTTCATTTGAATGTGCTGTTTTCTAAAACGCCGGTGAGCACCACTGAAGTCTTAAAGGTTGCTGCCTGAGAGTCGGCCCTGCTTTGAATTCACTTCAGATTACCTAGCCCAGGATAATTCTTGAGGGCAGGGCTGCGTTTGCAAAGAGGCAGGCCGCAGGCATTGTGAATGATAGGTGCCCTTCGGCACGGTTTGTAAGGTTGTTACGGCAGTGTGCCACAAGGCGGCAGCACCACTCCGTGTCCTCTCTGGTAACTTGGGGAAACAAAGCCTTAGCGGGGGTCCCGGTGTTGGACGGGACATGGGGAGTCGAACGTGGCTAAACACACACCCCAGGGCTTGTGTATCCTCGCCTCCTGCCCCTTAACCTGCACTGCCCCACCCCAGGCGTATCGCAAGACTTATAAGTGGGCTACTCGGTGGGTGCCGTGCTTCGCAGGTGGGGCGACTCTAACGAAGTGGGCTGGAGGTGGGAACCTGCCTAGCAGGAGCCGTGGAGAGCCGGTTTCCTCACAGCTCTTCCCTCTCAGCTGCTCCACCGTCACTTGGGTACACCAGGCTTTGCTTACCCGTAGGAGGGCCACGTTGGACCGGGAGACTGTGGTACCACGCAGGGGAGAATGGGCACTAGAGGTCCGAGGGGTCGCTGGTCAGGTGGCACGTCCTCCTCCCTTGCTCCCTCAGCAGCAGCATACTCGAGCCTTGGGACCCAGGCCCGCCAAGGCTCCAGGGGTGTGACTCCAGCCGATGACGTCGCAGAGGCCTGAGGTAACAGAGGAAAGGCATTTTTTAACCCCTTCCTTGCCTTGTCTTTGAATACTCCTTTTCCCTTTCAGCATAGTTAATAAACAACGTTGCGTCTGTTTGAGTTCTACAGCCCCTTGATGCAATTATAATCGGAGCTGTCCCTGGAGCGTTTCGGGTTCTTTGCCCTGTCAGTTTATTGAGGAAAGTTTTGTAGCGCTCCCTATGCTTTCGGTTCGGTCGCCCTTGATGCGCACTTTTTGATACGTTAAGCGTGTGTCTGAGAATCCCAGCTTCCTACTTCCCCCTTCCCGGGTCTCCAATATCCCCCTCTGAGAACTCCACGCTTCTCTCTTCCCTTTGTAAACCTGTGTTTCCTTTGTATGCTGCTTCCTTTGTATCCCTATTTAGACTGCACATATAAGAGATAGCCTGGGATTTGTGCCTTGCTGCCTCTAATTTACCAGAATTAGTGAGATCATCGACTGCTCCATCCATGCTGCTGCAAATAGTATGAGATCATTTTGTTCTGTGGATGAGTGGTAGTCGAGGGAATGTAGGTAGCAGAACAGCTTTCTGCATTCACCCCGTGCTCGACATTTCGTTCCTTTGTATGTCTTGGCTGTGGTAAAGGGTACCACAACGACCGCTAGGGTGCAAGTGCTTCCTTCCAATGATGCTGGTCTCTGGTTATACGACCTGCAGCGTGTGTGCCGAATCTCGGGGTCCCTCCAGTGTTTAGTTTGGTAAGGAACTTGCCTACTGACCTTCATACCGGCTGTTACCAATTTACGATCCCGGCAACAGCAATGGTAGGCTTCCCTTTTGGGCATGCCCTCTTGAGCACTTAACGCTTTTAGCGTTTGTGAGGACTGCAGCCAGGGAAACCCTCGCCTAGCTTCCTTTGCACTGTCTAATCATGACAGATCCTGAGCATCTTTTCATTTGAATGTGCTGTTTTCTAAAACGCGGGTGAGCACCACTGAGGTCTTGAAAGGTTTCTGCCTGAGAGTCGGCCCTGCTTTGAATTCACTTCAGATTACCTAGCCCAGGATAATTTTTGAGGGCAGGGCTGCGTTTGCAAAGCGGCAGGACGCAGGCATTGTGAATGATAGGTGCCCTTCGGCACGGTTTGTAAGGTTGTTACGGCAGTGTGCCACAAGGCGGCAGCACTACTCCGTGTCCTCTCTGGTAACTTGGGGAAACAAAGCCTTAGCGGGGGTCCCGGTGTTGGACGGGACATGGGGAGTCGAACGTGGCTAAACACACACCCCAGGGCTTGTGTATCCTCGCCTCCTGCCCCTTAACCTGCACTGCCGCACCCCAGGCGTATCGCAAGACTTGTAAGTGGGCTACTCGGTGGGTGCCGTGCTTCGCAGGTGGGGCGACTCTAACGAAGTGGGCTGGAGGTGGGAACCTGCCTAGCAGGAGCCGTGGAGAGCCGATGTCCTCACAGCTCTTCCCTCTCAACTGCTCCACCGTCACTTGGGTACACAAGGCTTTGCTTACCCGTAGGAGGGCCACGTTGGACCGGGAGACTGTGGTACCACGCAGGGGAGAATGGGCACTAGAGGTCCGAGGGGTCGCTGGTCAGGTGGCACGTCCTCCTCCCTTGCTCCCTCAGCAGCAGCATACTCCAGCCTTGGGACCCAGGCCCGCCGAGGCTCCAGGGGTGTGACTCCAGCCGATGACGTCGCAGAGGCCTGAGGTAACAGAGGAAAGGCATTTCTTAACCCCTTCCTTGCCTTGTCTTTGAATACTCCTTTTCCCTTTCAGCATAGTTAATAAACAACCTTGCGTCTGTTTGAGTTCTACAGCGCCTTGATGCAATTATAATCGGAGCTGTCCCTGGAGCGTTTCGGGTTCTTTGCCAGGTCAGTTTATTGAGGAAAGTTTTGTGGCGCTCCCTATGCTTTCGGTTGGGTCGCCCTTGATGAGCACTTTTTGATACGTTAAGCGTGTGTCTGAGAATCCCAGCTTCCTACTTCCCCCTTCCCGGGTCTCCAATATCCCCCTCTGAGAACTCCACGCTTCTCTCTTCCCTTTGTAAACCTGTGTTTCCTTTGTATGCTGCTTCCTTTGTATCCCTATTTAGACTGCACATATAAGAGATAGCCTGGGATTTGTGCCTTGCTGCCTCTAATTTACCAGAATTAGTGAGATCATCGACTGCTCCATCTATGCTGCTGCAAATAGTATGAGATCATTTTGTTCTGTGGATGAGTGGTAGTCGAGGGAATGTAGGTAGCAGAACAGCTTTCTGCATTCACCCCGCGCTCGACATGTCGTTCCTTTGTATGTATTGGCTGTGGTAAAGGGTACCACAACGACCGCTGGGGTGGAAGTGCTTCCTTCCAATGATGCTGGTCTCTGGTTATACGACCTGCAGCGTGTGTGCCGAATCTCGGGGTCCCTCCAGTGTTTAGTTTGGTAAGGAACTTGCCTACTGACCTTCATACCGGCTGTTACCAATTTACGATCCCGGCAACAGCAATGGCAGGCTTCCCTTTTGGGCATGCCCTCTTGTGCACTTAACGCTTTTAGCGTTTGTGAGGACTGCAGCCAGGGAAACCCTCGCCTAGCTTCCTTTGCACTCTCTAATCATGACAGATCCTGAGCATCTTTTCATTTGAATGTGCTGTTTTCTAAAACGCGGGTGAGTACCACTGAGGTCTTGAAAGGTTTCTGCCTGAGAGTCGGCCCTGCTTTGAATTCACTTCAGATTACCTAGCCCAGGATATTTCTTGAGGGCAGGGCTGCGTTTGCAAAGCGGCAGGCCGCAGGCATTGTGAATGATAGGTGCCCTTCGGCACGGTTTGTAAGGTTGTTACGGCAGTGTGCCACAAGGCGGCAGCACTACTCCGTGTCCTCTCTGGTAACTTGGGGAAACAAAGCCTTAGCGGGGGTCCCGGTGTTGGACGGGACATGGGGAGTCGAACGTGGCTAAACACACACCCCAGGGCTTGTGTATCCTCGCCTCCTCCCCCTTAACCTGCACTGCTGCACCCCAGGCGTATCGCAAGACTTGTAAGTGGGCTACTCGGTGGGTGCCGTGCTTCGCAGGTGGGGCGACTCTAACGAAGTGGGCTGGAGGTGGGAACCTGCCTAGCAGGAGCCGTGGAGAGCCGGTCTCCTCACAGCTCTTCCCTCTCAGCTGCTCCACCGTCACTTGGGTACACCAGGCTTTGCTTACCCGTAGGAGGGCCACGTTGGACCGGGAGACTGTGGTACCACGCAGGGGAGAATGGGCACTAGAGGTCCGAGGGGTCGCTGGTCAGGTGGCACGTCCTCCTCCCTTGCTCCCTCAGCAGCAGCATACTCCAGCCTTGGCACCCAGGCCCGCCGAGGCTCCAGGGGTGTGACTCCAGCCGATGACGTCGCAGAGGCCTGAGGTAACAGAGGAAAGGCATTTCTTAACCCCTTCCTTGCCTTGTCTTTGAATACTCCTTTTCCCTTTCAGCATAGTTAATAAACAACGTTGCGTCTGTTTGAGTTCTACAGCCCCTTGATGCAATTATAATCGGAGCTGTCCCTGGAGCGTTTCGGGTTCTTTGCCCTGTCAGTTTATTGAAGAAAGTTTTGTAGCGCTCCCTATGCTTTCGGTTCGGTCGCCCTTGATGAGCACTTTTTGATACGTTAAGCGTGTGTCTGAGAATCCCAGCTTCCTACTTCCCCCTTCCCGGGTCTCCAATATCCCCCTCTGAGAACTCCACGCTTCTCTCTTCCCTTTGTAAACCTGTGTTTCCTTTGTATGCTGCTTCCTTTGTATCCCTATTTAGACTGCACATATAAGAGATAGCCTGGGATTTGTGCCTTGCTGCCTCTAACTTACCAGAATTAGTGAGATCATCGACTGCTCCATCCAGGCTGCTGCAAATAGTATGAGATCATTTTGTTCTGTGGATGAGTGGTAGTCGAGGGAATGTAGGTAGCAGAACAGCTTTCTGCATTCACCCCGCGCTCGGCATGTCGTTCCTTTGTATGTCTTGGCTGTGGTAAAGGGTACCACAACGACCGCTGGGGTGCAAGTGCTTCCTTCCAATGATGCTGGTCTCTGGTTATACGACCTGCAGCGTGTGTGCCGAATCTCGGGGTCCCTCCAGTGTTTAGTTTGGTAAGGAACTTGCCTACTGACCTTCATACCGGCTGTTACCAATTTACGATCCCGGCAACAGCAATGGTAGGCTTCCCATTTGGGCATGCCCTCTTGAGCACTTAACGCTTTTAGCGTTTGTGAGGACTGCAGCCAGGGAAACCCTCCCCTAGCTTCCATTGCACTGTCTAATCATGACAGATCCTGAGCATCTTTTCATTTGAATGTGCTGTTTTCTGAAACGCGGGTGAGCACCACTGAGGTCTTGAAAGGTTTCTGCCTGAGAGTCGGCCCTGCTTTGAATTCACTTCAGATTACCTAGCCCAGGATATTTCTTGAGGGCAGGGCTGCGTTTGCAAAGCGGCAGGCCGCAGGCATTGTGAATGATAGGTGCCCTTCGGCACGGTTTGTAAGGTTGTTACGGCAGTGTGCCACAAGGCGGCAGCACTACTCCGTGTCCTCTCTGGTAACTTGGGGAAACAAAGCCTTAGCGGGCGTCCCGGTGTTGGACGGGACATGGGGAGTCGAACGTAGCTAAACACACACCCCAGGGCTTGTGTATCCTCGCCTCCTGCCCCTTAACCTGCACTGCCCCACCCCAGGCGTATCGGAAGACTTGTAAGTGGGCTACTCGGTGGGTGCCGTGCTTCGCAGGTGGGGCGACTCTAACGAAGTGGGCTGGAGGTGGGAACCTGCCTAGCAGGAGCCGTGGAGTGCCGGTCTCCTCACAGCTCTTCCCTCTCAGCTGCTCCACCGTCACTTGGGTACACCAGGCTTTGCTTACCCGTAGGAGGGCCACGTTGGACCGGGAGACTGTGGTACCACGCAGGGGAGAATGGGCACTAGAGGTCCGAGGGGTCGCTGGTCAGGTGGCACGTCCTCCTCCCTTGCTCCCTCAGCAGCAGCATACTCCAGCCTTGGGACCCAGGCCCGCCGAGGCTCCAGGGGTGTGACTCCAGCCGATGACGTCGCAGAGGCCTGAGGTAACAGAGGAAAGGCATTTCTTAACCCCTTCCTTGCCTTGTCTTTGAATACTCCTTTTCCCTTTCAGCATAGTTAATAAACAACGTTGCGTCTGTTTGAGTTCTACAGCCCCTTGATGCAATTATAATCGGAGCTGTCCCTGGAGCGTTTCGGGTTCTTTGCCCTGTCAGTTTATTGAGGAAAGTTTTGTAGCGCTCCCTATGCTTTCGGTTGGGTCGCCCTTGATGAGCACTTTTTGATACGTTAAGCGTGTGTCTGAGAATCCCAGCTTCCTACTTCCCCCTTCCCGGGTCTCCAATATCCCCCTCTGAGAACTCCACGCTTCTCTCTTCCCTTTGTAAACCTGTGTTTCCTTTGTATGCTGCTTCCTTTGTATCCCTATTTAGACTGCACATATAAGAGATAGCCTGGGATTTGTGCCTTGCTGCCTCTAATTTACCAGAATGAGTGAGATCATCGACTGCTCCATCCATGCTGCTGCAAATAGTATGAGATCATTTTGTTCTGTGGATGAGTGGTAGTCGAGGGAATGTAGGTACCAGAACAGCTTTCTGCATTCACCCCGCGCTCGGCATGTCGTTCCTTTGTATGTCTTGGCTGTGGTAAAGGGTACCACAACGACCGCTGGGGTGCAAGTGCTTCCTTCCAATGATGCTAGTCTCTGGTTATACGACCTGCAGCATGTGTGCCGAATCTCGGGGTCCCTCCAGTGTTTAGTTTGGTAAGGAACTTGCCTACTGACCTTCATACCGGCTGTTACCAATTTACGATCCCGGCAACAGCAATGGTAGGCTTCTCTTTTGGGCATGCCCTCTTGAGCACTTAACGCTTTTAGCGTTTGTGAGGACTGCAGCCAGGGAAACCCTCGCCTAGCTTCCTTTGCACTCTCTAATCATTTCAGATCCTGAGCATCTTTTCATTTGAATGTGCTGTTTTCTAAAACGCGGGTGAGTACCACTGAGGTCTTGAAAGGTTTCTGCCTGAGAGTCGGCCCTGCTTTGAATTCACTTCAGATTACCTAGCCCAGGATAATTCTTGAGGGCAGGGCTGCGTTGGCAAAGCGGCAGGCCGCAGGCATTGTGAATGATAGGTGCCCTTCGGCACGGTTTGTAAGGTTGTTACGGCAGTGTGCCACAAGGCGGCAGCACTACTCCGTGTCCTCTCTGGTAACTTGGGGAAACAAAGCCTTAGCGGGGTTCCCGGTGTTGGATGGGACATGGGGAGTCGAACGTGGCTAAACACACACCACAGGACTTGTGTATCCTCGCCTCCTGCCCCTTAACCTGCACTGCCGCACCCCAGGCGTATCGCAAGACTTGTAAGTTGGCTACTCGTTGGGTGCCGTGCTTCGTAGGTGGGGCGACTCTAACGAAGTGGGCTGGAGGTGGGGACCTGCCTAGCAGGAGCCGTGGAGAGCCGGTTTCCTCACAGCTCTTCCCTCTCAGCTGCACCACCGTCACTTGGGTACACCAGGCTTTGCTTACCCGTAGGAGGGCCACGTTGGACCGGGAGACTGTGGTACCACGCAGGGGAGAATGGGCACTAGAGGTCCGAGGGGTCGCTGGTCAGGTGGCACGTCCTCCTCCCTTGCTCCCTCAGCAGCAGCATACTCCAGCCTTGGGACCCAGGCCCGCCGAGGCTCCAGGGGTGTGACTCCAGCCGATGACGTCGCAGAGGCCTGAGGTAACAGAGGAAAGGCATTTCTTAACCCCTTCCTTGCCTTGTCTTTGAATACTCCTTTTCCCTTTCAGCATAGTTAATAAACAACGTTGCGTCTGTTTGAGTTCTACAACCCCTTGATGCAATTATAATCGGAGCTGTCCCTGGAGCGTTTCGGGTTCTTTGCCCTGTCAGTTTATTGAGGAAAGTTTTGTAGCGCTCCCTATGCTTTCGGTTGGGTCGCCCTTGATGAGCACTTTTTGATACGTTAAGGGTGTGTCTGAGAATCCCAGCTTCCTACTTCCCCCTTCCCGGGTCTCCAATATCCCCCTCTGAGAACTCCACGCTTCTCTCTTCCCTTTGTAAACCTGTGTTTCCTTTGTATGCTGCTTCCTTTGTGTCCCTATTTAGACTGCACATATAAGAGATAGCCTGGGATTTGTGCCTTGCTGCCTCTAATTTACCAGAATTAGTGAGATCATCGACTGCTCCATCCATGCTGCTGCAAATAGTATGAGATCATTTTGTTCTGTGGATGAGTGGTAGTCGAGGGAATGTAGGTAGCAGAACAGCTTTCTGCATTCACCCCGCGCTCGACATGTCGTTCCTTTGTATGTCTTGGCTGTGGCAAAGGGTATCACAACGACCGCTGGGATGCAAGTGCTTCCTTCCAATGATGCTAGTCTCTGGTTATACGACCTGCAGCGTGTGTGCCGAATCTCGGGGTCCCTCCAGTGTTTAGTTTGGTAAGGAACTTGCCTACTGACCTTCATACCGGCTGTTACCAATTTACGATCCCGGCAACAGCAATGGTAGGCTTCCCTTTTGGGCATGCCCTCTTGAGCACTTAACGCTTTTAGCGTTTGTGAGGACTGCAGCCAGGGAAACCCTCGCCTAGCTTCCTTTGCACTCTCTAATCATGACAGATCCTGAGCATCTTTTCATTTGAATGTGCTGTTTTCTAAAACGCGGGTGAGCACCACTGAGGTCTTGAAAGGTTTCTGCCTGAGAGTCGGCCCTGCTTTGAATTCACTTCAGATTACCTAGCCCAGGATATTTCTTGAGGGCAGGGCTGCGTTTGCAAAGCGGCAGGCCGCAGGCATTGTGAATGATAGGTGCCCTTCGGCACGGTTTGTAAGGTTGTTACGGCAGTGTGCCACAAGGCGGCAGCACTACTCCGTGTCCTCTCTGGTAACTTGGGGAAACAAAGCCTTAGCGGGGGTGCCGGTGTTGGACCGGACATGGGGAGTCGAACGTGGCTAAACACACACCCCAGTGCTTGTGTATCCTCGCTTCCTGCCCCTTAACCTGCACTGCCGCACCCCAGGCGTATCGCAAGACTTGTAAGTGGGCTACTCGGTGGGTGCCGTGCTTCGCAGGTGGGGCGACTCTAACGAAGTGGGCTGGAGGTGGGAACCTGCCTAGCAAGAGCCGTGGAGACCCGGTTTCCTCACAGCTCTTCCCTCTCACCTGCTCCACCGTCACTTGGGTACACCAGGCTTTGCTTACCCGTAGGAGGGCCACGTTGGACCGGGAGACTGTGAGACCACGCAGGGGAGAATGGGCACTAGAGGTCCGAGGGGTCGCTGGTCAGGTGGCACGTCCTCCTCCCTTGCTCCCTCAGCAGCAGCATACTCCAGCCTTGGGACCCAGGCCCGCCGTGGCTCCAGGGGTGTGACTCCAGCCGATGACGTCGCAGAGGCCTGAGGTAACAGAGGAAAGGCATTTCTTAACCCCTTCCTTGCCTTGTCTTTGAATACTCCTTTTCCCTTTCAGCATAGTTAATAAATAACCTTGCATCTGTTTGAGTTCTACAGCGCCTTGATGCAATTATAATCGGAACTATCCCTGGAGCGTTTCGGGTTCTTTGCCCTGTCAGTTTATTGAGGAAAGTTTTGTGGCGCTCCCTATGCTTTCGGTTGGGTCGCCCTTGATGAGCACTTTTTGATACGTTAAGCGTGTGTCTGAGAATCCCAGCTTCCTACTTCCCCCTTCCCGGGTCTCCAATATCCCCCTCTGAGAACTCCACGCTTCTCTCTTCCCTTTGTAAACCTGTGTTTCCTTTGTATGCTGCTTCCTTTGTATCCCTATTTAGACTGCACATATAAGAGATAGCCTGGGATTTGTGCCTTGCTGCCTCTAATTTACCAGAATTAGTGAGATCATCGACTGCTCCATCCATGCTGCTGCAAATAGTATGAGATCATTTTGTTCTGTGGATGAGTGGTAGTCAAGGGAATGTAGGTAGCAGAACAGCTTTCTGCATTCACCCCGCGCTCGACATGTCGTTCCTTTGTATGTCTTGGCTGTGGTAAAGGGTACCACAACGACCGCTGGGGTGGAAGTGCTTCCTTCCAATGATGCTGGTCTCTGGTTATACGACCTGCAGCGTGTGTGCCAAATCTCGGGGTCCCTCCAGTGTTTAGTTTGGTAAGGAACTTGCCTACTGACCTTCATACCGGCTGTTACCAATTTTCGATCCCGGCAACAGCAATGGTAGGCTTCCCTTTTGGGCATGTCCTCTTGAGCACTTAACGCTTTTAGCGTTTGTGAGGACTGCAGCCAGGGAAACCCTCGCCTAGCTTCCTTTGCACTCTCTAATCATGACAGATCCTGAGCATCTTTTCATTTGAATGCGCTGTTTTCTAAAACGCGGGTGAGTACCACTGAGGTCTTGAAAGGTTTCTGCCTGAGAGTCGGCCCTGCTTTGAATTCACTTCAGATTACCTAGCCCAGGATATTTCTTGAGGGCAGGGCTGCGTTTGCAAAGCGGCAGGCCGCAGGCATTGTGAATGAAAGGTGCCCTTCGGCACGGTTTGTAAGGTTGTTACGGCAGTGTGCCACAAGGCGGCAGCACTACTCCGTGTCCTCTCTGGTAACTTGGAGAAACAAAGCCTTAGCGGGGGTCCCGGTGTTGAACGGGACATGGGGAGTCGAACGTGGCTAAACACACACCCCAGGGCTTGTGTATCCTCGCCTCCTGCCCCTTAACCTGCACTGCCGCACCCCAGGCGTATCGCAAGACTTGTAAGTGGGCTACTCGGTGGGTGCCGTGCTTCGCAGGTGGGGCGACTCTAACGAAGTGGGCTGGAGGTGGGAACCTGCCTAGCAGGAGCCGTGGAGAGCCGATGTCCTCACAGCTCTTCCCTCTCAGCTGCTCCACCGTCACTTGGGTACACCAGGCTTTGCTTACCCGTAGGAGGGCCACGTTGGACCGGGAGACTGTGGTACCACGCAGGGGAGAATGGGCACTAGAGGTCCGAGGGGTCGCTGGTCAGGTGGCACGTCCTCCTCCCTTGCTCCCTCAGCAGCAGCATACTCCAGCCTTGGGACCCAGGCCCGCCGAGGCTCCAGGGGTGTGACTCCAGCCGATGACGTCGCAGAGGCCTGAGGTAACAGAGGAAAGGAATTTCTTAACCCCTTCCTTGCCTTGTCTTTGAATACTCCTTTTCCCTTTCAGCATAGTTAATAAACAACCTTGCGTCTGTTTGAGTTCTACAGCGCCTTGATGCAATTATAATCGGAGCTGTCCCTGGAGCGTTTCGGGTTCTTTGCCAGGTCAGTTTATTGAGGAAAGTTTTGTGGCGCTCCCTATGCTTTCGGTTGGGTCGCCCTTGATGAGCACTTTTTGATACGTTAAGCGTGTGTCTGAGAATCCCAGCTTCCTACTTCCCCCTTCCCGGGTCTCCAATATCCCCCTCTGAGAACTCCACGCTTCTCTCTTCCCTTTGTAAACCTGTGTTTCCTTTGTATGCTGCTTCCTTTGTATCCCTATTTAGACTGCACATATAAGAGATAGCCTGGGATTTGTGCCTTGCTGCCTCTAATTTACCAGAATTAGTGAGATCATCGACTGCTCCATCTATGCTGCTGCAAATAGTATGAGATCATTTTGTTCTGTGGATGAGTGGTAGTCGAGGGAATGTAGGTAGCAGAACAGCTTTCTGCATTCACCCCGCGCTCGACATGTCGTTCCTTTGTATGTCTTGGCTGTGGTAAAGGGTACCACAACGACCGCTGGGGTGGAAGTGCTTCCTTCCAATGATGCTGGTCTCTGGTTATACGACCTGCAGCGTGTGTGCCGAATCTCGGGGTCCCTCCAGTGTTTAGTTTGGTAAGGAACTTGCCTACTGACCTTCATACCGGCTGTTACCAATTTTCGATCCCGGCAACAGCAATGGTAGGCTTCCTTTTTGGGCATGCACTCTTGAGCACTTAACGCTTTTAGCGTTTGTGAGGACTGCAGCCAGGGAAACCCTCGCCTAGCTTCCTTTGCACTCTCTAATCATGACAGATCCTGAGCATCTTTTCATTTGAATGTGCTGTTTTCTAAAACGCGGGTGAGCACCACTGAGGTCTTGAAAGGTTTCTGCCTGAGAGTCGGCCCTGCTTTGAATTCACTTCAGATTACCTAGCCCAGGATATTTCTTGAGGGCAGGGCTGCGTTTGCAAAGCGGCAGGCCGCAGGCATTGTGAATGATAGGTGCCCTTCGGCACGGTTTGTAAGGTTGTTACGGCAGTGTGCCACAAGGCGGCAGCACTACTCCGTGTCCTCTCTGGTAACTTGGGGAAACAAAGCCTTAGCGGGGGTCCCGGTGTTGGACGGGACATGGGGAGTCGAACGTGGCTAAACACACACCCCAGGGCTTGTGTATCCTCGCCTCCTGCCCCTTAACCTGCACTGCCGCACCCCAGGCGTATCGCAAGACTTGTAAGTGGGCTACTCGGTGGGCGCCGTGCTTCGCAGGTGGGGCGACTCTAACGAAGTGGGCTGGAGGTGGGGACCTGCCTAGCAGGAGCCGTGGAGAGCCGGTTTCCTCACAGCTCTTCCCTCTCAGCTGCTCCACCGTCACTTGGGTACACCAGGCTTTGCTTACCCGTAGGAGGGCCACGTTGGACCGGGAGACTGTGGTACCACGCAGGGGAAAATGGGCACTAGAGGTCCGAGGGGTCGCTGGTCAGGTGGCACGTCCTCCTCCCTTGCTCCCTCAGCAGCAGCATACTCCAGCCTTGGGACCCAGGCCCGCCGAGGCTCCAGGGGTGTGACTCCAGCCGATGACGTCGCAGAGGCCTGAGGTAACAGAGGAAAGGCATTTCTTAACCCCTTCCTTGCCTTGTCTTTGAATACTCCTTTTCCCTTTCAGCATAGTTAATAAACAACGTTGCGTCTGTTTGAGTTCTACAGCCCCTTGATGCAATTATAATCGGAGCTGTCCCTGGAGCGTTTCGGGTTCTTTGCCCTGTCAGTTTATTGAGGAAAGTTTTGTAGCGCTCCCTATGCTTTCGGTTCGGTCGCCCTTGATGCGCACTTTTTGATACGTTAAGCGTGTGTCTGAGAATCCCAGCTTCCTACTTCCCCCTTCCCGGGTCTCCAATATCCCCCTCTGAGAACTCCACGCTTCTCTCTTCCCTTTGTAAACCTGTGTTTCCTTTGTATGCTGCTTCCTTTGTATCCCTATTTAGACTGCACATATAAGAGATAGCCTGGGATTTGTGCCTTGCTGCCTCTAATTTACCAGAATCAGTGAGATCATCGACTGCTCCATCCATGCTGCTGCAAATAGTATGAGATCATTTTGTTCTGTGGATGAGTGGTAGTCGAGGGAATGTAGGTAGCAGAACAGCTTTCTGCATTCACCCCGCGCTCGACATGTCGTTCCTTTGTATGTCTTGGCTGTGGTAAAGGGTACCACAACGACCGCTGGGGTGCAAGTGCTTCCTTCCAATGATGCTAGTCTCTGGTTATATGACCTGCAGCGTGTGTGCCGAATCTCGGGGTCCCTCCAGTGTTTAGTTTGGTAAGGAACTTGCCTACTGACCTTCATACCGGCTGTTACCAATTTTCGATCCCGGCAACAGCAATGGTAGGCTTCCTTTTTGGGCATGCCCTCTTGAGCACTTAACGCTTTTAGCGTTTGTGAGGACTGCAGCCAGGGAAACCCTCGCCTAGCTTCCTTTGCACTCTCTAATCATGACAGATCCTGAGCATCTTTTCATTTGAATGTGCTGTTTTCTAAAACGCGGGTGAGCACCACTGAGGTCTTGAAAGGTTTCTGCCTGAGAGTCGGCCCTGCTTTGAATTCACTTCAGATTACCTAGCCCAGGATATTTCTTGAGGGCAGGGCTGCGTTTGCAAAGCGGCAGGCCGCAGGCATTGTGAATGATAGGTGCCCTTCGGCACGGTTTGTAAGGTTGTTACGGCAGTGTGCCACAAGGCGGCAGCACTACTCCGTGTCCTCTCTGGTAACTTGGGGAAACAAAGCCTTAGCGGGGGTCCCGGTGTTGGACGGGACATGGGGAGTCGAACGTGGCTAAACACACACCCCAGGGCTTGTGTATCCTCGCCTCCTGCCCCTTAACCTGCACTGCCGCACCCCAGGCGTATCGCAAGACTTGTAAGTGGGCTACTCGGTGGGCGCCGTGCTTCGCAGGTGGGGCGACTCTAACGAAGTGGGCTGGAGGTGGGGACCTGCCTAGCAGGAGCCGTGGAGAGCCGGTTTCCTCACAGCTCTTCCCTCTCAGCTGCTCCACCGTCACTTGGGTACACCAGGCTTTGCTTACCCGTAGGAGGGCCACGTTGGACCGGGAGACTGTGGTACCACGCAGGGGAAAATGGGCACTAGAGGTCCGAGGGGTCGCTGGTCAGGTGGCACGTCCTCCTCCCTTGCTCCCTCAGCAGCAGCATACTCCAGCCTTGGGACCCAGGCCCGCCGAGGCTCCAGGGGTGTGACTCCAGCCGATGACGTCGCAGAGGCCTGAGGTAACAGAGGAAAGGCATTTCTTAACCCCTTCCTTGCCTTGTCTTTGAATACTCCTTTTCCCTTTCAGCATAGTTAATAAACAACGTTGCGTCTGTTTGAGTTCTACAGCCCCTTGATGCAATTATAATCGGAGCTGTCCCTGGAGCGTTTCGGGTTCTTTGCCCTGTCAGTTTATTGAGGAAAGTTTTGTAGCGCTCCCTATGCTTTCGGTTCGGTCGCCCTTGATGCGCACTTTTTGATACGTTAAGCGTGTGTCTGAGAATCCCAGCTTCCTACTTCCCCCTTCCCGGGTCTCCAATATCCCCCTCTGAGAACTCCACGCTTCTCTCTTCCCTTTGTAAACCTGTGTTTCCTTTGTATGCTGCTTCCTTTGTATCCGTATTTAGACTGCACATATAAGAGATAGCCTGGGATTTGTGCCTTGCTGCCTCTAATTTACCAGAATCAGTGAGATCATCGACTGCTCCATCCATGCTGCTGCAAATAGTATGAGATCATTTTGTTCTGTGGATGAGTGGTAGTCGAGGGAATGTAGGTAGCAGAACAGCTTTCTGCATTCACCCCGCGCTCGACATGTCGTTCCTTTGTATGTCTTGGCTGTGGTAAAGGGTACCACAACGACCGCTGGGGTGCAAGTGCTTCCTTCCAATGATGCTAGTCTCTGGTTATATGACCTGCAGCGTGTGTGCCGAATCTCGGGGTCCCTCCAGTGTTTAGTTTGGTAAGGAACTTGCCTACTGACCTTCATACCGGCTGTTACCAATTTACGATCCCGGCAACAGCAATGGTAGGCTTCCATTTTGGGCATGCCCTCTTGAGCACTTAACGCTTTTAGCGTTTGTGAGGACTGCAGCCAGGGAAACCCTCGCCTAGCTTCCTTTGCACTCTCTAATCATGACAGATCCTGAGCATCTTTTCATTTGAATGTGCTGTTTTCTAAAACGCCGGTGAGCACCACTGAAGTCTTGAAAGGTTTCTGCCTGAGAGTCGGCCCTGCTTTGAATTCACTTCAGATTACCTAGCCCAGGATAATTCTTGAGGGCAGGGCTGCGTTTGCAAAGAGGCAGGCCGCAGGCATTGTGAATGATAGGTGCCCTTCGGCACGGTTTGTAAGGTTGTTACGGCAGTGTGCCACAAGGCGGCAGCACTACTCCGTGTCCTCTCTGGTAACTTGGGGAAACAAAGCCTTAGCGGGGGTCCCGGTGTTGGACGGGACATGGGGAGTCGAACGTGGCTAAACACACACCCCAGGGCTTGTGTATCCTCGCCTCCTGCCCCTTAACCTGCACTGCCCCACCCCAGGCGTATCGCAAGACTTGTAATTGGGCTACTCGGTGGGTGCCGTGCTTCGCAGGTGGGGCGACTCTAACGAAGTGGGCTGGAGGTGGGAACCTGCCTAGCAGGAGCCGTGGAGAGCCGGTTTCCTCACAGCTCTTCCCTCTCAGCTGCTCCACCGTCACTTGGGTACACCAGGCTTTGCTTACCCGTAGGAGGGCCACGTTGGACCGGGAGACTGTGGTACCACGCAGGGGAGAATGGGCACTAGAGGTCCGAGGGGTCGCTGGTCAGGTGGCACGTCCTCCTCCCTTGCTCCCTCAGCAGCAGCATACTCCAGCCTTGGGACCCAGGCCCGCCGAGGCTCCAGGGGTGTGACTCCAGCCGATGACGTCGCAGAGGCCTGAGGTAACAGAGGAAAGGCATTTCTTAACCCCTTCCTTGCCTTGTCTTTGAATACTCCTTTTCCCTTTAAGCATAGTTAATAAACAACGTTGCGTCTGTTTGAATTCTACAGCCCCTTGATGCAATTATAATCGGAGCTGTCCCTGGAGCGTTTCGGGTTCTTTGCCCTGTCAGTTTATTGAGGAAAGTTTTGTAGCGCTCCCTATGCTTTCGGTTCGGTCGCCCTTGATGCGCACTTTTTGATACGTTAAGCGTGTGTCTGAGAATCCCAGCTTCCTACTTCCCCCTTCCCGGGTCTCCAATATCCCCCTCTGAGAACTCCACGCTTCTCTCTTCCCTTTGTAAACCTGTGTTTCCTTTGTATGCTGCTTCCTTTGTATCCCTATTTAGACTGCACATATAAGAGATAGCCTGGGATTTGTGCCTTGCTGCCTCTAATTTACCAGAATCAGTGAGATCATCGACTGCTCCATCCATGCTGCTGCAAATAGTATGAGATCATTTTGTTCTGTGGATGAGTGGTAGTCGAGGGAATGTAGGTAGCAGAACAGCTTTCTGCATTCACCCCGCGCTCGACATGTCGTTCCTTTGTATGTCTTGGCTGTGGTAAAGGGTACCACAACGACCGCTGGGGTGCAAGTGCTTCCTTCCAATGATGCTAGTCTCTGGTTATATGACCTGCAGCGTGTGTGCCGAATCTCGGGGTCCCTCCAGTGTTTAGTTTGGTAAGGAACTTGCCTACTGACCTTCATACCGGCTGTTACCAATTTACGATCCCGGCAACAGCAATGGTAGGCTTCCCTTTTGGGCATGCCCTCTTGAGCACTTAACGCTTTTAGCGTTTGTGAGGACTGCAGCCAGGGAAACCCTCGCCTAGCTTCCTTTGCACTCTCTAATCATGACAGATCCTGAGCATCTTTTCATTTGAATGTGCTGTTTTCTAAAACGCCGGTGAGCACCACTGAAGTCTTGAAAGGTTTCTGCCTGAGAGTCGGCCCTGCTTTGAATTCACTTCAGATTACCTAGCCCAGGATAATTCTTGAGGGCAGGGCTGCGTTTGCAAAGAGGCAGGCCGCAGGCATTGTGAATGATAGGTGCCCTTCGGCACGGTTTGTAAGGTTGTTACGGCAGTGTGCCACAAGGCGGCAGCACTACTCCGTGTCCTCTCTGGTAACTTGGGGAAACAAAGCCTTAGCGGGGGTCCCGGTGTTGGACGGGACATGGGGAGTCGAACGTGGCTAAACACACACCCCAGGGCTTGTGTATCCTCGCCTCCTGCCCCTTAACCTGCACTGCCCCACCCCAGGCGTATCGCAAGACTTGTAAGTGGGCTACTCGGTGGGTGCCGTGCTTCGCAGGTGGGGCGACTCTAACGAAGTGGGCTGGAGGTGGGAACCTGCCTAGCAGGAGCCGTGGAGACCCGGTTTCCTCACAGCTCTTCCCTCTCAGCTGCTCCACCGTCACTTGGGTACACCAGGCTTTGCTTACCCGTAGGAGGGCCACGTTGGACCCGGAGACTGTGGTACCACGCAGGGGAGAATGGGCACTAGAGGTCCGAGAGGTCGCTGGTCAGGTGGCACGTCCTCCTCCCTTGCTCCCTCAGCAGCAGCATACTCCAGCCTTGGGACCCAGGCCCGCCGAGGCTCCAGGGGTGTGACTCCAGCCGATGACGTCGCAGAGGCCTGAGGTAACAGAGGAAAGGCATTTCTTAACCCCTTCCTTGCCTTGTCTTTGAATACTCCTTTTCGCTTTCAGCATAGTTAATAAACAACGTTGCGTCTGTTTGAGTTCTACAGCCCCTTGATGCAATTATAATCGGAGCTGTCGCTGGAGCGTTTCGGGCTCTTTGCCAGGTCAGTTTATTGAGGAAAGTTTTGTGGCGCTCCCTATGCTTTCGGTTGGGTCGCCCTTGATGAGCACTTTTTGATACGTTAAGCGTGTGTCTGAGAATCCCAGCTTCCTACTTCCCCCTTCCCGGGTCTCCAATATCCCCCTCTGAGAACTCCACGCTTCTCTCTTCCCTTTGTAAACCTGTGTTTCCTTTGTATGCTGCTTCCTTTGTATCCCTATTTAGACTGCACATATAAGAGATAGCCTGGGATTTGTGCCTTGCTGCCTCTAATTTACCAGAATTAGTGAGATCATCGACTGCTCCATCTATGCTGCTGCAAATAGTATGAGATCATATTGTTCTGTGGATGAGTGGTAGTCGAGGGAATGTAGGTAGCAGAACAGCTTTCTGCATTCACCCCGCGCTCGACATGTCGTTCCTTTGTATGTCTTGGCTGTGGTAAAGGGTACCACAATGACCGCTGGGGTGGAAGTGCTTCCTTCCAATGATGCTGGTCTCTGGTTATACGACCTGCAGCGTGTGTGCCGAATCTCGGGGTCCCTTCAGTGTTTAGTTTGGTAAGGAACTTGCCTACTGACCTTCATACCGGCTGTTACCAATTTTCGATCCCGGCAACAGCAATGGTAGGCTTCCCTTTTGGGCATGCCCTCTTGAGCACTTAACGCTTTTAGCGTTTGTGAGGACTGCAGCCAGGGAAACCCTCGCCTAGCTTCCTTTGCACTGTCTAATCATGACAGATCCTGAGCATCTTTTCATTTGAATGTGCTGTTTTCTACAACGCGGGTGAGTACCACTGAGGTCTTGAAAGGTTTCTGCCTGAGAGTCGGCCCTGCTTTGAATTCACTTCAGATTACCTAGCCCAGGATATTTCTTGAGGGCAGGGCTGCGTTTGCAAAGCGGCAGGCCGCAGGCATTGTGAATGATAGGTGCCCTTCGGCACGGTTTGTAAGGTTGTTACGGCAGTGTGCCACAAGGCGGCAGCACTACTCCGTGTCCTCTCTGGTAACTTGGGGAAACAAAGCCTTAGCGGGGGTCCCGGTGTTGGACGGGACATGGGGAGTCGAACGTGGCTAAACACACACCCCAGGGCTTGTGTATCCTCGCCTCCTGCCCCTTAACCTGCACTGCCGCACCCCAGGCGTATCGCAAGACTTGTAAGTGGGCTACTCGGTGGGTGCCGTGCTTCGCAGGTGGGGCGACTCTAACGAAGTGGGCTGGAGGTGGGGACCTGCCTAGCAGGAGCCGTGGAGAGCCGGTTTCCTCACAGCTCTTCCCTCTCAGCTGCTCCACCGTCACTTGGGTACACCAGGCTTTGCTTACCCGTAGGAGGGCCACGTTGGACCGGGAGACTGTGGTACCACGCAGGGGAGAATGGGCACTAGAGGTCCGAGGGGTCGCTGGTCAGGTGGCACGTCCTCCTCCCTTGCTCCCTCAGCAGCAGCATACTCCAGTCTTGGGACTTAGGCCCGCCGAGGCTCCAGGGGTGTGACTCCAGCCGATGACGTCGCAGAGGCCTGAGGTAACAGAGGAAAGGCATTTCTTAACCCCTTCCTTGCCTTGTCTTTGAATACTCCTTTTCCCTTTCAGCATAGTTAATAAACAACGTTGCGTCTGTTTGAGTTCTACAGCCCCTTGATGCAATTATAATCGGAGCTGTCCCTGTAGCGTTTCGGGTTCTTTGCCCTGTCAGTTTATTGAGGAAAGTTTTGTGGGGATCCCTATGCTTTCGGTTGGGTCGCCCTTGATGAGCACTTTTTGATACGTTAAGCGTGTGTCTGAGAATCCCAGCTTCCTACTTCCCCCTTCCCGGGTCTCCAATATCCCCCTCTGAGAACTCCACGCTTCTCTCTTCCCTTTGTAAACCTGTGTTTCCTTTGTATGCTGCTTCCTTTGTATCCCTATTTAGACTGCACATATAAGAGATAGCCTGGGATTTGTGCCTTGCTGCCTCTAATTTACCAGAATTAGTGAGATCATCGACTGCTCCATCCATGCTGCTGCAAATAGTATGAGATCATTTTGTTCTGTGGATGAGTGGTAGTCGAGGGAATGTAGGTAGCAGAACAGCTTTCTGCATTCACCCCCGCTCCACATGTCGTTCCTTTGTATGTCTTGGCTGTGGTAAAGGGTACCACAACGACCGCTGGGGTGCAAGTGCTTCCTTCCAATGATGCTGGTCTCTGGTTATACGACCTGCAGCGTGTGTGCCGAATCTCGGGGTCCCTCCAGTGTTTAGTTTGGTAAGGAACTTGCCTACTGACCTTCATACCGGCTGTTACCAATTTACGATCCCGGCAACAGCAATGGCAGGCTTCCCTTTTGGGCATGCCCTCTTGTGCACTTAACGCTTTTAGCGTTTGTGAGGACTGCAGCCAGGGAAACCCTCGCCTAGCTTCCTTTGCACTCTCTAATCATGACAGATCCTGAGCATCTTTTCATTTGAATGTGCTGTTTTCTAAAACGCGGGTGAGTACCACTGAGGTCTTGAAAGGTTTCTGCCTGAGAGTCGGCCCTGCTTTGAATTCACTTCAGATTACCTAGCCCAGGATAATTCTTGAGGGCAGGGAGGCGTTGGCAAAGCGGCAGGCCGCAGGCATTGTGAATGATAGGTGCCCTTCGGCACGGTTTGTAAGGTTGTTACGGCAGTGTGCCACAAGGCGGCAGCACTACTCCGTGTCCTCTCTGGTAACTTGGGGAAACAAAGCCTTAGCGGGGGTCCCGGTGTTGGACGGGACATGGGGAGTCGAACGTGGCTAAACACACACCCCAGGGCTTGTGTATCCTCGCCTCCTGCCCCTTAACCTGCACTGCCCCACCCCAGGCATATCGCAAGACTTGTAAGTGGGCTACTCGGTGGGTACCGTGCTTCGCAGGTGGGGCGGCTATAACGAAGTGGGATGGAGGTGGGGACCTGCCTAGCAGGAGCCGTGGAGAGCCGGTTTCCTCACAGCTCTTCCCTCTCAGCTGCTCCACCGTCACTTGGGTACACCAGGATTTGCTTACCCGTAGGAGGGCCACGTTGGACCGGGAGACTGTGGTACCACGCAGGGGAGAATGGGCACTAGAGGTCCGAGGGGTCGCTGGTCAGGTGGCACGTCCTCCTCCCTTGCTCCCTCAGCAGCAGCATACTCCAGCCTTGGGACCCAGGCCCGCCGAGGCTCCAGGGGTGTGACTCCAGCCGATGACGTCGCAGAGGCCTGAGGTAACAGAGGAAAGGCATTTCTTAACCCCTTCCTTGCCTTGTCTTTGAATACTCCTTTTCCCTTTCAGCATAGTTAATAAACAACGTTGCGTCTGTTTGAGTTCTACAGCCCCTTGATGCAATTATAATCGGAGCTGTCGCTGGAGCGTTTCGGGCTCTTTGCCAGGTCAGTTTATTGAGGAAAGTTTTGTGGCGCTCCCTATGCTTTCGGTTGGGTCGCCCTTGATGAGCACTTTTTGATACGTTAAGCGTGTGTCTGAGAATCCCAGCTTCCTACTTCCCCTTTCCCGGGTCTCCAATATCCCCCCTCTGAGAACTCCACGCTTCTCTCTTCCCTTTGTAAACCTGTGTTTCCTTTGTATGCTGCTTCCTTTGTATCCCTATTTAGACTGCACATATAAGAGATAGCCTGGGATTTGTGCCTTGCTGCCTCTAATTTACCAGAATCAGTGAGATCATCGACTGCTCCATCCATGCTGCTGCAAATAGTATGAGATCATTTTGTTCTGTGGATGAGTGGTAGTCGAGGGAATGTAGGTAGCAGAACAGCTTTCTGCATTCACCCCGCGCTCGACATGTCGTTCCTTTGTATGTCTTGGCTGTGGTAAAGGGTACCACAACGACCGCTGGGGTGCAAGTGCTTCCTTCCAATGATGCTAGTCTCTGGTTATACGACCTGCAGCGTGTGTGCCGAATCTCGGGGTCCCTCCAGTGTTTAGTTTGGTAAGGAACTTGCCTACTGACCTTCATACCGGCTGTTACCAATTTACGATCCCGGCAACAGCAATGGTAGGCTTCCCTTTTGGGCATGCCCTCTTGAGCACTTAACGCTTTTAGCGTTTGTGAGGACTGCAGCCAGGGAAACCCTCGCCTAGCTTCCTTTACACTGTCTAATCATGACAGATCCTGAGCATCTTTTCATTTGAATGTGCTGTTTTCTAAAACGCCGGTGAGCACCACTGAAGTCTTGAAAGGTTTCTGCCTGAGAGTCGGCCTGCTTTGAATTCACTTCAGATTACCTAGCCCAGGATAATTCTTGAGGGCAGGGCTGCGTTTGCAAAGAGGCAGGCCGCAGGCATTGTGAATGATAGGTGCCCTTCGGCACGGTTTGTAAGGTTGTTACGGCAGTGTGCCACAAGGCGGCAGCACTACTCCGTGTCCTCTCTGGTAACTTGGGGAAACAAAGCCTTAGCGGGGGTCCCGGTGTTGGACGGGACATGGGGAGTCGAACGTGGCTAAACACACACCCCAGGGCTTGTGTATCCTCGCCTCCTGCCCCTTAACCTGCACTGCCCCACCCCAGGCGTATCGCAAGACTTGTAAGTGGGCTAATCGGTGGGTGCCGTGCTTCGCAGGTGGGGCGACTCTAACGAAGTGGGCTGGAGGTGGGAACCTGCCTAGCAGGAGCCGTGGAGAGCCGGTTTCCTCACAGCTCATCCCTCTCAGCTGCTCCACCGTCACTTGGGTACACCAGGCTTTGCTTACCCGTAGGAGGGCCACGTTGGACCGGGAGACTGTGGTACCACGCAGGGGAGAATGGGCACTAGAGGTCCGAGGGGTCGCTGGTCAGGTGGCACGTCCTCCTCCCTTGCTCCCTCAGCAGCAGCATACTCCAGCCTTGGGACCCAGGCCCGCCGAGGCTCCAGGGGTGTGACTCCAGCCGATGACGTCGCAGAGGCCTGAGGTAACAGAGGAAAGGCATTTCTTAACCCCTTCCTTGCCTTGTCTTTGAATACTCCTTTTCCCTTTCAGCATAGTTAATAAACAACGTTGCGTCTGTTTGAGTTCTACAGCCCCTTGATGCAATTATAATCGGAGCTGTCCCTGGAGCGTTTCGGGTTCTTTGCCCTGTCAGTTTATTGAGGAAAGTTTTGTAGCGCTCCCTATGCTTTCGGTTCGGTCGCCCTTGATGCGCACTTTTTGATACGTTAAGCGTGTGTCTGAGAATCCCAGCTTCCTACTTCCCCCTTCCCGGGTCTCCAATATCCCCCTCTGAGAACTCCACGCTTCTCTCTTCCCTTTGTAAACCTGTGTTTCCTTTGTATGCTGCTTCCTTTGTATCCCTATTTAGACTGCACATATAAGAGATAGCCTGGGATTTGTGCCTTGCTGCCTCTAATTTACCAGAATCAGTGAGATCATCGACTGCTCCATCCATGCTGCTGCAAATAGTATGAGATCATTTTGTTCTGTGGATGAGTGGTAGTCGAGGGAATGTAGGTAGCAGAACAGCTTTCTGCATTCACCCCGCGCTCGACATGTCGTTCCTTTGTATGTCTTGGCTGTGGTAAAGGGTACCACAACGACCGCTGGGGTGCAAGTGCTTCCTTCCAATGATGCTAGTCTCTGGTTATACGACCTGCAGCGGGTTTGCGGAATCTCGGGGTCCCTCCAGTGTTTAGTTTGGTAAGGAACTTGCCTACTGACCTTCATACCGGCTGTTACCAATTTACGATCCCGGCAACAGCAATGGTAGGCTTCCCTTTTGGGCATGCCCTCTTGAGCACTTAACGCTTTTAGCGTTGGTGAGGACTGCAGCCAGGGAAACCCTCGCCTAGCTTCCTTTGCACTGTCTAATCATGACAGATCCTGAGCATCTTTTCATTTGAATGTGCTGTTTTCTAAAACGCGGGTGAGTACCACTGAGGTCTTGAAAGGTTTCTGCCTGAGAGTCGGCCCTGCTTTGAATTCACTTCAGATTACCTAGCCCAGGATATTTCTTGAGGGCAGGGCTGCGTTTGCAAAGCGGCAGGCCGCAGGCATTGTGAATGATAGGTGCCCTTCGGCACGGTTTGTAAGGTTGTTACGGCAGTGTGCCACAAGGCGGCAGCACTACTCCGTGTCCTCTCTGGTAACTTGGGGAAACAAAGCCTTAGCGGGGGTCCCGGTGTTGGACGGGACATGGGGAGTCGAACGTGGCTAAACACACACCCCAGGGCTTGTGTATCCTCGCCTCCTGCCCCTTAACCTGCACTGCCGCACCCCAGGCGTATCGCAAGACTTGTAAGTGGGCTACTCGGTGGGTACCGTGCTTCGCAGGTGGGGCGGCTGTAACGAAGTGGGCTGCAGGTGGGGACCTGCCTAGCAGGAGCCGTGGAGAGCCGGTTTCCTCACAGCTCTTCCCTCTCAGCTGCTCCACCGTCACTTGGGTACACCAGGCTTTGCTTACCCGTAGGAGGGCCACGTTGGACCGGGAGACTGTGGTACCACGCAGGGGAGAATGGGCACTAGAGGTCCGAGGGGTCGCTGGTCAGGTGGCACGTCCTCCTCCCTTGCTCCCTCAGCAGCAGCATACTCCAGCCTTGGGACCCAGGCCCGCCGAGGCTCCAGGGGTGTGACTCCAGCCGATGACGTCGCAGAGGCCTGAGGTAACAGAGGAAAGGCATTTCTTAACCCCTTCCTTGCCTTGTCTTTGAATACTCCTTTTCCCTTTCAGCATAGTTAATAAACAACGTTGCGTCTGTTTGAGTTCTACAGCCCCTTGATGCAATTATAATCGGAGCTGTCCCTGGAGCGTTTCGGGTTCTTTGCCCTGTCAGTTTATTGAGGAAAGTTTTGTAGCGCTCCCTATGCTTTCGGTTGGGTCGCCCTTGATGCGCACTTTTTGATACGTTAAGCGTGTGTCTGAGAATCCCAGCTTCCTACTTCCCCCTTCCCGGGTCTCCAATATCCCCCCTCTGAGAACTCCACGCTTCTCTCTTCCCTTTGTAAACCTGTGTTTCCTTTGTATGCTGCTTCCTTTGTATCCCTATTTAGACTGCACATATAAGAGATAGCCTGGGATTTGTGCCTTGCTGCCTCTAATTTACCAGAATTAGTGAGATCATCGACTGCTCCATCCATGATGCTGCAAATAGTATGAGATCATTTTGTTCTCTGGATGAGTGGTAGTCGAGGGAATGTAGGTAGCAGAACAGCTTTCTGCATTCACCCCGCGCTCGACATGTCGTTCCTTTGTATGTCTTGGCTGTGGTGAAGGGTACCACAACGACCGCTGGGGTGCAAGTGCTTCCTTCCAATGATGCTGGTCTCTGGTTATACGACCTGCAGCGTGTGTGCCGAATCTCGGGGTCCCTCCAGTGTTTAGTTTGGTAAGGAACTTGCCTACTGACCTTCATACCGGCTGTTACCAATTTACGATCCCGGCAACAGCAATGGTAGGCTTCCCTTTTGGGCATGCCCTCTTGAGCACTTAACGCTTTTAGCGTTTGTGAGGACTGCAGCCAGGGAAACCCTCGCCTAGCTTCCTTTGCACTCTCTAATCATGACAGATCCTGAGCATCTTTTCATTTGAATGCGCTGTTTTCTGAAACGCGGGTGAGTACCACTGAGGTCTTGAAAGGTTTCTGCCTGAGAGTCGGCCCTGCTTTGAATTCACTTCAGATTACCTAGCCCAGGATATTTCTTGAGGGCAGGGCTGCGTTTGCAAAGCGGCAGGCCGCAGGCATTGTGAATGATAGGTGCCCTTCGGCACGGTTTGTAAGGTTGTTACGGCAGTGTGCCACAAGGCGGCAGCACTACTCCGTGTCCTCTCTGGTAACTTGGGGAAACAAAGCCTTAGCGGGGGTCCCGGTGTTGGACGGGACATGGGGAGTCGAACGTGGCTAAACACACACCCCAGGGCTTGTGTATCCTCGCCTCCTGCCCCTTAACCTACACTGCCGCACCCCAGGCGTATCGCAAGACTTGTAAGTGGGCTACTCGGTGGGTGCCGTGCTTCGCAGGTGGGGCGACTCTAACGAAGTGGGCTGGAGGTGGGGACCTGCCTAGCAGGAGCCGTGGAGAGCCGGTTTCCTCACAGCTCTTCCCTCTCAGCTGCTCCACCCTCACTTGGGTACACCAGGCTTTGCTTACCCGTAGGAGGGCCACGTTGGACCGGGAGACTGTGGTACCACGCAGGGGAGAATGGGCACTAGAGGTCCGAGGGGTCGCTGGTCAGGTGGCACGTCCTCCTCCCTTGCTCCCTCAGCAGCAGCATACTCCAGCCTTGGGACCCAGGCCCGCCGAGGCTCCAGGGGTGTGACTCCAGCCGATGACGTCGCAGAGGCCTGAGGTAACAGAGGAAAGGCATTTCTTAACCCCTTCCTTGCCTTGTCTTTGAATACTCCTTTTCCCTTTCAGCATAGTTAATAAACAACGTTGCGTCTGTTTGAGTTCTACAGCCCCTTGATGCAATTATAATCGGAGCTGTCCCTGGAGCGTTTCGGGTTCTTTGCCCTGTCAGTTTATTGAGGAAAGTTTTGTAGCGCTCCCTATGCTTTCGGTTGGGTCGCCCTTGATGAGCACTTTTTGATACGTTAAGCGTGTGTCTGAGAATCCCAGCTTCCTACTTCCCCCTTCCCGGGTCTCCAATATCCCCCTCTGAGAACTCCACGCTTCTCTCTTCCCTTTGTAATCCTGTGTTTCCTTTGTATGCTGCTTCCTTTGTATCCCTATTTAGAATGCACATATAAGAGATAGCCTGGGATTTGTGCCTTGCTGCCTCTAATTTACCAGAATTAGTGAGATCATCGACTGCTCCATCCATGCTGCTGCAAATAGTATGAGATCATTTTGTTCTGTGGATGAGTGGTAGTCGAGGGAATGTAGGTAGCAGAACAGCTTTCTGCATTCACCCCGCGCTCGACATGTCGTTCCTTTGTATGTCTTGGCTGTGGTAAAGGGTACCACAACGACCGCTGGGGTGCAAGTGCTTCCTTCCAATGATGCTAGTCTCTGGTTATACGACCTGCAGCGTGTGTGCCGAATCTCGGGGTCCCTCCAGTGTTTAGTTGGTAAGGAACTTGCCTACTGACCTTCATACCGGCTGTTACCAATTTACGATCCCGGCAACAGCAATGGCAGGCTTCCCTTTTGGGCATGCCCTCTTGTGCACTTAACGCTTTTAGCGTTTGTGAGGACTGCAGCCAGGGAAACCCTCGCCTAGCTTCCTTTGCACTCTCTAATCATGACAGATCCTGAGCATCTTTTCATTTGAATGTGCTGTTTTCTAAAACGCGGGTGAGTACCACTGAGGTCTTGAAAGGTTTCTGCCTGAGAGTCGGCCCTGCTTTGAATTCACTTCAGATTACCTAGCCCAGGATATTTCTTGAGGGCAGGGCTGCGTTTGCAAAGCGGCAGGCCGCAGGCATTGTGAATGATAGGTGCCCTTCGGCACGGTTTGTAAGGTTGTTACGGCAGTGTGCCACAAGGCGGCAGCACTACTCCGTGTCCTCTCTGGTAACTTGGGGAAACAAAGCCTTAGCGGGGGTCCCGGTGTTGGACGGGACATGGGGAGTCGAACGTGGCTAAACACACACCCCAGGGTTTGTGTATCCTCGCCTCCTGCCCCTTAACCTGCACTGCCGCACCCCAGGCGTATCGCAAGACTTGTAAGTGGGCTACTCGGTGGGCGCCGTGCTTCGCAGGTGGGGCGACTCTAAGGAAGTGGGCTGGAGGTGGGGACCTGCCTAGCAGGAGCCGTGGAGAGCCGGTTTCCTCACAGCTCTTCCCTCTCAGCTGCTCCACCGTCACTTGGGTACACCAGGCTTTGCTTACCCGTAGGAGGGCCACGTTGGACCGGGAGACTGTGGTACCACGCAGGGGAGAATGGGCACTAGAGGTCCGAGGGGTCGCTGGTCAGGTGGCACGTCCTCCTCCCTTGTTCCCTCAGCAGCAGCATACTCCAGCCTTGGGACTTAGGCCCGCCGAGGCTCCAGGGGTGTGACTCCAGGCGACGACATCACAGAGGCCTGAGGTAACAGAGGAAAGGCATTTCTTAACCCCTTCCTTGCCTTGTCATTTAATAGTCCTTTGCCCTTTCAGCATAGTTGATATACAACGATGCTTCTGTTTGCGTTCTACAGCCCCTTGATGCAATTATAATCGGAGCTGTCCCTGTAGCGTTTCGGGTTCTTTGCCCTGTCAGTTTATTGAGGAATGTTTTGTAGCGCTCCCTATGCTTTCGGTTGGGTCTCCCTTGATGAGCACTTTTTGATACGTTAAGCGTGTGTCTGAGAATCCCAGCTTCCTACTTCCCCCTTCCCGGGTCTCCAATATCCCCCTCTGAGAACTCCACGCTTCTCTCTTCCCTTTGTGAACCTGTGTTTCCTTTGTATGCTGCTTCCTTTGTATCCCTATTTAGACTGCACATATAAGAGATAGCCTGGGATTTGTGCCTTGCTGCCTCTAATTTACCAGAATTAGTGAGATCATCGACTGCTCCATCCATGCTGCTGCAAATAGTATGAGATCATTTTGTTCTGTGGATGAGTGGTAGTCGAGGGAATGTAGGTAGCAGAACAGCTTTCTGCATTCACCCCGCGCTCGACATGTCGTTCCTTTGTGTGTCTTGGCTGTGGTAAAGGGTACCAGAACGACCGCTGGGGTGCAAGTGCTTCCTTCCAAAGATGCTGGTCTCTGGTTATATGACCTGCAGCGGGTTTGCCGAATCTCGGGGTCCCTCCAGTGTTTAGTTTGGTAAGGAACTTGCCTACTGACCTTCATACCGGCTGTTACCAATTTACGATCCCGGCAACAGCAATGGTAGGCTTCTCTTTTGGGCATGCCCTCTTGAGCACTTAACGCTTTTAGCGTTTGTGAGGACTGCAGCCAGGGAAACCCTCGCCTAGCTTCCTTTGCACTGTCTAATCATGACAGATCCTGAGCATCTTTTCATTTGAATGTGCTGTTTTCTAAAACGCGGGTGAGCACCACTGAGGTCTTGAAAGGTTTCTGCCTGAGAGTCGGCCCTGCTTTGAATTCACTTCAGATTACCTAGCCCAGGATATTTCTTGAGGGCAGGGCTGCGTTTGCAAAGCGGCAGGCCGCAGGCATTGTGAATGATAGGTGCCCTTCGGCACGGTTTGTAAGGTTGTTACGGCAGTGTGCCACAAGGCGGCAGCACTACTCCGTGTCCTCTCTGGTAAGTTGGGGAAATAAAGCCTTAGCGGGGGTCCCGGTGTTGGACGGGACATGGGGAGTCGAACGTGGCTAAACACACACCCCAGGGCTTGTGTATCCTCGCCTCCTGCCCCTTAACCTGCACTGCCGCACCCCAGGCGTATCGCAAGACTTGTAAGTGGGCTACTCGGTGGGTGCCGTGCTTCGCAGGTGGGGCGACTCTAACGAAGTGGGCTGGAGGTGGGGACCTGCCTAGCAGGAGCCGTGGAGAGCCGGTTTCCTCACAGCTCTTCCCTCTCAGCTGCTCCACCGTCACTTGGGTACACCAGGCTTTGCTTACCCGTAGGAGGGCCACGTTGGACCGGGAGACTGTGGTATCACGCAGGGTAGAATGGGCACTAGAGGTCCGAGGGGTCGCTGGTCAGGTGGCACGTCCTCCTCCCTTGCTCCCTCAGCAGCAGCATACTCCAGCCTTGGGACCCAGTCCCGCGAGGCTCCAGGGGTGTGACTCCAGCAGATGACGTCGCAGAGGCCTGAGGTAACAGAGGAAAGGCATTTCTTAACCCCTTCCTTGCCTTGTCTTTGAAAACTCCTTTTCCCTTTCAGCATAGTTAATAAACAACGTTGCGTCTGTTTGAGTTCTACAGCCCCTTGATGCAATTATAATCGGAGCTGTCGCTGGAGCGTTTCGGGTTCTTTGCCCTGTCAGTTTATTGAGGAAAGTTTTGTAGCGCTCCCTATGCTTTCGGTTGGGTCGCCCTTGATGAGCACTTTTTGATACGTTAAGCGTGTGTCTGAGAATCCCAGCTTCCTACTTCCCCCTTCCCGGGTCTCCAATATCCCCCTCTGAGAACTCCACGCTTCTCTCTTCCCTTTGTAAACCTGTGTTTCCTTTGTATGCTGCTTCCTTTGTATCCCTATTTAGACTGCACATATAAGAGATAGCCTGGGATTTGTGCCTTGCTGCCTCTAATTTACCAGAATAAGTGAGATCATCGACTGCTCCATCTATGCTGCTGCAAATAGTATGAGATCATTTTGTTCTGTGGATGAGTGGTAGTCGAGGGAATGTAGGTAGCAGAACAGCTTTCTGAATTCACCCCGCGCTCGACATGTCGTTCCTTTGTATGTCTTGGCTGTGGTAAAGGGTACCACAACGACCGCTGGGGTGCAAGTGCTTCCTTCCAATGATGCTGGTCTCTGGTTATACGACCTGCAGCGTGTGTGCCGAATCTCGGGGTCCCTCCAGTGTTTAGTTTGGTAAGGAACTTGCCTACTGACCTTCATACCGGCTGTTACCAATTTTCGATCCCGGCAACAGCAATGGTAGGCTTCCCTTTTGGGCATGCCCTCTTGAGCACTTAACGCTTTTAGCGTTTGTGAGGACTGCAGCCAGGGAAACCCTCGCCTAGCTTCCTTTGCACTCTCTAATCATGACAGATCCTGAGCATCTTTTCATTTGAATGCGCTGTTTTCTGAAACGCGGGTGAGTACCACTGAGGTCTTGAAAGGTTTCTGCCTGAGAGTCGGCCCTGCTTTGAATTCACTTCAGATTACCTAGCCCAGGATATTTCTTGAGGGCAGGGCTGCGTTTGCAAAGCGGCAGGCCGCAGGCATTGTGAATGATAGGTGCCCTTCGGCACGGTTTGTAAGGTTGTTACGGCAGTGTGCCACAAGGCGGCAGCACTACTCCGTGTCCTCTCTGGTAACTTGGGGAAACAAAGCCTTAGCGGGGGTCCCGGTGTTGGACGGGACATGGGGAGTCGAACGTGGCTAAACACACACCCCAGGGTTTGTGTATCCTCGCCTCCTGCCCCTTAACCTGCACTGCCGCACCCCAGGCGTATCGCAAGACTTGTAAGTGGGCTACTCGGTGGGCGCCGTGCTTCGCAGGTGGGGCGACTCTAAGGAAGTGGGCTGGAGGTGGGGACCTGCCTAGCAGGAGCCGTGGAGAGCCGGTTTCCTCACAGCTCTTCCCTCTCAGCTGCTCCACCGTCACTTGGGTACACCAGGCTTTGCTTACCCGTAGGAGGGCCACGTTGGACCGGGAGACTGTGGTACCACGCAGGGGAGAATGGGCACTAGAGGTCCGAGGGGTCGCTGGTCAGGTGGCACGTCCTCCTCCCTTGTTCCCTCAGCAGCAGCATACTCCAGCCTTGGGACTTAGGCCCGCCGAGGCTCCAGGGGTGTGACTCCAGGCGACGACATCACAGAGGCCTGAGGTAACAGAGGAAAGGCATTTCTTAACCCCTTCCTTGCCTTGTCATTTAATAGTCCTTTGCCCTTTCAGCATAGTTGATATACAACGATGCTTCTGTTTGCGTTCTACAGCCCCTTGATGCAATTATAATCGGAGCTGTCCCTGTAGCGTTTCGGGTTCTTTGCCCTGTCAGTTTATTGAGGAATGTTTTGTAGCGCTCCCTATGCTTTCGGTTGGGTCTCCCTTGATGAGCACTTTTTGATACGTTAAGCGTGTGTCTGAGAATCCCAGCTTCCTACTTCCCCCTTCCCGGGTCTCCAATATCCCCCTCTGAGAACTCCACGCTTCTCTCTTCCCTTTGTGAACCTGTGTTTCCTTTGTATGCTGCTTCCTTTGTATCCCTATTTAGACTGCACATATAAGAGATAGCCTGGGATTTGTGCCTTGCTGCCTCTAATTTACCAGAATTAGTGAGATCATCGACTGCTCCATCCATGCTGCTGCAAATAGTATGAGATCATTTTGTTCTGTGGATGAGTGGTAGTCGAGGGAATGTAGGTAGCAGAACAGCTTTCTGCATTCACCCCGCGCTCGACATGTCGTTCCTTTGTGTGTCTTGGCTGTGGTAAAGGGTACCAGAACGACCGCTGGGGTGCAAGTGCTTCCTTCCAAAGATGCTGGTCTCTGGTTATATGACCTGCAGCGGGTTTGCCGAATCTCGGGGTCCCTCCAGTGTTTAGTTTGGTAAGGAACTTGCCTACTGACCTTCATACCGGCTGTTACCAATTTACGATCCCGGCAACAGCAATGGTAGGCTTCTCTTTTGGGCATGCCCTCTTGAGCACTTAACGCTTTTAGCGTTTGTGAGGACTGCAGCCAGGGAAACCCTCGCCTAGCTTCCTTTGCACTGTCTAATCATGACAGATCCTGAGCATCTTTTCATTTGAATGTGCTGTTTTCTAAAACGCGGGTGAGCACCACTGAGGTCTTGAAAGGTTTCTGCCTGAGAGTCGGCCCTGCTTTGAATTCACTTCAGATTACCTAGCCCAGGATATTTCTTGAGGGCAGGGCTGCGTTTGCAAAGCGGCAGGCCGCAGGCATTGTGAATGATAGGTGCCCTTCGGCACGGTTTGTAAGGTTGTTACGGCAGTGTGCCACAAGGCGGCAGCACTACTCCGTGTCCTCTCTGGTAAGTTGGGGAAATAAAGCCTTAGCGGGGGTCCCGGTGTTGGACGGGACATGGGGAGTCGAACGTGGCTAAACACACACCCCAGGGCTTGTGTATCCTCGCCTCCTGCCCCTTAACCTGCACTGCCGCACCCCAGGCGTATCGCAAGACTTGTAAGTGGGCTACTCGGTGGGTGCCGTGCTTCGCAGGTGGGGCGACTCTAACGAAGTGGGCTGGAGGTGGGGACCTGCCTAGCAGGAGCCGTGGAGAGCCGGTTTCCTCACAGCTCTTCCCTCTCAGCTGCTCCACCGTCACTTGGGTACACCAGGCTTTGCTTACCCGTAGGAGGGCCACGTTGGACCGGGAGACTGTGGTATCACGCAGGGTAGAATGGGCACTAGAGGTCCGAGGGGTCGCTGGTCAGGTGGCACGTCCTCCTCCCTTGCTCCCTCAGCAGCAGCATACTCCAGCCTTGGGACCCAGTCCCGCGAGGCTCCAGGGGTGTGACTCCAGCCGATGACGTCGCAGAGGCCTGAGGTAACAGAGGAAAGGCATTTCTTAACCCCTTCCTTGCCTTGTCTTTGAAAACTCCTTTTCCCTTTCAGCATAGTTAATAAACAACGTTGCGTCTGTTTGAGTTCTACAGCCCCTTGATGCAATTATAATCGGAGCTGTCGCTGGAGCGTTTCGGGTTCTTTGCCCTGTCAGTTTATTGAGGAAAGTTTTGTAGCGCTCCCTATGCTTTCGGTTGGGTCGCCCTTGATGAGCACTTTTTGATACGTTAAGCGTGTGTCTGAGAATCCCAGCTTCCTACTTCCCCCTTCCCGGGTCTCCAATATCCCCCTCTGAGAACTCCACGCTTCTCTCTTCCCTTTGTAAACCTGTGTTTCCTTTGTATGCTGCTTCCTTTGTATCCCTATTTAGACTGCACATATAAGAGATAGCCTGGGATTTGTGCCTTGCTGCCTCTAATTTACCAGAATAAGTGAGATCATCGACTGCTCCATCTATGCTGCTGCAAATAGTATGAGATCATTTTGTTCTGTGGATGAGTGGTAGTCGAGGGAATGTAGGTAGCAGAACAGCTTTCTGAATTCACCCCGCGCTCGACATGTCGTTCCTTTGTATGTCTTGGCTGTGGTAAAGGGTACCACAACGACCGCTGGGGTGCAAGTGCTTCCTTCCAATGATGCTGGTCTCTGGTTATACGACCTGCAGCGTGTGTGCCGAATCTCGGGGTCCCTCCAGTGTTTAGTTTGGTAAGGAACTTGCCTACTGACCTTCATACCGGCTGTTACCAATTTTCGATCCCGGCAACAGCAATGGTAGGCTTCCCTTTTGGGCATGCCCTCTTGAGCACTTAACGCTTTTAGCGTTTGTGAGGACTGCAGCCAGGGAAACCCTCGCCTAGCTTCCTTTGCACTCTCTAATCATGACAGATCCTGAGCATCTTTTCATTTGAATGCGCTGTTTTCTGAAACGCGGGTGAGTACCACTGAGGTCTTGAAAGGTTTCTGCCTGAGAGTCGGCCCTGCTTTGAATTCACTTCAGATTACCTAGCCCAGGATATTTCTTGAGGGCAGGGCTGCGTTTGCAAAGCGGCAGGCCGCAGGCATTGTGAATGATAGGTGCCCTTCGGCACGGTTTGTAAGGTTGTTACGGCAGTGTGCCACAAGGCGGCAGCACTACTCCGTGTCCTCTCTGGTAACTTGGGGAAACAAAGCCTTAGCGGGGGTCCCGGTGTTGGACGGGACATGGGGAGTCGAACGTGGCTAAACACACACCCCAGGGCTTGTGTATCCTCGCCTCCTGCCCCTTAACCTACACTGCCGCACCCCAGGCGTATCGCAAGACTTGTAAGTGGGCTACTCGGTGGGTGCCGTGCTTCGCAGGTGGGGCGACTCTAACGAAGTGGGCTGGAGGTGGGGACCTGCCTAGCAGGAGCCGTGGAGAGCCGGTTTCCTCACAGCTCTTCCCTCTCAGCTGCTCCACCCTCACTTGGGTACACCAGGCTTTGCTTACCCGTAGGAGGGCCACGTTGGACCGGGAGACTGTGGTACCACGCAGGGGAGAATGGGCACTAGAGGTCCGAGGGGTCGCTGGTCAGGTGGCACGTCCTCCTCCCTTGCTCCCTCAGCAGCAGCATACTCCAGCCTTGGGACCCAGGCCCGCCGAGGCTCCAGGGGTGTGACTCCAGCCGATGACGTCGCAGAGGCCTGAGGTAACAGAGGAAAGGCATTTCTTAACCCCTTCCTTGCCTTGTCTTTGAATACTCCTTTTCCCTTTCAGCATAGTTAATAAACAACGTTGCGTCTGTTTGAGTTCTACAGCCCCTTGATGCAATTATAATCGGAGCTGTCCCTGGAGCGTTTCGGGTTCTTTGCCCTGTCAGTTTATTGAGGAAAGTTTTGTAGCGCTCCCTATGCTTTCGGTTGGGTCGCCCTTGATGAGCACTTTTTGATACGTTAAGCGTGTGTCTGAGAATCCCAGCTTCCTACTTCCCCCTTCCCGGGTCTCCAATATCCCCCTCTGAGAACTCCACGCTTCTCTCTTCCCTTTGTGAACCTGTGTTTCCTTTGTATGCTGCTTCCTTTGTATCCCTATTTAGACTGCACATATAAGAGATAGCCTGGGATTTGTGCCTTGCTGCCTCTAATTTACCAGAATTAGTGAGATCATCGACTGCTCCATCCATGCTGCTGCAAATAGTATGAGATCATTTTGTTCCGTGGATGAGTGGTAGTCGAGGGAATGTAGGTAGCAGAACAGCTTTCTGCATTCACCCCGCGCTCGACATGTCGTTCCTTTGTATGTCTTGGCTGTGGTAAAGGGTACCACAACGACCGCTGGGGTGCAAGTGCTTCCTTCCAATGATGCTGGTCTCTGGTTATACGACCTGCAGCGTGTGTGCCGAATCTCGGGGTCCCTCCAGTGTTTAGTTTGGTAAGGAACTTGCCTACTGACCTTCATACCGGCTGTTACCAATTTACGATCCCGGCAACAGCAATGGTAGGCTTCTCTTTTGGGCATGCCCTCTTGAGCACTTAACGCTTTTAGCGTTTGTGAGGACTGCAGCCAGGGAAACCCTCGCCTAGCTTCCTTTGCACTGTCTAATCATGACAGATCCTGAGCATCTTTTCATTTGAATGTGCTGTTTTCTAAAACGCGGGTGAGCACCACTGAGGTCTTGAAAGGTTTCTGCCTGAGAGTCGGCCCTGCTTTGAATTCACTTCAGATTACCTAGCCCAGGATATTTCTTGAGGGCAGGGCTGCGTTTGCAAAGCGGCAGGCCGCAGGCATTGTGAATGATAGGTGCCCTTCGGCACGGTTTGTAAGGTTGTTACGGCAGTGTGCCACAAGGCGGCAGCACTACTCCGTGTCCTCTCTGGTAAGTTGGGGAAACAAAGCCTTAGCGGGGGTCCCGGTGTTGGACGGGACATGGGGAGTCGAACGTGGCTAAACACACACCCCAGGGCTTGTGTATCCTCGCCTCCTGCCCCTTAACCTGCACTGCCGCACCCCAGGCGTATCGCAAGACTTGTAAGTGGGCTACTCGGTGGGTGCCGTGCTTCGCAGGTGGGGCGACTCTAACGAAGTGGGCTGGAGGTGGGGACCTGCCTAGCAGGAGCCGTGGAGAGCCGGTTTCCTCACAGCTCTTCCCTCTCAGCTGCTCCACCGTCACTTGGGTACACCAGGCTTTGCTTACCCGTAGGAGGGCCACGTTGGACCGGGAGACTGTGGTATCACGCAGGGGAGAATGGGCACTAGAGGTCCGAGGGGTCGCTGGTCAGGTGGCACGTCCTCCTCCCTTGCTCCCTCAGCAGCAGCATACTCCAGCCTTGGGACCCAGGCCCGCCGAGGCTCCAGGGGTGTGACTCCAGCCGATGACGTCGCAGAGGCCTGAGGTAACAGAGGAAAGGCATTTCTTAACCCCTTCCTTGCCTTGTCTTTGAATACAACTTTTCCCTTTCAGCATAGTTAATAAACAACGTTGCGTCTGTTTGAGTTCTACAGCCCCTTGATGCAATTATAATCGGAGCTGTCCCTGGAGCGTTTCGGGTTCTTTGCCCTGTCAGTTTATTGAGGAAAGTTTTGTAGCGCTCCCTATGCTTTCGGTTGGGTCGCCCTTGATGAGCACTTTTTGATACGTTAAGCGTGTGTCTGAGAATCCCAGCTTCCTACTTCCCCCTTCCCGGGTCTCCAATATCCCCCTCTGAGAACTCCACGCTTCTCTCTTCCCTTTGTAATCCTGTGTTTCCTTTGTATGCTGCTTCCTTTGTATCCCTATTTAGAATGCACATATAAGAGATAGCCTGGGATTTGTGCCTTGCTGCCTCTAATTTACCAGAATTAGTGAGATCATCGACTGCTCCATCCATGCTGCTGCAAATAGTATGAGATCATTTTGTTCTGTGGATGAGTGGTAGTCGAGGGAATGTAGGTAGCAGAACAGCTTTCTGCATTCACCCCGCGCTCGACATGTCGTTCCTTTGTATGTCTTGGCTGTGGTAAAGGGTACCACAACGACCGCTGGGGTGCAAGTGCTTCCTTCCAATGATGCTAGTCTCTGGTTATACGACCTGCAGCGTGTGTGCCGAATCTCGGGGTCCCTCCAGTGTTTAGTTGGTAAGGAACTTGCCTACTGACCTTCATACCGGCTGTTACCAATTTACGATCCCGGCAACAGCAATGGCAGGCTTCCCTTTTGGGCATGCCCTCTTGAGCACTTAACGCTTTTAGCGTTTGTGAGGACTGCAGCCAGGGAAACCCTCGCCTAGCTTCCTTTGCACTCTCTAATCATGACAGATCCTGAGCATCTTTTCATTTGAATGTGCTGTTTTCTAAAACGCGGGTGAGTACCACTGAGGTCTTGAAAGGTTTCTGCCTGAGAGTCGGCCCTGCTTTGAATTCACTTCAGATTACCTAGCCCAGGATATTTCTTGAGGGCAGGGCTGCGTTTGCAAAGCGGCAGGCCGCAGGCATTGTGAATGATAGGTGCCCTTCGGCACGGTTTGTAAGGTTGTTACGGCAGTGTGCCACAAGGCGGCAGCACTACTCCGTGTCCTCTCTGGTAACTTGGGGAAACAAAGCCTTAGCGGGGGTCCCGGTGTTGGACGGGACATGGGGAGTCGAACGTGGCTAAACACACACCCCAGGGCTTGTGTATCCTCGCCTCCTGCCCCTTAACCTACACTGCCGCACCCCAGGCGTATCGCAAGACTTGTAAGTGGGCTACTCGGTGGGTGCCGTGCTTCGCAGGTGGGGCGACTCTAACGAAGTGGGCTGGAGGTGGGGACCTGCCTAGCAGGAGCCGTGGAGAGCCGGTTTCCTCACAGCTCTTCCCTCTCAGCTGCTCCACCCTCACTTGGGTACACCAGGCTTTGCTTACCCGTAGGAGGGCCACGTTGGACCGGGAGACTGTGGTACCACGCAGGGGAGAATGGGCACTAGAGGTCCGAGGGGTCGCTGGTCAGGTGGCACGTCCTCCTCCCTTGCTCCCTCAGCAGCAGCATACTCCAGCCTTGGGACCCAGGCCCGCCGAGGCTCCAGGGGTGTGACTCCAGCCGATGACGTCGCAGAGGCCTGAGGTAACAGAGGAAAGGCATTTCTTAACCCCTTCCTTGCCTTGTCTTTGAATACTCCTTTTCCCTTTCAGCATAGTTAATAAACAACGTTGCGTCTGTTTGAGTTCTACAGCCCCTTGATGCAATTATAATCGGAGCTGTCCCTGGAGCGTTTCGGGTTCTTTGCCCTGTCAGTTTATTGAGGAAAGTTTTGTAGCGCTCCCTATGCTTTCGGTTGGGTCGCCCTTGACGAGCACTTTTTGATACGTTAAGCGTGTGTCTGAGAATCCCAGCTTCCTACTTCCCCCTTCCCGGGTCTCCAATATCCCCCTCTGAGAACTCCACGCTTCTCTCTTCCCTTTGTGAACCTGTGTTTCCTTTGTATGCTGCTTCCTTTGTATCCCTATTTAGACTGCACATATAAGAGATAGCCTGGGATTTGTGCCTTGCTGCCTCTAATTTACCAGAATTAGTGAGATCATCGACTGCTCCATCCATGCTGCTGCAAATAGTATGAGATCATTTTGTTCCGTGGATGAGTGGTAGTCGAGGGAATGTAGGTAGCAGAACAGCTTTCTGCATTCACCCCGCGCTCGACATGTCGTTCCTTTGTATGTCTTGGCTGTGGTAAAGGGTACCACAACGACCGCTGGGGTGCAAGTGCTTCCTTCCAATGATGCTGGTCTCTGGTTATACGACCTGCAGCGTGTGTGCCGAATCTCGGGGTCCCTCCAGTGTTTAGTTTGGTAAGGAACTTGCCTACTGACCTTCATACCGGCTGTTACCAATTTACGATCCCGGCAACAGCAATGGTAGGCTTCTCTTTTGGGCATGCCCTCTTGAGCACTTAACGCTTTTAGCGTTTGTGAGGACTGCAGCCAGGGAAACCCTCGCCTAGCTTCCTTTGCACTGTCTAATCATGACAGATCCTGAGCATCTTTTCATTTGAATGTGCTGTTTTCTAAAACGCGGGTGAGCACCACTGAGGTCTTGAAAGGTTTCTGCCTGAGAGTCGGCCCTGCTTTGAATTCACTTCAGATTACCTAGCCCAGGATATTTCTTGAGGGCAGGGCTGCGTTTGCAAAGCGGCAGGCCGCAGGCATTGTGAATGATAGGTGCCCTTCGGCACGGTTTGTAAGGTTGTTACGGCAGTGTGCCACAAGGCGGCAGCACTACTCCGTGTCCTCTCTGGTAAGTTGGGGAAACAAAGCCTTAGCGGGGGTCCCGGTGTTGGACGGGACATGGGGAGTCGAACGTGGCTAAACACACACCCCAGGGCTTGTGTATCCTCGCCTCCTGCCCCTTAACCTGCACTGCCGCACCCCAGGCGTATCGCAAGACTTGTAAGTGGGCTACTCGGTGGGTGCCGTGCTTCGCAGGTGGGGCGACTCTAACGAAGTGGGCTGGAGGTGGGGACCTGCCTAGCAGGAGCCGTGGAGAGCCGGTTTCCTCACAGCTCTTCCCTCTCAGCTGCTCCACCGTCACTTGGGTACACCAGGCTTTGCTTACCCGTAGGAGGGCCACGTTGGACCGGGAGACTGTGGTATCACGCAGGGGAGAATGGGCACTAGAGGTCCGAGGGGTCGCTGGTCAGGTGGCACGTCCTCCTCCCTTGCTCCCTCAGCAGCAGCATACTCCAGCCTTGGGACCCAGGCCCGCCGAGGCTCCAGGGGTGTGACTCCAGCCGATGACGTCGCAGAGGCCTGAGGTAACAGAGGAAAGGCATTTCTTAACCCCTTCCTTGCCTTGTCTTTGAATACAACTTTTCCCTTTCAGCATAGTTAATAAACAACGTTGCGTCTGTTTGAGTTCTACAGCCCCTTGATGCAATTATAATCGGAGCTGTCCCTGGAGCGTTTCGGGTTCTTTGCCCTGTCAGTTTATTGAGGAAAGTTTTGTAGCGCTCCCTATGCTTTCGGTTGGGTCGCCCTTGATGAGCACTTTTTGATACGTTAAGCGTGTGTCTGAGAATCCCAGCTTCCTACTTCCCCCTTCCCGGGTCTCCAATATCCCCCTCTGAGAACTCCACGCTTCTCTCTTCCCTTTGTAATCCTGTGTTTCCTTTGTATGCTGCTTCCTTTGTATCCCTATTTAGAATGCACATATAAGAGATAGCCTGGGATTTGTGCCTTGCTGCCTCTAATTTACCAGAATTAGTGAGATCATCGACTGCTCCATCCATGCTGCTGCAAATAGTATGAGATCATTTTGTTCTGTGGATGAGTGGTAGTCGAGGGAATGTAGGTAGCAGAACAGCTTTCTGCATTCACCCCGCGCTCGACATGTCGTTCCTTTGTATGTCTTGGCTGTGGTAAAGGGTACCACAACGACCGCTGGGGTGCAAGTGCTTCCTTCCAATGATGCTAGTCTCTGGTTATACGACCTGCAGCGTGTGTGCCGAATCTCGGGGTCCCTCCAGTGTTTAGTTGGTAAGGAACTTGCCTACTGACCTTCATACCGGCTGTTACCAATTTACGATCCCGGCAACAGCAATGGCAGGCTTCCCTTTTGGGCATGCCCTCTTGTGCACTTAACGCTTTTAGCGTTTGTGAGGACTGCAGCCAGGGAAACCCTCGCCTAGCTTCCTTTGCACTCTCTAATCATGACAGATCCTGAGCATCTTTTCATTTGAATGTGCTGTTTTCTAAAACGCGGGTGAGTACCACTGAGGTCTTGAAAGGTTTCTGCCTGAGAGTCGGCCCTGCTTTGAATTCACTTCAGATTACCTAGCCCAGGATATTTCTTGAGGGCAGGGCTGCGTTTGCAAAGCGGCAGGCCGCAGGCATTGTGAATGATAGGTGCCCTTCGGCACGGTTTGTAAGGTTGTTACGGCAGTGTGCCACAAGGCGGCAGCACTACTCCGTGTCCTCTCTGGTAACTTGGGGAAACAAAGCCTTAGCGGGGGTCCCGGTGTTGGACGGGACATGGGGAGTCGAACGTGGCTAAACACACACCCCAGGGTTTGTGTATCCTCGCCTCCTGCCCCTTAACCTGCACTGCCGCACCCCAGGCGTATCGCAAGACTTGTAAGTGGGCTACTCGGTGGGCGCCGTGCTTCGCAGGTGGGGCGACTCTAAGGAAGTGGGCTGGAGGTGGGGACCTGCCTAGCAGGAGCCGTGGAGAGCCGGTTTCCTCACAGCTCTTCCCTCTCAGCTGCTCCACCGTCACTTGGGTACACCAGGCTTTGCTTACCCGTAGGAGGGCCACGTTGGACCGGGAGACTGTGGTACCACGCAGCGGAGAATGGGCACTAGAGGTCCGAGGGGTCGCTGGTCAGGTGGCACGTCCTCCTCCCTTGTTCCCTCAGCAGCAGCATACTCCAGCCTTGGGACTTAGGCCCGCCGAGGCTCCAGGGTTGTGACTCCAGGCGACGACATCACAGAGGCCTGAGGTAACAGAGGAAAGGCATTTCTTAACCCCTTCCTTGCCTTGTCATTTAATAGTCCTTTGCCCTTTCAGCATAGTTGATATACAACGATGCTTCTGTTTGCGTTCTACAGCCCCTTGATGCAATTATAATCGGAGCTGTCCCTGTAGCGTTTCGGGTTCTTTGCCCTGTCAGTTTATTGAGGAATGTTTTGTAGCGCTCCCTATGCTTTCGGTTGGGTCTCCCTTGATGAGCACTTTTTGATACGTTAAGCGTGTGTCTGAGAATCCCAGCTTCCTACTTCCCCCTTCCCGGGTCTCCAATATCCCCCTCTGAGAACTCCACGCTTCTCTCTTCCCTTTGTGAACCTGTGTTTCCTTTGTATGCTGCTTCCTTTGTATCCCTATTTAGACTGCACATATAAGAGATAGCCTGGGATTTGTGCCTTGCTGCCTCTAATTTACCAGAATTAGTGAGATCATCGACTGCTCCATCCATGCTGCTGCAAATAGTATGAGATCATTTTGTTCTGTGGATGAGTGGTAGTCGAGGGAATGTAGGTAGCAGAACAGCTTTCTGCATTCACCCCGCGCTCGACATGTCGTTCCTTTGTGTGTCTTGGCTGTGGTAAAGGGTACCAGAACGACCGCTGGGGTGCAAGTGCTTCCTTCCAAAGATGCTGGTCTCTGGTTATACGACCTGCAGCGGGTTTGCCGAATCTCGGGGTCCCTCCAGTGTTTAGTTTGGTAAGGAACTTGCCTACTGACCTTCATACCGGCTGTTACCAATTTACGATCCCGGCAACAGCAATGGTAGGCTTCTCTTTTGGGCATGCCCTCTTGAGCACTTAACGCTTTTAGCGTTTGTGAGGACTGCAGCCAGGGAAACCCTCGCCTAGCTTCCTTTGCACTGTCTAATCATGACAGATCCTGAGCATCTTTTCATTTGAATGTGCTGTTTTCTAAAACGCGGGTGAGCACCACTGAGGTCTTGAAAGGTTTCTGCCTGAGAGTCGGCCCTGCTTTGAATTCACTTCAGATTACCTAGCCCAGGATATTTCTTGAGGGCAGGGCTGCGTTTGCAAAGCGGCAGGCCGCAGGCATTGTGAATGATAGGTGCCCTTCGGCACGGTTTGTAAGGTTGTTACGGCAGTGTGCCACAAGGCGGCAGCACTACTCCGTGTCCTCTCTGGTAACTTGGGGAAACAAAGCCTTAGCGGGGGTCCCGGTGTTGGACGGGACATGGGGAGTCGAACGTGGCTAAACACACACCCCAGGGCTTGTGTATCCTCGCCTCCTGCCCCTTAACCTGCACTGCCGCACCCCAGGCGTATCGCAAGACTTGTAAGTGGGCTACTCGGTGGGTGCCGTGCTTCGCAGGTGGGGCGACTCTAACGAAGTGGGCTGGAGGTGGGGACCTGCCTAGCAGGAGCCGTGGAGAGCCGGTTTCCTCACAGCTCTTCCCTCTCAGCTGCTCCACCGTCACTTGGGTACACCAGGCTTTGCTTGCCCGTAGGAGGGCCACGTTGGACCGGGAGACTGTGGTACCACGCAGGGGAGAATGGGCACTAGAGGTCCGAGGGGTCGCTGGTCAGGTGGCACGTCCTCCTCCCTTGCTCCCTCAGCAGCAGCATACTCCAGCCTTGGGACCCAGGCCCGCCGAGGCTCCAGGGGTGTGACTCCAGCCGATGACGTCGCAGAGGCCTGAGGTAACAGAGGAAAGGCATTTCTTAACCCCTTCCTTGCCTTGTCTTTGAATACTCCTTTTCCCTTTCAGCATAGTTAATAAACAACGTTGCGTCTGTTTGAGTTCTACAGCCCCTTGATGCAATTATAATCGGAGCTGTCCCTGGAGCGTTTCGGGTTCTTTGCCCTGTCAGTTTATTGAGGAAAGTTTTGTAGCGCTCCCTATGCTGTCGGTTGGGTCGCCCTTGACGAGCACTTTTTGATACGTTAAGCGTGTGTCTGAGAATCCCAGCTTCCTACTTCCCCCTTCCCGGGTCTCCAATATCCCCCTCTGAGAACTCCACGCTTCTCTCTTCCCTTTGTAATCCTGTGTTTCCTTTGTATGCTGCTTCCTTTGTATCCCTATTTAGAATGCACATATAAGAGATAGCCTGGGATTTGTGCCTTGCTGCCTCTAATTTACCAGAATTAGTGAGATCATCGACTGCTCCATCCATGCTGCTGCAAATAGTATGAGATCATTTTGTTCTGTGGATGAGTGGTAGTCGAGGGAATGTAGGTAGCAGAACAGCTTTCTGCATTCACCCCGCGCTCGACATGTCGTTCCTTTGTATGTCTTGGCTGTGGTAAAGGGTACCACAACGACCGCTGGGGTGCAAGTGCTTCCTTCCAATGATGCTAGTCTCTGGTTATACGACCTGCAGCGTGTGTGCCGAATCTCGGGGTCCCTCCAGTGTTTAGTTGGTAAGGAACTTGCCTACTGACCTTCATACCGGCTGTTACCAATTTACGATCCCGGCAACAGCAATGGCAGGCTTCCCTTTTGGGCATGCCCTCTTGTGCACTTAACGCTTTTAGCGTTTGTGAGGACTGCAGCCAGGGAAACCCTCGCCTAGCTTCCTTTGCACTCTCTAATCATGACAGATCCTGAGCATCTTTTCATTTGAATGTGCTGTTTTCTAAAACGCGGGTGAGTACCACTGAGGTCTTGAAAGGTTTCTGCCTGAGAGTCGGCCCTGCTTTGAATTCACTTCAGATTACCTAGCCCAGGATATTTCTTGAGGGCAGGGCTGCGTTTGCAAAGCGGCAGGCCGCAGGCATTGTGAATGATAGGTGCCCTTCGGCACGGTTTGTAAGGTTGTTACGGCAGTGTGCCACAAGGCGGCAGCACTACTCCGTGTCCTCTCTGTTAACTTGGGGAAACAAAGCCTTAGCGGGAGTCCCGGTGTTGGACGGGACATGGGGAGTCGAACGTGGCTAAACACACACCCCAGGGTTTGTGTATCCTCGCCTCCTGCCCCTTAACCTGCACTGCCGCACCCCAGGCGTATCGCAAGACTTGTAAGTGGGCTACTCGGTGGGCGCCGTGCTTCGCAGGTGGGGCGACTCTAAGGAAGTGGGCTGGAGGTGGGGACCTGCCTAGCAGGAGCCGTGGAGAGCCGGTTTCCTCACAGCTCTTCCCTCTCAGCTGCTCCACCGTCACTTGGGTACACCAGGCTTTGCTTACCCGTAGGAGGGCCACGTTGGACCGGGAGACTGTGGTACCACGCAGGGGAGAATGGGCACTAGAGGTCCGAGGGGTCGCTGGTCAGGTGGCACGTCCTCCTCCCTTGTTCCCTCAGCAGCAGCATACTCCAGCCTTGGGACTTAGGCCCGCCGAGGCTCCAGGGGTGTGACTCCAGGCGACGACATCACAGAGGCCTGAGGTAACAGAGGAAAGGCATTTCTTAACCCCTTCCTTGCCTTGTCATTTAATAGTCCTTTGCCCTTTCAGCATAGTTGATATACAACGATGCTTCTGTTTGCGTTCTACAGCCCCTTGATGCAATTATAATCGGAGCTGTCCCTGTAGCGTTTCGGGTTCTTTGCCCTGTCAGTTTATTGAGGAATGTTTTGTAGCGCTCCCTATGCTTTCGGTTGGGTCTCCCTTGATGAGCACTTTTTGATACGTTAAGCGTGTGTCTGAGAATCCCAGCTTCCTACTTCCCCCTTCCCGGGTCTCCAATATCCCCCTCTGAGAACTCCACGCTTCTCTCTTCCCTTTGTGAACCTGTGTTTCCTTTGTATGCTGCTTCCTTTGTATCCCTATTTAGACTGCACATATAAGAGATAGCCTGGGATTTGTGCCTTGCTGCCTCTAATTTACCAGAATTAGTGAGATCATCGACTGCTCCATCCATGCTGCTGCAAATAGTATGAGATCATTTTGTTCTGTGGATGAGTGGTAGTCGAGGGAATGTAGGTAGCAGAACAGCTTTCTGCATTCACCCCGCGCTCGACATGTCGTTCCTTTGTGTGTCTTGGCTGTGGTAAAGGGTACCAGAACGACCGCTGGGGTGCAAGTGCTTCCTTCCAAAGATGCTGGTCTCTGGTTATACGACCTGCAGCGGGTTTACCGAATCTCGGGGTCCCTCCAGTGTTTAGTTTGGTAAGGAACTTGCCTACTGACCTTCATACCGGCTGTTACCAATTTACGATCCCGGCAACAGCAATGGTAGGCTTCCCTTTTGGGCATGCCCTCTTGAGCACTTAACGCTTTTAGCGTTTGTGAGGACTGCAGCCAGGGAAACCCTCGCCTAGCTTCCTTTGCACTGTCTAATCATGACAGATCCTGAGCATCTTTTCATTTGAATGTGCTGTTTTCTAAAACGCGGGTGAGCACCACTGAGGTCTTGAAAGGTTTCTGCCTGAGAGTCGGCCCTGATTTGAATTCACTTCAGATTACCTAGCCCAGGATAATTCTTGAGGGCAGGGCTGCGTTTGCAAAGCGGCAGGACGCAGGCATTGTGAATGATAGGTGCCCTTCGGCACGGTTTGTAAGGTTGTTACGGCAGTGTGCCACAAGGCGGCAGCACTACTCCGTGTCCTCTCTGGTAACTTGGGGAAACAAAGCCTTAGCGGGGGTCCCGGTGTTGGACGGGACATGGGGAGTCGAACGTGGCTAAACACACACCCCAGGGCTTGTGTATCCTCGCCTCCTGCCCCTTAACCTGCACTGCCGCACCCCAGGCGTATCGCAAGACTTGTAAGTGGGCTACTCGGTGGGTGCCGTGCTTCGCAGGTGGGGCGACTCTAACGAAGTGGGCTGGAGGTGGGAACCTGCCTAGCAGGAGCCGTGGAGAGCCGGTTTCCTCACAGCTCTTCCCTCTCAGCTGCTCCACCGTCACTTGGGTACACCAGGCTTTGCTTACCCGTAGGAGGGCCACGTTGGACCGGGAGACTGTGGTACCACGCAGGGGAGAATGGGCACTAGAGGTCCGAGGGGTCGCTGGTCAGTTGGCACGTCCTCCTCCCTTGCTCCCTCAGCAGCAGCATACTCCAGCCTTGGGACCCAGGCCCGCCGAGGCTCCTGACTCCAGCCGTTGACGTCGCAGAGGCCTGAGGTAACAGAGGAAAGGCATTTCTTAACCCCTTCCTTGCCTTGTCTTTGAATACTCCTTTTCCCTTTCAGCATAGTTAATAAACAACGTTGCGTCTGTTTGAGTTCTACAGCCCCTTGATGCAATTATAATCGGAGCTGTCCCTGGAGCGTTTCGGGTTCTTTGCCCTGTCAGTTTATTGAGGAAAGTTTTGTAGCGCTCCCTATGCTTTCGGTTGGGTCGCCCTTGATGAGCACTTTTTGATACGTTAAGCGTGTGTCTGAGAATCCCAGCTTCCTACTTCCCCCTTCCCGGGTCTCCAATATCCCCCTCTGAGAACTCCACGCTTCTCTCTTCCCTTTGTAAACCTGTGTTTCCTTTGTATGCTGCTTCCTTTGTATCCCTATTTAGACTGCACATATAAGAGATAGCCTGGGATTTGTGCCTTGCTGCCTCTAATTTACCAGAATCAGTGAGATCATCGACTGCTCCATCCATGCTGCTGCAAATAGTATGAGATCATTTTGTTCTGTGGATGAGTGGTAGTCGAGGGAATGTAGGTAGCAGAACAGCTTTCTGCATTCACCCCGCGCTCGACATGTCGTTCCTTTGTATGTCTTGGCTGTGGTAAAGGGTACCACAACGACCGCTGGGGTGCAAGTGCTTCCTTCCAATGATGCTAGTCTCTGGTTATACGACCTGCAGCGGGTTTGCGGAATCTCGGGGTCCCTCCAGTGTTTAGTTTGGTAAGGAACTTGCCTACTGACCTTCATACCGGCTGTTACCAATTTACGATCCCGGCAACAGCAATGGTAGGCTTCCCTTTTGGGCATGCCCTCTTGAGCACTTAACGCTTTTAGCGTTGGTGAGGACTGCAGCCAGGGAAACCCTCGCCTAGCTTCCTTTGCACTGTCTAATCATGACAGATCCTGAGCATCTTTTCATTTGAATGTGCTGTTTTCTAAAACGCGGGTGAGTACCACTGAGGTCTTGAAAGGTTTCTGCCTGAGAGTCGGCCCTGCTTTGAATTCACTTCAGATTACCTAGCCCAGGATATTTCTTGAGGGCAGGGCTGCGTTTGCAAAGCGGCAGGCCGCAGGCATTGTGAATGATAGGTGCCCTTCGGCACGGTTTGTAAGGTTGTTACGGCAGTGTGCCACAAGGCGGCAGCACTACTCCGTGTCCTCTCTGGTAACTTGGGGAAACAAAGCCTTAGCGGGGGTCCCGGTGTTGGACGGGACATGGGGAGTCGAACGTGGCTAAACACACACCCCAGGGCTTGTGTATCCTCGCCTCCTGCCCCTTAACCTGCACTGCCGCACCCCAGGCGTATCGCAAGACTTGTAAGTGGGCTACTCGGTGGGTACCGTGCTTCGCAGATGGGGCGGCTGTAACGAAGTGGGCTGGAGGTGGGGACCTGCCTAGCAGGAGCCGTGGAGAGCCGGTTTCCTCACAGCTCTTCCCTCTCAGCTGCTCCACCGTCACTTGGGTACACCAGGCTTTGCTTACCCGTAGGAGGGCCACGTTGGACCGGGAGACTGTGGTACCACGCAGGGGAGAATGGGCACTAGAGGTCCGAGGGGTCGCTGGTCAGGTGGCACGTCCTCCTCCCTTGCTCCCTCAGCAGCAGCATACTCCAGCCTTGGGACCCAGGCCCGCCGAGGCTCCAGGGGTGTGACTCCAGCCGATGACGTCGCAGAGGCCTGAGGTAACAGAGGAAAGGCATTTCTTAACCCCTTCCTTGCCTTGTCTTTGAATACTCCTTTTCCCTTTCAGCATAGTTAATAAACAACGTTGCGTCTGTTTGAGTTCTACAGCCCCTTGATGCAATTATAATCGGAGCTGTCCCTGGAGCGTTTCGGGTTCTTTGCCCTGTCAGTTTATTGAGGAAAGTTTTGTAGCGCTCCCTATGCTTTCGGTTGGGTCGCCCTTGATGCGCACTTTTTGATACGTTAAGCGTGTGTCTGAGAATCCCAGCTTCCTACTTCCCCCTTCCCGGGTCTCCAATATCCCCCCTCTGAGAACTCCACGCTTCTCTCTTCCCTTTGTAAACCTGTGTTTCCTTTGTATGCTGCTTCCTTTGTATCCCTATTTAGACTGCACATATAAGAGATAGCCTGGGATTTGTGCCTTGCTGCCTCTAATTTACCAGAATTAGTGAGATCATCGACTGCTCCATCCATGCTGCTGCAAATAGTATGAGATCATTTTGTTCTGTGGATGAGTGGTAGTCGAGGGAATGTAGGTAGCAGAACAGCTTTCTGCATTCACCCCGCGCTCGACATGTCGTTCCTTTGTGTGTCTTGGCTGTGGTAAAGGGTACCACAACGACCGCTGGGGTGCAAGTGCTTCCTTCCAATGATGCTGGTCTCTGGTTATACGACCTGCAGCGTGTGTGCCGAATCTCGGGGTCCCTCCAGTGTTTAGTTTGGTAAGGAACTTGCCTACTGACCTTCATACCGGCTGTTACCAATTTACGATCCCGGCAACAGCAATGGTAGGCTTCCCTTTTGGGCATGCCCTCTTGAGCACTTAACGCTTTTAGCGTTTGTGAGGACTGCAGCCAGGGAAACCCTCGCCTAGCTTCCTTTGCACTCTCTAATCATGACAGATCCTGAGCATCTTTTCATTTGAATGTGCTGTTTTCTAAAACGCGGGTGAGTACCACTGAGGTCTTGAAAGGTTTCTGCCTGAGAGTCGGCCGTGCTTTGAATTCACTTCAGATTACCTAGCCCAGGATAATTCTTGAGGGCAGGGCTGCGTTTGCAAAGAGGCAGGCCGCAGGCATTGTGAATGATAGGTGCCCTTCGGCACGGTTTGTAAGGTTGTTACGGCAGTGTGCCACAAGGCGGCAGCACTACTCCGTGTCCTCTCTGGTAACTTGGGGAAACAAAGCCTTAGCGGGGGTCCCGGTGTTGGACGGGACATGGGGAGTCGAACGTGGCTAAACACACACCCCAGGGCTTGTGTATCCTCGCCTCCTGCCCCTTAACCTACACTGCCGCACCCCAGGCGTATCGCAAGACTTGTAAGTGGGCTACTCGGTGGGTGCCGTGCTTCGCAGGTGGGGCGACTCTAACGAAGTGGGCTGGAGGTGGGGACCTGCCTAGCAGGAGCCGTGGAGAGCCGGTTTCCTCACAGCTCTTCCCTCTCAGCTGCTCCACCGTCACTTGGGTACACCAGGCTTTGCTTACCCGTAGGAGGGCCACGTTGGACCGGGAGACTGTGGTACCACGCAGGGGAGAATGGGCACTAGAGGTCCGAGGGGTCGCTGGTCAGGTGGCACGTCCTCCTCCCTTGCTCCCTCAGCAGCAGCATACTCCAGCCTTGGGACCCAGGCCCGCCGAGGCTCCAGGGGTGTGACTCCAGCCGATGACGTCGCAGAGGCCTGAGGTAACAGAGGAAAGGCATTTCTTAACCCCTTCCTTGCCTTGTCTTTGAATACTCCTTTTCCCTTTCAGCATAGTTAATAAACAACGTTGCGTCTGTTTGAGTTCTACAGCCCCTTGATGCAATTATAATCGGAGCTGTCCCTGGAGCGTTTCGGGTTCTTTGCCCTGTCAGTTTATTGAGGAAAGTTTTGTAGCGCTCCCTATGCTTTCGGTTGGGTCGCCCTTGATGAGCACTTTTTGATACGTTAAGCGTGTGTCTGAGAATCCCAGCTTCCTACTTCCCCCTTCCCGGGTCTCCAATATCCCCCTCTGAGAACTCCACGCTTCTCTCTTCCCTTTGTAAACCTGTGTTTCCTTTGTATGCTGCTTCCTTTGTATCCCTATTTAGACTGCACATATAAGAGATAGCCTGGGATTTGTGCCTTGCTGCCTCTAATTTACCAGAATTAGTGAGATCATCGACTGCTCCATCCATGCTGCTGCAAATAGTATGAGATCATTTTGTTCCGTGGATGAGTGGTAGTCGAGGGAATGTAGGTAGCAGAACAGCTTTCTGCATTCACCCCGCGCTCGACATGTCGTTCCTTTATATGTCTTGGCTGTGGTAAAGGGTACCACAACGACCGCTGGGGTGCAAGTGCTTCCTTCCAATGATGCTGGTCTCTGGTTATACGACCTGCAGCGTGTGTGCCGAATCTCGGGGTCCCTCCAGTGTTTAGTTTGGTAAGGAACTTGCCTACTGACCTTCATACCGGCTGTTACCAATTTACGATCCCGGCAACAGCAATGGTAGGCTTCTCTTTTGGGCATGCCCTCTTCAGCACTTAACGCTTTTAGCGTTTGTGAGGACTGCAGCCAGGGAAACCCTCGCCTAGCTTCCTTTGCACTGTCTAATCATGACAGATCCTGAGCATCTTTTCATTTGAATGTGCTGTTTTCTAAAACGCGGGTGAGCACCACTGAGGTCTTGAAAGGTTTCTGCCTGAGAGTCGGCCCTGCTTTGAATTCACTTCAGATTACCTAGCCCAGGATATTTCTTGAGGGCAGGGCTGCGTTTGCAAAGCGGCAGGCCGCAGGCATTGTGAATGATAGGTGCCCTTCGGCACGGTTTGTAAGGTTGTTACGGCAGTGTGCCACAAGGCGGCAGCACTACTCCGTGTCCTCTCTGGTAACTTGGGGAAACAAAGCCTTAGCGGGGGTCCCGGTGTTGGACGGGACATGGGGAGTCGAACGTGGCTAAACACACACCCCAGGGCTTGTGTATCCTCGCCTCCTGCCCCTTAACCTGCACTGCCGCACCCCAGGCGTATCGCAAGACTTGTAAGTGGGCTACTCGGTGGGTGCCGTGCTTCGCAGGTGGGGCGACTCTAACGAAGTGGGCTGGAGGTGGGGACCTGCCTAGCAGGAGCCGTGGAGAGCCGGTTTCCTCACAGCTCTTTCCTCTCAGCTGCTCCACCGTCACTTGGGTACACCAGGCTTTGCTTACCCGTAGGAGGGCCACGTTGGACCGGGAGACTGTGGTATCACGCAGGGGAGAATGGGCACTAGAGGTCCGAGGGGTCGCTGGTCAGGTGGCACGTCCTCCTCCCTTGCTCCCTCAGCAGCAGCATACTCCAGCCTTGGGACCCAGGCCCGCCGAGGCTCCAGGGGTGTGACTCCAGCCGATGACGTCGCAGAGGCCTGAGGTAACAGAGGAAAGGCATTTCTTAACCCCTTCCTTGCCTTGTCTTTGAATACAACTTTTCCCTTTCAGCATAGTTAATAAACAACGTTGCGTCTGTTTGAGTTCTACAGCCCCTTGATGCAATTATAATCGGAGCTGTCCCTGGAGCGTTTCGGGTTCTTCGCCCTGTCAGTTTATTGAGGAAAGTTTTGTAGCGCTCCCTATGCTTTCGGTTGGGTCGCCCTTGATGAGCACTTTTTGATACGTTAAGCGTGTGTCTGAGAATCCCAGCTTCCTACTTCCCCCTTCCCGGGTCTCCAATATCCCCCTCTGAGAACTCCACGCTTCTCTCTTCCCTTTGTAAACCTGTGTTTCCTTTGTATGCTGCTTCCTTTGTATCCCTATTTAGACTGCACATATAAGAGATAGCCTGGGATTTGTGCCTTGCTGCCTCTAATTTACCAGAATTAGTGAGATCATCGACTGCTCCATCCATGCTGCTGCAAATAGTATGAGATCATTTTGTTCCGTGGATGAGTGGTAGTCGAGGGTATGTAGGTAGCAGAACAGCTTTCTGTATTCACCCCGCGCTCGACATGTCGTTCCTTGGTATGTCTTGGCTGTGGTAAAGGGTACCACAACGACCGCTGGGGTGTAAGTTCTTCCTTCCAATGATGCTGGTCTCTGGTTATACGACCTGCAGCGTGTGTGCCGAATCTCGGGGTCCCTCCAGTGTTTAGTTTGGTAAGGAACTTGCCTACTGACCTTCATACCGGCTGTTACCAATTTACGATCCCGGCAACAGCAATGGTAGGCTTCTCTTTTGGGCATGCCCTCTTGAGCACTTAACGCTTTTAGCGTTTGTGAGGACTGCAGCCAGGGAAACCCTCGCCTAGCTTCCTTTGCACTGTCTAATCATGACAGATCCTGAGCATCTTTTCATTTGAATGTGCTGTTTTCTAAAACGCGGGTGAGCACCACTGAGGTCTTGAAAGGTTTCTGCCTGAGAGTCGGCCCTGCTTTGAATTCACTTCAGATTACCTAGCCCAGGATATTTCTTGAGGGCAGGGCTGCGTTTGCAAAGCGGCAGGCCGCAGGCATTGTGAATGATAGGTGCCCTTCGGCACGGTTTGTAAGGTTGTTACGGCAGTGTGCCACAAGGCGGCAGCACTACTCCGTGTCCTCTCTGGTAACTTGGGGAAACAAAGCCTTAGCGGGGGTCCCGGTGTTGGACGGGACATGGGGAGTCGAACGTGGCTAAACACACACCCCAGGGCTTGTGTATCCTCGCCTCCTGCCCCTTAACCTACACTGCCGCACCCCAGGCGTATCGCAAGACTTGTAAGTGGGCTACTCGGTGGGTGCCGTGCTTCTCAGGTGGGGCGACTCTAAGGAAGTGGGCTGGAGGTGGGGACCTGCCTAGCAGGAGCCGTGGAGAGCCGGTTTCCTCACAGCTCTTCCCTCTCAGCTGCTCCACCGTCACTTGGGTACACCAGGCTTTGCTTACCCGTAGGAGGGCCACGTTGGACCGGGAGACTGTGGTACCACGCAGGGGAGAATGGGCACTAGAGGTCCGAGGGGTCGCTGGTCAGGTGGCACGTCCTCCTCCCTTGTTCCCTCAGCAGCAGCATACTCCAGCCTTGGGACTTAGGCCCGCCGAGGCTCCAGGGTTGTGACTCCAGGCGACGACATCACAGAGGCCTGAGGTAACAGAGGAAAGGCATTTCTTAACCCCTTCCTTGCCTTGTCATTTAATAGTCCTTTGCCCTTTCAGCATAGTTGATATACAACGATGCTTCTGTTTGCGTTCTACAGCCCCTTGATGCAATTATAATTGGAGCTGTCCCTGTAGCGTTTCGGGTTCTTTGCCCTGTCAGTTTATTGAGGAATGTTTTGTAGCGCTCCCTATGCTTTCGGTTGGGTCTCCCTTGATGAGCACTTTTTGATACGTTAAGCGTGTGTCTGAGAATCCCAGCTTCCTACTTCCCCCTTCCCGGGTCTCCAATATCCCCCTCTGAGAACTCCACGCTTCTCTCTTCCCTTTGTGAACCTGTGTTTCCTTTGTATGCTGCTTCCTTTGTATCCCTATTTAGACTGCACATATAAGAGATAGCCTGGGATTTGTGCCTTGCTGCCTCTAATTTACCAGAATTAGTGAGATCATCGACTGCTCCATCCATGCTGCTGCAAATAGTATGAGATCATTTTGTTCTGTGGATGAGTGGTAGTCGAGGGAATGTAGGTAGCAGAACAGCTTTCTGCATTCACCCCGCGCTCGACATGTCGTTCCTTTGTGTGTCTTGGCTGTGGTAAAGGGTACCAGAACGACCGCTGGGGTGCAAGTGCTTCCTTCCAAAGATGCTGGTCTCTGGTTATACGACCTGCAGCGGGTTTGCCGAATCTCGGGGTCCCTCCAGTGTTTAGTTTGGTAAGGAACTTGCCTACTGACCTTCATACCGGCTGTTACCAATTTACGATCCCGGCAACAGCAATGGTAGGCTTCCCTTTTGGGCATGCCCTCTTGAGCACTTAACGCTTTTAGCGTTTGTGAGGACTGCAGCCAGGGAAACCCTCGCCTAGCTTCCTTTGCACTGTCTAATCATGACAGATCCTGAGCATCTTTTCATTTGAATGTGCTGTTTTCTAAAACGCGGGTGAGCACCACTGAGGTCTTGAAAGGTTTCTGCCTGAGAGTCGGCCCTGCTTTGAATTCACTTCAGATTACCTAGCCCAGGATAATTCTTGAGGGCAGGGCTGCGTTTGCAAAGCGGCAGGACGCAGGCATTGTGAATGATAGGTGCCCTTCGGCACGGTTTGTAAGGTTGTTACGGCAGTGTGCCACAAGGCGGCAGCACTACTCCGTGTCCTCTCTGGTAACTTGGGGAAACAAAGCCTTAGCGGGGGTCCCGGTGTTGGACGGGACATGGGGAGTCGAACGTGGCTAAACACACACCCCAGGGCTTGTGTATCCTCGCCTCCTGCCCCTTAACCTGCACTGCCGCACCCCAGGCGTATCGCAAGACTTGTAAGTGGGCTACTCGGTGGGTGCCGTGCTTCGCAGGTGGGGCGACTCTAACGAAGTGGGCTGGAGGTGGGGACCTGCCTAGCAGGAGCCGTGGAGAGCCGGTTTCCTCACAGCTCTTCCCTCTCAGCTGCTCCACCGTCACTTGGGTACACCAGGCTTTGCTTACCCGTAGGAGGGCCACGTTGGACCGGGAGACTGTGGTATCACGCAGGGGAGAATGGGCACTAGAGGTCCGAGGGGTCGCTGGTCAGGTGGCACGTCCTCCTCCCTTGCTCCCTCAGCAGCAGCATACTCCAGCCTTGGGACCCAGGCCCGCCGAGGCTCCAGGGGTGTGACTCCAGCCGATGACGTCGCAGAGGCCTGAGGTAACAGAGGAAAGGCATTTCTTAACCCCTTCCTTGCCTTGTCTTTGAATACAACTTTTCCCTTTCAGCATAGTTAATAAACAACGTTGCGTCTGTTTGAGTTCTACAGCCCCTTGATGCAATTATAATCGGAGCTGTCCCTGGAGCGTTTCGGGTTCTTCGCCCTGTCAGTTTATTGAGGAAAGTTTTGTAGCGCTCCCTATGCTTTCGGTTGGGTCGCCCTTGATGAGCACTTTTTGATACGTTAAGCGTGTGTCTGAGAATCCCAGCTTCCTACTTCCCCCTTCCCGGGTCTCCAATATCCCCCTCTGAGAACTCCACGCTTCTCTCTTCCCTTTGTAAACCTGTGTTTCCTTTGTATGCTGCTTCCTTTGTATCCCTATTTAGACTGCACATATAAGAGATAGCCTGGGATTTGTGCCTTGCTGCCTCTAATTTACCAGAATTAGTGAGATCATCGACTGCTCCATCCATGCTGCTGCAAATAGTATGAGATCATTTTGTTCTGTGGATGAGTGGTAGTCGAGGGTATGTAGGTAGCAGAACAGCTTTCTGCATTCACCCCGCGCTCGACATGTCGTTCCTTTGTATGTCTTGGCTGTGGTAAAGGGTACCACAACGACCGCTGGGGTGCAAGTTCTTCCTTCCAATGATGCTGGTCTCTGGTTATACGACCTGCAGCGTGTGTGCCGAATCTCGGGGTCCCTCCAGTGTTTAGTTTGGTAAGGAACTTGCCTACTGACCTTCATACCGGCTGTTACCAATTTTCGATCCCGGCAACAGCAATGGTAGGCTTCTCTTTTGGGCATGCCCTCTTGAGCACTTAACGCTTTTAGCGTTTGTGAGGACTGCAGCCAGGGAAACCCTCGCCTAGCTTCCTTTGCACTCTCTAATCATGACAGATCCTGAGCATCTTTTCATTTGAATGTGCTGTTTTCTAAAACGCGGGTGAGCACCACTGAGGTCTTGAAAGGTTTCTGCCTGAGAGTCGGCCCTGCTTTGAATTCACTTCAGATTACCTAGCCCAGGATATTTCTTGAGGGCAGGGCTGCGTTTGCAAAGCGGCAGGCCGCAGGCATTGTGAATGATAGGTGCCCTTCGGCACGGTTTGTAAGGTTGTTACGGCAGTGTGCCACAAGGCGGCAGCACTACTCCGTGTCCTCTCTGGTAACTTGGGGAAACAAAGCCTTAGCGGGGGTCCCGGTGTTGGACGGGACATGGGGAGTCGAACGTGGCTAAACACACACCCCAGGGCTTGTGTATCCTCGCCTCCTGCCCCTTAACCTACACTGCCGCACCCCAGGCGTATCGCAAGACTTGTAAGTGGGCTACTCGGTGGGTGCCGTGCTTCTCAGGTGGGGCGACTCTAAGGAAGTGGGCTGGAGGTGGGGACCTGCCTAGCAGGAGCCGTGGAGAGCCGGTTTCCTCACAGCTCTTCCCTCTCAGCTGCTCCACCGTCACTTGGGTACACCAGGCTTTGCTTACCCGTAGGAGGGCCACGTTGGACCGGGAGACTGTGGTACCACGCAGGGGAGAATGGGCACTAGAGGTCCGAGGGGTCGCTGGTCAGGTGGCACGTCCTCCTCCCTTGTTCCCTCAGCAGCAGCATACTCCAGCCTTGGGACTTAGGCCCGCCGAGGCTCCAGGGTTGTGACTCCAGGCGACGACATCACAGAGGCCTGAGGTAACAGAGGAAAGGCATTTCTTAACCCCTTCCTTGCCTTGTCATTTAATAGTCCTTTGCCCTTTCAGCATAGTTGATATACAACGATGCTTCTGTTTGCGTTCTACAGCCCCTTGATGCAATTATAATTGGAGCTGTCCCTGTAGCGTTTCGGGTTCTTTGCCCTGTCAGTTTATTGAGGAATGTTTTGTAGCGCTCCCTATGCTTTCGGTTGGGTCTCCCTTGATGAGCACTTTTTGATACGTTAAGCGTGTGTCTGAGAATCCCAGCTTCCTACTTCCCCCTTCCCGGGTCTCCAATATCCCCCTCTGAGAACTCCACGCTTCTCTCTTCCCTTTGTGAACCTGTGTTTCCTTTGTATGCTGCTTCCTTTGTATCCCTATTTAGACTGCACATATAAGAGATAGCCTGGGATTTGTGCCTTGCTGCCTCTAATTTACCAGAATTAGTGAGATCATCGACTGCTCCATCCATGCTGCTGCAAATAGTATGAGATCATTTTGTTCTGTGGATGAGTGGTAGTCGAGGGAATGTAGGTAGCAGAACAGCTTTCTGCATTCACCCCGCGCTCGACATGTCGTTCCTTTGTGTGTCTTGGCTGTGGTAAAGGGTACCAGAACGACCGCTGGGGTGCAAGTGCTTCCTTCCAAAGATGCTGGTCTCTGGTTATACGACCTGCAGCGGGTTTGCCGAATCTCGGGGTCCCTCCAGTGTTTAGTTTGGTAAGGAACTTGCCTACTGACCTTCATACCGGCTGTTACCAATTTACGATCCCGGCAACAGCAATGGTAGGCTTCCCTTTTGGGCATGCCCTCTTGAGCACTTAACGCTTTTAGCGTTTGTGAGGACTGCAGCCAGGGAAACCCTCGCCTAGCTTCCTTTGCACTGTCTAATCATGACAGATCCTGAGCATCTTTTCATTTGAATGTGCTGTTTTCTAAAACGCGGGTGAGCACCACTGAGGTCTTGAAAGGTTTCTGCCTGAGAGTCGGCCCTGCTTTGAATTCACTTCAGATTACCTAGCCCAGGATAATTCTTGAGGGCAGGGCTGCGTTTGCAAAGCGGCAGGACGCAGGCATTGTGAATGATAGGTGCCCTTCGGCACGGTTTGTAAGGTTGTTACGGCAGTGTGCCACAAGGCGGCAGCACTACTCCGTGTCCTCTCTGGTAACTTGGGGAAACAAAGCCTTAGCGGGGGTCCCGGTGTTGGACGGGACATGGGGAGTCGAACGTGGCTAAACACACACCCCAGGGCTTGTGTATCCTCGCCTCCTGCCCCTTAACCTGCACTGCCGCACCCCAGGCGTATCGCAAGACTTGTAAGTGGGCTACTCGGTGGGTGCCGTGCTTCGCAGGTGGGGCGACTCTAAGGAAGTGGGCTGGAGGTGGGGACCTGCCTAGCAGGAGCCGTGGAGAGCCGGTTTCCTCACAGCTCTTCCCTCTCAGCTGCTCCACCGTCACTTGGGTACACCAGGCTTTGCTTACCCGTAGGAGGGCCACGTTGGACCGGGAGACTGTGGTACCACGCAGGGGAGAATGGGCACTAGAGGTCCGAGGGGTCGCTGGTCAGGTGGCACGTCCTCCTCCCTTGCTCCCTCAGCAGCAGCATACTCCAGCCTTGGGACCCAGGCCCGCCGAGGCTCCAGGGGTGTGACTCCAGCCGATGACGTCGCAGAGGCCTGAGGTAACAGAGGAAAGGCATTTCTTAACCCCTTCCTTGCCTTGTCTTTGAATACTCCTTTTCCCTTTCAGCATAGTTAATAAACAACGTTGCGTCTGTTTGAGTTCTACAGCCCCTTGATGCAATTATAATCGGAGCTGTCCCTGGAGCGTTTCGGGTTCTTTGCCCTGTCAGTTTATTGAGGAAAGTTTTGTAGCGCTCCCTATGCTGTCGGTTGGGTCGCCCTTGATGAGCACTTTTTGATACGTTAAGCGTGTGTCTGAGAATCCCAGCTTCCTACTTCCCCCTTCCCGGGTCTCCAATATCCCCCTCTGAGAACTCCACGCTTCTCTCTTCCCTTTGTAATCCTGTGTTTCCTTTGTATGCTGCTTCCTTTGTATCCCTATTTAGAATGCACATATAAGAGATAGCCTGGGATTTGTGCCTTGCTGCCTCTAATTTACCAGAATTAGTGAGATCATCGACTGCTCCATCCATGCTGCTGCAAATAGTATGAGATCATTTTGTTCTGTGGATGAGTGGTAGTCGAGGGAATGTAGGTAGCAGAACAGCTTTCTGCATTCACCCCGCGCTCGACATGTCGTTCCTTTGTATGTCTTGGCTGTGGTAAAGGGTACCACAACGACCGCTGGGGTGCAAGTGCTTCCTTCCAATGATGCTAGTCTCTGGTTATACGACCTGCAGCGTGTGTGCCGAATCTCGGGGTCCCTCCAGTGTTTAGTTGGTAAGGAACTTGCCTACTGACCTTCATACCGGCTGTTACCAATTTACGATCCCGGCAACAGCAATGGCAGGCTTCCCTTTTGGGCATGCCCTCTTGTGCACTTAACGCTTTTAGCGTTTGTGAGGACTGCAGCCAGGGAAACCCTCGCCTAGCTTCCTTTGCACTCTCTAATCATGACAGATCCTGAGCATCTTTTCATTTGAATGTGCTGTTTTCTAAAACGCGGGTGAGTACCACTGAGGTCTTGAAAGGTTTCTGCCTGAGAGTCGGCCCTGCTTTGAATTCACTTCAGATTACCTAGCCCAGGATATTTCTTGAGGGCAGGGCTGCGTTTGCAAAGCGGCAGGCCGCAGGCATTGTGAATGATAGGTGCCCTTCGGCACGGTTTGTAAGGTTGTTACGGCAGTGTGCCACAAGGCGGCAGCACTACTCCGTGTCCTCTCTTAACTTGGGGAAACAAAGCCTTAGCGGGGGTCCCGGTGTTGGACGGGACATGGGGAGTCGAACGTGGCTAAACACACACCCCAGGGTTTGTGTATCCTCGCCTCCTGCCCCTTAACCTGCACTGCCGCACCCCAGGCGTATCGCAAGACTTGTAAGTGGGCTACTCGGTGGGCGCCGTGCTTCGCAGGTGGGGCGACTCTAAGGAAGTGGGCTGGAGGTGGGGACCTGCCTAGCAGGAGCCGTGGAGAGCCGGTTTCCTCACAGCTCTTCCCTCTCAGCTGCTCCACCGTCACTTGGGTACACCAGGCTTTGCTTACCCGTAGGAGGGCCACGTTGGACCGGGAGACTGTGGTACCACGCAGGGGAGAATGGGCACTAGAGGTCCGAGGGGTCGCTGGTCAGGTGGCACGTCCTCCTCCCTTGTTCCCTCAGCAGCAGCATACTCCAGCCTTGGGACTTAGGCCCGCCGAGGCTCCAGGGTTGTGACTCCAGGCGACGACATCACAGAGGCCTGAGGTAACAGAGGAAAGGCATTTCTTAACCCCTTCCTTGCCTTGTCATTTAATAGTCCTTTGCCCTTTCAGCATAGTTGATATACAACGATGCTTCTGTTTGCGTTCTACAGCCCCTTGATGCAATTATAATCGGAGCTGTCCCTGTAGCGTTTCGGGTTCTTTGCCCTGTCAGTTTATTGAGGAATGTTTTGTAGCGCTCCCTATGCTTTCGGTTGGGTCTCCCTTGATGAGCACTTTTTGATACGTTAAGCGTGTGTCTGAGAATCCCAGCTTCCTACTTCCCCCTTCCCGGGTCTCCAATATCCCCCTCTGAGAACTCCACGCTTCTCTCTTCCCTTTGTGAACCTGTGTTTCCTTTGTATGCTGCTTCCTTTGTATCCCTATTTAGACTGCACATATAAGAGATAGCCTGGGATTTGTGCCTTGCTGCCTCTAATTTACCAGAATTAGTGAGATCATCGACTGCTCCATCCATGCTGCTGCAAATAGTATGAGATCATTTTGTTCTGTGGATGAGTGGTAGTCGAGGGAATGTAGGTAGCAGAACAGCTTTCTGCATTCACCCCGCGCTCGACATGTCGTTCCTTTGTGTGTCTTGGCTGTGGTAAAGGGTACCAGAACGACCGCTGGGGTGCAAGTGCTTCCTTCCAAAGATGCTGGTCTCTGGTTATACGACCTGCAGCGGGTTTGCCGAATCTCGGGGTCCCTCCAGTGTTTAGTTTGGTAAGGAACTTGCCTACTGACCTTCATACCGGCTGTTACCAATTTACGATCCCGGCAACAGCAATGGTAGGCTTCCCTTTTGGGCATGCCCTCTTGAGCACTTAACGCTTTTAGCGTTTGTGAGGACTGCAGCCAGGGAAACCCTCGCCTAGCTTCCTTTGCACTGTCTAATCATGACAGATCCTGAGCATCTTTTCATTTGAATGTGCTGTTTTCTAAAACGCGGGTGAGCACCACTGAGGTCTTGAAAGGTTTCTGCCTGAGAGTCGGCCCTGCTTTGAATTCACTTCAGATTACCTAGCCCAGGATAATTCTTGAGGGCAGGGCTGCGTTTGCAAAGCGGCAGGACGCAGGCATTGTGAATGATAGGTGCCCTTCGGCACGGTTTGTAAGGTTGTTACGGCAGTGTGCCACAAGGCGGCAGCACTACTCCGTGTCCTCTCTTGTAAGTTGGGGAAACAAAGCCTTAGCGGGGGTCCCGGTGTTGGACGGGACATGGGGAGTCGAACGTGGCTAAACACACACCCCAGGGCTTGTGTATCCTCGCCTCCTGCCCCTTAACCTGCACTGCCGCACCCCAGGCGTATCGCAAGACTTGTAAGTGGGCTACTCGGTGGGTGCCGTGCTTCGCAGGTGGGGCGACTCTAACGAAGTGGGCTGGAGGTGGGAACCTGCCTAGCAGGAGCCGTGGAGAGCCGGTTTCCTCACAGGTCTTCCCTCTCAGCTGCTCCACCGTCACTTGGGTACACCAGGCTTTGCTTACCCGTAGGAGGGCCACGTTGGACCGGGAGACTGTGGTACCACGCAGGGGAGAATGGGCACTAGAGGTCCGAGGGGTCGCTGGTCAGTTGGCACGTCCTCCTCCCTTGCTCCCTCAGCAGCAGCATACTCCAGCCTTGGGACCCAGGCCCGCCGAGGCTCCTGATTCCAGCCGTTGACGTCGCAGAGGCCTGAGGTAACAGAGGAAAGGCATTTCTTAACCCCTTCCTTGCCTTGTCTTTGAATACTCCTTTTCCCTTTCAGCATAGTTAATAAACAACGTTGCGTCTGTTTGAGTTCTACAGCCCCTTGATGCAATTATAATCGGAGCTGTCCCTGGAGCGTTTCGGGTTCTTTGCCCTGTCAGTTTATTGAGGAAAGTTTTGTAGCGCTCCCTATGCTGTCGGTTGGGTCGCCCTTGATGAGCACTTTTTGATACGTTAAGCGTGTGTCTGAGAATCCCAGCTTCCTACTTCCCCCTTCCCGGGTCTCCAATATCCCCCTCTGAGAACTCCACGCTTCTCTCTTCCCTTTGTAATCCTGTGTTTCCTTTGTATGCTGCTTCCTTTGTATCCCTATTTAGAATGCACATATAAGAGATAGCCTGGGATTTGTGCCTTGCTGCCTCTAATTTACCAGAATTAGTGAGATCATCGACTGCTCCATCCATGCTGCTGCAAATAGTATGAGATCATTTTGTTCTGTGGATGAGTGGTAGTCGAGGGAATGTAGGTAGCAGAACAGCTTTCTGCATTCACCCCGCGCTCGACATGTCGTTCCTTTGTATGTCTTGGCTGTGGTAAAGGGTACCACAACGACCGCTGGGGTGCAAGTGCTTCCTTCCAATGATGCTAGTCTCTGGTTATACGACCTGCAGCGTGTGTGCCGAATCTCGGGGTCCCTCCAGTGTTTAGTTGGTAAGGAACTTGCCTACTGACCTTCATACCGGCTGTTACCAATTTACGATCCCGGCAACAGCAATGGCAGGCTTCCCTTTTGGGCATGCCCTCTTGTGCACTTAACGCTTTTAGCGTTTGTGAGGACTGCAGCCAGGGAAACCCTCGCCTAGCTTCCTTTGCACTCTCTAATCATGACAGATCCTGAGCATCTTTTCATTTGAATGTGCTGTTTTCTAAAACGCGGGTGAGTACCACTGAGGTCTTGAAAGGTTTCTGCCTGAGAGTCGGCCCTGCTTTGAATTCACTTCAGATTACCTAGCCCAGGATATTTCTTGAGGGCAGGGCTGCGTTTGCAAAGCGGCAGGCCGCAGGCATTGTGAATGATAGGTGCCCTTCGGCACGGTTTGTAAGGTTGTTACGGCAGTGTGCCACAAGGCGGCAGCACTACTCCGTGTCCTCTCTTAACTTGGGGAAACAAAGCCTTAGCGGGGGTCCCGGTGTTGGACGGGACATGGGGAGTCGAACGTGGCTAAACACACACCCCAGGGTTTGTGTATCCTCGCCTCCTGCCCCTTAACCTGCACTGCCGCACCCCAGGCGTATCGCAAGACTTGTAAGTGGGCTACTCGGTGGGCGCCGTGCTTCGCAGGTGGGGCGACTCTAAGGAAGTGGGCTGGAGGTGGGGACCTGCCTAGCAGGAGCCGTGGAGAGCCGGTTTCCTCACAGCTCTTCCCTCTCAGCTGCTCCACCGTCACTTGGGTACACCAGGCTTTGCTTACCCGTAGGAGGGCCACGTTGGACCGGGAGACTGTGGTACCACGCAGGGGAGAATGGGCACTAGAGGTCCGAGGGGTCGCTGGTCAGGTGGCACGTCCTCCTCCCTTGTTCCCTCAGCAGCAGCATACTCCAGCCTTGGGACTTAGGCCCGCCGAGGCTCCAGGGTTGTGACTCCAGGCGACGACATCACAGAGGCCTGAGGTAACAGAGGAAAGGCATTTCTTAACCCCTTCCTTGCCTTGTCATTTAATAGTCCTTTGCCCTTTCAGCATAGTTGATATACAACGATGCTTCTGTTTGCGTTCTACAGCCCCTTGATGCAATTATAATCGGAGCTGTCCCTGTAGCGTTTCGGGTTCTTTGCCCTGTCAGTTTATTGAGGAATGTTTTGTAGCGCTCCCTATGCTTTCGGTTGGGTCTCCCTTGATGAGCACTTTTTGATACGTTAAGCGTGTGTCTGAGAATCCCAGCTTCCTACTTCCCCCTTCCCGGGTCTCCAATATCCCCCTCTGAGAACTCCACGCTTCTCTCTTCCCTTTGTGAACCTGTGTTTCCTTTGTATGCTGCTTCCTTTGTATCCCTATTTAGACTGCACATATAAGAGATAGCCTGGGATTTGTGCCTTGCTGCCTCTAATTTACCAGAATTAGTGAGATCATCGACTGCTCCATCCATGCTTCTGCAAATAGTATGAGATCATTTTGTTCTGTGGATGAGTGGTAGTCGAGGGAATGTAGGTAGCAGAACAGCTTTCTGCATTCACCCCGCGCTCGACATGTCGTTCCTTTGTGTGTCTTGGCTGTGGTAAAGGGTACCAGAACGACCGCTGGGGTGCAAGTGCTTCCTTCCAAAGATGCTGGTCTCTGGTTATACGACCTGCAGCGGGTTTGCCGAATCTCGGGGTCCCTCCAGTGTTTAGTTTGGTAAGGAACTTGCCTACTGACCTTCATACCGGCTGTTACCAATTTACGATCCCGGCAACAGCAATGGTAGGCTTCCCTTTTGGGCATGCCCTCTTGAGCACTTAACGCTTTTAGCGTTTGTGAGGACTGCAGCCAGGGAAACCCTCGCCTAGCTTCCTTTGCACTGTCTAATCATGACAGATCCTGAGCATCTTTTCATTTGAATGTGCTGTTTTCTAAAACGCGGGTGAGCACCACTGAGGTCTTGAAAGGTTTCTGCCTGAGAGTCGGCCCTGCTTTGAATTCACTTCAGATTACCTAGCCCAGGATAATTCTTGAGGGCAGGGCTGCGTTTGCAAAGCGGCAGGACGCAGGCATTGTGAATGATAGGTGCCCTTCGGCACGGTTTGTAAGGTTGTTACGGCAGTGTGCCACAAGGCGGCAGCACTACTCCGTGTCCTCTCTGGTAAGTTGGGGAAACAAAGCCTTAGCGGGGGTCCCGGTGTTGGACGGGACATGGGGAGTCGAACGTGGCTAAACACACACCCCAGGGCTTGTGTATCCTCGCCTCCTGCCCCTTAACCTGCACTGCCGCACCCCAGGCGTATCGCAAGACTTGTAAGTGGGCTACTCGGTGGGTGCCGTGCTTCGCAGGTGGGGCGACTCTAACGAAGTGGGCTGGAGGTGGGAACCTGCCTAGCAGGAGCCGTGGAGAGCCGGTTTCCTCACAGGTCTTCCCTCTCAGCTGCTCCACCGTCACTTGGGTACACCAGGCTTTGCTTACCCGTAGGAGGGCCACGTTGGACCGGGAGACTGTGGTACCACGCAGGGGAGAATGGGCACTAGAGGTCCGAGGGGTCGCTGGTCAGTTGGCACGTCCTCCTCCCTTGCTCCCTCAGCAGCAGCATACTCCAGCCTTGGGACCCAGGCCCGCCGAGGCTCCTGATTCCAGCCGTTGACGTCGCAGAGGCCTGAGGTAACAGAGGAAAGGCATTTCTTAACCCCTTCCTTGCCTTGTCTTTGAATACTCCTTTTCCCTTTCAGCATAGTTAATAAACAACGTTGCGTCTGTTTGAGTTCTACAGCCCCTTGATGCAATTATAATCGGAGCTGTCCCTGGAGCGTTTCGGGTTCTTTGCCCTGTCAGTTTATTGAGGAAAGTTTTGTAGCGCTCCCTATGCTTTCGGTTGGGTCGCCCTTGATGAGCACTTTTTGATACGTTAAGCGTGTGTCTGAGAATCCCAGCTTCCTACTTCCCCCTTCCCGGGTCTCCAATATCCCCCTCTGAGAACTCCACGCTTCTCTCTTCCCTTTGTAAACCTGTGTTTCCTTTGTATGCTGCTTCCTTTGTATCCCTATTTAGACTGCACATATAAGAGATAGCCTGGGATTTGTGCCTTGCTGCCTCTAATTTACCAGAATTAGTGAGATCATCGACTGCTCCATCCATGCTGCTGCAAATAGTATGAGATCATTTTGTTCTGTGGATGAGTGGTAGTCGAGGGAATGTAGGTAGCAGAACAGCTTTCTGCATTCACCCCGCGCTCGACATGTCATTCCTTTGTGTGTCTTGGCTGTGGTAAAGGGTACCACAACGACCGCTGGGGTGCAAGTGCTTCCTTCCAATGATGCTAGTCTCTGGTTATACGACCTGCAGCGGGTTTGCCGAATCTCGGGGTCCCTCCAGTGTTTAGTTTGGTAAGGAACTTGCCTACTGACCTTCATACCGGCTGTTACCAATTTACGATCCCGGCAACAGCAATGGTAGGCTTCCCTTTTGGGCATGCCCTCTTGAGCACTTAACGCTTTTAGCGTTTGTGAGGACTGCAGCCAGGGAAACCCTCGCCTAGCTTCCTTTGCACTGTCTAATCATGACAGATCCTGAGCATCTTTTCATTTGAATGTGCTGTTTTCTAAAACGCGGGTGAGCACCACTGAGGTCTTGAAAGGTTTCTGCCTGAGAGTCGGCCCTGCTTTGAATTCACTTCAGATTACCTAGCCCAGGATAATTCTTGAGGGCAGGGCTGCGTTTGCAAAGCGGCAGGCCGCAGGCATTGTGAATGATAGGTGCCCTTTGGCACGGTTTGTAAGGTTGTTACGGCAGTGTGCCACAAGGCGGCAGCACTACTCCGTGTCCTCTCTGGTAACTTGGGGAAACAAAGCTTTAGCGGGGGTCCCGGTGTTGGACGGGACATGGGGAGTCGAACGTGGCTAAACACACACCCCAGGGCTTGTGTATCCTCGCCTCCTGCCCCTTTACCTGCACTGCCGCACCCCAGGCGTATCGCAAGACTTGTAAGTGGGCTACTCGGTGGGTGCCGTGCTTCGCAGGTGGGGCGACTCTAACGAAGTGGGCTGGAGGTGGGAACCTGCCTAGCAGGAGCCGTGGAGAGCCGGTTTCCTCACAGCTCTTCCCTCTCAGCTGCTCCACCGTCACTTGGGTACACCAGGCTTTGCTTACCCGTAGGAGGGCCACGTTGGACCGGGAGACTGTGGTACCACGCAGGGGAGAATGGGCACTAGAGGTCCGAGGGGTCGCTGGTCAGGTGGCACGTCCTCCTCCCTTGCTCCCTCAGCAGCAGCATACTCCAGCCTTGGGACCCAGGCCCGCCGAGGCTCCAGGGGTGTGACTCCAGCCGATGACGTCGCAGAGGCCTGAGGTAACAGAGGAAAGGCATTTCTTAACCCCTTCCTTGCCTTGTCTTTGAATACTCCTTTTCCCTTTCAGCATAGTTAATAAACAACGTTGCGTCTGTTTGAGTTCTACAGCCCCTTGATGCAATTATAATCGGAGCTGTCCCTGGAGCGTTTCGGGTTCTTTGCCCTGTCAGTTTATTGAGGAAAGTTTTGTAGCGCTCCCTATGCTTTCGGTTGGGTCGCCCTTGATGCGCACTTTTTGATACGTTAAGCGTGTGTCTGAGAATCCCAGCTTCCTACTTCCCCCTTCCCGGGTCTCCAATATCCCCCCTCTGAGAACTCCACGCTTCTCTCTTCCCTTTGTAAACCTGTGTTTCCTTTGTATGCTGCTTCCTTTGTATCCCTATTTAGACTGCACATATAAGAGATAGCCTGGGATTTGTGCCTTGCTGCCTCTAATTTACCAGAATTAGTGAGATCATCGACTGCTCCATCCATGCTGCTGCAAATAGTATGAGATCATTTTGTTCTGTGGATGAGTGGTAGTCGAGGGAATGTAGGTAGCAGAACAGCTTTCTGCATTCACCCCGCGCTCGACATGTCGTTCCTTTGTATGTCTTGGCTGTGGTGAAGGGTACCACAACGACCGCTGGGGTGCAAGTGCTTCCTTCCAATGATGCTGGTCTCTGGTTATACGACCTGCAGCGTGTGTGCCGAATCTCGGGGTCCCTCCAGTGTTTAGTTTGGTAAGGAACTTGCCTACTGACCTTCATACCGGCTGTTACCAATTTACGATCCCGGCAACAGCAATGGTAGGCTTCCCTTTTGGGCATGCCCTCTTGAGCACTTAACGCTTTTAGCGTTTGTGAGGACTGCAGCCAGGGAAACCCTCGCCTAGCTTCCTTTGCACTCTCTAATCATGACAGATCCTGAGCATCTTTTCATTTGAATGTGCTGTTTTCTAAAACGCGGGTGAGTACCACTGAGGTCTTGAAAGGTTTCTGCCTGAGAGTCGGCCGTGCTTTGAATTCACTTCAGATTACCTAGCCCAGGATAATTCTTGAGGGCAGGGCTGCGTTTGCAAAGCGGCAGGCCGCAGGCATTGTGAATGATAGGTGCCCTTCGGCACGGTTTGTAAGGTTGTTACGGCAGTGTGCCACAAGGCGGCAGCACTACTCCGTGTCCTCTCTGTTAACTTGGGGAAACAAAGCCTTAGCGGGGGTCCCGGTGTTGGACGGGACATGGGGAGTCGAACGTGGCTAAACACACACCCCAGGGCTTGTGTATCCTCGCCTCCTGCCCCTTAACCTACACTGCCGCACCCCAGGCGTATCGCAAGACTTGTAAGTGGGCTACTCGGTGGGTGCCGTGCTTCGCAGGTGGGGCGACTCTAACGAAGTGGGCTGGAGGTGGGGACCTGCCTAGCAGGAGCCGTGGAGAGCCGGTTTCCTCACAGCTCTTCCCTCTCAGCTGCTCCACCCTCACTTGGGTACACCAGGCTTTGCTTACCCGTAGGAGGGCCACGTTGGACCGGGAGACTGTGGTACCACGCAGGGGAGAATGGGCACTAGAGGTCCGAGGGGTCGCTGGTCAGGTGGCACGTCCTCCTCCCTTGCTCCCTCAGCAGCAGCATACTCCAGCCTTGGGACCCAGGCCCGCCGAGGCTCCAGGGGTGTGACTCCAGCCGATGACGTCGCAGAGGCCTGAGGTAACAGAGGAAAGGCATTTCTTAACCCCTTCCTTGCCTTGTCTTTGAATACTCCTTTTCCCTTTCAGCATAGTTAATAAACAACGTTGCGTCTGTTTGAGTTCTACAGCCCCTTGATGCAATTATAATCGGAGCTGTCCCTGGAGCGTTTCGGGTTCTTTGCCCTGTCAGTTTATTGAGGAAAGTTTTGTAGCGCTCCCTATGCTTTCGGTTGGGTCGCCCTTGATGAGCACTTTTTGATACGTTAAGCGTGTGTCTGAGAATCCCAGCTTCCTACTTCCCCCTTCCCGGGTCTCCAATATCCCCCTCTGAGAACTCCACGCTTCTCTCTTCCCTTTGTAAACCTGTGTTTCCTTTGTATGCTGCTTCCTTTGTATCCCTATTTAGACTGCACATATAAGAGATAGCCTGGGATTTGTGCCTTGCTGCCTCTAATTTACCAGAATTAGTGAGATCATCGACTGCTCCATCCATGCTGCTGCAAATAGTATGAGATCATTTTGTTCCGTGGATGAGTGGTAGTCGAGGGAATGTAGGTAGCAGAACAGCTTTCTGCATTCACCCCGCGCTCGACATGTCGTTCCTTTGTATGTCTTGGCTGTGGTAAAGGGTACCACAACGACCGCTGGGGTGCAAGTGATTCCTTCCAATGATGCTGGTCTCTGGTTATACGACCTGCAGCGTGTGTGCCGAATCTCGGGGTCCCTCCAGTGTTTAGTTTGGTAAGGAACTTGCCTACTGACCTTCATACCGGCTGTTACCAATTTACGATCCCGGCAACAGCAATGGTAGGCTTCTCTTTTGGGCATGCCCTCTTGAGCACTTAACGCTTTTAGCGTTTGTGAGGACTGCAGCCAGGGAAACCCTCGCCTAGCTTCCTTTGCACTGTCTAATCATGACAGATCCTGAGCATCTTTTCATTTGAATGTGCTGTTTTCTAAAACGCGGGTGAGCACCACTGAGGTCTTGAAAGGTTTCTGCCTGAGAGTCGGCCCTGCTTTGAATTCACTTCAGATTACCTAGCCCAGGATATTTCTTGAGGGCAGGGCTGCGTTTGCAAAGCGGCAGGCCGCAGGCATTGTGAATGATAGGTGCCCTTCGGCACGGTTTGTAAGGTTGTTACGGCAGTGTGCCACAAGGCGGCAGCACTACTCCGTGTCCTCTCTGGTAAGTTGGGGAAACAAAGCCTTAGCGGGGGTCCCGGTGTTGGACGGGACATGGGGAGTCGAACGTGGCTAAACACACACCCCAGGGCTTGTGTGTCCTCGCCTCCTGCCCCTTAACCTGCACTGCCGCACCCCAGGCGTATCGCAAGACTTGTAAGTGGGCTACTCGGTGGGTGCCGTGCTTCGCAGGTGGGGCGACTCTAACGAAGTGGGCTGGAGGTGGGGACCTGCCTAGCAGGAGCCGTGGAGAGCCGGTTTCCTCACAGCTCTTTCCTCTCAGCTGCTCCACCGTCACTTGGGTACACCAGGCTTTGCTTACCCGTAGGAGGGCCACGTTGGACCGGGAGACTGTGGTATCACGCAGGGGAGAATGGGCACTAGAGGTCCGAGGGGTCGCTGGTCAGGTGGCACGTCCTCCTCCCTTGCTCCCTCAGCAGCAGCATACTCCAGCCTTGGGACCCAGGCCCGCCGAGGCTCCAGGGGTGTGACTCCAGCCGATGACGTCGCAGAGGCCTGAGGTAACAGAGGAAAGGCATTTCTTAACCCCTTCCTTGCCTTGTCTTTGAATACAACTTTTCCCTTTCAGCATAGTTAATAAACAACGTTGCGTCTGTTTGAGTTCTACAGCCCCTTGATGCAATTATAATCGGAGCTGTCCCTGGAGCGTTTCGGGTTCTTCGCCCTGTCAGTTTATTGAGGAAAGTTTTGTAGCGCTCCCTATGCTTTCGGTTGGGTCGCCCTTGATGAGCACTTTTTGATACGTTAAGCGTGTGTCTGAGAATCCCAGCTTCCTACTTCCCCCTTCCCGGGTCTCCAATATCCCCCTCTGAGAACTCCACGCTTCTCTCTTCCCTTTGTAAACCTGTGTTTCCTTTGTATGCTGCTTCCTTTGTATCCCTATTTAGACTGCACATATAAGAGATAGCCTGGGATTTGTGCCTTGCTGCCTCTAATTTACCAGAATTAGTGAGATCATCGACTGCTCCATCCATGCTGCTGCAAATAGTATGAGATCATTTTGTTCCGTGGATGAGTGGTAGTCGAGGGTATGTAGGTAGCAGAACAGCTTTCTGCATTCACCCCGCGCTCGACATGTCGTTCCTTGGTATGTCTTGGCTGTGGTAAAGGGTACCACAACGACCGCTGGGGTGTAAGTTCTTCCTTCCAATGATGCTGGTCTCTGGTTATACGACCTGCAGCGTGTGTGCCGAATCTCGGGGTCCCTCCAGTGTTTAGTTTGGTAAGGAACTTGCCTACTGACCTTCATACCGGCTGTTACCAATTTACGATCCCGGCAACAGCAATGGTAGGCTTCTCTTTTGGGCATGCCCTCTTGAGCACTTAACGCTTTTAGCGTTTGTGAGGACTGCAGCCAGGGAAACCCTCGCCTAGCTTCCTTTGCACTGTCTAATCATGACAGATCCTGAGCATCTTTTCATTTGAATGTGCTGTTTTCTAAAACGCGGGTGAGCACCACTGAGGTCTTGAAAGGTTTCTGCCTGAGAGTCGGCCCTGCTTTGAATTCACTTCAGATTACCTAGCCCAGGATATTTCTTGAGGGCAGGGCTGCGTTTGCAAAGCGGCAGGCCGCAGGCATTGTGAATGATAGGTGCCCTTCGGCACGGTTTGTAAGGTTGTTACGGCAGTGTGCCACAAGGCGGCAGCACTACTCCGTGTCCTCTCTGGTAACTTGGGGAAACAAAGCCTTAGCGGGGGTCCCGGTGTTGGACGGGACATGGGGAGTCGAACGTGGCTAAACACACACCCCAGGGCTTGTGTATCCTCGCCTCCTGCCCCTTAACCTACACTGCCGCACCCCAGGCGTATCGCAAGACTTGTAAGTGGGCTACTCGGTGGGTGCCGTGCTTCTCAGGTGGGGCGACTCTAAGGAAGTGGGCTGGAGGTGGGGACCTGCCTAGCAGGAGCCGTGGAGAGCCGGTTTCCTCACAGCTCTTCCCTCTCAGCTGCTCCACCGTCACTTGGGTACACCAGGCTTTGCTTACCCGTAGGAGGGCCACGTTGGACCGGGAGACTGTGGTACCACGCAGGGGAGAATGGGCACTAGAGGTCCGAGGGGTCGCTGGTCAGGTGGCACGTCCTCCTCCCTTGTTCCCTCAGCAGCAGCATACTCCAGCCTTGGGACTTAGGCCCGCCGAGGCTCCAGGGTTGTGACTCCAGGCGACGACATCACAGAGGCCTGAGGTAACAGAGGAAAGGCATTTCTTAACCCCTTCCTTGCCTTGTCATTTAATAGTCCTTTGCCCTTTCAGCATAGTTGATATACAACGATGCTTCTGTTTGCGTTCTACAGCCCCTTGATGCAATTATAATTGGAGCTGTCCCTGTAGCGTTTCGGGTTCTTTGCCCTGTCAGTTTATTGAGGAATGTTTTGTAGCGCTCCCTATGCTTTCGGTTGGGTCTCCCTTGATGAGCACTTTTTGATACGTTAAGCGTGTGTCTGAGAATCCCAGCTTCCTACTTCCCCCTTCCCGGGTCTCCAATATCCCCCTCTGAGAACTCCACGCTTCTCTCTTCCCTTTGTGAACCTGTGTTTCCTTTGTATGCTGCTTCCTTTGTATCCCTATTTAGACTGCACATATAAGAGATAGCCTGGGATTTGTGCCTTGCTGCCTCTAATTTACCAGAATTAGTGAGATCATCGACTGCTCCATCCATGCTGCTGCAAATAGTATGAGATCATTTTGTTCTGTGGATGAGTGGTAGTCGAGGGAATGTAGGTAGCAGAACAGCTTTCTGCATTCACCCCGCGCTCGACATGTCGTTCCTTTGTGTGTCTTGGCTGTGGTAAAGGGTACCAGAACGACCGCTGGGGTGCAAGTGCTTCCTTCCAAAGATGCTGGTCTCTGGTTATACGACCTGCAGCGGGTTTGCCGAATCTCGGGGTCCCTCCAGTGTTTAGTTTGGTAAGGAACTTGCCTACTGACCTTCATACCGGCTGTTACCAATTTACGATCCCGGCAACAGCAATGGTAGGCTTCCCTTTTGGGCATGCCCTCTTGAGCACTTAACGCTTTTAGCGTTTGTGAGGACTGCAGCCAGGGAAACCTTCGCCTAGCTTCCTTTGCACTGTCTAATCATGACAGATCCTGAGCATCTTTTCATTTGAATGTGCTGTTTTCTAAAACGCGGGTGAGCACCACTGAGGTCTTGAAAGGTTTCTGCCTGAGAGTCGGCCCTGCTTTGAATTCACTTCAGATTACCTAGCCCAGGATAATTCTTGAGGGCAGGGCTGCGTTTGCAAAGCGGCAGGACGCAGGCATTGTGAATGATAGGTGCCCTTCGGCACGGTTTGTAAGGTTGTTACGGCAGTGTGCCACAAGGCGGCAGCACTACTCCGTGTCCTCTCTGGTAACTTGGGGAAACAAAGCCTTAGCGGGGGTCCCGGTGTTGGACGGGACATGGGGAGTCGAACGTGGCTAAACACACACCCCAGGGCTTGTGTATCCTCGCCTCCTGCCCCTTAACCTGCACTGCCGCACCCCAGGCGTATCGCAAGACTTGTAAGTGGGCTACTCGGTGGGTGCCGTGCTTCGCAGGTGGGGCGACTCTAACGAAGTGGGCTGGAGGTGGGGACCTGCCTAGCAGGAGCCGTGGAGAGCCGGTTTCCTCACAGCTCTTCCCTCTCAGCTGCTCCACCGTCACTTGGGTACACCAGGCTTTGCTTACCCGTAGGAGGGCCACGTTGGACCGGGAGACTGTGGTATCACGCAGGGGAGAATGGGCACTAGAGGTCCGAGGGGTCGCTGGTCAGGTGGCACGTCCTCCTCCCTTGCTCCCTCAGCAGCAGCATACTCCAGCCTTGGGACCCAGGCCCGCCGAGGCTCCAGGGGTGTGACTCCAGCCGATGACGTCGCAGAGGCCTGAGGTAACAGAGGAAAGGCATTTCTTAACCCCTTCCTTGCCTTGTCTTTGAATACAACTTTTCCCTTTCAGCATAGTTAATAAACAACGTTGCGTCTGTTTGAGTTCTACAGCCCCTTGATGCAATTATAATCGGAGCTGTCCCTGGAGCGTTTCGGGTTCTTCGCCCTGTCAGTTTATTGAGGAAAGTTTTGTAGCGCTCCCTATGCTTTCGGTTGGGTCGCCCTTGATGAGCACTTTTTGATACGTTAAGCGTGTGTCTGAGAATCCCAGCTTCCTACTTCCCCCTTCCCGGGTCTCCAATATCCCCCTCTGAGAACTCCACGCTTCTCTCTTCCCTTTGTAAACCTGTGTTTCCTTTGTATGCTGCTTCCTTTGTATCCCTATTTAGACTGCACATATAAGAGATAGCCTGGGATTTGTGCCTTGCTGCCTCTAATTTACCAGAATCAGTGAGATCATCGACTGCTCCATCCATGCTGCTGCAAATAGTATGAGATCATTTTGTTCTGTGGATGAGTGGTAGTCGAGGGTATGTAGGTAGCAGAACAGCTTTCTGCATTCACCCCGCGCTCGACATGTCGTTCCTTTGTATGTCTTGGCTGTGGTAAAGGGTACCACAACGACCGCTGGGGTGCAAGTTCTGCCTTCCAATGATGCTGGTCTCTGGTTATACGACCTGCAGCGTGTGTGCCGAATCTCGGGGTCCCTCCAGTGTTTAGTTTGGTAAGGAACTTGCCTACTGACCTTCATACCGGCTGTTACCAATTTACGATCCCGGCAACAGCAATGGTAGGCTTCTCTTTTGGGCATGCCCTCTTGAGCACTTAACGCTTTTAGCGTTTGTGAGGACTGCAGCCAGGGAAACCCTCGCCTAGCTTCCTTTGCACTCTCTAATCATGACAGATCCTGAGCATCTTTTCATTTGAATGTGCTGTTTTCTAAAACGCGGGTGAGCACCACTGAGGTCTTGAAAGGTTTCTGCCTGAGAGTCGGCCCTGCTTTGAATTCACTTCAGATTACCTAGCCCAGGATATTTCTTGAGGGCAGGGCTGCGTTTGCAAAGCGGCAGGCCGCAGGCATTGTGAATGATAGGTGCCCTTCGGCACGGTTTGTAAGGTTGTTACGGCAGTGTGCCACAAGGCGGCAGCACTACTCCGTGTCCTCTCTGGTAACTTGGGGAAACAAAGCCTTAGCGGGGGTCCCGGTGTTGGACGGGACATGGGGAGTCGAACGTGGCTAAACACACACCCCAGGGCTTGTGTATCCTCGCCTCCTGCCCCTTAACCTACACTGCCGCACCCCAGGCGTATCGCAAGACTTGTAAGTGGGCTACTCGGTGGGTGCCGTGCTTCTCAGGTGGGGCGACTCTAAGGAAGTGGGCTGGAGGTGGGGACCTGCCTAGCAGGAGCCGTGGAGAGCCGGTTTCCTCACAGCTCTTCCCTCTCAGCTGCTCCACCGTCACTTGGGTACACCAGGCTTTGCTTACCCGTAGGAGGGCCACGTTGGACCGGGAGACTGTGGTACCACGCAGGGGAGAATGGGCACTAGAGGTCCGAGGGGTCGCTGGTCAGGTGGCACGTCCTCCTCCCTTGTTCCCTCAGCAGCAGCATACTCCAGCCTTGGGACTTAGGCCCGCCGAGGCTCCAGGGTTGTGACTCCAGGCGACGACATCACAGAGGCCTGAGGTAACAGAGGAAAGGCATTTCTTAACCCCTTCCTTGCCTTGTCATTTAATAGTCCTTTGCCCTTTCAGCATAGTTGATATACAACGATGCTTCTGTTTGCGTTCTACAGCCCCTTGATGCAATTATAATTGGAGCTGTCCCTGTAGCGTTTCGGGTTCTTTGCCCTGTCAGTTTATTGAGGAATGTTTTGTAGCGCTCCCTATGCTTTCGGTTGGGTCTCCCTTGATGAGCACTTTTTGATACGTTAAGCGTGTGTCTGAGAATCCCAGCTTCCTACTTCCCCCTTCCCGGGTCTCCAATATCCCCCTCTGAGAACTCCACGCTTCTCTCTTCCCTTTGTGAACCTGTGTTTCCTTTGTATGCTGCTTCCTTTGTATCCCTATTTAGACTGCACATATAAGAGATAGCCTGGGATTTGTGCCTTGCTGCCTCTAATTTACCAGAATTAGTGAGATCATCGACTGCTCCATCCATGCTGCTGCAAATAGTATGAGATCATTTTGTTCTGTGGATGAGTGGTAGTCGAGGGAATGTAGGTAGCAGAACAGCTTTCTGCATTCACCCCGCGCTCGACATGTCGTTCCTTTGTGTGTCTTGGCTGTGGTAAAGGGTACCAGAACGACCGCTGGGGTGCAAGTGCTTCCTTCCAAAGATGCTGGTCTCTGGTTATACGACCTGCAGCGGGTTTGCCGAATCTCGGGGTCCCTCCAGTGTTTAGTTTGGTAAGGAACTTGCCTACTGACCTTCATACCGGCTGTTACCAATTTACGATCCCGGCAACAGCAATGGTAGGCTTCCCTTTTGGGCATGCCCTCTTGAGCACTTAACGCTTTTAGCGTTTGTGAGGACTGCAGCCAGGGAAACCCTCGCCTAGCTTCCTTTGCACTGTCTAATCATGACAGATCCTGAGCATCTTTTCATTTGAATGTGCTGTTTTCTAAAACGCGGGTGAGCACCACTGAGGTCTTGAAAGGTTTCTGCCTGAGAGTCGGCCCTGCTTTGAATTCACTTCAGATTACCTAGCCCAGGATAATTCTTGAGGGCAGGGCTGCGTTTGCAAAGCGGCAGGACGCAGGCATTGTGAATGATAGGTGCCCTTCGGCACGGTTTGTAAGGTTGTTACGGCAGTGTGCCACAAGGCGGCAGCACTACTCCGTGTCCTCTCTGGTAACTTGGGGAAACAAAGCCTTAGCGGGGGTCCCGGTGTTGGACGGGACATGGGGAGTCGAACGTGGCTAAACACACACCCCAGGGCTTGTGTATCCTCGCCTCCTGCCCCTTAACCTGCACTGCCGCACCCCAGGCGTATCGCAAGACTTGTAAGTGGGCTACTCGGTGGGTGCCGTGCTTCGCAGGTGGGGCGACTCTAAGGAAGTGGGCTGGAGGTGGGGACCTGCCTAGCAGGAGCCGTGGAGAGCCGGTTTCCTCACAGCTCTTCCCTCTCAGCTGCTCCACCGTCACTTGGGTACACCAGGCTTTGCTTACCCGTAGGAGGGCCACGTTGGACCGGGAGACTGTGGTACCACGCAGGGGAGAATGGGCACTAGAGGTCCGAGGGGTCGCTGGTCAGGTGGCACGTCCTCCTCCCTTGCTCCCTCAGCAGCAGCATACTCCAGCCTTGGGACCCAGGCCCGCCGAGGCTCCAGGGGTGTGACTCCAGCCGATGACGTCGCAGAGGCCTGAGGTAACAGAGGAAAGGCATTTCTTAACCCCTTCCTTGCCTTGTCTTTGAATACTCCTTTTCCCTTTCAGCATAGTTAATAAACAACGTTGCGTCTGTTTGAGTTCTACAGCCCCTTGATGCAATTATAATCGGAGCTGTCCCTGGAGCGTTTCGGGTTCTTTGCCCTGTCAGTTTATTGAGGAAAGTTTTGTAGCGCTCCCTATGCTGTCGGTTGGGTCGCCCTTGATGAGCACTTTTTGATACGTTAAGCGTGTGTCTGAGAATCCCAGCTTCCTACTTCCCCCTTCCCGGGTCTCCAATATCCCCCTCTGAGAACTCCACGCTTCTCTCTTTCCTTTGTAATCCTGTGTTTCCTTTGTATGCTGCTTCCTTTGTATCCCTATTTAGAATGCACATATAAGAGATAGCCTGGGATTTGTGCCTTGCTGCCTCTAATTTACCAGAATTAGTGAGATCATCGACTGCTCCATCCATGCTGCTGCAAATAGTATGAGATCATTTTGTTCTGTGGATGAGTGGTAGTCGAGGGAATGTAGGTAGCAGAACAGCTTTCTGCATTCACCCCGCGCTCGACATGTCGTTCCTTTGTATGTCTTGGCTGTGGTAAAGGGTACCACAACGACCGCTGGGGTGCAAGTGCTTCCTTCCAATGATGCTAGTCTCTGGTTATACGACCTGCAGCGTGTGTGCCGAATCTCGGGGTCCCTCCAGTGTTTAGTTGGTAAGGAACTTGCCTACTGACCTTCATACCGGCTGTTACCAATTTACGATCCCGGCAACAGCAATGGCAGGCTTCCCTTTTGGGCATGCCCTCTTGTGCACTTAACGCTTTTAGCGTTTGTGAGGACTGCAGCCAGGGAAACCCTCGCCTAGCTTCCTTTGCACTCTCTAATCATGACAGATCCTGAGCATCTTTTCATTTGAATGTGCTGTTTTCTAAAACGCGGGTGAGTACCACTGAGGTCTTGAAAGGTTTCTGCCTGAGAGTCGGCCCTGCTTTGAATTCACTTCAGATTACCTAGCCCAGGATATTTCTTGAGGGCAGGGCTGCGTTTGCAAAGCGGCAGGCCGCAGGCATTGTGAATGATAGGTGCCCTTCGGCACGGTTTGTAATGTTGTTACGGCAGTGTGCCACAAGGCGGCAGCACTACTCCGTGTCCTCTCTGGTAACTTGGGGAAACAAAGCCTTAGCGGGGGTCCCGGTGTTGGACGGGACATGGGGAGTCGAACGTGGCTAAACACACACCCCAGGGTTTGTGTATCCTCGCCTCCTGCCCCTTAACCTGCACTGCCGCACCCCAGGCGTATCGCAAGACTTGTAAGTGGGCTACTCGGTGGGCGCCGTGCTTCGCAGGTGGGGCGACTCTAAGGAAGTGGGCTGGAGGTGGGGACCTGCCTAGCAGGAGCCGTGGAGAGCCGGTTTCCTCACAGCTCTTCCCTCTCAGCTGCTCCACCGTCACTTGGGTACACCAGGCTTTGCTTACCCGTAGGAGGGCCACGTTGGACCGGGAGACTGTGGTACCACGCAGGGGAGAATGGGCACTAGAGGTCCGAGGGGTCGCTGGTCAGGTGGCACGTCCTCCTCCCTTGTTCCCTCAGCAGCAGCATACTCCAGCCTTGGGACTTAGGCCCGCCGAGGCTCCAGGGTTGTGACTCCAGGCGACGACATCACAGAGGCCTGAGGTAACAGAGGAAAGGCATTTCTTAACCCCTTCCTTGCCTTGTCATTTAATAGTCCTTTGCCCTTTCAGCATAGTTGATATACAACGATGCTTCTGTTTGCGTTCTACAGCCCCTTGATGCAATTATAATCGGAGCTGTCCCTGTAGCGTTTCGGGTTCTTTGCCCTGTCAGTTTATTGAGGAATGTTTTGTAGCGCTCCCTATGCTTTCGGTTGGGTCTCCCTTGATGAGCACTTTTTGATACGTTAAGCGTGTGTCTGAGAATCCCAGCTTCCTACTTCCCCCTTCCCGGGTCTCCAATATCCCCCTCTGAGAACTCCACGCTTCTCTCTTCCCTTTGTGAACCTGTGTTTCCTTTGTATGCTGCTTCCTTTGTATCCCTATTTAGACTGCACATATAAGAGATAGCCTGGGATTTGTGCCTTGCTGCCTCTAATTTACCAGAATTAGTGAGATCATCGACTGCTCCATCCATGCTGCTGCAAATAGTATGAGATCATTTTGTTCTGTGGATGAGTGGTAGTCGAGGGAATGTAGGTAGCAGAACAGCTTTCTGCATTCACCCCGCGCTCGACATGTCGTTCCTTTGTGTGTCTTGGCTGTGGTAAAGGGTACCAGAACGACCGCTGGGGTGCAAGTGCTTCCTTCCAAAGATGCTGGTCTCTGGTTATACGACCTGCAGCGGGTTTGCCGAATCTCGGGGTCCCTCCAGTGTTTAGTTTGGTAAGGAACTTGCCTACTGACCTTCATACCGGCTGTTACCAATTTACGATCCCGGCAACAGCAATGGTAGGCTTCCCTTTTGGGCATGCCCTCTTGAGCACTTAACGCTTTTAGCGTTTGTGAGGACTGCAGCCAGGGAAACCCTCGCCTAGCTTCCTTTGCACTGTCTAATCATGACAGATCCTGAGCATCTTTTCATTTGAATGTGCTGTTTTCTAAAACGCGGGTGAGCACCACTGAGGTCTTGAAAGGTTTCTGCCTGAGAGTCGGCCCTGCTTTGAATTCACTTCAGATTACCTAGCCCAGGATAATTCTTGAGGGCAGGGCTGCGTTTGCAAAGCGGCAGGACGCAGGCATTGTGAATGATAGGTGCCCTTCGGCACGGTTTGTAAGGTTGTTACGGCAGTGTGCCACAAGGCGGCAGCACTACTCCGTGTCCTCTCTGGTAAGTTGGGGAAACAAAGCCTTAGCGGGGGTCCCGGTGTTGGACGGGACATGGGGAGTCGAACGTGGCTAAACACACACCCCAGGGCTTGTGTATCCTCGCCTCCTGCCCCTTAACCTGCACTGCCGCACCCCAGGCGTATCGCAAGACTTGTAAGTGGGCTACTCGGTGGGTGCCGTGCTTCGCAGGTGGGGCGACTCTAACGAAGTGGGCTGGAGGTGGGAACCTGCCTAGCAGGAGCCGTGGAGAGCCGGTTTCCTCACAGGTCTTCCCTCTCAGCTGCTCCACCGTCACTTGGGTACACCAGGCTTTGCTTACCCGTAGGAGGGCCACGTTGGACCGGGAGACTGTGGTACCACGCAGGGGAGAATGGGCACTAGAGGTCCGAGGGGTCGCTGGTCAGTTGGCACGTCCTCCTCCCTTGCTCCCTCAGCAGCAGCATACTCCAGCCTTGGGACCCAGGCCCGCCGAGGCTCCTGATTCCAGCCGTTGACGTCGCAGAGGCCTGAGGTAACAGAGGAAAGGCATTTCTTAACCCCTTCCTTGCCTTGTCTTTGAATACTCCTTTTCCCTTTCAGCATAGTTAATAAACAACGTTGCGTCTGTTTGAGTTCTACAGCCCCTTGATGCAATTATAATCGGAGCTGTCCCTGGAGCGTTTCGGGTTCTTTGCCCTGTCAGTTTATTGAGGAAAGTTTTGTAGCGCTCCCTATGCTGTCGGTTGGGTCGCCCTTGATGAGCACTTTTTGATACGTTAAGCGTGTGTCTGAGAATCCCAGCTTCCTACTTCCCCCTTCCCGGGTCTCCAATATCCCCCTCTGAGAACTCCACGCTTCTCTCTTCCCTTTGTAATCCTGTGTTTCCTTTGTATGCTGCTTCCTTTGTATCCCTATTTAGAATGCACATATAAGAGATAGCCTGGGATTTGTGCCTTGCTGCCTCTAATTTACCAGAATTAGTGAGATCATCGACTGCTCCATCCATGCTGCTGCAAATAGTATGAGATCATTTTGTTCTGTGGATGAGTGGTAGTCGAGGGAATGTAGGTAGCAGAACAGCTTTCTGCATTCACCCCGCGCTCGACATGTCGTTCCTTTGTATGTCTTGGCTGTGGTAAAGGGTACCACAACGACCGCTGGGGTGCAAGTGCTTCCTTCCAATGATGCTAGTCTCTGGTTATACGACCTGCAGCGTGTGTGCCGAATCTCGGGGTCCCTCCAGTGTTTAGTTGGTAAGGAACTTGCCTACTGACCTTCATACCGGCTGTTACCAATTTACGATCCCGGCAACAGCAATGGCAGGCTTCCCTTTTGGGCATGCCCTCTTGTGCACTTAACGCTTTTAGCGTTTGTGAGGACTGCAGCCAGGGAAACCCTCGCCTAGCTTCCTTTGCACTCTCTAATCATGACAGATCCTGAGCATCTTTTCATTTGAATGTGCTGTTTTCTAAAACGCGGGTGAGTACCACTGAGGTCTTGAAAGGTTTCTGCCTGAGAGTCGGCCCTGCTTTGAATTCACTTCAGATTACCTAGCCCAGGATATTTCTTGAGGGCAGGGCTGCGTTTGCAAAGCGGCAGGCCGCAGGCATTGTGAATGATAGGTGCCCTTCGGCACGGTTTGTAAGGTTGTTACGGCAGTGTGCCACAAGGCGGCAGCACTACTCCGTGTCCTCTCTTAACTTGGGGAAACAAAGCCTTAGCGGGGGTCCCGGTGTTGGACGGGACATGGGGAGTCGAACGTGGCTAAACACACACCCCAGGGTTTGTGTATCCTCGCCTCCTGCCCCTTAACCTGCACTGCCGCACCCCAGGCGTATCGCAAGACTTGTAAGTGGGCTACTCGGTGGGCGCCGTGCTTCGCAGGTGGGGCGACTCTAAGGAAGTGGGCTGGAGGTGGGGACCTGCCTAGCAGGAGCCGTGGAGAGCCGGTTTCCTCACAGCTCTTCCCTCTCAGCTGCTCCACCGTCACTTGGGTACACCAGGCTTTGCTTACCCGTAGGAGGGCCACGTTGGACCGGGAGACTGTGGTACCACGCAGGGGAGAATGGGCACTAGAGGTCCGAGGGGTCGCTGGTCAGGTGGCACGTCCTCCTCCCTTGTTCCCTCAGCAGCAGCATACTCCAGCCTTGGGACTTAGGCCCGCCGAGGCTCCAGGGTTGTGACTCCAGGCGACGACATCACAGAGGCCTGAGGTAACAGAGGAAAGGCATTTCTTAACCCCTTCCTTGCCTTGTCATTTAATAGTCCTTTGCCCTTTCAGCATAGTTGATATACAACGATGCTTCTGTTTGCGTTCTACAGCCCCTTGATGCAATTATAATCGGAGCTGTCCCTGTAGCGTTTCGGGTTCTTTGCCCTGTCAGTTTATTGAGGAATGTTTTGTAGCGCTCCCTATGCTTTCGGTTGGGTCTCCCTTGATGAGCACTTTTTGATACGTTAAGCGTGTGTCTGAGAATCCCAGCTTCCTACTTCCCCCTTCCCGGGTCTCCAATATCCCCCTCTGAGAACTCCACGCTTCTCTCTTCCCTTTGTGAACCTGTGTTTCCTTTGTATGCTGCTTCCTTTGTATCCCTATTTAGACTGCACATATAAGAGATAGCCTGGGATTTGTGCCTTGCTGCCTCTAATTTACCAGAATTAGTGAGATCATCGACTGCTCCATCCATGCTTCTGCAAATAGTATGAGATCATTTTGTTCTGTGGATGAGTGGTAGTCGAGGGAATGTAGGTAGCAGAACAGCTTTCTGCATTCACCCCGCGCTCGACATGTCGTTCCTTTGTGTGTCTTGGCTGTGGTAAAGGGTACCAGAACGACCGCTGGGGTGCAAGTGCTTCCTTCCAAAGATGCTGGTCTCTGGTTATACGACCTGCAGCGGGTTTGCCGAATCTCGGGGTCCCTCCAGTGTTTAGTTTGGTAAGGAACTTGCCTACTGACCTTCATACCGGCTGTTACCAATTTACGATCCCGGCAACAGCAATGGTAGGCTTCCCTTTTGGGCATGCCCTCTTGAGCACTTAACGCTTTTAGCGTTTGTGAGGACTGCAGCCAGGGAAACCCTCGCCTAGCTTCCTTTGCACTGTCTAATCATGACAGATCCTGAGCATCTTTTCATTTGAATGTGCTGTTTTCTAAAACGCGGGTGAGCACCACTGAGGTCTTGAAAGGTTTCTGCCTGAGAGTCGGCCCTGCTTTGAATTCACTTCAGATTACCTAGCCCAGGATAATTCTTGAGGGCAGGGCTGCGTTTGCAAAGCGGCAGGACGCAGGCATTGTGAATGATAGGTGCCCTTCGGCACGGTTTGTAAGGTTGTTACGGCAGTGTGCCACAAGGCGGCAGCACTACTCCGTGTCCTCTCTGGTAAGTTGGGGAAACAAAGCCTTAGCGGGGGTCCCGGTGTTGGACGGGACATGGGGAGTCGAACGTGGCTAAACACACACCCCAGGGCTTGTGTATCCTCGCCTCCTGCCCCTTAACCTGCACTGCCGCACCCCAGGCGTATCGCAAGACTTGTAAGTGGGCTACTCGGTGGGTGCCGTGCTTCGCAGGTGGGGCGACTCTAACGAAGTGGGCTGGAGGTGGGAACCTGCCTAGCAGGAGCCGTGGAGAGCCGGTTTCCTCACAGGTCTTCCCTCTCAGCTGCTCCACCGTCACTTGGGTACACCAGGCTTTGCTTACCCGTAGGAGGGCCACGTTGGACCGGGAGACTGTGGTACCACGCAGGGGAGAATGGGCACTAGAGGTCCGAGGGGTCGCTGGTCAGGTGGCACGTCCTCCTCCCTTGCTCCCTCAGCAGCAGCATACTCCAGCCTTGGGACCCAGGCCCGCCGAGGCTCCTGATTCCAGCCGTTGACGTCGCAGAGGCCTGAGGTAACAGAGGAAAGGCATTTCTTAACCCCTTCCTTGCCTTGTCTTTGAATACTCCTTTTCCCTTTCAGCATAGTTAATAAACAACGTTGCGTCTGTTTGAGTTCTACAGCCCCTTGATGCAATTATAATCGGAGCTGTCCCTGGAGCGTTTCGGGTTCTTTGCCCTGTCAGTTTATTGAGGAAAGTTTTGTAGCGCTCCCTATGCTTTCGGTTGGGTCGCCCTTGATGAGCACTTTTTGATACGTTAAGCGTGTGTCTGAGAATCCCAGCTTCCTACTTCCCCCTTCCCGGGTCTCCAATATCCCCCTCTGAGAACTCCACGCTTCTCTCTTCCCTTTGTAAACCTGTGTTTCCTTTGTATGCTGCTTCCTTTGTATCCCTATTTAGACTGCACATATAAGAGATAGCCTGGGATTTGTGCCTTGCTGCCTCTAATTTACCAGAATTAGTGAGATCATCGACTGCTCCATCCATGCTGCTGCAAATAGTATGAGATCATTTTGTTCTGTGGATGAGTGGTAGTCGAGGGAATGTAGGTAGCAGAACAGCTTTCTGCATTCACCCCGCGCTCGACATGTCATTCCTTTGTGTGTCTTGGCTGTGGTAAAGGGTACCACAACGACCGCTGGGGTGCAAGTGCTTCCTTCCAATGATGCTAGTCTCTGGTTATACGACCGGCAGCGGGTTTGCCGAATCTCGGGGTCCCTCCAGTGTTTAGTTTGGTAAGGAACTTGCCTACTGACCTTCATACCGGCTGTTACCAATTTACGATCCCGGCAACAGCAATGGTAGGCTTCCCTTTTGGGCATGCCCTCTTGAGCACTTAACGCTTTTAGCGTTTGTGAGGACTGCAGCCAGGGAAACCCTCGCCTAGCTTCCTTTGCACTGTCTAATCATGACAGATCCTGAGCATCTTTTCATTTGAATGTGCTGTTTTCTAAAACGCGGGTGAGCACCACTGAGGTCTTGAAAGGTTTCTGCCTGAGAGTCGGCCCTGCTTTGAATTCACTTCAGATTACCTAGCCCAGGATAATTCTTGAGGGCAGGGCTGCGTTTGCAAAGCGGCAGGCCGCAGGCATTGTGAATGATAGGTGCCCTTTGGCACGGTTTGTAAGGTTGTTACGGCAGTGTGCCACAAGGCGGCAGCACTACTCCGTGTCCTCTCTGGTAACTTGGGGAAACAAAGCTTTAGCGGGGGTCCCGGTGTTGGACGGGACATGGGGAGTCGAACGTGGCTAAACACACACCCCAGGGCTTGTGTATCCTCGCCTCCTGCCCCTTTACCTGCACTGCCGCACCCCAGGCGTATCGCAAGACTTGTAAGTGGGCTACTCGGTGGGTGCCGTGCTTCGCAGGTGGGGCGACTCTAACGAAGTGGGCTGGAGGTGGGAACCTGCCTAGCAGGAGCCGTGGAGAGCCGGTTTCCTCACAGCTCTTCCCTCTCAGCTGCTCCACCGTCACTTGGGTACACCAGGCTTTGCTTACCCGTAGGAGGGCCACGTTGGACCGGGAGACTGTGGTACCACGCAGGGGAGAATGGGCACTAGAGGTCCGAGGGGTCGCTGGTCAGGTGGCACGTCCTCCTCCCTTGCTCCCTCAGCAGCAGCATACTCCAGCCTTGGGACCCAGGCCCGCCGAGGCTCCAGGGGTGTGACTCCAGCCGATGACGTCGCAGAGGCCTGAGGTAACAGAGGAAAGGCATTTCTTAACCCCTTCCTTGCCTTGTCTTTGAATACTCCTTTTCCCTTTCAGCATAGTTAATAAACAACGTTGCGTCTGTTTGAGTTCTACAGCCCCTTGATGCAATTATAATCGGAGCTGTCCCTGGAGCGTTTCGGGTTCTTTGCCCTGTCAGTTTATTGAGGAAACTTTTGTAGCGCTCCCTATGCTGTCGGTTGGGTCGCCCTTGATGAGCACTTTTTGATACGTTAAGCGTGTGTCTGAGAATCCCAGCTTCCTACTTCCCCCTTCCCGGGTCTCCAATATCCCCCTCTGAGAACTCCACGCTTCTCTCTTCCCTTTGTAAACCTGTGTTTCCTTTGTATGCTGCTTCCTTTGTATCCCTATTTAGACTGCACATATAAGAGATAGCCTGGGATTTGTGCCTTGCTGCCTCTAATTTACCAGAATTAGTGAGATCATCGACTGCTCCATCCATGCTGCTGCAAATAGTATGAGATCATTTTGTTCCGTGGATGAGTGGTAGTCGAGGGAATGTAGGTAGCAGAACAGCTTTCTGCATTCACCCCGCGCTCGACATGTCGTTCCTTTGTATGTCTTGGCTGTGGTAAAGGGTACCACAACGACCGCTGGGGTGCAAGTGCTTCCTTCCAATGATGCTGGTCTCTGGTTATACGACCTGCAGCGTGTGTGCCGAATCTCGGGGTCCCTCCAGTGTTTAGTTTGGTAAGGAACTTGCCTACTGACCTTCATACCGGCTGTTACCAATTTACGATCCCGGCAACAGCAATGGTAGGCTTCTCTTTTGGGCATGCCCTCTTGAGCACTTAACGCTTTTAGCGTTTGTGAGGACTGCAGCCAGGGAAACCCTCGCCTAGCTTCCTTTGCACTGTCTAATCATGACAGATCCTGAGCATCTTTTCATTTGAATGTGCTGTTTTCTAAAACGCGGGTGAGCACCACTGAGGTCTTGAAAGGTTTCTGCCTGAGAGTCGGCCCTGCTTTGAATTCACTTCAGATTACCTAGCCCAGGATATTTCTTGAGGGCAGGGCTGCGTTTGCAAAGCGGCAGGCCGCAGGCATTGTGAATGATAGGTGCCCTTCGGCACGGTTTGTAAGGTTGTTACGGCAGTGTGCCACAAGGCGGCAGCACTACTCCGTGTCCTCTCTGGTAACTTGGGGAAACAAAGCCTTAGCGGGGGTCCCGGTGTTGGACGGGACATGGGGAGTCGAACGTGGCTAAACACACACCCCAGGGCTTGTGTATCCTCGCCTCCTGCCCCTTAACCTGCACTGCCGCACCCCAGGCGTATCGCAAGACTTGTAAGTGGGCTACTCGGTGGGTACCGTGCTTCGCAGGTGGGGCGGCTGTAACGAAGTGGGCTGGAGGTGGGGACCTGCCTAGCAGGAGCCGTGGAGAGCCGGTTTCCTCACAGCTCTTCCCTCTCAGCTGCTCCACCGTCACTTGGGTACACCAGGCTTTGCTTACCCGTAGGAGGGCCACGTTGGACCGGGAGACTGTGGTACCACGCAGGGGAGAATGGGCACTAGAGGTCCGAGGGGTCGCTGGTCAGGTGGCACGTCCTCCTCCCTTGCTCCCTCAGCAGCAGCATACTCCAGCCTTGGGACCCAGGCCCGCCGAGGCTCCAGGGGTGTGACTCCAGCCGATGACGTCGCAGAGGCCTGAGGTAACAGAGGAAAGGCATTTCTTAACCCCTTCCTTGCCTTGTCTTTGAATACTCCTTTTCCCTTTCAGCATAGTTAATAAACAACGTTGCGTCTGTTTGAGTTCTACAGCCCCTTGATGCAATAATAATCGGAGCTGTCCCTGGAGCGTTTCGGGTTCTTTGCCCTGTCAGTTTATTGAGGAAAGTTTTGTAGCGCTCCCTATGCTTTCGGTTGGGTCGCCCTTGATGCGCACTTTTTGATACGTTAAGCGTGTGTCTGAGAATCCCAGCTTCCTACTTCCCCCTTCCCGGGTCTCCAATATCCCCCCTCTGAGAACTCCACGCTTCTCTCTTCCCTTTGTAAACCTGTGTTTCCTTTGTATGCTGCTTCCTTTGTATCCCTATTTAGACTGTACATAGAAGAGATAGCCTGGGATTTGTGCCTTGCTGCCTCTAATTTACCAGAATTAGTGAGATCATCGACTGCTCCATCCATGCTGCTGCAAATAGTATGAGATCATTTTGTTCTGTGGATGAGTGGTAGTCGAGGGAATGTAGGTAGCAGAACAGCTTTCTGCATTCACCCCGCGCTCGACATGTCGTTCCTTTGTATGTCTTGGCTGTGGTGAAGGGTACCACAACGACCGCTGGGGTGCAAGTGCTTCCTTCCAATGATGCTGGTCTCTGGTTATACGACCTGCAGCGTGTGTGCCGAATCTCGGGGTCCCTCCAGTGTTTAGTTTGGTAAGGAACTTGCCTACTGACCTTCATACCGGCTGTTACCAATTTACGATCCCGGCAACAGCAATGGTAGGCTTCCCTTTTGGGCATGCCCTCTTGAGCACTTAACGCTTTTAGCGTTTGTGAGGACTGCAGCCAGGGAAACCCTCGCCTAGCTTCCTTTGCACTCTCTAATCATGACAGATCCTGAGCATCTTTTCATTTGAATGTGCTGTTTTCTAAAACGCGGGTGAGTACCACTGAGGTCTTGAAAGGTTTCTGCCTGAGAGTCGGCCCTGCTTTGAATTCACTTCAGATTACCTAGCCCAGGATATTTCTTGAGGGCAGGGCTGCGTTTGCAAAGCGGCAGGCCGCAGGCATTGTGAATGATAGGTGCCCTTCGGCACGGTTTGTAATGTTGTTACGGCAGTGTGCCACAAGGCGGCAGCACTACTCCGTGTCCTCTCTGGTAACTTGGGGAAACAAAGCCTTAGCGGGGGTCCCGGTGTTGGACGGGACATGGGGAGTCGAACGTGGCTAAACACACACCCCAGGGTTTGTGTATCCTCGCCTCCTGCCCCTTAACCTGCACTGCCGCACCCCAGGCGTATCGCAAGACTTGTAAGTGGGCTACTCGGTGGGCGCCGTGCTTCGCAGGTGGGGCGACTCTAAGGAAGTGGGCTGGAGGTGGGGACCTGCCTAGCAGGAGCCGTGGAGAGCCGGTTTCCTCACAGCTCTTCCCTCTCAGCTGCTCCACCGTCACTTGGGTACACCAGGCTTTGCTTACCCGTAGGAGGGCCACGTTGGACCGGGAGACTGTGGTACCACGCAGGGGAGAATGGGCACTAGAGGTCCGAGGGGTCGCTGGTCAGGTGGCACGTCCTCCTCCCTTGTTCCCTCAGCAGCAGCATACTCCAGCCTTGGGACTTAGGCCCGCCGAGGCTCCAGGGTTGTGACTCCAGGCGACGACATCACAGAGGCCTGAGGTAACAGAGGAAAGGCATTTCTTAACCCCTTCCTTGCCTTGTCATTTAATAGTCCTTTGCCCTTTCAGCATAGTTGATATACAACGATGCTTCTGTTTGCGTTCTACAGCCCCTTGATGCAATTATAATCGGAGCTGTCCCTGTAGCGTTTCGGGTTCTTTGCCCTGTCAGTTTATTGAGGAATGTTTTGTAGCGCTCCCTATGCTTTCGGTTGGGTCTCCCTTGATGAGCACTTTTTGATACGTTAAGCGTGTGTCTGAGAATCCCAGCTTCCTACTTCCCCCTTCCCGGGTCTCCAATATCCCCCTCTGAGAACTCCACGCTTCTCTCTTCCCTTTGTGAACCTGTGTTTCCTTTGTATGCTGCTTCCTTTGTATCCCTATTTAGACTGCACATATAAGAGATAGCCTGGGATTTGTGCCTTGCTGCCTCTAATTTACCAGAATTAGTGAGATCATCGACTGCTCCATCCATGCTGCTGCAAATAGTATGAGATCATTTTGTTCTGTGGATGAGTGGTAGTCGAGGGACTGTAGGTAGCAGAACAGCTTTCTGCATTCACCCCGCGCTCGACATGTCGTTCCTTTGTATGTCTTGGCTGTGGTAAAGGGTACCACAACGACCGCTGGGGTGCAAGTGCTTCCTTCCAATGATGCTAGTCTATGGTTATACGACCTGCAGCGTGTGTGCCGAATCTCGGGGTCCCTCCAGTGTTTAGTTGGTAAGGAACTTGCCTACTGACCTTCATACCGGCTGTTACCAATTTACGATCCCGGCAACAGCAATGGCAGGCTTCCCTTTTGGGCATGCCCTCTTGTGCACTTAACGCTTTTAGCGTTTGTGAGGACTGCAGCCAGGGAAACCCTCGCCTAGCTTCCTTTGCACTCTCTAATCATGACAGATCCTGAGCATCTTTTCATTTGAATGTGCTGTTTTCTAAAACGCGGGTGAGTACCACTGAGGTCTTGAAAGGTTTCTGCCTGAGAGTCGGCCCTGCTTTGAATTCACTTCAGATTACCTAGCCCAGGATATTTCTTGAGGGCAGGGCTGCGTTTGCAAAGCGGCAGGCCGCAGGCATTGTGAATGATAGGTGCCCTTCGGCACGGTTTGTAAGGTTGTTACGGCAGTGTGCCACAAGGCGGCAGCACTACTCCGTGTCCTCTCTGGTAACTTGGGGAAACAAAGCCTTAGCGGGGGTCCCGGTGTTGGACGGGACATGGGGAGTCGAACGTGGCTAAACACACACCCCAGGGTTTGTGTATCCTCGCCTCCTGCCCCTTAACCTGCACTGCCGCACCCCAGGCGTATCGCAAGACTTGTAAGTGGGCTACTCGGTGGGCGCCGTGCTTCGCAGGTGGGGCGACTCTAAGGAAGTGGGCTGGAGGTGGGGACCTGCCTAGCAGGAGCCGTGGAGAGCCGGTTTCCTCACAGCTCTTCCCTCTCAGCTGCTCCACCGTCACTTGGGTACACCAGGCTTTGCTTACCCGTAGGAGGGCCACGTTGGACCGGGAGACTGTGGTACCACGCAGGGGAGAATGGGCACTAGAGGTCCGAGGGGTCGCTGGTCAGGTGGCACGTCCTCCTCCCTTGTTCCCTCAGCAGCAGCATACTCCAGCCTTGGGACTTAGGCCCGCCGAGGCTCCAGGGTTGTGACTCCAGGCGACGACATCACAGAGGCCTGAGGTAACAGAGGAAAGGCATTTCTTAACCCCTTCCTTGCCTTGTCATTTAATAGTCCTTTGCCCTTTCAGCATAGTTGATATACAACGATGCTTCTGTTTGCGTTCTACAGCCCCTTGATGCAATTATAATCGGAGCTGTCCCTGTAGCGTTTCGGGTTCTTTGCCCTGTCAGTTTATTGAGGAATGTTTTGTAGCGCTCCCTATGCTTTCGGTTGGGTCTCCCTTGATGAGCACTTTTTGATACGTTAAGCGTGTGTCTGAGAATCCCAGCTTCCTACTTCCCCCTTCCCGGGTCTCCAATATCCCCCTCTGAGAACTCCACGCTTCTCTCTTCCCTTTGTGAACCTGTGTTTCCTTTGTATGCTGCTTCCTTTGTATCCCTATTTAGACTGCACATATAAGAGATAGCCTGGGATTTGTGCCTTGCTGCCTCTAATTTACCAGAATTAGTGAGATCATCGACTGCTCCATCCATGCTGCTGCAAATAGTATGAGATCATTTTGTTCTGTGGATGAGTGGTAGTCGAGGGAATGTAGGTAGCAGAACAGCTTTCTGCATTCACCCCGCGCTCGACATGTCGTTCCTTTGTGTGTCTTGGCTGTGGTAAAGGGTACCAGAACGACCGCTGGGGTGCAAGTGCTTCCTTCCAAAGATGCTGGTCTCTGGTTATACGACCTGCAGCGGGTTTGCCGAATCTCGGGGTCCCTCCAGTGTTTAGTTTGGTAAGGAACTTGCCTACTGACCTTCATACCGGCTGTTACCAATTTACGATCCCGGCAACAGCAATGGTAGGCTTCCCTTTTGGGCATGCCCTCTTGAGCACTTAACGCTTTTAGCGTTTGTGAGGACTGCAGCCAGGGAAACCCTCGCCTAGCTTCCTTTGCACTGTCTAATCATGACAGATCCTGAGCATCTTTTCATTTGAATGTGCTGTTTTCTAAAACGCGGGTGAGCACCACTGAGGTCTTGAAAGGTTTCTGCCTGAGAGTCGGCCCTGCTTTGAATTCACTTCAGATTACCTAGCCCAGGATAATTCTTGAGGGCAGGGCTGCGTTTGCAAAGCGGCAGGACGCAGGCATTGTGAATGATAGGTGCCCTTCGGCACGGTTTGTAAGGTTGTTACGGCAGTGTGCCACAAGGCGGCAGCACTACTCCGTGTCCTCTCTGGTAACTTGGGGAAACAAAGCCTTAGCGGGGGTCCCGGTGTTGGACGGGACATGGGGAGTCGAACGTGGCTAAACACACACCCCAGGGCTTGTGTATCCTCGCCTCCTGCCCCTTAACCTGCACTGCCGCACCCCAGGCGTATCGCAAGACTTGTAAGTGGGCTACTCGGTGGGTGCCGTGCTTCGCAGGTGGGGCGACTCTAACGAAGTGGGCTGGAGGTAGGGACCTGCCTAGCAGGAGCCGTGGAGAGCCGGTTTCCTCACAGGTCTTCCCTCTCAGCTGCTCCACCGTCACTTGGGTACACCAGGCTTTGCTTACCCGTAGGAGGGCCACGTTGGACCGGGAGACTGTGGTACCACGCAGGGGAGAATGGGCACTAGAGGTCCGAGGGGTCGCTGGTCAGGTGGCACGTCCTCCTCCCTTGCTCCCTCAGCAGCAGCATACTCCAGCCTTGGGACCCAGGCCCGCCGAGGCTCCAGGGGTGTGACTCCAGCCGATGACGTCGCAGAGGCCTGAGGTAACAGAGGAAAGGCATTTCTTAACCCCTTCCTTGCCTTGTCTTTGAATACTCCTTTTCCCTTTCAGCATAGTTAATAAACAACGTTGCGTCTGTTTGAGTTCTACAGCCCCTTGATGCAATTATAATCGGAGCTGTCCCTGGAGCGTTTCGGGTTCTTTGCCCTGTCAGTTTATTGAGGAAAGTTTTGTAGCGCTCCCTATGCTGTCGGTTGGGTCGCCCTTGACGAGCACTTTTTGATACGTTAAGCGTGTGTCTGAGAATCCCAGCTTCCTACTTCCCCCTTCCCGGGTCTCCAATATCCCCCTCTGAGAACTCCACGCTTCTCTCTTCCCTTTGTAATCCTGTGTTTCCTTTGTATGCTGCTTCCTTTGTATCCCTATTTAGAATGCACATATAAGAGATAGCCTGGGATTTGTGCCTTGCTGCCTCTAATTTACCAGAATTAGTGAGATCATCGACTGCTCCATCCATGCTGCTGCAAATAGTATGAGATCATTTTGTTCTGTGGATGAGTGGTAGTCGAGGGAATGTAGGTAGCAGAACAGCTTTCTGCATTCACCCCGCGCTCGACATGTCGTTCCTTTGTATGTCTTGGCTGTGGTAAAGGGTACCACAACGACCGCTGGGGTGCAAGTGCTTCCTTCCAATGATGCTAGTCTCTGGTTATACGACCTGCAGCGTGTGTGCCGAATCTCGGGGTCCCTCCAGTGTTTAGTTGGTAAGGAACTTGCCTACTGACCTTCATACCGGCTGTTACCAATTTACGATCCCGGCAACAGCAATGGCAGGCTTCCCTTTTGGGCATGCCCTCTTGTGCACTTAACGCTTTTAGCGTTTGTGAGGACTGCAGCCAGGGAAACCCTCGCCTAGCTTCCTTTGCACTCTCTAATCATGACAGATCCTGAGCATCTTTTCATTTGAATGTGCTGTTTTCTAAAACGCGGGTGAGTACCACTGAGGTCTTGAAAGGTTTCTGCCTGAGAGTCGGCCCTGCTTTGAATTCACTTCAGATTACCTAGCCCAGGATATTTCTTGAGGGCAGGGCTGCGTTTGCAAAGCGGCAGGCCGCAGGCATTGTGAATGATAGGTGCCCTTCGGCACGGTTTGTAAGGTTGTTACGGCAGTGTGCCACAAGGCGGCAGCACTACTCCGTGTCCTCTCTGGTAACTTGGGGAAACAAAGCCTTAGCGGGGGTCCCGGTGTTGGACGGGACATGGGGAGTCGAACGTGGCTAAACACACACCCCAGGGTTTGTGTATCCTCGCCTCCTGCCCCTTAACCTGCACTGCCGCACCCCAGGCGTATCGCAAGACTTGTAAGTGGGCTACTCGGTGGGCGCCGTGCTTCGCAGGTGGGGCGACTCTAAGGAAGTGGGCTGGAGGTGGGGACCTGCCTAGCAGGAGCCGTGGAGAGCCGGTTTCCTCACAGCTCTTCCCTCTCAGCTGCTCCACCGTCACTTGGGTACACCAGGCTTTGCTTACCCGTAGGAGGGCCACGTTGGACCGGGAGACTGTGGTACCACGCAGGGGAGAATGGGCACTAGAGGTCCGAGGGGTCGCTGGTCAGGTGGCACGTCCTCCTCCCTTGTTCCCTCAGCAGCAGCATACTCCAGCCTTGGGACTTAGGCCCGCCGAGGCTCCAGGGTTGTGACTCCAGGCGACGACATCACAGAGGCCTGAGGTAACAGAGGAAAGGCATTTCTTAACCCCTTCCTTGCCTTGTCATTTAATAGTCCTTTGCCCTTTCAGCATAGTTGATATACAACGATGCTTCTGTTTGCGTTCTACAGCCCCTTGATGCAATTATAATCGGAGCTGTCCCTGTAGCGTTTCGGGTTCTTTGCCCTGTCAGTTTATTGAGGAATGTTTTGTAGCGCTCCCTATGCTTTCGGTTGGGTCTCCCTTGATGAGCACTTTTTGATACGTTAAGCGTGTGTCTGAGAATCCCAGCTTCCTACTTCCCCCTTCCCGGGTCTCCAATATCCCCCTCTGAGAACTCCACGCTTCTCTCTTCCCTTTGTGAACCTGTGTTTCCTTTGTATGCTGCTTCCTTTGTATCCCTATTTAGACTGCACATATAAGAGATAGCCTGGGATTTGTGCCTTGCTGCCTCTAATTTACCAGAATTAGTGAGATCATCGACTGCTCCATCCATGCTGCTGCAAATAGTATGAGATCATTTTGTTCTGTGGATGAGTGGTAGTCGAGGGAATGTAGGTAGCAGAACAGCTTTCTGCATTCACCCCGCGCTCGACATGTCGTTCCTTTGTGTGTCTTGGCTGTGGTAAAGGGTACCACAACGACCGCTGGGGTGCAAGTGCTTCCTTCCAAAGATGCTGGTCTCTGGTTATACGACCTGCAACGGGTTTGCCGAATCTCGGGGTCCCTCCAGTGTTTAGTTTGGTAAGGAACTTGCCTACTGACCTTCATACCGGCTGTTACCAATTTACGATCCCGGCAACAGCAATGGTAGGCTTCCCTTTTGGGCATGCCCTCTTGAGCACTTAACGCTTTTAGCGTTTGTGAGGACTGCAGCCAGGGAAACCCTCGCCTAGCTTCCTTTGCACTGTCTAATCATGACAGATCCTGAGCATCTTTTCATTTGAATGTGCTGTTTTCTAAAACGCGGGTGAGCACCACTGAGGTCTTGAAAGGTTTCTGCCTGAGAGTCGGCCCTGATTTGAATTCACTTCAGATTACCTAGCCCAGGATAATTCTTGAGGGCAGGGCTGCGTTTGCAAAGCGGCAGGACGCAGGCATTGTGAATGATAGGTGCCCTTCGGCACGGTTTGTAAGGTTGTTACGGCAGTGTGCCACAAGGCGGCAGCACTACTCCGTGTCCTCTCTGGTAACTTGGGGAAACAAAGCCTTAGCGGGGGTCCCGGTGTTGGACGGGACATGGGGAGTCGAACGTGGCTAAACACACACCCCAGGGCTTGTGTATCCTGCCTCCTGCCCCTTAACCTGCACTGCCGCACCCCAGGCGTATCGCAAGACTTGTAAGTGGGCTACTCGGTGGGTGCCGTGCTTCGCAGGTGGGGCGACTCTAACGAAGTGGGCTGGAGGTGGGAACCTGCCTAGCAGGAGCCGTGGAGAGCCGGTTTCCTCACAGCTCTTCCCTCTCAGCTGCTCCACCTTCACTTGGGTACACCAGGCTTTGCTTACCCGTAGGAGGGCCACGTTGGACCGGGAGACTGTGGTACCACGCAGGGGAGAATGGGCACTAGAGGTCCGAGGGGTCGCTGGTCAGTTGGCACGTCCTCCTCCCTTGCTCCCTCAGCAGCAGCATACTCCAGCCTTGGGACCCAGGCCCGCCGAGGCTCCTGACTCCAGCCGTTGACGTCGCAGAGGCCTGAGGTAACAGAGGAAAGGCATTTCTTAACCCCTTCCTTGCCTTGTCTTTGAATACTCCTTTTCCCTTTCAGCATAGTTAATAAACAACGTTGCGTCTGTTTGAGTTCTACAGCCCCTTGATGCAATTATAATCGGAGCTGTCCCTGGAGCGTTTCGGGTTCTTTGCCCTGTCAGTTTATTGAGGAAAGTTTTGTAGCGCTCCCTATGCTTTCGGTTGGGTCGCCCTTGATGCGCACTTTTTGATACGTTAAGCGTGTGTCTGAGAATCCCAGCTTCCTACTTCCCCCTTCCCGGGTCTCCAATATCCCCCCTCTGAGAACTCCACGCTTCTCTCTTCCCTTTGTAAACCTGTGTTTCCTTTGTATGCTGCTTCCTTTGTATCCCTATTTAGACTGCACATATAAGAGATAGCCTGGGATTTGTGCCTTGCTGCCTCTAATTTACCAGAATTAGTGAGATCATCGACTGCTCCATCCATGCTGCTGCAAATAGTATGAGATCATTTTGTTCTGTGGATGAGTGGTAGTCGAGGGAATGTAGGTAGCAGAACAGCTTTCTGCATTCACCCCGCGCTCGACATGTCGTTCCTTTGTGTGTCTTGGCTGTGGTAAAGGGTACCACAACGACCGCTGGGGTGCAAGTGCTTCCTTCCAATGATGCTGGTCTCTGGTTATACGACCTGCAGCGTGTGTGCCGAATCTCGGGGTCCCTCCAGTGTTTAGTTTGGTAAGGAACTTGCCTACTGACCTTCATACCGGCTGTTACCAATTTTCGATCCCGGCAACAGCAATGGTAGGCTTCCCTTTTGGGCATGCCCTCTTGAGCACTTAACGCTTTTAGCGTTTGTGAGGACTGCAGCCAGGGAAACCCTCGCCTAGCTTCCTTTGCACTCTCTAATCATGACAGATCCTGAGCATCTTTTCATTTGAATGCGCTGTTTTCTGAAACGCGGGTGAGTACCACTGAGGTCTTGAAAGGTTTCTGCCTGAGAGTCGGCCGTGCTTTGAATTCACTTCAGATTACCTAGCCCAGGATATTTCTTGAGGGCAGGGCTGCGTTTGCAAAGCGGCAGGCCGCAGGCATTGTGAATGATAGGTGCCTTTCGGCACGGTTTGTAAGGTTGTTACGGCAGTGTGCCACAAGGCGGCAGCACTACTCCGTGTCCTCTCTGGTAACTTGGGGAAACAAAGCCTTAGCGGGGGTCCCGGTGTTGGACGGGACATGGGGAGTCGAACGTGGCTAAACACACACCCCAGGGCTTGTGTATCCTCGCCTCCTGCCCCTTAACCTACACTGCCGCACCCCAGGCGTATCGCAAGACTTGTAAGTGGGCTACTCGGTGGGTGCCGTGCTTCGCAGGTGGGGCGACTCTAACGAAGTGGGCTGGAGGTGGGGACCTGCCTAGCAGGAGCCGTGGAGAGCCGGTTTCCTCACAGCTCTTCCCTCTCAGCTGCTCCACCCTCACTTGGGTACACCAGGCTTTGCTTACCCGTAGGAGGGCCACGTTGGACCGGGAGACTGTGGTACCACGCAGGGGAGAATGGGCACTAGAGGTCCGAGGGGTCGCTGGTCAGGTGGCACGTCCTCCTCCCTTGCTCCCTCAGCAGCAGCATACTCCAGCCTTGGGACCCAGGCCCGCCGAGGCTCCAGGGGTGTGACTCCAGCCGATGACGTCGCAGAGGCCTGAGGTAACAGAGGAAAGGCATTTCTTAACCCCTTCCTTGCCTTGTCTTTGAATACTCCTTTTCCCTTTCAGCATAGTTAATAAACAACGTTGCGTCTGTTTGAGTTCTACAGCCCCTTGATGCAATTATAATCGGAGCTGTCCCTGGAGCGTTTCGGGTTCTTTGCCCTGTCAGTTTATTGAGGAAAGTTTTGTAGCGCTCCCTATGCTTTCGGTTGGGTCGCCCTTGATGAGCACTTTTTGATACGTTAAGCGTGTGTCTGAGAATCCCAGCTTCCTACTTCCCCCTTCCCGGGTCTCCAATATCCCCCTCTGAGAACTCCACGCTTCTCTCTTCCCTTTGTAAACCTGTGTTTCCTTTGTATGCTGCTTCCTTTGTATCCCTATTTAGACTGCACATATAAGAGATAGCCTGGGATTTGTGCCTTGCTGCCTCTAATTTACCAGAATTAGTGAGATCATCGACTGCTCCATCCATGCTGCTGCAAATAGTATGAGATCATTTTGTTCCGTGGATGAGTGGTAGTCGAGGGAATGTAGGTAGCAGAACAGCTTTCTGCATTCACCCCGCGCTCGACATGTCGTTCCTTTATATGTCTTGGCTGTGGTACAGGGTACCACAACGACCGCTGGGGTGCAAGTGCTTCCTTCCAATGATGCTGGTCTCTGGTTATACGACCTGCAGCGTGTGTGCCGAATCTCGGGGTCCCTCCAGTGTTTAGTTTGGTAAGGAACTTGCCTACTGACCTTCATACCGGCTGTTACCAATTTACGATCCCGGCAACAGCAATGGTAGGCTTCTCTTTTGGGCATGCCCTCTTGAGCACTTAACGCTTTTAGCGTTTGTGAGGACTGCAGCCAGGGAAACCCTCGCCTAGCTTCCTTTGCACTGTCTAATCATGACAGATCCTGAGCATCTTTTCATTTGAATGTGCTGTTTTCTAAAACGCGGGTGAGCACCACTGAGGTCTTGAAAGGTTTCTGCCTGAGAGTCGGCCCTGCTTTGAATTCACTTCAGATTACCTAGCCCAGGATATTTCTTGAGGGCAGGGCTGCGTTTGCAAAGCGGCAGGCCGCAGGCATTGTGAATGATAGGTGCCCTTCGGCACGGTTTGTAAGGTTGTTACGGCAGTGTGCCACAAGGCGGCAGCACTACTCCGTGTCCTCTCTGGTAAGTTGGGGAAACAAAGCCTTAGCGGGGGTCCCGGTGTTGGACGGGACATGGGGAGTCGAACGTGGCTAAACACACACCCCAGGGCTTGTGTATCCTCGCCTCCTGCCCCTTAACCTGCACTGCCGCACCCCAGGCGTATCGCAAGACTTGTAAGTGGGCTACTCGGTGGGTGCCGTGCTTCGCAGGTGGGGCGACTCTAACGAAGTGGGCTGGAGGTGGGGACCTGCCTAGCAGGAGCCGTGGAGAGCCGGTTTCCTCACAGCTCTTCCCTCTCAGCTGCTCCACCGTCACTTGGGTACACCAGGCTTTGCTTACCCGTAGGAGGGCCACGTTGGACCGGGAGACTGTGGTATCACGCAGGGGAGAATGGGCACTAGAGGTCCGAGGGGTCGCTGGTCAGGTGGCACGTCCTCCTCCCTTGCTCCCTCAGCAGCAGCATACTCCAGCCTTGGGACCCAGGCCCGCCGAGGCTCCAGGGGTGTGACTCCAGCCGATGACGTCGCAGAGGCCTGAGGTAACAGAGGAAAGGCATTTCTTAACCCCTTCCTTGCCTTGTCTTTGAATACAACTTTTCCCTTTCAGCATAGTTAATAAACAACGTTGCGTCTGTTTGAGTTCTACAGCCCCTTGATGCAATTATAATCGGAGCTGTCCCTGGAGCGTTTCGGGTTCTTCGCCCTGTCAGTTTATTGAGGAAAGTTTTGTAGCGCTCCCTATGCTTTCGGTTGGGTCGCCCTTGATGAGCACTTTTTGATACGTTAAGCGTGTGTCTGAGAATCCCAGCTTCCTACTTCCCCCTTCCCGGGTCTCCAATATCCCCCTCTGAGAACTCCACGCTTCTCTCTTCCCTTTGTAAACCTGTGTTTCCTTTGTATGCTGCTTCCTTTGTATCCCTATTTAGACTGCACATATAAGAGATAGCCTGGGATTTGTGCCTTGCTGCCTCTAATTTACCAGAATTAGTGAGATCATCGACTGCTCCATCCATGCTGCTGCAAATAGTATGAGATCATTTTGTTCTGTGGATGAGTGGTAGTCGAGGGTATGTAGGTAGCAGAACAGCTTTCTGCATTCACCCCGCGCTCGACATGTCGTTCCTTTGTATGTCTTGGCTGTGGTAAAGGGTACCACAACGACCGCTGGGGTGCAAGTTCTTCCTTCCAATGATGCTGGTCTCTGGTTATACGACCTGCAGCGTGTGTGCCGAATCTCGGGGTCCCTCCAGTGTTTAGTTTGGTAAGGAACTTGCCTACTGACCTTCATACCGGCTGTTACCAATTTACGATCCCGGCAACAGCAATGGTAGGCTTCTCTTTTGGGCATGCCCTCTTGAGCACTTAACGCTTTTAGCGTTTGTGAGGACTGCAGCCAGGGAAACCCTCGCCTAGCTTCCTTTGCACTGTCTAATCATGACAGATCCTGAGCATCTTTTCATTTGAATGTGCTGTTTTCTAAAACGCGGGTGAGCACCACTGAGGTCTTGAAAGGTTTCTGCCTGAGAGTCGGCCCTGCTTTGAATTCACTTCAGATTACCTAGCCCAGGATATTTCTTGAGGGCAGGGCTGCGTTTGCAAAGCGGCAGGCCGCAGGCATTGTGAATGATAGGTGCCCTTCGGCACGGTTTGTAAGGTTGTTACGGCAGTGTGCCACAAGGCGGCAGCACTACTCCGTGTCCTCTCTGGTAACTTGGGGAAACAAAGCCTTAGCGGGGGTCCCGGTGTTGGACGGGACATGGGGAGTCGAACGTGGCTAAACACACACCCCAGGGCTTGTGTATCCTCGCCTCCTGCCCCTTAACCTACACTGCCGCACCCCAGGCGTATCGCAAGACTTGTAAGTGGGCTACTCGGTGGGTGCCGTGCTTCTCAGGTGGGGCGACTCTAAGGAAGTGGGCTGGAGGTGGGGACCTGCCTAGCAGGAGCCGTGGAGAGCCGGTTTCCTCACAGCTCTTCCCTCTCAGCTGCTCCACCGTCACTTGGGTACACCAGGCTTTGCTTACCCGTAGGAGGGCCACGTTGGACCGGGAGACTGTGGTACCACGCAGGGGAGAATGGGCACTAGAGGTCCGAGGGGTCGCTGGTCAGGTGGCACGTCCTCCTCCCTTGTTCCCTCAGCAGCAGCATACTCCAGCCTTGGGACTTAGGCCCGCCGAGGCTCCAGGGTTGTGACTCCAGGCGACGACATCACAGAGGCCTGAGGTAACAGAGGAAAGGCATTTCTTAACCCCTTCCTTGCCTTGTCATTTAATAGTCCTTTGCCCTTTCAGCATAGTTGATATACAACGATGCTTCTGTTTGCGTTCTACAGCCCCTTGATGCAATTATAATTGGAGCTGTCCCTGTAGCGTTTCGGGTTCTTTGCCCTGTCAGTTTATTGAGGAATGTTTTGTAGCGCTCCCTATGCTTTCGGTTGGGTCTCCCTTGATGAGCACTTTTTGATACGTTAAGCGTGTGTCTGAGAATCCCAGCTTCCTACTTCCCCCTTCCCGGGTCTCCAATATCCCCCTCTGAGAACTCCACGCTTCTCTCTTCCCTTTGTGAACCTGTGTTTCCTTTGTATGCTGCTTCCTTTGTATCCCTATTTAGACTGCACATATAAGAGATAGCCTGGGATTTGTGCCTTGCTGCCTCTAATTTACCAGAATTAGTGAGATCATCGACTGCTCCATCCATGCTGCTGCAAATAGTATGAGATCATTTTGTTCTGTGGATGAGTGGTAGTCGAGGGAATGTAGGTAGCAGAACAGCTTTCTGCATTCACCCCGCGCTCGACATGTCGTTCCTTTGTGTGTCTTGGCTGTGGTAAAGGGTACCAGAACGACCGCTGGGGTGCAAGTGCTTCCTTCCAAAGATGCTGGTCTCTGGTTATACGACCTGCAGCGGGTTTGCCGAATCTCGGGGTCCCTCCAGTGTTTAGTTTGGTAAGGAACTTGCCTACTGACCTTCATACCGGCTGTTACCAATTTACGATCCCGGCAACAGCAATGGTAGGCTTCCCTTTTGGGCATGCCCTCTTGAGCACTTAACGCTTTTAGCGTTTGTGAGGACTGCAGCCAGGGAAACCCTCGCCTAGCTTCCTTTGCACTGTCTAATCATGACAGATCCTGAGCATCTTTTCATTTGAATGTGCTGTTTTCTAAAACGCGGGTGAGCACCACTGAGGTCTTGAAAGGTTTCTGCCTGAGAGTCGGCCCTGCTTTGAATTCACTTCAGATTACCTAGCCCAGGATAATTCTTGAGGGCAGGGCTGCGTTTGCAAAGCGGCAGGACGCAGGCATTGTGAATGATAGGTGCCCTTCGGCACGGTTTGTAAGGTTGTTACGGCAGTGTGCCACAAGGCGGCAGCACTACTCCGTGTCCTCTCTGGTAACTTGGGGAAACAAAGCCTTAGCGGGGGTCCCGGTGTTGGACGGGACATGGGGAGTCGAACGTGGCTAAACACACACCCCAGGGCTTGTGTATCCTCGCCTCCTGCCCCTTAACCTGCACTGCCGCACCCCAGGCGTATCGCAAGACTTGTAAGTGGGCTACTCGGTGGGTGCCGTGCTTCGCAGGTGGGGCGACTCTAAGGAAGTGGGCTGGAGGTGGGGACCTGCCTAGCAGGAGCCGTGGAGAGCCGGTTTCCTCACAGCTCTTCCCTCTCAGCTGCTCCACCGTCACTTGGGTACACCAGGCTTTGCTTACCCGTAGGAGGGCCACGTTGGACCGGGAGACTGTGGTACCACGCAGGGGAGAATGGGCACTAGAGGTCCGAGGGGTCGCTGGTCAGGTGGCACGTCCTCCTCCCTTGCTCCCTCAGCAGCAGCATACTCCAGCCTTGGGACCCAGGCCCGCCGAGGCTCCAGGGGTGTGACTCCAGCCGATGACGTCGCAGAGGCCTGAGGTAACAGAGGAAAGGCATTTCTTAACCCCTTCCTTGCCTTGTCTTTGAATACTCCTTTTCCCTTTCAGCATAGTTAATAAACAACGTTGCGTCTGTTTGAGTTCTACAGCCCCTTGATGCAATTATAATCGGAGCTGTCCCTGGAGCGTTTCGGGTTCTTTGCCCTGTCAGTTTATTGAGGAAAGTTTTGTAGCGCTCCCTATGCTTTCGGTTGGGTCGCCCTTGATGAGCACTTTTTGATACGTTAAGCGTGTGTCTGAGAATCCCAGCTTCCTACTTCCCCCTTCCCGGGTCTCCAATATCCCCCTCTGAGAACTCCACGCTTCTCTCTTCCCTTTGTAATCCTGTGTTTCCTTTGTATGCTGCTTCCTTTGTATCCCTATTTAGAATGCACATATAAGAGATAGCCTGGGATTTGTGCCTTGCTGCCTCTAATTTACCAGAATTAGTGAGATCATCGACTGCTCCATCCATGCTGCTGCAAATAGTATGAGATCATTTTGTTCTGTGGATGAGTGGTAGTCGAGGGAATGTAGGTAGCAGAACAGCTTTCTGCATTCACCCCGCGCTCGACATGTCGTTCCTTTGTATGTCTTGGCTGTGGTAAAGGGTACCACAACGACCGCTGGGGTGCAAGTGCTTCCTTCCAATGATGCTAGTCTCTGGTTATACGACCTGCAGCGTGTGTGCCGAATCTCGGGGTCCCTCCAGTGTTTAGTTGGTAAGGAACTTGCCTACTGACCTTCATACCGGCTGTTACCAATTTACGATCCCGGCAACAGCAATGGCAGGCTTCCCTTTTGGGCATGCCCTCTTGTGCACTTAACGCTTTTAGCGTTTGTGAGGACTGCAGCCAGGGAAACCCTCGCCTAGCTTCCTTTGCACTCTCTAATCATGACAGATCCTGAGCATCTTTTCATTTGAATGTGCTGTTTTCTAAAACGCGGGTGAGCACCACTGAGGTCTTGAAAGGTTTCTGCCTGAGAGTCGGCCCTGCTTTGAATTCACTTCAGATTACCTAGCCCAGGATAATTCTTGAGGGCAGGGCTGCGTTTGCAAAGCGGCAGGCCGCAGGCATTGTGAATGATAGGTGCCCTTCGGCACGGTTTGTAAGGTTGTTACGGCAGTGTGCCACAAGGCGGCAGCACTACTCCGTGTCCTCTCTGTTAACTTGGGGAAACAAAGCCTTAGCGGGGGTCCCGGTGTTGGACGGGACATAGGGAGTCCAACGTGGCTAAACACACACCCCAGGGCTTGTGTATCCTCGCCTCCTTCCCCTTAACCTGCACTGCCGCACCCCAGGCGTATCACAAGACTTGTAAGTTGGCTACTCGTTGGGTGCCGTGCTTCGCAGGTGGGGCGAATCTAACGAAGTGGGCTGGAGGTGGGGACCTGCCTAGCAGGAGCCGTGGAGAGCCGGTTTCCTCACAGCTCTTCCCTCTCAGCTGCTCCACCGTCACTTGGGTACACCAGGCTTTGCTTACCCGTAGGAGGGCCACGTTGGACCGGGAGACTGTGGTACCACGCAGGGGAGAATGGGCACTAGAGGTCCGAGGGGTCGCTGGTCAGGTGGCACGTCCTCCTCCCTTGCTCCCTCAGCAGCAGCATACTCCAGCCTTGGGACCCAGGCCCGCCGAGGCTCCAGGGGTGTGACTCCAGCCGATGACGTCGCAGAGGCCTGAGGTAACAGAGGAAAGGCATTTCTTAACCCCTTCCTTGCCTTGTCTTTGAATACAACTTTTCCCTTTCAGCATAGTTAATAAACAACGTTGCGTCTGTTTGAGTTCTACAGCCCCTTGATGCAATTATAATCGGAGTTGTCCCTGGAGCGTTTCGGGTTCTTCGCCCTGTCAGTTTATTGAGGAAAGTTTTGTAGCGCTCCCTATGCTTTCGGTTGGGTCGCCCTTGATGAGCACTTTTTGATACGTTAAGCGTGTGTCTGAGAATCCCAGCTTCCTACTTCCCCCTTCCCGGGTCTCCAATATCCCCCTCTGAGAACTCCACGCTTCTCTCTTCCCTTTGTAAACCTGTGTTTCCTTTGTATGCTGCTTCCTTTGTATCCCTATTTAGACTGCACATATAAGAGATAGCCTGGGATTTGTGCCTTGCTGCCTCTAATTTACCAGAATTAGTGAGATCATCGACTGCTCCATCCATGCTGCTGCAAATAGTATGAGATCATTTTGTTCTGTGGATGAGTGGTAGTCGAGGGTATGTAGGTAGCAGAACAGCTTTCTGCATTCACCCCGCGCTCGACATGTCGTTCCTTTGTATGTCTTGGCTGTGGTAAAGGGTACCACAACGACCGCTGGGGTGCAAGTGCTTCCTTCCAATGATGCTGGTCTCTGGTTATACGACCTGCAGCGTGTGTGCCGAATCTCGGGGTCCCTCCAGTGTTTAGTTTGGTAAGGAACTTGCCTACTGACCTTCATACCGGCTGTTACCAATTTACGATCCCGGCAACAGCAATGGTAGGCTTCTCTTTTGGGCATGCCCTCTTGAGCACTTAACGCTTTTAGCGTTTGTGAGGACTGCAGCCAGGGAAACCCTCGCCTAGCTTCCTTTGCACTGTCTAATCATGACAGATCCTGAGCATCTTTTCATTTGAATGTGCTGTTTTCTAAAACGCGGGTGAGCACCACTGAGGTCTTGAAAGGTTTCTGCCTGAGAGTCGGCCCTGCTTTGAATTCACTTCAGATTACCTAGCCCAGGATATTTCTTGAGGGCAGGGCTGCGTTTGCAAAGCGGCAGGCCGCAGGCATTGTGAATGATAGGTGCCCTTCGGCACGGTTTGTAAGGTTGTTACGGCAGTGTGCCACAAGGCGGCAGCACTACTCCGTGTCCTCTCTGGTAACTTGGGGAAACAAAGCCTTAGCGGGGGTCCCGGTGTTGGACGGGACATGGGGAGTCGAACGTGGCTAAACACACACCCCAGGGCTTGTGTATCCTCGCCTCCTGCCCCTTAACCTACACTGCCGCACCCCAGGCGTATCGCAAGACTTGTAAGTGGGCTACTCGGTGGGTGCCGTGCTTCTCAGGTGGGGCGACTCTAAGGAAGTGGGCTGGAGGTGGGGACCTGCCTAGCAGGAGCCGTGGAGAGCCGGTTTCCTCACAGCTCTTCCCTCTCAGCTGCTCCACCGTCACTTGGGTACACCAGGCTTTGCTTACCCGTAGGAGGGCCACGTTGGACCGGGAGACTGTGGTACCACGCAGGGGAGAATGGGCACTAGAGGTCCGAGGGGTCGCTGGTCAGGTGGCACGTCCTCCTCCCTTGTTCCCTCAGCAGCAGCATACTCCAGCCTTGGGACTTAGGCCCGCCGAGGCTCCAGGGTTGTGACTCCAGGCGACGACATCACAGAGGCCTGAGGTAACAGAGGAAAGGCATTTCTTAACCCCTTCCTTGCCTTGTCATTTAATAGTCCTTTGCCCTTTCAGCATAGTTGATATACAACGATGCTTCTGTTTGCGTTCTACAGCCCCTTGATGCAATTATAATTGGAGCTGTCCCTGTAGCGTTTCGGGTTCTTTGCCCTGTCAGTTTATTGAGGAATGTTTTGTAGCGCTCCCTATGCTTTCGGTTGGGTCTCCCTTGATGAGCACTTTTTGATACGTTAAGCGTGTGTCTGAGAATCCCAGCTTCCTACTTCCCCCTTCCCGGGTCTCCAATATCCCCCTCTGAGAACTCCACGCTTCTCTCTTCCCTTTGTGAACCTGTGTTTCCTTTGTATGCTGCTTCCTTTGTATCCCTATTTAGACTGCACATATAAGAGATAGCCTGGGATTTGTGCCTTGCTGCCTCTAATTTACCAGAATTAGTGAGATCATCGACTGCTCCATCCATGCTGCTGCAAATAGTATGAGATCATTTTGTTCTGTGGATGAGTGGTAGTCGAGGGAATGTAGGTAGCAGAACAGCTTTCTGCATTCACCCCGCGCTCGACATGTCGTTCCTTTGTGTGTCTTGGCTGTGGTAAAGGGTACCAGAACGACCGCTGGGGTGCAAGTGCTTCCTTCCAAAGATGCTGGTCTCTGGTTATACGACCTGCAGCGGGTTTGCCGAATCTCGGGGTCCCTCCAGTGTTTAGTTTGGTAAGGAACTTGCCTACTGACCTTCATACCGGCTGTTACCAATTTACGATCCCGGCAACAGCAATGGTAGGCTTCCCTTTTGGGCATGCCCTCTTGAGCACTTAACGCTTTTAGCGTTTGTGAGGACTGCAGCCAGGGAAACCCTCGCCTAGCTTCCTTTGCACTGTCTAATCATGACAGATCCTGAGCATCTTTTCATTTGAATGTGCTGTTTTCTAAAACGCGGGTGAGCACCACTGAGGTCTTGAAAGGTTTCTGCCTGAGAGTCGGCCCTGCTTTGAATTCACTTCAGATTACCTAGCCCAGGATAATTCTTGAGGGCAGGGCTGCGTTTGCAAAGCGGCAGGACGCAGGCATTGTGAATGATAGGTGCCCTTCGGCACGGTTTGTAAGGTTGTTACGGCAGTGTGCCACAAGGCGGCAGCACTACTCCGTGTCCTCTCTGGTAACTTGGGGAAACAAAGCCTTAGCGGGGGTCCCGGTGTTGGACGGGACATGGGGAGTCGAACGTGGCTAAACACACACCCCAGGGCTTGTGTATCCTCGCCTCCTCCCCCTTAACCTGCACTGCTGCACCCCAGGCGTATCGCAAGACTTATAAGTGGGCTACTCGGTGGGTGCCGGGCTTCGCAGGTGGGGTGACTCTAACGAAGTGGGCTGGAGGTGGGAACCTGCCTAGCAGGAGCTGTGGAGAGCCGGTTTCCTCACAGCTCTTCCCTCTCAGCTGCTCCACCGTCACTTGGGTACACCAGGCTTTGCTTACCCGTAGGAGGGCCAGGTTGGACCCGGAGACTGTGGTACCACGCAGGGGAGAATGGGCACTAGAGGTCCGAGGGGTCGCTGGTCAGGTGGCACGTCCTCCTCCCTTGCTCCCTCAGCAGCAGCATACTCCAGCCTTGGGACCCAGGCCCGCCGAGGCTCCAGGGGTGTGACTCCAGCCGATGACGTCGCAGAGGCCTGAGGTAACAGAGGAAAGGCATTTCTTAACCCCTTCCTTGCCTTGTCTTTGAATACTCCTTTTCCCTTTCAGCATAGTTAATAAACAACGTTGCGTCTGTTTGAGTTCTACAGCCCCTTGATGCAATTATAATCGGAGCTGTCCCTGTAGCGTTTCGGGTTCTTTGCCCTGTCAGTTTATTGAGGAAAGTTTTGTGGGGATCCCTATGCTTTCGGTTGGGTCGCCCTTGATGAGCACTTTTTGATACGTTAAGCGTGTGTCTGAGAATCCCAGCTTCCTACTTCCCCCTTCCCGGGTTTCCAATATCCCCCTCTGAGAACTCCACGCTTCTCTCTTCCCTTTGTAAACCTGTGTTTCCTTTGTATGCTGCTTCCTTTGTATCCCTATTTAGACTGCACATATAAGAGATAGCCTGGGATTTGTGCCTTGCTGCCTCTAATTTACCAGAATTAGTGAGATCATCGACTGCTCCATCTATGCTGCTGCAAATAGTATGAGATCATTTTGTTCTGTGGATGAGTGGTAGTCGAGGGAATGTAGGTAGCAGAACAGCTTTCTGCATTCACCCCGCGCTCGACATGTCGTTCCTTTGTATGTCTTGGCTGTGGTAAAGGGTACCACAACGACCGCTGGGGTGGAAGTGCTTCCTTCCAATGATGCTGGTCTCTGGTTATACGACCTGCAGCGTGTGTGCCGAATCTCGGGGTCCCTCCAGTGTTTAGTTTGGTAAGGAGCTTGCCTACTGACCTTCATACCGGCTGTTACCAATTTTCGATCCCGGCAACAGCAATGGTAGGCTTCCCTTTTGGGCATGCCCTCTTGAGCACTTAACGCTTTTAGCGTTTGTGAGGACTGCAGCCAGGGAAACCCTCGCCTAGCTTCCTTTGCACTGTCTAATCATGACAGATCCTGAGCATCTTTTCATTTGAATGTGCTGTTTTCTAAAACGCGGGTGAGTACCACTGAGGTCTTGAACGGTTTCTGCCTGAGAGTCGGCCCTGCTTTGAATTCACTTCAGATTACCTAGCCCAGGATATTTCTTGAGGGCAGGGCTGCGTTTGCAAAGCGGCAGGCCGCAGGCATTGTGAATGATAGGTGCCCTTCGGCACGGTTTGTAAGGTTGTTACGGCAGTGTGCCACAAGGCGGCAGCACTACTCCGTGTCCTCTCTGGTAACTTGGGGAAACAAAGCCTTAGCGGGGGTCCCGGTGTTGGACGGGACATGGGGAGTCGAACGTGGCTAAACACACACCCCAGGGCTTGTGTATCCTCGCCTCCTGCCCCTTAACCTGCACTGCCGCACCCCAGGCGTATCGCAAGACTTGTAAGTGGGCTACTCGGTGGGTGCCGTGCTTCGCAGGTGGGGCGACTCTAACGAAGTGGGCTGGAGATGGGGACCTGCCTAGCAGGAGCCGTGGAGAGCCGGTTTCCTCACAGCTCTTCCCTCTCAGCTGCTCCACCGTCACTTGGGTACACCAGGCTTTGCTTACCCGTAGGAGGGCCACGTTGGACCGGGAGACTGTGGTACCACGCAGGGGAGAATGGGCACTAGAGGTCCGAGGGGTCGCTGGTCAGGTGGCACGTCCTCCTCCCTTGCTCCCTCAGCAGCAGCATACTCCAGCCTTGGGACTTAGGCCCGCCAAGGCTCCAGGGGTGTGACTCCAGCCGATGACGTCGCAGAGGCCTGAGGTAACAGAGGAAAGGCATTTCTTAACCCCTTCCTTGCCTTGTCTTTGAATACTCCTTTTCCCTTTCAGCATAGTTAATAAACAACGTTGCGTCTGTTTGAGTTCTACAGCCCCTTGATGCAATTATAATCGGAGCTGTCCCTGGAGCGTTTCGGGTTCTTTGCCCTGTCAGTTTATTGAGGAAAGTTTTGTAGCGCTCCCTATGCTTTCGGTTGGGTCGCCCTTGATGAGCACTTTTTGATACGTTAAGCGTGTGTCTGAGAATCCCAGCTTCCTACTTCCCCCTTCCCGGGTCTCCAATATCCCCCTCTGAGAACTCCACGCTTCTCTCTTCCCTTTGTGAACCTGTGTTTCCTTTGTATGCTGCTTCCTTTGTATCCCTATTTAGACTGCACATATAAGAGATAGCCTGGGATTTGTGCCTTGCTGCCTCTAATTTACCAGAATTAGTGAGATCATCGACTGCTCCATCCATGCTGCTGCAAATAGTATGAGATCATTTTGTTCTGTGGATGAGTGGTAGTCGAGGGACTGTAGGTAGCAGAACAGCTTTCTGCATTCACCCCGCGCTCGACATGTCGTTCCTTTGTATGTCTTGGCTGTGGTAAAGGGTACCACAACGACCGCTGGGGTGCAAGTGCTTCCTTCCAATGATGCTAGTCTATGGTTATACGACCTGCAGCGTGTGTGCCGAATCTCGGGGTCCCTCCAGTGTTTAGTTGGTAAGGAACTTGCCTACTGACCTTCATACCGGCTGTTACCAATTTACGATCCCGGCAACAGCAATGGCAGGCTTCCCTTTTGGGCATGCCCTCTTGTGCACTTAACGCTTTTAGCGTTTGTGAGGACTGCAGCCAGGGAAACCCTCGCCTAGCTTCCTTTGCACTCTCTAATCATGACAGATCCTGAGCATCTTTTCATTTGAATGTGCTGTTTTCTAAAACGCGGGTGAGTACCACTGAGGTCTTGAAAGGTTTCTGCCTGAGAGTCGGCCCTGCTTTGAATTCACTTCAGATTACCTAGCCCAGGATATTTCTTGAGGGCAGGGCTGCGTTTGCAAAGCGGCAGGCCGCAGGCATTGTGAATGATAGGTGCCCTTCGGCACGGTTTGTAAGGTTGTTACGGCAGTGTGCCACAAGGCGGCAGCACTACTCCGTGTCCTCTCTGGTAACTTGGGGAAACAAAGCCTTAGCGGGGGTCCCGGTGTTGGACGGGACATGGGGAGTCGAACGTGGCTAAACACACACCCCAGGGTTTGTGTATCCTCGCCTCCTGCCCCTTAACCTGCACTGCCGCACCCCAGGCGTATCGCAAGACTTGTAAGTGGGCTACTCGGTGGGCGCCGTGCTTCGCAGGTGGGGCGACTCTAAGGAAGTGGGCTGGAGGTGGGGACCTGCCTAGCAGGAGCCGTGGAGAGCCGGTTTCCTCACAGCTCTTCCCTCTCAGCTGCTCCACCGTCACTTGGGTACACCAGGCTTTGCTTACCCGTAGGAGGGCCACGTTGGACCGGGAGACTGTGGTACCACGCAGGGGAGAATGGGCACTAGAGGTCCGAGGGGTCGCTGGTCAGGTGGCACGTCCTCCTCCCTTGTTCCCTCAGCAGCAGCATACTCCAGCCTTGGGACTTAGGCCCGCCGAGGCTCCAGGGTTGTGACTCCAGGCGACGACATCACAGAGGCCTGAGGTAACAGAGGAAAGGCATTTCTTAACCCCTTCCTTGCCTTGTCATTTAATAGTCCTTTGCCCTTTCAGCATAGTTGATATACAACGATGCTTCTGTTTGCGTTCTACAGCCCCTTGATGCAATTATAATCGGAGCTGTCCCTGTAGCGTTTCGGGTTCTTTGCCCTGTCAGTTTATTGAGGAATGTTTTGTAGCGCTCCCTATGCTTTCGGTTGGGTCTCCCTTGATGAGCACTTTTTGATACGTTAAGCGTGTGTCTGAGAATCCCAGCTTCCTACTTCCCCCTTCCCGGGTCTCCAATATCCCCCTCTGAGAACTCCACGCTTCTCTCTTCCCTTTGTGAACCTGTGTTTCCTTTGTATGCTGCTTCCTTTGTATCCCTATTTAGACTGCACATATAAGAGATAGCCTGGGATTTGTGCCTTGCTGCCTCTAATTTACCAGAATTAGTGAGATCATCGACTGCTCCATCCATGCTGCTGCAAATAGTATGAGATCATTTTGTTCTGTGGATGAGTGGTAGTCGAGGGAATGTAGGTAGCAGAACAGCTTTCTGCATTCACCCCGCGCTCGACATGTCGTTCCTTTGTGTGTCTTGGCTGTGGTAAAGGGTACCAGAACGACCGCTGGGGTGCAAGTGCTTCCTTCCAAAGATGCTGGTCTCTGGTTATACGACCTGCAGCGGGTTTGCCGAATCTCGGGGTCCCTCCAGTGTTTAGTTTGGTAAGGAACTTGCCTACTGACCTTCATACCGGCTGTTACCAATTTACGATCCCGGCAACAGCAATGGTAGGCTTCCCTTTTGGGCATGCCCTCTTGAGCACTTAACGCTTTTAGCGTTTGTGAGGACTGCAGCCAGGGAAACCCTCGCCTAGCTTCCTTTGCACTGTCTAATCATGACAGATCCTGAGCATCTTTTCATTTGAATGTGCTGTTTTCTAAAACGCGGGTGAGCACCACTGAGGTCTTGAAAGGTTTCTGCCTGAGAGTCGGCCCTGCTTTGAATTCACTTCAGATTACCTAGCCCAGGATAATTCTTGAGGGCAGGGCTGCGTTTGCAAAGCGGCAGGACGCAGGCATTGTGAATGATAGGTGCCCTTCGGCACGGTTTGTAAGGTTGTTACGGCAGTGTGCCACAAGGCGGCAGCACTACTCCGTGTCCTCTCTGGTAACTTGGGGAAACAAAGCCTTAGCGGGGGTCCCGGTGTTGGACGGGACATGGGGAGTCGAACGTGGCTAAACACACACCCCAGGGCTTGTGTATCCTCGCCTCCTGCCCCTTAACCTGCACTGCCGCACCCCAGGCGTATCGCAAGACTTGTAAGTGGGCTACTCGGTGGGTGCCGTGTTTCGCAGGTGGGGCGACTCTAACGAAGTGGGCTGGAGGTAGGGACCTGCCTAGCAGGAGCCGTGGAGAGCCGGTTTCCTCACAGGTCTTCCCTCTCAGCTGCTCCACCGTCACTTGGGTACACCAGGCTTTGCTTACCCGTAGGAGGGCCACGTTGGACCGGGAGACTGTGGTACCACGCAGGGGAGAATGGGCACTAGAGGTCCGAGGGGTCGCTGGTCAGGTGGCACGTCCTCCTCCCTTGCTCCCTCAGCAGCAGCATACTCCAGCCTTGGGACCCAGGCCCGCCGAGGCTCCAGGGGTGTGACTCCAGCCGATGACGTCGCAGAGGCCTGAGGTAACAGAGGAAAGGCATTTCTTAACCCCTTCCTTGCCTTGTCTTTGAATACTCCTTTTCCCTTTCAGCATAGTTAATAAACAACGTTGCGTCTGTTTGAGTTCTACAGCCCCTTGATGCAATTATAATCGGAGCTGTCCCTGGAGCGTTTCGGGTTCTTTGCCCTGTCAGTTTATTGAGGAAAGTTTTGTAGCGCTCCCTATGCTGTCGGTTGGGTCGCCCTTGACGAGCACTTTTTGATACGTTAAGCGTGTGTCTGAGAATCCCAGCTTCCTACTTCCCCCTTCCCGGGTCTCCAATATCCCCCTCTGAGAACTCCACGCTTCTCTCTTCCCTTTGTAATCCTGTGTTTCCTTTGTATGCTGCTTCCTTTGTATCCCTATTTAGAATGCACATATAAGAGATAGCCTGGGATTTGTGCCTTGCTGCCTCTAATTTACCAGAATTAGTGAGATCATCGACTGCTCCATCCATGCTGCTGCAAATAGTATGAGATCATTTTGTTCTGTGGATGAGTGGTAGTCGAGGGAATGTAGGTAGCAGAACAGCTTTCTGCATTCACCCCGCGCTCGACATGTCGTTCCTTTGTATGTCTTGGCTGTGGTAAAGGGTACCACAACGACCGCTGGGGTGCAAGTGCTTCCTTCCAATGATGCTAGTCTCTGGTTATACGACCTGCAGCGTGTGTGCCGAATCTCGGGGTCCCTCCAGTGTTTAGTTGGTAAGGAACTTGCCTACTGACCTTCATACCGGCTGTTACCAATTTACGATCCCGGCAACAGCAATGGCAGGCTTCCCTTTTGGGCATGCCCTCTTGTGCACTTAACGCTTTTAGCGTTTGTGAGGACTGCAGCCAGGGAAACCCTCGCCTAGCTTCCTTTGCACTCTCTAATCATGACAGATCCTGAGCATCTTTTCATTTGAATGTGCTGTTTTCTAAAACGCGGGTGAGTACCACTGAGGTCTTGAAAGGTTTCTGCCTGAGAGTCGGCCCTGCTTTGAATTCACTTCAGATTACCTAGCCCAGGATATTTCTTGAGGGCAGGGCTGCGTTTGCAAAGCGGCAGGCCGCAGGCATTGTGAATGATAGGTGCCCTTCGGCACGGTTTGTAAGGTTGTTACGGCAGTGTGCCACAAGGCGGCAGCACTACTCCGTGTCCTCTCTGGTAACTTGGGGAAACAAAGCCTTAGCGGGGGTCCCGGTGTTGGACGGGACATGGGGAGTCGAACGTGGCTAAACACACACCCCAGGGTTTGTGTATCCTCGCCTCCTGCCCCTTAACCTGCACTGCCGCACCCCAGGCGTATCGCAAGACTTGTAAGTGGGCTACTCGGTGGGCGCCGTGCTTCGCAGGTGGGGCGACTCTAAGGAAGTGGGCTGGAGGTGGGGACCTGCCTAGCAGGAGCCGTGGAGAGCCGGTTTCCTCACAGCTCTTCCCTCTCAGCTGCTCCACCGTCACTTGGGTACACCAGGCTTTGCTTACCCGTAGGAGGGCCACGTTGGACCGGGAGACTGTGGTACCACGCAGGGGAGAATGGGCACTAGAGGTCCGAGGGGTCGCTGGTCAGGTGGCACGTCCTCCTCCCTTGTTCCCTCAGCAGCAGCATACTCCAGCCTTGGGACTTAGGCCCGCCGAGGCTCCAGGGTTGTGACTCCAGGCGACGACATCACAGAGGCCTGAGGTAACAGAGGAAAGGCATTTCTTAACCCCTTCCTTGCCTTGTCATTTAATAGTCCTTTGCCCTTTCAGCATAGTTGATATACAACGATGCTTCTGTTTGCGTTCTACAGCCCCTTGATGCAATTATAATCGGAGCTGTCCCTGTAGCGTTTCGGGTTCTTTGCCCTGTCAGTTTATTGAGGAATGTTTTGTAGCGCTCCCTATGCTTTCGGTTGGGTCTCCCTTGATGAGCACTTTTTGATACGTTAAGCGTGTGTCTGAGAATCCCAGCTTCCTACTTCCCCCTTCCCGGGTCTCCAATATCCCCCTCTGAGAACTCCACGCTTCTCTCTTCCCTTTGTGAACCTGTGTTTCCTTTGTATGCTGCTTCCTTTGTATCCCTATTTAGACTGCACATATAAGAGATAGCCTGGGATTTGTGCCTTGCTGCCTCTAATTTACCAGAATTAGTGAGATCATCGACTGCTCCATCCATGCTGCTGCAAATAGTATGAGATCATTTTGTTCTGTGGATGAGTGGTAGTCGAGGGAATGTAGGTAGCAGAACAGCTTTCTGCATTCACCCCGCGCTCGACATGTCGTTCCTTTGTGTGTCTTGGCTGTGGTAAAGGGTACCACAACGACCGCTGGGGTGCAAGTGCTTCCTTCCAAAGATGCTGGTCTCTGGTTATACGACCTGCAGCGGGTTTGCCGAATCTCGGGGTCCCTCCAGTGTTTAGTTTGGTAAGGAACTTGCCTACTGACCTTCATACCGGCTGTTACCAATTTACGATCCCGGCAACAGCAATGGTAGGCTTCCCTTTTGGGCATGCCCTCTTGAGCACTTAACGCTTTTAGCGTTTGTGAGGACTGCAGCCAGGGAAACCCTCGCCTAGCTTCCTTTGCACTGTCTAATCATGACAGATCCTGAGCATCTTTTCATTTGAATGTGCTGTTTTCTAAAACGCGGGTGAGCACCACTGAGGTCTTGAAAGGTTTCTGCCTGAGAGTCGGCCCTGATTTGAATTCACTTCAGATTACCTAGCCCAGGATAATTCTTGAGGGCAGGGCTGCGTTTGCAAAGCGGCAGGACGCAGGCATTGTGAATGATAGGTGCCCTTCGGCACGGTTTGTAAGGTTGTTACGGCAGTGTGCCACAAGGCGGCAGCACTACTCCGTGTCCTCTCTGGTAACTTGGGGAAACAAAGCCTTAGCGGGGGTCCCGGTGTTGGACGGGACATGGGGAGTCGAACGTGGCTAAACACACACCCCAGGGCTTGTGTATCCTGCCTCCTGCCCCTTAACCTGCACTGCCGCACCCCAGGCGTATCGCAAGACTTGTAAGTGGGCTACTCGGTGGGTGCCGTGCTTCGCAGGTGGGGCGACTCTAACGAAGTGGGCTGGAGGTGGGAACCTGCCTAGCAGGAGCCGTGGAGAGCCGGTTTCCTCACAGCTCTTCCCTCTCAGCTGCTCCACCGTCACTTGGGTACACCAGGCTTTGCTTACCCGTAGGAGGGCCACGTTGGACCGGGAGACTGTGGTACCACGCAGGGGAGAATGGGCACTAGAGGTCCGAGGGGTCGCTGGTCAGTTGGCACGTCCTCCTCCCTTGCTCCCTCAGCAGCAGCATACTCCAGCCTTGGGACCCAGGCCCGCCGAGGCTCCTGACTCCAGCCGTTGACGTCGCAGAGGCCTGAGGTAACAGAGGAAAGGCATTTCTTAACCCCTTCCTTGCCTTGTCTTTGAATACTCCTTTTCCCTTTCAGCATAGTTAATAAACAACGTTGCGTCTGTTTGAGTTCTACAGCCCCTTGATGCAATTATAATCGGAGCTGTCCCTGGAGCGTTTCGGGTTCTTTGCCCTGTCAGTTTATTGAGGAAAGTTTTGTAGCGCTCCCTATGCTTTCGGTTGGGTCGCCCTTGATGAGCACTTTTTGATACGTTAAGCGTGTGTCTGAGAATCCCAGCTTCCTACTTCCCCCTTCCCGGGTCTCCAATATCCCCCTCTGAGAACTCCACGCTTCTCTCTTCCCTTTGTAAACCTGTGTTTCCTTTGTATGCTGCTTCCTTTGTATCCCTATTTAGACTGCACATATAAGAGATAGCCTGGGATTTGTGCCTTGCTGCCTCTAATTTACCAGAATCAGTGAGATCATCGACTGCTCCATCCATGCTGCTGCAAATAGTATGAGATCATTTTGTTCTGTGGATGAGTGGTAGTCGAGGGAATGTAGGTAGCAGAACAGCTTTCTGCATTCACCCCGCGCTCGACATGTCGTTCCTTTGTATGTCTTGGCTGTGGTAAAGGGTACCACAACGACCGCTGGGGTGCAAGTGCTTCCTTCCAATGATGCTAGTCTCTGGTTATACGACCTGCAGCGGGTTTGCGGAATCTCGGGGTCCCTCCAGTGTTTAGTTTGGTAAGGAACTTGCCTACTGACCTTCATACCGGCTGTTACCAATTTACGATCCCGGCAACAGCAATGGTAGGCTTCCCTTTTGGGCATGCCCTCTTCAGCACTTAACGCTTTTAGCGTTGGTGAGGACTGCAGCCAGGGAAACCCTCGCCTAGCTTCCTTTGCACTGTCTAATCATGACAGATCCTGAGCATCTTTTCATTTGAATGTGCTGTTTTCTAAAACGCGGGTGAGTACCACTGAGGTCTTGAAAGGTTTCTGCCTGAGAGTCGGCCCTGCTTTGAATTCACTTCAGATTACCTAGCCCAGGATATTTCTTGAGGGCAGGGCTGCGTTTGCAAAGCGGCAGGCCGCAGGCATTGTGAATGATAGGTGCCCTTCGGCACGGTTTGTAAGGTTGTTACGGCAGTGTGCCACAAGGCGGCAGCACTACTCCGTGTCCTCTCTGGTAACTTGGGGAAACAAAGCCTTAGCGGGGGTCCCGGTGTTGGACGGGACATGGGGAGTCGAACGTGGCTAAACACACACCCCAGGGCTTGTGTATCCTCGCCTCCTGCCCCTTAACCTGCACTGCCGCACCCCAGGCGTATCGCAAGACTTGTAAGTGGGCTACTCGGTGGGTACCGTGCTTCGCAGGTGGGGCGGCTGTAACGAAGTGGGCTGGAGGTGGGGACCTGCCTAGCAGGAGCCGTGGAGAGCCGGTTTCCTCACAGCTCTTCCCTCTCAGCTGCTCCACCGTCACTTGGGTACACCAGGCTTTGCTTACCCGTAGGAGGGCCACGTTGGACCGGGAGACTGTGGTACCACGCAGGGGAGAATGGGCACTAGAGGTCCGAGGGGTCGCTGGTCAGGTGGCACGTCCTCCTCCCTTGCTCCCTCAGCAGCAGCATACTCCAGCCTTGGGACCCAGGCCCGCCGAGGCTCCAGGGGTGTGACTCCAGCCGATGACGTCGCAGAGGCCTGAGGTAACAGAGGAAAGGCATTTCTTAACCCCTTCCTTGCCTTGTCTTTGAATACTCCTTTTCCCTTTCAGCATAGTTAATAAACAACGTTGCGTCTGTTTGAGTTCTACAGCCCCTTGATGCAATTATAATCGGAGCTGTCCCTGGAGCGTTTCGGGTTCTTTGCCCTGTCAGTTTATTGAGGAAAGTTTTGTAGCGCTCCCTATGCTTTCGGTTGGGTCGCCCTTGATGCGCACTTTTTGATACGTTAAGCGTGTGTCTGAGAATCCCAGCTTCCTACTTCCCCCTTCCCGGGTCTCCAATATCCCCCCTCTGAGAACTCCACGCTTCTCTCTTCCCTTTGTAAACCTGTGTTTCCTTTGTATGCTGCTTCCTTTGTATCCCTATTTAGACTGCACATATAAGAGATAGCCTGGGATTTGTGCCTTGCTGCCTCTAATTTACCAGAATTAGTGAGATCATCGACTGCTCCATCCATGCTGCTGCAAATAGTATGAGATCATTTTGTTCCGTGGATGAGTGGTAGTCGAGGGAATGTAGGTAGCAGAACAGCTTTCTGCATTCACCCCGCGCTCGACATGTCGTTCCTTTGTGTGTCTTGGCTGTGGTAAAGGGTACCACAACGACCGCTGGGGTGCAAGTGCTTCCTTCCAATGATGCTGGTCTCTGGTTATACGACCTGCAGCGTGTGTGCCGAATCTCGGGGTCCCTCCAGTGTTTAGTTTGGTAAGGAACTTGCCTACTGACCTTCATACCGGCTGTTACCAATTTTCGATCCCGGCAACAGCAATGGTAGGCTTCCCTTTTGGGCATGCCCTCTTGAGCACTTAACGCTTTTAGCGTTTGTGAGGACTGCAGCCAGGGAAACCCTCGCCTAGCTTCCTTTGCACTCTCTAATCATGACAGATCCTGAGCATCTTTTCATTTGAATGCGCTGTTTTCTGAAACGCGGGTGAGTACCACTGAGGTCTTGAAAGGTTTCTGCCTGAGAGTCGGCCCTGCTTTGAATTCACTTCAGATTACCTAGCCCAGGATATTTCTTGAGGGCAGGGCTGCGTTTGCAAAGCGGCAGGCCGCAGGCATTGTGAATGATAGGTGCCTTTCGGCACGGTTTGTAAGGTTGTTACGGCAGTGTGCCACAAGGCGGCAGCACTACTCCGTGTCCTCTCTGGTAACTTGGGGAAACAAAGCCTTAGCGGGGGTCCCGGTGTTGGACGGGACATGGGGAGTCGAACGTGGCTAAACACACACCCCAGGGCTTGTGTATCCTCGCCTCCTGCCCCTTAACCTACACTGCCGCACCCCAGGCGTATCGCAAGACTTGTAAGTGGGCTACTCGGTGGGTGCCGTGCTTCGCAGGTGGGGCGACTCTAACGAAGTGGGCTGGAGGTGGGGACCTGCCTAGCAGGAGCCGTGGAGAGCCGGTTTCCTCACAGCTCTTCCCTCTCAGCTGCTCCACCCTCACTTGGGTACACCAGGCTTTGCTTACCCGTAGGAGGGCCACGTTGGACCGGGAGACTGTGGTACCACGCAGGGGAGAATGGGCACTAGAGGTCCGAGGGGTCGCTGGTCAGGTGGCACGTCCTCCTCCCTTGCTCCCTCAGCAGCAGCATACTCCAGCCTTGGGACCCAGGCCCGCCGAGGCTCCAGGGGTGTGACTCCAGCCGATGACGTCGCAGAGGCCTGAGGTAACAGAGGAAAGGCATTTCTTAACCCCTTCCTTGCCTTGTCTTTGAATACAACTTTTCCCTTTCAGCATAGTTAATAAACAACGTTGCGTCTGTTTGAGTTCTACAGCCCCTTGATGCAATTATAATCGGAGCTGTCCCTGGAGCGTTTCGGGTTCTTCGCCCTGTCAGTTTATTGAGGAAAGTTTTGTAGCGCTCCCTATGCTTTCGGTTGGGTCGCCCTTGATGAGCACTTTTTGATACGTTAAGCGTGTGTCTGAGAATCCCAGCTTCCTACTTCCCCCTTCCCGGGTCTCCAATATCCCCCTCTGAGAACTCCACGCTTCTCTCTTCCCTTTGTAAACCTGTGTTTCCTTTGTATGCTGCTTCCTTTGTATCCCTATTTAGACTGCACATATAAGAGATAGCCTGGGATTTGTGCCTTGCTGCCTCTAATTTACCAGAATTAGTGAGATCATCGACTGCTCCATCCATGCTGCTGCAAATAGTATGAGATCATTTTGTTCTGTGGATGAGTGGTAGTCGAGGGTATGTAGGTAGCAGAACAGCTTTCTGCATTCACCCCGCGCTCGACATGTCGTTCCTTTGTATGTCTTGGCTGTGGTAAAGGGTACCACAACGACCGCTGGGGTGCAAGTGCTTCCTTCCAATGATGCTGGTCTCTGGTTATACGACCTGCAGCGTGTGTGCCGAATCTCGGGGTCCCTCCAGTGTTTAGTTTGGTAAGGAACTTGCCTACTGACCTTCATACCGGCTGTTACCAATTTACGATCCCGGCAACAGCAATGGTAGGCTTCTCTTTTGGGCATGCCCTCTTGAGCACTTAACGCTTTTAGCGTTTGTGAGGACTGCAGCCAGGGAAACCCTCGCCTAGCTTCCTTTGCACTGTCTAATCATGACAGATCCTGAGCATCTTTTCATTTGAATGTGCTGTTTTCTAAAACGCGGGTGAGCACCACTGAGGTCTTGAAAGGTTTCTGCCTGAGAGTCGGCCCTGCTTTGAATTCACTTCAGATTACCTAGCCCAGGATATTTCTTGAGGGCAGGGCTGCGTTTGCAAAGCGGCAGGCCGCAGGCATTGTGAATGATAGGTGCCCTTCGGCACGGTTTGTAATGTTGTTACGGCAGTGTGCCACAAGGCGGCAGCACTACTCCGTGTCCTCTCTGGTAACTTGGGGAAACAAAGCCTTAGCGGGGGTCCCGGTGTTGGACGGGACATGGGGAGTCGAACGTGGCTAAACACACACCCCAGGGCTTGTGTATCCTCGCCTCCTGCCCCTTAACCTACACTGCCGCACCCCAGGCGTATCGCAAGACTTGTAAGTGGGCTACTCGGTGGGTGCCGTGCTTCTCAGGTGGGGCGACTCTAAGGAAGTGGGCTGGAGGTGGGGACCTGCCTAGCAGGAGCCGTGGAGAGCCGGTTTCCTCACAGCTCTTCCCTCTCAGCTGCTCCACCGTCACTTGGGTACACCAGGCTTTGCTTACCCGTAGGAGGGCCACGTTGGACCGGGAGACTGTGGTACCACGCAGGGGAGAATGGGCACTAGAGGTCCGAGGGGTCGCTGGTCAGGTGGCACGTCCTCCTCCCTTGTTCCCTCAGCAGCAGCATACTCCAGCCTTGGGACTTAGGCCCGCCGAGGCTCCAGGGTTGTGACTCCAGGCGACGACATCACAGAGGCCTGAGGTAACAGAGGAAAGGCATTTCTTAACCCCTTCCTTGCCTTGTCATTTAATAGTCCTTTGCCCTTTCAGCATAGTTGATATACAACGATGCTTCTGTTTGAGTTCTACAGCCCCTTGATGCAATTATAATTGGAGCTGTCCCTGTAGCGTTTCGGGTTCTTTGCCCTGTCAGTTTATTGAGGAATGTTTTGTAGCGCTCCCTATGCTTTCGGTTGGGTCTCCCTTGATGAGCACTTTTTGATACGTTAAGCGTGTGTCTGAGAATCCCAGCTTCCTACTTCCCCCTTCCCGGGTCTCCAATATCCCCCTCTGAGAACTCCACGCTTCTCTCTTCCCTTTGTGAACCTGTGTTTCCTTTGTATGCTGCTTCCTTTGTATCCCTATTTAGACTGCACATATAAGAGATAGCCTGGGATTTGTGCCTTGCTGCCTCTAATTTACCAGAATTAGTGAGATCATCGACTGCTCCATCCATGCTGCTGCAAATAGTATGAGATCATTTTGTTCTGTGGATGAGTGGTAGTCGAGGGAATGTAGGTAGCAGAACAGCTTTCTGCATTCACCCCGCGCTCGACATGTCGTTCCTTTGTGTGTCTTGGCTGTGGTAAAGGGTACCAGAACGACCGCTGGGGTGCAAGTGCTTCCTTCCAAAGATGCTGGTCTCTGGTTATACGACCTGCAGCGGGTTTGCCGAATCTCGGGGTCCCTCCAGTGTTTAGTTTGGTAAGGAACTTGCCTACTGACCTTCATACCGGCTGTTACCAATTTACGATCCCGGCAACAGCAATGGTAGGCTTCCCTTTTGGGCATGCCCTCTTGAGCACTTAACGCTTTTAGCGTTTGTGAGGACTGCAGCCAGGGAAACCCTCGCCTAGCTTCCTTTGCACTGTCTAATCATGACAGATCCTGAGCATCTTTTCATTTGAATGTGCTGTTTTCTAAAACGCGGGTGAGCACCACTGAGGTCTTGAAAGGTTTCTGCCTGAGAGTCGGCCCTGCTTTGAATTCACTTCAGATTACCTAGCCCAGGATAATTCTTGAGGGCAGGGCTGCGTTTGCAAAGCGGCAGGACGCAGGCATTGTGAATGATAGGTGCCCTTCGGCACGGTTTGTAAGGTTGTTACGGCAGTGTGCCACAAGGCGGCAGCACTACTCCGTGTCCTCTCTGGTAACTTGGGGAAACAAAGCCTTAGCGGGGGTCCCGGTGTTGGACGGGACATGGGGAGTCGAACGTGGCTAAACACACACCCCAGGGCTTATGTATCCTCGCCTCCTGCCCCTTAACCTGCACTGCCGCACCCCAGGCGTATCGCAAGACTTGTAAGTGGGCTACTCGGTGGGTGCCGTGCTTCGCAGGTGGGGCGACTCTAACGAAGTGGGCTGGAGGTGGGGACCTGCCTAGCAGGAGCCGTGGAGAGCCGGTTTCCTCACAGCTCTTCCCTCTCAGCTGCTCCACCGTCACTTGGGTACACCAGGCTTTGCTTACCCGTAGGAGGGCCACGTTGGACCGGGAGACTGTGGTACCACGCAGGGGAGAATGGGCACTAGAGGTCCGAGGGGTCGCTGGTCAGGTGGCACGTCCTCCTCCCTTGCTCCCTCAGCAGCAGCATACTCCAGCCTTGGGACCCAGGCCCGCCGAGGCTCCAGGGGTGTGACTCCAGCCGATGACGTCGCAGAGGCCTGAGGTAACAGAGGAAAGGCATTTCTTAACCCCTTCCTTGCCTTGTCTTTGAATACTCCTTTTCCCTTTCAGCATAGTTAATAAACAACGTTGCGTCTGTTTGAGTTCTACAGCCCCTTGATGCAATTATAATCGGAGCTGTCCCTGGAGCGTTTCGGGTTCTTTGCCCTGTCAGTTTATTGAGGAAAGTTTTGTAGCGCTCCCTATGCTTTCGGTTGGGTCGCCCTTGATGAGCACTTTTTGATACGTTAAGCGTGTGTCTGAGAATCCCAGCTTCCTACTTCCCCCTTCCCGGGTCTCCAATATCCCCCTCTGAGAACTCCACGCTTCTCTCTTCCCTTTGTAATCCTGTGTTTCCTTTGTATGCTGCTTCCTTTGTATCCCTATTTAGAATGCACATATAAGAGATAGCCTGGGATTTGTGCCTTGCTGCCTCTAATTTACCAGAATTAGTGAGATCATCGACTGCTCCATCCATGCTGCTGCAAATAGTATGAGATCATTTTGTTCTGTGGATGAGTGGTAGTCGAGGGAATGTAGGTAGCAGAACAGCTTTCTGCATTCACCCCGCGCTCGACATGTCGTTCCTTTGTATGTCTTGGCTGTGGTAAAGGGTACCACAACGACCGCTGGGGTGCAAGTGCTTCCTTCCAATGATGCTAGTCTCTGGTTATACGACCTGCAGCGTGTGTGCCGAATCTCGGGGTCCCTCCAGTGTTTAGTTGGTAAGGAACTTGCCTACTGACCTTCATACCGGCTGTTACCAATTTACGATCCCGGCAACAGCAATGGCAGGCTTCCCTTTTGGGCATGCCCTCTTGTGCACTTAACGCTTTTAGCGTTTGTGAGGACTGCAGCCAGGGAAACCCTCGCCTAGCTTCCTTTGCACTCTCTAATCATGACAGATCCTGAGCATCTTTTCATTTGAATGTGCTGTTTTCTAAAACGCGGGTGAGTACCACTGAGGTCTTGAAAGGTTTCTGCCTGAGAGTCGGCCCTGCTTTGAATTCACTTCAGATTACCTAGCCCTGGATATTTCTTGAGGGCAGGGCTGCGTTTGCAAAGCGGCAGGACGCAGGCATTGTGAATGATAGGTGCCCTTCGGCACGGTTTGTAAGGTTGTTACGGCAGTGTGCCACAAGGCGGCAGCACTACTCCGTGTCCTCTCTGTTAACTTGGGGAAACAAAGCCTTAGCGGGGGTCCCGGTGTTGGACGGGACATGGGGAGTCGAACGTGGCTAAACACACACCCCAGGGCTTGTGTATCCTCGCCTCCTGCCCCTTAACCTGCACTGCCGCACCCCAGGCGTATCGCAAGACTTGTAAGTGGGCTACTCGGTGGGTGCCGTGCTTCGCAGGTGGGGCGACTCTAACGAAGTGGGCTGGAGGTGGGGACCTGCCTAGCAGGAGCCGTGGAGAGCCGGTTTCCTCACAGCTCTTCCCTCTCAGCTGCTCCACCGTCACTTGGGTACACCAGGCTTTGCTTACCCGTAGGAGGGCCACGTTGGACCGGGAGACTGTGGTATCACGCAGGGGAGAATGGGCACTAGAGGTCCGAGGGGTCGCTGGTCAGGTGGCACGTCCTCCTCCCTTGCTCCCTCAGCAGCAGCATACTCCAGCCTTGGGACCCAGGCCCGCCGAGGCTCCAGGGGTGTGACTCCAGCCGATGACGTCGCAGAGGCCTGAGGTAACAGAGGAAAGGCATTTCTTAACCCCTTCCTTGCCTTGTCTTTGAATACAACTTTTCCCTTTCAGCATAGTTAATAAACAACGTTGCGTCTGTTTGAGTTCTACAGCCCCTTGATGCAATTATAATCGGAGCTGTCCCTGGAGCGTTTCGGGTTCTTCGCCCTGTCAGTTTATTGAGGAAAGTTTTGTAGCGCTCCCTATGCTTTCGGTTGGGTCGCCCTTGATGAGCACTTTTTGATACGTTAAGCGTGTGTCTGAGAATCCCAGCTTCCTACTTCCCCCTTCCCGGGTCTCCAATATCCCCCTCTGAGAACTCCACGCTTCTCTCTTCCCTTTGTAAACCTGTGTTTCCTTTGTATGCTGCTTCCTTTGTATCCCTATTTAGACTGCACATATAAGAGATAGCCTGGGATTTGTGCCTTGCTGCCTCTAATTTACCAGAATTAGTGAGATCATCGACTGCTCCATCCATGCTGCTGCAAATAGTATGAGATCATTTTGTTCTGTGGATGAGTGGTAGTCGAGGGTATGTAGGTAGCAGAACAGCTTTCTGCATTCACCCCGCGCTCGACATGTCGTTCCTTTGTATGTCTTGGCTGTGGTAAAGGGTACCACAACGACCGCTGGGGTGCAAGTGCTTCCTTCCAATGATGCTGGTCTCTGGTTATACGACCTGCAGCGTGTGTGCCGAATCTCGGGGTCCCTCCAGTGTTTAGTTTGGTAAGGAACTTGCCTACTGACCTTCATACCGGCTGTTACCAATTTACGATCCCGGCAACAGCAATGGTAGGCTTCTCTTTTGGGCATGCCCTCTTGAGCACTTAACGCTTTTAGCGTTTGTGAGGACTGCAGCCAGGGAAACCCTCGCCTAGCTTCCTTTGCACTGTCTAATCATGACAGATCCTGAGCATCTTTTCTTGAGGGCAGGGCTGCGTTTGCAAAGCGGCAGGCCGCAGGCATTGTGAATGATAGGTGCCCTTCGGCACGGTTTGTAAGGTTGTTACGGCAGTGTGCCACAAGGCGGCAGCACTACTCCGTGTCCTCTCTGGTAACTTGGGGAAACAAAGCCTTAGCGGGGGTCCCGGTGTTGGACGGGACATGGGGAGTCGAACGTGGCTAAACACACACCCCAGGGCTTGTGTATCCTCGCCTCCTGCCCCTTAACCTACACTGCCGCACCCCAGGCGTATCGCAAGACTTGTAAGTGGGCTACTCGGTGGGTGCCGTGCTTCTCAGGTGGGGCGACTCTAAGGAAGTGGGCTGGAGGTGGGGACCTGCCTAGCAGGAGCCGTGGAGAGCCGGTTTCCTCACAGCTCTTCCCTCTCAGCTGCTCCACCGTCACTTGGGTACACCAGGCTTTGCTTACCCGTAGGAGGGCCACGTTGGACCGGGAGACTGTGGTACCACGCAGGGGAGAATGGGCACTAGAGGTCCGAGGGGTCGCTGGTCAGGTGGCACGTCCTCCTCCCTTGTTCCCTCAGCAGCAGCATACTCCAGCCTTGGGACTTAGGCCCGCCGAGGCTCCAGGGTTGTGACTCCAGGCGACGACATCACAGAGGCCTGAGGTAACAGAGGAAAGGCATTTCTTAACCCCTTCCTTGCCTTGTCATTTAATAGTCCTTTGCCCTTTCAGCATAGTTGATATACAACGATGCTTCTGTTTGCGTTCTACAGCCCCTTGATGCAATTATAATTGGAGCTGTCCCTGTAGCGTTTCGGGTTCTTTGCCCTGTCAGTTTATTGAGGAATGTTTTGTAGCGCTCCCTATGCTTTCGGTTGGGTCTCCCTTGATGAGCACTTTTTGATACGTTAAGCGTGTGTCTGAGAATCCCAGCTTCCTACTTCCCCCTTCCCGGGTCTCCAATATCCCCCTCTGAGAACTCCACGCTTCTCTCTTCCCTTTGTGAACCTGTGTTTCCTTTGTATGCTGCTTCCTTTGTATCCCTATTTAGACTGCACATATAAGAGATAGCCTGGGATTTGTGCCTTGCTGCCTCTAATTTACCAGAATTAGTGAGATCATCGACTGCTCCATCCATGCTGCTGCAAATAGTATGAGATCATTTTGTTCTGTGGATGAGTGGTAGTCGAGGGAATGTAGGTAGCAGAACAGCTTTCTGCATTCACCCCGCGCTCGACATGTCGTTCCTTTGTGTGTCTTGGCTGTGGTAAAGGGTACCAGAACGACCGCTGGGGTGCAAGTGCTTCCTTCCAAAGATGCTGGTCTCTGGTTATACGACCTGCAGCGGGTTTGCCGAATCTCGGGGTCCCTCCAGTGTTTAGTTTGGTAAGGAACTTGCCTACTGACCTTCATACCGGCTGTTACCAATTTACGATCCCGGCAACAGCAATGGTAGGCTTCCCTTTTGGGCATGCCCTCTTGAGCACTTAACGCTTTTAGCGTTTGTGAGGACTGCAGCCAGGGAAACCCTCGCCTAGCTTCCTTTGCACTGTCTAATCATGACAGATCCTGAGCATCTTTTCATTTGAATGTGCTGTTTTCTAAAACGCGGGTGAGCACCACTGAGGTCTTGAAAGGTTTCTGCCTGAGAGTCGGCCCTGCTTTGAATTCACTTCAGATTACCTAGCCCAGGATAATTCTTGAGGGCAGGGCTGCGTTTGCAAAGCGGCAGGACGCAGGCATTGTGAATGATAGGTGCCCTTCGGCACGGTTTGTAAGGTTGTTACGGCAGTGTGCCACAAGGCGGCAGCACTACTCCGTGTCCTCTCTGGTAACTTGGGGAAACAAAGCCTTAGCGGGGGTCCCGGTGTTGGACGGGACATGGGGAGTCGAACGTGGCTAAACACACACCCCAGGGCTTGTGTATCCTCGCCTCCTCCCCCTTAACCTGCACTGCTGCACCCCAGGCGTATCGCAAGACTTATAAGTGGGCTACTCGGTGGGTGCCGGGCTTCGCAGGTGGGGCGACTCTAACGAAGTGGGCTGGAGGTGGGAACCTGCCTAGCAGGAGCTGTGGAGAGCCGGTTTCCTCACAGCTCTTCCCTCTCAGCTGCTCCACCGTCACTTGGGTACACCAGGCTTTGCTTACCCGTAGGAGGGCCACGTTGGACCCGGAGACTGTGGTACCACGCAGGGGAGAATGGGCACTAGAGGTCCGAGGGGTCGCTGGTCAGGTGGCACGTCCTCCTCCCTTGCTCCCTCAGCAGCAGCATACTCCAGCCTTGGGACCCAGGCCCGCCGAGGCTCCAGGGGTGTGACTCCAGCCGATGACGTCGCAGAGGCCTGAGGTAACAGAGGAAAGGCATTTCTTAACCCCTTCCTTGCCTTGTCTTTGAATACTCCTTTTCCCTTTCAGCATAGTTAATAAACAACGTTGCGTCTGTTTGAGTTCTACAGCCCCTTGATGCAATTATAATCGGAGCTGTCCCTGTAGCGTTTCGGGTTCTTTGCCCTGTCAGTTTATTGAGGAAAGTTTTGTGGGGATCCCTATGCTTTCGGTTGGGTCGCCCTTGATGAGCACTTTTTGATACGTTAAGCGTGTGTCTGAGAATCCCAGCTTCCTACTTCCCCCTTCCCGGGTTTCCAATATCCCCCTCTGAGAACTCCACGCTTCTCTCTTCCCTTTGTAAACCTGTGTTTCCTTTGTATGCTGCTTCCTTTGTATCCCTATTTAGACTGCACATATAAGAGATAGCCTGGGATTTGTGCCTTGCTGCCTCTAATTTACCAGAATTAGTGAGATCATCGACTGCTCCATCTATGCTGCTGCAAATAGTATGAGATCATTTTGTTCTGTGGATGAGTGGTAGTCGAGGGAATGTAGGTAGCAGAACAGCTTTCTGCATTCACCCCGCGCTCGACATGTCGTTCCTTTGTATGTCTTGGCTGTGGTAAAGGGTACCACAACGACCGCTGGGGTGGAAGTGCTTCCTTCCAATGATGCTGGTCTCTGGTTATACGACCTGCAGCGTGTGTGCCGAATCTCGGGGTCCCTCCAGTGTTTAGTTTGGTAAGGAGCTTGCCTACTGACCTTCATACCGGCTGTTACCAATTTTCGATCCCGGCAACAGCAATGGTAGGCTTCCCTTTTGGGCATGCCCTCTTGAGCACTTAACGCTTTTAGCGTTTGTGAGGACTGCAGCCAGGGAAACCCTCGCCTAGCTTCCTTTGCACTGTCTAATCATGACAGATCCTGAGCATCTTTTCATTTGAATGTGCTGTTTTCTAAAACGCGGGTGAGTACCACTGAGGTCTTGAAAGGTTTCTGCCTGAGAGTCGGCCCTGCTTTGAATTCACTTCAGATTACCTAGCCCAGGATATTTCTTGAGGGCAGGGCTGCGTTTGCAAAGCGGCAGGCCGCAGGCATTGTGAATGATAGGTGCCCTTCGGCACGGTTTGTAAGGTTGTTACGGCAGTGTGCCACAAGGCGGCAGCACTACTCCGTGTCCTCTCTGGTAACTTGGGGAAACAAAGCCTTAGCGGGGGTCCCGGTGTTGGACGGGACATGGGGAGTCGAACGTGGCTAAACACACACCCCAGGGCTTGTGTATCCTCGCCTCCTGCCCCTTAACCTGCACTGCCGCACCCCAGGCGTATCGCAAGACTTGTAAGTGGGCTACTCGGTGGGTGCCGTGCTTCGCAGGTGGGGCGACTCTAACGAAGTGGGCTGGAGGTGGGGACCTGCCTAGCAGGAGCCGTGGAGAGCCGGTTTCCTCACAGCTCTTCCCTCTCAGCTGCTCCACCGTCACTTGGGTACACCAGGCTTTGCTTACCCGTAGGAGGGCCACGTTGGACCGGGAGACTGTGGTACCACGCAGGGGAGAATGGGCACTAGAGGTCCGAGGGGTCGCTGGTCAGGTGGCACGTCCTCCTCCCTTGCTCCCTCAGCAGCAGCATACTCCAGCCTTGGGACTTAGGCCCGCCAAGGCTCCAGGGGTGTGACTCCAGCCGATGACGTCGCAGAGGCCTGAGGTAACAGAGGAAAGGCATTTCTTAACCCCTTCCTTGCCTTGTCTTTGAATACTCCTTTTCCCTTTCAGCATAGTTAATAAACAACGTTGCGTCTGTTTGAGTTCTACAGCCCCTTGATGCAATTATAATCGGAGCTGTCCCTGGAGCGTTTCGGGTTCTTTGCCCTGTCAGTTTATTGAGGAAAGTTTTGTAGCGCTCCCTATGCTTTCGGTTGGGTCGCCCTTGATGAGCACTTTTTGATACGTTAAGCGTGTGTCTGAGAATCCCAGCTTCCTACTTCCCCCTTTCCGGGTCTCCAATATCCCCCTCTGAGAACTCCACGCTTCTCTCTTCCCTTTGTAAACCTGTGTTTCCTTTGTATGCTGCTTCCTTTGTATCCCTATTTAGAATGCACATATAAGAGATAGCCTGGGATTTGTGCCTTGCTGCCTCTAATTTACCAGAATTAGTGAGATCATCGACTGCTCCATCCATGCTGCTGCAAATAGTATGAGATCATTTTGTTCTGTGGATGAGTGGTAGTCGAGGGAATGTAGGTAGCAGAACAGCTTTCTGCATTCACCCCGCGCTCGACATGTCGTTCCTTTGTATGTCTTGGCTGTGGTAAAGGGTACCACAACGACCGCTGGGGTGCAAGTGCTTCCTTCCAATGATGCTGGTCTCTGGTTATACGACCTGCAGCGTGTGTGCCGAATCTCGGGGTCCCTCCAGTGTTTAGTTTGGTAAGGAACTTGCCTACTGACCTTCATACCGGCTGTTACCAATTTACGATCCCGGCAACAGCAATGGCAGGCTTCCCTTTTGGGCATGCCCTCTTGTGCACTTAACGCTTTTAGCGTTTGTGAGGACTGCAGCCAGGGAAACCCTCGCCTAGCTTCCTTTGCACTGTCTAATCATGACAGATCCTGAGCATCTTTTCATTTGAATGTGCTGTTTTCTAAAACGCGGGTGAGTACCACTGAGGTCTTGAAAGGTTTCTGCCTGAGAGTCGGCCCTGCTTTGAATTCACTTCAGATTACCTAGCCCAGGATAATTCTTGAGGGCAGGGCTGCGTTGGCAAAGCGGCAGGCCGCAGGCATTGTGAATGATAGGTGCCCTTCGGCACGGTTTGTAAGGTTGTTACGGCAGTGTGCCACAAGGCGGCAGCACTACTCCGTGTCCTCTCTGGTAACTTGGGGAAACAAAGCCTTAGCGGGGGTCCCGGTGTTGGACGGGACATGGGGAGTCGAACGTGGCTAAACACACACCCCAGGGCTTGTGTATCCTCGCCTCCTGCCCCTTAACCTGCACTGCCGCACCCCAGGCGTATCGCAAGACTTGTAAGTGGGCTACTCGGTGGGTGCCGTGCTTCGCAGGTGGGGCGACTCTAAGGAAGTGGGCTGGAGGTGGGGACCTGCCTAGCAGGAGCCGTGGAGAGCCGGTTTCCTCACAGCTCTTCCCTCTCAGCTGCTCCACCGTCACTTGGGTACACCAGGCTTTGCTTACCCGTAGGAGGGCCACGTTGGACCGGGAGACTGTGGTACCACGCAGGGGAGAATGGGCACTAGAGGTCCGAGGGGTCGCTGGTCAGGTGGCACGTCCTCCTCCCTTGCTCCCTCAGCAGCAGCATACTCCAGCCTTGGGACTTAGGCCCGCCAAGGCTCCAGGGGTGTGACTCCAGCCGATGACGTCGCAGAGGCCTGAGGTAACAGAGGAAAGGCATTTCTTAACCCCTTCCTTGCCTTGTCTTTGAATACTCCTTTTCCCTTTCAGCATAGTTAATAAACAACGTTGCGTCTGTTTGAGTTCTACAGCCCCTTGATGCAATTATAATCGGAGCTGTCCCTGGAGCGTTTCGGGTTCTTTGCCCTGTCAGTTTATTGAGGAAAGTTTTGTAGCGCTCCCTATGCTTTCGGTTGGGTCGCCCTTGATGAGCACTTTTTGATACGTTAAGCGTGTGTCTGAGAATCCCAGCTTCCTACTTCCCCCTTTCCGGGTCTCCAATATCCCCCTCTGAGAACTCCACGCTTCTCTCTTCCCTTTGTAAACCTGTGTTTCCTTTGTATGCTGCTTCCTTTGTATCCCTATTTAGAATGCACATATAAGAGATAGCCTGGGATTTGTGCCTTGCTGCCTCTAATTTACCAGAATTAGTGAGATCATCGACTGCTCCATCCATGCTGCTGCAAATAGTATGAGATCATTTTGTTCTGTGGATGAGTGGTAGTCGAGGGAATGTAGGTAGCAGAACAGCTTTCTGCATTCACCCCGCGCTCGACATGTCGTTCCTTTGTATGTCTTGGCTGTGGTAAAGGGTACCACAACGACCGCTGGGGTGCAAGTGCTTCCTTCCAATGATGCTGGTCTCTGGTTATACGACCTGCAGCGTGTGTGCCGAATCTCGGGGTCCCTCCAGTGTTTAGTTTGGTAAGGAACTTGCCTACTGACCTTCATACCGGCTGTTACCAATTTACGATCCCGGCAACAGCAATGGCAGGCTTCCCTTTTGGGCATGCCCTCTTGTGCACTTAACGCTTTTAGCGTTTGTGAGGACTGCAGCCAGGGAAACCCTCGCCTAGCTTCCTTTGCACTGTCTAATCATGACAGATCCTGAGCATCTTTTCATTTGAATGTGCTGTTTTCTAAAACGCGGGTGAGTACCACTGAGGTCTTGAAAGGTTTCTGCCTGAGAGTCGGCCCTGCTTTGAATTCACTTCAGATTACCTAGCCCAGGATATTTCTTGAGGGCAGGGCTGCGTTTGCAAAGCGGCAGGCCGCAGGCATTGTGAATGATAGGTGCCCTTCGGCACGGTTTGTAAGGTTGTTACGGCAGTGTGCCACAAGGCGGCAGCACTACTCCGTGTCCTCTCTGGTAACTTGGGGAAACAAAGCCTTAGCGGGGGTCCCGGTGTTGGACGGGACATGGGGAGTCGAACGTGGCTAAACACACACCCCAGGGCTTGTGTATCCTTGCCTCCTCCCCCTTAACCTGCACTGCTGCACCCCAGGCGTATCGCAAGACTTATAAGTGGGCTACTCGGTGGGTGCCGTGCTTCGCAGGTGGGGCGACTCTAACGAAGTGGGCTGGAGGTGGGAACCTGCCTAGCAGGAGCTGTGGAGAGCCGGTTTCCTCACAGCTCTTCCCTCTCAGCTGCTCCACCGTCACTTGGGTACACCAGGCTTTGCTTACCCGTAGGAGGGCCACGTTGGACCCGGAGACTGTGGTACCACGCAGGGGAGAATGGGCACTAGAGGTCCGAGGGGTCGCTGGTCAGGTGGCACGTCCTCCTCCCTTGCTCCCTCAGCAGCAGCATACTCCAGCCTTGGGACCCAGGCCCGCCGAGGCTCCAGGGGTGTGACTCCAGCCGATGACGTCGCAGAGGCCTGAGGTAACAGAGGAAAGGCATTTCTTAACCCCTTCCTTGCCTTGTCTTTGAATACTCCTTTTCCCTTTCAGCATAGTTAATAAACAACGTTGCGTCTGTTTGAGTTCTACAGCCCCTTGATGCAATTATAATCGGAGCTGTCCCTGGAGCGTTTCGGGTTCTTTGCCCTGTCAGTTTATTGAGGAAAGTTTTGTGGGGATCCCTATGCTTTCGGTTGGGTCGCCCTTGATGAGCACTTTTTGATACGTTAAGCGTGTGTCTGAGAATCCCAGCTTCCTACTTCCCCCTTCCCGGGTCTCCAATATCCCCCTCTGAGAACTCCACGCTTCTCTCTTCCCTTTGTAAACCTGTGTTTCCTTTGTATGCTGCTTCCTTTGTATCCCTATTTAGACTGCACATATAAGAGATAGCCTGGGATTTGTGCCTTGCTGCCTCTAATTTACCAGAATTAGTGAGATCATCGACTGCTCCATCTATGCTGCTGCAAATAGTATGAGATCATTTTGTTCTGTGGATGAGTGGTAGTCGAGGGAATGTAGGTAGCAGAACAGCTTTCTGCATTCACCCCGCGCTCGACATGTCGTTCCTTTGTATGTCTTGGCTGTGGTAAAGGGTACCACAACGACCGCTGGGGTGGAAGTGCTTCCTTCCAATGATGCTGGTCTCTGGTTATACGACCTGCAGCGTGTGTGCCGAATCTCGGGGTCCCTCCAGTGTTTAGTTTGGTAAGGAACTTGCCTACTGACCTTCATACCGGCTGTTACCAATTTTCGATCCCGGCAACAGCAATGGTAGGCTTCCTTTTTGGGCATGCCCTCTTGAGCACTTAACGCTTTTAGCGTTTGTGAGGACTGCAGCCAGGGAAACCCTCGCCTAGCTTCCTTTGCACTCTCTAATCATGACAGATCCTGAGCATCTTTTCATTTGAATGTGCTGTTTTCTAAAACGCGGGTGAGCACCACTGAGGTCTTGAAAGGTTTCTGCCTGAGAGTCGGCCCTGCTTTGAATTCACTTCAGATTACCTAGCCCAGGATATTTCTTGAGGGCAGGGCTGCGTTTGCAAAGCGGCAGGCCGCAGGCATTGTGAATGATAGGTGCCCTTCGGCACGGTTTGTAAGGTTGTTACGGCAGTGTGCCACAAGGCGGCAGCACTACTCCGTGTCCTCTCTGGTAACTTGGGGAAACAAAGCCTTAGCGGGGGTCCCGGTGTTGGACGGGACATGGGGAGTCGAACGTGGCTAAACACACACCCCAGGGCTTGTGTATCCTCGCCTCCTGCCCCTTAACCTGCACTGCCGCACCCCAGGCGTATCGCAAGACTTGTAAGTGGGCTACTCGGTGGGCGCCGTGCTTCGCAGGTGGGGCGACTCTAACGAAGTGGGCTGGAGGTGGGGACCTGCCTAGCAGGAGCCGTGGAGAGCCGGTTTCCTCACAGGTCTTCCCTCTCAGCTGCTCCACCGTCACTTGGGTACACCAGGCTTTGCTTACCCGTAGGAGGGCCACGTTGGACCGGGAGACTGTGGTACCACGCAGGGGAGAATGGGCACTAGAGGTCCGAGGGGTCGCTGGTCAGGTGGCACGTCCTCCTCCCTTGCTCCCTCAGCAGCAGCATACTCCAGCCTTGGGACTTAGGTCTGCCAAGGCTCCAGGGGTGTGACTCCAGCCGAAGACGTCGCAGAGGCCTGAGGTAACAGAGGAAAGGCATTTCTTAACCCCTTCCTTGCCTTGTCTTTGAATACTCCTTTTCCCTTTCAGCATAGTTAATAAACAACGTTGCGTCTGTTTGAGTTCTACAGCCCCTTGATGCAATTATAATCGGAGCTGTCCCTGGAGCGTTTCGGGTTCTTTGCCCTGTCAGTTTACTGAGGAAAGTTTTGTAGCGCTCCCTATGCTTTCCGTTGGGTCGCCCTTGATGAGCACTTTTTGATACGTTAAGCGCGTGTCTGAGAATCCCAGCTTCCTACTTCCCCCTTCCCGGGTCTCCAATATCCCCCTCTGAGAACTCCACGCTTCTCTCTTCCCTTTGTAAACCTGTGTTTCCTTTGTATGCTGCTTCCTTTGTATCCCTATTTAGACTGCACATATAAGAGATAGCCTGGGATTTGTGCCTTGCTGCCTCTAATTTACCAGAATTAGTGAGATCATCGACTGCTCCATCCATGCTGCTGCAAATAGTATGAGATCATTTTGTTCTGTGGATGAGTGGTAGTCGAGGGAATGTAGGTAGCAGAACAGCTTTCTGCATTCACCCCCGCTCCACATGTCGTTCCTTTGTATGTCTTGGCTGTGGTAAAGGGTACCACAACGACCGCTGGGGTGCAAGTGATTCCTTCCAATGATGCTGGTCTCTGGTTATACGACCTGCAGCATGTGTGCCGAATCTCGGGGTCCCTCCAGTGTTTAGTTTGGTAAGGAACTTGCCTACTGACCTTCATACCGGCTGTTACCAATTTACGATCCCGGCAACAGCAATGGCAGGCTTCCCTTTTGGGCATGACCTCTTGTGCACTTAACGCTTTTAGAGTTTGTGAGGACTGCAGCCAGGGAAACCCTCGCCTAGCTTCCTTTGCACTCTCTAATCATGACAGATCCTGAGCATCTTTTCATTTGAATGTGCTGTTTTCTAAAACGCGGGTGAGTACCACTGAGGTCTTGAAAGGTTTCTGCCTGAGAGTCGGCCCTGCTTTGAATTCACTTCAGATTACCTAGCCCAGGATAATTCTTGAGGGCAGGGCTGCGTTGGCAAAGCGGCAGGCCGCAGGCATTGTGAATGATAGGTGCCCTTCGGCACGGTTTGTAAGGTTGTTACGGCAGTGTGCCACAAGGCGGCAGCACTACTCCGTGTCCTCTCTGGTAACTTGGGGAAACAAAGCCTTAGCGGGGGTCCCGGTGTTGGACGGGACATGGGGAGTCGAACGTGGCTAAACACACACCCCAGGGCTTGTGTATCCTCGCCTCCTGCCCCTTAACCTGCACTGCCCCACCCCAGGCATATCGCAAGACTTGTAAGTGGGCTACTCGGTGGGTACCGTGCTTCGCAGGTGGGGCGGCTGTAACGAAGTGGGATGGAGGTGGGGACCTGCCTAGCAGGAGCCGTGGAGAGCCGGTTTCCTCACAGCTCTTCCCTCTCAGCTGCTCCACCGTCACTTGGGTACACCAGGATTTGCTTACCCGTAGGAGGGCCACGTTGGACCCGGAGACTGTGGTACCACGCAGGGGAGAATGGGCACTAGAGGTCCGAGGGGTCGCTGGTCAGGTGGCACGTCCTCCTCCCTTGCTCCCTCAGCAGCAGCATACTCCAGCCTTGGGACCCAGGCCCGCCGAGGCTCCAGGGGTGTGACTCCAGCCGATGACGTCGCAGAGGCCTGAGGTAACAGAGGAAAGGCATTTCTTAACCCCTTCCTTGCCTTGTCTTTGAATACTCCTTTTCCCTTTCAGCATAGTTAATAAACAACGTTGCGTCTGTTTGAGTTCTACAGCCCCTTGATGCAATTATAATCGGAGCTGTCCCTGGAGCGTTTCGGGTTCTTTGCCCTGTCAGTTTATTGAGGAAAGTTTTGTGGGGATCCCTATGCTTTCGGTTGGGTCGCCCTTGATGAGCACTTTTTGATACGTTAAGCGTGTGTCTGAGAATCCCAGCTTCCTACTTCCCCCTTCCCGGGTCTCCAATATCCCCCTCTGAGAACTCCACGCTTCTCTCTTCCCTTTGTAAACCTGTGTTTCCTTTGTATGCTGCTTCCTTTGTATCCCTATTTAGACTGCACATATAAGAGATAGCCTGGGATTTGTGCCTTGCTGCCTCTAATTTACCAGAATCAGTGAGATCATCGACTGCTCCATCCATGCTGCTGCAAATAGTATGAGATCATTTTGTTCTGTGGATGAGTGGTAGTCGAGGGAATGTAGGTAGCAGAACAGCTTTCTGCATTCACCCCGCGCTCGACATGTCGTTCCTTTGTATGTCTTGGCTGTGGTAAAGGGTACCACAACGACCGCTGGGGTGCAAGTGCTTCCTTCCAATGATGCTAGTCTCTGGTTATATGACCTGCAGCGTGTGTGCCGAATCTCGGGGTCCCTCCAGTGTTTAGTTTGGTAAGGAACTTGCCTACTGACCTTCATACCGGCTGTTACCAATTTACGATCCCGGCAACAGCAATGGTAGGCTTCCCTTTTGGGCATGCCCTCTTGAGCACTTAACGCTTTTAGCGTTTGTGAGGACTGCAGCCAGGGAAACCCTCGCCTAGCTTCCTTTGCACTCTCTAATCATGACAGACCCTGAGCATCTTTTCATTTGAATGTGCTGTTTTCTAAAACGCCGGTGAGCACCACTGAAGTCTTGAAAGGTTTCTGCCTGAGAGTCGGCCCTGCTTTGAATTCACTTCAGATTACCTAGCCCAGGATAATTCTTGAGGGCAGGGCTGCGTTTGCAAAGAGGCAGGCCGCAGGCATTGTGAATTGTAGGTGCCCTTCGGCACGGTTTGTAAGGTTGTTACGGCAGTGTGCCACAAGGCGGCAGCACTACTCCGTGTCCTCTCTGGTAACTTGGGGAAACAAAGCCTTAGCGGGGGTCCCGGTGTTGGACGGGACATGGGGAGTCGAACGTGGCTAAACACACACCCTAGGGCTTGTGTATCCTCGCCTCCTGCCCCTTAACCTGCACTGCCGCACCCCAGGCGTATCGCAAGACTTGTAAGTGGGCTACTCGGTGGGTGCCGTGCTTCGCAGGTGGGGCGACTCTAACGAAGTGGGCTGGAGGTGGGAACCTGCCTAGCAGGAGCCGTGGAGACCCGGTTTCCTCACAGCTCTTCCCTCTCAGCTGCTCCACCGTCACTTGGGTACACCAGGCTTTGCTTACCCGTAGGAGGGCCACGTTTGACCGGGAGACTGTGGTACCACGCAGGGGAGAATGGGCACTAGAGGTCCGAGGGGTCGCTGGTCAGGTGGCACGTCCTCCTCCCTTGCTCCCTCAGCAGCAGCATACTCCAGCCTTGGGACCCAGGCCCGCCGAGGCTCCAGGTGTGTGACTCCAGCCGATGACGTCGCAGAGGCCTGAGGTAACAGAGGAAAGGCATTTCTTAACCCCTTCCTTGCCTTGTCTTTGAATACTCCTTTTCGCTTTCAGCATAGTTAATAAACAACGTTGCGTCTGTTTGAGTTCTACAGCCCCTTGATGCAATTATAATCGGAGCTGTCCCTGGAGCGTTTCGGGTTCTTTGCCAGGTCAGTTTATTGAGGAACGTTTTGTGGCGCTCCCTATGCTTTCGGTTGGGTCGCCCTTGATGAGCACTTTTTGATACGTTAAGCGTGTGTCTGAGAATCCCAGCTTCCTACTTCCCCCTTCCCGGGTCTCCAATATCCCCCTCTGAGAACTCCACGCTTCTCTCTTCCCTTTGTAAACCTGTGTTTCCTTTGTATGCTGCTTCCTTTGTATCCCTATTTAGACTGCACATATAAGAGATAGCCTGGGATTTGTGCCTTGCTGCCTCTAATTTACCAGAATTAGTGAGATCATCGACTGCTCCATCTATGCTGCTGCAAATAGTATGAGATCATATTGTTCTGTGGATGAGTGGTAGTCGAGGGAATGTAGGTAGCAGAACAGCTTTCTGCATTCACCCCGCGCTCGACATGTCGTTCCTTTGTATGTCTTGGCTGTGGTAAAGGGTACCACAACGACCGCTGGGGTGGAAGTGCTTCCTTCCAATGATGCTGGTCTCTGGTTATACGACCTGCAGCGTGTGTGCCGAATCTCGGGGTCCCTCCAGTGTTTAGTTTGGTAAGGAACTTGCCTACTGACCTTCATACCGGCTGTTACCAATTTTCGATCCCGGCAACAGCAATGGTAGGCTTCCCTTTTGGGCATGCCCTCTTGAGCACTTAACGCTTTTAGCGTTTGTGAGGACTGCAGCCATGGAAACCCTCGCCTAGCTTCCTTTGCACTGTCTAATCATGACAGGTCCTGAGCATCTTTTCATTTGAATGTGCTGTTTTCTACAACGCGGGTGAGTACCACTGAGGTCTTGAAAGGTTTCTGCCTGAGAGTCGGCCCTGCTTTGAATTCACTTCAGATTACCTAGCCCAGGATATTTCTTGAGGGCAGGGCTGCGTTTGCAAAGCGGCAGGCCGCAGGCATTGTGAATGATAGGTGCCCTTCGGCACGGTTTGTAAGGTTGTTACGGCAGTGTGCCACAAGGCGGCAGCACTACTCCGTGTCCTCTCTGGTAACTTGGGGAAACAAAGCCTTAGCGGGGGTCCCGGTGTTGGACGGGACATGGGGAGTCGAACGTGGCTAAACACACACCCCAGGGCTTGTGTATCCTCGCCTCCTGCCCCTTAACCTGCACTGCCGCACCCCAGGCGTATCGCAAGACTTGTAAGTGGGCTACTCGGTGGGTGCCGTGCTTCGCAGGTGGGGCGACTCTAACGAAGTGGGCTGGAGGTGGGGACCTGCCTAGCAGGAGCCGTGGAGAGCCGGTTTCCTCACAGCTCTTCCCTCTCAGCTGCTCCACCGTCACTTGGGTACACCAGGCTTTGCTTACCCGTAGGAGGGCCACGTTGGACCGGGAGACTGTGGTACCACGCAGGGGAGAATGGGCACTAGAGGTCCGAGGGGTCGCTGGTCAGGTGGCACGTCCTCCTCCCTTGCTCCCTCAGCAGCAGCATACTCCAGCCTTGGGACTTAGGCCCGCCAAGGCTCCAGGGGTGTGACTCCAGCCGATGACGTCGCAGAGGCCTGAGGTAACAGAGGAAAGGCATTTCTTAACCCCTTCCTTGCCTTGTCTTTGAATACTCCTTTTCCCTTTCAGCATAGTTAATAAACAACGTTGCGTCTGTTTGAGTTCTACAGCCCCTTGATGCAATTATAATCGGAGCTGTCCCTGGAGCGTTTCGGGTTCTTTGCCCTGTCAGTTTACTGAGGAAAGTTTTGTAGCGCTCCCTATGCTTTCCGTTGGGTCGCCCTTGATGAGCACTTTTTGATACGTTAAGCGCGTGTCTGAGAATCCCAGCTTCCTACTTCCCCCTTCCCGGGTCTCCAATATCCCCCTCTGAGAACTCCACGCTTCTCTCTTCCCTTTGTAAACCTGTGTTTCCTTTGTATGCTGCTTCCTTTGTATCCCTATTTAGACTGCACATATAAGAGATAGCCTGGGATTTGTGCCTTGCTGCCTCTAATTTACCAGAATTAGTGAGATCATCGACTGCTCCATCCATGCTGCTGCAAATAGTATGAGATCATTTTGTTCTGTGGATGAGTGGTAGTCGAGGGAATGTAGGTAGCAGAACAGCTTTCTGCATTCACCCCCGCTCCACATGTCGTTCCTTTGTATGTCTTGGCTGTGGTAAAGGGTACCACAACGACCGCTGGGGTGCAAGTGATTCCTTCCAATGATGCTGGTCTCTGGTTATACGACCTGCAGCATGTGTGCCGAATCTCGGGGTCCCTCCAGTGTTTAGTTTGGTAAGGAACTTGCCTACTGACCTTCATACCGGCTGTTACCAATTTACGATCCCGGCAACAGCAATGGCAGGCTTCCCTTTTGGGCATGACCTCTTGTGCACTTAACGCTTTTAGAGTTTGTGAGGACTGCAGCCAGGGAAACCCTCGCCTAGCTTCCTTTGCACTCTCTAATCATGACAGATCCTGAGCATCTTTTCATTTGAATGTGCTGTTTTCTAAAACGCGGGTGAGTACCACTGAGGTCTTGAAAGGTTTCTGCCTGAGAGTCGGCCCTGCTTTGAATTCACTTCAGATTACCTAGCCCAGGATAATTCTTGAGGGCAGGGCTGCGTTGGCAAAGCGGCAGGCCGCAGGCATTGTGAATGATAGGTGCCCTTCGGCACGGTTTGTAAGGTTGTTACGGCAGTGTGCCACAAGGCGGCAGCACTACTCCGTGTCCTCTCTGGTAACTTGGGGAAACAAAGCCTTAGCGGGGGTCCCGGTGTTGGACGGGACATGGGGAGTCGAACGTGGCTAAACACACACCCCAGGGCTTGTGTATCCTCGCCTCCTGCCCCTTAACCTGCACTGCCCCACCCCAGGCATATCGCAAGACTTGTAAGTGGGCTACTCGGTGGGTACCGTGCTTCGCAGGTGGGGCGGCTGTAACGAAGTGGGATGGAGGTGGGGACCTGCCTAGCAGGAGCCGTGGAGAGCCGGTTTCCTCACAGCTCTTCCCTCTCAGCTGCTCCACCGTCACTTGGGTACACCAGGATTTGCTTACCCGTAGGAGGGCCACGTTGGACCCGGAGACTGTGGTACCACGCAGGGGAGAATGGGCACTAGAGGTCCGAGGGGTCGCTGGTCAGGTGGCACGTCCTCCTCCCTTGCTCCCTCAGCAGCAGCATACTCCAGCCTTGGGACCCAGGCCCGCCGAGGCTCCAGGGGTGTGACTCCAGCCGATGACGTCGCAGAGGCCTGAGGTAACAGAGGAAAGGCATTTCTTAACCCCTTCCTTGCCTTGTCTTTGAATACTCCTTTTCCCTTTCAGCATAGTTAATAAACAACGTTGCGTCTGTTTGAGTTCTACAGCCCCTTGATGCAATTATAATCGGAGCTGTCCCTGGAGCGTTTCGGGTTCTTTGCCCTGTCAGTTTATTGAGGAAAGTTTTGTGGGGATCCCTATGCTTTCGGTTGGGTCGCCCTTGATGAGCACTTTTTGATACGTTAAGCGTGTGTCTGAGAATCCCAGCTTCCTACTTCCCCCTTCCCGGGTCTCCAATATCCCCCTCTGAGAACTCCACGCTTCTCTCTTCCCTTTGTAAACCTGTGTTTCCTTTGTATGCTGCTTCCTTTGTATCCCTATTTAGACTGCACATATAAGAGATAGCCTGGGATTTGTGCCTTGCTGCCTCTAATTTACCAGAATCAGTGAGATCATCGACTGCTCCATCCATGCTGCTGCAAATAGTATGAGATCATTTTGTTCTGTGGATGAGTGGTAGTCGAGGGAATGTAGGTAGCAGAACAGCTTTCTGCATTCACCCCGCGCTCGACATGTCGTTCCTTTGTATGTCTTGGCTGTGGTAAAGGGTACCACAACGACCGCTGGGGTGCAAGTGCTTCCTTCCAATGATGCTAGTCTCTGGTTATATGACCTGCAGCGTGTGTGCCGAATCTCGGGGTCCCTCCAGTGTTTAGTTTGGTAAGGAACTTGCCTACTGACCTTCATACCGGCTGTTAGCAATTTACGATCCCGGCAACAGCAATGGTAGGCTTCCCTTTTGGGCATGCCCTCTTGAGCACTTAACGCTTTTAGCGTTTGTGAGGACTGCAGCCAGGGAAACCCTCGCCTAGCTTCCTTTGCACTCTCTAATCATGACAGACCCTGAGCATCTTTTCATTTGAATGTGCTGTTTTCTAAAACGCCGGTGAGCACCACTGAAGTCTTGAAAGGTTTCTGCCTGAGAGTCGGCCCTGCTTTGAATTCACTTCAGATTACCTAGCCCAGGATAATTCTTGAGGGCAGGGCTGCGTTTGCAAAGAGGCAGGCCGCAGGCATTGTGAATTGTAGGTGCCCTTCGGCACGGTTTGTAAGGTTGTTACGGCAGTGTGCCACAAGGCGGCAGCACTACTCCGTGTCCTCTCTGGTAACTTGGGGAAACAAAGCCTTAGCGGGGGTCCCGGTGTTGGACGGGACATGGGGAGTCGAACGTGGCTAAACACACACCCTAGGGCTTGTGTATCCTCGCCTCCTGCCCCTTAACCTGCACTGCCGCACCCCAGGCGTATCGCAAGACTTGTAAGTGGGCTACTCGGTGGGTGCCGTGCTTCGCAGGTGGGGCGACTCTAACGAAGTGGGCTGGAGGTGGGAACCTGCCTAGCAGGAGCCGTGGAGACCCGGTTTCCTCACAGCTCTTCCCTCTCAGCTGCTCCACCGTCACTTGGGTACACCAGGCTTTGCTTACCCGTAGGAGGGCCACGTTTGACCGGGAGACTGTGGTACCACGCAGGGGAGAATGGGCACTAGAGGTCCGAGGGGTCGCTGGTCAGGTGGCACGTCCTCCTCCCTTGCTCCCTCAGCAGCAGCATACTCCAGCCTTGGGACCCAGGCCCGCCGAGGCTCCAGGTGTGTGACTCCAGCCGATGACGTCGCAGAGGCCTGAGGTAACAGAGGAAAGGCATTTCTTAACCCCTTCCTTGCCTTGTCTTTGAATACTCCTTTTCGCTTTCAGCATAGTTAATAAACAACGTTGCGTCTGTTTGAGTTCTACAGCCCCTTGATGCAATTATAATCGGAGCTGTCCCTGGAGCGTTTCGGGTTCTTTGCCAGGTCAGTTTATTGAGGAACGTTTTGTGGCGCTCCCTATGCTTTCGGTTGGGTCGCCCTTGATGAGCACTTTTTGATACGTTAAGCGTGTGTCTGAGAATCCCAGCTTCCTACTTCCCCCTTCCCGGGTCTCCAATATCCCCCTCTGAGAACTCCACGCTTCTCTCTTCCCTTTGTAAACCTGTGTTTCCTTTGTATGCTGCTTCCTTTGTATCCCTATTTAGAATGCACATATAAGAGATAGCCTGGGATTTGTGCCTTGCTGCCTCTAATTTACCAGAATTAGTGAGATCATCGACTGCTCCATCTATGCTGCTGCAAATAGTATGAGATCATATTGTTCTGTGGATGAGTGGTAGTCGAGGGAATGTAGGTAGCAGAACAGCTTTCTGCATTCACCCCGCGCTCGACATGTCGTTCCTTTGTATGTCTTGGCTGTGGTAAAGGGTACCACAACGACCGCTGGGGTGGAAGTGCTTCCTTCCAATGATGCTGGTCTCTGGTTATACGACCTGCAGCGTGTGTGCCGAATCTCGGGGTCCCTCCAGTGTTTAGTTTGGTAAGGAACTTGCCTACTGACCTTCATACCGGCTGTTACCAATTTTCGATCCCGGCAACAGCAATGGTAGGCTTCCCTTTTGGGCATGCCCTCTTGAGCACTTAACGCTTTTAGCGTTTGTGAGGACTGCAGCCATGGAAACCCTCGCCTAGCTTCCTTTGCACTGTCTAATCATGACAGGTCCTGAGCATCTTTTCATTTGAATGTGCTGTTTTCTACAACGCGGGTGAGTACCACTGAGGTCTTGAAAGGTTTCTGCCTGAGAGTCGGCCCTGCTTTGAATTCACTTCAGATTACCTAGCCCAGGATATTTCTTGAGGGCAGGGCTGCGTTTGCAAAGCGGCAGGCCGCAGGCATTGTGAATGATAGGTGCCCTTCGGCACGGTTTGTAAGGTTGTTACGGCAGTGTGCCACAAGGCGGCAGCACTACTCCGTGTCCTCTCTGGTAACTTGGGGAAACAAAGCCTTAGCGGGGGTCCCGGTGTTGGACGGGACATGGGGAGTCGAACGTGGCTAAACACACACCCCAGGGCTTGTGTATCCTCGCCTCCTGCCCCTTAACCTGCACTGCCGCACCCCAGGCGTATCGCAAGACTTGTAAGTGGGCTACTCGGTGGGTGCCGTGCTTCGCAGGTGGGGCGACTCTAACGAAGTGGGCTGGAGGTGGGGACCTGCCTAGCAGGAGCCGTGGAGAGCCGGTTTCCTCACAGCTCTTCCCTCTCAGCTGCTCCACCGTCACTTGGGTACACCAGGCTTTGCTTACCCGTAGGAGGGCCACGTTGGACCGGGAGACTGTGGTACCACGCAGGGGAGAATGGGCACTAGAGGTCCGAGGGGTCGCTGGTCAGGTGGCACGTCCTCCTCCCTTGCTCCCTCAGCAGCAGCATACTCCAGCCTTGGGACTTAGGCCCGCCAAGGCTCCAGGGGTGTGACTCCAGCCGATGACGTCGCAGAGGCCTGAGGTAACAGAGGAAAGGCATTTCTTAACCCCTTCCTTGCCTTGTCTTTGAATACTCCTTTTCCCTTTCAGCATAGTTAATAAACAACGTTGCGTCTGTTTGAGTTCTACAGCCCCTTGATGCAATTATAATCGGAGCTGTCCCTGGAGCGTTTCGGGTTCTTTGCCCTGTCAGTTTACTGAGGAAAGTTTTGTAGCGCTCCCTATGCTTTCCGTTGGGTCGCCCTTGATGAGCACTTTTTGATACGTTAAGCGCGTGTCTGAGAATCCCAGCTTCCTACTTCCCCCTTCCCGGGTCTCCAATATCCCCCTCTGAGAACTCCACGCTTCTCTCTTCCCTTTGTAAACCTGTGTTTCCTTTGTATGCTGCTTCCTTTGTATCCCTATTTAGACTGCACATATAAGAGATAGCCTGGGATTTGTGCCTTGCTGCCTCTAATTTACCAGAATTAGTGAGATCATCGACTGCTCCATCCATGCTGCTGCAAATAGTATGAGATCATTTTGTTCTGTGGATGAGTGGTAGTCGAGGGAATGTAGGTAGCAGAACAGCTTTCTGCATTCACCCCCGCTCCACATGTCGTTCCTTTGTATGTCTTGGCTGTGGTAAAGGGTACCACAACGACCGCTGGGGTGCAAGTGATTCCTTCCAATGATGCTGGTCTCTGGTTATACGACCTGCAGCATGTGTGCCGAATCTCGGGGTCCCTCCAGTGTTTAGTTTGGTAAGGAACTTGCCTACTGACCTTCATACCGGCTGTTACCAATTTACGATCCCGGCAACAGCAATGGCAGGCTTCCCTTTTGGGCATGACCTCTTGTGCACTTAACGCTTTTAGAGTTTGTGAGGACTGCAGCCAGGGAAACCCTCGCCTAGCTTCCTTTGCACTCTCTAATCATGACAGATCCTGAGCATCTTTTCATTTGAATGTGCTGTTTTCTAAAACGCGGGTGAGTACCACTGAGGTCTTGAAAGGTTTCTGCCTGAGAGTCGGCCCTGCTTTGAATTCACTTCAGATTACCTAGCCCAGGATAATTCTTGAGGGCAGGGCTGCGTTGGCAAAGCGGCAGGCCGCAGGCATTGTGAATGATAGGTGCCCTTCGGCACGGTTTGTAAGGTTGTTACGGCAGTGTGCCACAAGGCGGCAGCACTACTCCGTGTCCTCTCTGGTAACTTGGGGAAACAAAGCCTTAGCGGGGGTCCCGGTGTTGGACGGGACATGGGGAGTCGAACGTGGCTAAACACACACCCCAGGGCTTGTGTATCCTCGCCTCCTGCCCCTTAACCTGCACTGCCCCACCCCAGGCATATCGCAAGACTTGTAAGTGGGCTACTCGGTGGGTACCGTGCTTCGCAGGTGGGGCGGCTGTAACGAAGTGGGATGGAGGTGGGGACCTGCCTAGCAGGAGCCGTGGAGAGCCGGTTTCCTCACAGCTCTTCCCTCTCAGCTGCTCCACCGTCACTTGGGTACACCAGGATTTGCTTACCCGTAGGAGGGCCACGTTGGACCCGGAGACTGTGGTACCACGCAGGGGAGAATGGGCACTAGAGGTCCGAGGGGTCGCTGGTCAGGTGGCACGTCCTCCTCCCTTGCTCCCTCAGCAGCAGCATACTCCAGCCTTGGGACCCAGGCCCGCCGAGGCTCCAGGGGTGTGACTCCAGCCGATGACGTCGCAGAGGCCTGAGGTAACAGAGGAAAGGCATTTCTTAACCCCTTCCTTGCCTTGTCTTTGAATACTCCTTTTCCCTTTCAGCATAGTTAATAAACAACGTTGCGTCTGTTTGAGTTCTACAGCCCCTTGATGCAATTATAATCGGAGCTGTCCCTGGAGCGTTTCGGGTTCTTTGCCCTGTCAGTTTATTGAGGAAAGTTTTGTGGGGATCCCTATGCTTTCGGTTGGGTCGCCCTTGATGAGCACTTTTTGATACGTTAAGCGTGTGTCTGAGAATCCCAGCTTCCTACTTCCCCCTTCCCGGGTCTCCAATATCCCCCTCTGAGAACTCCACGCTTCTCTCTTCCCTTTGTAAACCTGTGTTTCCTTTGTATGCTGCTTCCTTTGTATCCCTATTTAGACTGCACATATAAGAGATAGCCTGGGATTTGTGCCTTGCTGCCTCTAATTTACCAGAATCAGTGAGATCATCGACTGCTCCATCCATGCTGCTGCAAATAGTATGAGATCATTTTGTTCTGTGGATGAGTGGTAGTCGAGGGAATGTAGGTAGCAGAACAGCTTTCTGCATTCACCCCGCGCTCGACATGTCGTTCCTTTGTATGTCTTGGCTGTGGTAAAGGGTACCACAACGACCGCTGGGGTGCAAGTGCTTCCTTCCAATGATGCTAGTCTCTGGTTATATGACCTGCAGCGTGTGTGCCGAATCTCGGGGTCCCTCCAGTGTTTAGTTTGGTAAGGAACTTGCCTACTGACCTTCATACCGGCTGTTACCAATTTACGATCCCGGCAACAGCAATGGTAGGCTTCCCTTTTGGGCATGCCCTCTTGAGCACTTAACGCTTTTAGCGTTTGTGAGGACTGCAGCCAGGGAAACCCTCGCCTAGCTTCCTTTGCACTCTCTAATCATGACAGACCCTGAGCATCTTTTCATTTGAATGTGCTGTTTTCTAAAACGCCGGTGAGCACCACTGAAGTCTTGAAAGGTTTCTGCCTGAGAGTCGGCCCTGCTTTGAATTCACTTCAGATTACCTAGCCCAGGATAATTCTTGAGGGCAGGGCTGCGTTTGCAAAGAGGCAGGCCGCAGGCATTGTGAATTGTAGGTGCCCTTCGGCACGGTTTGTAAGGTTGTTACGGCAGTGTGCCACAAGGCGGCAGCACTACTCCGTGTCCTCTCTGGTAACTTGGGGAAACAAAGCCTTAGCGGGGGTCCCGGTGTTGGACGGGACATGGGGAGTCGAACGTGGCTAAACACACACCCTAGGGCTTGTGTATCCTCGCCTCCTGCCCCTTAACCTGCACTGCCGCACCCCAGGCGTATCGCAAGACTTGTAAGTGGGCTACTCGGTGGGTGCCGTGCTTCGCAGGTGGGGCGACTCTAACGAAGTGGGCTGGAGGTGGGAACCTGCCTAGCAGGAGCCGTGGAGACCCGGTTTCCTCACAGCTCTTCCCTCTCAGCTGCTCCACCGTCACTTGGGTACACCAGGCTTTGCTTACCCGTAGGAGGGCCACGTTTGACCGGGAGACTGTGGTACCACGCAGGGGAGAATGGGCACTAGAGGTCCGAGGGGTCGCTGGTCAGGTGGCACGTCCTCCTCCCTTGCTCCCTCAGCAGCAGCATACTCCAGCCTTGGGACCCAGGCCCGCCGAGGCTCCAGGTGTGTGACTCCAGCCGATGACGTCGCAGAGGCCTGAGGTAACAGAGGAAAGGCATTTCTTAACCCCTTCCTTGCCTTGTCTTTGAATACTCCTTTTCGCTTTCAGCATAGTTAATAAACAACGTTGCGTCTGTTTGAGTTCTACAGCCCCTTGATGCAATTATAATCGGAGCTGTCCCTGGAGCGTTTCGGGTTCTTTGCCAGGTCAGTTTATTGAGGAACGTTTTGTGGCGCTCCCTATGCTTTCGGTTGGGTCGCCCTTGATGAGCACTTTTTGATACGTTAAGCGTGTGTCTGAGAATCCCAGCTTCCTACTTCCCCCTTCCCGGGTCTCCAATATCCCCCTCTGAGAACTCCACGCTTCTCTCTTCCCTTTGTAAACCTGTGTTTCCTTTGTATGCTGCTTCCTTTGTATCCCTATTTAGACTGCACATATAAGAGATAGCCTGGGATTTGTGCCTTGCTGCCTCTAATTTACCAGAATTAGTGAGATCATCGACTGCTCCATCTATGCTGCTGCAAATAGTATGAGATCATATTGTTCTGTGGATGAGTGGTAGTCGAGGGAATGTAGGTAGCAGAACAGCTTTCTGCATTCACCCCGCGCTCGACATGTCGTTCCTTTGTATGTCTTGGCTGTGGTAAAGGGTACCACAACGACCGCTGGGGTGGAAGTGCTTCCTTCCAATGATGCTGGTCTCTGGTTATACGACCTGCAGCGTGTGTGCCGAATCTCGGGGTCCCTCCAGTGTTTAGTTTGGTAAGGAACTTGCCTACTGACCTTCATACCGGCTGTTACCAATTTTCGATCCCGGCAACAGCAATGGTAGGCTTCCCTTTTGGGCATGCCCTCTTGAGCACTTAACGCTTTTAGCGTTTGTGAGGACTGCAGCCATGGAAACCCTCGCCTAGCTTCCTTTGCACTGTCTAATCATGACAGGTCCTGAGCATCTTTTCATTTGAATGTGCTGTTTTCTACAACGCGGGTGAGTACCACTGAGGTCTTGAAAGGTTTCTGCCTGAGAGTCGGCCCTGCTTTGAATTCACTTCAGATTACCTAGCCCAGGATATTTCTTGAGGGCAGGGCTGCGTTTGCAAAGCGGCAGGCCGCAGGCATTGTGAATGATAGGTGCCCTTCGGCACGGTTTGTAAGGTTGTTACGGCAGTGTGCCACAAGGCGGCAGCACTACTCCGTGTCCTCTCTGGTAACTTGGGGAAACAAAGCCTTAGCGGGGGTCCCGGTGTTGGACGGGACATGGGGAGTCGAACGTGGCTAAACACACACCCCAGGGCTTGTGTATCCTCGCCTCCTGCCCCTTAACCTGCACTGCCGCACCCCAGGCGTATCGCAAGACTTGTAAGTGGGCTACTCGGTGGGTGCCGTGCTTCGCAGGTGGGGCGACTCTAACGAAGTGGGCTGGAGGTGGGGACCTGCCTAGCAGGAGCCGTGGAGAGCCGGTTTCCTCACAGCTCTTCCCTCTCAGCTGCTCCACCGTCACTTGGGTACACCAGGCTTTGCTTACCCGTAGGAGGGCCACGTTGGACCGGGAGACTGTGGTACCACGCAGGGGAGAATGGGCACTAGAGGTCCGAGGGGTCGCTGGTCAGGTGGCACGTCCTCCTCCCTTGCTCCCTCAGCAGCAGCATACTCCAGCCTTGGGACTTAGGCCCGCCAAGGCTCCAGGGGTGTGACTCCAGCCGATGACGTCGCAGAGGCCTGAGGTAACAGAGGAAAGGCATTTCTTAACCCCTTCCTTGCCTTGTCTTTGAATACTCCTTTTCCCTTTCAGCATAGTTAATAAACAACGTTGCGTCTGTTTGAGTTCTACAGCCCCTTGATGCAATTATAATCGGAGCTGTCCCTGGAGCGTTTCGGGTTCTTTGCCCTGTCAGTTTATTGAGGAAAGTTTTGTAGCGCTCCCTATGCTTTCGGTTGGGTCGCCCTTGATGAGCACTTTTTGATACGTTAAGCGTGTGTCTGAGAATCCCAGCTTCCTACTTCCCCCTTTCCGGGTCTCCAATATCCCCCTCTGAGAACTCCACGCTTCTCTCTTCCCTTTGTAAACCTGTGTTTCCTTTGTATGCTGCTTCCTTTGTATCCCTATTTAGAATGCACATATAAGAGATAGCCTGGGATTTGTGCCTTGCTGCCTCTAATTTACCAGAATTAGTGAGATCATCGACTGCTCCATCCATGCTGCTGCAAATAGTATGAGATCATTTTGTTCTGTGGATGAGTGGTAGTCGAGGGAATGTAGGTAGCAGAACAGCTTTCTGCATTCACCCCGCGCTCGACATGTCGTTCCTTTGTATGTCTTGGCTGTGGTAAAGGGTACCACAACGACCGCTGGGATGCAAGTGCTTCCTTCCAATGATGCTGGTCTCTGGTTATACGACCTGCAGCGTGTGTGCCGAATCTCGGGGTCCCTCCAGTGTTTAGTTTGGTAAGGAACTTGCCTACTGACCTTCATACCGGCTGTTACCAATTTACGATCCCGGCAACAGCAATGGCAGGCTTCCCTTTTGGGCATGCCCTCTTGTGCACTTAACGCTTTTAGCGTTTGTGAGGACTGCAGCCAGGGAAACCCTCGCCTAGCTTCCTTTGCACTCTCTAATCATGACAGATCCTGAGCATCTTTTCATTTGAATGTGCTGTTTTCTAAAACGCGGGTGAGTACCACTGAGGTCTTGAAAGGTTTCTGCCTGAGAGTCGGCCCTGCTTTGAATTCACTTCAGATTACCTAGCCCAGGATATTTCTTGAGGGCAGGGCTGCGTTTGCAAAGCGGCAGGCCGCAGGCATTGTGAATGATAGGTGCCCTTCGGCACGGTTTGTAAGGTTGTTACGGCAGTGTGCCACAAGGCGGCAGCACTACTCCGTGTCCTCTCTGGTAACTTGGGGAAACAAAGCCTTAGCGGGGGTCCCGGTGTTGGACGGGACATGGGGAGTCGAACGTGGCTAAACACACACCCCAGGGCTTGTGTATCCTCGCCTCCTCCCCCTTAACCTGCACTGCTGCACCCCAGGCGTATCGCAAGACTTATAAGTGGGCTACTCGGTGGGTGCCGGGCTTCGCAGGTGGGGCGACTCTAACGAAGTGGGCTGGAGGTGGGAACCTGCCTAGCAGGAGCTGTGGAGAGCCGGTTTCCTCACAGCTCTTCCCTCTCAGCTGCTCCACCGTCACTTGGGTACACCAGGCTTTGCTTACCCGTAGGAGGGCCAGGTTGGACCCGGAGACTGTGGTACCACGCAGGGGAGAATGGGCACTAGAGGTCCGAGGGGTCGCTGGTCAGGTGGCACGTCCTCCTCCCTTGCTCCCTCAGCAGCAGCATACTCCAGCCTTGGGACCCAGGCCCGCCGAGGCTCCAGGGGTGTGACTCCAGCCGATGACGTCGCAGAGGCCTGAGGTAACAGAGGAAAGGCATTTCTTAACCCCTTCCTTGCCTTGTCTTTGAATACTCCTTTTCCCTTTCAGCATAGTTAATAAACAACGTTGCGTCTGTTTGAGTTCTACAGCCCCTTGATGCAATTATAATCGGAGCTGTCCCTGGAGCGTTTCGGGTTCTTTGCCCTGTCAGTTTATTGAGGAAAGTTTTGTGGGGATCCCTATGCTTTCGGTTGGGTCGCCCTTGATGAGCACTTTTTGATACGTTAAGCGTGTGTCTGAGAATCCCAGCTTCCTACTTCCCCCTTCCCGGGTTTCCAATATCCCCCTCTGAGAACTCCACGCTTCTCTCTTCCCTTTGTAAACCTGTGTTTCCTTTGTATGCTGCTTCCTTTGTATCCCTATTTAGACTGCACATATAAGAGATAGCCTGGGATTTGTGCCTTGCTGCCTCTAATTTACCAGAATTAGTGAGATCATCGACTGCTCCATCTATGCTGCTGCAAATAGTATGAGATCATTTTGTTCTGTGGATGAGTGGTAGTCGAGGGAATGTAGGTAGCAGAACAGCTTTCTGCATTCACCCCGCGCTCGACATGTCGTTCCTTTGTATGTCTTGGCTGTGGTAAAGGGTACCACAACGACCGCTGGGGTGCAAGTGCTTCCTTCCAATGATGCTGGTCTCTGGTTATACGACCTGCAGCGTGTGTGCCGAATCTCGGGGTCCCTCCAGTGTTTAGTTTGGTAAGGAACTTGCCTACTGACCTTCATACCGGCTGTTACCAATTTTCGATCCCGGCAACAGCAATGGTAGGCTTCCCTTTTGGGCATGCCCTCTTGAGCACTTAACGCTTTTAGCGTTTGTGAGGACTGCAGCCATGGAAACCCTCGCCTAGCTTCCTTTGCACTCTCTAATCATGACAGATCCTGAGCATCTTTTCATTTGAATGTGCTGTTTTCTACAACGCGGGTGAGTACCACTGAGGTCTTGAAAGGTTTCTGCCTGAGAGTCGGCCCTGCTTTGAATTCACTTCAGATTACCTAGCCCAGGATATTTCTTGAGGGCAGGGCTGCGTTTGCAAAGCGGCAGGCCGCAGGCATTGTGAATGATAGGTGCCCTTCGGCACGGTTTGTAAGGTTGTTACGGCAGTGTGCCACAAGGCGGCAGCACTACTCCGTGTCCTCTCTGGTAACTTGGGGAAACAAAGCCTTAGCGGGGGTCCCGGTGTTGGACGGGACATGGGGAGTCGAACGTGGCTAAACACACACCCCAGGGCTTGTGTATCCTCGCCTCCTGCCCCTTAACCTGCACTGCCGCACCCCAGGCGTATCGCAAGACTTGTAAGTGGGCTACTCGGTGGGTGCCGTGCTTCGCAGGTGGGGCGACTCTAACGAAGTGGGCTGGAGGTGGGGACCTGCCTAGCAGGAGCCGTGGAGAGCCGGTTTCCTCACAGCTCTTCCCTCTCAGCTGCTCCACCGTCACTTGGGTACACCAGGCTTTGCTTACCCGTAGGAGGGCCACGTTGGACCGGGAGACTGTGGTACCACGCAGGGGAGAATGGGCACTAGAGGTCCGAGGGGTCGCTGGTCAGGTGGCACGTCCTCCTCCCTTGCTCCCTCAGCAGCAGCATACTCCAGCCTTGGGACTTAGGCCCGCCAAGGCTCCAGGGGTGTGACTCCAGCCGATGACGTCGCAGAGGCCTGAGGTAACAGAGGAAAGGCATTTCTTAACCCCTTCCTTGCCTTGTCTTTGAATACTCCTTTTCCCTTTCAGCATAGTTAATAAACAACGTTGCGTCTGTTTGAGTTCTACAGCCCCTTGATGCAATTATAATCGGAGCTGTCCCTGGAGCGTTTCGGGTTCTTTGCCCTGTCAGTTTATTGAGGAAAGTTTTGTAGCGCTCCCTATGCTTTCGGTTGGGTCGCCCTTGATGAGCACTTTTTGATACGTTAAGCGTGTGTCTGAGAATCCCAGCTTCCTACTTCCCCCTTTCCGGGTCTCCAATATCCCCCTCTGAGAACTCCACGCTTCTCTCTTCCCTTTGTAAACCTGTGTTTCCTTCGTATGCTGCTTCCTTTGTATCCCTATTTAGAATGCACATATAAGAGATAGCCTGGGATTTGTGCCTTGCTGCCTCTAATTTACCAGAATTAGTGAGATCATCGACTGCTCCATCCATGCTGCTGCAAATAGTATGAGATCATTTTGTTCTGTGGATGAGTGGTAGTCGAGGGAATGTAGGTAGCAGAACAGCTTTCTGCATTCACCCCGCGCTCGACATGTCGTTCCTTTGTATGTCTTGGCTGTGGTAAAGGGTACCACAACGACCGCTGGGATGCAAGTGCTTCCTTCCAATGATGCTGGTCTCTGGTTATACGACCTGCAGCGTGTGTGCCGAATCTCGGGGTCCCTCCAGTGTTTAGTTTGGTAAGGAACTTGCCTACTGACCTTCATACCGGCTGTTACCAATTTACGATCCCGGCAACAGCAATGGCAGGCTTCCCTTTTGGGCATGCCCTCTTGTGCACTTAACGCTTTTAGCGTTTGTGAGGACTGCAGCCAGGGAAACCCTCGCCTAGCTTCCTTTGCACTCTCTAATCATGACAGATCCTGAGCATCTTTTCATTTGAATGTGCTGTTTTCTAAAACGCGGGTGAGTACCACTGAGGTCTTGAAAGGTTTCTGCCTGAGAGTCGGCCCTGCTTTGAATTCACTTCAGATTACCTAGCCCAGGATATTTCTTGAGGGCAGGGCTGCGTTTGCAAAGCGGCAGGCCGCAGGCATTGTGAATGATAGGTGCCCTTCGGCACGGTTTGTAAGGTTGTTACGGCAGTGTGCCACAAGGCGGCAGCACTACTCCGTGTCCTCTCTGGTAACTTGGGGAAACAAAGCCTTAGCGGGGGTCCCGGTGTTGGACGGGACATGGGGAGTCGAACGTGGCTAAACACACACCCCAGGGCTTGTGTATCCTCGCCTCCTCCCCCTTAACCTGCACTGCTGCACCCCAGGCGTATCGCAAGACTTATAAGTGGGCTACTCGGTGGGTGCCGGGCTTCGCAGGTGGGGCGACTCTAACGAAGTGGGCTGGAGGTGGGAACCTGCCTAGCAGGAGCTGTGGAGAGCCGGTTTCCTCACAGCTCTTCCCTCTCAGCTGCTCCACCGTCACTTGGGTACACCAGGCTTTGCTTACCCGTAGGAGGGCCAGGTTGGACCCGGAGACTGTGGTACCACGCAGGGGAGAATGGGCACTAGAGGTCCGAGGGGTCGCTGGTCAGGTGGCACGTCCTCCTCCCTTGCTCCCTCAGCAGCAGCATACTCCAGCCTTGGGACCCAGGCCCGCCGAGGCTCCAGGGGTGTGACTCCAGCCGATGACGTCGCAGAGGCCTGAGGTAACAGAGGAAAGGCATTTCTTAACCCCTTCCTTGCCTTGTCTTTGAATACTCCTTTTCCCTTTCAGCATAGTTAATAAACAACGTTGCGTCTGTTTGAGTTCTACAGCCCCTTGATGCAATTATAATCGGAGCTGTCCCTGTAGCGTTTCGGGTTCTTTGCCCTGTCAGTTTATTGAGGAAAGTTTTGTGGGGATCCCTATGCTTTCGGTTGGGTCGCCCTTGATGAGCACTTTTTGATACGTTAAGCGTGTGTCTGAGAATCCCAGCTTCCTACATCCCCCTTCCCGGGTTTCCAATATCCCCCTCTGAGAACTCCACGCTTCTCTCTTCCCTTTGTAAACCTGTGTTTCCTTTGTATGCTGCTTCCTTTGTATCCCTATTTAGACTGCACATATAAGAGATAGCCTGGGATTTGTGCCTTGCTGCCTCTAATTTACCAGAATTAGTGAGATCATCGACTGCTCCATCTATGCTGCTGCAAATAGTATGAGATCATTTTGTTCTGTGGATGAGTGGTAGTCGAGGGAATGTAGGTAGCAGAACAGCTTTCTGCATTCACCCCGCGCTCGACATGTCGTTCCTTTGTATGTCTTGGCTGTGGTAAAGGGTACCACAACGACCGCTGGGGTGGAAGTGCTTCCTTCCAATGATGCTGGTCTCTGGTTATACGACCTGCAGCGTGTGTGCCGAATCTCGGGGTCCCTCCAGTGTTTAGTTTGGTAAGGAGCTTGCCTACTGACCTTCATACCGGCTGTTACCAATTTTCGATCCCGGCAACAGCAATGGTAGGCTTCCCTTTTGGGCATGCCCTCTTGAGCACTTAACGCTTTTAGCGTTTGTGAGGACTGCAGCCAGGGAAACCCTCGCCTAGCTTCCTTTGCACTGTCTAATCATGACAGATCCTGAGCATCTTTTCATTTGAATGTGCTGTTTTCTAAAACGCGGGTGAGTACCACTGAGGTCTTGAAAGGTTTCTGCCTGAGAGTCGGCCCTGCTTTGAATTCACTTCAGATTACCTAGCCCAGGATATTTCTTGAGGGCAGGGCTGCGTTTGCAAAGCGGCAGGCCGCAGGCATTGTGAATGATAGGTGCCCTTCGGCACGGTTTGTAAGGTTGTTACGGCAGTGTGCCACAAGGCGGCAGCACTACTCCGTGTCCTCTCTGGTAACTTGGGGAAACAAAGCCTTAGCGGGGGTCCCGGTGTTGGACGGGACATGGGGAGTCGAACGTGGCTAAACACACACCCCAGGGCTTGTGTATCCTCGCCTCCTGCCCCTTAACCTGCACTGCCGCACCCCAGGCGTATCGCAAGACTTGTAAGTGGGCTACTCGGTGGGTGCCGTGCTTCGCAGGTGGGGCGACTCTAACGAAGTGGGCTGGAGGTGGGGACCTGCCTAGCAGGAGCCGTGGAGAGCCGGTTTCCTCACAGCTCTTCCCTCTCAGCTGCTCCACCGTCACTTGGGTACACCAGGCTTTGCTTACCCGTAGGAGGGCCACGTTGGACCGGGAGACTGTGGTACCACGCAGGGGAGAATGGGCACTAGAGGTCCGAGGGGTCGCTGGTCAGGTGGCACGTCCTCCTCCCTTGCTCCCTCAGCAGCAGCATACTCCAGCCTTGGGACTTAGGCCCGCCAAGGCTCCAGGGGTGTGACTCCAGCCGATGACGTCGCAGAGGCCTGAGGTAACAGAGGAAAGGCATTTCTTAACCCCTTCCTTGCCTTGTCTTTGAATACTCCTTTTCCCTTTCAGCATAGTTAATAAACAACGTTGCGTCTGTTTGAGTTCTACAGCCCCTTGATGCAATTATAATCGGAGCTGTCCCTGGAGCGTTTCGGGTTCTTTGCCCTGTCAGTTTATTGAGGAAAGTTTTGTAGCGCTCCCTATGCTTTCGGTTGGGTCGCCCTTGATGAGCACTTTTTGATACGTTAAGCGTGTGTCTGAGAATCCCAGCTTCCTACTTCCCCCTTTCCGGGTCTCCAATATCCCCCTCTGAGAACTCCACGCTTCTCTCTTCCCTTTGTAAACCTGTGTTTCCTTTGTATGCTGCTTCCTTTGTATCCCTATTTAGAATGCACATATAAGAGATAGCCTGGGATTTGTGCCTTGCTGCCTCTAATTTACCAGAATTAGTGAGATCATCGACTGCTCCATCCATGCTGCTGCAAATAGTATGAGATCATTTTGTTCTGTGGATGAGTGGTAGTCGAGGGAATGTAGGTAGCAGAACAGCTTTCTGCATTCACCCCGCGCTCGACATGTCGTTCCTTTGTATGTCTTGGCTGTGGTAAAGGGTACCACAACGACCGCTGGGGTGCAAGTGCTTCCTTCCAATGATGCTGGTCTCTGGTTATACGACCTGCAGCGTGTGTGCCGAATCTCGGGGTCCCTCCAGTGTTTAGTTTGGTAAGGAACTTGCCTACTGACCTTCATACCGGCTGTTACCAATTTACGATCCCGGCAACAGCAATGGCAGGCTTCCCTTTTGGGCATGCCCTCTTGTGCACTTAACGCTTTTAGCGTTTGTGAGGACTGCAGCCAGGGAAACCCTCGCCTAGCTTCCTTTGCACTGTCTAATCATGACAGATCCTGAGCATCTTTTCATTTGAATGTGCTGTTTTCTAAAACGCGGGTGAGTACCACTGAGGTCTTGAAAGGTTTCTGCCTGAGAGTCGGCCCTGCTTTGAATTCACTTCAGATTACCTAGCCCAGGATATTTCTTGAGGGCAGGGCTGCGTTTGCAAAGCGGCAGGCCGCAGGCATTGTGAATGATAGGTGCCCTTCGGCACGGTTTGTAAGGTTGTTACGGCAGTGTGCCACAAGGCGGCAGCACTACTCCGTGTCCTCTCTGGTAACTTGGGGAAACAAAGCCTTAGCGGGGGTCCCGGTGTTGGACGGGACATGGGGAGTCGAACGTGGCTAAACACACACCCCAGGGCTTGTGTATCCTCGCCTCCTCCCCCTTAACCTGCACTGCTGCACCCCAGGCGTATCGCAAAACTTATAAGTGGGCTACTCGGTGGGTGCCGTGCTTCGCAGGTGGGGCGACTCTAACGAAGTGGGCTGGAGGTGGGAACCTGCCTAGCAGGAGCTGTGGAGAGCCGGTTTCCTCACAGCTCTTCCCTCTCAGCTGCTCCACCGTCACTTGGGTACACCAGGCTTTGCTTACCCGTAGGAGGGCCACGTTGGACCCGGAGACTGTGGTACCACGCAGGGGAGAATGGGCACTAGAGGTCCGAGGGGTCGCTGGTCAGGTGGCACGTCCTCCTCCCTTGCTCCCTCAGCAGCAGCATACTCCAGCCTTGGGACCCAGGCCCGCCGAGGCTCCAGGGGTGTGACTCCAGCCGATGACGTCGCAGAGGCCTGAGGTAACAGAGGAAAGGCATTTCTTAACCCCTTCCTTGCCTTGTCTTTGAATACTCCTTTTCCCTTTCAGCATAGTTAATAAACAACGTTGCGTCTGTTTGAGTTCTACAGCCCCTTGATGCAATTATAATCGGAGCTGTCCCTGGAGCGTTTCGGGTTCTTTGCCCTGTCAGTTTATTGAGGAAAGTTTTGTGGGGATCCCTATGCTTTCGGTTGGGTCGCCCTTGATGAGCACTTTTTGATACGTTAAGCGTGTGTCTGAGAATCCCAGCTTCCTACTTCCCCCTTCCCGGGTCTCCAATATCCCCCTCTGAGAACTCCACGCTTCTCTCTTCCCTTTGTAAACCTGTGTTTCCTTTGTATGCTGCTTCCTTTGTATCCCTATTTAGACTGCACATATAAGAGATAGCCTGGGATTTGTGCCTTGCTGCCTCTAATTTACCAGAATTAGTGAGATCATCGACTGCTCCATCTATGCTGCTGCAAATAGTATGAGATCATTTTGTTCTGTGGATGAGTGGTAGTCGAGGGAATGTAGGTAGCAGAACAGCTTTCTGCATTCACCCCGCGCTCGACATGTCGTTCCTTTGTATGTCTTGGCTGTGGTAAAGGGTACCACAACGACCGCTGGGGTGGAAGTGCTTCCTTCCAATGATGCTGGTCTCTGGTTATACGACCTGCAGCGTGTGTGCCGAATCTCGGGGTCCCTCCAGTGTTTAGTTTGGTAAGGAACTTGCCTACTGACCTTCATACCGGCTGTTACCAATTTTCGATCCCGGCAACAGCAATGGTAGGCTTCCTTTTTGGGCATGCCCTCTTGAGCACTTAACGCTTTTAGCGTTTGTGAGGACTGCAGCCAGGGAAACCCTCGCCTAGCTTCCTTTGCACTCTCTAATCATGACAGATCCTGAGCATCTTTTCATTTGAATGTGCTGTTTTCTAAAACGCGGGTGAGTACCACTGAGGTCTTGAAAGGTTTCTGCCTGAGAGTCGGCCCTGCTTTGAATTCACTTCAGATTACCTAGCCCAGGATATTTCTTGAGGGCAGGGCTGCGTTTGCAAAGCGGCAGGCCGCAGGCATTGTGAATGATAGGTGCCCTTCGGCACGGTTTGTAAGGTTGTTACGGCAGTGTGCCACAAGGCGGCAGCACTACTCCGTGTCCTCTCTGGTAACTTGGGGAAACAAAGCCTTAGCGGGGGTCCCGGTGTTGGACGGGACATGGGGAGTCGAACGTGGCTAAACACACACCCCAGGGCTTGTGTATCCTCGCCTCCTGCCCCTTAACCTGCACTGCCGCACCCCAGGCGTATCGCAAGACTTGTAAGTGGGCTACTCGGTGGGCGCCGTGCTTCGCAGGTGGGGCGACTCTAACGAAGTGGGCTGGAGGTGGGGACCTGCCTAGCAGGAGCCGTGGAGAGCCGGTTTCCTCACAGGTCTTCCCTCTCAGCTGCTCCACCGTCACTTGGGTACACCAGGCTTTGCTTACCCGTAGGAGGGCCACGTTGGACCGGGAGACTGTGGTACCACGCAGGGGAGAATGGGCACTAGAGGTCCGAGGGGTCGCTGGTCAGGTGGCACGTCCTCCTCCCTTGCTCCCTCAGCAGCAGCATACTCCAGCCTTGGGACTTAGGTCTGCCAAGGCTCCAGGGGTGTGACTCCAGCCGATGACGTCGCAGAGGCCTGAGGTAACAGAGGAAAGGCATTTCTTAACCCCTTCCTTGCCTTGTCTTTGAATACTCCTTTTCCCTTTCAGCATAGTTAATAAACAACGTTGCGTCTGTTTGAGTTCTACAGCCCCTTGATGCAATTATAATCGGAGCTGTCCCTGGAGCGTTTCGGGTTCTTTGCCCTGTCAGTTTACTGAGGAAAGTTTTGTAGCGCTCCCTATGCTTTCGGTTGGGTCGCCCTTGATGAGCACTTTTTGATACGTTAAGCGCGTGTCTGAGAATCCCAGCTTCCTACTTCCCCCTTCCCGGGTCTCCAATATCCCCCTCTGAGAACTCCACGCTTCTCTCTTCCCTTTGTAAACCTGTGTTTCCTTTGTATGCTGCTTCCTTTGTATCCCTATTTAGACTGCACATATAAGAGATAGCCTGGGATTTGTGCCTTGCTGCCTCTAATTTACCAGAATTAGTGAGATCATCGACTGCTCCATCCATGCTGCTGCAAATAGTATGAGATCATTTTGTTCTGTGGATGAGTGGTAGTCGAGGGAATGTAGGTAGCAGAACAGCTTTCTGCATTCACCCCCGCTCCACATGTCGTTCCTTTGTATGTCTTGGCTGTGGTAAAGGGTACCACAACGACCGCTGGGGTGCAAGTGCTTCCTTCCAATGATGCTGGTCTCTGGTTATACGACCTGCAGCGTGTGTGCCGAATCTCGGGGTCCCTCCAGTGTTTAGTTTGGTAAGGAACTTGCCTACTGACCTTCATACCGGCTGTTACCAATTTACGATCCCGGCAACAGCAATGGCAGGCTTCCCTTTTGGGCATGCCCTCTTGTGCACTTAACGCTTTTAGAGTTTGTGAGGACTGCAGCCAGGGAAACCCTCGCCTAGCTTCCTTTGCACTCTCTAATCATGACAGATCCTGAGCATCTTTTCATTTGAATGTGCTGTTTTCTACAACGCGGGTGAGTACCACTGAGGTCTTGAAAGGTTTCTGCCTGAGAGTCGGCCCTGCTTTGAATTCACTTCAGATTACCTAGCCCAGGATAATTCTTGAGGGCAGGGCTGCGTTGGCAAAGCGGCAGGCCGCAGGCATTGTGAATGATAGGTGCCCTTCGGCACGGTTTGTAAGGTTGTTACGGCAGTGTGCCACAAGGCGGCAGCACTACTCCGTGTCCTCTCTGGTAACTTGGGGAAACAAAGCCTTAGCGGGGGTCCCGGTGTTGGACGGGACATGGGGAGTCGAACGTGGCTAAACACACACCCCAGGGCTTGTGTATCCTCGCCTCCTGCCCCTTAACCTGCACTGCCCCACCCCAGGCATATCGCAAGACTTGTAAGTGGGCTACTCGGTGGGTACCGTGCTTCGCAGGTGGGGCGGCTGTAACGAAGTGGGATGGAGGTGGGGACCTGCCTAGCAGGAGCCGTGGAGAGCCGGTTTCCTCACAGCTCTTCCCTCTCAGCTGCTCCACCGTCACTTGGGTACACCAGGATTTGCTTACCCGTAGGAGGGCCACGTTGGACCCGGAGACTGTGGTACCACGCAGGGGAGAATGGGCACTTGAGGTCCGAGGGGTCGCTGGTCAGGTGGCACGTCCTCCTCCCTTGCTCCCTCAGCAGCAGCATACTCCAGCCTTGGGACCCAGGCCCGCCGAGGCTCCAGGGGTGTGACTCCAGCCGATGACGTCGCAGAGGCCTGAGGTAACAGAGGAAAGGCATTTCTTAACCCCTTCCTTGCCTTGTCTTTGAATACTCCTTTTCCCTTTCAGCATAGTTAATAAACAACGTTGCGTCTGTTTGAGTTCTACAGCCCCTTGATGCAATTATAATCGGAGCTGTCCCTGGAGCGTTTCGGGTTCTTTGCCCTGTCAGTTTATTGAGGAAAGTTTTGTAGCGCTCCCTATGCTTTCGGTTCGGTCGCCCTTGATGCGCACTTTTTGATACGTTAAGCGTGTATCTGAGAATCCCAGCTTCCTACTTCCCCCTTCCCGGGTCTCCAATATCCCCCTCTGAGAACTCCACGCTTCTCTCTTCCCTTTGTAAACCTGTGTTTCCTTTGTATGCTGCTTCCTTTGTATCCCTATTTAGACTGCACATATAAGAGATAGCCTGGGATTTGTGCCTTGCTGCCTCTAATTTACCAGAATCAGTGAGATCATCGACTGCTCCATCCATGCTGCTGCAAATAGTATGAGATCATTTTGTTCTGTGGATGAGTGGTAGTCGAGGGAATGTAGGTAGCAGAACAGCTTTCTGCATTCACCCCGCGCTCGACATGTCGTTCCTTTGTATGTCTTGGCTGTGGTAAAGGGTACCACAACGACGGCTGGGGTGCAAGTGCTTCCTTCCAATGATGCTAGTCTCTGGTTATATGACCTGCAGCGTGTGTGCCGAATCTCGGGGTCCCTCCAGTGTTTAGTTTGGTAAGGAACTTGCCTACTGACCTTCATACCGGCTGTTACCAATTTACGATCCCGGCAACAGCAATGGTAGGCTTCCCTTTTGGGCATGCCCTCTTGAGCACTTAACGCTTTTAGCGTTTGTGAGGACTGCAGCCAGGGAAACCCTCGCCTAGCTTCCTTTGCACTCTCTAATCATGACAGATCCTGAGCATCTTTTCATTTGAATGTGCTGTTTTCTAAAACGCCGGTGAGCACCACTGAAGTCTTGAAAGGTTTCTGCCTGAGAGTCGGCCCTGCTTTGAATTCACTTCAGATTACCTAGCCCAGGATAATTCTTGAGGGCAGGGCTGCGTTTGCAAAGAGGCAGGCCGCAGGCATTGTGAATGATAGGTGCCCTTCGGCACGGTTTGTAAGGTTGTTACGGCAGTGTGCCACAAGGCGGCAGCACTACTCCGTGTCCTCTCTGGTAACTTGGGGAAACAAAGCCTTAGCGGGGGTCCCGGTGTTGGACGGGACATGGGGAGTCGAACGTGGCTAAACACACACCCTAGGGCTTGTGTATCCTCGCCTCCTGCCCCTTAACCTGCACTGCCCCACCCCAGGCGTATCGCAAGACTTGTAAGTGGGCTACTCGGTGGGTGCCGTGCTTCGCAGGTGGGGCGACTCTAACGAAGTGGGCTGGAGGTGGGAACCTGCCTAGCAGGAGCCGTGGAGACCCGGTTTCCTCACAGCTCTTCCCTCTCAGCTGCTCCACCGTCACTTGGGTACACCAGGCTTTGCTTACCCGTAGGAGGGCCACGTTTGACCGGGAGACTGTGGTACCACGCAGGGGAGAATGGGCACTAGAGGTCCGAGGGGTCGCTGGTCAGGTGGCACGTCCTCCTCCCTTGCTCCCTCAGCAGCAGCATACTCCAGCCTTGGGACCCAGGCCCGCTCAGGCTCCAGGGGTGTGACTCCAGCCGATGACGTCGCAGAGGCCTGAGGTAACAGAGGAAAGGCATTTCTTAACCCCTTCCTTGCCTTGTCTTTGAATACTCCTTTTCGCTTTCAGCATAGTTAATAAACAACGTTGCGTCTGTTTGAGTTCTACAGCCCCTTGATGCAATTATAATCGGAGCTGTCCCTGGAGCGTTTCGGGTTCTTTGCCAGGTCAGTTTATTGAGGAAAGTTTTGTGGCGCTCCCTATGCTTTCGGTTGGGTCGCCCTTGATGAGCACTTTTTGATACGTTAAGCGTGTGTCTGAGAATCCCAGCTTCCTACTTCCCCCTTCCCGGGTCTCCAATATCCCCCTCTGAGAACTCCACGCTTCTCTCTTCCCTTTGTAAACCTGTGTTTCCTTTGTATGCTGCTTCCTTTGTATCCCTATTTAGAATGCACATATAAGAGATAGCCTGGGATTTGTGCCTTGCTGCCTCTAATTTACCAGAATTAGTGAGATCATCGACTGCTCCATCTATGCTGCTGCAAATAGTATGAGATCATATTGTTCTGTGGATGAGTGGTAGTCGAGGGAATGTAGGTAGCAGAACAGCTTTCTGCATTCACCCCGCGCTCGACATGTCGTTCCTTTGTATGTCTTGGCTGTGGTAAAGGGTACCACAACGACCGCTGGGGTGGAAGTGCTTCCTTCCAATGATGCTGGTCTCTGGTTATACGACCTGCAGCGTGTGTGCCGAATCTCGGGGTCCCTCCAGTGTTTAGTTTGGTAAGGAACTTGCCTACTGACCTTCATACCGGCTGTTACCAATTTTCGATCCCGGCAACAGCAATGGTAGGCTTCCCTTTTGGGCATGCCCTCTTGAGCACTTAACGCTTTTAGCGTTTGTGAGGACTGCAGCCAGGGAAACCCTCGCCTAGCTTCCTTTGCACTGTCTAATCATGACAGATCCTGAGCATCTTTTCATTTGAATGTGCTGTTTTCTACAACGCGGGTGAGTACCACTGAGGTCTTGAAAGGTTTCTGCCTGAGAGTCGGCCCTGCTTTGAATTCACTTCAGATTACCTAGCCCAGGATATTTCTTGAGGGCAGGGCTGCGTTTGCAAAGCGGCAGGCCGCAGGCATTGTGAATGATAGGTGCCCTTCGGCACGGTTTGTAAGGTTGTTACGGCAGTGTGCCACAAGGCGGCAGCACTACTCCGTGTCCTCTCTGGTAACTTGGGGAAACAAAGCCTTAGCGGGGGTCCCGGTGTTGGACGGGACATGGGGAGTCGAACGTGGCTAAACACACACCCCAGGGCTTGTGTATCCTCGCCTCCTCCCCCTTAACCTGCACTGCCGCACCCCAGGCGTATCGCAAGACTTATAAGTGGGCTACTCGGTGGGTGCCGTGCTTCGCAGGTGGGGCGACTCTAACGAAGTGGGCTGGAGGTGGGAACCTGCCTAGCAGGAGCTGTGGAGAGCCGGTTTCCTCACAGCTCTTCCCTCTCAGCTGCTCCACCGTCACTTGGGTACACCAGGCTTTGCTTACCCGTAGGAGGGCCACGTTGGACCCGGAGACTGTGGTACCACGCAGGGGAGAATGGGCACTAGAGGTCCGAGGGGTCGCTGGTCAGGTGGCACGTCCTCCTCCCTTGCTCCCTCAGCAGCAGCATACTCCAGCCTTGGGACCCAGGCCCGCCGAGGCTCCAGGGGTGTGACTCCAGCCGATGACGTCGCAGAGGCCTGAGGTAACAGAGGAAAGGCATTTCTTAACCCCTTCCTTGCCTTGTCTTTGAATACTCCTTTTCCCTTTCAGCATAGTTAATAAACAACGTTGTGTCTGTTTGAGTTCTACAGCCCCTTGATGCAATTATAATCGGAGCTGTCCCTGGAGCGTTTCGGGTTCTTTGCCCTGTCAGTTTATTGAGGAAAGTTTTGTGGGGATCCCTATGCTTTCGGTTGGGTCGCCCTTGATGAGCACTTTTTGATACGTTAAGCGTGTGTCTGAGAATCCCAGCTTCCTACTTCCCCCTTCCCGGGTCTCCAATATCCCCCTCTGAGAACTCCACGCTTCTCTCTTCCCTTTGTAAACCTGTGTTTCCTTTGTATGCTGCTTCCTTTGTATCCCTATTTAGACTGCACATATAAGAGATAGCCTGGGATTTGTGCCTTGCTGCCTCTAATTTACCAGAATTAGTGAGATCATCGACTGCTCCATCTATGCTGCTGCAAATAGTATGAGATCATTTTGTTCTGTGGATGAGTGGTAGTCGAGGGAATGTAGGTAGCAGAACAGCTTTCTGCATTCACCCCGCGCTCGACATGTCGTTCCTTTGTATGTCTTGGCTGTGGTAAAGGGTACCACAACGACCGCTGGGGTGGAAGTGCTTCCTTCCAATGATGCTGGTCTCTGGTTATACGACCTGCAGCGTGTGTGCCGAATCTCGGGGTCCCTCCAGTGTTTAGTTTGGTAAGGAACTTGCCTACTGACCTTCATACCGGCTGTTACCAATTTTCGATCCCGGCAACAGCAATGGTAGGCTTCCTTTTTGGGCATGCCCTCTTGAGCACTTAACGCTTTTAGCGTTTGTGAGGACTGCAGCCAGGGAAACCCTCGCCTAGCTTCCTTTGCACTCTCTAATCATGACAGATCCTGAGCATCTTTTCATTTGAATGTGCTGTTTTCTAAAACGCGGGTGAGCACCACTGAGGTCTTGAAAGGTTTCTGCCTGAGAGTCGGCCCTGCTTTGAATTCACTTCAGATTACCTAGCCCAGGATATTTCTTGAGGGCAGGGCTGCGTTTGCAAAGCGGCAGGCCGCAGGCATTGTGAATGATAGGTGCCCTTCGGCACGGTTTGTAAGGTTGTTACGGCAGTGTGCCACAAGGCGGCAGCACTACTCCGTGTCCTCTCTGGTAACTTGGGGAAACAAAGCCTTAGCGGGGGTCCCGGTGTTGGACGGGACATGGGGAGTCGAACGTGGCTAAACACACACCCCAGGGCTTGTGTATCCTCGCCTCCTGCCCCTTAACCTGCACTGCCGCACCCCAGGCGTATCGCAAGACTTGTAAGTGGGCTACTCGGTGGGCGCCGTGCTTCGCAGGTGGGGCGACTCTAACGAAGTGGGCTGGAGGTGGGGACCTGCCTAGCAGGAGCCGTGGAGAGCCGGTTTCCTCACAGGTCTTCCCTCTCAGCTGCTCCACCGTCACTTGGGTACACCAGGCTTTGCTTACCCGTAGGAGGGCCACGTTGGACCGGGAGACTGTGGTACCACGCAGGGGAGAATGGGCACTAGAGGTCCGAGGGGTCGCTGGTCAGGTGGCACGTCCTCCTCCCTTGCTCCCTCAGCAGCAGCATACTCCAGCCTTGGGACTTAGGTCTGCCAAGGCTCCAGGGGTGTGACTCCAGCCGATGACGTCGCAGAGGCCTGAGGTAACAGAGGAAAGGCATTTCTTAACCCCTTCCTTGCCTTGTCTTTGAATACTCCTTTTCCCTTTCAGCATAGTTAATAAACAACGTTGCGTCTGTTTGAGTTCTACAGCCCCTTGATGCAATTATAATCGGAGCTGTCCCTGGAGCGTTTCGGGTTCTTTGCCCTGTCAGTTTACTGAGGAAAGTTTTGTAGCGCTCCCTATGCTTTCGGTTGGGTCGCCCTTGATGAGCACTTTTTGATACGTTAAGCGCGTGTCTGAGAATCCCAGCTTCCTACTTCCCCCTTCCCGGGTCTCCAATATCCCCCTCTGAGAACTCCACGCTTCTCTCTTCCCTTTGTAAACCTGTGTTTCCTTTGTATGCTGCTTCCTTTGTATCCCTATTTAGACTGCACATATAAGAGATAGCCTGGGATTTGTGCCTTGCTGCCTCTAATTTACCAGAATTAGTGAGATCATCGACTGCTCCATCCATGCTGCTGCAAATAGTATGAGATCATTTTGTTCTGTGGATGAGTGGTAGTCGAGGGAATGTAGGTAGCAGAACAGCTTTCTGCATTCACCCCCGCTCGACATGTCGTTCCTTTGTATGTCTTGGCTGTGGTAAAGGGTACCACAACGACCGCTGGGGTGCAAGTGCTTCCTTCCAATGATGCTGGTCTCTGGTTATACGACCTGCAGCGTGTGTGCCGAATCTCGGGGTCCCTCCAGTGTTTAGTTTGGTAAGGAACTTGCCTACTGACCTTCATACCGGCTGTTACCAATTTACGATCCCGGCAACAGCAATGGCAGGCTTCCCTTTTGGGCATGCCCTCTTGTGCACTTAACGCTTTTAGAGTTTGTGAGGACTGCAGCCAGGGAAACCCTCGCCTAGCTTCCTTTGCACTCTCTAATCATGACAGATCCTGAGCATCTTTTCATTTGAATGTGCTGTTTTCTACAACGCGGGTGAGTACCACTGAGGTCTTGAAAGGTTTCTGCCTGAGAGTCGGCCCTGCTTTGAATTCACTTCAGATTACCTAGCCCAGGATATTTCTTGAGGGCAGGGCTGCGTTTGCAAAGCGGCAGGCCGCAGGCATTGTGAATGATAGGTGCCCTTCGGCACGGTTTGTAAGGTTGTTACGGCAGTGTGCCACAAGGCGGCAGCACTACTCCGTGTCCTCTCTGGTAACTTGGGGAAACAAAGCCTTAGCGGGGGTCCCGGTGTTGGACGGGACATGGGGAGTCGAACGTGGCTAAACACACACCCCAGGGCTTGTGTATCCTCGCCTCCTCCCCCTTAACCTGCACTGCTGCACCCCAGGCGTATCGCAAGACTTGTAAGTGGGCTACTCGGTGGGTGCCGTGCTTCGCAGGTGGGGCGACTCTAACGAAGTGGGCTGGAGGTGGGAACCTGCCTAGCAGGAGCCGTGGAGAGCCGGTCTCCTCACAGCTCTTCCCTCTCAGCTGCTCCACCGTCACTTGGGTACACCAGGCTTTGGTTACCCGTAGGAGGGCCACGTTGGACCGGGAGACTGTGGTACCACGCAGGGGAGAATGGGCACTAGAGGTCCGAGGGGTCGCTGGTCAGGTGGCACGTCCTCCTCCCTTGCTCCCTCAGCAGCAGCATACTCCAGCCTTGGCACCCAGGCCCGCCGAGGCTCCAGGGGTGTGACTCCAGCCGATGACGTCGCAGAGGCCTGAGGTAACAGAGGAAAGGCATTTCTTAACCCCTTCCTTGCCTTGTCTTTGAATACTCCTTTTCCCTTTCAGCATAGTTAATAAACAACGTTGCGTCTGTTTGAGTTCTACAGCCCCTTGATGCAATTATAATCGGAGCTGTCCCTGGAGCGTTTCGGGTTCTTTGCCCTGTCAGTTTATTGAAGAAAGTTTTGTAGCGCTCCCTATGCTTTCGGTTCGGTGGCCCTTGATGAGCACTTTTTGATACGTTAAGCGTGTGTCTGAGAATCCCAGCTTCCTACTTCCCCCTTCCCGGGTCTCCAATATCCCCCTCTGAGAACTCCACGCTTCTCTCTTCCCTTTGTAAACCTGTGTTTCCTTTGTATGCTGCTTCCTTTGTATCCCTATTTAGACTGCACATATAAGAGATAGCCTGGGATTTGTGCCTTGCTGCCTCTAACTTACCAGAATTAGTGAGATCATCGACTGCTCCATCCAGGCTGCTGCAAATAGTATGAGATCATTTTGTTCTGTGGATGAGTGGTAGTCGAGGGAATGTAGGTAGCAGAACAGCTTTCTGCATTCACCCCGCGCTCGGCATGTCGTTCCTTTGTATGTCTTGGCTGTGGTAAAGGGTACCACAACGACCGCTGGGGTGCAAGTGCTTCCTTCCAATGATGCTGGTCTCTGGTTATACGACCTGCAGCGTGTGTGCCGAATCTCGGGGTCCCTCCAGTGTTTAGTTTGGTAAGGAACTTGCCTACTGACCTTCATACCGGCTGTTACCAATTTACGATCCCGGCAACAGCAATGGTAGGCTTCCCATTTGGGCATGCCCTCTTGAGCACTTAACGCTTTTAGCGTTTGTGAGGACTGCAGCCAGGGAAACCCTCCCCTAGCTTCCATTGCACTGTCTAATCATGACAGATCCTGAGCATCTTTTCATTTGAATGTGCTGTTTTCTGAAACGCGGGTGAGCACCACTGAGGTCTTGAAAGGTTTCTGCCTGAGAGTCGGCCCTGCTTTGAATTCACTTCAGATTACCTAGCCCAGGATATTTCTTGAGGGCAGGGCTGCGTTTGCAAAGCGGCAGGCCGCAGGCATTGTGAATGATAGGTGCCCTTCGGCACGGTTTGTAAGGTTGTTACGGCAGTGTGCCACAAGGCGGCAGCACTACTCCGTGTCCTCTCTGGTAACTTGGGGAAACAAAGCCTTAGCGGGCGTCCCGGTGTTGGACGGGACATGGGGAGTCGAACGTAGCTAAACACACACCCCAGGGCTTGTGTATCCTCGCCTCCTGCCCCTTAACCTGCACTGCCCCACCCCAGGCGTATCGGAAGACTTGTAAGTGGGCTACTCGGTGGGTGCCGTGCTTCGCAGGTGGGGCGACTCTAACGAAGTGGGCTGGAGGTGGGAACCTGCCTAGCAGGAGCCGTGGAGTGCCGGTCTCCTCACAGCTCTTCCCTCTCAGCTGCTCCACCGTCACTTGGGTACACCAGGCTTTGCTTACCCGTAGGAGGGCCACGTTGGACCGGGAGACTGTGGTACCACGCAGGGGAGAATGGGCACTAGAGGTCCGAGGGGTCGCTGGTCAGGTGGCACGTCCTCCTCCCTTGCTCCCTCAGCAGCAGCATACTCCAGCCTTGGGACCCAGGCCCGCCGAGGCTCCAGGGGTGTGACTCCAGCCGATGACGTCGCAGAGGCCTGAGGTAACAGAGGAAAGGCATTTCTTAACCCCTTCCTTGCCTTGTCTTTGAATACTCCTTTTCCCTTTCAGCATAGTTAATAAACAACGTTGCGTCTGTTTGAGTTCTACAGCCCCTTGATGCAATTATAATCGGAGCTGTCCCTGGAGCGTTTCGGGTTCTTTGCCCTGTCAGTTTATTGAGGAAAGTTTTGTAGCGCTCCCTATGCTTTCGGTTGGGTCGCCCTTGATGAGCACTTTTTGATACGTTAAGCGTGTGTCTGAGAATCCCAGCTTCCTACTTCCCCCTTCCCGGGTCTCCAATATCCCCCTCTGAGAACTCCACGCTTCTCTCTTCCCTTTGTAAACCTGTGTTTCCTTTGTATGCTGCTTCCTTTGTATCCCTATTTAGACTGCACATATAAGAGATAGCCTGGGATTTGTGCCTTGCTGCCTCTAATTTACCAGAATGAGTGAGATCATCGACTGCTCCATCCATGCTGCTGCAAATAGTATGAGATCATTTTGTTCTGTGGATGAGTGGTAGTCGAGGGAATGTAGGTACCAGAACAGCTTTCTGCATTCACCCCGCGCTCGGCATGTCGTTCCTTTGTATGTCTTGGCTGTGGTAAAGGGTACCACAACGACCGCTGGGGTGCAAGTGCTTCCTTCCAATGATGCTAGTCTCTGGTTATACGACCTGCAGCATGTGTGCCGAATCTCGGGGTCCCTCCAGTGTTTAGTTTGGTAAGGAACTTGCCTACTGACCTTCATACCGGCTGTTACCAATTTACGATCCCGGCAACAGCAATGGTAGGCTTCTCTTTTGGGCATGCCCTCTTGAGCACTTAACGCTTTTAGCGTTTGTGAGGACTGCAGCCAGGGAAACCCTCGCCTAGCTTCCTTTGCACTCTCTAATCATTTCAGATCCTGAGCATCTTTTCATTTGAATGTGCTGTTTTCTAAAACGCGGGTGAGTACCACTGAGGTCTTGAAAGGTTTCTGCCTGAGAGTCGGCCCTGCTTTGAATTCACTTCAGATTACCTAGCCCAGGATAATTCTTGAGGGCAGGGCTGCGTTGGCAAAGCGGCAGGCCGCAGGCATTGTGAATGATAGGTGCCCTTCGGCACGGTTTGTAAGGTTGTTACGGCAGTGTGCCACAAGGCGGCAGCACTACTCCGTGTCCTCTCTGGTAACTTGGGGAAACAAAGCCTTAGCGGGGTTCCCGGTGTTGGATGGGACATGGGGAGTCGAACGTGGCTAAACACACACCACAGGACTTGTGTATCCTCGCCTCCTGCCCCTTAACCTGCACTGCCGCACCCCAGGCGTATCGCAAGACTTGTAAGTTGGCTACTCGTTGGGTGCCGTGCTTCGTAGGTGGGGCGACTCTAACGAAGTGGGCTGGAGGTGGGGACCTGCCTAGCAGGAGCCGTGGAGAGCCGGTTTCCTCACAGCTCTTCCCTCTCAGCTGCACCACCGTCACTTGGGTACACCAGGCTTTGCTTACCCGTAGGAGGGCCACGTTGGACCGGGAGACTGTGGTACCACGCAGGGGAGAATGGGCACTAGAGGTCCGAGGGGTCGCTGGTCAGGTGGCACGTCCTCCTCCCTTGCTCCCTCAGCAGCAGCATACTCCAGCCTTGGGACCCAGGCCCGCCGAGGCTCCAGGGGTGTGACTCCAGCCGATGACGTCGCAGAGGCCTGAGGTAACAGAGGAAAGGCATTTCTTAACCCCTTCCTTGCCTTGTCTTTGAATACTCCTTTTCCCTTTCAGCATAGTTAATAAACAACGTTGCGTCTGTTTGAGTTCTACAACCCCTTGATGCAATTATAATCGGAGCTGTCCCTGGAGCGTTTCGGGTTCTTTGCCCTGTCAGTTTATTGAGGAAAGTTTTGTAGCGCTCCCTATGCTTTCGGTTGGGTCGCCCTTGATGAGCACTTTTTGATACGTTAAGGGTGTGTCTGAGAATCCCAGCTTCCTACTTCCCCCTTCCCGGGTCTCCAATATCCCCCTCTGAGAACTCCACGCTTCTCTCTTCCCTTTGTAAACCTGTGTTTCCTTTGTATGCTGCTTCCTTTGTGTCCCTATTTAGACTGCACATATAAGAGATAGCCTGGGATTTGTGCCTTGCTGCCTCTAATTTACCAGAATTAGTGAGATCATCGACTGCTCCATCCATGCTGCTGCAAATAGTATGAGATCATTTTGTTCTGTGGATGAGTGGTAGTCGAGGGAATGTAGGTAGCAGAACAGCTTTCTGCATTCACCCCGCGCTCGACATGTCGTTCCTTTGTATGTCTTGGCTGTGGCAAAGGGTATCACAACGACCGCTGGGATGCAAGTGCTTCCTTCCAATGATGCTAGTCTCTGGTTATACGACCTGCAGCGTGTGTGCCGAATCTCGGGGTCCCTCCAGTGTTTAGTTTGGTAAGGAACTTGCCTACTGACCTTCATACCGGCTGTTACCAATTTACGATCCCGGCAACAGCAATGGTAGGCTTCCCTTTTGGGCATGCCCTCTTGAGCACTTAACGCTTTTAGCGTTTGTGAGGACTGCAGCCAGGGAAACCCTCGCCTAGCTTCCTTTGCACTCTCTAATCATGACAGATCCTGAGCATCTTTTCATTTGAATGTGCTGTTTTCTAAAACGCGGGTGAGCACCACTGAGGTCTTGAAAGGTTTCTGCCTGAGAGTCGGCCCTGCTTTGAATTCACTTCAGATTACCTAGCCCAGGATATTTCTTGAGGGCAGGGCTGCGTTTGCAAAGCGGCAGGCCGCAGGCATTGTGAATGATAGGTGCCCTTCGGCACGGTTTGTAAGGTTGTTACGGCAGTGTGCCACAAGGCGGCAGCACTACTCCGTGTCCTCTCTGGTAACTTGGGGAAACAAAGCCTTAGCGGGGGTGCCGGTGTTGGACCGGACATGGGGAGTCGAACGTGGCTAAACACACACCCCAGTGCTTGTGTATCCTCGCTTCCTGCCCCTTAACCTGCACTGCCGCACCCCAGGCGTATCGCAAGACTTGTAAGTGGGCTACTCGGTGGGTGCCGTGCTTCGCAGGTGGGGCGACTCTAACGAAGTGGGCTGGAGGTGGGAACCTGCCTAGCAAGAGCCGTGGAGACCCGGTTTCCTCACAGGTCTTCCCTCTCAGCTGCTCCACCGTCACTTGGGTACACCAGGCTTTGCTTACCCGTAGGAGGGCCACGTTGGACCGGGAGACTGTGAGACCACGCAGGGGAGAATGGGCACTAGAGGTCCGAGGGGTCGCTGGTCAGGTGGCACGTCCTCCTCCCTTGCTCCCTCAGCAGCAGCATACTCCAGCCTTGGGACCCAGGCCCGCCGAGGCTCCAGGGGTGTGACTCCAGCCGATGACGTCGCAGAGGCCTGAGGTAACAGAGGAAAGGCATTTCTTAACCCCTTCCTTGCCTTGTCTTTGAATACTCCTTTTCCCTTTCAGCATAGTTAATAAATAACCTTGCATCTGTTTGAGTTCTACAGCGCCTTGATGCAATTATAATCGGAACTATCCCTGGAGCGTTTCGGGTTCTTTGCCCTGTCAGTTTATTGAGGAAAGTTTTGTGGCGCTCCCTATGCTTTCGGTTGGGTCGCCCTTGATGAGCACTTTTTGATACGTTAAGCGTGTGTCTGAGAATCCCAGCTTCCTACTTCCCCCTTCCCGGGTCTCCAATATCCCCCTCTGAGAACTCCACGCTTCTCTCTTCCCTTTGTAAACCTGTGTTTCCTTTGTATGCTGCTTCCTTTGTATCCCTATTTAGACTGCACATATAAGAGATAGCCTGGGATTTGTGCCTTGCTGCCTCTAATTTACCAGAATTAGTGAGATCATCGACTGCTCCATCCATGCTGCTGCAAATAGTATGAGATCATTTTGTTCTGTGGATGAGTGGTAGTCAAGGGAATGTAGGTAGCAGAACAGCTTTCTGCATTCACCCCGCGCTCGACATGTCGTTCCTTTGTATGTCTTGGCTGTGGTAAAGGGTACCACAACGACCGCTGGGGTGGAAGTGCTTCCTTCCAATGATGCTGGTCTCTGGTTATACGACCTGCAGCGTGTGTGCCAAATCTCGGGGTCCCTCCAGTGTTTAGTTTGGTAAGGAACTTGCCTACTGACCTTCATACCGGCTGTTACCAATTTTCGATCCCGGCAACAGCAATGGTAGGCTTCCCTTTTGGGCATGTCCTCTTGAGCACTTAACGCTTTTAGCGTTTGTGAGGACTGCAGCCAGGGAAACCCTCGCCTAGCTTCCTTTGCACTCTCTAATCATGACAGATCCTGAGCATCTTTTCATTTGAATGCGCTGTTTTCTAAAACGCGGGTGAGTACCACTGAGGTCTTGAAAGGTTTCTGCCTGAGAGTCGGCCCTGCTTTGAATTCACTTCAGATTACCTAGCCCAGGATATTTCTTGAGGGCAGGGCTGCGTTTGCAAAGCGGCAGGCCGCAGGCATTGTGAATGAAAGGTGCCCTTCGGCACGGTTTGTAAGGTTGTTACGGCAGTGTGCCACAAGGCGGCAGCACTACTCCGTGTCCTCTCTGGTAACTTGGAGAAACAAAGCCTTAGCGGGGGTCCCGGTGTTGAACGGGACATGGGGAGTCGAACGTGGCTAAACACACACCCCAGGGCTTGTGTATCCTCGCCTCCTGCCCCTTAACCTGCACTGCCGCACCCCAGGCGTATCGCAAGACTTGTAAGTGGGCTACTCGGTGGGTGCCGTGCTTCGCAGGTGGGGCGACTCTAACGAAGTGGGCTGGAGGTGGGAACCTGCCTAGCAGGAGCCGTGGAGAGCCGATGTCCTCACAGCTCTTCCCTCTCAGCTGCTCCACCGTCACTTGGGTACACCAGGCTTTGCTTACCCGTAGGAGGGCCACGTTGGACCGGGAGACTGTGGTACCACGCAGGGGAGAATGGGCACTAGAGGTCCGAGGGGTCGCTGGTCAGGTGGCACGTCCTCCTCCCTTGCTCCCTCAGCAGCAGCATACTCCAGCCTTGGGACCCAGGCCCGCCGAGGCTCCAGGGGTGTGACTCCAGCCGATGACGTCGCAGAGGCCTGAGGTAACAGAGGAAAGGAATTTCTTAACCCCTTCCTTGCCTTGTCTTTGAATACTCCTTTTCCCTTTCAGCATAGTTAATAAACAACCTTGCGTCTGTTTGAGTTCTACAGCGCCTTGATGCAATTATAATCGGAGCTGTCCCTGGAGCGTTTCGGGTTCTTTGCCAGGTCAGTTTATTGAGGAAAGTTTTGTGGCGCTCCCTATGCTTTCGGTTGGGTCGCCCTTGATGAGCACTTTTTGATACGTTAAGCGTGTGTCTGAGAATCCCAGCTTCCTACTTCCCCCTTCCCGGGTCTCCAATATCCCCCTCTGAGAACTCCACGCTTCTCTCTTCCCTTTGTAAACCTGTGTTTCCTTTGTATGCTGCTTCCTTTGTATCCCTATTTAGACTGCACATATAAGAGATAGCCTGGGATTTGTGCCTTGCTGCCTCTAATTTACCAGAATTAGTGAGATCATCGACTGCTCCATCTATGCTGCTGCAAATAGTATGAGATCATTTTGTTCTGTGGATGAGTGGTAGTCGAGGGAATGTAGGTAGCAGAACAGCTTTCTGCATTCACCCCGCGCTCGACATGTCGTTCCTTTGTATGTCTTGGCTGTGGTAAAGGGTACCACAACGACCGCTGGGGTGGAAGTGCTTCCTTCCAATGATGCTGGTCTCTGGTTATACGACCTGCAGCGTGTGTGCCGAATCTCGGGGTCCCTCCAGTGTTTAGTTTGGTAAGGAACTTGCCTACTGACCTTCATACCGGCTGTTACCAATTTTCGATCCCGGCAACAGCAATGGTAGGCTTCCTTTTTGGGCATGCCCTCTTGAGCACTTAACGCTTTTAGCGTTTGTGAGGACTGCAGCCAGGGAAACCCTCGCCTAGCTTCCTTTGCACTCTCTAATCATGACAGATCCTGAGCATCTTTTCATTTGAATGTGCTGTTTTCTAAAACGCGGGTGAGCACCACTGAGGTCTTGAAAGGTTTCTGCCTGAGAGTCGGCCCTGCTTTGAATTCACTTCAGATTACCTAGCCCAGGATATTTCTTGAGGGCAGGGCTGCGTTTGCAAAGCGGCAGGCCGCAGGCATTGTGAATGATAGGTGCCCTTCGGCACGGTTTGTAAGGTTGTTACGGCAGTGTGCCACAAGGCGGCAGCACTACTCCGTGTCCTCTCTGGTAACTTGGGGAAACAAAGCCTTAGCGGGGGTCCCGGTGTTGGACGGGACATGGGGAGTCGAACGTGGCTAAACACACACCCCAGGGCTTGTGTATCCTCGCCTCCTGCCCCTTAACCTGCACTGCCGCACCCCAGGCGTATCGCAAGACTTGTAAGTGGGCTACTCGGTGGGCGCCGTGCTTCGCAGGTGGGGCGACTCTAACGAAGTGGGCTGGAGGTGGGGACCTGCCTAGCAGGAGCCGTGGAGAGCCGGTTACCTCACAGGTCTTCCCTCTCAGCTGCTCCACCGTCACTTGGGTACACCAGGCTTTGCTTACCCGTAGGAGGGCCACGTTGGACCGGGAGACTGTGGTACCACGCAGGGGAGAATGGGCACTAGAGGTCCGAGGGGTCGCTGGTCAGGTGGCACGTCCTCCTCCCTTGCTCCCTCAGCAGCAGCATACTCCAGCCTTGGGACTTAGGTCTGCCAAGGCTCCAGGGGTGTGACTCCAGCCGAAGACGTCGCAGAGGCCTGAGGTAACAGAGGAAAGGCATTTCTTAACCCCTTCCTTGCCTTGTCTTTGAATACTCCTTTTCCCTTTCAGCATAGTTAATAAACAACGTTGCGTCTGTTTGAGTTCTACAGCCCCTTGATGCAATTATAATCGGAGCTGTCCCTGGAGCGTTTCGGGTTCTTTGCCCTGTCAGTTTACTGAGGAAAGTTTTGTAGCGCTCCCTATGCTTTCGGTTGGGTCGCCCTTGATGAGCACTTTTTGATACGTTAAGCGCGTGTCTGAGAATCCCAGCTTCCTACTTCCCCCTTCCCGGGTCTCCAATATCCCCCTCTGAGAACTCCACGCTTCTCTCTTCCCTTTGTAAACCTGTGTTTCCTTTGTATGCTGCTTCCTTTGTATCCCTATTTAGACTGCACATATAAGAGATAGCCTGGGATTTGTGCCTTGCTGCCTCTAATTTACCAGAATTAGTGAGATCATCGACTGCTCCATCCATGCTGCTGCAAATAGTATGAGATCATTTTGTTCTGTGGATGAGTGGTAGTCGAGGGAATGTAGGTAGCAGAACAGCTTTCTGCATTCACCCCCGCTCCACATGTCGTTCCTTTGTATGTCTTGGCTGTGGTAAAGGGTACCACAACGACCGCTGGGGTGCAAGTGATTCCTTCCAATGATGCTGGTCTCTGGTTATACGACCTGCAGCGTGTGTGCCGAATCTCGGGGTCCCTCCAGTGTTTAGTTTGGTAAGGAACTTGCCTACTGACCTTCATACCGGCTGTTACCAATTTACGATCCCGGCAACAGCAATGGCAGGCTTCCCTTTTGGGCATGCCCTCTTGTGCACTTAACGCTTTTAGAGTTTGTGAGGACTGCAGCCAGGGAAACCCTCGCCTAGCTTCCTTTGTACTGTCTAATCATGACAGATCCTGAGCATCTTTTCATTTGAATGTGCTGTTTTCTAAAACGCGGGTGAGTACCACTGAGGTCTTGAAAGGTTTCTGCCTGAGAGTCGGCCCTGCTTTGAATTCACTTCAGATTACCTAGCCCAGGATAATTCTTGAGGGCAGGGCTGCGTTGGCAAAGCGGCAGGCCGCAGGCATTGTGAATGATAGGTGCCCTTCGGCACGGTTTGTAAGGTTGTTACGGCAGTGTGCCACAAGGCGGCAGCACTACTCCGTGTCCTCTCTGGTAACTTGGGGAAACAAAGCCTTAGCGGGGGTCCCGGTGTTGGACGGGACATGGGGAGTCGAACGTGGCTAAACACACACCCCAGGGCTTGTGTATCCTCGCCTCCTGCCCCTTAACCTGCACTGCCGCACCCCAGGCGTATCGCAAGACTTGTAAGTGGGCTACTCGGTGGGTGCCGTGCTTCGCAGGTGGGGCGACTCTAAGGAAGTGGGCTGGAGGTGGGGACCTGCCTAGCAGGAGCCGTGGAGAGCCGGTTTCCTCACAGCTCTTCCCTCTCAGCTGCTCCACCGTCACTTGGGTACACCAGGCTTTGCTTACCCGTAGGAGGGCCACGTTGGACCGGGAGACTGTGGTACCACGCAGGGGAGAATGGGCACTAGAGGTCCGAGGGGTCGCTGGTCAGGTGGCACGTCCTCCTCCCTTGCTCCCTCAGCAGCAGCATACTCCAGCCTTGGGACTTAGGCCCGCCAAGGCTCCAGGGGTGTGACTCCAGCCGATGACGTCGCAGAGGCCTGAGGTAACAGAGGAAAGGCATTTCTTAACCCCTTCCTTGCCTTGTCTTTGAATACTCCTTTTCCCTTTCAGCATAGTTAATAAACAACGTTGCGTCTGTTTGAGTTCTACAGCCCCTTGATGCAATTATAATCGGAGCTGTCCCTGGAGCGTTTCGGGTTCTTTGCCCTGTCAGTTTATTGAGGAAAGTTTTGTAGCGCTCCCTATGCTTTCGGTTGGGTCGCCCTTGATGAGCACTTTTTGATACGTTAAACGTGTGTCTGAGAATCCCAGCTTCCTACTTCCCCCTTTCCGGGTCTCCAATATCCCCCTCTGAGAACTCCACGCTTCTCTCTTCCCTTTGTAAACCTGTGTTTCCTTTGTATGCTGCTTCCTTTGTATCCCTATTTAGAATGCACATATAAGAGATAGCCTGGGATTTGTGCCTTGCTGCCTCTAATTTACCAGAATTAGTGAGATCATCGACTGCTCCATCCATGCTGCTGCAAATAGTATGAGATCATTTTGTTCTGTGGATGAGTGGTAGTCGAGGGAATGTAGGTAGCAGAACAGCTTTCTGCATTCACCCCGCGCTCGACATGTCGTTCCTTTGTATGTCTTGGCTGTGGTAAAGGGTACCACAACGACCGCTGGGGTGCAAGTGCTTCCTTCCAATGATGCTGGTCTCTGGTTATACGACCTGCAGCGTGTGTGCCGAATCTCGGGGTCCCTCCAGTGTTTAGTTTGGTAAGGAACTTGCCTACTGACCTTCATACCGGCTGTTACCAATTTACGATCCCGGCAACAGCAATGGCAGGCTTCCCTTTTGGGCATGCCCTCTTGTGCACTTAACGCTTTTAGCGTTTGTGAGGACTGCAGCCAGGGAAACCCTCGCCTAGCTTCCTTTGCACTGTCTAATCATGACAGATCCTGAGCATCTTTTCATTTGAATGTGCTGTTTTCTAAAACGCGGGTGAGTACCACTGAGGTCTTGAAAGGTTTCTGCCTGAGAGTCGGCCCTGCTTTGAATTCACTTCAGATTACCTAGCCCAGGATATTTCTTGAGGGCAGGGCTGCGTTTGCAAAGCGGCAGGCCGCAGGCATTGTGAATGATAGGTGCCCTTCGGCACGGTTTGTAAGGTTGTTACGGCAGTGTGCCACAAGGCGGCAGCACTACTCCGTGTCCTCTCTGGTAACTTGGGGAAACAAAGCCTTAGCGGGGGTCCCGGTGTTGGACGGGACATGGGGAGTCGAACGTGGCTAAACACACACCCCAGGGCTTGTGTATCCTTGCCTCCTCCCCCTTAACCTGCACTGCTGCACCCCAGGCGTATCGCAAGACTTATAAGTGGGCTACTCGGTGGGTGCCGTGCTTCGCAGGTGGGGCGACTCTAACGAAGTGGGCTGGAGGTGGGAACCTGCCTAGCAGGAGCTGTGGAGAGCCGGTTTCCTCACAGCTCTTCCCTCTCAGCTGCTCCACCGTCACTTGGGTACACCAGGCTTTGCTTACCCGTAGGAGGGCCACGTTGGACCCGGAGACTGTGGTACCACGCAAGGGATAATGGGCACTAGAGGTCCGAGGGGTCGCTGGTCAGGTGGCACGTCCTCCTCCCTTGCTCCCTCAGCAGCAGCATACTCCAGCCTTGGGACCCAGGCCCGCCGAGGCTCCAGGGGTGTGACTCCAGCCGATGACGTCGCAGAGGCCTGAGGTAACAGAGGAAAGGCATTTCTTAACCCCTTCCTTGCCTTGTCTTTGAATACTCCTTTTCCCTTTCAGCATAGTTAATAAACAACGTTGCGTCTGTTTGAGTTCTACAGCCCCTTGATGCAATTATAATCGGAGCTGTCCCTGGAGCGTTTCGGGTTCTTTGCCCTGTCAGTTTATTGAGGAAAGTTTTGTGGGGATCCCTATGCATTCGGTTGGGTCGCCCTTGATGAGCACTTTTTGATACGTTAAGCGTGTGTCTGAGAATCCCAGCTTCCTACTTCCCCCTTCCCGGGTCTCCAATATCCCCCTCTGAGAACTCCACGCTTCTCTCTTCCCTTTGTAAACCTGTGTTTCCTTTGTATGCTGCTTCCTTTGTATCCCTATTTAGACTGCACATATAAGAGATAGCCTGGGATTTGTGCCTTGCTGCCTCTAATTTACCAGAATTAGTGAGATCATCGACTGCTCCATCTATGCTGCTGCAAATAGTATGAGATCATTTTGTTCTGTGGATGAGTGGTAGTCGAGGGAATGTAGGTAGCAGAACAGCTTTCTGCATTCACCCCGCGCTCGACATGTCGTTCCTTTGTATGTCTTGGCTGTGGTAAAGGGTACCACAACGACCGCTGGGGTGGAAGTGCTTCCTTCCAATGATGCTGGTCTCTGGTTATACGACCTGCAGCGTGTGTGCCGAATCTCGGGGTCCCTCCAGTGTTTAGTTTGGTAAGGAACTTGCCTACTGACCTTCATACCGGCTGTTACCAATTTTCGATCCCGGCAACAGCAATGGTAGGCTTCCTTTTTGGGCATGCCCTCTTGAGCACTTAACGCTTTTAGCGTTTGTGAGGACTGCAGCCAGGGAAACCCTCGCCTAGCTTCCTTTGCACTCTCTAATCATGACAGATCCTGAGCATCTTTTCATTTGAATGTGCTGTTTTCTAAAACGCGGGTGAGCACCACTGAGGTCTTGAAAGGTTTCTGCCTGAGAGTCGGCCCTGCTTTGAATTCACTTCAGATTACCTAGCCCAGGATATTTCTTGAGGGCAGGGCTGCGTTTGCAAAGCGGCAGGCCGCAGGCATTGTGAATGATAGGTGCCCTTCGGCACGGTTTGTAAGGTTGTTACGGCAGTGTGCCACAAGGCGGCAGCACTACTCCGTGTCCTCTCTGGTAACTTGGGGAAACAAAGCCTTAGCGGGGGTCCCGGTGTTGGACGGGACATGGGGAGTCGAACGTGGCTAAACACACACCCCAGGGCTTGTGTATCCTCGCCTCCTGCCCCTTAACCTGCACTGCCGCACCCCAGGCGTATCGCAAGACTTGTAAGTGGGCTACTCGGTGGGCGCCGTGCTTCGCAGGTGGGGCGACTCTAACGAAGTGGGCTGGAGGTGGGGACCTGCCTAGCAGGAGCCGTGGAGAGCCGGTTTCCTCACAGGTCTTCCCTCTCAGCTGCTCCACCGTCACTTGGGTACACCAGGCTTTGCTTACCCGTAGGAGGGCCACGTTGGACCGGGAGACTGTGGTACCACGCAGGGGAGAATGGGCACTAGAGGTCCGAGGGGTCGCTGGTCAGGTGGCACGTCCTCCTCCCTTGCTCCCTCAGCAGCAGCATACTCCAGCCTTGGGACTTAGGTCTGCCAAGGCTCCAGGGGTGTGACTCCAGCCGAAGACGTCGCAGAGGCCTGAGGTAACAGAGGAAAGGCATTTCTTAACCCCTTCCTTGCCTTGTCTTTGAATACTCCTTTTCCCTTTCAGCATAGTTAATAAACAACGTTGCGTCTGTTTGAGTTCTACAGCCCCTTGATGCAATTATAATCGGAGCTGTCCCTGGAGCGTTTCGGGTTCTTTGCCCTGTCAGTTTACTGAGGAAAGTTTTGTAGCGCTCCCTATGCTTTCGGTTGGGTCGCCCTTGATGAGCACTTTTTGATACGTTAAGCGCGTGTCTGAGAATCCCAGCTTCCTACTTCCCCCTTCCCGGGTCTCCAATATCCCCCTCTGAGAACTCCACGCTTCTCTCTTCCCTTTGTAAACCTGTGTTTCCTTTGTATGCTGCTTCCTTTGTATCCCTATTTAGACTGCACATATAAGAGATAGCCTGGGATTTGTGCCTTGCTGCCTCTAATTTACCAGAATTAGTGAGATCATCGACTGCTCCATCCATGCTGCTGCAAATAGTATGAGATCATTTTGTTCTGTGGATGAGTGGTAGTCGAGGGAATGTAGGTAGCAGAACAGCTTTCTGCATTCACCCCCGCTCCACATGTCGTTCCTTTGTATGTCTTGGCTGTGGTAAAGGGTACCACAACGACCGCTGGGGTGCAAGTGATTCCTTCCAATGATGCTGGTCTCTGGTTATACGACCTGCAGCATGTGTGCCGAATCTCGGGGTCCCTCCAGTGTTTAGTTTGGTAAGGAACTTGCCTACTGACCTTCATACCGGCTGTTACCAATTTACGATCCCGGCAACAGCAATGGCAGGCTTCCCTTTTGGGCATGACCTCTTGTGCACTTAACGCTTTTAGAGTTTGTGAGGACTGCAGCCAGGGAAACCCTCGCCTAGCTTCCTTTGCACTCTCTAATCATGACAGATCCTGAGCATCTTTTCATTTGAATGTGCTGTTTTCTAAAACGCGGGTGAGTACCACTGAGGTCTTGAAAGGTTTCTGCCTGAGAGTCGGCCCTGCTTTGAATTCACTTCAGATTACCTAGCCCAGGATAATTCTTGAGGGCAGGGCTGCGTTGGCAAAGCGGCAGGCCGCAGGCATTGTGAATGATAGGTGCCCTTCGGCACGGTTTGTAAGGTTGTTACGGCAGTGTGCCACAAGGCGGCAGCACTACTCCGTGTCCTCTCTGGTAACTTGGGGAAACAAAGCCTTAGCGGGGGTCCCGGTGTTGGACGGGACATGGGGAGTCGAACGTGGCTAAACACACACCCCAGGGCTTGTGTATCCTCGCCTCCTGCCCCTTAACCTGCACTGCCCCACCCCAGGCATATCGCAAGACTTGTAAGTGGGCTACTCGGTGGGTACCGTGCTTCGCAGGTGGGGCGGCTGTAACGAAGTGGGATGGAGGTGGGGACCTGCCTAGCAGGAGCCGTGGAGAGCCGGTTTCCTCACAGCTCTTCCCTCTCAGCTGCTCCACCGTCACTTGGGTACACCAGGATTTGCTTACCCGTAGGAGGGCCACGTTGGACCCGGAGACTGTGGTACCACGCAGGGGAGAATGGGCACTAGAGGTCCGAGGGGTCGCTGGTCAGGTGGCACGTCCTCCTCCCTTGCTCCCTCAGCAGCAGCATACTCCAGCCTTGGGACCCAGGCCCGCCGAGGCTCCAGGGGTGTGACTCCAGCCGATGACGTCGCAGAGGCCTGAGGTAACAGAGGAAAGGCATTTCTTAACCCCTTCCTTGCCTTGTCTTTGAATACTCCTTTTCCCTTTCAGCATAGTTAATAAACAACGTTGTGTCTGTTTGAGTTCTACAGCCCCTTGATGCAATTATAATCGGAGCTGTCCCTGGAGCGTTTCGGGTTCTTTGCCCTGTCAGTTTATTGAGGAAAGTTTTGTGGGGATCCCTATGCTTTCGGTTGGGTCGCCCTTGATGAGCACTTTTTGATACGTTAAGCGTGTGTCTGAGAATCCCAGCTTCCTACTTCCCCCTTCCCGGGTCTCCAATATCCCCCTCTGAGAACTCCACGCTTCTCTCTTCCCTTTGTAAACCTGTGTTTCCTTTGTATGCTGCTTCCTTTGTATCCCTATTTAGACTGCACATATAAGAGATAGCCTGGGATTTGTGCCTTGCTGCCTCTAATTTACCAGAATCAGTGAGATCATCGACTGCTCCATCCATGCTGCTGCAAATAGTATGAGATCATTTTGTTCTGTGGATGAGTGGTAGTCGAGGGAATGTAGGTAGCAGAACAGCTTTCTGCATTCACCCCGCGCTCGACATGTCGTTCCTTTGTATGTCTTGGCTGTGGTAAAGGGTACCACAACGACCGCTGGGGTGCAAGTGCTTCCTTCCAATGATGCTAGTCTCTGGTTATATGACCTGCAGCGTGTGTGCCGAATCTCGGGGTCCCTCCAGTGTTTAGTTTGGTAAGGAACTTGCCTACTGACCTTCATACCGGCTGTTACCAATTTACGATCCCGGCAACAGCAATGGTAGGCTTCCCTTTTGGGCATGCCCTCTTGAGCACTTAACGCTTTTAGCGTTTGTGAGGACTGCAGCCAGGGAAACCCTCGCCTAGCTTCCTTTGCACTCTCTAATCATGACAGACCCTGAGCATCTTTTCATTTGAATGTGCTGTTTTCTAAAACGCCGGTGAGCACCACTGAAGTCTTGAAAGGTTTCTGCCTGAGAGTCGGCCCTGCTTTGAATTCACTTCAGATTACCTAGCCCAGGATAATTCTTGAGGGCAGGGCTGCGTTTGCAAAGAGGCAGGCCGCAGGCATTGTGAATTGTAGGTGCCCTTCGGCACGGTTTGTAAGGTTGTTACGGCAGTGTGCCACAAGGCGGCAGCACTACTCCGTGTCCTCTCTGGTAACTTGGGGAAACAAAGCCTTAGCGGGGGTCCCGGTGTTGGACGGGACATGGGGAGTCGAACGTGGCTAAACACACACCCTAGGGCTTGTGTATCCTCGCCTCCTGCCCCTTAACCTGCACTGCCCCACCCCAGGCGTATCGCAAGACTTGTAAGTGGGCTACTCGGTGGGTGCCGTGCTTCGCAGGTGGGGCGACTCTAACGAAGTGGGCTGGAGGTGGGAACCTGCCTAGCAGGAGCCGTGGAGACCCGGTTTCCTCACAGCTCTTCCCTCTCAGCTGCTCCACCGTCACTTGGGTACACCAGGCTTTGCTTACCCGTAGGAGGGCCACGTTTGACCGGGAGACTGTGGTACCACGCAGGGGAGAATGGGCACTAGAGGTCCGAGGGGTCGCTGGTCAGGTGGCACGTCCTCCTCCCTTGCTCCCTCAGCAGCAGCATACTCCAGCCTTGGGACCCAGGCCCGCCGAGGCTCCAGGTGTGTGACTCCAGCCGATGACGTCGCAGAGGCCTGAGGTAACAGAGGAAAGGCATTTCTTAACCCCTTCCTTGCCTTGTCTTTGAATACTCCTTTTCGCTTTCAGCATAGTTAATAAACAACGTTGCGTCTGTTTGAGTTCTACAGCCCCTTGATGCAATTATAATCGGAGCTGTCCCTGGAGCGTTTCGGGTTCTTTGCCAGGTCAGTTTATTGAGGAACGTTTTGTGGCGCTCCCTATGCTTTCGGTTGGGTCGCCCTTGATGAGCACTTTTTGATACGTTAAGCGTGTGTCTGAGAATCCCAGCTTCCTACTTCCCCCTTCCCGGGTCTCCAATATCCCCCTCTGAGAACTCCACGCTTCTCTCTTCCCTTTGTAAACCTGTGTTTCCTTTGTATGCTGCTTCCTTTGTATCCCTATTTAGACTGCACATATAAGAGATAGCCTGGGATTTGTGCCTTGCTGCCTCTAATTTACCAGAATTAGTGAGATCATCGACTGCTCCATCTATGCTGCTGCAAATAGTATGAGATCATATTGTTCTGTGGATGAGTGGTAGTCGAGGGAATGTAGGTAGCAGAACAGCTTTCTGCATTCACCCCGCGCTCGACATGTCGTTCCTTTGTATGTCTTGGCTGTGGTAAAGGGTACCACAACGACCGCTGGGGTGGAAGTGCTTCCTTCCAATGATGCTGGTCTCTGGTTATACGACCTGCAGCGTGTGTGCCGAATCTCGGGGTCCCTCCAGTGTTTAGTTTGGTAAGGAACTTGCCTACTGACCTTCATACCGGCTGTTACCAATTTTCGATCCCGGCAACAGCAATGGTAGGCTTCCCTTTTGGGCATGCCCTCTTGAGCACTTAACGCTTTTAGCGTTTGTGAGGACTGCAGCCATGGAAACCCTCGCCTAGCTTCCTTTGCACTCTCTAATCATGACAGATCCTGAGCATCTTTTCATTTGAATGTGCTGTTTTCTACAACGCGGGTGAGTACCACTGAGGTCTTGAAAGGTTTCTGCCTGAGAGTCGGCCCTGCTTTGAATTCACTTCAGATTACCTAGCCCAGGATATTTCTTGAGGGCAGGGCTGCGTTTGCAAAGCGGCAGGCCGCAGGCATTGTGAATGATAGGTGCCCTTCGGCACGGTTTGTAAGGTTGTTACGGCAGTGTGCCACAAGGCGGCAGCACTACTCCGTGTCCTCTCTGGTAACTTGGGGAAACAAAGCCTTAGCGGGGGTCCCGGTGTTGGACGGGACATGGGGAGTCGAACGTGGCTAAACACACACCCCAGGGCTTGTGTATCCTCGCCTCCTGCCCCTTAACCTGCACTGCCGCACCCCAGGCGTATCGCAAGACTTGTAAGTGGGCTACTCGGTGGGTGCCGTGCTTCGCAGGTGGGGCGACTCTAACGAAGTGGGCTGGAGGTGGGGACCTGCCTAGCAGGAGCCGTGGAGAGCCGGTTTCCTCACAGCTCTTCCCTCTCAGCTGCTCCACCGTCACTTGGGTACACCAGGCTTTGCTTACCCGTAGGAGGGCCACGTTGGACCGGGAGACTGTGGTACCACGCAGGGGAGAATGGGCACTAGAGGTCCGAGGGGTCGCTGGTCAGGTGGCACGTCCTCCTCCCTTGCTCCCTCAGCAGCAGCATACTCCAGCCTTGGGACTTAGGCCCGCCAAGGCTCCAGGGGTGTGACTCCAGCCGATGACGTCGCAGAGGCCTGAGGTAACAGAGGAAAGGCATTTCTTAACCCCTTCCTTGCCTTGTCTTTGAATACTCCTTTTCCCTTTCAGCATAGTTAATAAACAACGTTGCGTCTGTTTGAGTTCTACAGCCCCTTGATGCAATTATAATCGGAGCTGTCCCTGGAGCGTTTCGGGTTCTTTGCCCTGTCAGTTTATTGAGGAAAGTTTTGTAGCGCTCCCTATGCTTTCGGTTGGGTCGCCCTTGATGAGCACTTTTTGATACGTTAAGCGTGTGTCTGAGAATCCCAGCTTCCTACTTCCCCCTTTCCGGGTCTCCAATATCCCCCTCTGAGAACTCCACGCTTCTCTCTTCCCTTTGTAAACCTGTGTTTCCTTTGTATGCTGCTTCCTTTGTATCCCTATTTAGAATGCACATATAAGAGATAGCCTGGGATTTGTGCCTTGCTGCCTCTAATTTACCAGAATTAGTGAGATCATCGACTGCTCCATCCATGCTGCTGCAAATAGTATGAGATCATTTTGTTCTGTGGATGAGTGGTAGTCGAGGGAATGTAGGTAGCAGAACAGCTTTCTGCATTCACCCCGCGCTCGACATGTCGTTCCTTTGTATGTCTTGGCTGTGGTAAAGGGTACCACAACGACCGCTGGGATGCAAGTGCTTCCTTCCAATGATGCTGGTCTCTGGTTATACGACCTGCAGCGTGTGTGCCGAATCTCGGGGTCCCTCCAGTGTTTAGTTTGGTAAGGAACTTGCCTACTGACCTTCATACCGGCTGTTACCAATTTACGATCCCGGCAACAGCAATGGCAGGCTTCCCTTTTGGGCATGCCCTCTTGTGCACTTAACGCTTTTAGCGTTTGTGAGGACTGCAGCCAGGGAAACCCTCGCCTAGCTTCCTTTGCACTCTCTAATCATGACAGATCCTGAGCATCTTTTCATTTGAATGTGCTGTTTTCTAAAACGCGGGTGAGTACCACTGAGGTCTTGAAAGGTTTCTGCCTGAGAGTCGGCCCTGCTTTGAATTCACTTCAGATTACCTAGCCCAGGATATTTCTTGAGGGCAGGGCTGCGTTTGCAAAGCGGCAGGCCGCAGGCATTGTGAATGATAGGTGCCCTTCGGCACGGTTTGTAAGGTTGTTACGGCAGTGTGCCACAAGGCGGCAGCACTACTCCGTGTCCTCTCTGGTAACTTGGGGAAACAAAGCCTTAGCGGGGGTCCCGGTGTTGGACGGGACATGGGGAGTCGAACGTGGCTAAACACACACCCCAGGGCTTGTGTATCCTCGCCTCCTCCCCCTTAACCTGCACTGCTGCACCCCAGGCGTATCGCAAGACTTATAAGTGGGCTACTCGGTGGGTGCCGGGCTTCGCAGGTGGGGCGACTCTAACGAAGTGGGCTGGAGGTGGGAACCTGCCTAGCAGGAGCTGTGGAGAGCCGGTTTCCTCACAGCTCTTCCCTCTCAGCTGCTCCACCGTCACTTGGGTACACCAGGCTTTGCTTACCCGTAGGAGGGCCAGGTTGGACCCGGAGACTGTGGTACCACGCAGGGGAGAATGGGCACTAGAGGTCCGAGGGGTCGCTGGTCAGGTGGCACGTCCTCCTCCCTTGCTCCCTCAGCAGCAGCATACTCCAGCCTTGGGACCCAGGCCCGCCGAGGCTCCAGGGGTGTGACTCCAGCCGATGACGTCGCAGAGGCCTGAGGTAACAGAGGAAAGGCATTTCTTAACCCCTTCCTTGCCTTGTCTTTGAATACTCCTTTTCCCTTTCAGCATAGTTAATAAACAACGTTGCGTCTGTTTGAGTTCTACAGCCCCTTGATGCAATTATAATCGGAGCTGTCCCTGGAGCGTTTCGGGTTCTTTGCCCTGTCAGTTTATTGAGGAAAGTTTTGTGGGGATCCCTATGCTTTCGGTTGGGTCGCCCTTGATGAGCACTTTTTGATACGTTAAGCGTGTGTCTGAGAATCCCAGCTTCCTACTTCCCCCTTCCCGGGTTTCCAATATCCCCCTCTGAGAACTCCACGCTTCTCTCTTCCCTTTGTAAACCTGTGTTTCCTTTGTATGCTGCTTCCTTTGTATCCCTATTTAGACTGCACATATAAGAGATAGCCTGGGATTTGTGCCTTGCTGCCTCTAATTTACCAGAATTAGTGAGATCATCGACTGCTCCATCTATGCTGCTGCAAATAGTATGAGATCATTTTGTTCTGTGGATGAGTGGTAGTCGAGGGAATGTAGGTAGCAGAACAGCTTTCTGCATTCACCCCGCGCTCGACATGTCGTTCCTTTGTATGTCTTGGCTGTGGTAAAGGGTACCACAACGACCGCTGGGGTGGAAGTGCTTCCTTCCAATGATGCTGGTCTCTGGTTATACGACCTGCAGCGTGTGTGCCGAATCTCGGGGTCCCTCCAGTGTTTAGTTTGGTAAGGAACTTGCCTACTGACCTTCATACCGGCTGTTACCAATTTTCGATCCCGGCAACAGCAATGGTAGGCTTCCCTTTTGGGCATGCCCTCTTGAGCACTTAACGCTTTTAGCGTTTGTGAGGACTGCAGCCATGGAAACCCTCGCCTAGCTTCCTTTGCACTCTCTAATCATGACAGATCCTGAGCATCTTTTCATTTGAATGTGCTGTTTTCTACAACGCGGGTGAGTACCACTGAGGTCTTGAAAGGTTTCTGCCTGAGAGTCGGCCCTGCTTTGAATTCACTTCAGATTACCTAGCCCAGGATATTTCTTGAGGGCAGGGCTGCGTTTGCAAAGCGGCAGGCCGCAGGCATTGTGAATGATAGGTGCCCTTCGGCACGGTTTGTAAGGTTGTTACGGCAGTGTGCCACAAGGCGGCAGCACTACTCCGTGTCCTCTCTGGTAACTTGGGGAAACAAAGCCTTAGCGGGGGTCCCGGTGTTGGACGGGACATGGGGAGTCGAACGTGGCTAAACACACACCCCAGGGCTTGTGTATCCTCGCCTCCTGCCCCTTAACCTGCACTGCCGCACCCCAGGCGTATCGCAAGACTTGTAAGTGGGCTACTCGGTGGGTGCCGTGCTTCGCAGGTGGGGCGACTCTAACGAAGTGGGCTGGAGGTGGGGACCTGCCTAGCAGGAGCCGTGGAGAGCCGGTTTCCTCACAGCTCTTCCCTCTCAGCTGCTCCACCGTCACTTGGGTACACCAGGCTTTGCTTACCCGTAGGAGGGCCACGTTGGACCGGGAGACTGTGGTACCACGCAGGGGAGAATGGGCACTAGAGGTCCGAGGGGTCGCTGGTCAGGTGGCACGTCCTCCTCCCTTGCTCCCTCAGCAGCAGCATACTCCAGCCTTGGGACTTAGGCCCGCCAAGGCTCCAGGGGTGTGACTCCAGCCGATGACGTCGCAGAGGCCTGAGGTAACAGAGGAAAGGCATTTCTTAACCCCTTCCTTGCCTTGTCTTTGAATACTCCTTTTCCCTTTCAGCATAGTTAATAAACAACGTTGCGTCTGTTTGAGTTCTACAGCCCCTTGATGCAATTATAATCGGAGCTGTCCCTGGAGCGTTTCGGGTTCTTTGCCCTGTCAGTTTATTGAGGAAAGTTTTGTAGCGCTCCCTATGCTTTCGGTTGGGTCGCCCTTGATGAGCACTTTTTGATACGTTAAGCGTGTGTCTGAGAATCCCAGCTTCCTACTTCCCCCTTTCCGGGTCTCCAATATCCCCCTCTGAGAACTCCACGCTTCTCTCTTCCCTTTGTAAACCTGTGTTTCCTTCGTATGCTGCTTCCTTTGTATCCCTATTTAGAATGCACATATAAGAGATAGCCTGGGATTTGTGCCTTGCTGCCTCTAATTTACCAGAATTAGTGAGATCATCGACTGCTCCATCCATGCTGCTGCAAATAGTATGAGATCATTTTGTTCTGTGGATGAGTGGTAGTCGAGGGAATGTAGGTAGCAGAACAGCTTTCTGCATTCACCCCGCGCTCGACATGTCGTTCCTTTGTATGTCTTGGCTGTGGTAAAGGGTACCACAACGACCGCTGGGATGCAAGTGCTTCCTTCCAATGATGCTGGTCTCTGGTTATACGACCTGCAGCGTGTGTGCCGAATCTCGGGGTCCCTCCAGTGTTTAGTTTGGTAAGGAACTTGCCTACTGACCTTCATACCGGCTGTTACCAATTTACGATCCCGGCAACAGCAATGGCAGGCTTCCCTTTTGGGCATGCCCTCTTGAGCACTTAACGCTTTTAGCGTTTGTGAGGACTGCAGCCAGGGAAACCCTCGCCTAGCTTCCTTTGCACTCTCTAATCATGACAGATCCTGAGCATCTTTTCATTTGAATGTGCTGTTTTCTAAAACGCGGGTGAGTACCACTGAGGTCTTGAAAGGTTTCTGCCTGAGAGTCGGCCCTGCTTTGAATTCACTTCAGATTACCTAGCCCAGGATATTTCTTGAGGGCAGGGCTGCGTTTGCAAAGCGGCAGGCCGCAGGCATTGTGAATGATAGGTGCCCTTCGGCACGGTTTGTAAGGTTGTTACGGCAGTGTGCCACAAGGCGGCAGCACTACTCCGTGTCCTCTCTGGTAACTTGGGGAAACAAAGCCTTAGCGGGGGTCCCGGTGTTGGACGGGACATGGGGAGTCGAACGTGGCTAAACACACACCCCAGGGCTTGTGTATCCTCGCCTCCTCCCCCTTAACCTGCACTGCTGCACCCCAGGCGTATCGCAAGACTTATAAGTGGGCTACTCGGTGGGTGCCGGGCTTCGCAGGTGGGGCGACTCTAACGAAGTGGGCTGGAGGTGGGAACCTGCCTAGCAGGAGCTGTGGAGAGCCGGTTTCCTCACAGCTCTTCCCTCTCAGCTGCTCCACCGTCACTTGGGTACACCAGGCTTTGCTTACCCGTAGGAGGGCCAGGTTGGACCCGGAGACTGTGGTACCACGCAGGGGAGAATGGGCACTAGAGGTCCGAGGGGTCGCTGGTCAGGTGGCACGTCCTCCTCCCTTGCTCCCTCAGCAGCAGCATACTCCAGCCTTGGGACCCAGGCCCGCCGAGGCTCCAGGGGTGTGACTCCAGCCGATGACGTCGCAGAGGCCTGAGGTAACAGAGGAAAGGCATTTCTTAACCCCTTCCTTGCCTTGTCTTTGAATACTCCTTTTCCCTTTCAGCATAGTTAATAAACAACGTTGCGTCTGTTTGAGTTCTACAGCCCCTTGATGCAATTATAATCGGAGCTGTCCCTGTAGCGTTTCGGGTTCTTTGCCCTGTCAGTTTATTGAGGAAAGTTTTGTGGGGATCCCTATGCTTTCGGTTGGGTCGCCCTTGATGAGCACTTTTTGATACGTTAAGCGTGTGTCTGAGAATCCCAGCTTCCTACTTCCCCCTTCCCGGGTTTCCAATATCCCCCTCTGAGAACTCCACGCTTCTCTCTTCCCTTTGTAAACCTGTGTTTCCTTTGTATGCTGCTTCCTTTGTATCCCTATTTAGACTGCACATATAAGAGATAGCCTGGGATTTGTGCCTTGCTGCCTCTAATTTACCAGAATTAGTGAGATCATCGACTGCTCCATCTATGCTGCTGCAAATAGTATGAGATCATTTTGTTCTGTGGATGAGTGGTAGTCGAGGGAATGTAGGTAGCAGAACAGCTTTCTGCATTCACCCCGCGCTCGACATGTCGTTCCTTTGTATGTCTTGGCTGTGGTAAAGGGTACCACAACGACCGCTGGGGTGGAAGTGCTTCCTTCCAATGATGCTGGTCTCTGGTTATACGACCTGCAGCGTGTGTGCCGAATCTCGGGGTCCCTCCAGTGTTTAGTTTGGTAAGGAGCTTGCCTACTGACCTTCATACCGGCTGTTACCAATTTTCGATCCCGGCAACAGCAATGGTAGGCTTCCCTTTTGGGCATGCCCTCTTGAGCACTTAACGCTTTTAGCGTTTGTGAGGACTGCAGCCAGGGAAACCCTCGCCTAGCTTCCTTTGCACTCTCTAATCATGACAGATCCTGAGCATCTTTTCATTTGAATGCGCTGTTTTCTAAAACGCGGGTGAGTACCACTGAGGTCTTGAAAGGTTTCTGCCTGAGAGTCGGCCCTGCTTTGAATTCACTTCAGATTACCTAGCCCAGGATATTTCTTGAGGGCAGGGCTGCGTTTGCAAAGCGGCAGGCCGCAGGCATTGTGAATGAAAGGTGCCCTTCGGCACGGTTTGTAAGGTTGTTACGGCAGTGTGCCACAAGGCGGCAGCACTACTCCGTGTCCTCTCTGGTAACTTGGAGAAACAAAGCCTTAGCGGGGGTCCCGGTGTTGAACGGGACATGGGGAGTCGAACGTGGCTAAACACACACCCCAGGGCTTGTGTATCCTCGCCTCCTGCCCCTTAACCTGCACTGCCGCACCCCAGGCGTATCGCAAGACTTGTAAGTGGGCTACTCGGTGGGTGCCGTGCTTCGCAGGTGGGGCGACTCTAACGAAGTGGGCTGGAGGTGGGAACCTGCCTAGCAGGAGCCGTGGAGAGCCGATGTCCTCACAGCTCTTCCCTCTCAGCTGCTCCACCGTCACTTGGGTACACCAGGCTTTGCTTACCCGTAGGAGGGCCACGTTGGACCGGGAGACTGTGGTACCACGCAGGGGAGAATGGGCACTAGAGGTCCGAGGGGTCGCTGGTCAGGTGGCACGTCCTCCTCCCTTGCTCCCTCAGCAGCAGCATACTCCAGCCTTGGGACCCAGGCCCGCCGAGGCTCCAGGGGTGTGACTCCAGCCGATGACGTCGCAGAGGCCTGAGGTAACAGAGGAAAGGAATTTCTTAACCCCTTCCTTGCCTTGTCTTTGAATACTCCTTTTCCCTTTCAGCATAGTTAATAAACAACCTTGCGTCTGTTTGAGTTCTACAGCGCCTTGATGCAATTATAATCGGAGCTGTCCCTGGAGCGTTTCGGGTTCTTTGCCAGGTCAGTTTATTGAGGAAAGTTTTGTGGCGCTCCCTATGCTTTCGGTTGGGTCGCCCTTGATGAGCACTTTTTGATACGTTAAGCGTGTGTCTGAGAATCCCAGCTTCCTACTTCCCCCTTCCCGGGTCTCCAATATCCCCCTCTGAGAACTCCACGCTTCTCTCTTCCCTTTGTAAACCTGTGTTTCCTTTGTATGCTGCTTCCTTTGTATCCCTATTTAGACTGCACATATAAGAGATAGCCTGGGATTTGTGCCTTGCTGCCTCTAATTTACCAGAATTAGTGAGATCATCGACTGCTCCATCTATGCTGCTGCAAATAGTATGAGATCATTTTGTTCTGTGGATGAGTGGTAGTCGAGGGAATGTAGGTAGCAGAACAGCTTTCTGCATTCACCCCGCGCTCGACATGTCGTTCCTTTGTATGTCTTGGCTGTGGTAAAGGGTACCACAACGACCGCTGGGGTGGAAGTGCTTCCTTCCAATGATGCTGGTCTCTGGTTATACGACCTGCAGCGTGTGTGCCGAATCTCGGGGTCCCTCCAGTGTTTAGTTTGGTAAGGAACTTGCCTACTGACCTTCATACCGGCTGTTACCAATTTTCGATCCCGGCAACAGCAATGGTAGGCTTCCTTTTTGGGCATGCCCTCTTGAGCACTTAACGCTTTTAGCGTTTGTGAGGACTGCAGCCAGGGAAACCCTCGCCTAGCTTCCTTTGCACTCTCTAATCATGACAGATCCTGAGCATCTTTTCATTTGAATGTGCTGTTTTCTAAAACGCGGGTGAGCACCACTGAGGTCTTGAAAGGTTTCTGCCTGAGAGTCGGCCCTGCTTTGAATTCACTTCAGATTACCTAGCCCAGGATATTTCTTGAGGGCAGGGCTGCGTTTGCAAAGCGGCAGGCCGCAGGCATTGTGAATGATAGGTGCCCTTCGGCACGGTTTGTAAGGTTGTTACGGCAGTGTGCCACAAGGCGGCAGCACTACTCCGTGTCCTCTCTGGTAACTTGGGGAAACAAAGCCTTAGCGGGGGTCCCGGTGTTGGACGGGACATGGGGAGTCGAACGTGGCTAAACACACACCCCAGGGCTTGTGTATCCTCGCCTCCTGCCCCTTAACCTGCACTGCCGCACCCCAGGCGTATCGCAAGACTTGTAAGTGGGCTACTCGGTGGGCGCCGTGCTTCGCAGGTGGGGCGACTCTAACGAAGTGGGCTGGAGGTGGGGACCTGCCTAGCAGGAGCCGTGGAGAGCCGGTTTCCTCACAGGTCTTCCCTCTCAGCTGCTCCACCGTCACTTGGGTACACCAGGCTTTGCTTACCCGTAGGAGGGCCACGTTGGACCGGGAGACTGTGGTACCACGCAGGGGAGAATGGGCACTAGAGGTCCGAGGGGTCGCTGGTCAGGTGGCACGTCCTCCTCCCTTGCTCCCTCAGCAGCAGCATACTCCAGCCTTGGGACTTAGGTCTGCCAAGGCTCCAGGGGTGTGACTCCAGCCGAAGACGTCGCAGAGGCCTGAGGTAACAGAGGAAAGGCATTTCTTAACCCCTTCCTTGCCTTGTCTTTGAATACTCCTTTTCCCTTTCAGCATAGTTAATAAACAACGTTGCGTCTGTTTGAGTTCTACAGCCCCTTGATGCAATTATAATCGGAGCTGTCCCTGGAGCGTTTCGGGTTCTTTGCCCTGTCAGTTTACTGAGGAAAGTTTTGTAGCGCTCCCTATGCTTTCGGTTGGGTCGCCCTTGATGAGCACTTTTTGATACGTTAAGCGCGTGTCTGAGAATCCCAGCTTCCTACTTCCCCCTTCCCGGGTCTCCAATATCCCCCTCTGAGAACTCCACGCTTCTCTCTTCCCTTTGTAAACCTGTGTTTCCTTTGTATGCTGCTTCCTTTGTATCCCTATTTAGACTGCACATATAAGAGATAGCCTGGGATTTGTGCCTTGCTGCCTCTAATTTACCAGAATTAGTGAGATCATCGACTGCTCCATCCATGCTGCTGCAAATAGTATGAGATCATTTTGTTCTGTGGATGAGTGGTAGTCGAGGGAATGTAGGTAGCAGAACAGCTTTCTGCATTCACCCCCGCTCCACATGTCGTTCCTTTGTATGTCTTGGCTGTGGTAAAGGGTACCACAACGACCGCTGGGGTGCAAGTGATTCCTTCCAATGATGCTGGTCTCTGGTTATACGACCTGCAGCGTGTGTGCCGAATCTCGGGGTCCCTCCAGTGTTTAGTTTGGTAAGGAACTTGCCTACTGACCTTCATACCGGCTGTTACCAATTTACGATCCCGGCAACAGCAATGGCAGGCTTCCCTTTTGGGCATGCCCTCTTGTGCACTTAACGCTTTTAGAGTTTGTGAGGACTGCAGCCAGGGAAACCCTCGCCTAGCTTCCTTTGTACTGTCTAATCATGACAGATCCTGAGCATCTTTTCATTTGAATGTGCTGTTTTCTAAAACGCGGGTGAGTACCACTGAGGTCTTGAAAGGTTTCTGCCTGAGAGTCGGCCCTGCTTTGAATTCACTTCAGATTACCTAGCCCAGGATAATTCTTGAGGGCAGGGCTGCGTTGGCAAAGCGGCAGGCCGCAGGCATTGTGAATGATAGGTGCCCTTCGGCACGGTTTGTAAGGTTGTTACGGCAGTGTGCCACAAGGCGGCAGCACTACTCCGTGTCCTCTCTGGTAACTTGGGGAAACAAAGCCTTAGCGGGGGTCCCGGTGTTGGACGGGACATGGGGAGTCGAACGTGGCTAAACACACACCCCAGGGCTTGTGTATCCTCGCCTCCTGCCCCTTAACCTGCACTGCCGCACCCCAGGCGTATCGCAAGACTTGTAAGTGGGCTACTCGGTGGGTGCCGTGCTTCGCAGGTGGGGCGACTCTAAGGAAGTGGGCTGGAGGTGGGGACCTGCCTAGCAGGAGCCGTGGAGAGCCGGTTTCCTCACAGCTCTTCCCTCTCAGCTGCTCCACCGTCACTTGGGTACACCAGGCTTTGCTTACCCGTAGGAGGGCCACGTTGGACCGGGAGACTGTGGTACCACGCAGGGGAGAATGGGCACTAGAGGTCCGAGGGGTCGCTGGTCAGGTGGCACGTCCTCCTCCCTTGCTCCCTCAGCAGCAGCATACTCCAGCCTTGGGACTTAGGCCCGCCAAGGCTCCAGGGGTGTGACTCCAGCCGATGACGTCGCAGAGGCCTGAGGTAACAGAGGAAAGGCATTTCTTAACCCCTTCCTTGCCTTGTCTTTGAATACTCCTTTTCCCTTTCAGCATAGTTAATAAACAACGTTGCGTCTGTTTGAGTTCTACAGCCCCTTGATGCAATTATAATCGGAGCTGTCCCTGGAGCGTTTCGGGTTCTTTGCCCTGTCAGTTTATTGAGGAAAGTTTTGTAGCGCTCCCTATGCTTTCGGTTGGGTCGCCCTTGATGAGCACTTTTTGATACGTTAAACGTGTGTCTGAGAATCCCAGCTTCCTACTTCCCCCTTTCCGGGTCTCCAATATCCCCCTCTGAGAACTCCACGCTTCTCTCTTCCCTTTGTAAACCTGTGTTTCCTTTGTATGCTGCTTCCTTTGTATCCCTATTTAGAATGCACATATAAGAGATAGCCTGGGATTTGTGCCTTGCTGCCTCTAATTTACCAGAATTAGTGAGATCATCGACTGCTCCATCCATGCTGCTGCAAATAGTATGAGATCATTTTGTTCTGTGGATGAGTGGTAGTCGAGGGAATGTAGGTAGCAGAACAGCTTTCTGCATTCACCCCGCGCTCGACATGTCGTTCCTTTGTATGTCTTGGCTGTGGTAAAGGGTACCACAACGACCGCTGGGGTGCAAGTGCTTCCTTCCAATGATGCTGGTCTCTGGTTATACGACCTGCAGCGTGTGTGCCGAATCTCGGGGTCCCTCCAGTGTTTAGTTTGGTAAGGAACTTGCCTACTGACCTTCATACCGGCTGTTACCAATTTACGATCCCGGCAACAGCAATGGCAGGCTTCCCTTTTGGGCATGCCCTCTTGTGCACTTAACGCTTTTAGCGTTTGTGAGGACTGCAGCCAGGGAAACCCTCGCCTAGCTTCCTTTGCACTGTCTAATCATGACAGATCCTGAGCATCTTTTCATTTGAATGTGCTGTTTTCTAAAACGCGGGTGAGTACCACTGAGGTCTTGAAAGGTTTCTGCCTGAGAGTCGGCCCTGCTTTGAATTCACTTCAGATTACCTAGCCCAGGATATTTCTTGAGGGCAGGGCTGCGTTTGCAAAGCGGCAGGCCGCAGGCATTGTGAATGATAGGTGCCCTTCGGCACGGTTTGTAAGGTTGTTACGGCAGTGTGCCACAAGGCGGCAGCACTACTCCGTGTCCTCTCTGGTAACTTGGGGAAACAAAGCCTTAGCGGGGGTCCCGGTGTTGGACGGGACATGGGGAGTCGAACGTGGCTAAACACACACCCCAGGGCTTGTGTATCCTTGCCTCCTCCCCCTTAACCTGCACTGCTGCACCCCAGGCGTATCGCAAGACTTATAAGTGGGCTACTCGGTGGGTGCCGTGCTTCGCAGGTGGGGCGACTCTAACGAAGTGGGCTGGAGGTGGGAACCTGCCTAGCAGGAGCTGTGGAGAGCCGGTTTCCTCACAGCTCTTCCCTCTCAGCTGCTCCACCGTCACTTGGGTACACCAGGCTTTGCTTACCCGTAGGAGGGCCACGTTGGACCCGGAGACTGTGGTACCACGCAAGGGATAATGGGCACTAGAGGTCCGAGGGGTCGCTGGTCAGGTGGCACGTCCTCCTCCCTTGCTCCCTCAGCAGCAGCATACTCCAGCCTTGGGACCCAGGCCCGCCGAGGCTCCAGGGGTGTGACTCCAGCCGATGACGTCGCAGAGGCCTGAGGTAACAGAGGAAAGGCATTTCTTAACCCCTTCCTTGCCTTGTCTTTGAATACTCCTTTTCCCTTTCAGCATAGTTAATAAACAACGTTGCGTCTGTTTGAGTTCTACAGCCCCTTGATGCAATTATAATCGGAGCTGTCCCTGGAGCGTTTCGGGTTCTTTGCCCTGTCAGTTTATTGAGGAAAGTTTTGTGGGGATCCCTATGCATTCGGTTGGGTCGCCCTTGATGAGCACTTTTTGATACGTTAAGCGTGTGTCTGAGAATCCCAGCTTCCTACTTCCCCCTTCCCGGGTCTCCAATATCCCCCTCTGAGAACTCCACGCTTCTCTCTTCCCTTTGTAAACCTGTGTTTCCTTTGTATGCTGCTTCCTTTGTATCCCTATTTAGACTGCACATATAAGAGATAGCCTGGGATTTGTGCCTTGCTGCCTCTAATTTACCAGAATTAGTGAGATCATCGACTGCTCCATCTATGCTGCTGCAAATAGTATGAGATCATTTTGTTCTGTGGATGAGTGGTAGTCGAGGGAATGTAGGTAGCAGAACAGCTTTCTGCATTCACCCCGCGCTCGACATGTCGTTCCTTTGTATGTCTTGGCTGTGGTAAAGGGTACCACAACGACCGCTGGGGTGGAAGTGCTTCCTTCCAATGATGCTGGTCTCTGGTTATACGACCTGCAGCGTGTGTGCCGAATCTCGGGGTCCCTCCAGTGTTTAGTTTGGTAAGGAACTTGCCTACTGACCTTCATACCGGCTGTTACCAATTTTCGATCCCGGCAACAGCAATGGTAGGCTTCCTTTTTGGGCATGCCCTCTTGAGCACTTAACGCTTTTAGCGTTTGTGAGGACTGCAGCCAGGGAAACCCTCGCCTAGCTTCCTTTGCACTCTCTAATCATGACAGATCCTGAGCATCTTTTCATTTGAATGTGCTGTTTTCTAAAACGCGGGTGAGCACCACTGAGGTCTTGAAAGGTTTCTGCCTGAGAGTCGGCCCTGCTTTGAATTCACTTCAGATTACCTAGCCCAGGATATTTCTTGAGGGCAGGGCTGCGTTTGCAAAGCGGCAGGCCGCAGGCATTGTGAATGATAGGTGCCCTTCGGCACGGTTTGTAAGGTTGTTACGGCAGTGTGCCACAAGGCGGCAGCACTACTCCGTGTCCTCTCTGGTAACTTGGGGAAACAAAGCCTTAGCGGGGGTCCCGGTGTTGGACGGGACATGGGGAGTCGAACGTGGCTAAACACACACCCCAGGGCTTGTGTATCCTCGCCTCCTGCCCCTTAACCTGCACTGCCGCACCCCAGGCGTATCGCAAGACTTGTAAGTGGGCTACTCGGTGGGCGCCGTGCTTCGCAGGTGGGGCGACTCTAACGAAGTGGGCTGGAGGTGGGGACCTGCCTAGCAGGAGCCGTGGAGAGCCGGTTACCTCACAGGTCTTCCCTCTCAGCTGCTCCACCGTCACTTGGGTACACCAGGCTTTGCTTACCCGTAGGAGGGCCACGTTGGACCGGGAGACTGTGGTACCACGCAGGGGAGAATGGGCACTAGAGGTCCGAGGGGTCGCTGGTCAGGTGGCACGTCCTCCTCCCTTGCTCCCTCAGCAGCAGCATACTCCAGCCTTGGGACTTAGGTCTGCCAAGGCTCCAGGGGTGTGACTCCAGCCGAAGACGTCGCAGAGGCCTGAGGTAACAGAGGAAAGGCATTTCTTAACCCCTTCCTTGCCTTGTCTTTGAATACTCCTTTTCCCTTTCAGCATAGTTAATAAACAACGTTGCGTCTGTTTGAGTTCTACAGCCCCTTGATGCAATTATAATCGGAGCTGTCCCTGGAGCGTTTCGGGTTCTTTGCCCTGTCAGTTTACTGAGGAAAGTTTTGTAGCGCTCCCTATGCTTTCGGTTGGGTCGCCCTTGATGAGCACTTTTTGATACGTTAAGCGCGTGTCTGAGAATCCCAGCTTCCTACTTCCCCCTTCCCGGGTCTCCAATATCCCCCTCTGAGAACTCCACGCTTCTCTCTTCCCTTTGTAAACCTGTGTTTCCTTTGTATGCTGCTTCCTTTGTATCCCTATTTAGACTGCACATATAAGAGATAGCCTGGGATTTGTGCCTTGCTGCCTCTAATTTACCAGAATTAGTGAGATCATCGACTGCTCCATCCATGCTGCTGCAAATAGTATGAGATCATTTTGTTCTGTGGATGAGTGGTAGTCGAGGGAATGTAGGTAGCAGAACAGCTTTCTGCATTCACCCCCGCTCCACATGTCGTTCCTTTGTATGTCTTGGCTGTGGTAAAGGGTACCACAACGACCGCTGGGGTGCAAGTGATTCCTTCCAATGATGCTGGTCTCTGGTTATACGACCTGCAGCATGTGTGCCGAATCTCGGGGTCCCTCCAGTGTTTAGTTTGGTAAGGAACTTGCCTACTGACCTTCATACCGGCTGTTACCAATTTACGATCCCGGCAACAGCAATGGCAGGCTTCCCTTTTGGGCATGACCTCTTGTGCACTTAACGCTTTTAGAGTTTGTGAGGACTGCAGCCAGGGAAACCCTCGCCTAGCTTCCTTTGCACTCTCTAATCATGACAGATCCTGAGCATCTTTTCATTTGAATGTGCTGTTTTCTAAAACGCGGGTGAGTACCACTGAGGTCTTGAAAGGTTTCTGCCTGAGAGTCGGCCCTGCTTTGAATTCACTTCAGATTACCTAGCCCAGGATAATTCTTGAGGGCAGGGCTGCGTTGGCAAAGCGGCAGGCCGCAGGCATTGTGAATGATAGGTGCCCTTCGGCACGGTTTGTAAGGTTGTTACGGCAGTGTGCCACAAGGCGGCAGCACTACTCCGTGTCCTCTCTGGTAACTTGGGGAAACAAAGCCTTAGCGGGGGTCCCGGTGTTGGACGGGACATGGGGAGTCGAACGTGGCTAAACACACACCCCAGGGCTTGTGTATCCTCGCCTCCTGCCCCTTAACCTGCACTGCCCCACCCCAGGCATATCGCAAGACTTGTAAGTGGGCTACTCGGTGGGTACCGTGCTTCGCAGGTGGGGCGGCTGTAACGAAGTGGGATGGAGGTGGGGACCTGCCTAGCAGGAGCCGTGGAGAGCCGGTTTCCTCACAGCTCTTCCCTCTCAGCTGCTCCACCGTCACTTGGGTACACCAGGATTTGCTTACCCGTAGGAGGGCCACGTTGGACCCGGAGACTGTGGTACCACGCAGGGGAGAATGGGCACTAGAGGTCCGAGGGGTCGCTGGTCAGGTGGCACGTCCTCCTCCCTTGCTCCCTCAGCAGCAGCATACTCCAGCCTTGGGACCCAGGCCCGCCGAGGCTCCAGGGGTGTGACTCCAGCCGATGACGTCGCAGAGGCCTGAGGTAACAGAGGAAAGGCATTTCTTAACCCCTTCCTTGCCTTGTCTTTGAATACTCCTTTTCCCTTTCAGCATAGTTAATAAACAACGTTGTGTCTGTTTGAGTTCTACAGCCCCTTGATGCAATTATAATCGGAGCTGTCCCTGGAGCGTTTCGGGTTCTTTGCCCTGTCAGTTTATTGAGGAAAGTTTTGTGGGGATCCCTATGCTTTCGGTTGGGTCGCCCTTGATGAGCACTTTTTGATACGTTAAGCGTGTGTCTGAGAATCCCAGCTTCCTACTTCCCCCTTCCCGGGTCTCCAATATCCCCCTCTGAGAACTCCACGCTTCTCTCTTCCCTTTGTAAACCTGTGTTTCCTTTGTATGCTGCTTCCTTTGTATCCCTATTTAGACTGCACATATAAGAGATAGCCTGGGATTTGTGCCTTGCTGCCTCTAATTTACCAGAATCAGTGAGATCATCGACTGCTCCATCCATGCTGCTGCAAATAGTATGAGATCATTTTGTTCTGTGGATGAGTGGTAGTCGAGGGAATGTAGGTAGCAGAACAGCTTTCTGCATTCACCCCGCGCTCGACATGTCGTTCCTTTGTATGTCTTGGCTGTGGTAAAGGGTACCACAACGACCGCTGGGGTGCAAGTGCTTCCTTCCAATGATGCTAGTCTCTGGTTATATGACCTGCAGCGTGTGTGCCGAATCTCGGGGTCCCTCCAGTGTTTAGTTTGGTAAGGAACTTGCCTACTGACCTTCATACCGGCTGTTAGCAATTTACGATCCCGGCAACAGCAATGGTAGGCTTCCCTTTTGGGCATGCCCTCTTGAGCACTTAACGCTTTTAGCGTTTGTGAGGACTGCAGCCAGGGAAACCCTCGCCTAGCTTCCTTTGCACTCTCTAATCATGACAGACCCTGAGCATCTTTTCATTTGAATGTGCTGTTTTCTAAAACGCCGGTGAGCACCACTGAAGTCTTGAAAGGTTTCTGCCTGAGAGTCGGCCCTGCTTTGAATTCACTTCAGATTACCTAGCCCAGGATAATTCTTGAGGGCAGGGCTGCGTTTGCAAAGAGGCAGGCCGCAGGCATTGTGAATTGTAGGTGCCCTTCGGCACGGTTTGTAAGGTTGTTACGGCAGTGTGCCACAAGGCGGCAGCACTACTCCGTGTCCTCTCTGGTAACTTGGGGAAACAAAGCCTTAGCGGGGGTCCCGGTGTTGGACGGGACATGGGGAGTCGAACGTGGCTAAACACACACCCTAGGGCTTGTGTATCCTCGCCTCCTGCCCCTTAACCTGCACTGCCCCACCCCAGGCGTATCGCAAGACTTGTAAGTGGGCTACTCGGTGGGTGCCGTGCTTCGCAGGTGGGGCGACTCTAACGAAGTGGGCTGGAGGTGGGAACCTGCCTAGCAGGAGCCGTGGAGACCCGGTTTCCTCACAGCTCTTCCCTCTCAGCTGCTCCACCGTCACTTGGGTACACCAGGCTTTGCTTACCCGTAGGAGGGCCACGTTTGACCGGGAGACTGTGGTACCACGCAGGGGAGAATGGGCACTAGAGGTCCGAGGGGTCGCTGGTCAGGTGGCACGTCCTCCTCCCTTGCTCCCTCAGCAGCAGCATACTCCAGCCTTGGGACCCAGGCCCGCCGAGGCTCCAGGTGTGTGACTCCAGCCGATGACGTCGCAGAGGCCTGAGGTAACAGAGGAAAGGCATTTCTTAACCCCTTCCTTGCCTTGTCTTTGAATACTCCTTTTCGCTTTCAGCATAGTTAATAAACAACGTTGCGTCTGTTTGAGTTCTACAGCCCCTTGATGCAATTATAATCGGAGCTGTCCCTGGAGCGTTTCGGGTTCTTTGCCAGGTCAGTTTATTGAGGAACGTTTTGTGGCGCTCCCTATGCTTTCGGTTGGGTCGCCCTTGATGAGCACTTTTTGATACGTTAAGCGTGTGTCTGAGAATCCCAGCTTCCTACTTCCCCCTTCCCGGGTCTCCAATATCCCCCTCTGAGAACTCCACGCTTCTCTCTTCCCTTTGTAAACCTGTGTTTCCTTTGTATGCTGCTTCCTTTGTATCCCTATTTAGACTGCACATATAAGAGATAGCCTGGGATTTGTGCCTTGCTGCCTCTAATTTACCAGAATTAGTGAGATCATCGACTGCTCCATCTATGCTGCTGCAAATAGTATGAGATCATATTGTTCTGTGGATGAGTGGTAGTCGAGGGAATGTAGGTAGCAGAACAGCTTTCTGCATTCACCCCGCGCTCGACATGTCGTTCCTTTGTATGTCTTGGCTGTGGTAAAGGGTACCACAACGACCGCTGGGGTGGAAGTGCTTCCTTCCAATGATGCTGGTCTCTGGTTATACGACCTGCAGCGTGTGTGCCGAATCTCGGGGTCCCTCCAGTGTTTAGTTTGGTAAGGAACTTGCCTACTGACCTTCATACCGGCTGTTACCAATTTTCGATCCCGGCAACAGCAATGGTAGGCTTCCCTTTTGGGCATGCCCTCTTGAGCACTTAACGCTTTTAGCGTTTGTGAGGACTGCAGCCATGGAAACCCTCGCCTAGCTTCCTTTGCACTGTCTAATCATGACAGATCCTGAGCATCTTTTCATTTGAATGTGCTGTTTTCTACAACGCGGGTGAGTACCACTGAGGTCTTGAAAGGTTTCTGCCTGAGAGTCGGCCCTGCTTTGAATTCACTTCAGATTACCTAGCCCAGGATATTTCTTGAGGGCAGGGCTGCGTTTGCAAAGCGGCAGGCCGCAGGCATTGTGAATGATAGGTGCCCTTCGGCACGGTTTGTAAGGTTGTTACGGCAGTGTGCCACAAGGCGGCAGCACTACTCCGTGTCCTCTCTGGTAACTTGGGGAAACAAAGCCTTAGCGGGGGTCCCGGTGTTGGACGGGACATGGGGAGTCGAACGTGGCTAAACACACACCCCAGGGCTTGTGTATCCTCGCCTCCTGCCCCTTAACCTGCACTGCCGCACCCCAGGCGTATCGCAAGACTTGTAAGTGGGCTACTCGGTGGGTGCCGTGCTTCGCAGGTGGGGCGACTCTAACGAAGTGGGCTGGAGGTGGGGACCTGCCTAGCAGGAGCCGTGGAGAGCCGGTTTCCTCACAGCTCTTCCCTCTCAGCTGCTCCACCGTCACTTGGGTACACCAGGCTTTGCTTACCCGTAGGAGGGCCACGTTGGACCGGGAGACTGTGGTACCACGCAGGGGAGAATGGGCACTAGAGGTCCGAGGGGTCGCTGGTCAGGTGGCACGTCCTCCTCCCTTGCTCCCTCAGCAGCAGCATACTCCAGCCTTGGGACTTAGGCCCGCCAAGGCTCCAGGGGTGTGACTCCAGCCGATGACGTCGCAGAGGCCTGAGGTAACAGAGGAAAGGCATTTCTTAACCCCTTCCTTGCCTTGTCTTTGAATACTCCTTTTCCCTTTCAGCATAGTTAATAAACAACGTTGCGTCTGTTTGAGTTCTACAGCCCCTTGATGCAATTATAATCGGAGCTGTCCCTGGAGCGTTTCGGGTTCTTTGCCCTGTCAGTTTATTGAGGAAAGTTTTGTAGCGCTCCCTATGCTTTCGGTTGGGTCGCCCTTGATGAGCACTTTTTGATACGTTAAGCGTGTGTCTGAGAATCCCAGCTTCCTACTTCCCCCTTTCCGGGTCTCCAATATCCCCCTCTGAGAACTCCACGCTTCTCTCTTCCCTTTGTAAACCTGTGTTTCCTTTGTATGCTGCTTCCTTTGTATCCCTATTTAGAATGCACATATAAGAGATAGCCTGGGATTTGTGCCTTGCTGCCTCTAATTTACCAGAATTAGTGAGATCATCGACTGCTCCATCCATGCTGCTGCAAATAGTATGAGATCATTTTGTTCTGTGGATGAGTGGTAGTCGAGGGAATGTAGGTAGCAGAACAGCTTTCTGCATTCACCCCGCGCTCGACATGTCGTTCCTTTGTATGTCTTGGCTGTGGTAAAGGGTACCACAACGACCGCTGGGATGCAAGTGCTTCCTTCCAATGATGCTGGTCTCTGGTTATACGACCTGCAGCGTGTGTGCCGAATCTCGGGGTCCCTCCAGTGTTTAGTTTGGTAAGGAACTTGCCTACTGACCTTCATACCGGCTGTTACCAATTTACGATCCCGGCAACAGCAATGGCAGGCTTCCCTTTTGGGCATGCCCTCTTGTGCACTTAACGCTTTTAGCGTTTGTGAGGACTGCAGCCAGGGAAACCCTCGCCTAGCTTCCTTTGCACTCTCTAATCATGACAGATCCTGAGCATCTTTTCATTTGAATGTGCTGTTTTCTAAAACGCGGGTGAGTACCACTGAGGTCTTGAAAGGTTTCTGCCTGAGAGTCGGCCCTGCTTTGAATTCACTTCAGATTACCTAGCCCAGGATATTTCTTGAGGGCAGGGCTGCGTTTGCAAAGCGGCAGGCCGCAGGCATTGTGAATGATAGGTGCCCTTCGGCACGGTTTGTAAGGTTGTTACGGCAGTGTGCCACAAGGCGGCAGCACTACTCCGTGTCCTCTCTGGTAACTTGGGGAAACAAAGCCTTAGCGGGGGTCCCGGTGTTGGACGGGACATGGGGAGTCGAACGTGGCTAAACACACACCCCAGGGCTTGTGTATCCTCGCCTCCTCCCCCTTAACCTGCACTGCTGCACCCCAGGCGTATCGCAAGACTTATAAGTGGGCTACTCGGTGGGTGCCGGGCTTCGCAGGTGGGGCGACTCTAACGAAGTGGGCTGGAGGTGGGAACCTGCCTAGCAGGAGCTGTGGAGAGCCGGTTTCCTCACAGCTCTTCCCTCTCAGCTGCTCCACCGTCACTTGGGTACACCAGGCTTTGCTTACCCGTAGGAGGGCCAGGTTGGACCCGGAGACTGTGGTACCACGCAGGGGAGAATGGGCACTAGAGGTCCGAGGGGTCGCTGGTCAGGTGGCACGTCCTCCTCCCTTGCTCCCTCAGCAGCAGCATACTCCAGCCTTGGGACCCAGGCCCGCCGAGGCTCCAGGGGTGTGACTCCAGCCGATGACGTCGCAGAGGCCTGAGGTAACAGAGGAAAGGCATTTCTTAACCCCTTCCTTGCCTTGTCTTTGAATACTCCTTTTCCCTTTCAGCATAGTTAATAAACAACGTTGCGTCTGTTTGAGTTCTACAGCCCCTTGATGCAATTATAATCGGAGCTGTCCCTGGAGCGTTTCGGGTTCTTTGCCCTGTCAGTTTATTGAGGAAAGTTTTGTGGGGATCCCTATGCTTTCGGTTGGGTCGCCCTTGATGAGCACTTTTTGATACGTTAAGCGTGTGTCTGAGAATCCCAGCTTCCTACTTCCCCCTTCCCGGGTTTCCAATATCCCCCTCTGAGAACTCCACGCTTCTCTCTTCCCTTTGTAAACCTGTGTTTCCTTTGTATGCTGCTTCCTTTGTATCCCTATTTAGACTGCACATATAAGAGATAGCCTGGGATTTGTGCCTTGCTGCCTCTAATTTACCAGAATTAGTGAGATCATCGACTGCTCCATCTATGCTGCTGCAAATAGTATGAGATCATTTTGTTCTGTGGATGAGTGGTAGTCGAGGGAATGTAGGTAGCAGAACAGCTTTCTGCATTCACCCCGCGCTCGACATGTCGTTCCTTTGTATGTCTTGGCTGTGGTAAAGGGTACCACAACGACCGCTGGGGTGGAAGTGCTTCCTTCCAATGATGCTGGTCTCTGGTTATACGACCTGCAGCGTGTGTGCCGAATCTCGGGGTCCCTCCAGTGTTTAGTTTGGTAAGGAACTTGCCTACTGACCTTCATACCGGCTGTTACCAATTTTCGATCCCGGCAACAGCAATGGTAGGCTTCCCTTTTGGGCATGCCCTCTTGAGCACTTAACGCTTTTAGCGTTTGTGAGGACTGCAGCCATGGAAACCCTCGCCTAGCTTCCTTTGCACTCTCTAATCATGACAGATCCTGAGCATCTTTTCATTTGAATGTGCTGTTTTCTACAACGCGGGTGAGTACCACTGAGGTCTTGAAAGGTTTCTGCCTGAGAGTCGGCCCTGCTTTGAATTCACTTCAGATTACCTAGCCCAGGATATTTCTTGAGGGCAGGGCTGCGTTTGCAAAGCGGCAGGCCGCAGGCATTGTGAATGATAGGTGCCCTTCGGCACGGTTTGTAAGGTTGTTACGGCAGTGTGCCACAAGGCGGCAGCACTACTCCGTGTCCTCTCTGGTAACTTGGGGAAACAAAGCCTTAGCGGGGGTCCCGGTGTTGGACGGGACATGGGGAGTCGAACGTGGCTAAACACACACCCCAGGGCTTGTGTATCCTCGCCTCCTGCCCCTTAACCTGCACTGCCGCACCCCAGGCGTATCGCAAGACTTGTAAGTGGGCTACTCGGTGGGTGCCGTGCTTCGCAGGTGGGGCGACTCTAACGAAGTGGGCTGGAGGTGGGGACCTGCCTAGCAGGAGCCGTGGAGAGCCGGTTTCCTCACAGCTCTTCCCTCTCAGCTGCTCCACCGTCACTTGGGTACACCAGGCTTTGCTTACCCGTAGGAGGGCCACGTTGGACCGGGAGACTGTGGTACCACGCAGGGGAGAATGGGCACTAGAGGTCCGAGGGGTCGCTGGTCAGGTGGCACGTCCTCCTCCCTTGCTCCCTCAGCAGCAGCATACTCCAGCCTTGGGACTTAGGCCCGCCAAGGCTCCAGGGGTGTGACTCCAGCCGATGACGTCGCAGAGGCCTGAGGTAACAGAGGAAAGGCATTTCTTAACCCCTTCCTTGCCTTGTCTTTGAATACTCCTTTTCCCTTTCAGCATAGTTAATAAACAACGTTGCGTCTGTTTGAGTTCTACAGCCCCTTGATGCAATTATAATCGGAGCTGTCCCTGGAGCGTTTCGGGTTCTTTGCCCTGTCAGTTTATTGAGGAAAGTTTTGTAGCGCTCCCTATGCTTTCGGTTGGGTCGCCCTTGATGAGCACTTTTTGATACGTTAAGCGTGTGTCTGAGAATCCCAGCTTCCTACTTCCCCCTTTCCGGGTCTCCAATATCCCCCTCTGAGAACTCCACGCTTCTCTCTTCCCTTTGTAAACCTGTGTTTCCTTCGTATGCTGCTTCCTTTGTATCCCTATTTAGAATGCACATATAAGAGATAGCCTGGGATTTGTGCCTTGCTGCCTCTAATTTACCAGAATTAGTGAGATCATCGACTGCTCCATCCATGCTGCTGCAAATAGTATGAGATCATTTTGTTCTGTGGATGAGTGGTAGTCGAGGGAATGTAGGTAGCAGAACAGCTTTCTGCATTCACCCCGCGCTCGACATGTCGTTCCTTTGTATGTCTTGGCTGTGGTAAAGGGTACCACAACGACCGCTGGGATGCAAGTGCTTCCTTCCAATGATGCTGGTCTCTGGTTATACGACCTGCAGCGTGTGTGCCGAATCTCGGGGTCCCTCCAGTGTTTAGTTTGGTAAGGAACTTGCCTACTGACCTTCATACCGGCTGTTACCAATTTACGATCCCGGCAACAGCAATGGCAGGCTTCCCTTTTGGGCATGCCCTCTTGTGCACTTAACGCTTTTAGCGTTTGTGAGGACTGCAGCCAGGGAAACCCTCGCCTAGCTTCCTTTGCACTCTCTAATCATGACAGATCCTGAGCATCTTTTCATTTGAATGTGCTGTTTTCTAAAACGCGGGTGAGTACCACTGAGGTCTTGAAAGGTTTCTGCCTGAGAGTCGGCCCTGCTTTGAATTCACTTCAGATTACCTAGCCCAGGATATTTCTTGAGGGCAGGGCTGCGTTTGCAAAGCGGCAGGCCGCAGGCATTGTGAATGATAGGTGCCCTTCGGCACGGTTTGTAAGGTTGTTACGGCAGTGTGCCACAAGGCGGCAGCACTACTCCGTGTCCTCTCTGGTAACTTGGGGAAACAAAGCCTTAGCGGGGGTCCCGGTGTTGGACGGGACATGGGGAGTCGAACGTGGCTAAACACACACCCCAGGGCTTGTGTATCCTCGCCTCCTCCCCCTTAACCTGCACTGCTGCACCCCAGGCGTATCGCAAGACTTATAAGTGGGCTACTCGGTGGGTGCCGGGCTTCGCAGGTGGGGCGACTCTAACGAAGTGGGCTGGAGGTGGGAACCTGCCTAGCAGGAGCTGTGGAGAGCCGGTTTCCTCACAGCTCTTCCCTCTCAGCTGCTCCACCGTCACTTGGGTACACCAGGCTTTGCTTACCCGTAGGAGGGCCAGGTTGGACCCGGAGACTGTGGTACCACGCAGGGGAGAATGGGCACTAGAGGTCCGAGGGGTCGCTGGTCAGGTGGCACGTCCTCCTCCCTTGCTCCCTCAGCAGCAGCATACTCCAGCCTTGGGACCCAGGCCCGCCGAGGCTCCAGGGGTGTGACTCCAGCCGATGACGTCGCAGAGGCCTGAGGTAACAGAGGAAAGGCATTTCTTAACCCCTTCCTTGCCTTGTCTTTGAATACTCCTTTTCCCTTTCAGCATAGTTAATAAACAACGTTGCGTCTGTTTGAGTTCTACAGCCCCTTGATGCAATTATAATCGGAGCTGTCCCTGTAGCGTTTCGGGTTCTTTGCCCTGTCAGTTTATTGAGGAAAGTTTTGTGGGGATCCCTATGCTTTCGGTTGGGTCGCCCTTGATGAGCACTTTTTGATACGTTAAGCGTGTGTCTGAGAATCCCAGCTTCCTACTTCCCCCTTCCCGGGTTTCCAATATCCCCCTCTGAGAACTCCACGCTTCTCTCTTCCCTTTGTAAACCTGTGTTTCCTTTGTATGCTGCTTCCTTTGTATCCCTATTTAGACTGCACATATAAGAGATAGCCTGGGATTTGTGCCTTGCTGCCTCTAATTTACCAGAATTAGTGAGATCATCGACTGCTCCATCTATGCTGCTGCAAATAGTATGAGATCATTTTGTTCTGTGGATGAGTGGTAGTCGAGGGAATGTAGGTAGCAGAACAGCTTTCTGCATTCACCCCGCGCTCGACATGTCGTTCCTTTGTATGTCTTGGCTGTGGTAAAGGGTACCACAACGACCGCTGGGGTGGAAGTGCTTCCTTCCAATGATGCTGGTCTCTGGTTATACGACCTGCAGCGTGTGTGCCGAATCTCGGGGTCCCTCCAGTGTTTAGTTTGGTAAGGAGCTTGCCTACTGACCTTCATACCGGCTGTTACCAATTTTCGATCCCGGCAACAGCAATGGTAGGCTTCCCTTTTGGGCATGCCCTCTTGAGCACTTAACGCTTTTAGCGTTTGTGAGGACTGCAGCCAGGGAAACCCTCGCCTAGCTTCCTTTGCACTGTCTAATCATGACAGATCCTGAGCATCTTTTCATTTGAATGTGCTGTTTTCTAAAACGCGGGTGAGTACCACTGAGGTCTTGAAAGGTTTCTGCCTGAGAGTCGGCCCTGCTTTGAATTCACTTCAGATTACCTAGCCCAGGATATTTCTTGAGGGCAGGGCTGCGTTTGCAAAGCGGCAGGCCGCAGGCATTGTGAATGATAGGTGCCCTTCGGCACGGTTTGTAAGGTTGTTACGGCAGTGTGCCACAAGGCGGCAGCACTACTCCGTGTCCTCTCTGGTAACTTGGGGAAACAAAGCCTTAGCGGGGGTCCCGGTGTTGGACGGGACATGGGGAGTCGAACGTGGCTAAACACACACCCCAGGGCTTGTGTATCCTCGCCTCCTGCCCCTTAACCTGCACTGCCGCACCCCAGGCGTATCGCAAGACTTGTAAGTGGGCTACTCGGTGGGTGCCGTGCTTCGCAGGTGGGGCGACTCTAACGAAGTGGGCTGGAGGTGGGGACCTGCCTAGCAGGAGCCGTGGAGAGCCGGTTTCCTCACAGCTCTTCCCTCTCAGCTGCTCCACCGTCACTTGGGTACACCAGGCTTTGCTTACCCGTAGGAGGGCCACGTTGGACCGGGAGACTGTGGTACCACGCAGGGGAGAATGGGCACTAGAGGTCCGAGGGGTCGCTGGTCAGGTGGCACGTCCTCCTCCCTTGCTCCCTCAGCAGCAGCATACTCCAGCCTTGGGACTTAGGCCCGCCAAGGCTCCAGGGGTGTGACTCCAGCCGATGACGTCGCAGAGGCCTGAGGTAACAGAGGAAAGGCATTTCTTAACCCCTTCCTTGCCTTGTCTTTGAATACTCCTTTTCCCTTTCAGCATAGTTAATAAACAACGTTGCGTCTGTTTGAGTTCTACAGCCCCTTGATGCAATTATAATCGGAGCTGTCCCTGGAGCGTTTCGGGTTCTTTGCCCTGTCAGTTTATTGAGGAAAGTTTTGTAGCGCTCCCTATGCTTTCGGTTGGGTCGCCCTTGATGAGCACTTTTTGATACGTTAAGCGTGTGTCTGAGAATCCCAGCTTCCTACTTCCCCCTTTCCGGGTCTCCAATATCCCCCTCTGAGAACTCCACGCTTCTCTCTTCCCTTTGTAAACCTGTGTTTCCTTTGTATGCTGCTTCCTTTGTATCCCTATTTAGAATGCACATATAAGAGATAGCCTGGGATTTGTGCCTTGCTGCCTCTAATTTACCAGAATTAGTGAGATCATCGACTGCTCCATCCATGCTGCTGCAAATAGTATGAGATCATTTTGTTCTGTGGATGAGTGGTAGTCGAGGGAATGTAGGTAGCAGAACAGCTTTCTGCATTCACCCCGCGCTCGACATGTCGTTCCTTTGTATGTCTTGGCTGTGGTAAAGGGTACCACAACGACCGCTGGGGTGCAAGTGCTTCCTTCCAATGATGCTGGTCTCTGGTTATACGACCTGCAGCGTGTGTGCCGAATCTCGGGGTCCCTCCAGTGTTTAGTTTGGTAAGGAACTTGCCTACTGACCTTCATACCGGCTGTTACCAATTTACGATCCCGGCAACAGCAATGGCAGGCTTCCCTTTTGGGCATGCCCTCTTGTGCACTTAACGCTTTTAGCGTTTGTGAGGACTGCAGCCAGGGAAACCCTCGCCTAGCTTCCTTTGCACTGTCTAATCATGACAGATCCTGAGCATCTTTTCATTTGAATGTGCTGTTTTCTAAAACGCGGGTGAGTACCACTGAGGTCTTGAAAGGTTTCTGCCTGAGAGTCGGCCCTGCTTTGAATTCACTTCAGATTACCTAGCCCAGGATATTTCTTGAGGGCAGGGCTGCGTTTGCAAAGCGGCAGGCCGCAGGCATTGTGAATGATAGGTGCCCTTCGGCACGGTTTGTAAGGTTGTTACGGCAGTGTGCCACAAGGCGGCAGCACTACTCCGTGTCCTCTCTGGTAACTTGGGGAAACAAAGCCTTAGCGGGGGTCCCGGTGTTGGACGGGACATGGGGAGTCGAACGTGGCTAAACACACACCCCAGGGCTTGTGTATCCTCGCCTCCTCCCCCTTAACCTGCACTGCTGCACCCCAGGCGTATCGCAAGACTTATAAGTGGGCTACTCGGTGGGTGCCGTGCTTCGCAGGTGGGGCGACTCTAACGAAGTGGGCTGGAGGTGGGAACCTGCCTAGCAGGAGCTGTGGAGAGCCGGTTTCCTCACAGCTCTTCCCTCTCAGCTGCTCCACCGTCACTTGGGTACACCAGGCTTTGCTTACCCGTAGGAGGGCCACGTTGGACCCGGAGACTGTGGTACCACGCAGGGGAGAATGGGCACTAGAGGTCCGAGGGGTCGCTGGTCAGGTGGCACGTCCTCCTCCCTTGCTCCCTCAGCAGCAGCATACTCCAGCCTTGGGACCCAGGCCCGCCGAGGCTCCAGGGGTGTGACTCCAGCCGATGACGTCGCAGAGGCCTGAGGTAACAGAGGAAAGGCATTTCTTAACCCCTTCCTTGCCTTGTCTTTGAATACTCCTTTTCCCTTTCAGCATAGTTAATAAACAACGTTGCGTCTGTTTGAGTTCTACAGCCCCTTGATGCAATTATAATCGGAGCTGTCCCTGGAGCGTTTCGGGTTCTTTGCCCTGTCAGTTTATTGAGGAAAGTTTTGTGGGGATCCCTATGCTTTCGGTTGGGTCGCCCTTGATGAGCACTTTTTGATACGTTAAGCGTGTGTCTGAGAATCCCAGCTTCCTACTTCCCCCTTCCCGGGTCTCCAATATCCCCCTCTGAGAACTCCACGCTTCTCTCTTCCCTTTGTAAACCTGTGTTTCCTTTGTATGCTGCTTCCTTTGTATCCCTATTTAGACTGCACATATAAGAGATAGCCTGGGATTTGTGCCTTGCTGCCTCTAATTTACCAGAATTAGTGAGATCATCGACTGCTCCATCTATGCTGCTGCAAATAGTATGAGATCATTTTGTTCTGTGGATGAGTGGTAGTCGAGGGAATGTAGGTAGCAGAACAGCTTTCTGCATTCACCCCGCGCTCGACATGTCGTTCCTTTGTATGTCTTGGCTGTGGTAAAGGGTACCACAACGACCGCTGGGGTGGAAGTGCTTCCTTCCAATGATGCTGGTCTCTGGTTATACGACCTGCAGCGTGTGTGCCGAATCTCGGGGTCCCTCCAGTGTTTAGTTTGGTAAGGAACTTGCCTACTGACCTTCATACCGGCTGTTACCAATTTTCGATCCCGGCAACAGCAATGGTAGGCTTCCTTTTTGGGCATGCCCTCTTGAGCACTTAACGCTTTTAGCGTTTGTGAGGACTGCAGCCAGGGAAACCCTCGCCTAGCTTCCTTTGCACTCTCTAATCATGACAGATCCTGAGCATCTTTTCATTTGAATGTGCTGTTTTCTAAAACGCGGGTGAGTACCACTGAGGTCTTGAAAGGTTTCTGCCTGAGAGTCGGCCCTGCTTTGAATTCACTTCAGATTACCTAGCCCAGGATATTTCTTGAGGGCAGGGCTGCGTTTGCAAAGCGGCAGGCCGCAGGCATTGTGAATGATAGGTGCCCTTCGGCACGGTTTGTAAGGTTGTTACGGCAGTGTGCCACAAGGCGGCAGCACTACTCCGTGTCCTCTCTGGTAACTTGGGGAAACAAAGCCTTAGCGGGGGTCCCGGTGTTGGACGGGACATGGGGAGTCGAACGTGGCTAAACACACACCCCAGGGCTTGTGTATCCTCGCCTCCTGCCCCTTAACCTGCACTGCCGCACCCCAGGCGTATCGCAAGACTTGTAAGTGGGCTACTCGGTGGGCGCCGTGCTTCGCAGGTGGGGCGACTCTAACGAAGTGGGCTGGAGGTGGGGACCTGCCTAGCAGGAGCCGTGGAGAGCCGGTTTCCTCACAGGTCTTCCCTCTCAGCTGCTCCACCGTCACTTGGGTACACCAGGATTTGCTTACCCGTAGGAGGGCCACGTTGGACCGGGAGACTGTGGTACCAGGCAGGGGAGAATGGGCACTAGAGGTCCGAGGGGTCGCTGGTCAGGTGGCACGTCCTCCTCCCTTGCTCCCTCAGCAGCAGCATACTCCAGCCTTGGGACTTAGGTCTGCCAAGGCTCCAGGGGTGTGACTCCAGCCGATGACGTCGCAGAGGCCTGAGGTAACAGAGGAAAGGCATTTCTTAACCCCTTCCTTGCCTTGTCTTTGAATACTCCTTTTCCCTTTCAGCATAGTTAATAAACAACGTTGCGTCTGTTTGAGTTCTACAGCCCCTTGATGCAATTATAATCGGAGCTGTCCCTGGAGCGTTTCGGGTTCTTTGCCCTGTCAGTTTACTGAGGAAAGTTTTGTAGCGCTCCCTATGCTTTCGGTTGGGTCGCCCTTGATGAGCACTTTTTGATACGTTAAGCGCGTGTCTGAGAATCCCAGCTTCCTACTTCCCCCTTCCCGGGTCTCCAATATCCCCCTCTGAGAACTCCACGCTTCTCTCTTCCCTTTGTAAACCTGTGTTTCCTTTGTATGCTGCTTCCTTTGTATCCCTATTTACACTGCACATATAAGAGATAGCCTGGGATTTGTTCCTTGCTGCCTCTAATTTACCAGAATTAGTGAGATCATCGACTGCTCCATCCATGCTGCTGCAAATAGTATGAGATCATTTTGTTCTGTGGATGAGTGGTAGTCGAGGGAATGTAGGTAGCAGAACAGCTTTCTGCATTCACCCCCGCTCCACATGTCGTTCCTTTGTATGTCTTGGCTGTGGTAAAGGGTACCACAACGACCGCTGGGGTGCAAGTGCTTCCTTCCAATGATGCTGGTCTCTGGTTATACGACCTGCAGCGTGTGTGCCGAATCTCGGGGTCCCTCCAGTGTTTAGTTTGGTAAGGAACTTGCCTACTGACCTTCATACCGGCTGTTACCAATTTACGATCCCGGCAACAGCAATGGCAGGCTTCCCTTTTGGGCATGCCCTCTTGTGCACTTAACGCTTTTAGAGTTTGTGAGGACTGCAGCCAGGGAAACCCTCGCCTAGCTTCCTTTGCACTCTCTAATCATGACAGATCCTGAGCATCTTTTCATTTGAATGTGCTGTTTTCTACAACGCGGGTGAGTACCACTGAGGTCTTGAAAGGTTTCTGCCTGAGAGTCGGCCCTGCTTTGAATTCACTTCAGATTACCTAGCCCAGGATAATTCTTGAGGGCAGGGCTGCGTTGGCAAAGCGGCAGGCCGCAGGCATTGTGAATGATAGGTGCCCTTCGGCACGGTTTGTAAGGTTGTTACGGCAGTGTGCCACAAGGCGGCAGCACTACTCCGTGTCCTCTCTGGTAACTTGGGGAAACAAAGCCTTAGCGGGGGTCCCGGTGTTGGACGGGACATGGGGAGTCGAACGTGGCTAAACACACACCCCAGGGCTTGTGTATCCTCGCCTCCTGCCCCTTAACCTGCACTGCCCCACCCCAGGCATATCGCAAGACTTGTAAGTGGGCTACTCGGTGGGTACCGTGCTTCGCAGGTGGGGCGGCTGTAACGAAGTGGGATGGAGGTGGGGACCTGCCTAGCAGGAGCCGTGGAGAGCCGGTTTCCTCACAGCTCTTCCCTCTCAGCTGCTCCACCGTCACTTGGGTACACCAGGATTTGCTTACCCGTAGGAGGGCCACGTTGGACCCGGAGACTGTGGTACCACGCAGGGGAGAATGGGCACTTGAGGTCCGAGGGGTCGCTGGTCAGGTGGCACGTCCTCCTCCCTTGCTCCCTCAGCAGCAGCATACTCCAGCCTTGGGACCCAGGCCCGCCGAGGCTCCAGGGGTGTGACTCCAGCCGATGACGTCGCAGAGGCCTGAGGTAACAGAGGAAAGGCATTTCTTAACCCCTTCCTTGCCTTGTCTTTGAATACTCCTTTTCCCTTTCAGCATAGTTAATAAACAACGTTGCGTCTGTTTGAGTTCTACAGCCCCTTGATGCAATTATAATCGGAGCTGTCCCTGGAGCGTTTCGGGTTCTTTGCCCTGTCAGTTTATTGAGGAAAGTTTTGTAGCGCTCCCTATGCTTTCGGTTCGGTCGCCCTTGATGCGCACTTTTTGATACGTTAAGCGTGTATCTGAGAATCCCAGCTTCCTACTTCCCCCTTCCCGGGTCTCCAATATCCCCCTCTGAGAACTCCACGCTTCTCTCTTCCCTTTGTAAACCTGTGTTTCCTTTGTATGCTGCTTCCTTTGTATCCCTATTTAGACTGCACATATAAGAGATAGCCTGGGATTTGTGCCTTGCTGCCTCTAATTTACCAGAATCAGTGAGATCATCGACTGCTCCATCCATGCTGCTGCAAATAGTATGAGATCATTTTGTTCTGTGGATGAGTGGTAGTCGAGGGAATGTAGGTAGCAGAACAGCTTTCTGCATTCACCCCGCGCTCGACATGTCGTTCCTTTGTATGTCTTGGCTGTGGTAAAGGGTACCACAACGACGGCTGGGGTGCAAGTGCTTCCTTCCAATGATGCTAGTCTCTGGTTATATGACCTGCAGCGTGTGTGCCGAATCTCGGGGTCCCTCCAGTGTTTAGTTTGGTAAGGAACTTGCCTACTGACCTTCATACCGGCTGTTACCAATTTACGATCCCGGCAACAGCAATGGTAGGCTTCCCTTTTGGGCATGCCCTCTTGAGCACTTAACGCTTTTAGCGTTTGTGAGGACTGCAGCCAGGGAAACCCTCGCCTAGCTTCCTTTGCACTCTCTAATCATGACAGATCCTGAGCATCTTTTCATTTGAATGTGCTGTTTTCTAAAACGCCGGTGAGCACCACTGAAGTCTTGAAAGGTTTCTGCCTGAGAGTCGGCCCTGCTTTGAATTCACTTCAGATTACCTAGCCCAGGATAATTCTTGAGGGCAGGGCTGCGTTTGCAAAGAGGCAGGCCGCAGGCATTGTGAATGATAGGTGCCCTTCGGCACGGTTTGTAAGGTTGTTACGGCAGTGTGCCACAAGGCGGCAGCACTACTCCGTGTCCTCTCTGGTAACTTGGGGAAACAAAGCCTTAGCGGGGGTCCCGGTGTTGGACGGGACATGGGGAGTCGAACGTGGCTAAACACACACCCTAGGGCTTGTGTATCCTCGCCTCCTGCCCCTTAACCTGCACTGCCCCACCCCAGGCGTATCGCAAGACTTGTAAGTGGGCTACTCGGTGGGTGCCGTGCTTCGCAGGTGGGGCGACTCTAACGAAGTGGGCTGGAGGTGGGAACCTGCCTAGCAGGAGCCGTGGAGACCCGGTTTCCTCACAGCTCTTCCCTCTCAGCTGCTCCACCGTCACTTGGGTACACCAGGCTTTGCTTACCCGTAGGAGGGCCACGTTTGACCGGGAGACTGTGGTACCACGCAGGGGAGAATGGGCACTAGAGGTCCGAGGGGTCGCTGGTCAGGTGGCACGTCCTCCTCCCTTGCTCCCTCAGCAGCAGCATACTCCAGCCTTGGGACCCAGGCCCGCCGAGGCTCCAGGGGTGTGACTCCAGCCGATGACGTCGCAGAGGCCTGAGGTAACAGAGGAAAGGCATTTCTTAACCCCTTCCTTGCCTTGTCTTTGAATACTCCTTTTCGCTTTCAGCATAGTTAATAAACAACGTTGCGTCTGTTTGAGTTCTACAGCCCCTTGATGCAATTATAATCGGAGCTGTCCCTGGAGCGTTTCGGGTTCTTTGCCAGGTCAGTTTATTGAGGAAAGTTTTGTGGCGCTCCCTATGCTTTCGGTTGGGTCGCCCTTGATGAGCACTTTTTGATACGTTAAGCGTGTGTCTGAGAATCCCAGCTTCCTACTTCCCCCTTCCCGGGTCTCCAATATCCCCCTCTGAGAACTCCACGCTTCTCTCTTCCCTTTGTAAACCTGTGTTTCCTTTGTATGCTGCTTCCTTTGTATCCCTATTTAGACTGCACATATAAGAGATAGCCTGGGATTTGTGCCTTGCTGCCTCTAATTTACCAGAATTAGTGAGATCATCGACTGCTCCATCTATGCTGCTGCAAATAGTATGAGATCATATTGTTCTGTGGATGAGTGGTAGTCGAGGGAATGTAGGTAGCAGAACAGCTTTCTGCATTCACCCCGCGCTCGACATGTCGTTCCTTTGTATGTCTTGGCTGTGGTAAAGGGTACCACAACGACCGCTGGGGTGGAAGTGCTTCCTTCCAATGATGCTGGTCTCTGGTTATACGACCTGCAGCGTGTGTGCCGAATCTCGGGGTCCCTCCAGTGTTTAGTTTGGTAAGGAACTTGCCTACTGACCTTCATACCGGCTGTTACCAATTTTCGATCCCGGCAACAGCAATGGTAGGCTTCCCTTTTGGGCATGCCCTCTTGAGCACTTAACGCTTTTAGCGTTTGTGAGGACTGCAGCCAGGGAAACCCTCGCCTAGCTTCCTTTGCACTGTCTAATCATGACAGATCCTGAGCATCTTTTCATTTGAATGTGCTGTTTTCTACAACGCGGGTGAGTACCACTGAGGTCTTGAAAGGTTTCTGCCTGAGAGTCGGCCCTGCTTTGAATTCACTTCAGATTACCTAGCCCAGGATATTTCTTGAGGGCAGGGCTGCGTTTGCAAAGCGGCAGGCCGCAGGCATTGTGAATGATAGGTGCCCTTCGGCACGGTTTGTAAGGTTGTTACGGCAGTGTGCCACAAGGCGGCAGCACTACTCCGTGTCCTCTCTGGTAACTTGGGGAAACAAAGCCTTAGCGGGGGTCCCGGTGTTGGACGGGACATGGGGAGTCGAACGTGGCTAAACACACACCCCAGGGCTTGTGTATCCTCGCCTCCTCCCCCTTAACCTGCACTGCTGCACCCCAGGCGTATCGCAAGACTTATAAGTGGGCTACTCGGTGGGTGCCGTGCTTCGCAGGTGGGGCGACTCTAACGAAGTGGGCTGGAGGTGGGAACCTGCCTAGCAGGAGCTGTGGAGAGCCGGTTTCCTCACAGCTCTTCCCTCTCAGCTGCTCCACCGTCACTTGGGTACACCAGGCTTTGCTTACCCGTAGGAGGGCCACGTTGGACCCGGAGACTGTGGTACCACGCAGGGGAGAATGGGCACTAGAGGTCCGAGGGGTCGCTGGTCAGGTGGCACGTCCTCCTCCCTTGCTCCCTCAGCAGCAGCATACTCCAGCCTTGGGACCCAGGCCCGCCGAGGCTCCAGGGGTGTGACTCCAGCCGATGACGTCGCAGAGGCCTGAGGTAACAGAGGAAAGGCATTTCTTAACCCCTTCCTTGCCTTGTCTTTGAATACTCCTTTTCCCTTTAAGCATAGTTAATAAACAACGTTGTGTCTGTTTGAGTTCTACAGCCCCTTGATGCAATTATAATCGGAGCTGTCCCTGGAGCGTTTCGGGTTCTTTGCCCTGTCAGTTTATTGAGGAAAGTTTTGTGGGGATCCCTATGCTTTCGGTTGGGTCGCCCTTGATGAGCACTTTTTGATACGTTAAGCGTGTGTCTGAGAATCCCAGCTTCCTACTTCCCCCTTCCCGGGTCTCCAATATCCCCCTCTGAGAACTCCACGCTTCTCTCTTCCCTTTGTAAACCTGTGTTTCCTTTGTATGCTGCTTCCTTTGTATCCCTATTTAGACTGCACATATAAGAGATAGCCTGGGATTTGTGCCTTGCTGCCTCTAATTTACCAGAATTAGTGAGATCATCGACTGCTCCATCTATGCTGCTGCAAATAGTATGAGATCATTTTGTTCTGTGGATGAGTGGTAGTCGAGGGAATGTAGGTAGCAGAACAGCTTTCTGCATTCACCCCGCGCTCGACATGTCGTTCCTTTGTATGTCTTGGCTGTGGTAAAGGGTACCACAACGACCGCTGGGGTGGAAGTGCTTCCTTCCAATGATGCTGGTCTCTGGTTATACGACCTGCAGCGTGTGTGCCGAATCTCGGGGTCCCTCCAGTGTTTAGTTTGGTAAGGAACTTGCCTACTGACCTTCATACCGGCTGTTACCAATTTTCGATCCCGGCAACAGCAATGGTAGGCTTCCTTTTTGGGCATGCCCTCTTGAGCACTTAACGCTTTTAGCGTTTGTGAGGACTGCAGCCAGGGAAACCCTCGCCTAGCTTCCTTTGCACTCTCTAATCATGACAGATCCTGAGCATCTTTTCATTTGAATGTGCTGTTTTCTAAAACGCGGGTGAGCACCACTGAGGTCTTGAAAGGTTTCTGCCTGAGAGTCGGCCCTGCTTTGAATTCACTTCAGATTACCTAGCCCAGGATATTTCTTGAGGGCAGGGCTGCGTTTGCAAAGCGGCAGGCCGCAGGCATTGTGAATGATAGGTGCCCTTCGGCACGGTTTGTAAGGTTGTTACGGCAGTGTGCCACAAGGCGGCAGCACTACTCCGTGTCCTCTCTGGTAACTTGGGGAAACAAAGCCTTAGCGGGGGTCCCGGTGTTGGACGGGACATGGGGAGTCGAACGTGGCTAAACACACACCCCAGGGCTTGTGTATCCTCGCCTCCTGCCCCTTAACCTGCACTGCCGCACCCCAGGCGTATCGCAAGACTTGTAAGTGGGCTACTCGGTGGGCGCCGTGCTTCGCAGGTGGGGCGACTCTAACGAAGTGGGCTGGAGGTGGGGACCTGCCTAGCAGGAGCCGTGGAGAGCCGGTTTCCTCACAGGTCTTCCCTCTCAGCTGCTCCACCGTCACTTGGGTACACCAGGCTTTGCTTACCCGTAGGAGGGCCACGTTGGACCGGGAGACTGTGGTACCACGCAGGGGAGAATGGGCACTAGAGGTCCGAGGGGTCGCTGGTCAGGTGGCACGTCCTCCTCCCTTGCTCCCTCAGCAGCAGCATACTCCAGCCTTGGGACTTAGGTCTGCCAAGGCTCCAGGGGTGTGACTCCAGCCGATGACGTCGCAGAGGCCTGAGGTAACAGAGGAAAGGCATTTCTTAACCCCTTCCTTGCCTTGTCTTTGAATACTCCTTTTCCCTTTCAGCATAGTTAATAAACAACGTTGCGTCTGTTTGAGTTCTACAGCCCCTTGATGCAATTATAATCGGAGCTGTCCCTGGAGCGTTTCGGGTTCTTTGCCCTGTCAGTTTACTGAGGAAAGTTTTGTAGCGCTCCCTATGCTTTCGGTTGGGTCGCCCTTGATGAGCACTTTTTGATACGTTAAGCGCGTGTCTGAGAATCCCAGCTTCCTACTTCCCCCTTCCCGGGTCTCCAATATCCCCCTCTGAGAACTCCACGCTTCTCTCTTCCCTTTGTAAACCTGTGTTTCCTTTGTATGCTGCTTCCTTTGTATCCCTATTTAGACTGCACATATAAGAGATAGCCTGGGATTTGTGCCTTGCTGCCTCTAATTTACCAGAATTAGTGAGATCATCGACTGCTCCATCCATGCTGCTGCAAATAGTATGAGATCATTTTGTTCTGTGGATGAGTGGTAGTCGAGGGAATGTAGGTAGCAGAACAGGTTTCTGCATTCACCCCCGCTCCACATGTCGTTCCTTTGTATGTCTTGGCTGTGGTAAAGGGTACCACAACGACCGCTGGGGTGCAAGTGCTTCCTTCCAATGATGCTGGTCTCTGGTTATACGACCTGCAGCGTGTGTGCCGAATCTCGGGGTCCCTCCAGTGTTTAGTTTGGTAAGGAACTTGCCTACTGACCTTCATACCGGCTGTTACCAATTTACGATCCCGGCAACAGCAATGGCAGGCTTCCCTTTTGGGCATGCCCTCTTGTGCACTTAACGCTTTTAGAGTTTGTGAGGACTGCAGCCAGGGAAACCCTCGCCTAGCTTCCTTTGCACTCTCTAATCATGACAGATCCTGAGCATCTTTTCATTTGAATGTGCTGTTTTCTACAACGCGGGTGAGTACCACTGAGGTCTTGAAAGGTTTCTGCCTGAGAGTCGGCCCTGCTTTGAATTCACTTCAGATTACCTAGCCCAGGATAATTCTTGAGGGCAGGGCTGCGTTGGCAAAGCGGCAGGCCGCAGGCATTGTGAATGATAGGTGCCCTTCGGCACGGTTTGTAAGGTTGTTACGGCAGTGTGCCACAAGGCGGCAGCACTACTCCGTGTCCTCTCTGGTAACTTGGGGAAACAAAGCCTTAGCGGGGGTCCCGGTGTTGGACGGGACATGGGGAGTCGAACGTGGCTAAACACACACCCCAGGGCTTGTGTATCCTCGCCTCCTGCCCCTTAACCTGCACTGCCCCACCCCAGGCATATCGCAAGACTTGTAAGTGGGCTACTCGGTGGGTACCGTGCTTCGCAGGTGGGGCGGCTGTAACGAAGTGGGATGGAGGTGGGGACCTGCCTAGCAGGAGCCGTGGAGAGCCGGTTTCCTCACAGCTCTTCCCTCTCAGCTGCTCCACCGTCACTTGGGTACACCAGGATTTGCTTACCCGTAGGAGGGCCACGTTGGACCCGGAGACTGTGGTACCACGCAGGGGAGAATGGGCACTTGAGGTCCGAGGGGTCGCTGGTCAGGTGGCACGTCCTCCTCCCTTGCTCCCTCAGCAGCAGCATACTCCAGCCTTGGGACCCAGGCCCGCCGAGGCTCCAGGGGTGTGACTCCAGCCGATGACGTCGCAGAGGCCTGAGGTAACAGAGGAAAGGCATTTCTTAACCCCTTCCTTGCCTTGTCTTTGAATACTCCTTTTCCCTTTCAGCATAGTTAATAAACAACGTTGCGTCTGTTTGAGTTCTACAGCCCCTTGATGCAATTATAATCGGAGCTGTCCCTGGAGCGTTTCGGGTTTTTGCCAGGTCAGTTTATTGAGGAAAGTTTTGTGGCGCTCCCTATGCTTTCGGTTGGGTCGCCCTTGATGAGCACTTTTTGATACGTTAAGCGTGTGTCTGAGAATCCCAGCTTCCTACTTCCCCCTTCCCGGGTCTCCAATATCCCCCTCTGAGAACTCCACGCTTCTCTCTTCCCTTTGTAAACCTGTGTTTCCTTTGTATGCTGCTTCCTTTGTATCCCTATTTAGACTGCACATATAAGAGATAGCCTGGGATTTGTGCCTTGCTGCCTCTAATTTACCAGAATTAGTGAGATCATCGACTGCTCCATCTATGCTGCTGCAAATAGTATGAGATCATATTGTTCTGTGGATGAGTGGTAGTCGAGGGAATGTAGGTAGCAGAACAGCTTTCTGCATTCACCCCGCGCTCGACATGTCGTTCCTTTGTATGTCTTGGCTGTGGTAAAGGGTACCACAACGACCGCTGGGGTGGAAGTGCTTCCTTCCAATGATGCTGGTCTCTGGTTATACGACCTGCAGCGTGTGTGCCGAATCTCGGGGTCCCTCCAGTGTTTAGTTTGGTAAGGAACTTGCCTACTGACCTTCATACCGGCTGTTACCAATTTTCGATCCCGGCAACAGCAATGGTAGGCTTCCCTTTTGGGCATGCCCTCTTGAGCACTTAACGCTTTTAGCGTTTGTGAGGACTGCAGCCAGGGAAACCCTCGCCTAGCTTCCTTTGCACTGTCTAATCATGACAGATCCTGAGCATCTTTTCATTTGAATGTGCTGTTTTCTACAACGCGGGTGAGTACCACTGAGGTCTTGAAAGGTTTCTGCCTGAGAGTCGGCCCTGCTTTGAATTCACTTCAGATTACCTAGCCCAGGATATTTCTTGAGGGCAGGGCTCCGTTTGCAAAGCGGCAGGCCGCAGGCATTGTGAATGATAGGTGCCCTTCGGCACGGTTTGTAAGGTTGTTACGGCAGTGTGCCACAAGGCGGCAGCACTACTCCGTGTCCTCTCTGGTAACTTGGGGAAACAAAGCCTTAGCGGGGGTCCCGGTGTTGGACGGGACATGGGGAGTCGAACGTGGCTAAACACACACCCCAGGGCTTGTGTATCCTCGCCTCCTGCCCCTTAACCTGCACTGCCGCACCCCAGGCGTATCGCAAGACTTGTAAGTGGGCTACTCGGTGGGTGCCGTGCTTCGCAGGTGGGGCGACTCTAACGAAGTGGGCTGGAGGTGGGGACCTGCCTAGCAGGAGCCGTGGAGAGCCGGTTTCCTCACAGCTCTTCCCTCTCAGCTGCTCCACCGTCACTTGGGTACACCAGGCTTTGCTTACCCGTAGGAGGGCCACGTTGGACCGGGAGACTGTGGTACCACGCAGGGGAGAATGGGCACTAGAGGTCCGAGGGGTCGCTGGTCAGGTGGCACGTCCTCCTCCCTTGCTCCCTCAGCAGCAGCATACTCCAGCCTTGGGACTTAGGCCCGCCAAGGCTCCAGGGGTGTGACTCCACCCGATGACGTCGCAGAGGCCTGAGGTAACAGAGGAAAGGCATTTCTTAACCCCTTCCTTGCCTTGTCTTTGAATACTCCTTTTCCCTTTCAGCATAGTTAATAAACAACGTTGCGTCTGTTTGAGTTCTACAGCCCCTTGATGCAATTATAATCGGAGCTGTCCCTGGAGCGTTTCGGGTTCTTTGCCCTGTCAGTTTATTGAGGAAAGTTTTGTAGCGCTCCCTATGCTTTCGGTTGGGTCGCCCTTGATGAGCACTTTTTGATACGTTAAGCGTGTGTCTGAGAATCCCAGCTTCCTACTTCCCCCTTTCCGGGTCTCCAATATCCCCCTCTGAGAACTCCACGCTTCTCTCTTCCCTTTGTAAACCTGTGTTTCCTTTGTATGCTGCTTCCTTTGTATCCCTATTTAGAATGCACATATAAGAGATAGCCTGGGATTTGTGCCTTGCTGCCTCTAATTTACCAGAATTAGTGAGATCATCGACTGCTCCATCCATGCTGCTGCAAATAGTATGAGATCATTTTGTTCTGTGGATGAGTGGTAGTCGAGGGAATGTAGGTAGCAGAACAGCTTTCTGCATTCACCCCGCGCTCGACATGTCGTTCCTTTGTATGTCTTGGCTGTGGTAAAGGGTACCACAACGACCGCTGGGATGCAAGTGCTTCCTTCCAATGATGCTGGTCTCTGGTTATACGACCTGCAGCGTGTGTGCCGAATCTCGGGGTCCCTCCAGTGTTTAGTTTGGTAAGGAACTTGCCTACTGACCTTCATACCGGCTGTTACCAATTTACGATCCCGGCAACAGCAATGGCAGGCTTCCCTTTTGGGCATGCCCTCTTGAGCACTTAACGCTTTTAGCGTTTGTGAGGACTGCAGCCAGGGAAACCCTCGCCTAGCTTCCTTTGCACTGTCTAATCATGACAGATCCTGAGCATCTTTTCATTTGAATGTGCTGTTTTCTACAACGCGGGTGAGTACCACTGAGGTCTTGAAAGGTTTCTGCCTGAGAGTCGGCCCTGCTTTGAATTCACTTCAGATTACCTAGCCCAGGATATTTCTTGAGGGCAGGGCTGCGTTTGCAAAGCGGCAGGCCGCAGGCATTGTGAATGATAGGTGCCCTTCGGCACGGTTTGTAAGGTTGTTACGGCAGTGTGCCACAAGGCGGCAGCACTACTCCGTGTCCTCTCTGGTAACTTGGGGAAACAAAGCCTTAGCGGGGGTCCCGGTGTTGGACGGGACATGGGGAGTCGAACGTGGCTAAACACACACCCCAGGGCTTGTGTATCCTCGCCTCCTCCCCCTTAACCTGCACTGCTGCACCCCAGGCGTATCGCAAGACTTATAAGTGGGCTACTCGGTGGGTGCCGTGCTTCGCAGGTGGGGCGACTCTAACGAAGTGGGCTGGAGGTGGGAACCTGCCTAGCAGGAGCTGTGGAGAGCCGGTTTCCTCACAGCTCTTCCCTCTCAGCTGCTCCACCGTCACTTGGGTACACCAGGCTTTGCTTACCCGTAGGAGGGCCACGTTGGACCCGGAGACTGTGGTACCACGCAGGGGAGAATGGGCACTAGAGGTCCGAGGGGTCGCTGGTCAGGTGGCACGTCCTCCTCCCTTGCTCCCTCAGCAGCAGCATACTCCAGCCTTGGGACCCAGGCCCGCCGAGGCTCCAGGGGTGTGACTCCAGCCGATGACGTCGCAGAGGCCTGAGGTAACAGAGGAAAGGCATTTCTTAACCCCTTCCTTGCCTTGTCTTTGAATACTCCTTTTCCCTTTCAGCATAGTTAATAAACAACGTTGTGTCTGTTTGAGTTCTACAGCCCCTTGATGCAATTATAATCGGAGCTGTCCCTGGAGCGTTTCGGGTTCTTTGCCCTGTCAGTTTATTGAGGAAAGTTTTGTGGGGATCCCTATGCTTTCGGTTGGGTCGCCCTTGATGAGCACTTTTTGATACGTTAAGCGTGTGTCTGAGAATCCCAGCTTCCTACTTCCCCCTTCCCGGGTCTCCAATATCCCCCTCTGAGAACTCCACGCTTCTCTCTTCCCTTTGTAAACCTGTGTTTCCTTTGTATGCTGCTTCCTTTGTATCCCTATTTAGACTGCACATATAAGAGATAGCCTGGGATTTGTGCCTTGCTGCCTCTAATTTACCAGAATTAGTGAGATCATCGACTGCTCCATCTATGCTGCTGCAAATAGTATGAGATCATTTTGTTCTGTGGATGAGTGGTAGTCGAGGGAATGTAGGTAGCAGAACAGCTTTCTGCATTCACCCCGCGCTCGACATGTCGTTCCTTTGTATGTCTTGGCTGTGGTAAAGGGTACCACAACGACCGCTGGGGTGGAAGTGCTTCCTTCCAATGATGCTGGTCTCTGGTTATACGACCTGCAGCGTGTGTGCCGAATCTCGGGGTCCCTCCAGTGTTTAGTTTGGTAAGGAACTTGCCTACTGACCTTCATACCGGCTGTTACCAATTTTCGATCCCGGCAACAGCAATGGTAGGCTTCCTTTTTGGGCATGCCCTCTTGAGCACTTAACGCTTTTAGCGTTTGTGAGGACTGCAGCCAGGGAAACCCTCGCCTAGCTTCCTTTGCACTCTCTAATCATGACAGATCCTGAGCATCTTTTCATTTGAATGTGCTGTTTTCTAAAACGCGGGTGAGCACCACTGAGGTCTTGAAAGGTTTCTGCCTGAGAGTCGGCCCTGCTTTGAATTCACTTCAGATTACCTAGCCCAGGATATTTCTTGAGGGCAGGGCTGCGTTTGCAAAGCGGCAGGCCGCAGGCATTGTGAATGATAGGTGCCCTTCGGCACGGTTTGTAAGGTTGTTACGGCAGTGTGCCACAAGGCGGCAGCACTACTCCGTGTCCTCTCTGGTAACTTGGGGAAACAAAGCCTTAGCGGGGGTCCCGGTGTTGGACGGGACATGGGGAGTCGAACGTGGCTAAACACACACCCCAGGGCTTGTGTATCCTCGCCTCCTGCCCCTTAACCTGCACTGCCGCACCCCAGGCGTATCGCAAGACTTGTAAGTGGGCTACTCGGTGGGCGCCGTGCTTCGCAGGTGGGGCGACTCTAACGAAGTGGGCTGGAGGTGGGGACCTGCCTAGCAGGAGCCGTGGAGAGCCGGTTTCCTCACAGGTCTTCCCTCTCAGCTGCTCCACCGTCACTTGGGTACACCAGGCTTTGCTTACCCGTAGGAGGGCCACGTTGGACCGGGAGACTGTGGTACCACGCAGGGGAGAATGGGCACTAGAGGTCCGAGGGGTCGCTGGTCAGGTGGCACGTCCTCCTCCCTTGCTCCCTCAGCAGCAGCATACTCCAGCCTTGGGACTTAGGTCTGCCAAGGCTCCAGGGGTGTGACTCCAGCCGATGACGTCGCAGAGGCCTGAGGTAACAGAGGAAAGGCATTTCTTAACCCCTTCCTTGCCTTGTCTTTGAATACTCCTTTTCCCTTTCAGCATAGTTAATAAACAACGTTGCGTCTGTTTGAGTTCTACAGCCCCTTGATGCAATTATAATCGGAGCTGTCCCTGGAGCGTTTCGGGTTCTTTGCCCTGTCAGTTTACTGAGGAAAGTTTTGTAGCGCTCCCTATGCTTTCGGTTGGGTCGCCCTTGATGAGCACTTTTTGATACGTTAAGCGCGTGTCTGAGAATCCCAGCTTCCTACTTCCCCCTTCCCGGGTCTCCAATATCCCCCTCTGAGAACTCCACGCTTCTCTCTTCCCTTTGTAAACCTGTGTTTCCTTTGTATGCTGCTTCCTTTGTATCCCTATTTAGACTGCACATATAAGAGATAGCCTGGGATTTGTGCCTTGCTGCCTCTAATTTACCAGAATTAGTGAGATCATCGACTGCTCCATCCATGCTGCTGCAAATAGTATGAGATCATTTTGTTCTGTGGATGAGTGGTAGTCGAGGGAATGTAGGTAGCAGAACAGCTTTCTGCATTCACCCCCGCTCCACATGTCGTTCCTTTGTATGTCTTGGCTGTGGTAAAGGGTACCACAACGACCGCTGGGGTGCAAGTGCTTCCTTCCAATGATGCTGGTCTCTGGTTATACGACCTGCAGCGTGTGTGCCGAATCTCGGGGTCCCTCCAGTGTTTAGTTTGGTAAGGAACTTGCCTACTGACCTTCATACCGGCTGTTACCAATTTACGATCCCGGCAACAGCAATGGCAGGCTTCCCTTTTGGGCATGCCCTCTTGTGCACTTAACGCTTTTAGAGTTTGTGAGGACTGCAGCCAGGGAAACCCTCGCCTAGCTTCCTTTGCACTCTCTAATCATGACAGATCCTGAGCATCTTTTCATTTGAATGTGCTGTTTTCTACAACGCGGGTGAGTACCACTGAGGTCTTGAAAGGTTTCTGCCTGAGAGTCGGCCCTGCTTTGAATTCACTTCAGATTACCTAGCCCAGGATAATTCTTGAGGGCAGGGCTGCGTTGGCAAAGCGGCAGGCCGCAGGCATTGTGAATGATAGGTGCCCTTCGGCACGGTTTGTAAGGTTGTTACGGCAGTGTGCCACAAGGCGGCAGCACTACTCCGTGTCCTCTCTGGTAACTTGGGGAAACAAAGCCTTAGCGGGGGTCCCGGTGTTGGACGGGACATGGGGAGTCGAACGTGGCTAAACACACACCCCAGGGCTTGTGTATCCTCGCCTCCTGCCCCTTAACCTGCACTGCCCCACCCCAGGCATATCGCAAGACTTGTAAGTGGGCTACTCGGTGGGTACCGTGCTTCGCAGGTGGGGCGGCTGTAACGAAGTGGGATGGAGGTGGGGACCTGCCTAGCAGGAGCCGTGGAGAGCCGGTTTCCTCACAGCTCTTCCCTCTCAGCTGCTCCACCGTCACTTGGGTACACCAGGATTTGCTTACCCGTAGGAGGGCCACGTTGGACCCGGAGACTGTGGTACCACGCAGGGGAGAATGGGCACTTGAGGTCCGAGGGGTCGCTGGTCAGGTGGCACGTCCTCCTCCCTTGCTCCCTCAGCAGCAGCATACTCCAGCCTTGGGACCCAGGCCCGCCGAGGCTCCAGGGGTGTGACTCCAGCCGATGACGTCGCAGAGGCCTGAGGTAACAGAGGAAAGGCATTTCTTAACCCCTTCCTTGCCTTGTCTTTGAATACTCCTTTTCCCTTTCAGCATAGTTAATAAACAACGTTGCGTCTGTTTGAGTTCTACAGCCCCTTGATGCAATTATAATCGGAGCTGTCCCTGGAGCGTTTCGGGTTTTTGCCAGGTCAGTTTATTGAGGAAAGTTTTGTGGCGCTCCCTATGCTTTCGGTTGGGTCGCCCTTGATGAGCACTTTTTGATACGTTAAGCGTGTGTCTGAGAATCCCAGCTTCCTACTTCCCCCTTCCCGGGTCTCCAATATCCCCCTCTGAGAACTCCACGCTTCTCTCTTCCCTTTGTAAACCTGTGTTTCCTTTGTATGCTGCTTCCTTTGTATCCCTATTTAGACTGCACATATAAGAGATAGCCTGGGATTTGTGCCTTGCTGCCTCTAATTTACCAGAATTAGTGAGATCATCGACTGCTCCATCTATGCTGCTGCAAATAGTATGAGATCATATTGTTCTGTGGATGAGTGGTAGTCGAGGGAATGTAGGTAGCAGAACAGCTTTCTGCATTCACCCCGCGCTCGACATGTCGTTCCTTTGTATGTCTTGGCTGTGGTAAAGGGTACCACAACGACCGCTGGGGTGGAAGTGCTTCCTTCCAATGATGCTGGTCTCTGGTTATACGACCTGCAGCGTGTGTGCCGAATCTCGGGGTCCCTCCAGTGTTTAGTTTGGTAAGGAACTTGCCTACTGACCTTCATACCGGCTGTTACCAATTTTCGATCCCGGCAACAGCAATGGTAGGCTTCCCTTTTGGGCATGCCCTCTTGAGCACTTAACGCTTTTAGCGTTTGTGAGGACTGCAGCCAGGGAAACCCTCGCCTAGCTTCCTTTGCACTGTCTAATCATGACAGATCCTGAGCATCTTTTCATTTGAATGTGCTGTTTTCTACAACGCGGGTGAGTACCACTGAGGTCTTGAAAGGTTTCTGCCTGAGAGTCGGCCCTGCTTTGAATTCACTTCAGATTACCTAGCCCAGGATATTTCTTGAGGGCAGGGCTGCGTTTGCAAAGCGGCAGGCCGCAGGCATTGTGAATGATAGGTGCCCTTCGGCACGGTTTGTAAGGTTGTTACGGCAGTGTGCCACAAGGCGGCAGCACTACTCCGTGTCCTCTCTGGTAACTTGGGGAAACAAAGCCTTAGCGGGGGTCCCGGTGTTGGACGGGACATGGGGAGTCGAACGTGGCTAAACACACACCCCAGGGCTTGTGTATCCTCGCCTCCTGCCCCTTAACCTGCACTGCCGCACCCCAGGCGTATCGCAAGACTTGTAAGTGGGCTACTCGGTGGGTGCCGTGCTTCGCAGGTGGGGCGACTCTAACGAAGTGGGCTGGAGGTGGGGACCTGCCTAGCAGGAGCCGTGGAGAGCCGGTTTCCTCACAGCTCTTCCCTCTCAGCTGCTCCACCGTCACTTGGGTACACCAGGCTTTGCTTACCCGTAGGAGGGCCACGTTGGACCGGGAGACTGTGGTACCACGCAGGGGAGAATGGGCACTAGAGGTCCGAGGGGTCGCTGGTCAGGTGGCACGTCCTCCTCCCTTGCTCCCTCAGCAGCAGCATACTCCAGCCTTGGGACTTAGGCCCGCCAAGGCTCCAGGGGTGTGACTCCACCCGATGACGTCGCAGAGGCCTGAGGTAACAGAGGAAAGGCATTTCTTAACCCCTTCCTTGCCTTGTCTTTGAATACTCCTTTTCCCTTTCAGCATAGTTAATAAACAACGTTGCGTCTGTTTGAGTTCTACAGCCCCTTGATGCAATTATAATCGGAGCTGTCCCTGGAGCGTTTCGGGTTCTTTGCCCTGTCAGTTTATTGAGGAAAGTTTTGTAGCGCTCCCTATGCTTTCGGTTGGGTCGCCCTTGATGAGCACTTTTTGATACGTTAAGCGTGTGTCTGAGAATCCCAGCTTCCTACTTCCCCCTTTCCGGGTCTCCAATATCCCCCTCTGAGAACTCCACGCTTCTCTCTTCCCTTTGTAAACCTGTGTTTCCTTTGTATGCTGCTTCCTTTGTATCCCTATTTAGAATGCACATATAAGAGATAGCCTGGGATTTGTGCCTTGCTGCCTCTAATTTACCAGAATTAGTGAGATCATCGACTGCTCCATCCATGCTGCTGCAAATAGTATGAGATCATTTTGTTCTGTGGATGAGTGGTAGTCGAGGGAATGTAGGTAGCAGAACAGCTTTCTGCATTCACCCCGCGCTCGACATGTCGTTCCTTTGTATGTCTTGGCTGTGGTAAAGGGTACCACAACGACCGCTGGGATGCAAGTGCTTCCTTCCAATGATGCTGGTCTCTGGTTATACGACCTGCAGCGTGTGTGCCGAATCTCGGGGTCCCTCCAGTGTTTAGTTTGGTAAGGAACTTGCCTACTGACCTTCATACCGGCTGTTACCAATTTACGATCCCGGCAACAGCAATGGCAGGCTTCCCTTTTGGGCATGCCCTCTTGTGCACTTAACGCTTTTAGCGTTTGTGAGGACTGCAGCCAGGGAAACCCTCGCCTAGCTTCCTTTGCACTCTCTAATCATGACAGATCCTGAGCATCTTTTCATTTGAATGTGCTGTTTTCTAAAACGCGGGTGAGTACCACTGAGGTCTTGAAAGGTTTCTGCCTGAGAGTCGGCCCTGCTTTGAATTCACTTCAGATTACCTAGCCCAGGATATTTCTTGAGGGCAGGGCTGCGTTTGCAAAGCGGCAGGCCGCAGGCATTGTGAATGATAGGTGCCCTTCGGCACGGTTTGTAAGGTTGTTACGGCAGTGTGCCACAAGGCGGCAGCACTACTCCGTGTCCTCTCTGGTAACTTGGGGAAACAAAGCCTTAGCGGGGGTCCCGGTGTTGGACGGGACATGGGGAGTCGAACGTGGCTAAACACACACCCCAGGGCTTGTGTATCCTCGCCTCCTCCCCCTTAACCTGCACTGCTGCACCCCAGGCGTATCGCAAGACTTATAAGTGGGCTACTCGGTGGGTGCCGGGCTTCGCAGGTGGGGCGACTCTAACGAAGTGGGCTGGAGGTGGGAACCTGCCTAGCAGGAGCTGTGGAGAGCCGGTTTCCTCACAGCTCTTCCCTCTCAGCTGCTCCACCGTCACTTGGGTACACCAGGCTTTGCTTACCCGTAGGAGGGCCAGGTTGGACCCGGAGACTGTGGTACCACGCAGGGGAGAATGGGCACTAGAGGTCCGAGGGGTCGCTGGTCAGGTGGCACGTCCTCCTCCCTTGCTCCCTCAGCAGCAGCATACTCCAGCCTTGGGACCCAGGCCCGCCAAGGCTCCAGGGATGTGACTCCAGCCGATGACGTCGCAGAGGCCTGAGGTAACAGAGGAAAGGCATTTCTTAACCCCTTCCTTGCCTTGTCTTTGAATACTCCTTTTCCCTTTCAGCATAGTTAATAAACAACGTTGCGTCTGTTTGAGTTCTACAGCCCCTTGATGCAATTATAATCGGAGCTGTCCCTGGAGCGTTTCGGGTTCTTTGCCCTGTCAGTTTATTGAGGAAAGTTTTGTGGGGATCCCTATGCTTTCGGTTGGGTCGCCCTTGATGAGCACTTTTTGATACGTTAAGCGTGTGTCTGAGAATCCCAGCTTCCTACTTCCCCCTTCCCGGGTTTCCAATATCCCCCTCTGAGAACTCCACGCTTCTCTCTTCCCTTTGTAAACCTGTGTTTCCTTTGTATGCTGCTTCCTTTGTATCCCTATTTAGACTGCACATATAAGAGATAGCCTGGGATTTGTGCCTTGCTGCCTCTAATTTACCAGAATTAGTGAGATCATCGACTGCTCCATCTATGCTGCTGCAAATAGTATGAGATCATTTTGTTCTGTGGATGAGTGGTAGTCGAGGGAATGTAGGTAGCAGAACAGCTTTCTGCATTCACCCCGCGCTCGACATGTCGTTCCTTTGTATGTCTTGGCTGTGGTAAAGGGTACCACAACGACCGCTGGGGTGGAAGTGCTTCCTTCCAATGATGCTGGTCTCTGGTTATACGACCTGCAGCGTGTGTGCCGAATCTCGGGGTCCCTCCAGTGTTTAGTTTGGTAAGGAACTTGCCTACTGACCTTCATACCGGCTGTTACCAATTTTCGATCCCGGCAACAGCAATGGTAGGCTTCCTTTTTGGGCATGCCCTCTTGAGCACTTAACGCTTTTAGCGTTTGTGAGGACTGCAGCCAGGGAAACCCTCGCCTAGCTTCCTTTGCACTCTCTAATCATGACAGATCCTGAGCATCTTTTCATTTGAATGTGCTGTTTTCTAAAACGCCGGTGAGCACCACTGAAGTCTTAAAGGTTGCTGCCTGAGAGTCGGCCCTGCTTTGAATTCACTTCAGATTACCTAGCCCAGGATAATTCTTGAGGGCAGGGCTGCGTTTGCAAAGAGGCAGGCCGCAGGCATTGTGAATGATAGGTGCCCTTCGGCACGGTTTGTAAGGTTGTTACGGCAGTGTGCCACAAGGCGGCAGCACCACTCCGTGTCCTCTCTGGTAACTTGGGGAAACAAAGCCTTAGCGGGGGTCCCGGTGTTGGACGGGACATGGGGAGTCGAACGTGGCTAAACACACACCCCAGGGCTTGTGTATCCTCGCCTCCTGCCCCTTAACCTGCACTGCCCCACCCCAGGCGTATCGCAAGACTTATAAGTGGGCTACTCGGTGGGTGCCGTGCTTCGCAGGTGGGGCGACTCTAACGAAGTGGGCTGGAGGTGGGAACCTGCCTAGCAGGAGCCGTGGAGAGCCGGTTTCCTCACAGCTCTTCCCTCTCAGCTGCTCCACCGTCACTTGGGTACACCAGGCTTTGCTTACCCGTAGGAGGGCCACGTTGGACCGGGAGACTGTGGTACCACGCAGGGGAGAATGGGCACTAGAGGTCCGAGGGGTCGCTGGTCAGGTGGCACGTCCTCCTCCCTTGCTCCCTCAGCAGCAGCATACTCGAGCCTTGGGACCCAGGCCCGCCAAGGCTCCAGGGGTGTGACTCCAGCCGATGACGTCGCAGAGGCCTGAGGTAACAGAGGAAAGGCATTTTTTAACCCCTTCCTTGCCTTGTCTTTGAATACTCCTTTTCCCTTTCAGCATAGTTAATAAACAACGTTGCGTCTGTTTGAGTTCTACAGCCCCTTGATGCAATTATAATCGGAGCTGTCCCTGGAGCGTTTCGGGTTCTTTGCCCTGTCAGTTTATTGAGGAAAGTTTTGTAGCGCTCCCTATGCTTTCGGTTCGGTCGCCCTTGATGCGCACTTTTTGATACGTTAAGCGTGTGTCTGAGAATCCCAGCTTCCTACTTCCCCCTTCCCGGGTCTCCAATATCCCCCTCTGAGAACTCCACGCTTCTCTCTTCCCTTTGTAAACCTGTGTTTCCTTTGTATGCTGCTTCCTTTGTATCCCTATTTAGACTGCACATATAAGAGATAGCCTGGGATTTGTGCCTTGCTGCCTCTAATTTACCAGAATTAGTGAGATCATCGACTGCTCCATCCATGCTGCTGCAAATAGTATGAGATCATTTTGTTCTGTGGATGAGTGGTAGTCGAGGGAATGTAGGTAGCAGAACAGCTTTCTGCATTCACCCCGTGCTCGACATTTCGTTCCTTTGTATGTCTTGGCTGTGGTAAAGGGTACCACAACGACCGCTAGGGTGCAAGTGCTTCCTTCCAATGATGCTGGTCTCTGGTTATACGACCTGCAGCGTGTGTGCCGAATCTCGGGGTCCCTCCAGTGTTTAGTTTGGTAAGGAACTTGCCTACTGACCTTCATACCGGCTGTTACCAATTTACGATCCCGGCAACAGCAATGGTAGGCTTCCCTTTTGGGCATGCCCTCTTGAGCACTTAACGCTTTTAGCGTTTGTGAGGACTGCAGCCAGGGAAACCCTCGCCTAGCTTCCTTTGCACTGTCTAATCATGACAGATCCTGAGCATCTTTTCATTTGAATGTGCTGTTTTCTAAAACGCGGGTGAGCACCACTGAGGTCTTGAAAGGTTTCTGCCTGAGAGTCGGCCCTGCTTTGAATTCACTTCAGATTACCTAGCCCAGGATAATTTTTGAGGGCAGGGCTGCGTTTGCAAAGCGGCAGGACGCAGGCATTGTGAATGATAGGTGCCCTTCGGCACGGTTTGTAAGGTTGTTACGGCAGTGTGCCACAAGGCGGCAGCACTACTCCGTGTCCTCTCTGGTAACTTGGGGAAACAAAGCCTTAGCGGGGGTCCCGGTGTTGGACGGGACATGGGGAGTCGAACGTGGCTAAACACACACCCCAGGGCTTGTGTATCCTCGCCTCCTGCCCCTTAACCTGCACTGCCGCACCCCAGGCGTATCGCAAGACTTGTAAGTGGGCTACTCGGTGGGTGCCGTGCTTCGCAGGTGGGGCGACTCTAACGAAGTGGGCTGGAGGTGGGAACCTGCCTAGCAGGAGCCGTGGAGAGCCGATGTCCTCACAGCTCTTCCCTCTCAACTGCTCCACCGTCACTTGGGTACACAAGGCTTTGCTTACCCGTAGGAGGGCCACGTTGGACCGGGAGACTGTGGTACCACGCAGGGGAGAATGGGCACTAGAGGTCCGAGGGGTCGCTGGTCAGGTGGCACGTCCTCCTCCCTTGCTCCCTCAGCAGCAGCATACTCCAGCCTTGGGACCCAGGCCCGCCGAGGCTCCAGGGGTGTGACTCCAGCCGATGACGTCGCAGAGGCCTGAGGTAACAGAGGAAAGGCATTTCTTAACCCCTTCCTTGCCTTGTCTTTGAATACTCCTTTTCCCTTTCAGCATAGTTAATAAACAACCTTGCGTCTGTTTGAGTTCTACAGCGCCTTGATGCAATTATAATCGGAGCTGTCCCTGGAGCGTTTCGGGTTCTTTGCCAGGTCAGTTTATTGAGGAAAGTTTTGTGGCGCTCCCTATGCTTTCGGTTGGGTCGCCCTTGATGAGCACTTTTTGATACGTTAAGCGTGTGTCTGAGAATCCCAGCTTCCTACTTCCCCCTTCCCGGGTCTCCAATATCCCCCTCTGAGAACTCCACGCTTCTCTCTTCCCTTTGTAAACCTGTGTTTCCTTTGTATGCTGCTTCCTTTGTATCCCTATTTAGACTGCACATATAAGAGATAGCCTGGGATTTGTGCCTTGCTGCCTCTAATTTACCAGAATTAGTGAGATCATCGACTGCTCCATCTATGCTGCTGCAAATAGTATGAGATCATTTTGTTCTGTGGATGAGTGGTAGTCGAGGGAATGTAGGTAGCAGAACAGCTTTCTGCATTCACCCCGCGCTCGACATGTCGTTCCTTTGTATGTATTGGCTGTGGTAAAGGGTACCACAACGACCGCTGGGGTGGAAGTGCTTCCTTCCAATGATGCTGGTCTCTGGTTATACGACCTGCAGCGTGTGTGCCGAATCTCGGGGTCCCTCCAGTGTTTAGTTTGGTAAGGAACTTGCCTACTGACCTTCATACCGGCTGTTACCAATTTACGATCCCGGCAACAGCAATGGCAGGCTTCCCTTTTGGGCATGCCCTCTTGTGCACTTAACGCTTTTAGCGTTTGTGAGGACTGCAGCCAGGGAAACCCTCGCCTAGCTTCCTTTGCACTCTCTAATCATGACAGATCCTGAGCATCTTTTCATTTGAATGTGCTGTTTTCTAAAACGCGGGTGAGTACCACTGAGGTCTTGAAAGGTTTCTGCCTGAGAGTCGGCCCTGCTTTGAATTCACTTCAGATTACCTAGCCCAGGATATTTCTTGAGGGCAGGGCTGCGTTTGCAAAGCGGCAGGCCGCAGGCATTGTGAATGATAGGTGCCCTTCGGCACGGTTTGTAAGGTTGTTACGGCAGTGTGCCACAAGGCGGCAGCACTACTCCGTGTCCTCTCTGGTAACTTGGGGAAACAAAGCCTTAGCGGGGGTCCCGGTGTTGGACGGGACATGGGGAGTCGAACGTGGCTAAACACACACCCCAGGGCTTGTGTATCCTCGCCTCCTCCCCCTTAACCTGCACTGCTGCACCCCAGGCGTATCGCAAGACTTGTAAGTGGGCTACTCGGTGGGTGCCGTGCTTCGCAGGTGGGGCGACTCTAACGAAGTGGGCTGGAGGTGGGAACCTGCCTAGCAGGAGCCGTGGAGAGCCGGTCTCCTCACAGCTCTTCCCTCTCAGCTGCTCCACCGTCACTTGGGTACACCAGGCTTTGCTTACCCGTAGGAGGGCCACGTTGGACCGGGAGACTGTGGTACCACGCAGGGGAGAATGGGCACTAGAGGTCCGAGGGGTCGCTGGTCAGGTGGCACGTCCTCCTCCCTTGCTCCCTCAGCAGCAGCATACTCCAGCCTTGGCACCCAGGCCCGCCGAGGCTCCAGGGGTGTGACTCCAGCCGATGACGTCGCAGAGGCCTGAGGTAACAGAGGAAAGGCATTTCTTAACCCCTTCCTTGCCTTGTCTTTGAATACTCCTTTTCCCTTTCAGCATAGTTAATAAACAACGTTGCGTCTGTTTGAGTTCTACAGCCCCTTGATGCAATTATAATCGGAGCTGTCCCTGGAGCGTTTCGGGTTCTTTGCCCTGTCAGTTTATTGAAGAAAGTTTTGTAGCGCTCCCTATGCTTTCGGTTCGGTCGCCCTTGATGAGCACTTTTTGATACGTTAAGCGTGTGTCTGAGAATCCCAGCTTCCTACTTCCCCCTTCCCGGGTCTCCAATATCCCCCTCTGAGAACTCCACGCTTCTCTCTTCCCTTTGTAAACCTGTGTTTCCTTTGTATGCTGCTTCCTTTGTATCCCTATTTAGACTGCACATATAAGAGATAGCCTGGGATTTGTGCCTTGCTGCCTCTAACTTACCAGAATTAGTGAGATCATCGACTGCTCCATCCAGGCTGCTGCAAATAGTATGAGATCATTTTGTTCTGTGGATGAGTGGTAGTCGAGGGAATGTAGGTAGCAGAACAGCTTTCTGCATTCACCCCGCGCTCGGCATGTCGTTCCTTTGTATGTCTTGGCTGTGGTAAAGGGTACCACAACGACCGCTGGGGTGCAAGTGCTTCCTTCCAATGATGCTGGTCTCTGGTTATACGACCTGCAGCGTGTGTGCCGAATCTCGGGGTCCCTCCAGTGTTTAGTTTGGTAAGGAACTTGCCTACTGACCTTCATACCGGCTGTTACCAATTTACGATCCCGGCAACAGCAATGGTAGGCTTCCCATTTGGGCATGCCCTCTTGAGCACTTAACGCTTTTAGCGTTTGTGAGGACTGCAGCCAGGGAAACCCTCCCCTAGCTTCCATTGCACTGTCTAATCATGACAGATCCTGAGCATCTTTTCATTTGAATGTGCTGTTTTCTGAAACGCGGGTGAGCACCACTGAGGTCTTGAAAGGTTTCTGCCTGAGAGTCGGCCCTGCTTTGAATTCACTTCAGATTACCTAGCCCAGGATATTTCTTGAGGGCAGGGCTGCGTTTGCAAAGCGGCAGGCCGCAGGCATTGTGAATGATAGGTGCCCTTCGGCACGGTTTGTAAGGTTGTTACGGCAGTGTGCCACAAGGCGGCAGCACTACTCCGTGTCCTCTCTGGTAACTTGGGGAAACAAAGCCTTAGCGGGCGTCCCGGTGTTGGACGGGACATGGGGAGTCGAACGTAGCTAAACACACACCCCAGGGCTTGTGTATCCTCGCCTCCTGCCCCTTAACCTGCACTGCCCCACCCCAGGCGTATCGGAAGACTTGTAAGTGGGCTACTCGGTGGGTGCCGTGCTTCGCAGGTGGGGCGACTCTAACGAAGTGGGCTGGAGGTGGGAACCTGCCTAGCAGGAGCCGTGGAGTGCCGGTCTCCTCACAGCTCTTCCCTCTCAGCTGCTCCACCGTCACTTGGGTACACCAGGCTTTGCTTACCCGTAGGAGGGCCACGTTGGACCGGGAGACTGTGGTACCACGCAGGGGAGAATGGGCACTAGAGGTCCGAGGGGTCGCTGGTCAGGTGGCACGTCCTCCTCCCTTGCTCCCTCAGCAGCAGCATACTCCAGCCTTGGGACCCAGGCCCGCCGAGGCTCCAGGGGTGTGACTCCAGCCGATGACGTCGCAGAGGCCTGAGGTAACAGAGGAAAGGCATTTCTTAACCCCTTCCTTGCCTTGTCTTTGAATACTCCTTTTCCCTTTCAGCATAGTTAATAAACAACGTTGCGTCTGTTTGAGTTCTACAGCCCCTTGATGCAATTATAATCGGAGCTGTCCCTGGAGCGTTTCGGGTTCTTTGCCCTGTCAGTTTATTGAGGAAAGTTTTGTAGCGCTCCCTATGCTTTCGGTTGGGTCGCCCTTGATGAGCACTTTTTGATACGTTAAGCGTGTGTCTGAGAATCCCAGCTTCCTACTTCCCCCTTCCCGGGTCTCCAATATCCCCCTCTGAGAACTCCACGCTTCTCTCTTCCCTTTGTAAACCTGTGTTTCCTTTGTATGCTGCTTCCTTTGTATCCCTATTTAGACTGCACATATAAGAGATAGCCTGGGATTTGTGCCTTGCTGCCTCTAATTTACCAGAATGAGTGAGATCATCGACTGCTCCATCCATGCTGCTGCAAATAGTATGAGATCATTTTGTTCTGTGGATGAGTGGTAGTCGAGGGAATGTAGGTACCAGAACAGCTTTCTGCATTCACCCCGCGCTCGGCATGTCGTTCCTTTGTATGTCTTGGCTGTGGTAAAGGGTACCACAACGACCGCTGGGGTGCAAGTGCTTCCTTCCAATGATGCTAGTCTCTGGTTATACGACCTGCAGCATGTGTGCCGAATCTCGGGGTCCCTCCAGTGTTTAGTTTGGTAAGGAACTTGCCTACTGACCTTCATACCGGCTGTTACCAATTTACGATCCCGGCAACAGCAATGGTAGGCTTCTCTTTTGGGCATGCCCTCTTGAGCACTTAACGCTTTTAGCGTTTGTGAGGACTGCAGCCAGGGAAACCCTCGCCTAGCTTCCTTTGCACTCTCTAATCATTTCAGATCCTGAGCATCTTTTCATTTGAATGTGCTGTTTTCTAAAACGCGGGTGAGTACCACTGAGGTCTTGAAAGGTTTCTGCCTGAGAGTCGGCCCTGCTTTGAATTCACTTCAGATTACCTAGCCCAGGATAATTCTTGAGGGCAGGGCTGCGTTGGCAAAGCGGCAGGCCGCAGGCATTGTGAATGATAGGTGCCCTTCGGCACGGTTTGTAAGGTTGTTACGGCAGTGTGCCACAAGGCGGCAGCACTACTCCGTGTCCTCTCTGGTAACTTGGGGAAACAAAGCCTTAGCGGGGTTCCCGGTGTTGGATGGGACATGGGGAGTCGAACGTGGCTAAACACACACCACAGGACTTGTGTATCCTCGCCTCCTGCCCCTTAACCTGCACTGCCGCACCCCAGGCGTATCGCAAGACTTGTAAGTTGGCTACTCGTTGGGTGCCGTGCTTCGTAGGTGGGGCGACTCTAACGAAGTGGGCTGGAGGTGGGGACCTGCCTAGCAGGAGCCGTGGAGAGCCGGTTTCCTCACAGCTCTTCCCTCTCAGCTGCACCACCGTCACTTGGGTACACCAGGCTTTGCTTACCCGTAGGAGGGCCACGTTGGACCGGGAGACTGTGGTACCACGCAGGGGAGAATGGGCACTAGAGGTCCGAGGGGTCGCTGGTCAGGTGGCACGTCCTCCTCCCTTGCTCCCTCAGCAGCAGCATACTCCAGCCTTGGGACCCAGGCCCGCCGAGGCTCCAGGGGTGTGACTCCAGCCGATGACGTCGCAGAGGCCTGAGGTAACAGAGGAAAGGCATTTCTTAACCCCTTCCTTGCCTTGTCTTTGAATACTCCTTTTCCCTTTCAGCATAGTTAATAAACAACGTTGCGTCTGTTTGAGTTCTACAACCCCTTGATGCAATTATAATCGGAGCTGTCCCTGGAGCGTTTCGGGTTCTTTGCCCTGTCAGTTTATTGAGGAAAGTTTTGTAGCGCTCCCTATGCTTTCGGTTGGGTCGCCCTTGATGAGCACTTTTTGATACGTTAAGGGTGTGTCTGAGAATCCCAGCTTCCTACTTCCCCCTTCCCGGGTCTCCAATATCCCCCTCTGAGAACTCCACGCTTCTCTCTTCCCTTTGTAAACCTGTGTTTCCTTTGTATGCTGCTTCCTTTGTGTCCCTATTTAGACTGCACATATAAGAGATAGCCTGGGATTTGTGCCTTGCTGCCTCTAATTTACCAGAATTAGTGAGATCATCGACTGCTCCATCCATGCTGCTGCAAATAGTATGAGATCATTTTGTTCTGTGGATGAGTGGTAGTCGAGGGAATGTAGGTAGCAGAACAGCTTTCTGCATTCACCCCGCGCTCGACATGTCGTTCCTTTGTATGTCTTGGCTGTGGCAAAGGGTATCACAACGACCGCTGGGATGCAAGTGCTTCCTTCCAATGATGCTAGTCTCTGGTTATACGACCTGCAGCGTGTGTGCCGAATCTCGGGGTCCCTCCAGTGTTTAGTTTGGTAAGGAACTTGCCTACTGACCTTCATACCGGCTGTTACCAATTTACGATCCCGGCAACAGCAATGGTAGGCTTCCCTTTTGGGCATGCCCTCTTGAGCACTTAACGCTTTTAGCGTTTGTGAGGACTGCAGCCAGGGAAACCCTCGCCTAGCTTCCTTTGCACTCTCTAATCATGACAGATCCTGAGCATCTTTTCATTTGAATGTGCTGTTTTCTAAAACGCGGGTGAGCACCACTGAGGTCTTGAAAGGTTTCTGCCTGAGAGTCGGCCCTGCTTTGAATTCACTTCAGATTACCTAGCCCAGGATATTTCTTGAGGGCAGGGCTGCGTTTGCAAAGCGGCAGGCCGCAGGCATTGTGAATGATAGGTGCCCTTCGGCACGGTTTGTAAGGTTGTTACGGCAGTGTGCCACAAGGCGGCAGCACTACTCCGTGTCCTCTCTGGTAACTTGGGGAAACAAAGCCTTAGCGGGGGTGCCGGTGTTGGACCGGACATGGGGAGTCGAACGTGGCTAAACACACACCCCAGTGCTTGTGTATCCTCGCTTCCTGCCCCTTAACCTGCACTGCCGCACCCCAGGCGTATCGCAAGACTTGTAAGTGGGCTACTCGGTGGGTGCCGTGCTTCGCAGGTGGGGCGACTCTAACGAAGTGGGCTGGAGGTGGGAACCTGCCTAGCAAGAGCCGTGGAGACCCGGTTTCCTCACAGCTCTTCCCTCTCACCTGCTCCACCGTCACTTGGGTACACCAGGCTTTGCTTACCCGTAGGAGGGCCACGTTGGACCGGGAGACTGTGAGACCACGCAGGGGAGAATGGGCACTAGAGGTCCGAGGGGTCGCTGGTCAGGTGGCACGTCCTCCTCCCTTGCTCCCTCAGCAGCAGCATACTCCAGCCTTGGGACCCAGGCCCGCCGTGGCTCCAGGGGTGTGACTCCAGCCGATGACGTCGCAGAGGCCTGAGGTAACAGAGGAAAGGCATTTCTTAACCCCTTCCTTGCCTTGTCTTTGAATACTCCTTTTCCCTTTCAGCATAGTTAATAAATAACCTTGCATCTGTTTGAGTTCTACAGCGCCTTGATGCAATTATAATCGGAACTATCCCTGGAGCGTTTCGGGTTCTTTGCCCTGTCAGTTTATTGAGGAAAGTTTTGTGGCGCTCCCTATGCTTTCGGTTGGGTCGCCCTTGATGAGCACTTTTTGATACGTTAAGCGTGTGTCTGAGAATCCCAGCTTCCTACTTCCCCCTTCCCGGGTCTCCAATATCCCCCTCTGAGAACTCCACGCTTCTCTCTTCCCTTTGTAAACCTGTGTTTCCTTTGTATGCTGCTTCCTTTGTATCCCTATTTAGACTGCACATATAAGAGATAGCCTGGGATTTGTGCCTTGCTGCCTCTAATTTACCAGAATTAGTGAGATCATCGACTGCTCCATCCATGCTGCTGCAAATAGTATGAGATCATTTTGTTCTGTGGATGAGTGGTAGTCAAGGGAATGTAGGTAGCAGAACAGCTTTCTGCATTCACCCCGCGCTCGACATGTCGTTCCTTTGTATGTCTTGGCTGTGGTAAAGGGTACCACAACGACCGCTGGGGTGGAAGTGCTTCCTTCCAATGATGCTGGTCTCTGGTTATACGACCTGCAGCGTGTGTGCCAAATCTCGGGGTCCCTCCAGTGTTTAGTTTGGTAAGGAACTTGCCTACTGACCTTCATACCGGCTGTTACCAATTTTCGATCCCGGCAACAGCAATGGTAGGCTTCCCTTTTGGGCATGTCCTCTTGAGCACTTAACGCTTTTAGCGTTTGTGAGGACTGCAGCCAGGGAAACCCTCGCCTAGCTTCCTTTGCACTCTCTAATCATGACAGATCCTGAGCATCTTTTCATTTGAATGCGCTGTTTTCTAAAACGCGGGTGAGTACCACTGAGGTCTTGAAAGGTTTCTGCCTGAGAGTCGGCCCTGCTTTGAATTCACTTCAGATTACCTAGCCCAGGATATTTCTTGAGGGCAGGGCTGCGTTTGCAAAGCGGCAGGCCGCAGGCATTGTGAATGAAAGGTGCCCTTCGGCACGGTTTGTAAGGTTGTTACGGCAGTGTGCCACAAGGCGGCAGCACTACTCCGTGTCCTCTCTGGTAACTTGGAGAAACAAAGCCTTAGCGGGGGTCCCGGTGTTGAACGGGACATGGGGAGTCGAACGTGGCTAAACACACACCCCAGGGCTTGTGTATCCTCGCCTCCTGCCCCTTAACCTGCACTGCCGCACCCCAGGCGTATCGCAAGACTTGTAAGTGGGCTACTCGGTGGGTGCCGTGCTTCGCAGGTGGGGCGACTCTAACGAAGTGGGCTGGAGGTGGGAACCTGCCTAGCAGGAGCCGTGGAGAGCCGATGTCCTCACAGCTCTTCCCTCTCAGCTGCTCCACCGTCACTTGGGTACACCAGGCTTTGCTTACCCGTAGGAGGGCCACGTTGGACCGGGAGACTGTGGTACCACGCAGGGGAGAATGGGCACTAGAGGTCCGAGGGGTCGCTGGTCAGGTGGCACGTCCTCCTCCCTTGCTCCCTCAGCAGCAGCATACTCCAGCCTTGGGACCCAGGCCCGCCGAGGCTCCAGGGGTGTGACTCCAGCCGATGACGTCGCAGAGGCCTGAGGTAACAGAGGAAAGGAATTTCTTAACCCCTTCCTTGCCTTGTCTTTGAATACTCCTTTTCCCTTTCAGCATAGTTAATAAACAACCTTGCGTCTGTTTGAGTTCTACAGCGCCTTGATGCAATTATAATCGGAGCTGTCCCTGGAGCGTTTCGGGTTCTTTGCCAGGTCAGTTTATTGAGGAAAGTTTTGTGGCGCTCCCTATGCTTTCGGTTGGGTCGCCCTTGATGAGCACTTTTTGATACGTTAAGCGTGTGTCTGAGAATCCCAGCTTCCTACTTCCCCCTTCCCGGGTCTCCAATATCCCCCTCTGAGAACTCCACGCTTCTCTCTTCCCTTTGTAAACCTGTGTTTCCTTTGTATGCTGCTTCCTTTGTATCCCTATTTAGACTGCACATATAAGAGATAGCCTGGGATTTGTGCCTTGCTGCCTCTAATTTACCAGAATTAGTGAGATCATCGACTGCTCCATCTATGCTGCTGCAAATAGTATGAGATCATTTTGTTCTGTGGATGAGTGGTAGTCGAGGGAATGTAGGTAGCAGAACAGCTTTCTGCATTCACCCCGCGCTCGACATGTCGTTCCTTTGTATGTCTTGGCTGTGGTAAAGGGTACCACAACGACCGCTGGGGTGGAAGTGCTTCCTTCCAATGATGCTGGTCTCTGGTTATACGACCTGCAGCGTGTGTGCCGAATCTCGGGGTCCCTCCAGTGTTTAGTTTGGTAAGGAACTTGCCTACTGACCTTCATACCGGCTGTTACCAATTTTCGATCCCGGCAACAGCAATGGTAGGCTTCCTTTTTGGGCATGCACTCTTGAGCACTTAACGCTTTTAGCGTTTGTGAGGACTGCAGCCAGGGAAACCCTCGCCTAGCTTCCTTTGCACTCTCTAATCATGACAGATCCTGAGCATCTTTTCATTTGAATGTGCTGTTTTCTAAAACGCGGGTGAGCACCACTGAGGTCTTGAAAGGTTTCTGCCTGAGAGTCGGCCCTGCTTTGAATTCACTTCAGATTACCTAGCCCAGGATATTTCTTGAGGGCAGGGCTGCGTTTGCAAAGCGGCAGGCCGCAGGCATTGTGAATGATAGGTGCCCTTCGGCACGGTTTGTAAGGTTGTTACGGCAGTGTGCCACAAGGCGGCAGCACTACTCCGTGTCCTCTCTGGTAACTTGGGGAAACAAAGCCTTAGCGGGGGTCCCGGTGTTGGACGGGACATGGGGAGTCGAACGTGGCTAAACACACACCCCAGGGCTTGTGTATCCTCGCCTCCTGCCCCTTAACCTGCACTGCCGCACCCCAGGCGTATCGCAAGACTTGTAAGTGGGCTACTCGGTGGGCGCCGTGCTTCGCAGGTGGGGCGACTCTAACGAAGTGGGCTGGAGGTGGGGACCTGCCTAGCAGGAGCCGTGGAGAGCCGGTTTCCTCACAGCTCTTCCCTCTCAGCTGCTCCACCGTCACTTGGGTACACCAGGCTTTGCTTACCCGTAGGAGGGCCACGTTGGACCGGGAGACTGTGGTACCACGCAGGGGAAAATGGGCACTAGAGGTCCGAGGGGTCGCTGGTCAGGTGGCACGTCCTCCTCCCTTGCTCCCTCAGCAGCAGCATACTCCAGCCTTGGGACCCAGGCCCGCCGAGGCTCCAGGGGTGTGACTCCAGCCGATGACGTCGCAGAGGCCTGAGGTAACAGAGGAAAGGCATTTCTTAACCCCTTCCTTGCCTTGTCTTTGAATACTCCTTTTCCCTTTCAGCATAGTTAATAAACAACGTTGCGTCTGTTTGAGTTCTACAGCCCCTTGATGCAATTATAATCGGAGCTGTCCCTGGAGCGTTTCGGGTTCTTTGCCCTGTCAGTTTATTGAGGAAAGTTTTGTAGCGCTCCCTATGCTTTCGGTTCGGTCGCCCTTGATGCGCACTTTTTGATACGTTAAGCGTGTGTCTGAGAATCCCAGCTTCCTACTTCCCCCTTCCCGGGTCTCCAATATCCCCCTCTGAGAACTCCACGCTTCTCTCTTCCCTTTGTAAACCTGTGTTTCCTTTGTATGCTGCTTCCTTTGTATCCCTATTTAGACTGCACATATAAGAGATAGCCTGGGATTTGTGCCTTGCTGCCTCTAATTTACCAGAATCAGTGAGATCATCGACTGCTCCATCCATGCTGCTGCAAATAGTATGAGATCATTTTGTTCTGTGGATGAGTGGTAGTCGAGGGAATGTAGGTAGCAGAACAGCTTTCTGCATTCACCCCGCGCTCGACATGTCGTTCCTTTGTATGTCTTGGCTGTGGTAAAGGGTACCACAACGACCGCTGGGGTGCAAGTGCTTCCTTCCAATGATGCTAGTCTCTGGTTATATGACCTGCAGCGTGTGTGCCGAATCTCGGGGTCCCTCCAGTGTTTAGTTTGGTAAGGAACTTGCCTACTGACCTTCATACCGGCTGTTACCAATTTTCGATCCCGGCAACAGCAATGGTAGGCTTCCTTTTTGGGCATGCCCTCTTGAGCACTTAACGCTTTTAGCGTTTGTGAGGACTGCAGCCAGGGAAACCCTCGCCTAGCTTCCTTTGCACTCTCTAATCATGACAGATCCTGAGCATCTTTTCATTTGAATGTGCTGTTTTCTAAAACGCGGGTGAGCACCACTGAGGTCTTGAAAGGTTTCTGCCTGAGAGTCGGCCCTGCTTTGAATTCACTTCAGATTACCTAGCCCAGGATATTTCTTGAGGGCAGGGCTGCGTTTGCAAAGCGGCAGGCCGCAGGCATTGTGAATGATAGGTGCCCTTCGGCACGGTTTGTAAGGTTGTTACGGCAGTGTGCCACAAGGCGGCAGCACTACTCCGTGTCCTCTCTGGTAACTTGGGGAAACAAAGCCTTAGCGGGGGTCCCGGTGTTGGACGGGACATGGGGAGTCGAACGTGGCTAAACACACACCCCAGGGCTTGTGTATCCTCGCCTCCTGCCCCTTAACCTGCACTGCCGCACCCCAGGCGTATCGCAAGACTTGTAAGTGGGCTACTCGGTGGGCGCCGTGCTTCGCAGGTGGGGCGACTCTAACGAAGTGGGCTGGAGGTGGGGACCTGCCTAGCAGGAGCCGTGGAGAGCCGGTTTCCTCACAGCTCTTCCCTCTCAGCTGCTCCACCGTCACTTGGGTACACCAGGCTTTGCTTACCCGTAGGAGGGCCACGTTGGACCGGGAGACTGTGGTACCACGCAGGGGAAAATGGGCACTAGAGGTCCGAGGGGTCGCTGGTCAGGTGGCACGTCCTCCTCCCTTGCTCCCTCAGCAGCAGCATACTCCAGCCTTGGGACCCAGGCCCGCCGAGGCTCCAGGGGTGTGACTCCAGCCGATGACGTCGCAGAGGCCTGAGGTAACAGAGGAAAGGCATTTCTTAACCCCTTCCTTGCCTTGTCTTTGAATACTCCTTTTCCCTTTCAGCATAGTTAATAAACAACGTTGCGTCTGTTTGAGTTCTACAGCCCCTTGATGCAATTATAATCGGAGCTGTCCCTGGAGCGTTTCGGGTTCTTTGCCCTGTCAGTTTATTGAGGAAAGTTTTGTAGCGCTCCCTATGCTTTCGGTTCGGTCGCCCTTGATGCGCACTTTTTGATACGTTAAGCGTGTGTCTGAGAATCCCAGCTTCCTACTTCCCCCTTCCCGGGTCTCCAATATCCCCCTCTGAGAACTCCACGCTTCTCTCTTCCCTTTGTAAACCTGTGTTTCCTTTGTATGCTGCTTCCTTTGTATCCCTATTTAGACTGCACATATAAGAGATAGCCTGGGATTTGTGCCTTGCTGCCTCTAATTTACCAGAATCAGTGAGATCATCGACTGCTCCATCCATGCTGCTGCAAATAGTATGAGATCATTTTGTTCTGTGGATGAGTGGTAGTCGAGGGAATGTAGGTAGCAGAACAGCTTTCTGCATTCACCCCGCGCTCGACATGTCGTTCCTTTGTATGTCTTGGCTGTGGTAAAGGGTACCACAACGACCGCTGGGGTGCAAGTGCTTCCTTCCAATGATGCTAGTCTCTGGTTATATGACCTGCAGCGTGTGTGCCGAATCTCGGGGTCCCTCCAGTGTTTAGTTTGGTAAGGAACTTGCCTACTGACCTTCATACCGGCTGTTACCAATTTACGATCCCGGCAACAGCAATGGTAGGCTTCCATTTTGGGCATGCCCTCTTGAGCACTTAACGCTTTTAGCGTTTGTGAGGACTGCAGCCAGGGAAACCCTCGCCTAGCTTCCTTTGCACTCTCTAATCATGACAGATCCTGAGCATCTTTTCATTTGAATGTGCTGTTTTCTAAAACGCCGGTGAGCACCACTGAAGTCTTGAAAGGTTTCTGCCTGAGAGTCGGCCCTGCTTTGAATTCACTTCAGATTACCTAGCCCAGGATAATTCTTGAGGGCAGGGCTGCGTTTGCAAAGAGGCAGGCCGCAGGCATTGTGAATGATAGGTGCCCTTCGGCACGGTTTGTAAGGTTGTTACGGCAGTGTGCCACAAGGCGGAAGCACTACTCCGTGTCCTCTCTGGTAACTTGGGGAAACAAAGCCTTAGCGGGGGTCCCGGTGTTGGACGGGACATGGGGAGTCGAACGTGGCTAAACACACACCCCAGGGCTTGTGTATCCTCGCCTCCTGCCCCTTAACCTGCACTGCCCCACCCCAGGCGTATCGCAAGACTTGTAATTGGGCTACTCGGTGGGTGCCGTGCTTCGCAGGTGGGGCGACTCTAACGAAGTGGGCTGGAGGTGGGAACCTGCCTAGCAGGAGCCGTGGAGAGCCGGTTTCCTCACAGCTCTTCCCTCTCAGCTGCTCCACCGTCACTTGGGTACACCAGGCTTTGCTTACCCGTAGGAGGGCCACGTTGGACCGGGAGACTGTGGTACCACGCAGGGGAGAATGGGCACTAGAGGTCCGAGGGGTCGCTGGTCAGGTGGCACGTCCTCCTCCCTTGCTCCCTCAGCAGCAGCATACTCCAGCCTTGGGACCCAGGCCCGCCGAGGCTCCAGGGGTGTGACTCCAGCCGATGACGTCGCAGAGGCCTGAGGTAACAGAGGAAAGGCATTTCTTAACCCCTTCCTTGCCTTGTCTTTGAATACTCCTTTTCCCTTTCAGCATAGTTAATAAACAACGTTGCGTCTGTTTGAGTTCTACAGCCCCTTGATGCAATTATAATCGGAGCTGTCCCTGGAGCGTTTCGGGTTCTTTGCCAGGTCAGTTTATTGAGGAAAGTTTTGTGGCGCTCCCTATGCTTTCGGTTGGGTCGCCCTTGATGAGCACTTTTTGATACGTTAAGCGTGTGTCTGAGAATCCCAGCTTCCTACTTCCCCCTTCCCGGGTCTCCAATATCCCCCTCTGAGAACTCCACGCTTCTCTCTTCCCTTTGTAAACCTGTGTTTCCTTTGTATGCTGCTTCCTTTGTATCCCTATTTAGACTGCACATATAAGAGATAGCCTGGGATTTGTGCCTTGCTGCCTCTAATTTACCAGAATTAGTGAGATCATCGACTGCTCCATCTATGCTGCTGCAAATAGTATGAGATCATATTGTTCTGTGGATGAGTGGTAGTCGAGGGAATGTAGGTAGCAGAACAGCTTTCTGCATTCACCCCGCGCTCGACATGTCGTTCCTTTGTATGTCTTGGCTGTGGTAAAGGGTACCACAACGACCGCTGGGGTGCAAGTGCTTCCTTCCAATGATGCTGGTCTCTGGTTATACGACCTGCAGCGTGTGTGCCGAATCTCGGGGTCCCTCCAGTGTTTAGTTTGGTAAGGAACTTGCCTACTGACCTTCATACCGGCTGTTACCAATTTTCGATCCCGGCAACAGCAATGGTAGGCTTCCCTTTTGGGCATGCCCTCTTGAGCACTTAACGCTTTTAGCGTTTGTGAGGACTGCAGCCAGGGAAACCCTCGCCTAGCTTCCTTTGCACTGTCTAATCATGACAGATCCTGAGCATCTTTTCATTTGAATGTGCTGTTTTCTACAACTGAGGTCTTGAAAGGTTTCTGCCTGAGAGTCGGCCCTGCTTTGAATTCACTTCAGATTACCTAGCCCAGGATATTTCTTGAGGGCAGGGCTGCGTTTGCAAAGCGGCAGGCCGCAGGCATTGTGAATGATAGGTGCCCTTCGGCACGGTTTGTAAGGTTGTTACGGCAGTGTGCCACAAGGCGGCAGCACTACTCCGTGTCCTCTCTGGTAACTTGGGGAAACAAAGCCTTAGCGGGGGTCCCGGTGTTGGACGGGACATGGGGAGTCGAACGTGGCTAAACACACACCCCAGGGCTTGTGTATCCTCGCCTCCTGCCCCTTAACCTGCACTGCCGCACCCCAGGCGTATCGCAAGACTTGTAAGTGGGCTACTCGGTGGGTGCCGTGCTTCGCAGGTGGGGCGACTCTAACGAAGTGGGCTGGAGGTGGGGACCTGCCTAGCAGGAGCCGTGGAGAGCCGGTTTCCTCACAGCTCTTCCCTCTCAGCTGCTCCACCGTCACTTGGGTACACCAGGCTTTGCTTACCCGTAGGAGGGCCACGTTGGACCGGGAGACTGTGGTACCACGCAGGGGAGAATGGGCACTAGAGGTCCGAGGGGTCGCTGGTCAGGTGGCACGTCCTCCTCGCTTGCTCCCTCAGCAGCAGCATACTCCAGCCTTGGGACTTAGGCCCGCCAAGGCTCCAGGGGTGTGACTCCAGCCGATGACGTCGCAGAGGCCTGAGGTAACAGAGGAAAGGCATTTCTTAACCCCTTCCTTGCCTTGTCTTTGAATACTCCTTTTCCCTTTCAGCATAGTTAATAAACAACGTTGCGTCTGTTTGAGTTCTACAGCCCCTTGATGCAATTATAATCGGAGCTGTCCCTGGAGCATTTCGGGTTCTTTGCCCTGTCAGTTTATTGGGGAAAGTTTTGTAGCGCTCCCTATGCTTTCGGTTGGGTCGCCCTTGATGAGCACTTTTTGATACGTTAAGCGTGTGTCTGAGAATCCCAGCTTCCTACTTCCCCCTTTCCGGGTCTCCAATATCCCCCTCTGAGAACTCCACGCTTCTCTCTTCCCTTTGTAAACCTGTGTTTCCTTTGTATGCTGCTTCCTTTGTATCCCTATTTAGAATGCACATATAAGAGATAGCCTGGGATTTGTGCCTTGCTGCCTCTAATTTACCAGAATTAGTGAGATCATCGACTGCTCCATCCATGCTGCTGCAAATAGTATGAGATCATTTTGTTCTGTGGATGAGTGGTAGTCGAGGGAATGCAGGTAGCAGAACAGCTTTCTGCATTCACCCCGCGCTCGACATGTCGTTCCTTTGTATGTCTTGGCTGTGGTAAAGGGTACCACAACGACCGCTGGGATGCAAGTGCTTCCTTCCAATGATGCTAGTCTCTGGTTATATGACCTGCAGCGTGTGTGCCGAATCTCGGGGTCCCTCCAGTGTTTAGTTTGGTAAGGAACTTGCCTACTGACCTTCATACCGGCTGTTACCAATTTACGATCCCGGCAACAGCAATGGCAGGCTTCCCTTTTGGGCATGCCCTCTTGTGCACTTAACGCTTTTAGCGTTTGTGAGGACTGCAGCCAGGGAAACCCTCGCCTAGCTTCCTTTGCACTCTCTAATCATGACAGATCCTGAGCATCTTTTCATTTGAATGTGCTGTTTTCTAAAACGCGGGTGAGTACCACTGAGGTCTTGAAAGGTTTCTGCCTGAGAGTCGGCCCTGCTTTGAATTCACTTCAGATTACCTAGCCCAGGATATTTCTTGAGGGCAGGGCTGCGTTTGCAAAGCGGCAGGCCGCAGGCATTGTGAATGATAGGTGCCCTTCGGCACGGTTTGTAAGGTTGTTACGGCAGTGTGCCACAAGGCGGCAGCACTACTCCGTGTCCTCTCTGGTAACTTGGGGAAACAAAGCCTTAGCGGGGGTCCCGGTGTTGGACGGGACATGGGGAGTCGAACGTGGCTAAACACACACCCCAGGGCTTGTGTATCCTCGTCTCCTGCCCCTTAACCTGCACTGCCGCACCCCAGGCGTATCGCAAGACTTGTAAGTGGGCTACTCGGTGGGCGCCGTGCTTCGCAGGTGGGGCGACTCTAACGAAGTGGGCTGGAGGTGGGGACCTGCCTAGCAGGAGCCGTGGAGAGCCGGTTTCCTCACAGGTCTTCCCTCTCAGCTGCTCCACCGTCACTTGGGTACACCAGGCTTTGCTTACCCGTAGGAGGGCCACGTTGGACCGGGAGACTGTGGTACCACGCAGGGGAGAATGGGCACTAGAGGTCCGAGGGGTCGCTGGTCAGGTGGCACGTCCTCCTCCCTTGCTCCCTCAGCAGCAGCATACTCCAGCCTTGGGACCCAGGCCCGCCGAGGCTCCAGGGGTGTGACTCCAGCCGATGACGTCGCAGAGGCCTGAGGTAACAGAGGAAAGGCATTTCTTAACCCCTTCCTTGCCTTGTCTTTGAATACTCCTTTTCCCTTTAAGCATAGTTAATAAACAACGTTGCGTCTGTTTGAATTCTACAGCCCCTTGATGCAATTATAATCGGAGCTGTCCCTGGAGCGTTTCGGGTTCTTTGCCCTGTCAGTTTATTGAGGAAAGTTTTGTAGCGCTCCCTATGCTTTCGGTTCGGTCGCCCTTGATGCGCACTTTTTGATACGTTAAGCGTGTGTCTGAGAATCCCAGCTTCCTACTTCCCCCTTCCCGGGTCTCCAATATCCCCCTCTGAGAACTCCACGCTTCTCTCTTCCCTTTGTAAACCTGTGTTTCCTTTGTATGCTGCTTCCTTTGTATCCCTATTTAGACTGCACATATAAGAGATAGCCTGGGATTTGTGCCTTGCTGCCTCTAATTTACCAGAATCAGTGAGATCATCGACTGCTCCATCCATGCTGCTGCAAATAGTATGAGATCATTTTGTTCTGTGGATGAGTGGTAGTCGAGGGAATGTAGGTAGCAGAACAGCTTTCTGCATTCACCCCGCGCTCGACATGTCGTTCCTTTGTATGTCTTGGCTGTGGTAAAGGGTACCACAACGACCGCTGGGGTGCAAGTGCTTCCTTCCAATGATGCTAGTCTCTGGTTATATGACCTGCAGCGTGTGTGCCGAATCTCGGGGTCCCTCCAGTGTTTAGTTTGGTAAGGAACTTGCCTACTGACCTTCATACCGGCTGTTACCAATTTACGATCCCGGCAACAGCAATGGTAGGCTTCCCTTTTGGGCATGCCCTCTTGAGCACTTAACGCTTTTAGCGTTTGTGAGGACTGCAGCCAGGGAAACCCTCGCCTAGCTTCCTTTGCACTCTCTAATCATGACAGATCCTGAGCATCTTTTCATTTGAATGTGCTGTTTTCTAAAACGCCGGTGAGCACCACTGAAGTCTTGAAAGGTTTCTGCCTGAGAGTCGGCCCTGCTTTGAATTCACTTCAGATTACCTAGCCCAGGATAATTCTTGAGGGCAGGGCTGCGTTTGCAAAGAGGCAGGCCGCAGGCATTGTGAATGATAGGTGCCCTTCGGCACGGTTTGTAAGGTTGTTACGGCAGTGTGCCACAAGGCGGCAGCACTACTCCGTGTCCTCTCTGGTAACTTGGGGAAACAAAGCCTTAGCGGGGGTCCCGGTGTTGGACGGGACATGGGGAGTCGAACGTGGCTAAACACACACCCCAGGGCTTGTGTATCCTCGCCTCCTGCCCCTTAACCTGCACTGCCCCACCCCAGGCGTATCGCAAGACTTGTAAGTGGGCTACTCGGTGGGTGCCGTGCTTCGCAGGTGGGGCGACTCTAACGAAGTGGGCTGGAGGTGGGAACCTGCCTAGCAGGAGCCGTGGAGACCCGGTTTCCTCACAGCTCTTCCCTCTCAGCTGCTCCACCGTCACTTGGGTACACCAGGCTTTGCTTACCCGTAGGAGGGCCACGTTGGACCCGGAGACTGTGGTACCACGCAGGGGAGAATGGGCACTAGAGGTCCGAGGGGTCGCTGGTCAGGTGGCACGTCCTCCTCCCTTGCTCCCTCAGCAGCAGCATACTCCAGCCTTGGGACCCAGGCCCGCCGAGGCTCCAGGGGTGTGACTCCAGCCGATGACGTCGCAGAGGCCTGAGGTAACAGAGGAAAGGCATTTCTTAACCCCTTCCTTGCCTTGTCTTTGAATACTCCTTTTCGCTTTCAGCATAGTTAATAAACAACGTTGCGTCTGTTTGAGTTCTACAGCCCCTTGATGCAATTATAATCGGAGCTGTCGCTGGAGCGTTTCGGGCTCTTTGCCAGGTCAGTTTATTGAGGAAAGTTTTGTGGCGCTCCCTATGCTTTCGGTTGGGTCGCCCTTGATGAGCACTTTTTGATACGTTAAGCGTGTGTCTGAGAATCCCAGCTTCCTACTTCCCCCTTCCCGGGTCTCCAATATCCCCCTCTGAGAACTCCACGCTTCTCTCTTCCCTTTGTAAACCTGTGTTTCCTTTGTATGCTGCTTCCTTTGTATCCCTATTTAGACTGCACATATAAGAGATAGCCTGGGATTTGTGCCTTGCTGCCTCTAATTTACCAGAATTAGTGAGATCATCGACTGCTCCATCTATGCTGCTGCAAATAGTATGAGATCATATTGTTCTGTGGATGAGTGGTAGTCGAGGGAATGTAGGTAGCAGAACAGCTTTCTGCATTCACCCCGCGCTCGACATGTCGTTCCTTTGTATGTCTTGGCTGTGGTAAAGGGTACCACAATGACCGCTGGGGTGGAAGTGCTTCCTTCCAATGATGCTGGTCTCTGGTTATACGACCTGCAGCGTGTGTGCCGAATCTCGGGGTCCCTTCAGTGTTTAGTTTGGTAAGGAACTTGCCTACTGACCTTCATACCGGCTGTTACCAATTTTCGATCCCGGCAACAGCAATGGTAGGCTTCCCTTTTGGGCATGCCCTCTTGAGCACTTAACGCTTTTAGCGTTTGTGAGGACTGCAGCCAGGGAAACCCTCGCCTAGCTTCCTTTGCACTGTCTAATCATGACAGATCCTGAGCATCTTTTCATTTGAATGTGCTGTTTTCTACAACGCGGGTGAGTACCACTGAGGTCTTGAAAGGTTTCTGCCTGAGAGTCGGCCCTGCTTTGAATTCACTTCAGATTACCTAGCCCAGGATATTTCTTGAGGGCAGGGCTGCGTTTGCAAAGCGGCAGGCCGCAGGCATTGTGAATGATAGGTGCCCTTCGGCACGGTTTGTAAGGTTGTTACGGCAGTGTGCCACAAGGCGGCAGCACTACTCCGTGTCCTCTCTGGTAACTTGGGGAAACAAAGCCTTAGCGGGGGTCCCGGTGTTGGACGGGACATGGGGAGTCGAACGTGGCTAAACACACACCCCAGGGCTTGTGTATCCTCGCCTCCTGCCCCTTAACCTGCACTGCCGCACCCCAGGCGTATCGCAAGACTTGTAAGTGGGCTACTCGGTGGGTGCCGTGCTTCGCAGGTGGGGCGACTCTAACGAAGTGGGCTGGAGGTGGGGACCTGCCTAGCAGGAGCCGTGGAGAGCCGGTTTCCTCACAGCTCTTCCCTCTCAGCTGCTCCACCGTCACTTGGGTACACCAGGCTTTGCTTACCCGTAGGAGGGCCACGTTGGACCGGGAGACTGTGGTACCACGCAGGGGAGAATGGGCACTAGAGGTCCGAGGGGTCGCTGGTCAGGTGGCACGTCCTCCTCCCTTGCTCCCTCAGCAGCAGCATACTCCAGTCTTGGGACTTAGGCCCGCCGAGGCTCCAGGGGTGTGACTCCAGCCGATGACGTCGCAGAGGCCTGAGGTAACAGAGGAAAGGCATTTCTTAACCCCTTCCTTGCCTTGTCTTTGAATACTCCTTTTCCCTTTCAGCATAGTTAATAAACAACGTTGCGTCTGTTTGAGTTCTACAGCCCCTTGATGCAATTATAATCGGAGCTGTCCCTGTAGCGTTTCGGGTTCTTTGCCCTGTCAGTTTATTGAGGAAAGTTTTGTGGGGATCCCTATGCTTTCGGTTGGGTCGCCCTTGATGAGCACTTTTTGATACGTTAAGCGTGTGTCTGAGAATCCCAGCTTCCTACTTCCCCCTTCCCGGGTCTCCAATATCCCCCTCTGAGAACTCCACGCTTCTCTCTTCCCTTTGTAAACCTGTGTTTCCTTTGTATGCTGCTTCCTTTGTATCCCTATTTAGACTGCACATATAAGAGATAGCCTGGGATTTGTGCCTTGCTGCCTCTAATTTACCAGAATTAGTGAGATCATCGACTGCTCCATCCATGCTGCTGCAAATAGTATGAGATCATTTTGTTCTGTGGATGAGTGGTAGTCGAGGGAATGTAGGTAGCAGAACAGCTTTCTGCATTCACCCCCGCTCCACATGTCGTTCCTTTGTATGTCTTGGCTGTGGTAAAGGGTACCACAACGACCGCTGGGGTGCAAGTGCTTCCTTCCAATGATGCTGGTCTCTGGTTATACGACCTGCAGCGTGTGTGCCGAATCTCGGGGTCCCTCCAGTGTTTAGTTTGGTAAGGAACTTGCCTACTGACCTTCATACCGGCTGTTACCAATTTACGATCCCGGCAACAGCAATGGCAGGCTTCCCTTTTGGGCATACCCTCTTGTGCACTTAACGCTTTTAGCGTTTGTGAGGACTGCAGCCAGGGAAACCCTCGCCTAGCTTCCTTTGCACTCTCTAATCATGACAGATCCTGAGCATCTTTTCATTTGAATGTGCTGTTTTCTAAAACGCGGGTGAGTACCACTGAGGTCTTGAAAGGTTTCTGCCTGAGAGTCGGCCCTGCTTTGAATTCACTTCAGATTACCTAGCCCAGGATAATTCTTGAGGGCAGGGAGGCGTTGGCAAAGCGGCAGGCCGCAGGCATTGTGAATGATAGGTGCCCTTCGGCACGGTTTGTAAGGTTGTTACGGCAGTGTGCCACAAGGCGGCAGCACTACTCCGTGTCCTCTCTGGTAACTTGGGGAAACAAAGCCTTAGCGGGGGTCCCGGTGTTGGACGGGACATGGGGAGTCGAACGTGGCTAAACACACACCCCAGGGCTTGTGTATCCTCGCCTCCTGCCCCTTAACCTGCACTGCCCCACCCCAGGCATATCGCAAGACTTGTAAGTGGGCTACTCGGTGGGTACCGTGCTTCGCAGGTGGGGCGGCTATAACGAAGTGGGATGGAGGTGGGGACCTGCCTAGCAGGAGCCGTGGAGAGCCGGTTTCCTCACAGCTCTTCCCTCTCAGCTGCTCCACCGTCACTTGGGTACACCAGGATTTGCTTACCCGTAGGAGGGCCACGTTGGACCGGGAGACTGTGGTACCACGCAGGGGAGAATGGGCACTAGAGGTCCGAGGGGTCGCTGGTCAGGTGGCACGTCCTCCTCCCTTGCTCCCTCAGCAGCAGCATACTCCAGCCTTGGGACCCAGGCCCGCCGAGGCTCCAGGGGTGTGACTCCAGCCGATGACGTCGCAGAGGCCTGAGGTAACAGAGGAAAGGCATTTCTTAACCCCTTCCTTGCCTTGTCTTTGAATACTCCTTTTCCCTTTCAGCATAGTTAATAAACAACGTTGCGTCTGTTTGAGTTCTACAGCCCCTTGATGCAATTATAATCGGAGCTGTCGCTGGAGCGTTTCGGGCTCTTTGCCAGGTCAGTTTATTGAGGAAAGTTTTGTGGCGCTCCCTATGCTTTCGGTTGGGTCGCCCTTGATGAGCACTTTTTGATACGTTAAGCGTGTGTCTGAGAATCCCAGCTTCCTACTTCCCCTTTCCCGGGTCTCCAATATCCCCCCTCTGAGAACTCCACGCTTCTCTCTTCCCTTTGTAAACCTGTGTTTCCTTTGTATGCTGCTTCCTTTGTATCCCTATTTAGACTGCACATATAAGAGATAGCCTGGGATTTGTGCCTTGCTGCCTCTAATTTACCAGAATCAGTGAGATCATCGACTGCTCCATCCATGCTGCTGCAAATAGTATGAGATCATTTTGTTCTGTGGATGAGTGGTAGTCGAGGGAATGTAGGTAGCAGAACAGCTTTCTGCATTCACCCCGCGCTCGACATGTCGTTCCTTTGTATGTCTTGGCTGTGGTAAAGGGTACCACAACGACCGCTGGGGTGCAAGTGCTTCCTTCCAATGATGCTAGTCTCTGGTTATACGACCTGCAGCGTGTGTGCCGAATCTCGGGGTCCCTCCAGTGTTTAGTTTGGTAAGGAACTTGCCTACTGACCTTCATACCGGCTGTTACCAATTTACGATCCCGGCAACAGCAATGGTAGGCTTCCCTTTTGGGCATGCCCTCTTGAGCACTTAACGCTTTTAGCGTTTGTGAGGACTGCAGCCAGGGAAACCCTCGCCTAGCTTCCTTTGCACTGTCTAATCATGACAGATCCTGAGCATCTTTTCATTTGAATGTGCTGTTTTCTAAAACGCCGGTGAGCACCACTGAAGTCTTGAAAGGTTTCTGCCTGAGAGTCGGCCTGCTTTGAATTCACTTCAGATTACCTAGCCCAGGATAATTCTTGAGGGCAGGGCTGCGTTTGCAAAGAGGCAGGCCGCAGGCATTGTGAATGATAGGTGCCCTTCGGCACGGTTTGTAAGGTTGTTACGGCAGTGTGCCACAAGGCGGCAGCACTACTCCGTGTCCTCTCTGGTAACTTGGGGAAACAAAGCCTTAGCGGGGGTCCCGGTGTTGGACGGGACATGGGGAGTCGAACGTGGCTAAACACACACCCCAGGGCTTGTGTATCCTCGCCTCCTGCCCCTTAACCTGCACTGCCCCACCCCAGGCGTATCGCAAGACTTGTAAGTGGGCTAATCGGTGGGTGCCGTGCTTCGCAGGTGGGGCGACTCTAACGAAGTGGGCTGGAGGTGGGAACCTGCCTAGCAGGAGCCGTGGAGAGCCGGTTTCCTCACAGCTCATCCCTCTCAGCTGCTCCACCGTCACTTGGGTACACCAGGCTTTGCTTACCCGTAGGAGGGCCACGTTGGACCGGGAGACTGTGGTACCACGCAGGGAAGAATGGGCACTAGAGGTCCGAGGGGTCGCTGGTCAGGTGGCACGTCCTCCTCCCTTGCTCCCTCAGCAGCAGCATACTCCAGCCTTGGGACCCAGGCCCGCCGAGGCTCCAGGGGTGTGACTCCAGCCGATGACGTCGCAGAGGCCTGAGGTAACAGAGGAAAGGCATTTCTTAACCCCTTCCTTGCCTTGTCTTTGAATACTCCTTTTCCCTTTCAGCATAGTTAATAAACAACGTTGCGTCTGTTTGAGTTCTACAGCCCCTTGATGCAATTATAATCGGAGCTGTCCCTGGAGCGTTTCGGGTTCTTTGCCCTGTCAGTTTATTGAGGAAAGTTTTGTAGCGCTCCCTATGCTTTCGGTTCGGTCGCCCTTGATGCGCACTTTTTGATACGTTAAGCGTGTGTCTGAGAATCCCAGCTTCCTACTTCCCCCTTCCCGGGTCTCCAATATCCCCCTCTGAGAACTCCACGCTTCTCTCTTCCCTTTGTAAACCTGTGTTTCCTTTGTATGCTGCTTCCTTTGTATCCCTATTTAGACTGCACATATAAGAGATAGCCTGGGATTTGTGCCTTGCTGCCTCTAATTTACCAGAATCAGTGAGATCATCGACTGCTCCATCCATGCTGCTGCAAATAGTATGAGATCATTTTGTTCTGTGGATGAGTGGTAGTCGAGGGAATGTAGGTAGCAGAACAGCTTTCTGCATTCACCCCGCGCTCGACATGTCGTTCCTTTGTATGTCTTGGCTGTGGTAAAGGGTACCACAACGACCGCTGGGGTGCAAGTGCTTCCTTCCAATGATGCTAGTCTCTGGTTATACGACCTGCAGCGGGTTTGCGGAATCTCGGGGTCCCTCCAGTGTTTAGTTTGGTAAGGAACTTGCCTACTGACCTTCATACCGGCTGTTACCAATTTACGATCCCGGCAACAGCAATGGTAGGCTTCCCTTTTGGGCATGCCCTCTTGAGCACTTAACGCTTTTAGCGTTGGTGAGGACTGCAGCCAGGGAAACCCTCGCCTAGCTTCCTTTGCACTGTCTAATCATGACAGATCCTGAGCATCTTTTCATTTGAATGTGCTGTTTTCTAAAACGCGGGTGAGTACCACTGAGGTCTTGAAAGGTTTCTGCCTGAGAGTCGGCCCTGCTTTGAATTCACTTCAGATTACCTAGCCCAGGATATTTCTTGAGGGCAGGGCTGCGTTTGCAAAGCGGCAGGCCGCAGGCATTGTGAATGATAGGTGCCCTTCGGCACGGTTTGTAAGGTTGTTACGGCAGTGTGCCACAAGGCGGCAGCACTACTCCGTGTCCTCTCTGGTAACTTGGGGAAACAAAGCCTTAGCGGGGGTCCCGGTGTTGGACGGGACATGGGGAGTCGAACGTGGCTAAACACACACCCCAGGGCTTGTGTATCCTCGCCTCCTGCCCCTTAACCTGCACTGCCGCACCCCAGGCGTATCGCAAGACTTGTAAGTGGGCTACTCGGTGGGTACCGTGCTTCGCAGGTGGGGCGGCTGTAACGAAGTGGGCTGCAGGTGGGGACCTGCCTAGCAGGAGCCGTGGAGAGCCGGTTTCCTCACAGCTCTTCCCTCTCAGCTGCTCCACCGTCACTTGGGTACACCAGGCTTTGCTTACCCGTAGGAGGGCCACGTTGGACCGGGAGACTGTGGTACCACGCAGGGGAGAATGGGCACTAGAGGTCCGAGGGGTCGCTGGTCAGGTGGCACGTCCTCCTCCCTTGCTCCCTCAGCAGCAGCATACTCCAGCCTTGGGACCCAGGCCCGCCGAGGCTCCAGGGGTGTGACTCCAGCCGATGACGTCGCAGAGGCCTGAGGTAACAGAGGAAAGGCATTTCTTAACCCCTTCCTTGCCTTGTCTTTGAATACTCCTTTTCCCTTTCAGCATAGTTAATAAACAACGTTGCGTCTGTTTGAGTTCTACAGCCCCTTGATGCAATTATAATCGGAGCTGTCCCTGGAGCGTTTCGGGTTCTTTGCCCTGTCAGTTTATTGAGGAAAGTTTTGTAGCGCTCCCTATGCTTTCGGTTGGGTCGCCCTTGATGCGCACTTTTTGATACGTTAAGCGTGTGTCTGAGAATCCCAGCTTCCTACTTCCCCCTTCCCGGGTCTCCAATATCCCCCCTCTGAGAACTCCACGCTTCTCTCTTCCCTTTGTAAACCTGTGTTTCCTTTGTATGCTGCTTCCTTTGTATCCCTATTTAGACTGCACATATAAGAGATAGCCTGGGATTTGTGCCTTGCTGCCTCTAATTTACCAGAATTAGTGAGATCATCGACTGCTCCATCCATGATGCTGCAAATAGTATGAGATCATTTTGTTCTCTGGATGAGTGGTAGTCGAGGGAATGTAGGTAGCAGAACAGCTTTCTGCATTCACCCCGCGCTCGACATGTCGTTCCTTTGTATGTCTTGGCTGTGGTGAAGGGTACCACAACGACCGCTGGGGTGCAAGTGCTTCCTTCCAATGATGCTGGTCTCTGGTTATACGACCTGCAGCGTGTGTGCCGAATCTCGGGGTCCCTCCAGTGTTTAGTTTGGTAAGGAACTTGCCTACTGACCTTCATACCGGCTGTTACCAATTTACGATCCCGGCAACAGCAATGGTAGGCTTCCCTTTTGGGCATGCCCTCTTGAGCACTTAACGCTTTTAGCGTTTGTGAGGACTGCAGCCAGGGAAACCCTCGCCTAGCTTCCTTTGCACTCTCTAATCATGACAGATCCTGAGCATCTTTTCATTTGAATGCGCTGTTTTCTGAAACGCGGGTGAGTACCACTGAGGTCTTGAAAGGTTTCTGCCTGAGAGTCGGCCCTGCTTTGAATTCACTTCAGATTACCTAGCCCAGGATATTTCTTGAGGGCAGGGCTGCGTTTGCAAAGCGGCAGGCCGCAGGCATTGTGAATGATAGGTGCCCTTCGGCACGGTTTGTAAGGTTGTTACGGCAGTGTGCCACAAGGCGGCAGCACTACTCCGTGTCCTCTCTGGTAACTTGGGGAAACAAAGCCTTAGCGGGGGTCCCGGTGTTGGACGGGACATGGGGAGTCGAACGTGGCTAAACACACACCCCAGGGCTTGTGTATCCTCGCCTCCTGCCCCTTAACCTACACTGCCGCACCCCAGGCGTATCGCAAGACTTGTAAGTGGGCTACTCGGTGGGTGCCGTGCTTCGCAGGTGGGGCGACTCTAACGAAGTGGGCTGGAGGTGGGGACCTGCCTAGCAGGAGCCGTGGAGAGCCGGTTTCCTCACAGCTCTTCCCTCTCAGCTGCTCCACCCTCACTTGGGTACACCAGGCTTTGCTTACCCGTAGGAGGGCCACGTTGGACCGGGAGACTGTGGTACCACGCAGGGGAGAATGGGCACTAGAGGTCCGAGGGGTCGCTGGTCAGGTGGCACGTCCTCCTCCCTTGCTCCCTCAGCAGCAGCATACTCCAGCCTTGGGACCCAGGCCCGCCGAGGCTCCAGGGGTGTGACTCCAGCCGATGACGTCGCAGAGGCCTGAGGTAACAGAGGAAAGGCATTTCTTAACCCCTTCCTTGCCTTGTCTTTGAATACTCCTTTTCCCTTTCAGCATAGTTAATAAACAACGTTGCGTCTGTTTGAGTTCTACAGCCCCTTGATGCAATTATAATCGGAGCTGTCCCTGGAGCGTTTCGGGTTCTTTGCCCTGTCAGTTTATTGAGGAAAGTTTTGTAGCGCTCCCTATGCTTTCGGTTGGGTCGCCCTTGATGAGCACTTTTTGATACGTTAAGCGTGTGTCTGAGAATCCCAGCTTCCTACTTCCCCCTTCCCGGGTCTCCAATATCCCCCTCTGAGAACTCCACGCTTCTCTCTTCCCTTTGTAATCCTGTGTTTCCTTTGTATGCTGCTTCCTTTGTATCCCTATTTAGAATGCACATATAAGAGATAGCCTGGGATTTGTGCCTTGCTGCCTCTAATTTACCAGAATTAGTGAGATCATCGACTGCTCCATCCATGCTGCTGCAAATAGTATGAGATCATTTTGTTCTGTGGATGAGTGGTAGTCGAGGGAATGTAGGTAGCAGAACAGCTTTCTGCATTCACCCCGCGCTCGACATGTCGTTCCTTTGTATGTCTTGGCTGTGGTAAAGGGTACCACAACGACCGCTGGGGTGCAAGTGCTTCCTTCCAATGATGCTAGTCTCTGGTTATACGACCTGCAGCGTGTGTGCCGAATCTCGGGGTCCCTCCAGTGTTTAGTTGGTAAGGAACTTGCCTACTGACCTTCATACCGGCTGTTACCAATTTACGATCCCGGCAACAGCAATGGCAGGCTTCCCTTTTGGGCATGCCCTCTTGTGCACTTAACGCTTTTAGCGTTTGTGAGGACTGCAGCCAGGGAAACCCTCGCCTAGCTTCCTTTGCACTCTCTAATCATGACAGATCCTGAGCATCTTTTCATTTGAATGTGCTGTTTTCTAAAACGCGGGTGAGTACCACTGAGGTCTTGAAAGGTTTCTGCCTGAGAGTCGGCCCTGCTTTGAATTCACTTCAGATTACCTAGCCCAGGATATTTCTTGAGGGCAGGGCTGCGTTTGCAAAGCGGCAGGCCGCAGGCATTGTGAATGATAGGTGCCCTTCGGCACGGTTTGTAAGGTTGTTACGGCAGTGTGCCACAAGGCGGCAGCACTACTCCGTGTCCTCTCTGGTAACTTGGGGAAACAAAGCCTTAGCGGGGGTCCCGGTGTTGGACGGGACATGGGGAGTCGAACGTGGCTAAACACACACCCCAGGGTTTGTGTATCCTCGCCTCCTGCCCCTTAACCTGCACTGCCGCACCCCAGGCGTATCGCAAGACTTGTAAGTGGGCTACTCGGTGGGCGCCGTGCTTCGCAGGTGGGGCGACTCTAAGGAAGTGGGCTGGAGGTGGGGACCTGCCTAGCAGGAGCCGTGGAGAGCCGGTTTCCTCACAGCTCTTCCCTCTCAGCTGCTCCACCGTCACTTGGGTACACCAGGCTTTGCTTACCCGTAGGAGGGCCACGTTGGACCGGGAGACTGTGGTACCACGCAGGGGAGAATGGGCACTAGAGGTCCGAGGGGTCGCTGGTCAGGTGGCACGTCCTCCTCCCTTGTTCCCTCAGCAGCAGCATACTCCAGCCTTGGGACTTAGGCCCGCCGAGGCTCCAGGGGTGTGACTCCAGGCGACGACATCACAGAGGCCTGAGGTAACAGAGGAAAGGCATTTCTTAACCCCTTCCTTGCCTTGTCATTTAATAGTCCTTTGCCCTTTCAGCATAGTTGATATACAACGATGCTTCTGTTTGCGTTCTACAGCCCCTTGATGCAATTATAATCGGAGCTGTCCCTGTAGCGTTTCGGGTTCTTTGCCCTGTCAGTTTATTGAGGAATGTTTTGTAGCGCTCCCTATGCTTTCGGTTGGGTCTCCCTTGATGAGCACTTTTTGATACGTTAAGCGTGTGTCTGAGAATCCCAGCTTCCTACTTCCCCCTTCCCGGGTCTCCAATATCCCCCTCTGAGAACTCCACGCTTCTCTCTTCCCTTTGTGAACCTGTGTTTCCTTTGTATGCTGCTTCCTTTGTATCCCTATTTAGACTGCACATATAAGAGATAGCCTGGGATTTGTGCCTTGCTGCCTCTAATTTACCAGAATTAGTGAGATCATCGACTGCTCCATCCATGCTGCTGCAAATAGTATGAGATCATTTTGTTCTGTGGATGAGTGGTAGTCGAGGGAATGTAGGTAGCAGAACAGCTTTCTGCATTCACCCCGCGCTCGACATGTCGTTCCTTTGTGTGTCTTGGCTGTGGTAAAGGGTACCAGAACGACCGCTGGGGTGCAAGTGCTTCCTTCCAAAGATGCTGGTCTCTGGTTATATGACCTGCAGCGGGTTTGCCGAATCTCGGGGTCCCTCCAGTGTTTAGTTTGGTAAGGAACTTGCCTACTGACCTTCATACCGGCTGTTACCAATTTACGATCCCGGCAACAGCAATGGTAGGCTTCTCTTTTGGGCATGCCCTCTTGAGCACTTAACGCTTTTAGCGTTTGTGAGGACTGCAGCCAGGGAAACCCTCGCCTAGCTTCCTTTGCACTGTCTAATCATGACAGATCCTGAGCATCTTTTCATTTGAATGTGCTGTTTTCTAAAACGCGGGTGAGCACCACTGAGGTCTTGAAAGGTTTCTGCCTGAGAGTCGGCCCTGCTTTGAATTCACTTCAGATTACCTAGCCCAGGATATTTCTTGAGGGCAGGGCTGCGTTTGCAAAGCGGCAGGCCGCAGGCATTGTGAATGATAGGTGCCCTTCGGCACGGTTTGTAAGGTTGTTACGGCAGTGTGCCACAAGGCGGCAGCACTACTCCGTGTCCTCTCTGGTAAGTTGGGGAAATAAAGCCTTAGCGGGGGTCCCGGTGTTGGACGGGACATGGGGAGTCGAACGTGGCTAAACACACACCCCAGGGCTTGTGTATCCTCGCCTCCTGCCCCTTAACCTGCACTGCCGCACCCCAGGCGTATCGCAAGACTTGTAAGTGGGCTACTCGGTGGGTGCCGTGCTTCGCAGGTGGGGCGACTCTAACGAAGTGGGCTGGAGGTGGGGACCTGCCTAGCAGGAGCCGTGGAGAGCCGGTTTCCTCACAGCTCTTCCCTCTCAGCTGCTCCACCGTCACTTGGGTACACCAGGCTTTGCTTACCCGTAGGAGGGCCACGTTGGACCGGGAGACTGTGGTATCACGCAGGGTAGAATGGGCACTAGAGGTCCGAGGGGTCGCTGGTCAGGTGGCACGTCCTCCTCCCTTGCTCCCTCAGCAGCAGCATACTCCAGCCTTGGGACCCAGTCCCGCGAGGCTCCAGGGGTGTGACTCCAGCCGATGACGTCGCAGAGGCCTGAGGTAACAGAGGAAAGGCATTTCTTAACCCCTTCCTTGCCTTGTCTTTGAAAACTCCTTTTCCCTTTCAGCATAGTTAATAAACAACGTTGCGTCTGTTTGAGTTCTACAGCCCCTTGATGCAATTATAATCGGAGCTGTCGCTGGAGCGTTTCGGGTTCTTTGCCCTGTCAGTTTATTGAGGAAAGTTTTGTAGCGCTCCCTATGCTTTCGGTTGGGTCGCCCTTGATGAGCACTTTTTGATACGTTAAGCGTGTGTCTGAGAATCCCAGCTTCCTACTTCCCCCTTCCCGGGTCTCCAATATCCCCCTCTGAGAACTCCACGCTTCTCTCTTCCCTTTGTAAACCTGTGTTTCCTTTGTATGCTGCTTCCTTTGTATCCCTATTTAGACTGCACATATAAGAGATAGCCTGGGATTTGTGCCTTGCTGCCTCTAATTTACCAGAATAAGTGAGATCATCGACTGCTCCATCTATGCTGCTGCAAATAGTATGAGATCATTTTGTTCTGTGGATGAGTGGTAGTCGAGGGAATGTAGGTAGCAGAACAGCTTTCTGAATTCACCCCGCGCTCGACATGTCGTTCCTTTGTATGTCTTGGCTGTGGTAAAGGGTACCACAACGACCGCTGGGGTGCAAGTGCTTCCTTCCAATGATGCTGGTCTCTGGTTATACGACCTGCAGCGTGTGTGCCGAATCTCGGGGTCCCTCCAGTGTTTAGTTTGGTAAGGAACTTGCCTACTGACCTTCATACCGGCTGTTACCAATTTTCGATCCCGGCAACAGCAATGGTAGGCTTCCCTTTTGGGCATGCCCTCTTGAGCACTTAACGCTTTTAGCGTTTGTGAGGACTGCAGCCAGGGAAACCCTCGCCTAGCTTCCTTTGCACTCTCTAATCATGACAGATCCTGAGCATCTTTTCATTTGAATGCGCTGTTTTCTGAAACGCGGGTGAGTACCACTGAGGTCTTGAAAGGTTTCTGCCTGAGAGTCGGCCCTGCTTTGAATTCACTTCAGATTACCTAGCCCAGGATATTTCTTGAGGGCAGGGCTGCGTTTGCAAAGCGGCAGGCCGCAGGCATTGTGAATGATAGGTGCCCTTCGGCACGGTTTGTAAGGTTGTTACGGCAGTGTGCCACAAGGCGGCAGCACTACTCCGTGTCCTCTCTGGTAACTTGGGGAAACAAAGCCTTAGCGGGGGTCCCGGTGTTGGACGGGACATGGGGAGTCGAACGTGGCTAAACACACACCCCAGGGCTTGTGTATCCTCGCCTCCTGCCCCTTAACCTACACTGCCGCACCCCAGGCGTATCGCAAGACTTGTAAGTGGGCTACTCGGTGGGTGCCGTGCTTCGCAGGTGGGGCGACTCTAACGAAGTGGGCTGGAGGTGGGGACCTGCCTAGCAGGAGCCGTGGAGAGCCGGTTTCCTCACAGCTCTTCCCTCTCAGCTGCTCCACCCTCACTTGGGTACACCAGGCTTTGCTTACCCGTAGGAGGGCCACGTTGGACCGGGAGACTGTGGTACCACGCAGGGGAGAATGGGCACTAGAGGTCCGAGGGGTCGCTGGTCAGGTGGCACGTCCTCCTCCCTTGCTCCCTCAGCAGCAGCATACTCCAGCCTTGGGACCCAGGCCCGCCGAGGCTCCAGGGGTGTGACTCCAGCCGATGACGTCGCAGAGGCCTGAGGTAACAGAGGAAAGGCATTTCTTAACCCCTTCCTTGCCTTGTCTTTGAATACTCCTTTTCCCTTTCAGCATAGTTAATAAACAACGTTGCGTCTGTTTGAGTTCTACAGCCCCTTGATGCAATTATAATCGGAGCTGTCCCTGGAGCGTTTCGGGTTCTTTGCCCTGTCAGTTTATTGAGGAAAGTTTTGTAGCGCTCCCTATGCTTTCGGTTGGGTCGCCCTTGATGAGCACTTTTTGATACGTTAAGCGTGTGTCTGAGAATCCCAGCTTCCTACTTCCCCCTTCCCGGGTCTCCAATATCCCCCTCTGAGAACTCCACGCTTCTCTCTTCCCTTTGTGAACCTGTGTTTCCTTTGTATGCTGCTTCCTTTGTATCCCTATTTAGACTGCACATATAAGAGATAGCCTGGGATTTGTGCCTTGCTGCCTCTAATTTACCAGAATTAGTGAGATCATCGACTGCTCCATCCATGCTGCTGCAAATAGTATGAGATCATTTTGTTCCGTGGATGAGTGGTAGTCGAGGGAATGTAGGTAGCAGAACAGCTTTCTGCATTCACCCCGCGCTCGACATGTCGTTCCTTTGTATGTCTTGGCTGTGGTAAAGGGTACCACAACGACCGCTGGGGTGCAAGTGCTTCCTTCCAATGATGCTGGTCTCTGGTTATACGACCTGCAGCGTGTGTGCCGAATCTCGGGGTCCCTCCAGTGTTTAGTTTGGTAAGGAACTTGCCTACTGACCTTCATACCGGCTGTTACCAATTTACGATCCCGGCAACAGCAATGGTAGGCTTCTCTTTTGGGCATGCCCTCTTGAGCACTTAACGCTTTTAGCGTTTGTGAGGACTGCAGCCAGGGAAACCCTCGCCTAGCTTCCTTTGCACTGTCTAATCATGACAGATCCTGAGCATCTTTTCATTTGAATGTGCTGTTTTCTAAAACGCGGGTGAGCACCACTGAGGTCTTGAAAGGTTTCTGCCTGAGAGTCGGCCCTGCTTTGAATTCACTTCAGATTACCTAGCCCAGGATATTTCTTGAGGGCAGGGCTGCGTTTGCAAAGCGGCAGGCCGCAGGCATTGTGAATGATAGGTGCCCTTCGGCACGGTTTGTAAGGTTGTTACGGCAGTGTGCCACAAGGCGGCAGCACTACTCCGTGTCCTCTCTGGTAAGTTGGGGAAACAAAGCCTTAGCGGGGGTCCCGGTGTTGGACGGGACATGGGGAGTCGAACGTGGCTAAACACACACCCCAGGGCTTGTGTATCCTCGCCTCCTGCCCCTTAACCTGCACTGCCGCACCCCAGGCGTATCGCAAGACTTGTAAGTGGGCTACTCGGTGGGTGCCGTGCTTCGCAGGTGGGGCGACTCTAACGAAGTGGGCTGGAGGTGGGGACCTGCCTAGCAGGAGCCGTGGAGAGCCGGTTTCCTCACAGCTCTTCCCTCTCAGCTGCTCCACCGTCACTTGGGTACACCAGGCTTTGCTTACCCGTAGGAGGGCCACGTTGGACCGGGAGACTGTGGTATCACGCAGGGGAGAATGGGCACTAGAGGTCCGAGGGGTCGCTGGTCAGGTGGCACGTCCTCCTCCCTTGCTCCCTCAGCAGCAGCATACTCCAGCCTTGGGACCCAGGCCCGCCGAGGCTCCAGGGGTGTGACTCCAGCCGATGACGTCGCAGAGGCCTGAGGTAACAGAGGAAAGGCATTTCTTAACCCCTTCCTTGCCTTGTCTTTGAATACAACTTTTCCCTTTCAGCATAGTTAATAAACAACGTTGCGTCTGTTTGAGTTCTACAGCCCCTTGATGCAATTATAATCGGAGCTGTCCCTGGAGCGTTTCGGGTTCTTTGCCCTGTCAGTTTATTGAGGAAAGTTTTGTAGCGCTCCCTATGCTTTCGGTTGGGTCGCCCTTGATGAGCACTTTTTGATACGTTAAGCGTGTGTCTGAGAATCCCAGCTTCCTACTTCCCCCTTCCCGGGTCTCCAATATCCCCCTCTGAGAACTCCACGCTTCTCTCTTCCCTTTGTAATCCTGTGTTTCCTTTGTATGCTGCTTCCTTTGTATCCCTATTTAGAATGCACATATAAGAGATAGCCTGGGATTTGTGCCTTGCTGCCTCTAATTTACCAGAATTAGTGAGATCATCGACTGCTCCATCCATGCTGCTGCAAATAGTATGAGATCATTTTGTTCTGTGGATGAGTGGTAGTCGAGGGAATGTAGGTAGCAGAACAGCTTTCTGCATTCACCCCGCGCTCGACATGTCGTTCCTTTGTATGTCTTGGCTGTGGTAAAGGGTACCACAACGACCGCTGGGGTGCAAGTGCTTCCTTCCAATGATGCTAGTCTCTGGTTATACGACCTGCAGCGTGTGTGCCGAATCTCGGGGTCCCTCCAGTGTTTAGTTGGTAAGGAACTTGCCTACTGACCTTCATACCGGCTGTTACCAATTTACGATCCCGGCAACAGCAATGGCAGGCTTCCCTTTTGGGCATGCCCTCTTGAGCACTTAACGCTTTTAGCGTTTGTGAGGACTGCAGCCAGGGAAACCCTCGCCTAGCTTCCTTTGCACTCTCTAATCATGACAGATCCTGAGCATCTTTTCATTTGAATGTGCTGTTTTCTAAAACGCGGGTGAGTACCACTGAGGTCTTGAAAGGTTTCTGCCTGAGAGTCGGCCCTGCTTTGAATTCACTTCAGATTACCTAGCCCAGGATATTTCTTGAGGGCAGGGCTGCGTTTGCAAAGCGGCAGGCCGCAGGCATTGTGAATGATAGGTGCCCTTCGGCACGGTTTGTAAGGTTGTTACGGCAGTGTGCCACAAGGCGGCAGCACTACTCCGTGTCCTCTCTGGTAACTTGGGGAAACAAAGCCTTAGCGGGGGTCCCGGTGTTGGACGGGACATGGGGAGTCGAACGTGGCTAAACACACACCCCAGGGCTTGTGTATCCTCGCCTCCTGCCCCTTAACCTACACTGCCGCACCCCAGGCGTATCGCAAGACTTGTAAGTGGGCTACTCGGTGGGTGCCGTGCTTCGCAGGTGGGGCGACTCTAACGAAGTGGGCTGGAGGTGGGGACCTGCCTAGCAGGAGCCGTGGAGAGCCGGTTTCCTCACAGCTCTTCCCTCTCAGCTGCTCCACCCTCACTTGGGTACACCAGGCTTTGCTTACCCGTAGGAGGGCCACGTTGGACCGGGAGACTGTGGTACCACGCAGGGGAGAATGGGCACTAGAGGTCCGAGGGGTCGCTGGTCAGGTGGCACGTCCTCCTCCCTTGCTCCCTCAGCAGCAGCATACTCCAGCCTTGGGACCCAGGCCCGCCGAGGCTCCAGGGGTGTGACTCCAGCCGATGACGTCGCAGAGGCCTGAGGTAACAGAGGAAAGGCATTTCTTAACCCCTTCCTTGCCTTGTCTTTGAATACTCCTTTTCCCTTTCAGCATAGTTAATAAACAACGTTGCGTCTGTTTGAGTTCTACAGCCCCTTGATGCAATTATAATCGGAGCTGTCCCTGGAGCGTTTCGGGTTCTTTGCCCTGTCAGTTTATTGAGGAAAGTTTTGTAGCGCTCCCTATGCTTTCGGTTCGGTCGCCCTTGACGAGCACTTTTTGATACGTTAAGCGTGTGTCTGAGAATCCCAGCTTCCTACTTCCCCCTTCCCGGGTCTCCAATATCCCCCTCTGAGAACTCCACGCTTCTCTCTTCCCTTTGTGAACCTGTGTTTCCTTTGTATGCTGCTTCCTTTGTATCCCTATTTAGACTGCACATATAAGAGATAGCCTGGGATTTGTGCCTTGCTGCCTCTAATTTACCAGAATTAGTGAGATCATCGACTGCTCCATCCATGCTGCTGCAAATAGTATGAGATCATTTTGTTCCGTGGATGAGTGGTAGTCGAGGGAATGTAGGTAGCAGAACAGCTTTCTGCATTCACCCCGCGCTCGACATGTCGTTCCTTTGTATGTCTTGGCTGTGGTAAAGGGTACCACAACGACCGCTGGGGTGCAAGTGCTTCCTTCCAATGATGCTGGTCTCTGGTTATACGACCTGCAGCGTGTGTGCCGAATCTCGGGGTCCCTCCAGTGTTTAGTTTGGTAAGGAACTTGCCTACTGACCTTCATACCGGCTGTTACCAATTTACGATCCCGGCAACAGCAATGGTAGGCTTCTCTTTTGGGCATGCCCTCTTGAGCACTTAACGCTTTTAGCGTTTGTGAGGACTGCAGCCAGGGAAACCCTCGCCTAGCTTCCTTTGCACTGTCTAATCATGACAGATCCTGAGCATCTTTTCATTTGAATGTGCTGTTTTCTAAAACGCGGGTGAGCACCACTGAGGTCTTGAAAGGTTTCTGCCTGAGAGTCGGCCCTGCTTTGAATTCACTTCAGATTACCTAGCCCAGGATATTTCTTGAGGGCAGGGCTGCGTTTGCAAAGCGGCAGGCCGCAGGCATTGTGAATGATAGGTGCCCTTCGGCACGGTTTGTAAGGTTGTTACGGCAGTGTGCCACAAGGCGGCAGCACTACTCCGTGTCCTCTCTGGTAAGTTGGGGAAACAAAGCCTTAGCGGGGGTCCCGGTGTTGGACGGGACATGGGGAGTCGAACGTGGCTAAACACACACCCCAGGGCTTGTGTATCCTCGCCTCCTGCCCCTTAACCTGCACTGCCGCACCCCAGGCGTATCGCAAGACTTGTAAGTGGGCTACTCGGTGGGTGCCGTGCTTCGCAGGTGGGGCGACTCTAACGAAGTGGGCTGGAGGTGGGGACCTGCCTAGCAGGAGCCGTGGAGAGCCGGTTTCCTCACAGCTCTTCCCTCTCAGCTGCTCCACCGTCACTTGGGTACACCAGGCTTTGCTTACCCGTAGGAGGGCCACGTTGGACCGGGAGACTGTGGTATCACGCAGGGGAGAATGGGCACTAGAGGTCCGAGGGGTCGCTGGTCAGGTGGCACGTCCTCCTCCCTTGCTCCCTCAGCAGCAGCATACTCCAGCCTTGGGACCCAGGCCCGCCGAGGCTCCAGGGGTGTGACTCCAGCCGATGACGTCGCAGAGGCCTGAGGTAACAGAGGAAAGGCATTTCTTAACCCCTTCCTTGCCTTGTCTTTGAATACAACTTTTCCCTTTCAGCATAGTTAATAAACAACGTTGCGTCTGTTTGAGTTCTACAGCCCCTTGATGCAATTATAATCGGAGCTGTCCCTGGAGCGTTTCGGGTTCTTTGCCCTGTCAGTTTATTGAGGAAAGTTTTGTAGCGCTCCCTATGCTTTCGGTTGGGTCGCCCTTGATGAGCACTTTTTGATACGTTAAGCGTGTGTCTGAGAATCCCAGCTTCCTACTTCCCCCTTCCCGGGTCTCCAATATCCCCCTCTGAGAACTCCACGCTTCTCTCTTCCCTTTGTAATCCTGTGTTTCCTTTGTATGCTGCTTCCTTTGTATCCCTATTTAGAATGCACATATAAGAGATAGCCTGGGATTTGTGCCTTGCTGCCTCTAATTTACCAGAATTAGTGAGATCATCGACTGCTCCATCCATGCTGCTGCAAATAGTATGAGATCATTTTGTTCTGTGGATGAGTGGTAGTCGAGGGAATGTAGGTAGCAGAACAGCTTTCTGCATTCACCCCGCGCTCGACATGTCGTTCCTTTGTATGTCTTGGCTGTGGTAAAGGGTACCACAACGACCGCTGGGGTGCAAGTGCTTCCTTCCAATGATGCTAGTCTCTGGTTATACGACCTGCAGCGTGTGTGCCGAATCTCGGGGTCCCTCCAGTGTTTAGTTGGTAAGGAACTTGCCTACTGACCTTCATACCGGCTGTTACCAATTTACGATCCCGGCAACAGCAATGGCAGGCTTCCCTTTTGGGCATGCCCTCTTGTGCACTTAACGCTTTTAGCGTTTGTGAGGACTGCAGCCAGGGAAACCCTCGCCTAGCTTCCTTTGCACTCTCTAATCATGACAGATCCTGAGCATCTTTTCATTTGAATGTGCTGTTTTCTAAAACGCGGGTGAGTACCACTGAGGTCTTGAAAGGTTTCTGCCTGAGAGTCGGCCCTGCTTTGAATTCACTTCAGATTACCTAGCCCAGGATATTTCTTGAGGGCAGGGCTGCGTTTGCAAAGCGGCAGGCCGCAGGCATTGTGAATGATAGGTGCCCTTCGGCACGGTTTGTAAGGTTGTTACGGCAGTGTGCCACAAGGCGGCAGCACTACTCCGTGTCCTCTCTGGTAACTTGGGGAAACAAAGCCTTAGCGGGGGTCCCGGTGTTGGACGGGACATGGGGAGTCGAACGTGGCTAAACACACACCCCAGGGTTTGTGTATCCTCGCCTCCTGCCCCTTAACCTGCACTGCCGCACCCCAGGCGTATCGCAAGACTTGTAAGTGGGCTACTCGGTGGGCGCCGTGCTTCGCAGGTGGGGCGACTCTAAGGAAGTGGGCTGGAGGTGGGGACCTGCCTAGCAGGAGCCGTGGAGAGCCGGTTTCCTCACAGCTCTTCCCTCTCAGCTGCTCCACCGTCACTTGGGTACACCAGGCTTTGCTTACCCGTAGGAGGGCCACGTTGGACCGGGAGACTGTGGTACCACGCAGCGGAGAATGGGCACTAGAGGTCCGAGGGGTCGCTGGTCAGGTGGCACGTCCTCCTCCCTTGTTCCCTCAGCAGCAGCATACTCCAGCCTTGGGACTTAGGCCCGCCGAGGCTCCAGGGTTGTGACTCCAGGCGACGACATCACAGAGGCCTGAGGTAACAGAGGAAAGGCATTTCTTAACCCCTTCCTTGCCTTGTCATTTAATAGTCCTTTGCCCTTTCAGCATAGTTGATATACAACGATGCTTCTGTTTGCGTTCTACAGCCCCTTGATGCAATTATAATCGGAGCTGTCCCTGTAGCGTTTCGGGTTCTTTGCCCTGTCAGTTTATTGAGGAATGTTTTGTAGCGCTCCCTATGCTTTCGGTTGGGTCTCCCTTGATGAGCACTTTTTGATACGTTAAGCGTGTGTCTGAGAATCCCAGCTTCCTACTTCCCCCTTCCCGGGTCTCCAATATCCCCCTCTGAGAACTCCACGCTTCTCTCTTCCCTTTGTGAACCTGTGTTTCCTTTGTATGCTGCTTCCTTTGTATCCCTATTTAGACTGCACATATAAGAGATAGCCTGGGATTTGTGCCTTGCTGCCTCTAATTTACCAGAATTAGTGAGATCATCGACTGCTCCATCCATGCTGCTGCAAATAGTATGAGATCATTTTGTTCTGTGGATGAGTGGTAGTCGAGGGAATGTAGGTAGCAGAACAGCTTTCTGCATTCACCCCGCGCTCGACATGTCGTTCCTTTGTGTGTCTTGGCTGTGGTAAAGGGTACCAGAACGACCGCTGGGGTGCAAGTGCTTCCTTCCAAAGATGCTGGTCTCTGGTTATACGACCTGCAGCGGGTTTGCCGAATCTCGGGGTCCCTCCAGTGTTTAGTTTGGTAAGGAACTTGCCTACTGACCTTCATACCGGCTGTTACCAATTTACGATCCCGGCAACAGCAATGGTAGGCTTCTCTTTTGGGCATGCCCTCTTGAGCACTTAACGCTTTTAGCGTTTGTGAGGACTGCAGCCAGGGAAACCCTCGCCTAGCTTCCTTTGCACTGTCTAATCATGACAGATCCTGAGCATCTTTTCATTTGAATGTGCTGTTTTCTAAAACGCGGGTGAGCACCACTGAGGTCTTGAAAGGTTTCTGCCTGAGAGTCGGCCCTGCTTTGAATTCACTTCAGATTACCTAGCCCAGGATATTTCTTGAGGGCAGGGCTGCGTTTGCAAAGCGGCAGGCCGCAGGCATTGTGAATGATAGGTGCCCTTCGGCACGGTTTGTAAGGTTGTTACGGCAGTGTGCCACAAGGCGGCAGCACTACTCCGTGTCCTCTCTGGTAACTTGGGGAAACAAAGCCTTAGCGGGGGTCCCGGTGTTGGACGGGACATGGGGAGTCGAACGTGGCTAAACACACACCCCAGGGCTTGTGTATCCTCGCCTCCTGCCCCTTAACCTGCACTGCCGCACCCCAGGCGTATCGCAAGACTTGTAAGTGGGCTACTCGGTGGGTGCCGTGCTTCGCAGGTGGGGCGACTCTAACGAAGTGGGCTGGAGGTGGGGACCTGCCTAGCAGGAGCCGTGGAGAGCCGGTTTCCTCACAGCTCTTCCCTCTCAGCTGCTCCACCGTCACTTGGGTACACCAGGCTTTGCTTGCCCGTAGGAGGGCCACGTTGGACCGGGAGACTGTGGTACCACGCAGGGGAGAATGGGCACTAGAGGTCCGAGGGGTCGCTGGTCAGCTGGCACGTCCTCCTCCCTTGCTCCCTCAGCAGCAGCATACTCCAGCCTTGGGACCCAGGCCCGCCGAGGCTCCAGGGGTGTGACTCCAGCCGATGACGTCGCAGAGGCCTGAGGTAACAGAGGAAAGGCATTTCTTAACCCCTTCCTTGCCTTGTCTTTGAATACTCCTTTTCCCTTTCAGCATAGTTAATAAACAACGTTGCGTCTGTTTGAGTTCTACAGCCCCTTGATGCAATTATAATCGGAGCTGTCCCTGGAGCGTTTCGGGTTCTTTGCCCTGTCAGTTTATTGAGGAAAGTTTTGTAGCGCTCCCTATGCTGTCGGTTGGGTCGCCCTTGACGAGCACTTTTTGATACGTTAAGCGTGTGTCTGAGAATCCCAGCTTCCTACTTCCCCCTTCCCGGGTCTCCAATATCCCCCTCTGAGAACTCCACGCTTCTCTCTTCCCTTTGTAATCCTGTGTTTCCTTTGTATGCTGCTTCCTTTGTATCCCTATTTAGAATGCACATATAAGAGATAGCCTGGGATTTGTGCCTTGCTGCCTCTAATTTACCAGAATTAGTGAGATCATCGACTGCTCCATCCATGCTGCTGCAAATAGTATGAGATCATTTTGTTCTGTGGATGAGTGGTAGTCGAGGGAATGTAGGTAGCAGAACAGCTTTCTGCATTCACCCCGCGCTCGACATGTCGTTCCTTTGTATGTCTTGGCTGTGGTAAAGGGTACCACAACGACCGCTGGGGTGCAAGTGCTTCCTTCCAATGATGCTAGTCTCTGGTTATACGACCTGCAGCGTGTGTGCCGAATCTCGGGGTCCCTCCAGTGTTTAGTTGGTAAGGAACTTGCCTACTGACCTTCATACCGGCTGTTACCAATTTACGATCCCGGCAACAGCAATGGCAGGCTTCCCTTTTGGGCATGCCCTCTTGTGCACTTAACGCTTTTAGCGTTTGTGAGGACTGCAGCCAGGGAAACCCTCGCCTAGCTTCCTTTGCACTCTCTAATCATGACAGATCCTGAGCATCTTTTCATTTGAATGTGCTGTTTTCTAAAACGCGGGTGAGTACCACTGAGGTCTTGAAAGGTTTCTGCCTGAGAGTCGGCCCTGCTTTGAATTCACTTCAGATTACCTAGCCCAGGATATTTCTTGAGGGCAGGGCTGCGTTTGCAAAGCGGCAGGCCGCAGGCATTGTGAATGATAGGTGCCCTTCGGCACGGTTTGTAAGGTTGTTACGGCAGTGTGCCACAAGGCGGCAGCACTACTCCGTGTCCTCTCTGTTAACTTGGGGAAACAAAGCCTTAGCGGGGGTCCCGGTGTTGGACGGGACATGGGGAGTCGAACGTGGCTAAACACACACCCCAGGGTTTGTGTATCCTCGCCTCCTGCCCCTTAACCTGCACTGCCGCACCCCAGGCGTATCGCAAGACTTGTAAGTGGGCTACTCGGTGGGCGCCGTGCTTCGCAGGTGGGGCGACTCTAAGGAAGTGGGCTGGAGGTGGGGACCTGCCTAGCAGGAGCCGTGGAGAGCCGGTTTCCTCACAGCTCTTCCCTCTCAGCTGCTCCACCGTCACTTGGGTACACCAGGCTTTGCTTACCCGTAGGAGGGCCACGTTGGACCGGGAGACTGTGGTACCACGCAGGGGAGAATGGGCACTAGAGGTCCGAGGGGTCGCTGGTCAGGTGGCACGTCCTCCTCCCTTGTTCCCTCAGCAGCAGCATACTCCAGCCTTGGGACTTAGGCCCGCCGAGGCTCCAGGGGTGTGACTCCAGGCGACGACATCACAGAGGCCTGAGGTAACAGAGGAAAGGCATTTCTTAACCCCTTCCTTGCCTTGTCATTTAATAGTCCTTTGCCCTTTCAGCATAGTTGATATACAACGATGCTTCTGTTTGCGTTCTACAGCCCCTTGATGCAATTATAATCGGAGCTGTCCCTGTAGCGTTTCGGGTTCTTTGCCCTGTCAGTTTATTGAGGAATGTTTTGTAGCGCTCCCTATGCTTTCGGTTGGGTCTCCCTTGATGAGCACTTTTTGATACGTTAAGCGTGTGTCTGAGAATCCCAGCTTCCTACTTCCCCCTTCCCGGGTCTCCAATATCCCCCTCTGAGAACTCCACGCTTCTCTCTTCCCTTTGTGAACCTGTGTTTCCTTTGTATGCTGCTTCCTTTGTATCCCTATTTAGACTGCACATATAAGAGATAGCCTGGGATTTGTGCCTTGCTGCCTCTAATTTACCAGAATTAGTGAGATCATCGACTGCTCCATCCATGCTGCTGCAAATAGTATGAGATCATTTTGTTCTGTGGATGAGTGGTAGTCGAGGGAATGTAGGTAGCAGAACAGCTTTCTGCATTCACCCCGCGCTCGACATGTCGTTCCTTTGTGTGTCTTGGCTGTGGTAAAGGGTACCAGAACGACCGCTGGGGTGCAAGTGCTTCCTTCCAAAGATGCTGGTCTCTGGTTATACGACCTGCAGCGGGTTTGCCGAATCTCGGGGTCCCTCCAGTGTTTAGTTTGGTAAGGAACTTGCCTACTGACCTTCATACCGGCTGTTACCAATTTACGATCCCGGCAACAGCAATGGTAGGCTTCCCTTTTGGGCATGCCCTCTTGAGCACTTAACGCTTTTAGCGTTTGTGAGGACTGCAGCCAGGGAAACCCTCGCCTAGCTTCCTTTGCACTGTCTAATCATGACAGATCCTGAGCATCTTTTCATTTGAATGTGCTGTTTTCTAAAACGCGGGTGAGCACCACTGAGGTCTTGAAAGGTTTCTGCCTGAGAGTCGGCCCTGATTTGAATTCACTTCAGATTACCTAGCCCAGGATAATTCTTGAGGGCAGGGCTGCGTTTGCAAAGCGGCAGGACGCAGGCATTGTGAATGATAGGTGCCCTTCGGCACGGTTTGTAAGGTTGTTACGGCAGTGTGCCACAAGGCGGCAGCACTACTCCGTGTCCTCTCTGGTAACTTGGGGAAACAAAGCCTTAGCGGGGGTCCCGGTGTTGGACGGGACATGGGGAGTCGAACGTGGCTAAACACACACCCCAGGGCTTGTGTATCCTCGCCTCCTGCCCCTTAACCTGCACTGCCGCACCCCAGGCGTATCGCAAGACTTGTAAGTGGGCTACTCGGTGGGTGCCGTGCTTCGCAGGTGGGGCGACTCTAACGAAGTGGGCTGGAGGTGGGAACCTGCCTAGCAGGAGCCGTGGAGAGCCGGTTTCCTCACAGCTCTTCCCTCTCAGCTGCTCCACCGTCACTTGGGTACACCAGGCTTTGCTTACCCGTAGGAGGGCCACGTTGGACCGGGAGACTGTGGTACCACGCAGGGGAGAATGGGCACTAGAGGTCCGAGGGGTCGCTGGTCAGTTGGCACGTCCTCCTCCCTTGCTCCCTCAGCAGCAGCATACTCCAGCCTTGGGACCCAGGCCCGCCGAGGCTCCTGACTCCAGCCGTTGACGTCGCAGAGGCCTGAGGTAACAGAGGAAAGGCATTTCTTAACCCCTTCCTTGCCTTGTCTTTGAATACTCCTTTTCCCTTTCAGCATAGTTAATAAACAACGTTGCGTCTGTTTGAGTTCTACAGCCCCTTGATGCAATTATAATCGGAGCTGTCCCTGGAGCGTTTCGGGTTCTTTGCCCTGTCAGTTTATTGAGGAAAGTTTTGTAGCGCTCCCTATGCTTTCGGTTGGGTCGCCCTTGATGAGCACTTTTTGATACGTTAAGCGTGTGTCTGAGAATCCCAGCTTCCTACTTCCCCCTTCCCGGGTCTCCAATATCCCCCTCTGAGAACTCCACGCTTCTCTCTTCCCTTTGTAAACCTGTGTTTCCTTTGTATGCTGCTTCCTTTGTATCCCTATTTAGACTGCACATATAAGAGATAGCCTGGGATTTGTGCCTTGCTGCCTCTAATTTACCAGAATCAGTGAGATCATCGACTGCTCCATCCATGCTGCTGCAAATAGTATGAGATCATTTTGTTCTGTGGATGAGTGGTAGTCGAGGGAATGTAGGTAGCAGAACAGCTTTCTGCATTCACCCCGCGCTCGACATGTCGTTCCTTTGTATGTCTTGGCTGTGGTAAAGGGTACCACAACGACCGCTGGGGTGCAAGTGCTTCCTTCCAATGATGCTAGTCTCTGGTTATACGACCTGCAGCGGGTTTGCGGAATCTCGGGGTCCCTCCAGTGTTTAGTTTGGTAAGGAACTTGCCTACTGACCTTCATACCGGCTGTTACCAATTTACGATCCCGGCAACAGCAATGGTAGGCTTCCCTTTTGGGCATGCCCTCTTGAGCACTTAACGCTTTTAGCGTTGGTGAGGACTGCAGCCAGGGAAACCCTCGCCTAGCTTCCTTTGCACTGTCTAATCATGACAGATCCTGAGCATCTTTTCATTTGAATGTGCTGTTTTCTAAAACGCGGGTGAGTACCACTGAGGTCTTGAAAGGTTTCTGCCTGAGAGTCGGCCCTGCTTTGAATTCACTTCAGATTACCTAGCCCAGGATATTTCTTGAGGGCAGGGCTGCGTTTGCAAAGCGGCAGGCCGCAGGCATTGTGAATGATAGGTGCCCTTCGGCACGGTTTGTAAGGTTGTTACGGCAGTGTGCCACAAGGCGGCAGCACTACTCCGTGTCCTCTCTGGTAACTTGGGGAAACAAAGCCTTAGCGGGGGTCCCGGTGTTGGACGGGACATGGGGAGTCGAACGTGGCTAAACACACACCCCAGGGCTTGTGTATCCTCGCCTCCTGCCCCTTAACCTGCACTGCCGCACCCCAGGCGTATCGCAAGACTTGTAAGTGGGCTACTCGGTGGGTACCGTGCTTCGCAGATGGGGCGGCTGTAACGAAGTGGGCTGGAGGTGGGGACCTGCCTAGCAGGAGCCGTGGAGAGCCGGTTTCCTCACAGCTCTTCCCTCTCAGCTGCTCCACCGTCACTTGGGTACACCAGGCTTTGCTTACCCGTAGGAGGGCCACGTTGGACCGGGAGACTGTGGTACCACGCAGGGGAGAATGGGCACTAGAGGTCCGAGGGGTCGCTGGTCAGGTGGCACGTCCTCCTCCCTTGCTCCCTCAGCAGCAGCATACTCCAGCCTTGGGACCCAGGCCCGCCGAGGCTCCAGGGGTGTGACTCCAGCCGATGACGTCGCAGAGGCCTGAGGTAACAGAGGAAAGGCATTTCTTAACCCCTTCCTTGCCTTGTCTTTGAATACTCCTTTTCCCTTTCAGCATAGTTAATAAACAACGTTGCGTCTGTTTGAGTTCTACAGCCCCTTGATGCAATTATAATCGGAGCTGTCCCTGGAGCGTTTCGGGTTCTTTGCCCTGTCAGTTTATTGAGGAAAGTTTTGTAGCGCTCCCTATGCTTTCGGTTGGGTCGCCCTTGATGCGCACTTTTTGATACGTTAAGCGTGTGTCTGAGAATCCCAGCTTCCTACTTCCCCCTTCCCGGGTCTCCAATATCCCCCCTCTGAGAACTCCACGCTTCTCTCTTCCCTTTGTAAACCTGTGTTTCCTTTGTATGCTGCTTCCTTTGTATCCCTATTTAGACTGCACATATAAGAGATAGCCTGGGATTTGTGCCTTGCTGCCTCTAATTTACCAGAATTAGTGAGATCATCGACTGCTCCATCCATGCTGCTGCAAATAGTATGAGATCATTTTGTTCTGTGGATGAGTGGTAGTCGAGGGAATGTAGGTAGCAGAACAGCTTTCTGCATTCACCCCGCGCTCGACATGTCGTTCCTTTGTGTGTCTTGGCTGTGGTAAAGGGTACCACAACGACCGCTGGGGTGCAAGTGCTTCCTTCCAATGATGCTGGTCTCTGGTTATACGACCTGCAGCGTGTGTGCCGAATCTCGGGGTCCCTCCAGTGTTTAGTTTGGTAAGGAACTTGCCTACTGACCTTCATACCGGCTGTTACCAATTTACGATCCCGGCAACAGCAATGGTAGGCTTCTCTTTTGGGCATGCCCTCTTCAGCACTTAACGCTTTTAGCGTTTGTGAGGACTGCAGCCAGGGAAACCCTCGCCTAGCTTCCTTTGCACTGTCTAATCATGACAGATCCTGAGCATCTTTTCATTTGAATGTGCTGTTTTCTAAAACGCGGGTGAGCACCACTGAGGTCTTGAAAGGTTTCTGCCTGAGAGTCGGCCCTGCTTTGAATTCACTTCAGATTACCTAGCCCAGGATATTTCTTGAGGGCAGGGCTGCGTTTGCAAAGCGGCAGGCCGCAGGCATTGTGAATGATAGGTGCCCTTCGGCACGGTTTGTAAGGTTGTTACGGCAGTGTGCCACAAGGCGGCAGCACTACTCCGTGTCCTCTCTGGTAACTTGGGGAAACAAAGCCTTAGCGGGGGTCCCGGTGTTGGACGGGACATGGGGAGTCGAACGTGGCTAAACACACACCCCAGGGCTTGTGTATCCTCGCCTCCTGCCCCTTAACCTGCACTGCCGCACCCCAGGCGTATCGCAAGACTTGTAAGTGGGCTACTCGGTGGGTGCCGTGCTTCGCAGGTGGGGCGACTCTAACGAAGTGGGCTGGAGGTGGGGACCTGCCTAGCAGGAGCCGTGGAGAGCCGGTTTCCTCACAGCTCTTTCCTCTCAGCTGCTCCACCGTCACTTGGGTACACCAGGCTTTGCTTACCCGTAGGAGGGCCACGTTGGACCGGGAGACTGTGGTATCACGCAGGGGAGAATGGGCACTAGAGGTCCGAGGGGTCGCTGGTCAGGTGGCACGTCCTCCTCCCTTGCTCCCTCAGCAGCAGCATACTCCAGCCTTGGGACCCAGGCCCGCCGAGGCTCCAGGGGTGTGACTCCAGCCGATGACGTCGCAGAGGCCTGAGGTAACAGAGGAAAGGCATTTCTTAACCCCTTCCTTGCCTTGTCTTTGAATACAACTTTTCCCTTTCAGCATAGTTAATAAACAACGTTGCGTCTGTTTGAGTTCTACAGCCCCTTGATGCAATTATAATCGGAGCTGTCCCTGGAGCGTTTCGGGTTCTTCGCCCTGTCAGTTTATTGAGGAAAGTTTTGTAGCGCTCCCTATGCTTTCGGTTGGGTCGCCCTTGATGAGCACTTTTTGATACGTTAAGCGTGTGTCTGAGAATCCCAGCTTCCTACTTCCCCCTTCCCGGGTCTCCAATATCCCCCTCTGAGAACTCCACGCTTCTCTCTTCCCTTTGTAAACCTGTGTTTCCTTTGTATGCTGCTTCCTTTGTATCCCTATTTAGACTGCACATATAAGAGATAGCCTGGGATTTGTGCCTTGCTGCCTCTAATTTACCAGAATTAGTGAGATCATCGACTGCTCCATCCATGCTGCTGCAAATAGTATGAGATCATTTTGTTCCGTGGATGAGTGGTAGTCGAGGGTATGTAGGTAGCAGAACAGCTTTCTGTATTCACCCCGCGCTCGACATGTCGTTCCTTGGTATGTCTTGGCTGTGGTAAAGGGTACCACAACGACCGCTGGGGTGTAAGTTCTTCCTTCCAATGATGCTGGTCTCTGGTTATACGACCTGCAGCGTGTGTGCCGAATCTCGGGGTCCCTCCAGTGTTTAGTTTGGTAAGGAACTTGCCTACTGACCTTCATACCGGCTGTTACCAATTTACGATCCCGGCAACAGCAATGGTAGGCTTCTCTTTTGGGCATGCCCTCTTGAGCACTTAACGCTTTTAGCGTTTGTGAGGACTGCAGCCAGGGAAACCCTCGCCTAGCTTCCTTTGCACTGTCTAATCATGACAGATCCTGAGCATCTTTTCATTTGAATGTGCTGTTTTCTAAAACGCGGGTGAGCACCACTGAGGTCTTGAAAGGTTTCTGCCTGAGAGTCGGCCCTGCTTTGAATTCACTTCAGATTACCTAGCCCAGGATATTTCTTGAGGGCAGGGCTGCGTTTGCAAAGCGGCAGGCCGCAGGCATTGTGAATGATAGGTGCCCTTCGGCACGGTTTGTAAGGTTGTTACGGCAGTGTGCCACAAGGCGGCAGCACTACTCCGTGTCCTCTCTGGTAACTTGGGGAAACAAAGCCTTAGCGGGGGTCCCGGTGTTGGACGGGACATGGGGAGTCGAACGTGGCTAAACACACACCCCAGGGCTTGTGTATCCTCGCCTCCTGCCCCTTAACCTACACTGCCGCACCCCAGGCGTATCGCAAGACTTGTAAGTGGGCTACTCGGTGGGTGCCGTGCTTCTCAGGTGGGGCGACTCTAAGGAAGTGGGCTGGAGGTGGGGACCTGCCTAGCAGGAGCCGTGGAGAGCCGGTTTCCTCACAGCTCTTCCCTCTCAGCTGCTCCACCGTCACTTGGGTACACCAGGCTTTGCTTACCCGTAGGAGGGCCACGTTGGACCGGGAGACTGTGGTACCACGCAGGGGAGAATGGGCACTAGAGGTCCGAGGGGTCGCTGGTCAGGTGGCACGTCCTCCTCCCTTGTTCCCTCAGCAGCAGCATACTCCAGCCTTGGGACTTAGGCCCGCCGAGGCTCCAGGGTTGTGACTCCAGGCGACGACATCACAGAGGCCTGAGGTAACAGAGGAAAGGCATTTCTTAACCCCTTCCTTGCCTTGTCATTTAATAGTCCTTTGCCCTTTCAGCATAGTTGATATACAACGATGCTTCTGTTTGCGTTCTACAGCCCCTTGATGCAATTATAATTGGAGCTGTCCCTGTAGCGTTTCGGGTTCTTTGCCCTGTCAGTTTATTGAGGAATGTTTTGTAGCGCTCCCTATGCTTTCGGTTGGGTCTCCCTTGATGAGCACTTTTTGATACGTTAAGCGTGTGTCTGAGAATCCCAGCTTCCTACTTCCCCCTTCCCGGGTCTCCAATATCCCCCTCTGAGAACTCCACGCTTCTCTCTTCCCTTTGTGAACCTGTGTTTCCTTTGTATGCTGCTTCCTTTGTATCCCTATTTAGACTGCACATATAAGAGATAGCCTGGGATTTGTGCCTTGCTGCCTCTAATTTACCAGAATTAGTGAGATCATCGACTGCTCCATCCATGCTGCTGCAAATAGTATGAGATCATTTTGTTCTGTGGATGAGTGGTAGTCGAGGGAATGTAGGTAGCAGAACAGCTTTCTGCATTCACCCCGCGCTCGACATGTCGTTCCTTTGTGTGTCTTGGCTGTGGTAAAGGGTACCAGAACGACCGCTGGGGTGCAAGTGCTTCCTTCCAAAGATGCTGGTCTCTGGTTATACGACCTGCAGCGGGTTTGCCGAATCTCGGGGTCCCTCCAGTGTTTAGTTTGGTAAGGAACTTGCCTACTGACCTTCATACCGGCTGTTACCAATTTACGATCCCGGCAACAGCAATGGTAGGCTTCCCTTTTGGGCATGCCCTCTTGAGCACTTAACGCTTTTAGCGTTTGTGAGGACTGCAGCCAGGGAAACCCTCGCCTAGCTTCCTTTGCACTGTCTAATCATGACAGATCCTGAGCATCTTTTCATTTGAATGTGCTGTTTTCTAAAACGCGGGTGAGCACCACTGAGGTCTTGAAAGGTTTCTGCCTGAGAGTCGGCCCTGCTTTGAATTCACTTCAGATTACCTAGCCCAGGATAATTCTTGAGGGCAGGGCTGCGTTTGCAAAGCGGCAGGACGCAGGCATTGTGAATGATAGGTGCCCTTCGGCACGGTTTGTAAGGTTGTTACGGCAGTGTGCCACAAGGCGGCAGCACTACTCCGTGTCCTCTCTGGTAACTTGGGGAAACAAAGCCTTAGCGGGGGTCCCGGTGTTGGACGGGACATGGGGAGTCGAACGTGGCTAAACACACACCCCAGGGCTTGTGTATCCTCGCCTCCTGCCCCTTAACCTGCACTGCCGCACCCCAGGCGTATCGCAAGACTTGTAAGTGGGCTACTCGGTGGGTGCCGTGCTTCGCAGGTGGGGCGACTCTAAGGAAGTGGGCTGGAGGTGGGGACCTGCCTAGCAGGAGCCGTGGAGAGCCGGTTTCCTCACAGCTCTTCCCTCTCAGCTGCTCCACCGTCACTTGGGTACACCAGGCTTTGCTTACCCGTAGGAGGGCCACGTTGGACCGGGAGACTGTTGTATCACGCAGGGGAGAATGGGCACTAGAGGTCCGAGGGGTCGCTGGTCAGGTGGCACGTCCTCCTCCCTTGCTCCCTCAGCAGCAGCATACTCCAGCCTTGGGACCCAGGCCCGCCGAGGCTCCAGGGGTGTGACTCCAGCCGATGACGTCGCAGAGGCCTGAGGTAACAGAGGAAAGGCATTTCTTAACCCCTTCCTTGCCTTGTCTTTGAATACAACTTTTCCCTTTCAGCATAGTTAATAAACAACGTTGCGTCTGTTTGAGTTCTACAGCCCCTTGATGCAATTATAATCGGAGCTGTCCCTGGAGCGTTTCGGGTTCTTCGCCCTGTCAGTTTATTGAGGAAAGTTTTGTAGCGCTCCCTATGCTTTCGGTTGGGTCGCCCTTGATGAGCACTTTTTGATACGTTAAGCGTGTGTCTGAGAATCCCAGCTTCCTACTTCCCCCTTCCCGGGTCTCCAATATCCCCCTCTGAGAACTCCACGCTTCTCTCTTCCCTTTGTAAACCTGTGTTTCCTTTGTATGCTGCTTCCTTTGTATCCCTATTTAGACTGCACATATAAGAGATAGCCTGGGATTTGTGCCTTGCTGCCTCTAATTTACCAGAATTAGTGAGATCATCGACTGCTCCATCCATGCTGCTGCAAATAGTATGAGATCATTTTGTTCTGTGGATGAGTGGTAGTCGAGGGTATGTAGGTAGCAGAACAGCTTTCTGCATTCACCCCGCGCTCGACATGTCGTTCCTTTGTATGTCTTGGCTGTGGTAAAGGGTACCACAACGACCGCTGGGGTGCAAGTTCTTCCTTCCAATGATGCTGGTCTCTGGTTATACGACCTGCAGCGTGTGTGCCGAATCTCGGGGTCCCTCCAGTGTTTAGTTTGGTAAGGAACTTGCCTACTGACCTTCATACCGGCTGTTACCAATTTTCGATCCCGGCAACAGCAATGGTAGGCTTCTCTTTTGGGCATGCCCTCTTGAGCACTTAACGCTTTTAGCGTTTGTGAGGACTGCAGCCAGGGAAACCCTCGCCTAGCTTCCTTTGCACTCTCTAATCATGACAGATCCTGAGCATCTTTTCATTTGAATGTGCTGTTTTCTAAAACGCGGGTGAGCACCACTGAGGTCTTGAAAGGTTTCTGCCTGAGAGTCGGCCCTGCTTTGAATTCACTTCAGATTACCTAGCCCAGGATATTTCTTGAGGGCAGGGCTGCGTTTGCAAAGCGGCAGGCCGCAGGCATTGTGAATGATAGGTGCCCTTCGGCACGGTTTGTAAGGTTGTTACGGCAGTGTGCCACAAGGCGGCAGCACTACTCCGTGTCCTCTCTGGTAACTTGGGGAAACAAAGCCTTAGCGGGGGTCCCGGTGTTGGACGGGACATGGGGAGTCGAACGTGGCTAAACACACACCCCAGGGCTTGTGTATCCTCGCCTCCTGCCCCTTAACCTACACTGCCGCACCCCAGGCGTATCGCAAGACTTGTAAGTGGGCTACTCGGTGGGTGCCGTGCTTCTCAGGTGGGGCGACTCTAAGGAAGTGGGCTGGAGGTGGGGACCTGCCTAGCAGGAGCCGTGGAGAGCCGGTTTCCTCACAGCTCTTCCCTCTCAGCTGCTCCACCGTCACTTGGGTACACCAGGCTTTGCTTACCCGTAGGAGGGCCACGTTGGACCGGGAGACTGTGGTACCACGCAGGGGAGAATGGGCACTAGAGGTCCGAGGGGTCGCTGGTCAGGTGGCACGTCCTCCTCCCTTGTTCCCTCAGCAGCAGCATACTCCAGCCTTGGGACTTAGGCCCGCCGAGGCTCCAGGGTTGTGACTCCAGGCGACGACATCACAGAGGCCTGAGGTAACAGAGGAAAGGCATTTCTTAACCCCTTCCTTGCCTTGTCATTTAATAGTCCTTTGCCCTTTCAGCATAGTTGATATACAACGATGCTTCTGTTTGCGTTCTACAGCCCCTTGATGCAATTATAATTGGAGCTGTCCCTGTAGCGTTTCGGGTTCTTTGCCCTGTCAGTTTATTGAGGAATGTTTTGTAGCGCTCCCTATGCTTTCGGTTGGGTCTCCCTTGATGAGCACTTTTTGATACGTTAAGCGTGTGTCTGAGAATCCCAGCTTCCTACTTCCCCCTTCCCGGGTCTCCAATATCCCCCTCTGAGAACTCCACGCTTCTCTCTTCCCTTTGTGAACCTGTGTTTCCTTTGTATGCTGCTTCCTTTGTATCCCTATTTAGACTGCACATATAAGAGATAGCCTGGGATTTGTGCCTTGCTGCCTCTAATTTACCAGAATTAGTGAGATCATCGACTGCTCCATCCATGCTGCTGCAAATAGTATGAGATCATTTTGTTCTGTGGATGAGTGGTAGTCGAGGGAATGTAGGTAGCAGAACAGCTTTCTGCATTCACCCCGCGCTCGACATGTCGTTCCTTTGTGTGTCTTGGCTGTGGTAAAGGGTACCAGAACGACCGCTGGGGTGCAAGTGCTTCCTTCCAAAGATGCTGGTCTCTGGTTATACGACCTGCAGCGGGTTTGCCGAATCTCGGGGTCCCTCCAGTGTTTAGTTTGGTAAGGAACTTGCCTACTGACCTTCATACCGGCTGTTACCAATTTACGATCCCGGCAACAGCAATGGTAGGCTTCCCTTTTGGGCATGCCCTCTTGAGCACTTAACGCTTTTAGCGTTTGTGAGGACTGCAGCCAGGGAAACCCTCGCCTAGCTTCCTTTGCACTGTCTAATCATGACAGATCCTGAGCATCTTTTCATTTGAATGTGCTGTTTTCTAAAACGCGGGTGAGCACCACTGAGGTCTTGAAAGGTTTCTGCCTGAGAGTCGGCCCTGCTTTGAATTCACTTCAGATTACCTAGCCCAGGATAATTCTTGAGGGCAGGGCTGCGTTTGCAAAGCGGCAGGACGCAGGCATTGTGAATGATAGGTGCCCTTCGGCACGGTTTGTAAGGTTGTTACGGCAGTGTGCCACAAGGCGGCAGCACTACTCCGTGTCCTCTCTGGTAACTTGGGGAAACAAAGCCTTAGCGGGGGTCCCGGTGTTGGACGGGACATGGGGAGTCGAACGTGGCTAAACACACACCCCAGGGCTTGTGTATCCTCGCCTCCTGCCCCTTAACCTGCACTGCCGCACCCCAGGCGTATCGCAAGACTTGTAAGTGGGCTACTCGGTGGGTGCCGTGCTTCGCAGGTGGGGCGACTCTAAGGAAGTGGGCTGGAGGTGGGGACCTGCCTAGCAGGAGCCGTGGAGAGCCGGTTTCCTCACAGCTCTTCCCTCTCAGCTGCTCCACCGTCACTTGGGTACACCAGGCTTTGCTTACCCGTAGGAGGGCCACGTTGGACCGGGAGACTGTGGTACCACGCAGGGGAGAATGGGCACTAGAGGTCCGAGGGGTCGCTGGTCAGGTGGCACGTCCTCCTCCCTTGCTCCCTCAGCAGCAGCATACTCCAGCCTTGGGACCCAGGCCCGCCGAGGCTCCAGGGGTGTGACTCCAGCCGATGACGTCGCAGAGGCCTGAGGTAACAGAGGAAAGGCATTTCTTAACCCCTTCCTTGCCTTGTCTTTGAATACTCCTTTTCCCTTTCAGCATAGTTAATAAACAACGTTGCGTCTGTTTGAGTTCTACAGCCCCTTGATGCAATTATAATCGGAGCTGTCCCTGGAGCGTTTCGGGTTCTTTGCCCTGTCAGTTTATTGAGGAAAGTTTTGTAGCGCTCCCTATGCTGTCGGTTGGGTCGCCCTTGATGAGCACTTTTTGATACGTTAAGCGTGTGTCTGAGAATCCCAGCTTCCTACTTCCCCCTTCCCGGGTCTCCAATATCCCCCTCTGAGAACTCCACGCTTCTCTCTTCCCTTTGTAATCCTGTGTTTCCTTTGTATGCTGCTTCCTTTGTATCCCTATTTAGAATGCACATATAAGAGATAGCCTGGGATTTGTGCCTTGCTGCCTCTAATTTACCAGAATTAGTGAGATCATCGACTGCTCCATCCATGCTGCTGCAAATAGTATGAGATCATTTTGTTCTGTGGATGAGTGGTAGTCGAGGGAATGTAGGTAGCAGAACAGCTTTCTGCATTCACCCCGCGCTCGACATGTCGTTCCTTTGTATGTCTTGGCTGTGGTAAAGGGTACCACAACGACCGCTGGGGTGCAAGTGCTTCCTTCCAATGATGCTAGTCTCTGGTTATACGACCTGCAGCGTGTGTGCCGAATCTCGGGGTCCCTCCAGTGTTTAGTTGGTAAGGAACTTGCCTACTGACCTTCATACCGGCTGTTACCAATTTACGATCCCGGCAACAGCAATGGCAGGCTTCCCTTTTGGGCATGCCCTCTTGTGCACTTAACGCTTTTAGCGTTTGTGAGGACTGCAGCCAGGGAAACCCTCGCCTAGCTTCCTTTGCACTCTCTAATCATGACAGATCCTGAGCATCTTTTCATTTGAATGTGCTGTTTTCTAAAACGCGGGTGAGTACCACTGAGGTCTTGAAAGGTTTCTGCCTGAGAGTCGGCCCTGCTTTGAATTCACTTCAGATTACCTAGCCCAGGATATTTCTTGAGGGCAGGGCTGCGTTTGCAAAGCGGCAGGCCGCAGGCATTGTGAATGATAGGTGCCCTTCGGCACGGTTTGTAAGGTTGTTACGGCAGTGTGCCACAAGGCGGCAGCACTACTCCGTGTCCTCTCTTAACTTGGGGAAACAAAGCCTTAGCGGGGGTCCCGGTGTTGGACGGGACATGGGGAGTCGAACGTGGCTAAACACACACCCCAGGGTTTGTGTATCCTCGCCTCCTGCCCCTTAACCTGCACTGCCGCACCCCAGGCGTATCGCAAGACTTGTAAGTGGGCTACTCGGTGGGCGCCGTGCTTCGCAGGTGGGGCGACTCTAAGGAAGTGGGCTGGAGGTGGGGACCTGCCTAGCAGGAGCCGTGGAGAGCCGGTTTCCTCACAGCTCTTCCCTCTCAGCTGCTCCACCGTCACTTGGGTACACCAGGCTTTGCTTACCCGTAGGAGGGCCACGTTGGACCGGGAGACTGTGGTACCACGCAGGGGAGAATGGGCACTAGAGGTCCGAGGGGTCGCTGGTCAGGTGGCACGTCCTCCTCCCTTGTTCCCTCAGCAGCAGCATACTCCAGCCTTGGGACTTAGGCCCGCCGAGGCTCCAGGGTTGTGACTCCAGGCGACGACATCACAGAGGCCTGAGGTAACAGAGGAAAGGCATTTCTTAACCCCTTCCTTGCCTTGTCATTTAATAGTCCTTTGCCCTTTCAGCATAGTTGATATACAACGATGCTTCTGTTTGCGTTCTACAGCCCCTTGATGCAATTATAATCGGAGCTGTCCCTGTAGCGTTTCGGGTTCTTTGCCCTGTCAGTTTATTGAGGAATGTTTTGTAGCGCTCCCTATGCTTTCGGTTGGGTCTCCCTTGATGAGCACTTTTTGATACGTTAAGCGTGTGTCTGAGAATCCCAGCTTCCTACTTCCCCCTTCCCGGGTCTCCAATATCCCCCTCTGAGAACTCCACGCTTCTCTCTTCCCTTTGTGAACCTGTGTTTCCTTTGTATGCTGCTTCCTTTGTATCCCTATTTAGACTGCACATATAAGAGATAGCCTGGGATTTGTGCCTTGCTGCCTCTAATTTACCAGAATTAGTGAGATCATCGACTGCTCCATCCATGCTGCTGCAAATAGTATGAGATCATTTTGTTCTGTGGATGAGTGGTAGTCGAGGGAATGTAGGTAGCAGAACAGCTTTCTGCATTCACCCCGCGCTCGACATGTCGTTCCTTTGTGTGTCTTGGCTGTGGTAAAGGGTACCAGAACGACCGCTGGGGTGCAAGTGCTTCCTTCCAAAGATGCTGGTCTCTGGTTATACGACCTGCAGCGGGTTTGCCGAATCTCGGGGTCCCTCCAGTGTTTAGTTTGGTAAGGAACTTGCCTACTGACCTTCATACCGGCTGTTACCAATTTACGATCCCGGCAACAGCAATGGTAGGCTTCCCTTTTGGGCATGCCCTCTTGAGCACTTAACGCTTTTAGCGTTTGTGAGGACTGCAGCCAGGGAAACCCTCGCCTAGCTTCCTTTGCACTGTCTAATCATGACAGATCCTGAGCATCTTTTCATTTGAATGTGCTGTTTTCTAAAACGCGGGTGAGCACCACTGAGGTCTTGAAAGGTTTCTGCCTGAGAGTCGGCCCTGCTTTGAATTCACTTCAGATTACCTAGCCCAGGATAATTCTTGAGGGCAGGGCTGCGTTTGCAAAGCGGCAGGACGCAGGCATTGTGAATGATAGGTGCCCTTCGGCACGGTTTGTAAGGTTGTTACGGCAGTGTGCCACAAGGCGGCAGCACTACTCCGTGTCCTCTCTTGTAAGTTGGGGAAACAAAGCCTTAGCGGGGGTCCCGGTGTTGGACGGGACATGGGGAGTCGAACGTGGCTAAACACACACCCCAGGGCTTGTGTATCCTCGCCTCCTGCCCCTTAACCTGCACTGCCGCACCCCAGGCGTATCGCAAGACTTGTAAGTGGGCTACTCGGTGGGTGCCGTGCTTCGCAGGTGGGGCGACTCTAACGAAGTGGGCTGGAGGTGGGAACCTGCCTAGCAGGAGCCGTGGAGAGCCGGTTTCCTCACAGGTCTTCCCTCTCAGCTGCTCCACCGTCACTTGGGTACACCAGGCTTTGCTTACCCGTAGGAGGGCCACGTTGGACCGGGAGACTGTGGTACCACGCAGGGGAGAATGGGCACTAGAGGTCCGAGGGGTCGCTGGTCAGTTGGCACGTCCTCCTCCCTTGCTCCCTCAGCAGCAGCATACTCCAGCCTTGGGACCCAGGCCCGCCGAGGCTCCTGATTCCAGCCGTTGACGTCGCAGAGGCCTGAGGTAACAGAGGAAAGGCATTTCTTAACCCCTTCCTTGCCTTGTCTTTGAATACTCCTTTTCCCTTTCAGCATAGTTAATAAACAACGTTGCGTCTGTTTGAGTTCTACAGCCCCTTGATGCAATTATAATCGGAGCTGTCCCTGGAGCGTTTCGGGTTCTTTGCCCTGTCAGTTTATTGAGGAAAGTTTTGTAGCGCTCCCTATGCTGTCGGTTGGGTCGCCCTTGATGAGCACTTTTTGATACGTTAAGCGTGTGTCTGAGAATCCCAGCTTCCTACTTCCCCCTTCCCGGGTCTCCAATATCCCCCTCTGAGAACTCCACGCTTCTCTCTTCCCTTTGTAATCCTGTGTTTCCTTTGTATGCTGCTTCCTTTGTATCCCTATTTAGAATGCACATATAAGAGATAGCCTGGGATTTGTGCCTTGCTGCCTCTAATTTACCAGAATTAGTGAGATCATCGACTGCTCCATCCATGCTGCTGCAAATAGTATGAGATCATTTTGTTCTGTGGATGAGTGGTAGTCGAGGGAATGTAGGTAGCAGAACAGCTTTCTGCATTCACCCCGCGCTCGACATGTCGTTCCTTTGTATGTCTTGGCTGTGGTAAAGGGTACCACAACGACCGCTGGGGTGCAAGTGCTTCCTTCCAATGATGCTAGTCTCTGGTTATACGACCTGCAGCGTGTGTGCCGAATCTCGGGGTCCCTCCAGTGTTTAGTTGGTAAGGAACTTGCCTACTGACCTTCATACCGGCTGTTACCAATTTACGATCCCGGCAACAGCAATGGCAGGCTTCCCTTTTGGGCATGCCCTCTTGTGCACTTAACGCTTTTAGCGTTTGTGAGGACTGCAGCCAGGGAAACCCTCGCCTAGCTTCCTTTGCACTCTCTAATCATGACAGATCCTGAGCATCTTTTCATTTGAATGTGCTGTTTTCTAAAACGCGGGTGAGTACCACTGAGGTCTTGAAAGGTTTCTGCCTGAGAGTCGGCCCTGCTTTGAATTCACTTCAGATTACCTAGCCCAGGATATTTCTTGAGGGCAGGGCTGCGTTTGCAAAGCGGCAGGCCGCAGGCATTGTGAATGATAGGTGCCCTTCGGCACGGTTTGTAAGGTTGTTACGGCAGTGTGCCACAAGGCGGCAGCACTACTCCGTGTCCTCTCTTAACTTGGGGAAACAAAGCCTTAGCGGGGGTCCCGGTGTTGGACGGGACATGGGGAGTCGAACGTGGCTAAACACACACCCCAGGGTTTGTGTATCCTCGCCTCCTGCCCCTTAACCTGCACTGCCGCACCCCAGGCGTATCGCAAGACTTGTAAGTGGGCTACTCGGTGGGCGCCGTGCTTCGCAGGTGGGGCGACTCTAAGGAAGTGGGCTGGAGGTGGGGACCTGCCTAGCAGGAGCCGTGGAGAGCCGGTTTCCTCACAGCTCTTCCCTCTCAGCTGCTCCACCGTCACTTGGGTACACCAGGCTTTGCTTACCCGTAGGAGGGCCACGTTGGACCGGGAGACTGTGGTACCACGCAGGGGAGAATGGGCACTAGAGGTCCGAGGGGTCGCTGGTCAGGTGGCACGTCCTCCTCCCTTGTTCCCTCAGCAGCAGCATACTCCAGCCTTGGGACTTAGGCCCGCCGAGGCTCCAGGGTTGTGACTCCAGGCGACGACATCACAGAGGCCTGAGGTAACAGAGGAAAGGCATTTCTTAACCCCTTCCTTGCCTTGTCATTTAATAGTCCTTTGCCCTTTCAGCATAGTTGATATACAACGATGCTTCTGTTTGCGTTCTACAGCCCCTTGATGCAATTATAATCGGAGCTGTCCCTGTAGCGTTTCGGGTTCTTTGCCCTGTCAGTTTATTGAGGAATGTTTTGTAGCGCTCCCTATGCTTTCGGTTGGGTCTCCCTTGATGAGCACTTTTTGATACGTTAAGCGTGTGTCTGAGAATCCCAGCTTCCTACTTCCCCCTTCCCGGGTCTCCAATATCCCCCTCTGAGAACTCCACGCTTCTCTCTTCCCTTTGTGAACCTGTGTTTCCTTTGTATGCTGCTTCCTTTGTATCCCTATTTAGACTGCACATATAAGAGATAGCCTGGGATTTGTGCCTTGCTGCCTCTAATTTACCAGAATTAGTGAGATCATCGACTGCTCCATCCATGCTTCTGCAAATAGTATGAGATCATTTTGTTCTGTGGATGAGTGGTAGTCGAGGGAATGTAGGTAGCAGAACAGCTTTCTGCATTCACCCCGCGCTCGACATGTCGTTCCTTTGTGTGTCTTGGCTGTGGTAAAGGGTACCAGAACGACCGCTGGGGTGCAAGTGCTTCCTTCCAAAGATGCTGGTCTCTGGTTATACGACCTGCAGCGGGTTTGCCGAATCTCGGGGTCCCTCCAGTGTTTAGTTTGGTAAGGAACTTGCCTACTGACCTTCATACCGGCTGTTACCAATTTACGATCCCGGCAACAGCAATGGTAGGCTTCCCTTTTGGGCATGCCCTCTTGAGCACTTAACGCTTTTAGCGTTTGTGAGGACTGCAGCCAGGGAAACCCTCGCCTAGCTTCCTTTGCACTGTCTAATCATGACAGATCCTGAGCATCTTTTCATTTGAATGTGCTGTTTTCTAAAACGCGGGTGAGCACCACTGAGGTCTTGAAAGGTTTCTGCCTGAGAGTCGGCCCTGCTTTGAATTCACTTCAGATTACCTAGCCCAGGATAATTCTTGAGGGCAGGGCTGCGTTTGCAAAGCGGCAGGACGCAGGCATTGTGAATGATAGGTGCCCTTCGGCACGGTTTGTAAGGTTGTTACGGCAGTGTGCCACAAGGCGGCAGCACTACTCCGTGTCCTCTCTGGTAAGTTGGGGAAACAAAGCCTTAGCGGGGGTCCCGGTGTTGGACGGGACATGGGGAGTCGAACGTGGCTAAACACACACCCCAGGGCTTGTGTATCCTCGCCTCCTGCCCCTTAACCTGCACTGCCGCACCCCAGGCGTATCGCAAGACTTGTAAGTGGGCTACTCGGTGGGTGCCGTGCTTCGCAGGTGGGGCGACTCTAACGAAGTGGGCTGGAGGTGGGAACCTGCCTAGCAGGAGCCGTGGAGAGCCGGTTTCCTCACAGGTCTTCCCTCTCAGCTGCTCCACCGTCACTTGGGTACACCAGGCTTTGCTTACCCGTAGGAGGGCCACGTTGGACCGGGAGACTGTGGTACCACGCAGGGGAGAATGGGCACTAGAGGTCCGAGGGGTCGCTGGTCAGTTGGCACGTCCTCCTCCCTTGCTCCCTCAGCAGCAGCATACTCCAGCCTTGGGACCCAGGCCCGCCGAGGCTCCTGATTCCAGCCGTTGACGTCGCAGAGGCCTGAGGTAACAGAGGAAAGGCATTTCTTAACCCCTTCCTTGCCTTGTCTTTGAATACTCCTTTTCCCTTTCAGCATAGTTAATAAACAACGTTGCGTCTGTTTGAGTTCTACAGCCCCTTGATGCAATTATAATCGGAGCTGTCCCTGGAGCGTTTCGGGTTCTTTGCCCTGTCAGTTTATTGAGGAAAGTTTTGTAGCGCTCCCTATGCTTTCGGTTGGGTCGCCCTTGATGAGCACTTTTTGATACGTTAAGCGTGTGTCTGAGAATCCCAGCTTCCTACTTCCCCCTTCCCGGGTCTCCAATATCCCCCTCTGAGAACTCCACGCTTCTCTCTTCCCTTTGTAAACCTGTGTTTCCTTTGTATGCTGCTTCCTTTGTATCCCTATTTAGACTGCACATATAAGAGATAGCCTGGGATTTGTGCCTTGCTGCCTCTAATTTACCAGAATTAGTGAGATCATCGACTGCTCCATCCATGCTGCTGCAAATAGTATGAGATCATTTTGTTCTGTGGATGAGTGGTAGTCGAGGGAATGTAGGTAGCAGAACAGCTTTCTGCATTCACCCCGCGCTCGACATGTCATTCCTTTGTGTGTCTTGGCTGTGGTAAAGGGTACCACAACGACCGCTGGGGTGCAAGTGCTTCCTTCCAATGATGCTAGTCTCTGGTTATACGACCTGCAGCGGGTTTGCCGAATCTCGGGGTCCCTCCAGTGTTTAGTTTGGTAAGGAACTTGCCTACTGACCTTCATACCGGCTGTTACCAATTTACGATCCCGGCAACAGCAATGGTAGGCTTCCCTTTTGGGCATGCCCTCTTGAGCACTTAACGCTTTTAGCGTTTGTGAGGACTGCAGCCAGGGAAACCCTCGCCTAGCTTCCTTTGCACTGTCTAATCATGACAGATCCTGAGCATCTTTTCATTTGAATGTGCTGTTTTCTAAAACGCGGGTGAGCACCACTGAGGTCTTGAAAGGTTTCTGCCTGAGAGTCGGCCCTGCTTTGAATTCACTTCAGATTACCTAGCCCAGGATAATTCTTGAGGGCAGGGCTGCGTTTGCAAAGCGGCAGGCCGCAGGCATTGTGAATGATAGGTGCCCTTTGGCACGGTTTGTAAGGTTGTTACGGCAGTGTGCCACAAGGCGGCAGCACTACTCCGTGTCCTCTCTGGTAACTTGGGGAAACAAAGCTTTAGCGGGGGTCCCGGTGTTGGACGGGACATGGGGAGTCGAACGTGGCTAAACACACACCCCAGGGCTTGTGTATCCTCGCCTCCTGCCCCTTTACCTGCACTGCCGCACCCCAGGCGTATCGCAAGACTTGTAAGTGGGCTACTCGGTGGGTGCCGTGCTTCGCAGGTGGGGCGACTCTAACGAAGTGGGCTGGAGGTGGGAACCTGCCTAGCAGGAGCCGTGGAGAGCCGGTTTCCTCACAGCTCTTCCCTCTCAGCTGCTCCACCGTCACTTGGGTACACCAGGCTTTGCTTACCCGTAGGAGGGCCACGTTGGACCGGGAGACTGTGGTACCACGCAGGGGAGAATGGGCACTAGAGGTCCGAGGGGTCGCTGGTCAGGTGGCACGTCCTCCTCCCTTGCTCCCTCAGCAGCAGCATACTCCAGCCTTGGGACCCAGGCCCGCCGAGGCTCCAGGGGTGTGACTCCAGCCGATGACGTCGCAGAGGCCTGAGGTAACAGAGGAAAGGCATTTCTTAACCCCTTCCTTGCCTTGTCTTTGAATACTCCTTTTCCCTTTCAGCATAGTTAATAAACAACGTTGCGTCTGTTTGAGTTCTACAGCCCCTTGATGCAATTATAATCGGAGCTGTCCCTGGAGCGTTTCGGGTTCTTTGCCCTGTCAGTTTATTGAGGAAAGTTTTGTAGCGCTCCCTATGCTTTCGGTTGGGTCGCCCTTGATGCGCACTTTTTGATACGTTAAGCGTGTGTCTGAGAATCCCAGCTTCCTACTTCCCCCTTCCCGGGTCTCCAATATCCCCCCTCTGAGAACTCCACGCTTCTCTCTTCCCTTTGTAAACCTGTGTTTCCTTTGTATGCTGCTTCCTTTGTATCCCTATTTAGACTGCACATATAAGAGATAGCCTGGGATTTGTGCCTTGCTGCCTCTAATTTACCAGAATTAGTGAGATCATCGACTGCTCCATCCATGCTGCTGCAAATAGTATGAGATCATTTTGTTCTGTGGATGAGTGGTAGTCGAGGGAATGTAGGTAGCAGAACAGCTTTCTGCATTCACCCCGCGCTCGACATGTCGTTCCTTTGTATGTCTTGGCTGTGGTGAAGGGTACCACAACGACCGCTGGGGTGCAAGTGCTTCCTTCCAATGATGCTGGTCTCTGGTTATACGACCTGCAGCGTGTGTGCCGAATCTCGGGGTCCCTCCAGTGTTTAGTTTGGTAAGGAACTTGCCTACTGACCTTCATACCGGCTGTTACCAATTTACGATCCCGGCAACAGCAATGGTAGGCTTCCCTTTTGGGCATGCCCTCTTGAGCACTTAACGCTTTTAGCGTTTGTGAGGACTGCAGCCAGGGAAACCCTCGCCTAGCTTCCTTTGCACTCTCTAATCATGACAGATCCTGAGCATCTTTTCATTTGAATGTGCTGTTTTCTAAAACGCGGGTGAGTACCACTGAGGTCTTGAAAGGTTTCTGCCTGAGAGTCGGCCGTGCTTTGAATTCACTTCAGATTACCTAGCCCAGGATAATTCTTGAGGGCAGGGCTGCGTTTGCAAAGAGGCAGGCCGCAGGCATTGTGAATGATAGGTGCCCTTCGGCACGGTTTGTAAGGTTGTTACGGCAGTGTGCCACAAGGCGGCAGCACTACTCCGTGTCCTCTCTGGTAACTTGGGGAAACAAAGCCTTAGCGGGGGTCCCGGTGTTGGACGGGACATGGGGAGTCGAACGTGGCTAAACACACACCCCAGGGCTTGTGTATCCTCGCCTCCTGCCCCTTAACCTACACTGCCGCACCCCAGGCGTATCGCAAGACTTGTAAGTGGGCTACTCGGTGGGTGCCGTGCTTCGCAGGTGGGGCGACTCTAACGAAGTGGGCTGGAGGTGGGGACCTGCCTAGCAGGAGCCGTGGAGAGCCGGTTTCCTCACAGCTCTTCCCTCTCAGCTGCTCCACCCTCACTTGGGTACACCAGGCTTTGCTTACCCGTAGGAGGGCCACGTTGGACCGGGAGACTGTGGTACCACGCAGGGGAGAATGGGCACTAGAGGTCCGAGGGGTCGCTGGTCAGGTGGCACGTCCTCCTCCCTTGCTCCCTCAGCAGCAGCATACTCCAGCCTTGGGACCCAGGCCCGCCGAGGCTCCAGGGGTGTGACTCCAGCCGATGACGTCGCAGAGGCCTGAGGTAACAGAGGAAAGGCATTTCTTAACCCCTTCCTTGCCTTGTCTTTGAATACTCCTTTTCCCTTTCAGCATAGTTAATAAACAACGTTGCGTCTGTTTGAGTTCTACAGCCCCTTGATGCAATTATAATCGGAGCTGTCCCTGGAGCGTTTCGGGTTCTTTGCCCTGTCAGTTTATTGAGGAAAGTTTTGTAGCGCTCCCTATGCTTTCGGTTGGGTCGCCCTTGATGAGCACTTTTTGATACGTTAAGCGTGTGTCTGAGAATCCCAGCTTCCTACTTCCCCCTTCCCGGGTCTCCAATATCCCCCTCTGAGAACTCCACGCTTCTCTCTTCCCTTTGTAAACCTGTGTTTCCTTTGTATGCTGCTTCCTTTGTATCCCTATTTAGACTGCACATATAAGAGATAGCCTGGGATTTGTGCCTTGCTGCCTCTAATTTACCAGAATTAGTGAGATCATCGACTGCTCCATCCATGCTGCTGCAAATAGTATGAGATCATTTTGTTCCGTGGATGAGTGGTAGTCGAGGGAATGTAGGTAGCAGAACAGCTTTCTGCATTCACCCCGCGCTCGACATGTCGTTCCTTTGTATGTCTTGGCTGTGGTAAAGGGTACCACAACGACCGCTGGGGTGCAAGTGATTCCTTCCAATGATGCTGGTCTCTGGTTATACGACCTGCAGCGTGTGTGCCGAATCTCGGGGTCCCTCCAGTGTTTAGTTTGGTAAGGAACTTGCCTACTGACCTTCATACCGGCTGTTACCAATTTACGATCCCGGCAACAGCAATGGTAGGCTTCTCTTTTGGGCATGCCCTCTTGAGCACTTAACGCTTTTAGCGTTTGTGAGGACTGCAGCCAGGGAAACCCTCGCCTAGCTTCCTTTGCACTGTCTAATCATGACAGATCCTGAGCATCTTTTCATTTGAATGTGCTGTTTTCTAAAACGCGGGTGAGCACCACTGAGGTCTTGAAAGGTTTCTGCCTGAGAGTCGGCCCTGCTTTGAATTCACTTCAGATTACCTAGCCCAGGATATTTCTTGAGGGCAGGGCTGCGTTTGCAAAGCGGCAGGCCGCAGGCATTGTGAATGATAGGTGCCCTTCGGCACGGTTTGTAAGGTTGTTACGGCAGTGTGCCACAAGGCGGCAGCACTACTCCGTGTCCTCTCTGGTAAGTTGGGGAAACAAAGCCTTAGCGGGGGTCCCGGTGTTGGACGGGACATGGGGAGTCGAACGTGGCTAAACACACACCCCAGGGCTTGTGTGTCCTCGCCTCCTGCCCCTTAACCTGCACTGCCGCACCCCAGGCGTATCGCAAGACTTGTAAGTGGGCTACTCGGTGGGTGCCGTGCTTCGCAGGTGGGGCGACTCTAACGAAGTGGGCTGGAGGTGGGGACCTGCCTAGCAGGAGCCGTGGAGAGCCGGTTTCCTCACAGCTCTTTCCTCTCAGCTGCTCCACCGTCACTTGGGTACACCAGGCTTTGCTTACCCGTAGGAGGGCCACGTTGGACCGGGAGACTGTGGTATCACGCAGGGGAGAATGGGCACTAGAGGTCCGAGGGGTCGCTGGTCAGGTGGCACGTCCTCCTCCCTTGCTCCCTCAGCAGCAGCATACTCCAGCCTTGGGACCCAGGCCCGCCGAGGCTCCAGGGGTGTGACTCCAGCCGATGACGTCGCAGAGGCCTGAGGTAACAGAGGAAAGGCATTTCTTAACCCCTTCCTTGCCTTGTCTTTGAATACAACTTTTCCCTTTCAGCATAGTTAATAAACAACGTTGCGTCTGTTTGAGTTCTACAGCCCCTTGATGCAATTATAATCGGAGCTGTCCCTGGAGCGTTTCGGGTTCTTCGCCCTGTCAGTTTATTGAGGAAAGTTTTGTAGCGCTCCCTATGCTTTCGGTTGGGTCGCCCTTGATGAGCACTTTTTGATACGTTAAGCGTGTGTCTGAGAATCCCAGCTTCCTACTTCCCCCTTCCCGGGTCTCCAATATCCCCCTCTGAGAACTCCACGCTTCTCTCTTCCCTTTGTAAACCTGTGTTTCCTTTGTATGCTGCTTCCTTTGTATCCCTATTTAGACTGCACATATAAGAGATAGCCTGGGATTTGTGCCTTGCTGCCTCTAATTTACCAGAATTAGTGAGATCATCGACTGCTCCATCCATGCTGCTGCAAATAGTATGAGATCATTTTGTTCCGTGGATGAGTGGTAGTCGAGGGTATGTAGGTAGCAGAACAGCTTTCTGCATTCACCCCGCGCTCGACATGTCGTTCCTTGGTATGTCTTGGCTGTGGTAAAGGGTACCACAACGACCGCTGGGGTGTAAGTTCTTCCTTCCAATGATGCTGGTCTCTGGTTATACGACCTGCAGCGTGTGTGCCGAATCTCGGGGTCCCTCCAGTGTTTAGTTTGGTAAGGAACTTGCCTACTGACCTTCATACCGGCTGTTACCAATTTACGATCCCGGCAACAGCAATGGTAGGCTTCTCTTTTGGGCATGCCCTCTTGAGCACTTAACGCTTTTAGCGTTTGTGAGGACTGCAGCCAGGGAAACCCTCGCCTAGCTTCCTTTGCACTGTCTAATCATGACAGATCCTGAGCATCTTTTCATTTGAATGTGCTGTTTTCTAAAACGCGGGTGAGCACCACTGAGGTCTTGAAAGGTTTCTGCCTGAGAGTCGGCCCTGCTTTGAATTCACTTCAGATTACCTAGCCCAGGATATTTCTTGAGGGCAGGGCTGCGTTTGCAAAGCGGCAGGCCGCAGGCATTGTGAATGATAGGTGCCCTTCGGCACGGTTTGTAAGGTTGTTACGGCAGTGTGCCACAAGGCGGCAGCACTACTCCGTGTCCTCTCTGGTAACTTGGGGAAACAAAGCCTTAGCGGGGGTCCCGGTGTTGGACGGGACATGGGGAGTCGAACGTGGCTAAACACACACCCCAGGGCTTGTGTATCCTCGCCTCCTGCCCCTTAACCTACACTGCCGCACCCCAGGCGTATCGCAAGACTTGTAAGTGGGCTACTCGGTGGGTGCCGTGCTTCTCAGGTGGGGCGACTCTAAGGAAGTGGGCTGGAGGTGGGGACCTGCCTAGCAGGAGCCGTGGAGAGCCGGTTTCCTCACAGCTCTTCCCTCTCAGCTGCTCCACCGTCACTTGGGTACACCAGGCTTTGCTTACCCGTAGGAGGGCCACGTTGGACCGGGAGACTGTGGTACCACGCAGGGGAGAATGGGCACTAGAGGTCCGAGGGGTCGCTGGTCAGGTGGCACGTCCTCCTCCCTTGTTCCCTCAGCAGCAGCATACTCCAGCCTTGGGACTTAGGCCCGCCGAGGCTCCAGGGTTGTGACTCCAGGCGACGACATCACAGAGGCCTGAGGTAACAGAGGAAAGGCATTTCTTAACCCCTTCCTTGCCTTGTCATTTAATAGTCCTTTGCCCTTTCAGCATAGTTGATATACAACGATGCTTCTGTTTGCGTTCTACAGCCCCTTGATGCAATTATAATTGGAGCTGTCCCTGTAGCGTTTCGGGTTCTTTGCCCTGTCAGTTTATTGAGGAATGTTTTGTAGCGCTCCCTATGCTTTCGGTTGGGTCTCCCTTGATGAGCACTTTTTGATACGTTAAGCGTGTGTCTGAGAATCCCAGCTTCCTACTTCCCCCTTCCCGGGTCTCCAATATCCCCCTCTGAGAACTCCACGCTTCTCTCTTCCCTTTGTGAACCTGTGTTTCCTTTGTATGCTGCTTCCTTTGTATCCCTATTTAGACTGCACATATAAGAGATAGCCTGGGATTTGTGCCTTGCTGCCTCTAATTTACCAGAATTAGTGAGATCATCGACTGCTCCATCCATGCTGCTGCAAATAGTATGAGATCATTTTGTTCTGTGGATGAGTGGTAGTCGAGGGAATGTAGGTAGCAGAACAGCTTTCTGCATTCACCCCGCGCTCGACATGTCGTTCCTTTGTGTGTCTTGGCTGTGGTAAAGGGTACCAGAACGACCGCTGGGGTGCAAGTGCTTCCTTCCAAAGATGCTGGTCTCTGGTTATACGACCTGCAGCGGGTTTGCCGAATCTCGGGGTCCCTCCAGTGTTTAGTTTGGTAAGGAACTTGCCTACTGACCTTCATACCGGCTGTTACCAATTTACGATCCCGGCAACAGCAATGGTAGGCTTCCCTTTTGGGCATGCCCTCTTGAGCACTTAACGCTTTTAGCGTTTGTGAGGACTGCAGCCAGGGAAACCTTCGCCTAGCTTCCTTTGCACTGTCTAATCATGACAGATCCTGAGCATCTTTTCATTTGAATGTGCTGTTTTCTAAAACGCGGGTGAGCACCACTGAGGTCTTGAAAGGTTTCTGCCTGAGAGTCGGCCCTGCTTTGAATTCACTTCAGATTACCTAGCCCAGGATAATTCTTGAGGGCAGGGCTGCGTTTGCAAAGCGGCAGGACGCAGGCATTGTGAATGATAGGTGCCCTTCGGCACGGTTTGTAAGGTTGTTACGGCAGTGTGCCACAAGGCGGCAGCACTACTCCGTGTCCTCTCTGGTAACTTGGGGAAACAAAGCCTTAGCGGGGGTCCCGGTGTTGGACGGGACATGGGGAGTCGAACGTGGCTAAACACACACCCCAGGGCTTGTGTATCCTCGCCTCCTGCCCCTTAACCTGCACTGCCGCACCCCAGGCGTATCGCAAGACTTGTAAGTGGGCTACTCGGTGGGTGCCGTGCTTCGCAGGTGGGGCGACTCTAACGAAGTGGGCTGGAGGTGGGGACCTGCCTAGCAGGAGCCGTGGAGAGCCGGTTTCCTCACAGCTCTTCCCTCTCAGCTGCTCCACCGTCACTTGGGTACACCAGGCTTTGCTTACCCGTAGGAGGGCCACGTTGGACCGGGAGACTGTGGTATCACGCAGGGGAGAATGGGCACTAGAGGTCCGAGGGGTCGCTGGTCAGGTGGCACGTCCTCCTCCCTTGCTCCCTCAGCAGCAGCATACTCCAGCCTTGGGACCCAGGCCCGCCGAGGCTCCAGGGGTGTGACTCCAGCCGATGACGTCGCAGAGGCCTGAGGTAACAGAGGAAAGGCATTTCTTAACCCCTTCCTTGCCTTGTCTTTGAATACAACTTTTCCCTTTCAGCATAGTTAATAAACAACGTTGCGTCTGTTTGAGTTCTACAGCCCCTTGATGCAATTATAATCGGAGCTGTCCCTGGAGCGTTTCGGGTTCTTCGCCCTGTCAGTTTATTGAGGAAAGTTTTGTAGCGCTCCCTATGCTTTCGGTTGGGTCGCCCTTGATGAGCACTTTTTGATACGTTAAGCGTGTGTCTGAGAATCCCAGCTTCCTACTTCCCCCTTCCCGGGTCTCCAATATCCCCCTCTGAGAACTCCACGCTTCTCTCTTCCCTTTGTAAACCTGTGTTTCCTTTGTATGCTGCTTCCTTTGTATCCCTATTTAGACTGCACATATAAGAGATAGCCTGGGATTTGTGCCTTGCTGCCTCTAATTTACCAGAATCAGTGAGATCATCGACTGCTCCATCCATGCTGCTGCAAATAGTATGAGATCATTTTGTTCTGTGGATGAGTGGTAGTCGAGGGTATGTAGGTAGCAGAACAGCTTTCTGCATTCACCCCGCGCTCGACATGTCGTTCCTTTGTATGTCTTGGCTGTGGTAAAGGGTACCACAACGACCGCTGGGGTGCAAGTTCTGCCTTCCAATGATGCTGGTCTCTGGTTATACGACCTGCAGCGTGTGTGCCGAATCTCGGGGTCCCTCCAGTGTTTAGTTTGGTAAGGAACTTGCCTACTGACCTTCATACCGGCTGTTACCAATTTACGATCCCGGCAACAGCAATGGTAGGCTTCTCTTTTGGACATGCCCTCTTGAGCACTTAACGCTTTTAGCGTTTGTGAGGACTGCAGCCAGGGAAACCCTCGCCTAGCTTCCTTTGCACTCTCTAATCATGACAGATCCTGAGCATCTTTTCATTTGAATGTGCTGTTTTCTAAAACGCGGGTGAGCACCACTGAGGTCTTGAAAGGTTTCTGCCTGAGAGTCGGCCCTGCTTTGAATTCACTTCAGATTACCTAGCCCAGGATATTTGTTGAGGGCAGGGCTGCGTTTGCAAAGCGCCAGGCCGCAGGCATTGTGAATGATAGGTGCCCTTCGGCACGGTTTGTAAGGTTGTTACGGCAGTGTGCCACAAGGCGGCAGCACTACTCCGTGTCCTCTCTGGTAACTTGGGGAAACAAAGCCTTAGCGGGGGTCCCGGTGTTGGACGGGACATGGGGAGTCGAACGTGGCTAAACACACACCCCAGGGCTTGTGTATCCTCGCCTCCTGCCCCTTAACCTACACTGCCGCACCCCAGGCGTATCGCAAGACTTGTAAGTGGGCTACTCGGTGGGTGCCGTGCTTCTCAGGTGGGGCGACTCTAAGGAAGTGGGCTGGAGGTGGGGACCTGCCTAGCAGGAGCCGTGGAGAGCCGGTTTCCTCACAGCTCTTCCCTCTCAGCTGCTCCACCGTCACTTGGGTACACCAGGCTTTGCTTACCCGTAGGAGGGCCACGTTGGACCGGGAGACTGTGGTACCACGCAGGGGAGAATGGGCACTAGAGGTCCGAGGGGTCGCTGGTCAGGTGGCACGTCCTCCTCCCTTGTTCCCTCAGCAGCAGCATACTCCAGCCTTGGGACTTAGGCCCGCCGAGGCTCCAGGGTTGTGACTCCAGGCGACGACATCACAGAGGCCTGAGGTAACAGAGGAAAGGCATTTCTTAACCCCTTCCTTGCCTTGTCATTTAATAGTCCTTTGCCCTTTCAGCATAGTTGATATACAACGATGCTTCTGTTTGCGTTCTACAGCCCCTTGATGCAATTATAATTGGAGCTGTCCCTGTAGCGTTTCGGGTTCTTTGCCCTGTCAGTTTATTGAGGAATGTTTTGTAGCGCTCCCTATGCTTTCGGTTGGGTCTCCCTTGATGAGCACTTTTTGATACGTTAAGCGTGTGTCTGAGAATCCCAGCTTCCTACTTCCCCCTTCCCGGGTCTCCAATATCCCCCTCTGAGAACTCCACGCTTCTCTCTTCCCTTTGTGAACCTGTGTTTCCTTTGTATGCTGCTTCCTTTGTATCCCTATTTAGACTGCACATATAAGAGATAGCCTGGGATTTGTGCCTTGCTGCCTCTAATTTACCAGAATTAGTGAGATCATCGACTGCTCCATCCATGCTGCTGCAAATAGTATGAGATCATTTTGTTCTGTGGATGAGTGGTAGTCGAGGGAATGTAGGTAGCAGAACAGCTTTCTGCATTCACCCCGCGCTCGACATGTCGTTCCTTTGTGTGTCTTGGCTGTGGTAAAGGGTACCAGAACGACCGCTGGGGTGCAAGTGCTTCCTTCCAAAGATGCTGGTCTCTGGTTATACGACCTGCAGCGGGTTTGCCGAATCTCGGGGTCCCTCCAGTGTTTAGTTTGGTAAGGAACTTGCCTACTGACCTTCATACCGGCTGTTACCAATTTACGATCCCGGCAACAGCAATGGTAGGCTTCCCTTTTGGGCATGCCCTCTTGAGCACTTAACGCTTTTAGCGTTTGTGAGGACTGCAGCCAGGGAAACCCTCGCCTAGCTTCCTTTGCACTGTCTAATCATGACAGATCCTGAGCATCTTTTCATTTGAATGTGCTGTTTTCTAAAACGCGGGTGAGCACCACTGAGGTCTTGAAAGGTTTCTGCCTGAGAGTCGGCCCTGCTTTGAATTCACTTCAGATTACCTAGCCCAGGATAATTCTTGAGGGCAGGGCTGCGTTTGCAAAGCGGCAGGACGCAGGCATTGTGAATGATAGGTGCCCTTCGGCACGGTTTGTAAGGTTGTTACGGCAGTGTGCCACAAGGCGGCAGCACTACTCCGTGTCCTCTCTGGTAACTTGGGGAAACAAAGCCTTAGCGGGGGTCCCGGTGTTGGACGGGACATGGGGAGTCGAACGTGGCTAAACACACACCCCAGGGCTTGTGTATCCTCGCCTCCTGCCCCTTAACCTGCACTGCCGCACCCCAGGCGTATCGCAAGACTTGTAAGTGGGCTACTCGGTGGGTGCCGTGCTTCGCAGGTGGGGCGACTCTAAGGAAGTGGGCTGGAGGTGGGGACCTGCCTAGCAGGAGCCGTGGAGAGCCGGTTTCCTCACAGCTCTTCCCTCTCAGCTGCTCCACCGTCACTTGGGTACACCAGGCTTTGCTTACCCGTAGGAGGGCCACGTTGGACCGGGAGACTGTGGTACCACGCAGGGGAGAATGGGCACTAGAGGTCCGAGGGGTCGCTGGTCAGGTGGCACGTCCTCCTCCCTTGCTCCCTCAGCAGCAGCATACTCCAGCCTTGGGACCCAGGCCCGCCGAGGCTCCAGGGGTGTGACTCCAGCCGATGACGTCGCAGAGGCCTGAGGTAACAGAGGAAAGGCATTTCTTAACCCCTTCCTTGCCTTGTCTTTGAATACTCCTTTTCCCTTTCAGCATAGTTAATAAACAACGTTGCGTCTGTTTGAGTTCTACAGCCCCTTGATGCAATTATAATCGGAGCTGTCCCTGGAGCGTTTCGGGTTCTTTGCCCTGTCAGTTTATTGAGGAAAGTTTTGTAGCGCTCCCTATGCTGTCGGTTGGGTCGCCCTTGATGAGCACTTTTTGATACGTTAAGCGTGTGTCTGAGAATCCCAGCTTCCTACTTCCCCCTTCCCGGGTCTCCAATATCCCCCTCTGAGAACTCCACGCTTCTCTCTTTCCTTTGTAATCCTGTGTTTCCTTTGTATGCTGCTTCCTTTGTATCCCTATTTAGAATGCACATATAAGAGATAGCCTGGGATTTGTGCCTTGCTGCCTCTAATTTACCAGAATTAGTGAGATCATCGACTGCTCCATCCATGCTGCTGCAAATAGTATGAGATCATTTTGTTCTGTGGATGAGTGGTAGTCGAGGGAATGTAGGTAGCAGAACAGCTTTCTGCATTCACCCCGCGCTCGACATGTCGTTCCTTTGTATGTCTTGGCTGTGGTAAAGGGTACCACAACGACCGCTGGGGTGCAAGTGCTTCCTTCCAATGATGCTAGTCTCTGGTTATACGACCTGCAGCGTGTGTGCCGAATCTCGGGGTCCCTCCAGTGTTTAGTTGGTAAGGAACTTGCCTACTGACCTTCATACCGGCTGTTACCAATTTACGATCCCGGCAACAGCAATGGCAGGCTTCCCTTTTGGGCATGCCCTCTTGTGCACTTAACGCTTTTAGCGTTTGTGAGGACTGCAGCCAGGGAAACCCTCGCCTAGCTTCCTTTGCACTCTCTAATCATGACAGATCCTGAGCATCTTTTCATTTGAATGTGCTGTTTTCTAAAACGCGGGTGAGTACCACTGAGGTCTTGAAAGGTTTCTGCCTGAGAGTCGGCCCTGCTTTGAATTCACTTCAGATTACCTAGCCCAGGATATTTCTTGAGGGCAGGGCTGCGTTTGCAAAGCGGCAGGCCGCAGGCATTGTGAATGATAGGTGCCCTTCGGCACGGTTTGTAATGTTGTTACGGCAGTGTGCCACAAGGCGGCAGCACTACTCCGTGTCCTCTCTGGTAACTTGGGGAAACAAAGCCTTAGCGGGGGTCCCGGTGTTGGACGGGACATGGGGAGTCGAACGTGGCTAAACACACACCCCAGGGTTTGTGTATCCTCGCCTCCTGCCCCTTAACCTGCACTGCCGCACCCCAGGCGTATCGCAAGACTTGTAAGTGGGCTACTCGGTGGGCGCCGTGCTTCGCAGGTGGGGCGACTCTAAGGAAGTGGGCTGGAGGTGGGGACCTGCCTAGCAGGAGCCGTGGAGAGCCGGTTTCCTCACAGCTCTTCCCTCTCAGCTGCTCCACCGTCACTTGGGTACACCAGGCTTTGCTTACCCGTAGGAGGGCCACGTTGGACCGGGAGACTGTGGTACCACGCAGGGGAGAATGGGCACTAGAGGTCCGAGGGGTCGCTGGTCAGGTGGCACGTCCTCCTCCCTTGTTCCCTCAGCAGCAGCATACTCCAGCCTTGGGACTTAGGCCCGCCGAGGCTCCAGGGTTGTGACTCCAGGCGACGACATCACAGAGGCCTGAGGTAACAGAGGAAAGGCATTTCTTAACCCCTTCCTTGCCTTGTCATTTAATAGTCCTTTGCCCTTTCAGCATAGTTGATATACAACGATGCTTCTGTTTGCGTTCTACAGCCCCTTGATGCAATTATAATCGGAGCTGTCCCTGTAGCGTTTCGGGTTCTTTGCCCTGTCAGTTTATTGAGGAATGTTTTGTAGCGCTCCCTATGCTTTCGGTTGGGTCTCCCTTGATGAGCACTTTTTGATACGTTAAGCGTGTGTCTGAGAATCCCAGCTTCCTACTTCCCCCTTCCCGGGTCTCCAATATCCCCCTCTGAGAACTCCACGCTTCTCTCTTCCCTTTGTGAACCTGTGTTTCCTTTGTATGCTGCTTCCTTTGTATCCCTATTTAGACTGCACATATAAGAGATAGCCTGGGATTTGTGCCTTGCTGCCTCTAATTTACCAGAATTAGTGAGATCATCGACTGCTCCATCCATGCTGCTGCAAATAGTATGAGATCATTTTGTTCTGTGGATGAGTGGTAGTCGAGGGAATGTAGGTAGCAGAACAGCTTTCTGCATTCACCCCGCGCTCGACATGTCGTTCCTTTGTGTGTCTTGGCTGTGGTAAAGGGTACCAGAACGACCGCTGGGGTGCAAGTGCTTCCTTCCAAAGATGCTGGTCTCTGGTTATACGACCTGCAGCGGGTTTGCCGAATCTCGGGGTCCCTCCAGTGTTTAGTTTGGTAAGGAACTTGCCTACTGACCTTCATACCGGCTGTTACCAATTTACGATCCCGGCAACAGCAATGGTAGGCTTCCCTTTTGGGCATGCCCTCTTGAGCACTTAACGCTTTTAGCGTTTGTGAGGACTGCAGCCAGGGAAACCCTCGCCTAGCTTCCTTTGCACTGTCTAATCATGACAGATCCTGAGCATCTTTTCATTTGAATGTGCTGTTTTCTAAAACGCGGGTGAGCACCACTGAGGTCTTGAAAGGTTTCTGCCTGAGAGTCGGCCCTGCTTTGAATTCACTTCAGATTACCTAGCCCAGGATAATTCTTGAGGGCAGGGCTGCGTTTGCAAAGCGGCAGGACGCAGGCATTGTGAATGATAGGTGCCCTTCGGCACGGTTTGTAAGGTTGTTACGGCAGTGTGCCACAAGGCGGCAGCACTACTCCGTGTCCTCTCTGGTAAGTTGGGGAAACAAAGCCTTAGCGGGGGTCCCGGTGTTGGACGGGACATGGGGAGTCGAACGTGGCTAAACACACACCCCAGGGCTTGTGTATCCTCGCCTCCTGCCCCTTAACCTGCACTGCCGCACCCCAGGCGTATCGCAAGACTTGTAAGTGGGCTACTCGGTGGGTGCCGTGCTTCGCAGGTGGGGCGACTCTAACGAAGTGGGCTGGAGGTGGGAACCTGCCTAGCAGGAGCCGTGGAGAGCCGGTTTCCTCACAGGTCTTCCCTCTCAGCTGCTCCACCGTCACTTGGGTACACCAGGCTTTGCTTACCCGTAGGAGGGCCACGTTGGACCGGGAGACTGTGGTACCACGCAGGGGAGAATGGGCACTAGAGGTCCGAGGGGTCGCTGGTCAGTTGGCACGTCCTCCTCCCTTGCTCCCTCAGCAGCAGCATACTCCAGCCTTGGGACCCAGGCCCGCCGAGGCTCCTGATTCCAGCCGTTGACGTCGCAGAGGCCTGAGGTAACAGAGGAAAGGCATTTCTTAACCCCTTCCTTGCCTTGTCTTTGAATACTCCTTTTCCCTTTCAGCATAGTTAATAAACAACGTTGCGTCTGTTTGAGTTCTACAGCCCCTTGATGCAATTATAATCGGAGCTGTCCCTGGAGCGTTTCGGGTTCTTTGCCCTGTCAGTTTATTGAGGAAAGTTTTGTAGCGCTCCCTATGCTGTCGGTTGGGTCGCCCTTGATGAGCACTTTTTGATACGTTAAGCGTGTGTCTGAGAATCCCAGCTTCCTACTTCCCCCTTCCCGGGTCTCCAATATCCCCCTCTGAGAACTCCACGCTTCTCTCTTCCCTTTGTAATCCTGTGTTTCCTTTGTATGCTGCTTCCTTTGTATCCCTATTTAGAATGCACATATAAGAGATAGCCTGGGATTTGTGCCTTGCTGCCTCTAATTTACCAGAATTAGTGAGATCATCGACTGCTCCATCCATGCTGCTGCAAATAGTATGAGATCATTTTGTTCTGTGGATGAGTGGTAGTCGAGGGAATGTAGGTAGCAGAACAGCTTTCTGCATTCACCCCGCGCTCGACATGTCGTTCCTTTGTATGTCTTGGCTGTGGTAAAGGGTACCACAACGACCGCTGGGGTGCAAGTGCTTCCTTCCAATGATGCTAGTCTCTGGTTATACGACCTGCAGCGTGTGTGCCGAATCTCGGGGTCCCTCCAGTGTTTAGTTGGTAAGGAACTTGCCTACTGACCTTCATACCGGCTGTTACCAATTTACGATCCCGGCAACAGCAATGGCAGGCTTCCCTTTTGGGCATGCCCTCTTGTGCACTTAACGCTTTTAGCGTTTGTGAGGACTGCAGCCAGGGAAACCCTCGCCTAGCTTCCTTTGCACTCTCTAATCATGACAGATCCTGAGCATCTTTTCATTTGAATGTGCTGTTTTCTAAAACGCGGGTGAGTACCACTGAGGTCTTGAAAGGTTTCTGCCTGAGAGTCGGCCCTGCTTTGAATTCACTTCAGATTACCTAGCCCAGGATATTTCTTGAGGGCAGGGCTGCGTTTGCAAAGCGGCAGGCCGCAGGCATTGTGAATGATAGGTGCCCTTCGGCACGGTTTGTAAGGTTGTTACGGCAGTGTGCCACAAGGCGGCAGCACTACTCCGTGTCCTCTCTTAACTTGGGGAAACAAAGCCTTAGCGGGGGTCCCGGTGTTGGACGGGACATGGGGAGTCGAACGTGGCTAAACACACACCCCAGGGTTTGTGTATCCTCGCCTCCTGCCCCTTAACCTGCACTGCCGCACCCCAGGCGTATCGCAAGACTTGTAAGTGGGCTACTCGGTGGGCGCCGTGCTTCGCAGGTGGGGCGACTCTAAGGAAGTGGGCTGGAGGTGGGGACCTGCCTAGCAGGAGCCGTGGAGAGCCGGTTTCCTCACAGCTCTTCCCTCTCAGCTGCTCCACCGTCACTTGGGTACACCAGGCTTTGCTTACCCGTAGGAGGGCCACGTTGGACCGGGAGACTGTGGTACCACGCAGGGGAGAATGGGCACTAGAGGTCCGAGGGGTCGCTGGTCAGGTGGCACGTCCTCCTCCCTTGTTCCCTCAGCAGCAGCATACTCCAGCCTTGGGACTTAGGCCCGCCGAGGCTCCAGGGTTGTGACTCCAGGCGACGACATCACAGAGGCCTGAGGTAACAGAGGAAAGGCATTTCTTAACCCCTTCCTTGCCTTGTCATTTAATAGTCCTTTGCCCTTTCAGCATAGTTGATATACAACGATGCTTCTGTTTGCGTTCTACAGCCCCTTGATGCAATTATAATCGGAGCTGTCCCTGTAGCGTTTCGGGTTCTTTGCCCTGTCAGTTTATTGAGGAATGTTTTGTAGCGCTCCCTATGCTTTCGGTTGGGTCTCCCTTGATGAGCACTTTTTGATACGTTAAGCGTGTGTCTGAGAATCCCAGCTTCCTACTTCCCCCTTCCCGGGTCTCCAATATCCCCCTCTGAGAACTCCACGCTTCTCTCTTCCCTTTGTGAACCTGTGTTTCCTTTGTATGCTGCTTCCTTTGTATCCCTATTTAGACTGCACATATAAGAGATAGCCTGGGATTTGTGCCTTGCTGCCTCTAATTTACCAGAATTAGTGAGATCATCGACTGCTCCATCCATGCTTCTGCAAATAGTATGAGATCATTTTGTTCTGTGGATGAGTGGTAGTCGAGGGAATGTAGGTAGCAGAACAGCTTTCTGCATTCACCCCGCGCTCGACATGTCGTTCCTTTGTGTGTCTTGGCTGTGGTAAAGGGTACCAGAACGACCGCTGGGGTGCAAGTGCTTCCTTCCAAAGATGCTGGTCTCTGGTTATACGACCTGCAGCGGGTTTGCCGAATCTCGGGGTCCCTCCAGTGTTTAGTTTGGTAAGGAACTTGCCTACTGACCTTCATACCGGCTGTTACCAATTTACGATCCCGGCAACAGCAATGGTAGGCTTCCCTTTTGGGCATGCCCTCTTGAGCACTTAACGCTTTTAGCGTTTGTGAGGACTGCAGCCAGGGAAACCCTCGCCTAGCTTCCTTTGCACTGTCTAATCATGACAGATCCTGAGCATCTTTTCATTTGAATGTGCTGTTTTCTAAAACGCGGGTGAGCACCACTGAGGTCTTGAAAGGTTTCTGCCTGAGAGTCGGCCCTGCTTTGAATTCACTTCAGATTACCTAGCCCAGGATAATTCTTGAGGGCAGGGCTGCGTTTGCAAAGCGGCAGGACGCAGGCATTGTGAATGATAGGTGCCCTTCGGCACGGTTTGTAAGGTTGTTACGGCAGTGTGCCACAAGGCGGCAGCACTACTCCGTGTCCTCTCTGGTAAGTTGGGGAAACAAAGCCTTAGCGGGGGTCCCGGTGTTGGACGGGACATGGGGAGTCGAACGTGGCTAAACACACACCCCAGGGCTTGTGTATCCTCGCCTCCTGCCCCTTAACCTGCACTGCCGCACCCCAGGCGTATCGCAAGACTTGTAAGTGGGCTACTCGGTGGGTGCCGTGCTTCGCAGGTGGGGCGACTCTAACGAAGTGGGCTGGAGGTGGGAACCTGCCTAGCAGGAGCCGTGGAGAGCCGGTTTCCTCACAGCTCTTCCCTCTCAGCTGCTCCACCGTCACTTGGGTACACCAGGCTTTGCTTACCCGTAGGAGGGCCACGTTGGACCGGGAGACTGTGGTACCACGCAGGGGAGAATGGGCACTAGAGGTCCGAGGGGTCGCTGGTCAGTTGGCACGTCCTCCTCCCTTGCTCCCTCAGCAGCAGCATACTCCAGCCTTGGGACCCAGGCCCGCCGAGGCTCCTGATTCCAGCCGTTGACGTCGCAGAGGCCTGAGGTAACAGAGGAAAGGCATTTCTTAACCCCTTCCTTGCCTTGTCTTTGAATACTCCTTTTCCCTTTCAGCATAGTTAATAAACAACGTTGCGTCTGTTTGAGTTCTACAGCCCCTTGATGCAATTATAATCGGAGCTGTCCCTGGAGCGTTTCGGGTTCTTTGCCCTGTCAGTTTATTGAGGAAAGTTTTGTAGCGCTCCCTATGCTTTCGGTTGGGTCGCCCTTGATGAGCACTTTTTGATACGTTAAGCGTGTGTCTGAGAATCCCAGCTTCCTACTTCCCCCTTCCCGGGTCTCCAATATCCCCCTCTGAGAACTCCACGCTTCTCTCTTCCCTTTGTAAACCTGTGTTTCCTTTGTATGCTGCTTCCTTTGTATCCCTATTTAGACTGCACATATAAGAGATAGCCTGGGATTTGTGCCTTGCTGCCTCTAATTTACCAGAATTAGTGAGATCATCGACTGCTCCATCCATGCTGCTGCAAATAGTATGAGATCATTTTGTTCTGTGGATGAGTGGTAGTCGAGGGAATGTAGGTAGCAGAACAGCTTTCTGCATTCACCCCGCGCTCGACATGTCATTCCTTTGTGTGTCTTGGCTGTGGTAAAGGGTACCACAACGACCGCTGGGGTGCAAGTGCTTCCTTCCAATGATGCTAGTCTCTGGTTATACGACCGGCAGCGGGTTTGCCGAATCTCGGGGTCCCTCCAGTGTTTAGTTTGGTAAGGAACTTGCCTACTGACCTTCATACCGGCTGTTACCAATTTACGATCCCGGCAACAGCAATGGTAGGCTTCCCTTTTGGGCATGCCCTCTTGAGCACTTAACGCTTTTAGCGTTTGTGAGGACTGCAGCCAGGGAAACCCTCGCCTAGCTTCCTTTGCACTGTCTAATCATGACAGATCCTGAGCATCTTTTCATTTGAATGTGCTGTTTTCTAAAACGCGGGTGAGCACCACTGAGGTCTTGAAAGGTTTCTGCCTGAGAGTCGGCCCTGCTTTGAATTCACTTCAGATTACCTAGCCCAGGATAATTCTTGAGGGCAGGGCTGCGTTTGCAAAGCGGCAGGCCGCAGGCATTGTGAATGATAGGTGCCCTTTGGCACGGTTTGTAAGGTTGTTACGGCAGTGTGCCACAAGGCGGCAGCACTACTCCGTGTCCTCTCTGGTAACTTGGGGAAACAAAGCTTTAGCGGGGGTCCCGGTGTTGGACGGGACATGGGGAGTCGAACGTGGCTAAACACACACCCCAGGGCTTGTGTATCCTCGCCTCCTGCCCCTTTACCTGCACTGCCGCACCCCAGGCGTATCGCAAGACTTGTAAGTGGGCTACTCGGTGGGTGCCGTGCTTCGCAGGTGGGGCGACTCTAACGAAGTGGGCTGGAGGTGGGAACCTGCCTAGCAGGAGCCGTGGAGAGCCGGTTTCCTCACAGCTCTTCCCTCTCAGCTGCTCCACCGTCACTTGGGTACACCAGGCTTTGCTTACCCGTAGGAGGGCCACGTTGGACCGGGAGACTGTGGTACCACGCAGGGGAGAATGGGCACTAGAGGTCCGAGGGGTCGCTGGTCAGGTGGCACGTCCTCCTCCCTTGCTCCCTCAGCAGCAGCATACTCCAGCCTTGGGACCCAGGCCCGCCGAGGCTCCAGGGGTGTGACTCCAGCCGATGACGTCGCAGAGGCCTGAGGTAACAGAGGAAAGGCATTTCTTAACCCCTTCCTTGCCTTGTCTTTGAATACTCCTTTTCCCTTTCAGCATAGTTAATAAACAACGTTGCGTCTGTTTGAGTTCTACAGCCCCTTGATGCAATTATAATCGGAGCTGTCCCTGGAGCGTTTCGGGTTCTTTGCCCTGTCAGTTTATTGAGGAAACTTTTGTAGCGCTCCCTATGCTGTCGGTTGGGTCGCCCTTGATGAGCACTTTTTGATACGTTAAGCGTGTGTCTGAGAATCCCAGCTTCCTACTTCCCCCTTCCCGGGTCTCCAATATCCCCCTCTGAGAACTCCACGCTTCTCTCTTCCCTTTGTAAACCTGTGTTTCCTTTGTATGCTGCTTCCTTTGTATCCCTATTTAGACTGCACATATAAGAGATAGCCTGGGATTTGTGCCTTGCTGCCTCTAATTTACCAGAATTAGTGAGATCATCGACTGCTCCATCCATGCTGCTGCAAATAGTATGAGATCATTTTGTTCCGTGGATGAGTGGTAGTCGAGGGTATGTAGGTAGCAGAACAGCTTTCTGCATTCACCCCGCGCTCGACATGTCGTTCCTTTGTATGTCTTGGCTGTGGTAAAGGGTACCACAACGACCGCTGGGGTGCAAGTGCTTCCTTCCAATGATGCTGGTCTCTGGTTATACGACCTGCAGCGTGTGTGCCGAATCTCGGGGTCCCTCCAGTGTTTAGTTTGGTAAGGAACTTGCCTACTGACCTTCATACCGGCTGTTACCAATTTACGATCCCGGCAACAGCAATGGTAGGCTTCTCTTTTGGGCATGCCCTCTTGAGCACTTAACGCTTTTAGCGTTTGTGAGGACTGCAGCCAGGGAAACCCTCGCCTAGCTTCCTTTGCACTGTCTAATCATGACAGATCCTGAGCATCTTTTCATTTGAATGTGCTGTTTTCTAAAACGCGGGTGAGCACCACTGAGGTCTTGAAAGGTTTCTGCCTGAGAGTCGGCCCTGCTTTGAATTCACTTCAGATTACCTAGCCCAGGATATTTCTTGAGGGCAGGGCTGCGTTTGCAAAGCGGCAGGCCGCAGGCATTGTGAATGATAGGTGCCCTTCGGCACGGTTTGTAAGGTTGTTACGGCAGTGTGCCACAAGGCGGCAGCACTACTCCGTGTCCTCTCTGGTAACTTGGGGAAACAAAGCCTTAGCGGGGGTCCCGGTGTTGGACGGGACATGGGGAGTCGAACGTGGCTAAACACACACCCCAGGGCTTGTGTATCCTCGCCTCCTGCCCCTTAACCTGCACTGCCGCACCCCAGGCGTATCGCAAGACTTGTAAGTGGGCTACTCGGTGGGTACCGTGCTTCGCAGGTGGGGCGGCTGTAACGAAGTGGGCTGGAGGTGGGGACCTGCCTAGCAGGAGCCGTGGAGAGCCGGTTTCCTCACAGCTCTTCCCTCTCAGCTGCTCCACCGTCACTTGGGTACACCAGGCTTTGCTTACCCGTAGGAGGGCCACGTTGGACCGGGAGACTGTGGTACCACGCAGGGGAGAATGGGCACTAGAGGTCCGAGGGGTCGCTGGTCAGGTGGCACGTCCTCCTCCCTTGCTCCCTCAGCAGCAGCATACTCCAGCCTTGGGACCCAGGCCCGCCGAGGCTCCAGGGGTGTGACTCCAGCCGATGACGTCGCAGAGGCCTGAGGTAACAGAGGAAAGGCATTTCTTAACCCCTTCCTTGCCTTGTCTTTGAATACTCCTTTTCCCTTTCAGCATAGTTAATAAACAACGTTGCGTCTGTTTGAGTTCTACAGCCCCTTGATGCAATAATAATCGGAGCTGTCCCTGGAGCGTTTCGGGTTCTTTGCCCTGTCAGTTTATTGAGGAAAGTTTTGTAGCGCTCCCTATGCTTTCGGTTGGGTCGCCCTTGATGCGCACTTTTTGATACGTTAAGCGTGTGTCTGAGAATCCCAGCTTCCTACTTCCCCCTTCCCGGGTCTCCAATATCCCCCCTCTGAGAACTCCACGCTTCTCTCTTCCCTTTGTAAACCTGTGTTTCCTTTGTATGCTGCTTCCTTTGTATCCCTATTTAGACTGCACATATAAGAGATAGCCTGGGATTTGTGCCTTGCTGCCTCTAATTTACCAGAATTAGTGAGATCATCGACTGCTCCATCCATGCTGCTGCAAATAGTATGAGATCATTTTGTTCTGTGGATGAGTGGTAGTCGAGGGAATGTAGGTAGCAGAACAGCTTTCTGCATTCACCCCGCGCTCGACATGTCGTTCCTTTGTATGTCTTGGCTGTGGTGAAGGGTACCACAACGACCGCTGGGGTGCAAGTGCTTCCTTCCAATGATGCTGGTCTCTGGTTATACGACCTGCAGCGTGTGTGCCGAATCTCGGGGTCCCTCCAGTGTTTAGTTTGGTAAGGAACTTGCCTACTGACCTTCATACCGGCTGTTACCAATTTACGATCCCGGCAACAGCAATGGTAGGCTTCCCTTTTGGGCATGCCCTCTTGAGCACTTAACGCTTTTAGCGTTTGTGAGGACTGCAGCCAGGGAAACCCTCGCCTAGCTTCCTTTGCACTCTCTAATCATGACAGATCCTGAGCATCTTTTCATTTGAATGTGCTGTTTTCTAAAACGCGGGTGAGTACCACTGAGGTCTTGAAAGGTTTCTGCCTGAGAGTCGGCCCTGCTTTGAATTCACTTCAGATTACCTAGCCCAGGATATTTCTTGAGGGCAGGGCTGCGTTTGCAAAGCGGCAGGCCGCAGGCATTGTGAATGATAGGTGCCCTTCGGCACGGTTTGTAATGTTGTTACGGCAGTGTGCCACAAGGCGGCAGCACTACTCCGTGTCCTCTCTGGTAACTTGGGGAAACAAAGCCTTAGCGGGGGTCCCGGTGTTGGACGGGACATGGGGAGTCGAACGTGGCTAAACACACACCCCAGGGTTTGTGTATCCTCGCCTCCTGCCCCTTAACCTGCACTGCCGCACCCCAGGCGTATCGCAAGACTTGTAAGTGGGCTACTCGGTGGGCGCCGTGCTTCGCAGGTGGGGCGACTCTAAGGAAGTGGGCTGGAGGTGGGGACCTGCCTAGCAGGAGCCGTGGAGAGCCGGTTTCCTCACAGCTCTTCCCTCTCAGCTGCTCCACCGTCACTTGGGTACACCAGGCTTTGCTTACCCGTAGGAGGGCCACGTTGGACCGGGAGACTGTGGTACCACGCAGGGGAGAATGGGCACTAGAGGTCCGAGGGGTCGCTGGTCAGGTGGCACGTCCTCCTCCCTTGTTCCCTCAGCAGCAGCATACTCCAGCCTTGGGACTTAGGCCCGCCGAGGCTCCAGGGTTGTGACTCCAGGCGACGACATCACAGAGGCCTGAGGTAACAGAGGAAAGGCATTTCTTAACCCCTTCCTTGCCTTGTCATTTAATAGTCCTTTGCCCTTTCAGCATAGTTGATATACAACGATGCTTCTGTTTGCGTTCTACAGCCCCTTGATGCAATTATAATCGGAGCTGTCCCTGTAGCGTTTCGGGTTCTTTGCCCTGTCAGTTTATTGAGGAATGTTTTGTAGCGCTCCCTATGCTTTCGGTTGGGTCTCCCTTGATGAGCACTTTTTGATACGTTAAGCGTGTGTCTGAGAATCCCAGCTTCCTACTTCCCCCTTCCCGGGTCTCCAATATCCCCCTCTGAGAACTCCACGCTTCTCTCTTCCCTTTGTGAACCTGTGTTTCCTTTGTATGCTGCTTCCTTTGTATCCCTATTTAGACTGCACATATAAGAGATAGCCTGGGATTTGTGCCTTGCTGCCTCTAATTTACCAGAATTAGTGAGATCATCGACTGCTCCATCCATGCTGCTGCAAATAGTATGAGATCATTTTGTTCTGTGGATGAGTGGTAGTCGAGGGACTGTAGGTAGCAGAACAGCTTTCTGCATTCACCCCGCGCTCGACATGTCGTTCCTTTGTATGTCTTGGCTGTGGTAAAGGGTACCACAACGACCGCTGGGGTGCAAGTGCTTCCTTCCAATGATGCTAGTCTATGGTTATACGACCTGCAGCGTGTGTGCCGAATCTCGGGGTCCCTCCAGTGTTTAGTTGGTAAGGAACTTGCCTACTGACCTTCATACCGGCTGTTACCAATTTACGATCCCGGCAACAGCAATGGCAGGCTTCCCTTTTGGGCATGCCCTCTTGTGCACTTAACGCTTTTAGCGTTTGTGAGGACTGCAGCCAGGGAAACCCTCGCCTAGCTTCCTTTGCACTCTCTAATCATGACAGATCCTGAGCATCTTTTCATTTGAATGTGCTGTTTTCTAAAACGCGGGTGAGTACCACTGAGGTCTTGAAAGGTTTCTGCCTGAGAGTCGGCCCTGCTTTGAATTCACTTCAGATTACCTAGCCCAGGATATTTCTTGAGGGCAGGGCTGCGTTTGCAAAGCGGCAGGCCGCAGGCATTGTGAATGATAGGTGCCCTTCGGCACGGTTTGTAAGGTTGTTACGGCAGTGTGCCACAAGGCGGCAGCACTACTCCGTGTCCTCTCTGGTAACTTGGGGAAACAAAGCCTTAGCGGGGGTCCCGGTGTTGGACGGGACATGGGGAGTCGAACGTGGCTAAACACACACCCCAGGGTTTGTGTATCCTCGCCTCCTGCCCCTTAACCTGCACTGCCGCACCCCAGGCGTATCGCAAGACTTGTAAGTGGGCTACTCGGTGGGCGCCGTGCTTCGCAGGTGGGGCGACTCTAAGGAAGTGGGCTGGAGGTGGGGACCTGCCTAGCAGGAGCCGTGGAGAGCCGGTTTCCTCACAGCTCTTCCCTCTCAGCTGCTCCACCGTCACTTGGGTACACCAGGCTTTGCTTACCCGTAGGAGGGCCACGTTGGACCGGGAGACTGTGGTACCACGCAGGGGAGAATGGGCACTAGAGGTCCGAGGGGTCGCTGGTCAGGTGGCACGTCCTCCTCCCTTGTTCCCTCAGCAGCAGCATACTCCAGCCTTGGGACTTAGGCCCGCCGAGGCTCCAGGGTTGTGACTCCAGGCGACGACATCACAGAGGCCTGAGGTAACAGAGGAAAGGCATTTCTTAACCCCTTCCTTGCCTTGTCATTTAATAGTCCTTTGCCCTTTCAGCATAGTTGATATACAACGATGCTTCTGTTTGCGTTCTACAGCCCCTTGATGCAATTATAATCGGAGCTGTCCCTGTAGCGTTTCGGGTTCTTTGCCCTGTCAGTTTATTGAGGAATGTTTTGTAGCGCTCCCTATGCTTTCGGTTGGGTCTCCCTTGATGAGCACTTTTTGATACGTTAAGCGTGTGTCTGAGAATCCCAGCTTCCTACTTCCCCCTTCCCGGGTCTCCAATATCCCCCTCTGAGAACTCCACGCTTCTCTCTTCCCTTTGTGAACCTGTGTTTCCTTTGTATGCTGCTTCCTTTGTATCCCTATTTAGACTGCACATATAAGAGATAGCCTGGGATTTGTGCCTTGCTGCCTCTAATTTACCAGAATTAGTGAGATCATCGACTGCTCCATCCATGCTGCTGCAAATAGTATGAGATCATTTTGTTCTGTGGATGAGTGGTAGTCGAGGGAATGTAGGTAGCAGAACAGCTTTCTGCATTCACCCCGCGCTCGACATGTCGTTCCTTTGTGTGTCTTGGCTGTGGTAAAGGGTACCAGAACGACCGCTGGGGTGCAAGTGCTTCCTTCCAAAGATGCTGGTCTCTGGTTATACGACCTGCAGCGGGTTTGCCGAATCTCGGGGTCCCTCCAGTGTTTAGTTTGGTAAGGAACTTGCCTACTGACCTTCATACCGGCTGTTACCAATTTACGATCCCGGCAACAGCAATGGTAGGCTTCCCTTTTGGGCATGCCCTCTTGAGCACTTAACGCTTTTAGCGTTTGTGAGGACTGCAGCCAGGGAAACCCTCGCCTAGCTTCCTTTGCACTGTCTAATCATGACAGATCCTGAGCATCTTTTCATTTGAATGTGCTGTTTTCTAAAACGCGGGTGAGCACCACTGAGGTCTTGAAAGGTTTCTGCCTGAGAGTCGGCCCTGCTTTGAATTCACTTCAGATTACCTAGCCCAGGATAATTCTTGAGGGCAGGGCTGCGTTTGCAAAGCGGCAGGACGCAGGCATTGTGAATGATAGGTGCCCTTCGGCACGGTTTGTAAGGTTGTTACGGCAGTGTGCCACAAGGCGGCAGCACTACTCCGTGTCCTCTCTGGTAACTTGGGGAAACAAAGCCTTAGCGGGGGTCCCGGTGTTGGACGGGACATGGGGAGTCGAACGTGGCTAAACACACACCCCAGGGCTTGTGTATCCTCGCCTCCTGCCCCTTAACCTGCACTGCCGCACCCCAGGCGTATCGCAAGACTTGTAAGTGGGCTACTCGGTGGGTGCCGTGCTTCGCAGGTGGGGCGACTCTAACGAAGTGGGCTGGAGGTAGGGACCTGCCTAGCAGGAGCCGTGGAGAGCCGGTTTCCTCACAGGTCTTCCCTCTCAGCTGCTCCACCGTCACTTGGGTACACCAGGCTTTGCTTACCCGTAGGAGGGCCACGTTGGACCGGGAGACTGTGGTACCACGCAGGGGAGAATGGGCACTAGAGGTCCGAGGGGTCGCTGGTCAGGTGGCACGTCCTCCTCCCTTGCTCCCTCAGCAGCAGCATACTCCAGCCTTGGGACCCAGGCCCGCCGAGGCTCCAGGGGTGTGACTCCAGCCGATGACGTCGCAGAGGCCTGAGGTAACAGAGGAAAGGCATTTCTTAACCCCTTCCTTGCCTTGTCTTTGAATACTCCTTTTCCCTTTCAGCATAGTTAATAAACAACGTTGCGTCTGTTTGAGTTCTACAGCCCCTTGATGCAATTATAATCGGAGCTGTCCCTGGAGCGTTTCGGGTTCTTTGCCCTGTCAGTTTATTGAGGAAAGTTTTGTAGCGCTCCCTATGCTGTCGGTTGGGTCGCCCTTGACGAGCACTTTTTGATACGTTAAGCGTGTGTCTGAGAATCCCAGCTTCCTACTTCCCCCTTCCCGGGTCTCCAATATCCCCCTCTGAGAACTCCACGCTTCTCTCTTCCCTTTGTAATCCTGTGTTTCCTTTGTATGCTGCTTCCTTTGTATCCCTATTTAGAATGCACATATAAGAGATAGCCTGGGATTTGTGCCTTGCTGCCTCTAATTTACCAGAATTAGTGAGATCATCGACTGCTCCATCCATGCTGCTGCAAATAGTATGAGATCATTTTGTTCTGTGGATGAGTGGTAGTCGAGGGAATGTAGGTAGCAGAACAGCTTTCTGCATTCACCCCGCGCTCGACATGTCGTTCCTTTGTATGTCTTGGCTGTGGTAAAGGGTACCACAACGACCGCTGGGGTGCAAGTGCTTCCTTCCAATGATGCTAGTCTCTGGTTATACGACCTGCAGCGTGTGTGCCGAATCTCGGGGTCCCTCCAGTGTTTAGTTGGTAAGGAACTTGCCTACTGACCTTCATACCGGCTGTTACCAATTTACGATCCCGGCAACAGCAATGGCAGGCTTCCCTTTTGGGCATGCCCTCTTGTGCACTTAACGCTTTTAGCGTTTGTGAGGACTGCAGCCAGGGAAACCCTCGCCTAGCTTCCTTTGCACTCTCTAATCATGACAGATCCTGAGCATCTTTTCATTTGAATGTGCTGTTTTCTAAAACGCGGGTGAGTACCACTGAGGTCTTGAAAGGTTTCTGCCTGAGAGTCGGCCCTGCTTTGAATTCACTTCAGATTACCTAGCCCAGGATATTTCTTGAGGGCAGGGCTGCGTTTGCAAAGCGGCAGGCCGCAGGCATTGTGAATGATAGGTGCCCTTCGGCACGGTTTGTAAGGTTGTTACGGCAGTGTGCCACAAGGCGGCAGCACTACTCCGTGTCCTCTCTGGTAACTTGGGGAAACAAAGCCTTAGCGGGGGTCCCGGTGTTGGACGGGACATGGGGAGTCGAACGTGGCTAAACACACACCCCAGGGTTTGTGTATCCTCGCCTCCTGCCCCTTAACCTGCACTGCCGCACCCCAGGCGTATCGCAAGACTTGTAAGTGGGCTACTCGGTGGGCGCCGTGCTTCGCAGGTGGGGCGACTCTAAGGAAGTGGGCTGGAGGTGGGGACCTGCCTAGCAGGAGCCGTGGAGAGCCGGTTTCCTCACAGCTCTTCCCTCTCAGCTGCTCCACCGTCACTTGGGTACACCAGGCTTTGCTTACCCGTAGGAGGGCCACGTTGGACCGGGAGACTGTGGTACCACGCAGGGGAGAATGGGCACTAGAGGTCCGAGGGGTCGCTGGTCAGGTGGCACGTCCTCCTCCCTTGTTCCCTCAGCAGCAGCATACTCCAGCCTTGGGACTTAGGCCCGCCGAGGCTCCAGGGTTGTGACTCCAGGCGACGACATCACAGAGGCCTGAGGTAACAGAGGAAAGGCATTTCTTAACCCCTTCCTTGCCTTGTCATTTAATAGTCCTTTGCCCTTTCAGCATAGTTGATATACAACGATGCTTCTGTTTGCGTTCTACAGCCCCTTGATGCAATTATAATCGGAGCTGTCCCTGTAGCGTTTCGGGTTCTTTGCCCTGTCAGTTTATTGAGGAATGTTTTGTAGCGCTCCCTATGCTTTCGGTTGGGTCTCCCTTGATGAGCACTTTTTGATACGTTAAGCGTGTGTCTGAGAATCCCAGCTTCCTACTTCCCCCTTCCCGGGTCTCCAATATCCCCCTCTGAGAACTCCACGCTTCTCTCTTCCCTTTGTGAACCTGTGTTTCCTTTGTATGCTGCTTCCTTTGTATCCCTATTTAGACTGCACATATAAGAGATAGCCTGGGATTTGTGCCTTGCTGCCTCTAATTTACCAGAATTAGTGAGATCATCGACTGCTCCATCCATGCTGCTGCAAATAGTATGAGATCATTTTGTTCTGTGGATGAGTGGTAGTCGAGGGAATGTAGGTAGCAGAACAGCTTTCTGCATTCACCCCGCGCTCGACATGTCGTTCCTTTGTGTGTCTTGGCTGTGGTAAAGGGTACCACAACGACCGCTGGGGTGCAAGTGCTTCCTTCCAAAGATGCTGGTCTCTGGTTATACGACCTGCAACGGGTTTGCCGAATCTCGGGGTCCCTCCAGTGTTTAGTTTGGTAAGGAACTTGCCTACTGACCTTCATACCGGCTGTTACCAATTTACGATCCCGGCAACAGCAATGGTAGGCTTCCCTTTTGGGCATGCCCTCTTGAGCACTTAACGCTTTTAGCGTTTGTGAGGACTGCAGCCAGGGAAACCCTCGCCTAGCTTCCTTTGCACTGTCTAATCATGACAGATCCTGAGCATCTTTTCATTTGAATGTGCTGTTTTCTAAAACGCGGGTGAGCACCACTGAGGTCTTGAAAGGTTTCTGCCTGAGAGTCGGCCCTGATTTGAATTCACTTCAGATTACCTAGCCCAGGATAATTCTTGAGGGCAGGGCTGCGTTTGCAAAGCGGCAGGACGCAGGCATTGTGAATGATAGGTGCCCTTCGGCACGGTTTGTAAGGTTGTTACGGCAGTGTGCCACAAGGCGGCAGCACTACTCCGTGTCCTCTCTGGTAACTTGGGGAAACAAAGCCTTAGCGGGGGTCCCGGTGTTGGACGGGACATGGGGAGTCGAACGTGGCTAAACACACACCCCAGGGCTTGTGTATCCTGCCTCCTGCCCCTTAACCTGCACTGCCGCACCCCAGGCGTATCGCAAGACTTGTAAGTGGGCTACTCGGTGGGTGCCGTGCTTCGCAGGTGGGGCGACTCTAACGAAGTGGGCTGGAGGTGGGAACCTGCCTAGCAGGAGCCGTGGAGAGCCGGTTTCCTCACAGCTCTTCCCTCTCAGCTGCTCCACCTTCACTTGGGTACACCAGGCTTTGCTTACCCGTAGGAGGGCCACGTTGGACCGGGAGACTGTGGTACCACGCAGGGGAGAATGGGCACTAGAGGTCCGAGGGGTCGCTGGTCAGTTGGCACGTCCTCCTCCCTTGCTCCCTCAGCAGCAGCATACTCCAGCCTTGGGACCCAGGCCCGCCGAGGCTCCTGACTCCAGCCGTTGACGTCGCAGAGGCCTGAGGTAACAGAGGAAAGGCATTTCTTAACCCCTTCCTTGCCTTGTCTTTGAATACTCCTTTTCCCTTTCAGCATAGTTAATAAACAACGTTGCGTCTGTTTGAGTTCTACAGCCCCTTGATGCAATTATAATCGGAGCTGTCCCTGGAGCGTTTCGGGTTCTTTGCCCTGTCAGTTTATTGAGGAAAGTTTTGTAGCGCTCCCTATGCTTTCGGTTGGGTCGCCCTTGATGCGCACTTTTTGATACGTTAAGCGTGTGTCTGAGAATCCCAGCTTCCTACTTCCCCCTTCCCGGGTCTCCAATATCCCCCCTCTGAGAACTCCACGCTTCTCTCTTCCCTTTGTAAACCTGTGTTTCCTTTGTATGCTGCTTCCTTTGTATCCCTATTTAGACTGCACATATAAGAGATAGCCTGGGATTTGTGCCTTGCTGCCTCTAATTTACCAGAATTAGTGAGATCATCGACTGCTCCATCCATGCTGCTGCAAATAGTATGAGATCATTTTGTTCTGTGGATGAGTGGTAGTCGAGGGAATGTAGGTAGCAGAACAGCTTTCTGCATTCACCCCGCGCTCGACATGTCGTTCCTTTGTGTGTCTTGGCTGTGGTAAAGGGTACCACAACGACCGCTGGGGTGCAAGTGCTTCCTTCCAATGATGCTGGTCTCTGGTTATACGACCTGCAGCGTGTGTGCCGAATCTCGGGGTCCCTCCAGTGTTTAGTTTGGTAAGGAACTTGCCTACTGACCTTCATACCGGCTGTTACCAATTTTCGATCCCGGCAACAGCAATGGTAGGCTTCCCTTTTGGGCATGCCCTCTTGAGCACTTAACGCTTTTAGCGTTTGTGAGGACTGCAGCCAGGGAAACCCTCGCCTAGCTTCCTTTGCACTGTCTAATCATGACAGATCCTGAGCATCTTTTCATTTGAATGTGCTGTTTTCTAAAACGCGGGTGAGCACCACTGAGGTCTTGAAAGGTTTCTGCCTGAGAGTCGGCCCTGCTTTGAATTCACTTCAGATTACCTAGCCCAGGATATTTCTTGAGGGCAGGGCTGCGTTTGCAAAGCGGCAGGCCGCAGGCATTGTGAATGATAGGTGCCCTTCGGCACGGTTTGTAAGGTTGTTACGGCAGTGTGCCACAAGGCGGCAGCACTACTCCGTGTCCTCTCTGGTAAGTTGGGGAAACAAAGCCTTAGCGGGGGTCCCGGTGTTGGACGGGACATGGGGAGTCGAACGTGGCTAAACACACACCCCAGGGCTTGTGTATCCTCGCCTCCTGCCCCTTAACCTGCACTGCCGCACCCCAGGCGTATCGCAAGACTTGTAAGTGGGCTACTCGGTGGGTGCCGTGCTTCGCAGGTGGGGCGACTCTAACGAAGTGGGCTGGAGGTGGGGACCTGCCTAGCAGGAGCCGTGGAGAGCCGGTTTCCTCACAGCTCTTCCCTCTCAGCTGCTCCACCGTCACTTGGGTACACCAGGCTTTGCTTACCCGTAGGAGGGCCACGTTGGACCGGGAGACTGTGGTATCACGCAGGGGAGAATGGGCACTAGAGGTCCGAGGGGTCGCTGGTCAGGTGGCACGTCCTCCTCCCTTGCTCCCTCAGCAGCAGCATACTCCAGCCTTGGGACCCAGGCCCGCCGAGGCTCCAGGGGTGTGACTCCAGCCGATGACGTCGCAGAGGCCTGAGGTAACAGAGGAAAGGCATTTCTTAACCCCTTCCTTGCCTTGTCTTTGAATACAACTTTTCCCTTTCAGCATAGTTAATAAACAACGTTGCGTCTGTTTGAGTTCTACAGCCCCTTGATGCAATTATAATCGGAGCTGTCCCTGGAGCGTTTCGGGTTCTTCGCCCTGTCAGTTTATTGAGGAAAGTTTTGTAGCGCTCCCTATGCTTTCGGTTGGGTCGCCCTTGATGAGCACTTTTTGATACGTTAAGCGTGTGTCTGAGAATCCCAGCTTCCTACTTCCCCCTTCCCGGGTCTCCAATATCCCCCTCTGAGAACTCCACGCTTCTCTCTTCCCTTTGTAAACCTGTGTTTCCTTTGTATGCTGCTTCCTTTGTATCCCTATTTAGACTGCACATATAAGAGATAGCCTGGGATTTGTGCCTTGCTGCCTCTAATTTACCAGAATTAGTGAGATCATCGACTGCTCCATCCATGCTGCTGCAAATAGTATGAGATCATTTTGTTCTGTGGATGAGTGGTAGTCGAGGGTATGTAGGTAGCAGAACAGCTTTCTGCATTCACCCCGCGCTCGACATGTCGTTCCTTTGTATGTCTTGGCTGTGGTAAAGGGTACCACAACGACCGCTGGGGTGCAAGTTCTTCCTTCCAATGATGCTGGTCTCTGGTTATACGACCTGCAGCGTGTGTGCCGAATCTCGGGGTCCCTCCAGTGTTTAGTTTGGTAAGGAACTTGCCTACTGACCTTCATACCGGCTGTTACCAATTTACGATCCCGGCAACAGCAATGGTAGGCTTCTCTTTTGGGCATGCCCTCTTGAGCACTTAACGCTTTTAGCGTTTGTGAGGACTGCAGCCAGGGAAACCCTCGCCTAGCTTCCTTTGCACTGTCTAATCATGACAGATCCTGAGCATCTTTTCATTTGAATGTGCTGTTTTCTAAAACGCGGGTGAGCACCACTGAGGTCTTGAAAGGTTTCTGCCTGAGAGTCGGCCCTGCTTTGAATTCACTTCAGATTACCTAGCCCAGGATATTTCTTGAGGGCAGGGCTGCGTTTGCAAAGCGGCAGGCCGCAGGCATTGTGAATGATAGGTGCCCTTCGGCACGGTTTGTAAGGTTGTTACGGCAGTGTGCCACAAGGCGGCAGCACTACTCCGTGTCCTCTCTGGTAACTTGGGGAAACAAAGCCTTAGCGGGGGTCCCGGTGTTGGACGGGACATGGGGAGTCGAACGTGGCTAAACACACACCCCAGGGCTTGTGTATCCTCGCCTCCTGCCCCTTAACCTACACTGCCGCACCCCAGGCGTATCGCAAGACTTGTAAGTGGGCTACTCGGTGGGTGCCGTGCTTCTCAGGTGGGGCGACTCTAAGGAAGTGGGCTGGAGGTGGGGACCTGCCTAGCAGGAGCCGTGGAGAGCCGGTTTCCTCACAGCTCTTCCCTCTCAGCTGCTCCACCGTCACTTGGGTACACCAGGCTTTGCTTACCCGTAGGAGGGCCACGTTGGACCGGGAGACTGTGGTACCACGCAGGGGAGAATGGGCACTAGAGGTCCGAGGGGTCGCTGGTCAGGTGGCACGTCCTCCTCCCTTGCTCCCTCAGCAGCAGCATACTCCAGCCTTGGGACCCAGGCCCGCCGAGGCTCCAGGGGTGTGACTCCAGCCGATGACGTCGCAGAGGCCTGAGGTAACAGAGGAAAGGCATTTCTTAACCCCTTCCTTGCCTTGTCTTTGAATACTCCTTTTCCCTTTCAGCATAGTTAATAAACAACGTTGCGTCTGTTTGAGTTCTACAGCCCCTTGATGCAATTATAATCGGAGCTGTCCCTGGAGCGTTTCGGGTTCTTTGCCCTGTCAGTTTATTGAGGAAAGTTTTGTAGCGCTCCCTATGCTGTCGGTTGGGTCGCCCTTGATGAGCACTTTTTGATACGTTAAGCGTGTGTCTGAGAATCCCAGCTTCCTACTTCCCCCTTCCCGGGTCTCCAATATCCCCCTCTGAGAACTCCACGCTTCTCTCTTCCCTTTGTAAACCTGTGTTTCCTTTGTATGCTGCTTCCTTTGTATCCCTATTTAGACTGCACATATAAGAGATAGCCTGGGATTTGTGCCTTGCTGCCTCTAATTTACCAGAATTAGTGAGATCATCGACTGCTCCATCCATGCTGCTGCAAATAGTATGAGATCATTTTGTTCCGTGGATGAGTGGTAGTCGAGGGTATGTAGGTAGCAGAACAGCTTTCTGCATTCACCCCGCGCTCGACATGTCGTTCCTTTGTATGTCTTGGCTGTGGTAAAGGGTACCACAACGACCGCTGGGGTGCAAGTGCTTCCTTCCAATGATGCTGGTCTCTGGTTATACGACCTGCAGCGTGTGTGCCGAATCTCGGGGTCCCTCCAGTGTTTAGTTTGGTAAGGAACTTGCCTACTGACCTTCATACCGGCTGTTACCAATTTACGATCCCGGCAACAGCAATGGTAGGCTTCTCTTTTGGGCATGCCCTCTTGAGCACTTAACGCTTTTAGCGTTTGTGAGGACTGCAGCCAGGGAAACCCTCGCCTAGCTTCCTTTGCACTGTCTAATCATGACAGATCCTGAGCATCTTTTCATTTGAATGTGCTGTTTTCTAAAACGCGGGTGAGCACCACTGAGGTCTTGAAAGGTTTCTGCCTGAGAGTCGGCCCTGCTTTGAATTCACTTCAGATTACCTAGCCCAGGATATTTCTTGAGGGCAGGGCTGCGTTTGCAAAGCGGCAGGCCGCAGGCATTGTGAATGATAGGTGCCCTTCGGCACGGTTTGTAAGGTTGTTACGGCAGTGTGCCACAAGGCGGCAGCACTACTCCGTGTCCTCTCTGGTAACTTGGGGAAACAAAGCCTTAGCGGGGGTCCCGGTGTTGGACGGGACATGGGGAGTCGAACGTGGCTAAACACACACCCCAGGGTTTGTGTATCCTCGCCTCCTGCCCCTTAACCTGCACTGCCGCACCCCAGGCGTATCGCAAGACTTGTAAGTGGGCTACTCGGTGGGCGCCGTGCTTCGCAGGTGGGGCGACTCTAAGGAAGTGGGCTGGAGGTGGGGACCTGCCTAGCAGGAGCCGTGGAGAGCCGGTTTCCTCACAGCTCTTCCCTCTCAGCTGCTCCACCGTCACTTGGGTACACCAGGCTTTGCTTACCCGTAGGAGGGCCACGTTGGACCGGGAGACTGTGGTACCACGCAGGGGAGAATGGGCACTAGAGGTCCGAGGGGTCGCTGGTCAGGTGGCACGTCCTCCTCCCTTGTTCCCTCAGCAGCAGCATACTCCAGCCTTGGGACTTAGGCCCGCCGAGGCTCCAGGGTTGTGACTCCAGGCGACGACATCACAGAGGCCTGAGGTAACAGAGGAAAGGCATTTCTTAACCCCTTCCTTGCCTTGTCATTTAATAGTCCTTTGCCCTTTCAGCATAGTTGATATACAACGATGCTTCTGTTTGCGTTCTACAGCCCCTTGATGCAATTATAATCGGAGCTGTCCCTGTAGCGTTTCGGGTTCTTTGCCCTGTCAGTTTATTGAGGAATGTTTTGTAGCGCTCCCTATGCTTTCGGTTGGGTCTCCCTTGATGAGCACTTTTTGATACGTTAAGCGTGTGTCTGAGAATCCCAGCTTCCTACTTCCCCCTTCCCGGGTCTCCAATATCCCCCTCTGAGAACTCCACGCTTCTCTCTTCCCTTTGTGAACCTGTGTTTCCTTTGTATGCTGCTTCCTTTGTATCCCTATTTAGACTGCACATATAAGAGATAGCCTGGGATTTGTGCCTTGCTGCCTCTAATTTACCAGAATTAGTGAGATCATCGACTGCTCCATCCATGCTGCTGCAAATAGTATGAGATCATTTTGTTCTGTGGATGAGTGGTAGTCGAGGGACTGTAGGTAGCAGAACAGCTTTCTGCATTCACCCCGCGCTCGACATGTCGTTCCTTTGTATGTCTTGGCTGTGGTAAAGGGTACCACAACGACCGCTGGGGTGCAAGTGCTTCCTTCCAATGATGCTAGTCTATGGTTATACGACCTGCAGCGTGTGTGCCGAATCTCGGGGTCCCTCCAGTGTTTAGTTGGTAAGGAACTTGCCTACTGACCTTCATACCGGCTGTTACCAATTTACGATCCCGGCAACAGCAATGGCAGGCTTCCCTTTTGGGCATGCCCTCTTGTGCACTTAACGCTTTTAGCGTTTGTGAGGACTGCAGCCAGGGAAACCCTCGCCTAGCTTCCTTTGCACTCTCTAATCATGACAGATCCTGAGCATCTTTTCATTTGAATGTGCTGTTTTCTAAAACGCGGGTGAGTACCACTGAGGTCTTGAAAGGTTTCTGCCTGAGAGTCGGCCCTGCTTTGAATTCACTTCAGATTACCTAGCCCAGGATATTTCTTGAGGGCAGGGCTGCGTTTGCAAAGCGGCAGGCCGCAGGCATTGTGAATGATAGGTGCCCTTCGGCACGGTTTGTAAGGTTGTTACGGCAGTGTGCCACAAGGCGGCAGCACTACTCCGTGTCCTCTCTGGTAACTTGGGGAAACAAAGCCTTAGCGGGGGTCCCGGTGTTGGACGGGACATGGGGAGTCGAACGTGGCTAAACACACACCCCAGGGTTTGTGTATCCTCGCCTCCTGCCCCTTAACCTGCACTGCCGCACCCCAGGCGTATCGCAAGACTTGTAAGTGGGCTACTCGGTGGGCGCCGTGCTTCGCAGGTGGGGCGACTCTAAGGAAGTGGGCTGGAGGTGGGGACCTGCCTAGCAGGAGCCGTGGAGAGCCGGTTTCCTCACAGCTCTTCCCTCTCAGCTGCTCCACCGTCACTTGGGTACACCAGGCTTTGCTTACCCGTAGGAGGGCCACGTTGGACCGGGAGACTGTGGTACCACGCAGGGGAGAATGGGCACTAGAGGTCCGAGGGGTCGCTGGTCAGGTGGCACGTCCTCCTCCCTTGTTCCCTCAGCAGCAGCATACTCCAGCCTTGGGACTTAGGCCCGCCGAGGCTCCAGGGTTGTGACTCCAGGCGACGACATCACAGAGGCCTGAGGTAACAGAGGAAAGGCATTTCTTAACCCCTTCCTTGCCTTGTCATTTAATAGTCCTTTGCCCTTTCAGCATAGTTGATATACAACGATGCTTCTGTTTGCGTTCTACAGCCCCTTGATGCAATTATAATCGGAGCTGTCCCTGTAGCGTTTCGGGTTCTTTGCCCTGTCAGTTTATTGAGGAATGTTTTGTAGCGCTCCCTATGCTTTCGGTTGGGTCTCCCTTGATGAGCACTTTTTGATACGTTAAGCGTGTGTCTGAGAATCCCAGCTTCCTACTTCCCCCTTCCCGGGTCTCCAATATCCCCCTCTGAGAACTCCACGCTTCTCTCTTCCCTTTGTGAACCTGTGTTTCCTTTGTATGCTGCTTCCTTTGTATCCCTATTTAGACTGCACATATAAGAGATAGCCTGGGATTTGTGCCTTGCTGCCTCTAATTTACCAGAATTAGTGAGATCATCGACTGCTCCATCCATGCTGCTGCAAATAGTATGAGATCATTTTGTTCTGTGGATGAGTGGTAGTCGAGGGAATGTAGGTAGCAGAACAGCTTTCTGCATTCACCCCGCGCTCGACATGTCGTTCCTTTGTGTGTCTTGGCTGTGGTAAAGGGTACCAGAACGACCGCTGGGGTGCAAGTGCTTCCTTCCAAAGATGCTGGTCTCTGGTTATACGACCTGCAGCGGGTTTGCCGAATCTCGGGGTCCCTCCAGTGTTTAGTTTGGTAAGGAACTTGCCTACTGACCTTCATACCGGCTGTTACCAATTTACGATCCCGGCAACAGCAATGGTAGGCTTCCCTTTTGGGCATGCCCTCTTGAGCACTTAACGCTTTTAGCGTTTGTGAGGACTGCAGCCAGGGAAACCCTCGCCTAGCTTCCTTTGCACTGTCTAATCATGACAGATCCTGAGCATCTTTTCATTTGAATGTGCTGTTTTCTAAAACGCGGGTGAGCACCACTGAGGTCTTGAAAGGTTTCTGCCTGAGAGTCGGCCCTGCTTTGAATTCACTTCAGATTACCTAGCCCAGGATAATTCTTGAGGGCAGGGCTGCGTTTGCAAAGCGGCAGGACGCAGGCATTGTGAATGATAGGTGCCCTTCGGCACGGTTTGTAAGGTTGTTACGGCAGTGTGCCACAAGGCGGCAGCACTACTCCGTGTCCTCTCTGGTAAGTTGGGGAAACAAAGCCTTAGCGGGGGTCCCGGTGTTGGACGGGACATGGGGAGTCGAACGTGGCTAAACACACACCCCAGGGCTTGTGTATCCTCGCCTCCTGCCCCTTAACCTGCACTGCCGCACCCCAGGCGTATCGCAAGACTTGTAAGTGGGCTACTCGGTGGGTGCCGTGCTTCGCAGGTGGGGCGACTCTAACGAAGTGGGCTGGAGGTAGGGACCTGCCTAGCAGGAGCCGTGGAGAGCCGGTTTCCTCACAGGTCTTCCCTCTCAGCTGCTCCACCGTCACTTGGGTACACCAGGCTTTGCTTACCCGTAGGAGGGCCACGTTGGACCGGGAGACTGTGGTACCACGCAGGGGAGAATGGGCACTAGAGGTCCGAGGGGTCGCTGGTCAGGTGGCACGTCCTCCTCCCTTGCTCCCTCAGCAGCAGCATACTCCAGCCTTGGGACCCAGGCCCGCCGAGGCTCCAGGGGTGTGACTCCAGCCGATGACGTCGCAGAGGCCTGAGGTAACAGAGGAAAGGCATTTCTTAACCCCTTCCTTGCCTTGTCTTTGAATACTCCTTTTCCCTTTCAGCATAGTTAATAAACAACGTTGCGTCTGTTTGAGTTCTACAGCCCCTTGATGCAATTATAATCGGAGCTGTCCCTGGAGCGTTTCGGGTTCTTTGCCCTGTCAGTTTATTGAGGAAAGTTTTGTAGCGCTCCCTATGCTGTCGGTTGGGTCGCCCTTGACGAGCACTTTTTGATACGTTAAGCGTGTGTCTGAGAATCCCAGCTTCCTACTTCCCCCTTCCCGGGTCTCCAATATCCCCCTCTGAGAACTCCACGCTTCTCTCTTCCCTTTGTAATCCTGTGTTTCCTTTGTATGCTGCTTCCTTTGTATCCCTATTTAGAATGCACATATAAGAGATAGCCTGGGATTTGTGCCTTGCTGCCTCTAATTTACCAGAATTAGTGAGATCATCGACTGCTCCATCCATGCTGCTGCAAATAGTATGAGATCATTTTGTTCTGTGGATGAGTGGTAGTCGAGGGAATGTAGGTAGCAGAACAGCTTTCTGCATTCACCCCGCGCTCGACATGTCGTTCCTTTGTATGTCTTGGCTGTGGTAAAGGGTACCACAACGACCGCTGGGGTGCAAGTGCTTCCTTCCAATGATGCTAGTCTCTGGTTATACGACCTGCAGCGTGTGTGCCGAATCTCGGGGTCCCTCCAGTGTTTAGTTGGTAAGGAACTTGCCTACTGACCTTCATACCGGCTGTTACCAATTTACGATCCCGGCAACAGCAATGGCAGGCTTCCCTTTTGGGCATGCCCTCTTGTGCACTTAACGCTTTTAGCGTTTGTGAGGACTGCAGCCAGGGAAACCCTCGCCTAGCTTCCTTTGCACTCTCTAATCATGACAGATCCTGAGCATCTTTTCATTTGAATGTGCTGTTTTCTAAAACGCGGGTGAGTACCACTGAGGTCTTGAAAGGTTTCTGCCTGAGAGTCGGCCCTGCTTTGAATTCACTTCAGATTACCTAGCCCAGGATATTTCTTGAGGGCAGGGCTGCGTTTGCAAAGCGGCAGGCCGCAGGCATTGTGAATGATAGGTGCCCTTCGGCACGGTTTGTAAGGTTGTTACGGCAGTGTGCCACAAGGCGGCAGCACTACTCCGTGTCCTCTCTGGTAACTTGGGGAAACAAAGCCTTAGCGGGGGTCCCGGTGTTGGACGGGACATGGGGAGTCGAACGTGGCTAAACACACACCCCAGGGTTTGTGTATCCTCGCCTCCTGCCCCTTAACCTGCACTGCCGCACCCCAGGCGTATCGCAAGACTTGTAAGTGGGCTACTCGGTGGGCGCCGTGCTTCGCAGGTGGGGCGACTCTAAGGAAGTGGGCTGGAGGTGGGGACCTGCCTAGCAGGAGCCGTGGAGAGCCGGTTTCCTCACAGCTCTTCCCTCTCAGCTGCTCCACCGTCACTTGGGTACACCAGGCTTTGCTTACCCGTAGGAGGGCCACGTTGGACCGGGAGACTGTGGTACCACGCAGGGGAGAATGGGCACTAGAGGTCCGAGGGGTCGCTGGTCAGGTGGCACGTCCTCCTCCCTTGTTCCCTCAGCAGCAGCATACTCCAGCCTTGGGACTTAGGCCCGCCGAGGCTCCAGGGTTGTGACTCCAGGCGACGACATCACAGAGGCCTGAGGTAACAGAGGAAAGGCATTTCTTAACCCCTTCCTTGCCTTGTCATTTAATAGTCCTTTGCCCTTTCAGCATAGTTGATATACAACGATGCTTCTGTTTGCGTTCTACAGCCCCTTGATGCAATTATAATCGGAGCTGTCCCTGTAGCGTTTCGGGTTCTTTGCCCTGTCAGTTTATTGAGGAATGTTTTGTAGCGCTCCCTATGCTTTCGGTTGGGTCTCCCTTGATGAGCACTTTTTGATACGTTAAGCGTGTGTCTGAGAATCCCAGCTTCCTACTTCCCCCTTCCCGGGTCTCCAATATCCCCCTCTGAGAACTCCACGCTTCTCTCTTCCCTTTGTGAACCTGTGTTTCCTTTGTATGCTGCTTCCTTTGTATCCCTATTTAGACTGCACATATAAGAGATAGCCTGGGATTTGTGCCTTGCTGCCTCTAATTTACCAGAATTAGTGAGATCATCGACTGCTCCATCCATGCTGCTGCAAATAGTATGAGATCATTTTGTTCTGTGGATGAGTGGTAGTCGAGGGAATGTAGGTAGCAGAACAGCTTTCTGCATTCACCCCGCGCTCGACATGTCGTTCCTTTGTGTGTCTTGGCTGTGGTAAAGGGTACCACAACGACCGCTGGGGTGCAAGTGCTTCCTTCCAAAGATGCTGGTCTCTGGTTATACGACCTGCAACGGGTTTGCCGAATCTCGGGGTCCCTCCAGTGTTTAGTTTGGTAAGGAACTTGCCTACTGACCTTCATACCGGCTGTTACCAATTTACGATCCCGGCAACAGCAATGGTAGGCTTCCCTTTTGGGCATGCCCTCTTGAGCACTTAACGCTTTTAGCGTTTGTGAGGACTGCAGCCAGGGAAACCCTCGCCTAGCTTCCTTTGCACTGTCTAATCATGACAGATCCTGAGCATCTTTTCATTTGAATGTGCTGTTTTCTAAAACGCGGGTGAGCACCACTGAGGTCTTGAAAGGTTTCTGCCTGAGAGTCGGCCCTGATTTGAATTCACTTCAGATTACCTAGCCCAGGATAATTCTTGAGGGCAGGGCTGCGTTTGCAAAGCGGCAGGACGCAGGCATTGTGAATGATAGGTGCCCTTCGGCACGGTTTGTAAGGTTGTTACGGCAGTGTGCCACAAGGCGGCAGCACTACTCCGTGTCCTCTCTGGTAACTTGGGGAAACAAAGCCTTAGCGGGGGTCCCGGTGTTGGACGGGACATGGGGAGTCGAACGTGGCTAAACACACACCCCAGGGCTTGTGTATCCTGCCTCCTGCCCCTTAACCTGCACTGCCGCACCCCAGGCGTATCGCAAGACTTGTAAGTGGGCTACTCGGTGGGTGCCGTGCTTCGCAGGTGGGGCGACTCTAACGAAGTGGGCTGGAGGTGGGAACCTGCCTAGCAGGAGCCGTGGAGAGCCGGTTTCCTCACAGCTCTTCCCTCTCAGCTGCTCCACCTTCACTTGGGTACACCAGGCTTTGCTTACCCGTAGGAGGGCCACGTTGGACCGGGAGACTGTGGTACCACGCAGGGGAGAATGGGCACTAGAGGTCCGAGGGGTCGCTGGTCAGTTGGCACGTCCTCCTCCCTTGCTCCCTCAGCAGCAGCATACTCCAGCCTTGGGACCCAGGCCCGCCGAGGCTCCTGACTCCAGCCGTTGACGTCGCAGAGGCCTGAGGTAACAGAGGAAAGGCATTTCTTAACCCCTTCCTTGCCTTGTCTTTGAATACTCCTTTTCCCTTTCAGCATAGTTAATAAACAACGTTGCGTCTGTTTGAGTTCTACAGCCCCTTGATGCAATTATAATCGGAGCTGTCCCTGGAGCGTTTCGGGTTCTTTGCCCTGTCAGTTTATTGAGGAAAGTTTTGTAGCGCTCCCTATGCTTTCGGTTGGGTCGCCCTTGATGCGCACTTTTTGATACGTTAAGCGTGTGTCTGAGAATCCCAGCTTCCTACTTCCCCCTTCCCGGGTCTCCAATATCCCCCCTCTGAGAACTCCACGCTTCTCTCTTCCCTTTGTAAACCTGTGTTTCCTTTGTATGCTGCTTCCTTTGTATCCCTATTTAGACTGCACATATAAGAGATAGCCTGGGATTTGTGCCTTGCTGCCTCTAATTTACCAGAATTAGTGAGATCATCGACTGCTCCATCCATGCTGCTGCAAATAGTATGAGATCATTTTGTTCTGTGGATGAGTGGTAGTCGAGGGAATGTAGGTAGCAGAACAGCTTTCTGCATTCACCCCGCGCTCGACATGTCGTTCCTTTGTGTGTCTTGGCTGTGGTAAAGGGTACCACAACGACCGCTGGGGTGCAAGTGCTTCCTTCCAATGATGCTGGTCTCTGGTTATACGACCTGCAGCGTGTGTGCCGAATCTCGGGGTCCCTCCAGTGTTTAGTTTGGTAAGGAACTTGCCTACTGACCTTCATACCGGCTGTTACCAATTTTCGATCCCGGCAACAGCAATGGTAGGCTTCCCTTTTGGGCATGCCCTCTTGAGCACTTAACGCTTTTAGCGTTTGTGAGGACTGCAGCCAGGGAAACCCTCGCCTAGCTTCCTTTGCACTGTCTAATCATGACAGATCCTGAGCATCTTTTCATTTGAATGTGCTGTTTTCTAAAACGCGGGTGAGCACCACTGAGGTCTTGAAAGGTTTCTGCCTGAGAGTCGGCCCTGCTTTGAATTCACTTCAGATTACCTAGCCCAGGATATTTCTTGAGGGCAGGGCTGCGTTTGCAAAGCGGCAGGCCGCAGGCATTGTGAATGATAGGTGCCCTTCGGCACGGTTTGTAAGGTTGTTACGGCAGTGTGCCACAAGGCGGCAGCACTACTCCGTGTCCTCTCTGGTAAGTTGGGGAAACAAAGCCTTAGCGGGGGTCCCGGTGTTGGACGGGACATGGGGAGTCGAACGTGGCTAAACACACACCCCAGGGCTTGTGTATCCTCGCCTCCTGCCCCTTAACCTGCACTGCCGCACCCCAGGCGTATCGCAAGACTTGTAAGTGGGCTACTCGGTGGGTGCCGTGCTTCGCAGGTGGGGCGACTCTAACGAAGTGGGCTGGAGGTGGGGACCTGCCTAGCAGGAGCCGTGGAGAGCCGGTTTCCTCACAGCTCTTCCCTCTCAGCTGCTCCACCGTCACTTGGGTACACCAGGCTTTGCTTACCCGTAGGAGGGCCACGTTGGACCGGGAGACTGTGGTATCACGCAGGGGAGAATGGGCACTAGAGGTCCGAGGGGTCGCTGGTCAGGTGGCACGTCCTCCTCCCTTGCTCCCTCAGCAGCAGCATACTCCAGCCTTGGGACCCAGGCCCGCCGAGGCTCCAGGGGTGTGACTCCAGCCGATGACGTCGCAGAGGCCTGAGGTAACAGAGGAAAGGCATTTCTTAACCCCTTCCTTGCCTTGTCTTTGAATACAACTTTTCCCTTTCAGCATAGTTAATAAACAACGTTGCGTCTGTTTGAGTTCTACAGCCCCTTGATGCAATTATAATCGGAGCTGTCCCTGGAGCGTTTCGGGTTCTTCGCCCTGTCAGTTTATTGAGGAAAGTTTTGTAGCGCTCCCTATGCTTTCGGTTGGGTCGCCCTTGATGAGCACTTTTTGATACGTTAAGCGTGTGTCTGAGAATCCCAGCTTCCTACTTCCCCCTTCCCGGGTCTCCAATATCCCCCTCTGAGAACTCCACGCTTCTCTCTTCCCTTTGTAAACCTGTGTTTCCTTTGTATGCTGCTTCCTTTGTATCCCTATTTAGACTGCACATATAAGAGATAGCCTGGGATTTGTGCCTTGCTGCCTCTAATTTACCAGAATTAGTGAGATCATCGACTGCTCCATCCATGCTGCTGCAAATAGTATGAGATCATTTTGTTCTGTGGATGAGTGGTAGTCGAGGGTATGTAGGTAGCAGAACAGCTTTCTGCATTCACCCCGCGCTCGACATGTCGTTCCTTTGTATGTCTTGGCTGTGGTAAAGGGTACCACAACGACCGCTGGGGTGCAAGTTCTTCCTTCCAATGATGCTGGTCTCTGGTTATACGACCTGCAGCGTGTGTGCCGAATCTCGGGGTCCCTCCAGTGTTTAGTTTGGTAAGGAACTTGCCTACTGACCTTCATACCGGCTGTTACCAATTTACGATCCCGGCAACAGCAATGGTAGGCTTCTCTTTTGGGCATGCCCTCTTGAGCACTTAACGCTTTTAGCGTTTGTGAGGACTGCAGCCAGGGAAACCCTCGCCTAGCTTCCTTTGCACTGTCTAATCATGACAGATCCTGAGCATCTTTTCATTTGAATGTGCTGTTTTCTAAAACGCGGGTGAGCACCACTGAGGTCTTGAAAGGTTTCTGCCTGAGAGTCGGCCCTGCTTTGAATTCACTTCAGATTACCTAGCCCAGGATATTTCTTGAGGGCAGGGCTGCGTTTGCAAAGCGGCAGGCCGCAGGCATTGTGAATGATAGGTGCCCTTCGGCACGGTTTGTAAGGTTGTTACGGCAGTGTGCCACAAGGCGGCAGCACTACTCCGTGTCCTCTCTGGTAACTTGGGGAAACAAAGCCTTAGCGGGGGTCCCGGTGTTGGACGGGACATGGGGAGTCGAACGTGGCTAAACACACACCCCAGGGCTTGTGTATCCTCGCCTCCTGCCCCTTAACCTACACTGCCGCACCCCAGGCGTATCGCAAGACTTGTAAGTGGGCTACTCGGTGGGTGCCGTGCTTCTCAGGTGGGGCGACTCTAAGGAAGTGGGCTGGAGGTGGGGACCTGCCTAGCAGGAGCCGTGGAGAGCCGGTTTCCTCACAGCTCTTCCCTCTCAGCTGCTCCACCGTCACTTGGGTACACCAGGCTTTGCTTACCCGTAGGAGGGCCACGTTGGACCGGGAGACTGTGGTACCACGCAGGGGAGAATGGGCACTAGAGGTCCGAGGGGTCGCTGGTCAGGTGGCACGTCCTCCTCCCTTGTTCCCTCAGCAGCAGCATACTCCAGCCTTGGGACTTAGGCCCGCCGAGGCTCCAGGGTTGTGACTCCAGGCGACGACATCACAGAGGCCTGAGGTAACAGAGGAAAGGCATTTCTTAACCCCTTCCTTGCCTTGTCATTTAATAGTCCTTTGCCCTTTCAGCATAGTTGATATACAACGATGCTTCTGTTTGCGTTCTACAGCCCCTTGATGCAATTATAATTGGAGCTGTCCCTGTAGCGTTTCGGGTTCTTTGCCCTGTCAGTTTATTGAGGAATGTTTTGTAGCGCTCCCTATGCTTTCGGTTGGGTCTCCCTTGATGAGCACTTTTTGATACGTTAAGCGTGTGTCTGAGAATCCCAGCTTCCTACTTCCCCCTTCCCGGGTCTCCAATATCCCCCTCTGAGAACTCCACGCTTCTCTCTTCCCTTTGTGAACCTGTGTTTCCTTTGTATGCTGCTTCCTTTGTATCCCTATTTAGACTGCACATATAAGAGATAGCCTGGGATTTGTGCCTTGCTGCCTCTAATTTACCAGAATTAGTGAGATCATCGACTGCTCCATCCATGCTGCTGCAAATAGTATGAGATCATTTTGTTCTGTGGATGAGTGGTAGTCGAGGGAATGTAGGTAGCAGAACAGCTTTCTGCATTCACCCCGCGCTCGACATGTCGTTCCTTTGTGTGTCTTGGCTGTGGTAAAGGGTACCAGAACGACCGCTGGGGTGCAAGTGCTTCCTTCCAAAGATGCTGGTCTCTGGTTATACGACCTGCAGCGGGTTTGCCGAATCTCGGGGTCCCTCCAGTGTTTAGTTTGGTAAGGAACTTGCCTACTGACCTTCATACCGGCTGTTACCAATTTACGATCCCGGCAACAGCAATGGTAGGCTTCCCTTTTGGGCATGCCCTCTTGAGCACTTAACGCTTTTAGCGTTTGTGAGGACTGCAGCCAGGGAAACCCTCGCCTAGCTTCCTTTGCACTGTCTAATCATGACAGATCCTGAGCATCTTTTCATTTGAATGTGCTGTTTTCTAAAACGCGGGTGAGCACCACTGAGGTCTTGAAAGGTTTCTGCCTGAGAGTCGGCCCTGCTTTGAATTCACTTCAGATTACCTAGCCCAGGATAATTCTTGAGGGCAGGGCTGCGTTTGCAAAGCGGCAGGACGCAGGCATTGTGAATGATAGGTGCCCTTCGGCACGGTTTGTAAGGTTGTTACGGCAGTGTGCCACAAGGCGGCAGCACTACTCCGTGTCCTCTCTGGTAACTTGGGGAAACAAAGCCTTAGCGGGGGTCCCGGTGTTGGACGGGACATGGGGAGTCGAACGTGGCTAAACACACACCCCAGGGCTTGTGTATCCTCGCCTCCTGCCCCTTAACCTGCACTGCCGCACCCCAGGCGTATCGCAAGACTTGTAAGTGGGCTACTCGGTGGGTGCCGTGCTTCGCAGGTGGGGCGACTCTAAGGAAGTGGGCTGGAGGTGGGGACCTGCCTAGCAGGAGCCGTGGAGAGCCGGTTTCCTCACAGCTCTTCCCTCTCAGCTGCTCCACCGTCACTTGGGTACACCAGGCTTTGCTTACCCGTAGGAGGGCCACGTTGGACCGGGAGACTGTGGTACCACGCAGGGGAGAATGGGCACTAGAGGTCCGAGGGGTCGCTGGTCAGGTGGCACGTCCTCCTCCCTTGCTCCCTCAGCAGCAGCATACTCCAGCCTTGGGACCCAGGCCCGCCGAGGCTCCAGGGGTGTGACTCCAGCCGATGACGTCGCAGAGGCCTGAGGTAACAGAGGAAAGGCATTTCTTAACCCCTTCCTTGCCTTGTCTTTGAATACTCCTTTTCCCTTTCAGCATAGTTAATAAACAACGTTGCGTCTGTTTGAGTTCTACAGCCCCTTGATGCAATTATAATCGGAGCTGTCCCTGGAGCGTTTCGGGTTCTTTGCCCTGTCAGTTTATTGAGGAAAGTTTTGTAGCGCTCCCTATGCTTTCGGTTGGGTCGCCCTTGATGAGCACTTTTTGATACGTTAAGCGTGTGTCTGAGAATCCCAGCTTCCTACTTCCCCCTTCCCGGGTCTCCAATATCCCCCTCTGAGAACTCCACGCTTCTCTCTTCCCTTTGTAATCCTGTGTTTCCTTTGTATGCTGCTTCCTTTGTATCCCTATTTAGAATGCACATATAAGAGATAGCCTGGGATTTGTGCCTTGCTGCCTCTAATTTACCAGAATTAGTGAGATCATCGACTGCTCCATCCATGCTGCTGCAAATAGTATGAGATCATTTTGTTCTGTGGATGAGTGGTAGTCGAGGGAATGTAGGTAGCAGAACAGCTTTCTGCATTCACCCCGCGCTCGACATGTCGTTCCTTTGTATGTCTTGGCTGTGGTAAAGGGTACCACAACGACCGCTGGGGTGCAAGTGCTTCCTTCCAATGATGCTAGTCTCTGGTTATACGACCTGCAGCGTGTGTGCCGAATCTCGGGGTCCCTCCAGTGTTTAGTTGGTAAGGAACTTGCCTACTGACCTTCATACCGGCTGTTACCAATTTACGATCCCGGCAACAGCAATGGCAGGCTTCCCTTTTGGGCATGCCCTCTTGTGCACTTAACGCTTTTAGCGTTTGTGAGGACTGCAGCCAGGGAAACCCTCGCCTAGCTTCCTTTGCACTCTCTAATCATGACAGATCCTGAGCATCTTTTCATTTGAATGTGCTGTTTTCTAAAACGCGGGTGAGTACCACTGAGGTCTTGAAAGGTTTCTGCCTGAGAGTCGGCCCTGCTTTGAATTCACTTCAGATTACCTAGCCCAGGATATTTCTTGAGGGCAGGGCTGCGTTTGCAAAGCGGCAGGCCGCAGGCATTGTGAATGATAGGTGCCCTTCGGCACGGTTTGTAAGGTTGTTACGGCAGTGTGCCACAAGGCGGCAGCACTACTCCGTGTCCTCTCTGTTAACTTGGGGAAACAAAGCCTTAGCGGGGGTCCCGGTGTTGGACGGGACATGGGGAGTCGAACGTGGCTAAACACACACCCCAGGGCTTGTGTATCCTCGCCTCCTGCCCCTTAACCTGCACTGCCGCACCCCAGGCGTATCGCAAGACTTGTAAGTGGGCTACTCGGTGGGTGCCGTGCTTCGCAGGTGGGGCGACTCTAACGAAGTGGGCTGGAGGTGGGGACCTGCCTAGCAGGAGCCGTGGAGAGCCGGTTTCCTCACAGCTCTTCCCTCTCAGCTGCTCCACCGTCACTTGGGTACACCAGGCTTTGCTTACCCGTAGGAGGGCCACGTTGGACCGGGAGACTGTGGTATCACGCAGGGGAGAATGGGCACTAGAGGTCCGAGGGGTCGCTGGTCAGGTGGCACGTCCTCCTCCCTTGCTCCCTCAGCAGCAGCATACTCCAGCCTTGGGACCCAGGCCCGCCGAGGCTCCAGGGGTGTGACTCCAGCCGATGACGTCGCAGAGGCCTGAGGTAACAGAGGAAAGGCATTTCTTAACCCCTTCCTTGCCTTGTCTTTGAATACAACTTTTCCCTTTCAGCATAGTTAATAAACAACGTTGCGTCTGTTTGAGTTCTACAGCCCCTTGATGCAATTATAATCGGAGTTGTCCCTGGAGCGTTTCGGGTTCTTCGCCCTGTCAGTTTATTGAGGAAAGTTTTGTAGCGCTCCCTATGCTTTCGGTTGGGTCGCCCTTGATGAGCACTTTTTGATACGTTAAGCGTGTGTCTGAGAATCCCAGCTTCCTACTTCCCCCTTCCCGGGTCTCCAATATCCCCCTCTGAGAACTCCACGCTTCTCTCTTCCCTTTGTAAACCTGTGTTTCCTTTGTATGCTGCTTCCTTTGTATCCCTATTTAGACTGCACATATAAGAGATAGCCTGGGATTTGTGCCTTGCTGCCTCTAATTTACCAGAATTAGTGAGATCATCGACTGCTCCATCCATGCTGCTGCAAATAGTATGAGATCATTTTGTTCTGTGGATGAGTGGTAGTCGAGGGTATGTAGGTAGCAGAACAGCTTTCTGCATTCACCCCGCGCTCGACATGTCGTTCCTTTGTATGTCTTGGCTGTGGTAAAGGGTACCACAACGACCGCTGGGGTGCAAGTGCTTCCTTCCAATGATGCTGGTCTCTGGTTATACGACCTGCAGCGTGTGTGCCGAATCTCGGGGTCCCTCCAGTGTTTAGTTTGGTAAGGAACTTGCCTACTGACCTTCATACCGGCTGTTACCAATTTACGATCCCGGCAACAGCAATGGTAGGCTTCTCTTTTGGGCATGCCCTCTTGAGCACTTAACGCTTTTAGCGTTTGTGAGGACTGCAGCCAGGGAAACCCTCGCCTAGCTTCCTTTGCACTGTCTAATCATGACAGATCCTGAGCATCTTTTCATTTGAATGTGCTGTTTTCTAAAACGCGGGTGAGCACCACTGAGGTCTTGAAAGGTTTCTGCCTGAGAGTCGGCCCTGCTTTGAATTCACTTCAGATTACCTAGCCCAGGATATTTCTTGAGGGCAGGGCTGCGTTTGCAAAGCGGCAGGCCGCAGGCATTGTGAATGATAGGTGCCCTTCGGCACGGTTTGTAAGGTTGTTACGGCAGTGTGCCACAAGGCGGCAGCACTACTCCGTGTCCTCTCTGGTAACTTGGGGAAACAAAGCCTTAGCGGGGGTCCCGGTGTTGGACGGGACATGGGGAGTCGAACGTGGCTAAACACACACCCCAGGGTTTGTGTATCCTCGCCTCCTGCCCCTTAACCTGCACTGCCGCACCCCAGGCGTATCGCAAGACTTGTAAGTGGGCTACTCGGTGGGCGCCGTGCTTCGCAGGTGGGGCGACTCTAAGGAAGTGGGCTGGAGGTGGGGACCTGCCTAGCAGGAGCCGTGGAGAGCCGGTTTCCTCACAGCTCTTCCCTCTCAGCTGCTCCACCGTCACTTGGGTACACCAGGCTTTGCTTACCCGTAGGAGGGCCACGTTGGACCGGGAGACTGTGGTACCACGCAGGGGAGAATGGGCACTAGAGGTCCGAGGGGTCGCTGGTCAGGTGGCACGTCCTCCTCCCTTGTTCCCTCAGCAGCAGCATACTCCAGCCTTGGGACTTAGGCCCGCCGAGGCTCCAGGGTTGTGACTCCAGGCGACGACATCACAGAGGCCTGAGGTAACAGAGGAAAGGCATTTCTTAACCCCTTCCTTGCCTTGTCATTTAATAGTCCTTTGCCCTTTCAGCATAGTTGATATACAACGATGCTTCTGTTTGCGTTCTACAGCCCCTTGATGCAATTATAATCGGAGCTGTCCCTGTAGCGTTTCGGGTTCTTTGCCCTGTCAGTTTATTGAGGAATGTTTTGTAGCGCTCCCTATGCTTTCGGTTGGGTCTCCCTTGATGAGCACTTTTTGATACGTTAAGCGTGTGTCTGAGAATCCCAGCTTCCTACTTCCCCCTTCCCGGGTCTCCAATATCCCCCTCTGAGAACTCCACGCTTCTCTCTTCCCTTTGTGAACCTGTGTTTCCTTTGTATGCTGCTTCCTTTGTATCCCTATTTAGACTGCACATATAAGAGATAGCCTGGGATTTGTGCCTTGCTGCCTCTAATTTACCAGAATTAGTGAGATCATCGACTGCTCCATCCATGCTGCTGCAAATAGTATGAGATCATTTTGTTCTGTGGATGAGTGGTAGTCGAGGGAATGTAGGTAGCAGAACAGCTTTCTGCATTCACCCCGCGCTCGACATGTCGTTCCTTTGTGTGTCTTGGCTGTGGTAAAGGGTACCAGAACGACCGCTGGGGTGCAAGTGCTTCCTTCCAAAGATGCTGGTCTCTGGTTATACGACCTGCAGCGGGTTTGCCGAATCTCGGGGTCCCTCCAGTGTTTAGTTTGGTAAGGAACTTGCCTACTGACCTTCATACCGGCTGTTACCAATTTACGATCCCGGCAACAGCAATGGTAGGCTTCCCTTTTGGGCATGCCCTCTTGAGCACTTAACGCTTTTAGCGTTTGTGAGGACTGCAGCCAGGGAAACCCTCGCCTAGCTTCCTTTGCACTGTCTAATCATGACAGATCCTGAGCATCTTTTCATTTGAATGTGCTGTTTTCTAAAACGCGGGTGAGCACCACTGAGGTCTTGAAAGGTTTCTGCCTGAGAGTCGGCCCTGCTTTGAATTCACTTCAGATTACCTAGCCCAGGATAATTCTTGAGGGCAGGGCTGCGTTTGCAAAGCGGCAGGACGCAGGCATTGTGAATGATAGGTGCCCTTCGGCACGGTTTGTAAGGTTGTTACGGCAGTGTGCCACAAGGCGGCAGCACTACTCCGTGTCCTCTCTGGTAACTTGGGGAAACAAAGCCTTAGCGGGGGTCCCGGTGTTGGACGGGACATGGGGAGTCGAACGTGGCTAAACACACACCCCAGGGCTTGTGTATCCTCGCCTCCTGCCCCTTAACCTGCACTGCCGCACCCCAGGCGTATCGCAAGACTTGTAAGTGGGCTACTCGGTGGGTGCCGTGTTTCGCAGGTGGGGCGACTCTAACGAAGTGGGCTGGAGGTAGGGACCTGCCTAGCAGGAGCCGTGGAGAGCCGGTTTCCTCACAGGTCTTCCCTCTCAGCTGCTCCACCGTCACTTGGGTACACCAGGCTTTGCTTACCCGTAGGAGGGCCACGTTGGACCGGGAGACTGTGGTACCACGCAGGGGAGAATGGGCACTAGAGGTCCGAGGGGTCGCTGGTCAGGTGGCACGTCCTCCTCCCTTGCTCCCTCAGCAGCAGCATACTCCAGCCTTGGGACCCAGGCCCGCCGAGGCTCCAGGGGTGTGACTCCAGCCGATGACGTCGCAGAGGCCTGAGGTAACAGAGGAAAGGCATTTCTTAACCCCTTCCTTGCCTTGTCTTTGAATACTCCTTTTCCCTTTCAGCATAGTTAATAAACAACGTTGCGTCTGTTTGAGTTCTACAGCCCCTTGATGCAATTATAATCGGAGCTGTCCCTGGAGCGTTTCGGGTTCTTTGCCCTGTCAGTTTATTGAGGAAAGTTTTGTAGCGCTCCCTATGCTGTCGGTTGGGTCGCCCTTGACGAGCACTTTTTGATACGTTAAGCGTGTGTCTGAGAATCCCAGCTTCCTACTTCCCCCTTCCCGGGTCTCCAATATCCCCCTCTGAGAACTCCACGCTTCTCTCTTCCCTTTGTAATCCTGTGTTTCCTTTGTATGCTGCTTCCTTTGTATCCCTATTTAGAATGCACATATAAGAGATAGCCTGGGATTTGTGCCTTGCTGCCTCTAATTTACCAGAATTAGTGAGATCATCGACTGCTCCATCCATGCTGCTGCAAATAGTATGAGATCATTTTGTTCTGTGGATGAGTGGTAGTCGAGGGAATGTAGGTAGCAGAACAGCTTTCTGCATTCACCCCGCGCTCGACATGTCGTTCCTTTGTATGTCTTGGCTGTGGTAAAGGGTACCACAACGACCGCTGGGGTGCAAGTGCTTCCTTCCAATGATGCTAGTCTCTGGTTATACGACCTGCAGCGTGTGTGCCGAATCTCGGGGTCCCTCCAGTGTTTAGTTGGTAAGGAACTTGCCTACTGACCTTCATACCGGCTGTTACCAATTTACGATCCCGGCAACAGCAATGGCAGGCTTCCCTTTTGGGCATGCCCTCTTGTGCACTTAACGCTTTTAGCGTTTGTGAGGACTGCAGCCAGGGAAACCCTCGCCTAGCTTCCTTTGCACTCTCTAATCATGACAGATCCTGAGCATCTTTTCATTTGAATGTGCTGTTTTCTAAAACGCGGGTGAGTACCACTGAGGTCTTGAAAGGTTTCTGCCTGAGAGTCGGCCCTGCTTTGAATTCACTTCAGATTACCTAGCCCAGGATATTTCTTGAGGGCAGGGCTGCGTTTGCAAAGCGGCAGGCCGCAGGCATTGTGAATGATAGGTGCCCTTCGGCACGGTTTGTAAGGTTGTTACGGCAGTGTGCCACAAGGCGGCAGCACTACTCCGTGTCCTCTCTGGTAACTTGGGGAAACAAAGCCTTAGCGGGGGTCCCGGTGTTGGACGGGACATGGGGAGTCGAACGTGGCTAAACACACACCCCAGGGTTTGTGTATCCTCGCCTCCTGCCCCTTAACCTGCACTGCCGCACCCCAGGCGTATCGCAAGACTTGTAAGTGGGCTACTCGGTGGGCGCCGTGCTTCGCAGGTGGGGCGACTCTAAGGAAGTGGGCTGGAGGTGGGGACCTGCCTAGCAGGAGCCGTGGAGAGCCGGTTTCCTCACAGCTCTTCCCTCTCAGCTGCTCCACCGTCACTTGGGTACACCAGGCTTTGCTTACCCGTAGGAGGGCCACGTTGGACCGGGAGACTGTGGTACCACGCAGGGGAGAATGGGCACTAGAGGTCCGAGGGGTCGCTGGTCAGGTGGCACGTCCTCCTCCCTTGTTCCCTCAGCAGCAGCATACTCCAGCCTTGGGACTTAGGCCCGCCGAGGCTCCAGGGTTGTGACTCCAGGCGACGACATCACAGAGGCCTGAGGTAACAGAGGAAAGGCATTTCTTAACCCCTTCCTTGCCTTGTCATTTAATAGTCCTTTGCCCTTTCAGCATAGTTGATATACAACGATGCTTCTGTTTGCGTTCTACAGCCCCTTGATGCAATTATAATCGGAGCTGTCCCTGTAGCGTTTCGGGTTCTTTGCCCTGTCAGTTTATTGAGGAATGTTTTGTAGCGCTCCCTATGCTTTCGGTTGGGTCTCCCTTGATGAGCACTTTTTGATACGTTAAGCGTGTGTCTGAGAATCCCAGCTTCCTACTTCCCCCTTCCCGGGTCTCCAATATCCCCCTCTGAGAACTCCACGCTTCTCTCTTCCCTTTGTGAACCTGTGTTTCCTTTGTATGCTGCTTCCTTTGTATCCCTATTTAGACTGCACATATAAGAGATAGCCTGGGATTTGTGCCTTGCTGCCTCTAATTTACCAGAATTAGTGAGATCATCGACTGCTCCATCCATGCTGCTGCAAATAGTATGAGATCATTTTGTTCTGTGGATGAGTGGTAGTCGAGGGAATGTAGGTAGCAGAACAGCTTTCTGCATTCACCCCGCGCTCGACATGTCGTTCCTTTGTGTGTCTTGGCTGTGGTAAAGGGTACCACAACGACCGCTGGGGTGCAAGTGCTTCCTTCCAAAGATGCTGGTCTCTGGTTATACGACCTGCAGCGGGTTTGCCGAATCTCGGGGTCCCTCCAGTGTTTAGTTTGGTAAGGAACTTGCCTATTGACCTTCATACCGGCTGTTACCAATTTACGATCCCGGCAACAGCAATGGTAGGCTTCCCTTTTGGGCATGCCCTCTTGAGCACTTAACGCTTTTAGCGTTTGTGAGGACTGCAGCCAGGGAAACCCTCGCCTAGCTTCCTTTGCACTGTCTAATCATGACAGATCCTGAGCATCTTTTCATTTGAATGTGCTGTTTTCTAAAACGCGGGTGAGCACCACTGAGGTCTTGAAAGGTTTCTGCCTGAGAGTCGGCCCTGATTTGAATTCACTTCAGATTACCTAGCCCAGGATAATTCTTGAGGGCAGGGCTGCGTTTGCAAAGCGGCAGGACGCAGGCATTGTGAATGATAGGTGCCCTTCGGCACGGTTTGTAAGGTTGTTACGGCAGTGTGCCACAAGGCGGCAGCACTACTCCGTGTCCTCTCTGGTAACTTGGGGAAACAAAGCCTTAGCGGGGGTCCCGGTGTTGGACGGGACATGGGGAGTCGAACGTGGCTAAACACACACCCCAGGGCTTGTGTATCCTGCCTCCTGCCCCTTAACCTGCACTGCCGCACCCCAGGCGTATCGCAAGACTTGTAAGTGGGCTACTCGGTGGGTGCCGTGCTTCGCAGGTGGGGCGACTCTAACGAAGTGGGCTGGAGGTGGGAACCTGCCTAGCAGGAGCCGTGGAGAGCCGGTTTCCTCACAGCTCTTCCCTCTCAGCTGCTCCACCGTCACTTGGGTACACCAGGCTTTGCTTACCCGTAGGAGGGCCACGTTGGACCGGGAGACTGTGGTACCACGCAGGGGAGAATGGGCACTAGAGGTCCGAGGGGTCGCTGGTCAGTTGGCACGTCCTCCTCCCTTGCTCCCTCAGCAGCAGCATACTCCAGCCTTGGGACCCAGGCCCGCCGAGGCTCCTGACTCCAGCCGTTGACGTCGCAGAGGCCTGAGGTAACAGAGGAAAGGCATTTCTTAACCCCTTCCTTGCCTTGTCTTTGAATACTCCTTTTCCCTTTCAGCATAGTTAATAAACAACGTTGCGTCTGTTTGAGTTCTACAGCCCCTTGATGCAATTATAATCGGAGCTGTCCCTGGAGCGTTTCGGGTTCTTTGCCCTGTCAGTTTATTGAGGAAAGTTTTGTAGCGCTCCCTATGCTTTCGGTTGGGTCGCCCTTGATGAGCACTTTTTGATACGTTAAGCGTGTGTCTGAGAATCCCAGCTTCCTACTTCCCCCTTCCCGGGTCTCCAATATCCCCCTCTGAGAACTCCACGCTTCTCTCTTCCCTTTGTAAACCTGTGTTTCCTTTGTATGCTGCTTCCTTTGTATCCCTATTTAGACTGCACATATAAGAGATAGCCTGGGATTTGTGCCTTGCTGCCTCTAATTTACCAGAATCAGTGAGATCATCGACTGCTCCATCCATGCTGCTGCAAATAGTATGAGATCATTTTGTTCTGTGGATGAGTGGTAGTCGAGGGAATGTAGGTAGCAGAACAGCTTTCTGCATTCACCCCGCGCTCGACATGTCGTTCCTTTGTATGTCTTGGCTGTGGTAAAGGGTACCACAACGACCGCTGGGGTGCAAGTGCTTCCTTCCAATGATGCTAGTCTCTGGTTATACGACCTGCAGCGGGTTTGCGGAATCTCGGGGTCCCTCCAGTGTTTAGTTTGGTAAGGAACTTGCCTACTGACCTTCATACCGGCTGTTACCAATTTACGATCCCGGCAACAGCAATGGTAGGCTTCCCTTTTGGGCATGCCCTCTTCAGCACTTAACGCTTTTAGCGTTGGTGAGGACTGCAGCCAGGGAAACCCTCGCCTAGCTTCCTTTGCACTGTCTAATCATGACAGATCCTGAGCATCTTTTCATTTGAATGTGCTGTTTTCTAAAACGCGGGTGAGTACCACTGAGGTCTTGAAAGGTTTCTGCCTGAGAGTCGGCCCTGCTTTGAATTCACTTCAGATTACCTAGCCCAGGATATTTCTTGAGGGCAGGGCTGCGTTTGCAAAGCGGCAGGCCGCAGGCATTGTGAATGATAGGTGCCCTTCGGCACGGTTTGTAAGGTTGTTACGGCAGTGTGCCACAAGGCGGCAGCACTACTCCGTGTCCTCTCTGGTAACTTGGGGAAACAAAGCCTTAGCGGGGGTCCCGGTGTTGGACGGGACATGGGGAGTCGAACGTGGCTAAACACACACCCCAGGGCTTGTGTATCCTCGCCTCCTGCCCCTTAACCTGCACTGCCGCACCCCAGGCGTATCGCAAGACTTGTAAGTGGGCTACTCGGTGGGTACCGTGCTTCGCAGGTGGGGCGGCTGTAACGAAGTGGGCTGGAGGTGGGGACCTGCCTAGCAGGAGCCGTGGAGAGCCGGTTTCCTCACAGCTCTTCCCTCTCAGCTGCTCCACCGTCACTTGGGTACACCAGGCTTTGCTTACCCGTAGGAGGGCCACGTTGGACCGGGAGACTGTGGTACCACGCAGGGGAGAATGGGCACTAGAGGTCCGAGGGGTCGCTGGTCAGGTGGCACGTCCTCCTCCCTTGCTCCCTCAGCAGCAGCATACTCCAGCCTTGGGACCCAGGCCCGCCGAGGCTCCAGGGGTGTGACTCCAGCCGATGACGTCGCAGAGGCCTGAGGTAACAGAGGAAAGGCATTTCTTAACCCCTTCCTTGCCTTGTCTTTGAATACTCCTTTTCCCTTTCAGCATAGTTAATAAACAACGTTGCGTCTGTTTGAGTTCTACAGCCCCTTGATGCAATTATAATCGGAGCTGTCCCTGGAGCGTTTCGGGTTCTTTGCCCTGTCAGTTTATTGAGGAAAGTTTTGTAGCGCTCCCTATGCTTTCGGTTGGGTCGCCCTTGATGCGCACTTTTTGATACGTTAAGCGTGTGTCTGAGAATCCCAGCTTCCTACTTCCCCCTTCCCGGGTCTCCAATATCCCCCCTCTGAGAACTCCACGCTTCTCTCTTCCCTTTGTAAACCTGTGTTTCCTTTGTATGCTGCTTCCTTTGTATCCCTATTTAGACTGCACATATAAGAGATAGCCTGGGATTTGTGCCTTGCTGCCTCTAATTTACCAGAATTAGTGAGATCATCGACTGCTCCATCCATGCTGCTGCAAATAGTATGAGATCATTTTGTTCCGTGGATGAGTGGTAGTCGAGGGAATGTAGGTAGCAGAACAGCTTTCTGCATTCACCCCGCGCTCGACATGTCGTTCCTTTGTGTGTCTTGGCTGTGGTAAAGGGTACCACAACGACCGCTGGGGTGCAAGTGCTTCCTTCCAATGATGCTGGTCTCTGGTTATACGACCTGCAGCGTGTGTGCCGAATCTCGGGGTCCCTCCAGTGTTTAGTTTGGTAAGGAACTTGCCTACTGACCTTCATACCGGCTGTTACCAATTTTCGATCCCGGCAACAGCAATGGTAGGCTTCCCTTTTGGGCATGCCCTCTTGAGCACTTAACGCTTTTAGCGTTTGTGAGGACTGCAGCCAGGGAAACCCTCGCCTAGCTTCCTTTGCACTCTCTAATCATGACAGATCCTGAGCATCTTTTCATTTGAATGCGCTGTTTTCTGAAACGCGGGTGAGTACCACTGAGGTCTTGAAATGTTTCTGCCTGAGAGTCGGCCCTGCTTTGAATTCACTTCAGATTACCTAGCCCAGGATATTTCTTGAGGGCAGGGCTGCGTTTGCAAAGCGGCAGGCCGCAGGCATTGTGAATGATAGGTGCCTTTCGGCACGGTTTGTAAGGTTGTTACGGCAGTGTGCCACAAGGCGGCAGCACTACTCCGTGTCCTCTCTGGTAACTTGGGGAAACAAAGCCTTAGCGGGGGTCCCGGTGTTGGACGGGACATGGGGAGTCGAACGTGGCTAAACACACACCCCAGGGCTTGTGTATCCTCGCCTCCTGCCCCTTAACCTACACTGCCGCACCCCAGGCGTATCGCAAGACTTGTAAGTGGGCTACTCGGTGGGTGCCGTGCTTCGCAGGTGGGGCGACTCTAACGAAGTGGGCTGGAGGTGGGGACCTGCCTAGCAGGAGCCGTGGAGAGCCGGTTTCCTCACAGCTCTTCCCTCTCAGCTGCTCCACCCTCACTTGGGTACACCAGGCTTTGCTTACCCGTAGGAGGGCCACGTTGGACCGGGAGACTGTGGTACCACGCAGGGGAGAATGGGCACTAGAGGTCCGAGGGGTCGCTGGTCAGGTGGCACGTCCTCCTCCCTTGCTCCCTCAGCAGCAGCATACTCCAGCCTTGGGACCCAGGCCCGCCGAGGCTCCAGGGGTGTGACTCCAGCCGATGACGTCGCAGAGGCCTGAGGTAACAGAGGAAAGGCATTTCTTAACCCCTTCCTTGCCTTGTCTTTGAATACAACTTTTCCCTTTCAGCATAGTTAATAAACAACGTTGCGTCTGTTTGAGTTCTACAGCCCCTTGATGCAATTATAATCGGAGCTGTCCCTGGAGCGTTTCGGGTTCTTCGCCCTGTCAGTTTATTGAGGAAAGTTTTGTAGCGCTCCCTATGCTTTCGGTTGGGTCGCCCTTGATGAGCACTTTTTGATACGTTAAGCGTGTGTCTGAGAATCCCAGCTTCCTACTTCCCCCTTCCCGGGTCTCCAATATCCCCCTCTGAGAACTCCACGCTTCTCTCTTCCCTTTGTAAACCTGTGTTTCCTTTGTATGCTGCTTCCTTTGTATCCCTATTTAGACTGCACATATAAGAGATAGCCTGGGATTTGTGCCTTGCTGCCTCTAATTTACCAGAATTAGTGAGATCATCGACTGCTCCATCCATGCTGCTGCAAATAGTATGAGATCATTTTGTTCTGTGGATGAGTGGTAGTCGAGGGTATGTAGGTAGCAGAACAGCTTTCTGCATTCACCCCGCGCTCGACATGTCGTTCCTTTGTATGTCTTGGCTGTGGTAAAGGGTACCACAACGACCGCTGGGGTGCAAGTGCTTCCTTCCAATGATGCTGGTCTCTGGTTATACGACCTGCAGCGTGTGTGCCGAATCTCGGGGTCCCTCCAGTGTTTAGTTTGGTAAGGAACTTGCCTACTGACCTTCATACCGGCTGTTACCAATTTACGATCCCGGCAACAGCAATGGTAGGCTTCTCTTTTGGGCATGCCCTCTTGAGCACTTAACGCTTTTAGCGTTTGTGAGGACTGCAGCCAGGGAAACCCTCGCCTAGCTTCCTTTGCACTGTCTAATCATGACAGATCCTGAGCATCTTTTCATTTGAATGTGCTGTTTTCTAAAACGCGGGTGAGCACCACTGAGGTCTTGAAAGGTTTCTGCCTGAGAGTCGGCCCTGCTTTGAATTCACTTCAGATTACCTAGCCCAGGATATTTCTTGAGGGCAGGGCTGCGTTTGCAAAGCGGCAGGCCGCAGGCATTGTGAATGATAGGTGCCCTTCGGCACGGTTTGTAAGGTTGTTACGGCAGTGTGCCACAAGGCGGCAGCACTACTCCGTGTCCTCTCTGGTAACTTGGGGAAACAAAGCCTTAGCGGGGGTCCCGGTGTTGGACGGGACATGGGGAGTCGAACGTGGCTAAACACACACCCCAGGGCTTGTGTATCCTCGCCTCCTGCCCCTTAACCTACACTGCCGCACCCCAGGCGTATCGCAAGACTTGTAAGTGGGCTACTCGGTGGGTGCCGTGCTTCTCAGGTGGGGCGACTCTAAGGAAGTGGGCTGGAGGTGGGGACCTGCCTAGCAGGAGCCGTGGAGAGCCGGTTTCCTCACAGCTCTTCCCTCTCAGCTGCTCCACCGTCACTTGGGTACACCAGGCTTTGCTTACCCGTAGGAGGGCCACGTTGGACCGGGAGACTGTGGTACCACGCAGGGGAGAATGGGCACTAGAGGTCCGAGGGGTCGCTGGTCAGGTGGCACGTCCTCCTCCCTTGTTCCCTCAGCAGCAGCATACTCCAGCCTTGGGACTTAGGCCCGCCGAGGCTCCAGGGTTGTGACTCCAGGCGACGACATCACAGAGGCCTGAGGTAACAGAGGAAAGGCATTTCTTAACCCCTTCCTTGCCTTGTCATTTAATAGTCCTTTGCCCTTTCAGCATAGTTGATATACAACGATGCTTCTGTTTGAGTTCTACAGCCCCTTGATGCAATTATAATTGGAGCTGTCCCTGTAGCGTTTCGGGTTCTTTGCCCTGTCAGTTTATTGAGGAATGTTTTGTAGCGCTCCCTATGCTTTCGGTTGGGTCTCCCTTGATGAGCACTTTTTGATACGTTAAGCGTGTGTCTGAGAATCCCAGCTTCCTACTTCCCCCTTCCCGGGTCTCCAATATCCCCCTCTGAGAACTCCACGCTTCTCTCTTCCCTTTGTGAACCTGTGTTTCCTTTGTATGCTGCTTCCTTTGTATCCCTATTTAGACTGCACATATAAGAGATAGCCTGGGATTTGTGCCTTGCTGCCTCTAATTTACCAGAATTAGTGAGATCATCGACTGCTCCATCCATGCTGCTGCAAATAGTATGAGATCATTTTGTTCTGTGGATGAGTGGTAGTCGAGGGAATGTAGGTAGCAGAACAGCTTTCTGCATTCACCCCGCGCTCGACATGTCGTTCCTTTGTGTGTCTTGGCTGTGGTAAAGGGTACCAGAACGACCGCTGGGGTGCAAGTGCTTCCTTCCAAAGATGCTGGTCTCTGGTTATACGACCTGCAGCGGGTTTGCCGAATCTCGGGGTCCCTCCAGTGTTTAGTTTGGTAAGGAACTTGCCTACTGACCTTCATACCGGCTGTTACCAATTTACGATCCCGGCAACAGCAATGGTAGGCTTCCCTTTTGGGCATGCCCTCTTGAGCACTTAACGCTTTTAGCGTTTGTGAGGACTGCAGCCAGGGAAACCCTCGCCTAGCTTCCTTTGCACTGTCTAATCATGACAGATCCTGAGCATCTTTTCATTTGAATGTGCTGTTTTCTAAAACGCGGGTGAGCACCACTGAGCTCTTGAAAGGTTTCTGCCTGAGAGTCGGCCCTGCTTTGAATTCACTTCAGATTACCTAGCCCAGGATAATTCTTGAGGGCAGGGCTGCGTTTGCAAAGCGGCAGGACGCAGGCATTGTGAATGATAGGTGCCCTTCGGCACGGTTTGTAAGGTTGTTACGGCAGTGTGCCACAAGGCGGCAGCACTACTCCGTGTCCTCTCTGGTAACTTGGGGAAACAAAGCCTTAGCGGGGGTCCCGGTGTTGGACGGGACATGGGGAGTCGAACGTGGCTAAACACACACCCCAGGGCTTATGTATCCTCGCCTCCTGCCCCTTAACCTGCACTGCCGCACCCCAGGCGTATCGCAAGACTTGTAAGTGGGCTACTCGGTGGGTGCCGTGCTTCGCAGGTGGGGCGACTCTAAGGAAGTGGGCTGGAGGTGGGGACCTGCCTAGCAGGAGCCGTGGAGAGCCGGTTTCCTCACAGCTCTTCCCTCTCAGCTGCTCCACCGTCACTTGGGTACACCAGGCTTTGCTTACCCGTAGGAGGGCCACGTTGGACCGGGAGACTGTGGTACCACGCAGGGGAGAATGGGCACTAGAGGTCCGAGGGGTCGCTGGTCAGGTGGCACGTCCTCCTCCCTTGCTCCCTCAGCAGCAGCATACTCCAGCCTTGGGACCCAGGCCCGCCGAGGCTCCAGGGGTGTGACTCCAGCCGATGACGTCGCAGAGGCCTGAGGTAACAGAGGAAAGGCATTTCTTAACCCCTTCCTTGCCTTGTCTTTGAATACTCCTTTTCCCTTTCAGCATAGTTAATAAACAACGTTGCGTCTGTTTGAGTTCTACAGCCCCTTGATGCAATTATAATCGGAGCTGTCCCTGGAGCGTTTCGGGTTCTTTGCCCTGTCAGTTTATTGAGGAAAGTTTTGTAGCGCTCCCTATGCTTTCGGTTGGGTCGCCCTTGATGAGCACTTTTTGATACGTTAAGCGTGTGTCTGAGAATCCCAGCTTCCTACTTCCCCCTTCCCGGGTCTCCAATATCCCCCTCTGAGAACTCCACGCTTCTCTCTTCCCTTTGTAATCCTGTGTTTCCTTTGTATGCTGCTTCCTTTGTATCCCTATTTAGAATGCACATATAAGAGATAGCCTGGGATTTGTGCCTTGCTGCCTCTAATTTACCAGAATTAGTGAGATCATCGACTGCTCCATCCATGCTGCTGCAAATAGTATGAGATCATTTTGTTCTGTGGATGAGTGGTAGTCGAGGGAATGTAGGTAGCAGAACAGCTTTCTGCATTCACCCCGCGCTCGACATGTCGTTCCTTTGTATGTCTTGGCTGTGGTAAAGGGTACCACAACGACCGCTGGGGTGCAAGTGCTTCCTTCCAATGATGCTAGTCTCTGGTTATACGACCTGCAGCGTGTGTGCCGAATCTCGGGGTCCCTCCAGTGTTTAGTTGGTAAGGAACTTGCCTACTGACCTTCATACCGGCTGTTACCAATTTACGATCCCGGCAACAGCAATGGCAGGCTTCCCTTTTGGGCATGCCCTCTTGTGCACTTAACGCTTTTAGCGTTTGTGAGGACTGCAGCCAGGGAAACCCTCGCCTAGCTTCCTTTGCACTCTCTAATCATGACAGATCCTGAGGATCTTTTCATTTGAATGTGCTGTTTTCTAAAACGCGGGTGAGTACCACTGAGGTCTTGAAAGGTTTCTGCCTGAGAGTCGGCCCTGCTTTGAATTCACTTCAGATTACCTAGCCCTGGATATTTCTTGAGGGCAGGGCTGCGTTTGCAAAGCGGCAGGACGCAGGCATTGTGAATGATAGGTGCCCTTCGGCACGGTTTGTAAGGTTGTTACGGCAGTGTGCCACAAGGCGGCAGCACTACTCCGTGTCCTCTCTGTTAACTTGGGGAAACAAAGCCTTAGCGGGGGTCCCGGTGTTGGACGGGACATGGGGAGTCGAACGTGGCTAAACACACACCCCAGGGCTTGTGTATCCTCGCCTCCTGCCCCTTAACCTGCACTGCCGCACCCCAGGCGTATCGCAAGACTTGTAAGTGGGCTACTCGGTGGGTGCCGTGCTTCGCAGGTGGGGCGACTCTAACGAAGTGGGCTGGAGGTGGGGACCTGCCTAGCAGGAGCCGTGGAGAGCCGGTTTCCTCACAGCTCTTCCCTCTCAGCTGCTCCACCGTCACTTGGGTACACCAGGCTTTGCTTACCCGTAGGAGGGCCACGTTGGACCGGGAGACTGTGGTATCACGCAGGGGAGAATGGGCACTAGAGGTCCGAGGGGTCGCTGGTCAGGTGGCACGTCCTCCTCCCTTGCTCCCTCAGCAGCAGCATACTCCAGCCTTGGGACCCAGGCCCGCCGAGGCTCCAGGGGTGTGACTCCAGCCGATGACGTCGCAGAGGCCTGAGGTAACAGAGGAAAGGCATTTCTTAACCCCTTCCTTGCCTTGTCTTTGAATACAACTTTTCCCTTTCAGCATAGTTAATAAACAACGTTGCGTCTGTTTGAGTTCTACAGCCCCTTGATGCAATTATAATCGGAGCTGTCCCTGGAGCGTTTCGGGTTCTTCGCCCTGTCAGTTTATTGAGGAAAGTTTTGTAGCGCTCCCTATGCTTTCGGTTGGGTCGCCCTTGATGAGCACTTTTTGATACGTTAAGCGTGTGTCTGAGAATCCCAGCTTCCTACTTCCCCCTTCCCGGGTCTCCAATATCCCCCTCTGAGAACTCCACGCTTCTCTCTTCCCTTTGTAAACCTGTGTTTCCTTTGTATGCTGCTTCCTTTGTATCCCTATTTAGACTGCACATATAAGAGATAGCCTGGGATTTGTGCCTTGCTGCCTCTAATTTACCAGAATTAGTGAGATCATCGACTGCTCCATCCATGCTGCTGCAAATAGTATGAGATCATTTTGTTCTGTGGATGAGTGGTAGTCGAGGGTATGTAGGTAGCAGAACAGCTTTCTGCATTCACCCCGCGCTCGACATGTCGTTCCTTTGTATGTCTTGGCTGTGGTAAAGGGTACCACAACGACCGCTGGGGTGCAAGTGCTTCCTTCCAATGATGCTGGTCTCTGGTTATACGACCTGCAGCGTGTGTGCCGAATCTCGGGGTCCCTCCAGTGTTTAGTTTGGTAAGGAACTTGCCTACTGACCTTCATACCGGCTGTTACCAATTTACGATCCCGGCAACAGCAATGGTAGGCTTCTCTTTTGGGCATGCCCTCTTGAGCACTTAACGCTTTTAGCGTTTGTGAGGACTGCAGCCAGGGAAACCCTCGCCTAGCTTCCTTTGCACTGTCTAATCATGACAGATCCTGAGCATCTTTTCTTGAGGGCAGGGCTGCGTTTGCAAAGCGGCAGGCCGCAGGCATTGTGAATGATAGGTGCCCTTCGGCACGGTTTGTAAGGTTGTTACGGCAGTGTGCCACAAGGCGGCAGCACTACTCCGTGTCCTCTCTGGTAACTTGGGGAAACAAAGCCTTAGCGGGGGTCCCGGTGTTGGACGGGACATGGGGAGTCGAACGTGGCTAAACACACACCCCAGGGCTTGTGTATCCTCGCCTCCTGCCCCTTAACCTACACTGCCGCACCCCAGGCGTATCGCAAGACTTGTAAGTGGGCTACTCGGTGGGTGCCGTGCTTCTCAGGTGGGGCGACTCTAAGGAAGTGGGCTGGAGGTGGGGACCTGCCTAGCAGGAGCCGTGGAGAGCCGGTTTCCTCACAGCTCTTCCCTCTCAGCTGCTCCACCGTCACTTGGGTACACCAGGCTTTGCTTACCCGTAGGAGGGCCACGTTGGACCGGGAGACTGTGGTACCACGCAGGGGAGAATGGGCACTAGAGGTCCGAGGGGTCGCTGGTCAGGTGGCACGTCCTCCTCCCTTGTTCCCTCAGCAGCAGCATACTCCAGCCTTGGGACTTAGGCCCGCCGAGGCTCCAGGGTTGTGACTCCAGGCGACGACATCACAGAGGCCTGAGGTAACAGAGGAAAGGCATTTCTTAACCCCTTCCTTGCCTTGTCATTTAATAGTCCTTTGCCCTTTCAGCATAGTTGATATACAACGATGCTTCTGTTTGCGTTCTACAGCCCCTTGATGCAATTATAATTGGAGCTGTCCCTGTAGCGTTTCGGGTTCTTTGCCCTGTCAGTTTATTGAGGAATGTTTTGTAGCGCTCCCTATGCTTTCGGTTGGGTCTCCCTTGATGAGCACTTTTTGATACGTTAAGCGTGTGTCTGAGAATCCCAGCTTCCTACTTCCCCCTTCCCGGGTCTCCAATATCCCCCTCTGAGAACTCCACGCTTCTCTCTTCCCTTTGTGAACCTGTGTTTCCTTTGTATGCTGCTTCCTTTGTATCCCTATTTAGACTGCACATATAAGAGATAGCCTGGGATTTGTGCCTTGCTGCCTCTAATTTACCAGAATTAGTGAGATCATCGACTGCTCCATCCATGCTGCTGCAAATAGTATGAGATCATTTTGTTCTGTGGATGAGTGGTAGTCGAGGGAATGTAGGTAGCAGAACAGCTTTCTGCATTCACCCCGCGCTCGACATGTCGTTCCTTTGTGTGTCTTGGCTGTGGTAAAGGGTACCAGAACGACCGCTGGGGTGCAAGTGCTTCCTTCCAAAGATGCTGGTCTCTGGTTATACGACCTGCAGCGGGTTTGCCGAATCTCGGGGTCCCTCCAGTGTTTAGTTTGGTAAGGAACTTGCCTACTGACCTTCATACCGGCTGTTACCAATTTACGATCCCGGCAACAGCAATGGTAGGCTTCCCTTTTGGGCATGCCCTCTTGAGCACTTAACGCTTTTAGCGTTTGTGAGGACTGCAGCCAGGGAAACCCTCGCCTAGCTTCCTTTGCACTGTCTAATCATGACAGATCCTGAGCATCTTTTCATTTGAATGTGCTGTTTTCTAAAACGCGGGTGAGCACCACTGAGGTCTTGAAAGGTTTCTGCCTGAGAGTCGGCCCTGCTTTGAATTCACTTCAGATTACCTAGCCCAGGATAATTCTTGAGGGCAGGGCTGCGTTTGCAAAGCGGCAGGACGCAGGCATTGTGAATGATAGGTGCCCTTCGGCACGGTTTGTAAGGTTGTTACGGCAGTGTGCCACAAGGCGGCAGCACTACTCCGTGTCCTCTCTGGTAACTTGGGGAAACAAAGCCTTAGCGGGGGTCCCGGTGTTGGACGGGACATGGGGAGTCGAACGTGGCTAAACACACACCCCAGGGCTTGTGTATCCTCGCCTCCTCCCCCTTAACCTGCACTGCTGCACCCCAGGCGTATCGCAAGACTTATAAGTGGGCTACTCGGTGGGTGCCGGGCTTCGCAGGTGGGGCGACTCTAACGAAGTGGGCTGGAGGTGGGAACCTGCCTAGCAGGAGCTGTGGAGAGCCGGTTTCCTCACAGCTCTTCCCTCTCAGCTGCTCCACCGTCACTTGGGTACACCAGGCTTTGCTTACCCGTAGGAGGGCCACGTTGGACCCGGAGACTGTGGTACCACGCAGGGGAGAATGGGCACTAGAGGTCCGAGGGGTCGCTGGTCAGGTGGCACGTCCTCCTCCCTTGCTCCCTCAGCAGCAGCATACTCCAGCCTTGGGACCCAGGCCCGCCGAGGCTCCAGGGGTGTGACTCCAGCCGATGACGTCGCAGAGGCCTGAGGTAACAGAGGAAAGGCATTTCTTAACCCCTTCCTTGCCTTGTCTTTGAATACTCCTTTTCCCTTTCAGCATAGTTAATAAACAACGTTGCGTCTGTTTGAGTTCTACAGCCCCTTGATGCAATTATAATCGGAGCTGTCCCTGTAGCGTTTCGGGTTCTTTGCCCTGTCAGTTTATTGAGGAAAGTTTTGTGGGGATCCCTATGCTTTCGGTTGGGTCGCCCTTGATGAGCACTTTTTGATACGTTAAGCGTGTGTCTGAGAATCCCAGCTTCCTACTTCCCCCTTCCCGGGTTTCCAATATCCCCCTCTGAGAACTCCACGCTTCTCTCTTCCCTTTGTAAACCTGTGTTTCCTTTGTATGCTGCTTCCTTTGTATCCCTATTTAGACTGCACATATAAGAGATAGCCTGGGATTTGTGCCTTGCTGCCTCTAATTTACCAGAATTAGTGAGATCATCGACTGCTCCATCTATGCTGCTGCAAATAGTATGAGATCATTTTGTTCTGTGGATGAGTGGTAGTCGAGGGAATGTAGGTAGCAGAACAGCTTTCTGCATTCACCCCGCGCTCGACATGTCGTTCCTTTGTATGTCTTGGCTGTGGTAAAGGGTACCACAACGACCGCTGGGGTGGAAGTGCTTCCTTCCAATGATGCTGGTCTCTGGTTATACGACCTGCAGCGTGTGTGCCGAATCTCGGGGTCCCTCCAGTGTTTAGTTTGGTAAGGAGCTTGCCTACTGACCTTCATACCGGCTGTTACCAATTTTCGATCCCGGCAACAGCAATGGTAGGCTTCCCTTTTGGGCATGCCCTCTTGAGCACTTAACGCTTTTAGCGTTTGTGAGGACTGCAGCCAGGGAAACCCTCGCCTAGCTTCCTTTGCACTGTCTAATCATGACAGATCCTGAGCATCTTTTCATTTGAATGTGCTGTTTTCTAAAACGCGGGTGAGTACCACTGAGGTCTTGAAAGGTTTCTGCCTGAGAGTCGGCCCTGCTTTGAATTCACTTCAGATTACCTAGCCCAGGATATTTCTTGAGGGCAGGGCTGCGTTTGCAAAGCGGCAGGCCGCAGGCATTGTGAATGATAGGTGCCCTTCGGCACGGTTTGTAAGGTTGTTACGGCAGTGTGCCACAAGGCGGCAGCACTACTCCGTGTCCTCTCTGGTAACTTGGGGAAACAAAGCCTTAGCGGGGGTCCCGGTGTTGGACGGGACATGGGGAGTCGAACGTGGCTAAACACACACCCCAGGGCTTGTGTATCCTCGCCTCCTGCCCCTTAACCTGCACTGCCGCACCCCAGGCGTATCGCAAGACTTGTAAGTGGGCTACTCGGTGGGTGCCGTGCTTCGCAGGTGGGGCGACTCTAACGAAGTGGGCTGGAGGTGGGGACCTGCCTAGCAGGAGCCGTGGAGAGCCGGTTTCCTCACAGCTCTTCCCTCTCAGCTGCTCCACCGTCACTTGGGTACACCAGGCTTTGCTTACCCGTAGGAGGGCCACGTTGGACCGGGAGACTGTGGTACCACGCAGGGGAGAATGGGCACTAGAGGTCCGAGGGGTCGCTGGTCAGGTGGCACGTCCTCCTCCCTTGCTCCCTCAGCAGCAGCATACTCCAGCCTTGGGACTTAGGCCCGCCAAGGCTCCAGGGGTGTGACTCCAGCCGATGACGTCGCAGAGGCCTGAGGTAACAGAGGAAAGGCATTTCTTAACCCCTTCCTTGCCTTGTCTTTGAATACTCCTTTTCCCTTTCAGCATAGTTAATAAACAACGTTGCGTCTGTTTGAGTTCTACAGCCCCTTGATGCAATTATAATCGGAGCTGTCCCTGGAGCGTTTCGGGTTCTTTGCCCTGTCAGTTTATTGAGGAAAGTTTTGTAGCGCTCCCTATGCTTTCGGTTGGGTCGCCCTTGATGAGCACTTTTTGATACGTTAAGCGTGTGTCTGAGAATCCCAGCTTCCTACTTCCCCCTTTCCGGGTCTCCAATATCCCCCTCTGAGAACTCCACGCTTCTCTCTTCCCTTTGTAAACCTGTGTTTCCTTTGTATGCTGCTTCCTTTGTATCCCTATTTAGAATGCACATATAAGAGATAGCCTGGGATTTGTGCCTTGCTGCCTCTAATTTACCAGAATTAGTGAGATCATCGACTGCTCCATCCATGCTGCTGCAAATAGTATGAGATCATTTTGTTCTGTGGATGAGTGGTAGTCGAGGGAATGTAGGTAGCAGAACAGCTTTCTGCATTCACCCCGCGCTCGACATGTCGTTCCTTTGTATGTCTTGGCTGTGGTAAAGGGTACCACAACGACCGCTGGGGTGCAAGTGCTTCCTTCCAATGATGCTGGTCTCTGGTTATACGACCTGCAGCGTGTGTGCCGAATCTCGGGGTCCCTCCAGTGTTTAGTTTGGTAAGGAACTTGCCTACTGACCTTCATACCGGCTGTTACCAATTTACGATCCCGGCAACAGCAATGGCAGGCTTCCCTTTTGGGCATGCCCTCTTGTGCACTTAACGCTTTTAGCGTTTGTGAGGACTGCAGCCAGGGAAACCCTCGCCTAGCTTCCTTTGCACTGTCTAATCATGACAGATCCTGAGCATCTTTTCATTTGAATGTGCTGTTTTCTAAAACGCGGGTGAGTACCACTGAGGTCTTGAAAGGTTTCTGCCTGAGAGTCGGCCCTGCTTTGAATTCACTTCAGATTACCTAGCCCAGGATATTTCTTGAGGGCAGGGCTGCGTTTGCAAAGCGGCAGGCCGCAGGCATTGTGAATGATAGGTGCCCTTCGGCACGGTTTGTAAGGTTGTTACGGCAGTGTGCCACAAGGCGGCAGCACTACTCCGTGTCCTCTCTGGTAACTTGGGGAAACAAAGCCTTAGCGGGGGTCCCGGTGTTGGACGGGACATGGGGAGTCGAACGTGGCTAAACACACACCCCAGGGCTTGTGTATCCTCGCCTCCTCCCCCTTAACCTGCACTGCTGCACCCCAGGCGTATCGCAAGACTTATAAGTGGGCTACTCGGTGGGTGCCGTGCTTCGCAGGTGGGGCGACTCTAACGAAGTGGGCTGGAGGTGGGAACCTGCCTAGCAGGAGCTGTGGAGAGCCGGTTTCCTCACAGCTCTTCCCTCTCAGCTGCTCCACCGTCACTTGGGTACACCAGGCTTTGCTTACCCGTAGGAGGGCCACGTTGGACCCGGAGACTGTGGTACCACGCAGGGGAGAATGGGCACTAGAGGTCCGAGGGGTCGCTGGTCAGGTGGCACGTCCTCCTCCCTTGCTCCCTCAGCAGCAGCATACTCCAGCCTTGGGACCCAGGCCCGCCGAGGCTCCAGGGGTGTGACTCCAGCCGATGACGTCGCAGAGGCCTGAGGTAACAGAGGAAAGGCATTTCTTAACCCCTTCCTTGCCTTGTCTTTGAATACTCCTTTTCCCTTTCAGCATAGTTAATAAACAACGTTGCGTCTGTTTGAGTTCTACAGCCCCTTGATGCAATTATAATCGGAGCTGTCCCTGTAGCGTTTCGGGTTCTTTGCCCTGTCAGTTTATTGAGGAAAGTTTTGTGGGGATCCCTATGCTTTCGGTTGGGTCGCCCTTGATGAGCACTTTTTGATACGTTAAGCGTGTGTCTGAGAATCCCAGCTTCCTACTTCCCCCTTCCCGGGTTTCCAATATCCCCCTCTGAGAACTCCACGCTTCTCTCTTCCCTTTGTAAACCTGTGTTTCCTTTGTATGCTGCTTCCTTTGTATCCCTATTTAGACTGCACATATAAGAGATAGCCTGGGATTTGTGCCTTGCTGCCTCTAATTTACCAGAATTAGTGAGATCATCGACTGCTCCATCTATGCTGCTGCAAATAGTATGAGATCATTTTGTTCTGTGGATGAGTGGTAGTCGAGGGAATGTAGGTAGCAGAACAGCTTTCTGCATTCACCCCGCGCTCGACATGTCGTTCCTTTGTATGTCTTGGCTGTGGTAAAGGGTACCACAACGACCGCTGGGGTGCAAGTTCTTCCTTCCAATGATGCTGGTCTCTGGTTATACGACCTGCAGCGTGTGTGCCGAATCTCGGGGTCCCTCCAGTGTTTAGTTTGGTAAGGAGCTTGCCTACTGACCTTCATACCGGCTGTTACCAATTTTCGATCCCGGCAACAGCAATGGTAGGCTTCCCTTTTGGGCATGCCCTCTTGAGCACTTAACGCTTTTAGCGTTTGTGAGGACTGCAGCCAGGGAAACCCTCGCCTAGCTTCCTTTGCACTGTCTAATCATGACAGATCCTGAGCATCTTTTCATTTGAATGTGCTGTTTTCTAAAACGCGGGTGAGTACCACTGAGGTCTTGAAAGGTTTCTGCCTGAGAGTCGGCCCTGCTTTGAATTCACTTCAGATTACCTAGCCCAGGATATTTCTTGAGGGCAGGGCTGCGTTTGCAAAGCGGCAGGCCGCAGGCATTGTGAATGATAGGTGCCCTTCGGCACGGTTTGTAAGGTTGTTACGGCAGTGTGCCACAAGGCGGCAGCACTACTCCGTGTCCTCTCTGGTAACTTGGGGAAACAAAGCCTTAGCGGGGGTCCCGGTGTTGGACGGGACATGGGGAGTCGAACGTGGCTAAACACACACCCCAGGGCTTGTGTATCCTCGCCTCCTGCCCCTTAACCTGCACTGCCGCACCCCAGGCGTATCGCAAGACTTGTAAGTGGGCTACTCGGTGGGTGCCGTGCTTCGCAGGTGGGGCGACTCTAACGAAGTGGGCTGGAGGTGGGGACCTGCCTAGCAGGAGCCGTGGAGAGCCGGTTTCCTCACAGCTCTTCCCTCTCAGCTGCTCCACCGTCACTTGGGTACACCAGGCTTTGCTTACCCGTAGGAGGGCCACGTTGGACCGGGAGACTGTGGTACCACGCAGGGGAGAATGGGCACTAGAGGTCCGAGGGGTCGCTGGTCAGGTGGCACGTCCTCCTCCCTTGCTCCCTCAGCAGCAGCATACTCCAGCCTTGGGACTTAGGCCCGCCAAGGCTCCAGGGGTGTGACTCCAGCCGATGACGTCGCAGAGGCCTGAGGTAACAGAGGAAAGGCATTTCTTAACCCCTTCCTTGCCTTGTCTTTGAATACTCCTTTTCCCTTTCAGCATAGTTAATAAACAACGTTGCGTCTGTTTGAGTTCTACAGCCCCTTGATGCAATTATAATCGGAGCTGTCCCTGGAGCGTTTCGGGTTCTTTGCCCTGTCAGTTTATTGAGGAAAGTTTTGTGGGGATCCCTATGCTTTCGGTTGGGTCGCCCTTGATGAGCACTTTTTGATACGTTAAGCGTGTGTCTGAGAATCCCAGCTTCCTACTTCCCCCTTCCCGGGTTTCCAATATCCCCCTCTGAGAACTCCACGCTTCTCTCTTCCCTTTGTAAACCTGTGTTTCCTTTGTATGCTGCTTCCTTTGTATCCCTATTTAGACTGCACATATAAGAGATAGCCTGGGATTTGTGCCTTGCTGCCTCTAATTTACCAGAATTAGTGAGATCATCGACTGCTCCATCTATGCTGCTGCAAATAGTATGAGATCATTTTGTTCTGTGGATGAGTGGTAGTCGAGGGAATGTAGGTAGCAGAACAGCTTTCTGCATTCACCCCGCGCTCGACATGTCGTTCCTTTGTATGTCTTGGCTGTGGTAAAGGGTACCACAACGACCGCTGGGGTGGAAGTGCTTCCTTCCAATGATGCTGGTCTCTGGTTATACGACCTGCAGCGTGTGTGCCGAATCTCGGGGTCCCTCCAGTGTTTAGTTTGGTAAGGAGCTTGCCTACTGACCTTCATACCGGCTGTTACCAATTTTCGATCCCGGCAACAGCAATGGTAGGCTTCCCTTTTGGGCATGCCCTCTTGAGCACTTAACGCTTTTAGCGTTTGTGAGGACTGCAGCCAGGGAAACCCTCGCCTAGCTTCCTTTGCACTGTCTAATCATGACAGATCCTGAGCATCTTTTCATTTGAATGTGCTGTTTTCTAAAACGCGGGTGAGTACCACTGAGGTCTTGAAAGGTTTCTGCCTGAGAGTCGGCCCTGCTTTGAATTCACTTCAGATTACCTAGCCCAGGATATTTCTTGAGGGCAGGGCTGCGTTTGCAAAGCGGCAGGCCGCAGGCATTGTGAATGATAGGTGCCCTTCGGCACGGTTTGTAAGGTTGTTACGGCAGTGTGCCACAAGGCGGCAGCACTACTCCGTGTCCTCTCTGGTAACTTGGGGAAACAAAGCCTTAGCGGGGGTCCCGGTGTTGGACGGGACATGGGGAGTCGAACGTGGCTAAACACACACCCCAGGGCTTGTGTATCCTCGCCTCCTGCCCCTTAACCTGCACTGCCGCACCCCAGGCGTATCGCAAGACTTGTAAGTGGGCTACTCGGTGGGTGCCGTGCTTCGCAGGTGGGGCGACTCTAACGAAGTGGGCTGGAGGTGGGGACCTGCCTAGCAGGAGCCGTGGAGAGCCGGTTTCCTCACAGCTCTTCCCTCTCAGCTGCTCCACCGTCACTTGGGTACACCAGGCTTTGCTTACCCGTAGGAGGGCCACGTTGGACCGGGAGACTGTGGTACCACGCAGGGGAGAATGGGCACTAGAGGTCCGAGGGGTCGCTGGTCAGGTGGCACGTCCTCCTCCCTTGCTCCCTCAGCAGCAGCATACTCCAGCCTTGGGACTTAGGCCCGCCAAGGCTCCAGGGGTGTGACTCCAGCCGATGACGTCGCAGAGGCCTGAGGTAACAGAGGAAAGGCATTTCTTAACCCCTTCCTTGCCTTGTCTTTGAATACTCCTTTTCCCTTTCAGCATAGTTAATAAACAACGTTGCGTCTGTTTGAGTTCTACAGCCCCTTGATGCAATTATAATCGGAGCTGTCCCTGGAGCGTTTCGGGTTCTTTGCCCTGTCAGTTTATTGAGGAAAGTTTTGTAGCGCTCCCTATGCTTTCGGTTGGGTCGCCCTTGATGAGCACTTTTTGATACGTTAAGCGTGTGTCTGAGAATCCCAGCTTCCTACTTCCCCCTTTCCGGGTCTCCAATATCCCCCTCTGAGAACTCCACGCTTCTCTCTTCCCTTTGTAAACCTGTGTTTCCTTTGTATGCTGCTTCCTTTGTATCCCTATTTAGAATGCACATATAAGAGATAGCCTGGGATTTGTGCCTTGCTGCCTCTAATTTACCAGAATTAGTGAGATCATCGACTGCTCCATCCATGCTGCTGCAAATAGTATGAGATCATTTTGTTCTGTGGATGAGTGGTAGTCGAGGGAATGTAGGTAGCAGAACAGCTTTCTGCATTCACCCCGCGCTCGACATGTCGTTCCTTTGTATGTCTTGGCTGTGGTAAAGGGTACCACAACGACCGCTGGGGTGCAAGTGCTTCCTTCCAATGATGCTGGTCTCTGGTTATACGACCTGCAGCGTGTGTGCCGAATCTCGGGGTCCCTCCAGTGTTTAGTTTGGTAAGGAACTTGCCTACTGACCTTCATACCGGCTGTTACCAATTTACGATCCCGGCAACAGCAATGGCAGGCTTCCCTTTTGGGCATGCCCTCTTGTGCACTTAACGCTTTTAGCGTTTGTGAGGACTGCAGCCAGGGAAACCCTCGCCTAGCTTCCTTTGCACTGTCTAATCATGACAGATCCTGAGCATCTTTTCATTTGAATGTGCTGTTTTCTAAAACGCGGGTGAGTACCACTGAGGTCTTGAAAGGTTTCTGCCTGAGAGTCGGCCCTGCTTTGAATTCACTTCAGATTACCTAGCCCAGGATATTTCTTGAGGGCAGGGCTGCGTTTGCAAAGCGGCAGGCCGCAGGCATTGTGAATGATAGGTGCCCTTCGGCACGGTTTGTAAGGTTGTTACGGCAGTGTGCCACAAGGCGGCAGCACTACTCCGTGTCCTCTCTGGTAACTTGGGGAAACAAAGCCTTAGCGGGGGTCCCGGTGTTGGACGGGACATGGGGAGTCGAACGTGGCTAAACACACACCCCAGGGCTTGTGTATCCTCGCCTCCTCCCCCTTAACCTGCACTGCTGCACCCCAGGCGTATCGCAAGACTTATAAGTGGGCTACTCGGTGGGTGCCGTGCTTCGCAGGTGGGGCGACTCTAACGAAGTGGGCTGGAGGTGGGAACCTGCCTAGCAGGAGCTGTGGAGAGCCGGTTTCCTCACAGCTCTTCCCTCTCAGCTGCTCCACCGTCACTTGGGTACACCAGGCTTTGCTTACCCGTAGGAGGGCCACGTTGGACCCGGAGACTGTGGTACCACGCAGGGGAGAATGGGCACTAGAGGTCCGAGGGGTCGCTGGTCAGGTGGCACGTCCTCCTCCCTTGCTCCCTCAGCAGCAGCATACTCCAGCCTTGGGACCCAGGCCCGCCGAGGCTCCAGGGGTGTGACTCCAGCCGATGACGTCGCAGAGGCCTGAGGTAACAGAGGAAAGGCATTTCTTAACCCCTTCCTTGCCTTGTCTTTGAATACTCCTTTTCCCTTTCAGCATAGTTAATAAACAACGTTGCGTCTGTTTGAGTTCTACAGCCCCTTGATGCAATTATAATCGGAGCTGTCCCTGTAGCGTTTCGGGTTCTTTGCCCTGTCAGTTTATTGAGGAAAGTTTTGTGGGGATCCCTATGCTTTCGGTTGGGTCGCCCTTGATGAGCACTTTTTGATACGTTAAGCGTGTGTCTGAGAATCCCAGCTTCCTACTTCCCCCTTCCCGGGTTTCCAATATCCCCCTCTGAGAACTCCACGCTTCTCTCTTCCCTTTGTAAACCTGTGTTTCCTTTGTATGCTGCTTCCTTTGTATCCCTATTTAGACTGCACATATAAGAGATAGCCTGGGATTTGTGCCTTGCTGCCTCTAATTTACCAGAATTAGTGAGATCATCGACTGCTCCATCTATGCTGCTGCAAATAGTATGAGATCATTTTGTTCTGTGGATGAGTGGTAGTCGAGGGAATGTAGGTAGCAGAACAGCTTTCTGCATTCACCCCGCGCTCGACATGTCGTTCCTTTGTATGTCTTGGCTGTGGTAAAGGGTACCACAACGACCGCTGGGGTGCAAGTTCTTCCTTCCAATGATGCTGGTCTCTGGTTATACGACCTGCAGCGTGTGTGCCGAATCTCGGGGTCCCTCCAGTGTTTAGTTTGGTAAGGAGCTTGCCTACTGACCTTCATACCGGCTGTTACCAATTTTCGATCCCGGCAACAGCAATGGTAGGCTTCCCTTTTGGGCATGCCCTCTTGAGCACTTAACGCTTTTAGCGTTTGTGAGGACTGCAGCCAGGGAAACCCTCGCCTAGCTTCCTTTGCACTGTCTAATCATGACAGATCCTGAGCATCTTTTCATTTGAATGTGCTGTTTTCTAAAACGCGGGTGAGTACCACTGAGGTCTTGAAAGGTTTCTGCCTGAGAGTCGGCCCTGCTTTGAATTCACTTCAGATTACCTAGCCCAGGATATTTCTTGAGGGCAGGGCTGCGTTTGCAAAGCGGCAGGCCGCAGGCATTGTGAATGATAGGTGCCCTTCGGCACGGTTTGTAAGGTTGTTACGGCAGTGTGCCACAAGGCGGCAGCACTACTCCGTGTCCTCTCTGGTAACTTGGGGAAACAAAGCCTTAGCGGGGGTCCCGGTGTTGGACGGGACATGGGGAGTCGAACGTGGCTAAACACACACCCCAGGGCTTGTGTATCCTCGCCTCCTGCCCCTTAACCTGCACTGCCGCACCCCAGGCGTATCGCAAGACTTGTAAGTGGGCTACTCGGTGGGTGCCGTGCTTCGCAGGTGGGGCGACTCTAACGAAGTGGGCTGGAGGTGGGGACCTGCCTAGCAGGAGCCGTGGAGAGCCGGTTTCCTCACAGCTCTTCCCTCTCAGCTGCTCCACCGTCACTTGGGTACACCAGGCTTTGCTTACCCGTAGGAGGGCCACGTTGGACCGGGAGACTGTGGTACCACGCAGGGGAGAATGGGCACTAGAGGTCCGAGGGGTCGCTGGTCAGGTGGCACGTCCTCCTCCCTTGCTCCCTCAGCAGCAGCATACTCCAGCCTTGGGACTTAGGCCCGCCAAGGCTCCAGGGGTGTGACTCCAGCCGATGACGTCGCAGAGGCCTGAGGTAACAGAGGAAAGGCATTTCTTAACCCCTTCCTTGCCTTGTCTTTGAATACTCCTTTTCCCTTTCAGCATAGTTAATAAACAACGTTGCGTCTGTTTGAGTTCTACAGCCCCTTGATGCAATTATAATCGGAGCTGTCCCTGGAGCGTTTCGGGTTCTTTGCCCTGTCAGTTTATTGAGGAAAGTTTTGTAGCGCTCCCTATGCTTTCGGTTGGGTCGCCCTTGATGAGCACTTTTTGATACGTTAAGCGTGTGTCTGAGAATCCCAGCTTCCTACTTCCCCCTTTCCGGGTCTCCAATATCCCCCTCTGAGAACTCCACGCTTCTCTCTTCCCTTTGTAAACCTGTGTTTCCTTTGTATGCTGCTTCCTTTGTATCCCTATTTAGAATGCACATATAAGAGATAGCCTGGGATTTGTGCCTTGCTGCCTCTAATTTACCAGAATTAGTGAGATCATCGACTGCTCCATCCATGCTGCTGCAAATAGTATGAGATCATTTTGTTCTGTGGATGAGTGGTAGTCGAGGGAATGTAGGTAGCAGAACAGCTTTCTGCATTCACCCCGCGCTCGACATGTCGTTCCTTTGTATGTCTTGGCTGTGGTAAAGGGTACCACAACGACCGCTGGGGTGCAAGTGCTTCCTTCCAATGATGCTGGTCTCTGGTTATACGACCTGCAGCGTGTGTGCCGAATCTCGGGGTCCCTCCAGTGTTTAGTTTGGTAAGGAACTTGCCTACTGACCTTCATACCGGCTGTTACCAATTTACGATCCCGGCAACAGCAATGGCAGGCTTCCCTTTTGGGCATGCCCTCTTGTGCACTTAACGCTTTTAGCGTTTGTGAGGACTGCAGCCAGGGAAACCCTCGCCTAGCTTCCTTTGCACTGTCTAATCATGACAGATCCTGAGCATCTTTTCATTTGAATGTGCTGTTTTCTACAACGCGGGTGAGTACCACTGAGGTCTTGAAAGGTTTCTGCCTGAGAGTCGGCCCTGCTTTGAATTCACTTCAGATTACCTAGCCCAGGATATTTCTTGAGGGCAGGGCTGCGTTTGCAAAGCGGCAGGCCGCAGGCATTGTGAATGATAGGTGCCCTTCGGCACGGTTTGTAAGGTTGTTACGGCAGTGTGCCACAAGGCGGCAGCACTACTCCGTGTCCTCTCTGGTAACTTGGGGAAACAAAGCCTTAGCGGGGGTCCCGGTGTTGGACGGGACATGGGGAGTCGAACGTGGCTAAACACACACCCCAGGGCTTGTGTATCCTCGCCTCCTCCCCCTTAACCTGCACTGCTGCACCCCAGGCGTATCGCAAGACTTATAAGTGGGCTACTCGGTGGGTGCCGTGCTTCGCAGGTGGGGCGACTCTAACGAAGTGGGCTGGAGGTGGGAACCTGCCTAGCAGGAGCTGTGGAGAGCCGGTTTCCTCACAGCTCTTCCCTCTCAGCTGCTCCACCGTCACTTGGGTACACCAGGCTTTGCTTACCCGTAGGAGGGCCACGTTGGACCCGGAGACTGTGGTACCACGCAGGGGAGAATGGGCACTAGAGGTCCGAGGGGTCGCTGGTCAGGTGGCACGTCCTCCTCCCTTGCTCCCTCAGCAGCAGCATACTCCAGCCTTGGGACCCAGGCCCGCCGAGGCTCCAGGGGTGTGACTCCAGCCGATGACGTCGCAGAGGCCTGAGGTAACAGAGGAAAGGCATTTCTTAACCCCTTCCTTGCCTTGTCTTTGAATACTCCTTTTCCCTTTCAGCATAGTTAATAAACAACGTTGCGTCTGTTTGAGTTCTACAGCCCCTTGATGCAATTATAATCGGAGCTGTCCCTGGAGCGTTTCGGGTTCTTTGCCCTGTCAGTTTATTGAGGAAAGTTTTGTGGGGATCCCTATGCTTTCGGTTGGGTCGCCCTTGATGAGCACTTTTTGATACGTTAAGCGTGTGTCTGAGAATCCCAGCTTCCTACTTCCCCCTTCCCGGGTCTCCAATATCCCCCTCTGAGAACTCCACGCTTCTCTCTTCCCTTTGTAAACCTGTGTTTCCTTTGTATGCTGCTTCCTTTGTATCCCTATTTAGACTGCACATATAAGAGATAGCCTGGGATTTGTGCCTTGCTGCCTCTAATTTACCAGAATTAGTGAGATCATCGACTGCTCCATCTATGCTGCTGCAAATAGTATGAGATCATTTTGTTCTGTGGATGAGTGGTAGTCGAGGGAATGTAGGTAGCAGAACAGCTTTCTGCATTCACCCCGCGCTCGACATGTCGTTCCTTTGTATGTCTTGGCTGTGGTAAAGGGTACCACAACGACCGCTGGGGTGGAAGTGCTTCCTTCCAATGATGCTGGTCTCTGGTTATACGACCTGCAGCGTGTGTGCCGAATCTCGGGGTCCCTCCAGTGTTTAGTTTGGTAAGGAACTTGCCTACTGACCTTCATACCGGCTGTTACCAATTTTCGATCCCGGCAACAGCAATGGTAGGCTTCCTTTTTGGGCATGCCCTCTTGAGCACTTAACGCTTTTAGCGTTTGTGAGGACTGCAGCCAGGGAAACCCTCGCCTAGCTTCCTTTGCACTCTCTAATCATGACAGATCCTGAGCATCTTTTCATTTGAATGTGCTGTTTTCTAAAACGCGGGTGAGTACCACTGAGGTCTTGAAAGGTTTCTGCCTGAGAGTCGGCCCTGCTTTGAATTCACTTCAGATTACCTAGCCCAGGATATTTCTTGAGGGCAGGGCTGCGTTTGCAAAGCGGCAGGCCGCAGGCATTGTGAATGATAGGTGCCCTTCGGCACGGTTTGTAAGGTTGTTACGGCAGTGTGCCACAAGGCGGCAGCACTACTCCGTGTCCTCTCTGGTAACTTGGGGAAACAAAGCCTTAGCGGGGGTCCCGGTGTTGGACGGGACATGGGGAGTCGAACGTGGCTAAACACACACCCCAGGGCTTGTGTATCCTCGCCTCCTGCCCCTTAACCTGCACTGCCGCACCCCAGGCGTATCGCAAGACTTGTAAGTGGGCTACTCGGTGGGCGCCGTGCTTCGCAGGTGGGGCGACTCTAACGAAGTGGGCTGGAGGTGGGGACCTGCCTAGCAGGAGCCGTGGAGAGCCGGTTTCCTCACAGGTCTTCCCTCTCAGCTGCTCCACCGTCACTTGGGTACACCAGGCTTTGCTTACCCGTAGGAGGGCCACGTTGGACCGGGAGACTGTGGTACCACGCAGGGGAGAATGGGCACTAGAGGTCCGAGGGGTCGCTGGTCAGGTGGCACGTCCTCCTCCCTTGCTCCCTCAGCAGCAGCATACTCCAGCCTTGGGACTTAGGTCTGCCAAGGCTCCAGGGGTGTGACTCCAGCCGATGACGTCGCAGAGGCCTGAGGTAACAGAGGAAAGGCATTTCTTAACCCCTTCCTTGCCTTGTCTTTGAATACTCCTTTTCCCTTTCAGCATAGTTAATAAACAACGTTGCGTCTGTTTGAGTTCTACAGCCCCTTGATGCAATTATAATCGGAGCTGTCCCTGGAGCGTTTCGGGTTCTTTGCCCTGTCAGTTTACTGAGGAAAGTTTTGTAGCGCTCCCTATGCTTTCGGTTGGGTCGCCCTTGATGAGCACTTTTTGATACGTTAAGCGTGTGTCTGAGAATCCCAGCTTCCTACTTCCCCCTTTCCGGGTCTCCAATATCCCCCTCTGAGAACTCCACGCTTCTCTCTTCCCTTTGTAAACCTGTGTTTCCTTTGTATGCTGCTTCCTTTGTATCCCTATTTAGAATGCACATATAAGAGATAGCCTGGGATTTGTGCCTTGCTGCCTCTAATTTACCAGAATTAGTGAGATCATCGACTGCTCCATCCATGCTGCTGCAAATAGTATGAGATCATTTTGTTCTGTGGATGAGTGGTAGTCGAGGGAATGTAGGTAGCAGAACAGCTTTCTGCATTCACCCCGCGCTCGACATGTCGTTCCTTTGTATGTCTTGGCTGTGGTAAAGGGTACCACAACGACCGCTGGGGTGCAAGTGCTTCCTTCCAATGATGCTGGTCTCTGGTTATACGACCTGCAGCGTGTGTGCCGAATCTCGGGGTCCCTCCAGTGTTTAGTTTGGTAAGGAACTTGCCTACTGACCTTCATACCGGCTGTTACCAATTTACGATCCCGGCAACAGCAATGGCAGGCTTCCCTTTTGGGCATGCCCTCTTGTGCACTTAACGCTTTTAGCGTTTGTGAGGACTGCAGCCAGGGAAACCCTCGCCTAGCTTCCTTTGCACTGTCTAATCATGACAGATCCTGAGCATCTTTTCATTTGAATGTGCTGTTTTCTAAAACGCGGGTGAGTACCACTGAGGTCTTGAAAGGTTTCTGCCTGAGAGTCGGCCCTGCTTTGAATTCACTTCAGATTACCTAGCCCAGGATATTTCTTGAGGGCAGGGCTGCGTTTGCAAAGCGGCAGGCCGCAGGCATTGTGAATGATAGGTGCCCTTCGGCACGGTTTGTAAGGTTGTTACGGCAGTGTGCCACAAGGCGGCAGCACTACTCCGTGTCCTCTCTGGTAACTTGGGGAAACAAAGCCTTAGCGGGGGTCCCGGTGTTGGACGGGACATGGGGAGTCGAACGTGGCTAAACACACACCCCAGGGCTTGTGTATCCTCGCCTCCTCCCCCTTAACCTGCACTGCTGCACCCCAGGCGTATCGCAAGACTTATAAGTGGGCTACTCGGTGGGTGCCGTGCTTCGCAGGTGGGGCGACTCTAACGAAGTGGGCTGGAGGTGGGAACCTGCCTAGCAGGAGCTGTGGAGAGCCGGTTTCCTCACAGCTCTTCCCTCTCAGCTGCTCCACCGTCACTTGGGTACACCAGGCTTTGCTTACCCGTAGGAGGGCCACGTTGGACCCGGAGACTGTGGTACCACGCAGGGGAGAATGGGCACTAGAGGTCCGAGGGGTCGCTGGTCAGGTGGCACGTCCTCCTCCCTTGCTCCCTCAGCAGCAGCATACTCCAGCCTTGGGACCCAGGCCCGCCGAGGCTCCAGGGGTGTGACTCCAGCCGATGACGTCGCAGAGGCCTGAGGTAACAGAGGAAAGGCATTTCTTAACCCCTTCCTTGCCTTGTCTTTGAATACTCCTTTTCCCTTTCAGCATAGTTAATAAACAACGTTGCGTCTGTTTGAGTTCTACAGCCCCTTGATGCAATTATAATCGGAGCTGTCCCTGTAGCGTTTCGGGTTCTTTGCCCTGTCAGTTTATTGAGGAAAGTTTTGTGGGGATCCCTATGCTTTCGGTTGGGTCGCCCTTGATGAGCACTTTTTGATACGTTAAGCGTGTGTCTGAGAATCCCAGCTTCCTACTTCCCCCTTCCCGGGTTTCCAATATCCCCCTCTGAGAACTCCACGCTTCTCTCTTCCCTTTGTAAACCTGTGTTTCCTTTGTATGCTGCTTCCTTTGTATCCCTATTTAGACTGCACATATAAGAGATAGCCTGGGATTTGTGCCTTGCTGCCTCTAATTTACCAGAATTAGTGAGATCATCGACTGCTCCATCTATGCTGCTGCAAATAGTATGAGATCATTTTGTTCTGTGGATGAGTGGTAGTCGAGGGAATGTAGGTAGCAGAACAGCTTTCTGCATTCACCCCGCGCTCGACATGTCGTTCCTTTGTATGTCTTGGCTGTGGTAAAGGGTACCACAACGACCGCTGGGGTGGAAGTGCTTCCTTCCAATGATGCTGGTCTCTGGTTATACGACCTGCAGCGTGTGTGCCGAATCTCGGGGTCCCTCCAGTGTTTAGTTTGGTAAGGAGCTTGCCTACTGACCTTCATACCGGCTGTTACCAATTTTCGATCCCGGCAACAGCAATGGTAGGCTTCCCTTTTGGGCATGCCCTCTTGAGCACTTAACGCTTTTAGCGTTTGTGAGGACTGCAGCCAGGGAAACCCTCGCCTAGCTTCCTTTGCACTGTCTAATCATGACAGATCCTGAGCATCTTTTCATTTGAATGTGCTGTTTTCTAAAACGCGGGTGAGTACCACTGAGGTCTTGAAAGGTTTCTGCCTGAGAGTCGGCCCTGCTTTGAATTCACTTCAGATTACCTAGCCCAGGATATTTCTTGAGGGCAGGGCTGCGTTTGCAAAGCGGCAGGCCGCAGGCATTGTGAATGATAGGTGCCCTTCGGCACGGTTTGTAAGGTTGTTACGGCAGTGTGCCACAAGGCGGCAGCACTACTCCGTGTCCTCTCTGGTAACTTGGGGAAACAAAGCCTTAGCGGGGGTCCCGGTGTTGGACGGGACATGGGGAGTCGAACGTGGCTAAACACACACCCCAGGGCTTGTGTATCCTCGCCTCCTGCCCCTTAACCTGCACTGCCGCACCCCAGGCGTATCGCAAGACTTGTAAGTGGGCTACTCGGTGGGTGCCGTGCTTCGCAGGTGGGGCGACTCTAACGAAGTGGGCTGGAGGTGGGGACCTGCCTAGCAGGAGCCGTGGAGAGCCGGTTTCCTCACAGCTCTTCCCTCTCAGCTGCTCCACCGTCACTTGGGTACACCAGGCTTTGCTTACCCGTAGGAGGGCCACGTTGGACCGGGAGACTGTGGTACCACGCAGGGGAGAATGGGCACTAGAGGTCCGAGGGGTCGCTGGTCAGGTGGCACGTCCTCCTCCCTTGCTCCCTCAGCAGCAGCATACTCCAGCCTTGGGACTTAGGCCCGCCAAGGCTCCAGGGGTGTGACTCCAGCCGATGACGTCGCAGAGGCCTGAGGTAACAGAGGAAAGGCATTTCTTAACCCCTTCCTTGCCTTGTCTTTGAATACTCCTTTTCCCTTTCAGCATAGTTAATAAACAACGTTGCGTCTGTTTGAGTTCTACAGCCCCTTGATGCAATTATAATCGGAGCTGTCCCTGGAGCGTTTCGGGTTCTTTGCCCTGTCAGTTTATTGAGGAAAGTTTTGTAGCGCTCCCTATGCTTTCGGTTGGGTCGCCCTTGATGAGCACTTTTTGATACGTTAAGCGTGTGTCTGAGAATCCCAGCTTCCTACTTCCCCCTTTCCGGGTCTCCAATATCCCCCTCTGAGAACTCCACGCTTCTCTCTTCCCTTTGTAAACCTGTGTTTCCTTTGTATGCTGCTTCCTTTGTATCCCTATTTAGAATGCACATATAAGAGATAGCCTGGGATTTGTGCCTTGCTGCCTCTAATTTACCAGAATTAGTGAGATCATCGACTGCTCCATCCATGCTGCTGCAAATAGTATGAGATCATTTTGTTCTGTGGATGAGTGGTAGTCGAGGGAATGTAGGTAGCAGAACAGCTTTCTGCATTCACCCCGCGCTCGACATGTCGTTCCTTTGTATGTCTTGGCTGTGGTAAAGGGTACCACAACGACCGCTGGGGTGCAAGTGCTTCCTTCCAATGATGCTGGTCTCTGGTTATACGACCTGCAGCGTGTGTGCCGAATCTCGGGGTCCCTCCAGTGTTTAGTTTGGTAAGGAACTTGCCTACTGACCTTCATACCGGCTGTTACCAATTTACGATCCCGGCAACAGCAATGGCAGGCTTCCCTTTTGGGCATGCCCTCTTGTGCACTTAACGCTTTTAGCGTTTGTGAGGACTGCAGCCAGGGAAACCCTCGCCTAGCTTCCTTTGCACTGTCTAATCATGACAGATCCTGAGCATCTTTTCATTTGAATGTGCTGTTTTCTACAACGCGGGTGAGTACCACTGAGGTCTTGAAAGGTTTCTGCCTGAGAGTCGGCCCTGCTTTGAATTCACTTCAGATTACCTAGCCCAGGATATTTCTTGAGGGCAGGGCTGCGTTTGCAAAGCGGCAGGCCGCAGGCATTGTGAATGATAGGTGCCCTTCGGCACGGTTTGTAAGGTTGTTACGGCAGTGTGCCACAAGGCGGCAGCACTACTCCGTGTCCTCTCTGGTAACTTGGGGAAACAAAGCCTTAGCGGGGGTCCCGGTGTTGGACGGGACATGGGGAGTCGAACGTGGCTAAACACACACCCCAGGGCTTGTGTATCCTCGCCTCCTCCCCCTTAACCTGCACTGCTGCACCCCAGGCGTATCGCAAGACTTATAAGTGGGCTACTCGGTGGGTGCCGTGCTTCGCAGGTGGGGCGACTCTAACGAAGTGGGCTGGAGGTGGGAACCTGCCTAGCAGGAGCTGTGGAGAGCCGGTTTCCTCACAGCTCTTCCCTCTCAGCTGCTCCACCGTCACTTGGGTACACCAGGCTTTGCTTACCCGTAGGAGGGCCACGTTGGACCCGGAGACTGTGGTACCACGCAGGGGAGAATGGGCACTAGAGGTCCGAGGGGTCGCTGGTCAGGTGGCACGTCCTCCTCCCTTGCTCCCTCAGCAGCAGCATACTCCAGCCTTGGGACCCAGGCCCGCCGAGGCTCCAGGGGTGTGACTCCAGCCGATGACGTCGCAGAGGCCTGAGGTAACAGAGGAAAGGCATTTCTTAACCCCTTCCTTGCCTTGTCTTTGAATACTCCTTTTCCCTTTCAGCATAGTTAATAAACAACGTTGCGTCTGTTTGAGTTCTACAGCCCCTTGATGCAATTATAATCGGAGCTGTCCCTGGAGCGTTTCGGGTTCTTTGCCCTGTCAGTTTATTGAGGAAAGTTTTGTGGGGATCCCTATGCTTTCGGTTGGGTCGCCCTTGATGCGCACTTTTTGATACGTTAAGCGTGTGTCTGAGAATCCCAGCTTCCTACTTCCCCCTTCCCGGGTCTCCAATATCCCCCTCTGAGAACTCCACGCTTCTCTCTTCCCTTTGTAAACCTGTGTTTCCTTTGTATGCTGCTTCCTTTGTATCCCTATTTAGACTGCACATATAAGAGATAGCCTGGGATTTGTGCCTTGCTGCCTCTAATTTACCAGAATTAGTGAGATCATCGACTGCTCCATCTATGCTGCTGCAAATAGTATGAGATCATTTTGTTCTGTGGATGAGTGGTAGTCGAGGGAATGTAGGTAGCAGAACAGCTTTCTGCATTCACCCCGCGCTCGACATGTCGTTCCTTTGTATGTCTTGGCTGTGGTAAAGGGTACCACAACGACCGCTGGGGTGGAAGTGCTTCCTTCCAATGATGCTGGTCTCTGGTTATACGACCTGCAGCGTGTGTGCCGAATCTCGGGGTCCCTCCAGTGTTTAGTTTGGTAAGGAACTTGCCTACTGACCTTCATACCGGCTGTTACCAATTTTCGATCCCGGCAACAGCAATGGTAGGCTTCCTTTTTGGGCATGCCCTCTTGAGCACTTAACGCTTTTAGCGTTTGTGAGGACTGCAGCCAGGGAAACCCTCGCCTAGCTTCCTTTGCACTCTCTAATCATGACAGATCCTGAGCATCTTTTCATTTGAATGTGCTGTTTTCTAAAACGCGGGTGAGTACCACTGAGGTCTTGAAAGGTTTCTGCCTGAGAGTCGGCCCTGCTTTGAATTCACTTCAGATTACCTAGCCCAGGATATTTCTTGAGGGCAGGGCTGCGTTTGCAAAGCGGCAGGCCGCAGGCATTGTGAATGATAGGTGCCCTTCGGCACGGTTTGTAAGGTTGTTACGGCAGTGTGCCACAAGGCGGCAGCACTACTCCGTGTCCTCTCTGGTAACTTGGGGAAACAAAGCCTTAGCGGGGGTCCCGGTGTTGGACGGGACATGGGGAGTCGAACGTGGCTAAACACACACCCCAGGGCTTGTGTATCCTCGCCTCCTGCCCCTTAACCTGCACTGCCGCACCCCAGGCGTATCGCAAGACTTGTAAGTGGGCTACTCGGTGGGCGCCGTGCTTCGCAGGTGGGGCGACTCTAACGAAGTGGGCTGGAGGTGGGGACCTGCCTAGCAGGAGCCGTGGAGAGCCGGTTTCCTCACAGCTCTTCCCTCTCAGCTGCTCCACCGTCACTTGGGTACACCAGGCTTTGCTTACCCGTAGGAGGGCCACGTTGGACCGGGAGACTGTGGTACCACGCAGGGGAGAATGGGCACTAGAGGTCCGAGGGGTCGCTGGTCAGGTGGCACGTCCTCCTCCCTTGCTCCCTCAGCAGCAGCATACTCCAGCCTTGGGACTTAGGTCTGCCAAGGCTCCAGGGGTGTGACTCCAGCCGATGACGTCGCAGAGGCCTGAGGTAACAGAGGAAAGGCATTTCTTAACCCCTTCCTTGCCTTGTCTTTGAATACTCCTTTTCCCTTTCAGCATAGTTAATAAACAACGTTGCGTCTGTTTGAGTTCTACAGCCCCTTGATGCAATTATAATCGGAGCTGTCCCTGGAGCGTTTCGGGTTCTTTGCCCTGTCAGTTTACTGAGGAAAGTTTTGTAGCGCTCCCTATGCTTTCGGTTGGGTCGCCCTTGATGAGCACTTTTTGATACGTTAAGCGCGTGTCTGAGAATCCCAGCTTCCTACTTCCCCCTTCCCGGGTCTCCAATATCCCCCTCTGAGAACTCCACGCTTCTCTCTTCCCTTTGTAAACCTGTGTTTCCTTTGTATGCTGCTTCCTTTGTATCCCTATTTAGAATGCACATATAAGAGATAGCCTGGGATTTGTGCCTTGCTGCCTCTAATTTACCAGAATTAGTGAGATCATCGACTGCTCCATCCATGCTGCTGCAAATAGTATGAGATCATTTTGTTCTGTGGATGAGTGGTAGTCGAGGGAATGTAGGTAGCAGAACAGCTTTCTGCATTCACCCCCGCTCCACATGTCGTTCCTTTGTATGTCTTGGCTGTGGTAAAGGGTACCACAACGACCGCTGGGGTGCAAGTGCTTCCTTCCAATGATGCTGGTCTCTGGTTATACGACCTGCAGCGTGTGTGCCGAATCTCGGGGTCCCTCCAGTGTTTAGTTTGGTAAGGAACTTGCCTACTGACCTTCATACCGGCTGTTACCAATTTACGATCCCGGCAACAGCAATGGCAGGCTTCCCTTTTGGGCATGCCCTCTTGTGCACTTAACGCTTTTAGAGTTTGTGAGGACTGCAGCCAGGGAAACCCTCGCCTAGCTTCCTTTGCACTCTCTAATCATGACAGATCCTGAGCATCTTTTCATTTGAATGTGCTGTTTTCTAAAACGCGGGTGAGTACCACTGAGGTCTTGAAAGGTTTCTGCCTGAGAGTCGGCCCTGCTTTGAATTCACTTCAGATTACCTAGCCCAGGATAATTCTTGAGGGCAGGGCTGCGTTGGCAAAGCGGCAGGCCGCAGGCATTGTGAATGATAGGTGCCCTTCGGCACGGTTTGTAAGGTTGTTACGGCAGTGTGCCACAAGGCGGCAGCACTACTCCGTGTCCTCTCTGGTAACTTGGGGAAACAAAGCCTTAGCGGGGGTCCCGGTGTTGGACGGGACATGGGGAGTCGAACGTGGCTAAACACACACCCCAGGGCTTGTGTATCCTCGCCTCCTGCCCCTTAACCTGCACTGCCCCACCCCAGGCATATCGCAAGACTTGTAAGTGGGCTACTCGGTGGGTACCGTGCTTCGCAGGTGGGGCGGCTGTAACGAAGTGGGATGGAGGTGGGGACCTGCCTAGCAGGAGCCGTGGAGAGCCGGTTTCCTCACAGCTCTTCCCTCTCAGCTGCTCCACCGTCACTTGGGTACACCAGGATTTGCTTACCCGTAGGAGGGCCACGTTGGACCCGGAGACTGTGGTACCACGCAGGGGAGAATGGGCACTTGAGGTCCGAGGGGTCGCTGGTCAGGTGGCACGTCCTCCTCCCTTGCTCCCTCAGCAGCAGCATACTCCAGCCTTGGGACCCAGGCCCGCCGAGGCTCCAGGGGTGTGACTCCAGCCGATGACGTCGCAGAGGCCTGAGGTAACAGAGGAAAGGCATTTCTTAACCCCTTCCTTGCCTTGTCTTTGAATACTCCTTTTCCCTTTCAGCATAGTTAATAAACAACGTTGCGTCTGTTTGAGTTCTACAGCCCCTTGATGCAATTATAATCGGAGCTGTCCCTGGAGCGTTTCGGGTTCTTTGCCCTGTCAGTTTATTGAGGAAAGTTTTGTAGCGCTCCCTATGCTTTCGGTTCGGTCGCCCTTGATGCGCACTTTTTGATACGTTAAGCGTGTATCTGAGAATCCCAGCTTCCTACTTCCCCCTTCCCGGGTCTCCAATATCCCCCTCTGAGAACTCCACGCTTCTCTCTTCCCTTTGTAAACCTGTGTTTCCTTTGTATGCTGCTTCCTTTGTATCCCTATTTAGACTGCACATATAAGAGATAGCCTGGGATTTGTGCCTTGCTGCCTCTAATTTACCAGAATCAGTGAGATCATCGACTGCTCCATCCATGCTGCTGCAAATAGTATGAGATCATTTTGTTCTGTGGATGAGTGGTAGTCGAGGGAATGTAGGTAGCAGAACAGCTTTCTGCATTCACCCCGCGCTCGACATGTCGTTCCTTTGTATGTCTTGGCTGTGGTAAAGGGTACCACAACGACCGCTGGGGTGGAAGTGCTTCCTTCCAATGATGCTGGTCTCTGGTTATACGACCTGCAGCGTGTGTGCCGAATCTCGGGGTCCCTCCAGTGTTTAGTTTGGTAAGGAACTTGCCTACTGACCTTCATACCGGCTGTTACCAATTTTCGATCCCGGCAACAGCAATGGTAGGCTTCCCTTTTGGGCATGCCCTCTTGAGCACTTAACGCTTTTAGCGTTTGTGAGGACTGCAGCCAGGGAAACCCTCGCCTAGCTTCCTTTGCACTGTCTAATCATGACAGATCCTGAGCATCTTTTCATTTGAATGTGCTGTTTTCTACAACGCGGGTGAGTACCACTGAGGTCTTGAAAGGTTTCTGCCTGAGAGTCGGCCCTGCTTTGAATTCACTTCAGATTACCTAGCCCAGGATATTTCTTGAGGGCAGGGCTGCGTTTGCAAAGCGGCAGGCCGCAGGCATTGTGAATGATAGGTGCCCTTCGGCACGGTTTGTAAGGTTGTTACGGCAGTGTGCCACAAGGCGGCAGCACTACTCCGTGTCCTCTCTGGTAACTTGGGGAAACAAAGCCTTAGCGGGGGTCCCGGTGTTGGACGGGACATGGGGAGTCGAACGTGGCTAAACACACACCCCAGGGCTTGTGTATCCTCGCCTCCTCCCCCTTAACCTGCACTGCTGCACCCCAGGCGTATCGCAAGACTTATAAGTGGGCTACTCGGTGGGTGCCGTGCTTCGCAGGTGGGGCGACTCTAACGAAGTGGGCTGGAGGTGGGAACCTGCCTAGCAGGAGCTGTGGAGAGCCGGTTTCCTCACAGCTCTTCCCTCTCAGCTGCTCCACCGTCACTTGGGTACACCAGGCTTTGCTTACCCGTAGGAGGGCCACGTTGGACCCGGAGACTGTGGTACCACGCAGGGGAGAATGGGCACTAGAGGTCCGAGGGGTCGCTGGTCAGGTGGCACGTCCTCCTCCCTTGCTCCCTCAGCAGCAGCATACTCCAGCCTTGGGACCCAGGCCCGCCGAGGCTCCAGGGGTGTGACTCCAGCCGATGACGTCGCAGAGGCCTGAGGTAACAGAGGAAAGGCATTTCTTAACCCCTTCCTTGCCTTGTCTTTGAATACTCCTTTTCCCTTTCAGCATAGTTAATAAACAACGTTGTGTCTGTTTGAGTTCTACAGCCCCTTGATGCAATTATAATCGGAGCTGTCCCTGGAGCGTTTCGGGTTCTTTGCCCTGTCAGTTTATTGAGGAAAGTTTTGTGGGGATCCCTATGCTTTCGGTTGGGTCGCCCTTGATGAGCACTTTTTGATACGTTAAGCGTGTGTCTGAGAATCCCAGCTTCCTACTTCCCCCTTCCCGGGTCTCCAATATCCCCCTCTGAGAACTCCACGCTTCTCTCTTCCCTTTGTAAACCTGTGTTTCCTTTGTATGCTGCTTCCTTTGTATCCCTATTTAGACTGCACATATAAGAGATAGCCTGGGATTTGTGCCTTGCTGCCTCTAATTTACCAGAATTAGTGAGATCATCGACTGCTCCATCTATGCTGCTGCAAATAGTATGAGATCATTTTGTTCTGTGGATGAGTGGTAGTCGAGGGAATGTAGGTAGCAGAACAGCTTTCTGCATTCACCCCGCGCTCGACATGTCGTTCCTTTGTATGTCTTGGCTGTGGTAAAGGGTACCACAACGACCGCTGGGGTGGAAGTGCTTCCTTCCAATGATGCTGGTCTCTGGTTATACGACCTGCAGCGTGTGTGCCGAATCTCGGGGTCCCTCCAGTGTTTAGTTTGGTAAGGAACTTGCCTACTGACCTTCATACCGGCTGTTACCAATTTTCGATCCCGGCAACAGCAATGGTAGGCTTCCTTTTTGGGCATGCCCTCTTGAGCACTTAACGCTTTTAGCGTTTGTGAGGACTGCAGCCAGGGAAACCCTCGCCTAGCTTCCTTTGCACTCTCTAATCATGACAGATCCTGAGCATCTTTTCATTTGAATGTGCTGTTTTCTAAAACGCGGGTGAGCACCACTGAGGTCTTGAAAGGTTTCTGCCTGAGAGTCGGCCCTGCTTTGAATTCACTTCAGATTACCTAGCCCAGGATATTTCTTGAGGGCAGGGCTGCGTTTGCAAAGCGGCAGGCCGCAGGCATTGTGAATGATAGGTGCCCTTCGGCACGGTTTGTAAGGTTGTTACGGCAGTGTGCCACAAGGCGGCAGCACTACTCCGTGTCCTCTCTGGTAACTTGGGGAAACAAAGCCTTAGCGGGGGTCCCGGTGTTGGACGGGACATGGGGAGTCGAACGTGGCTAAACACACACCCCAGGGCTTGTGTATCCTCGCCTCCTGCCCCTTAACCTGCACTGCCGCACCCCAGGCGTATCGCAAGACTTGTAAGTGGGCTACTCGGTGGGCGCCGTGCTTCGCAGGTGGGGCGACTCTAACGAAGTGGGCTGGAGGTGGGGACCTGCCTAGCAGGAGCCGTGGAGAGCCGGTTTCCTCACAGCTCTTCCCTCTCAGCTGCTCCACCGTCACTTGGGTACACCAGGCTTTGCTTACCCGTAGGAGGGCCACGTTGGACCGGGAGACTGTGGTACCACGCAGGGGAGAATGGGCACTAGAGGTCCGAGGGGTCGCTGGTCAGGTGGCACGTCCTCCTCCCTTGCTCCCTCAGCAGCAGCATACTCCAGCCTTGGGACTTAGGTCTGCCAAGGCTCCAGGGGTGTGACTCCAGCCGATGACGTCGCAGAGGCCTGAGGTAACAGAGGAAAGGCATTTCTTAACCCCTTCCTTGCCTTGTCTTTGAATACTCCTTTTCCCTTTCAGCATAGTTAATAAACAACGTTGCGTCTGTTTGAGTTCTACAGCCCCTTGATGCAATTATAATCGGAGCTGTCCCTGGAGCGTTTCGGGTTCTTTGCCCTGTCAGTTTATTGAGGAAAGTTTTGTAGCGCTCCCTATGCTTTCGGTTGGGTCGCCCTTGATGAGCACTTTTTGATACGTTAAGCGCGTGTCTGAGAATCCCAGCTTCCTACTTCCCCCTTCCCGGGTCTCCAATATCCCCCTCTGAGAACTCCACGCTTCTCTCTTCCCTTTGTAAACCTGTGTTTCCTTTGTATGCTGCTTCCTTTGTATCCCTATTTAGACTGCACATATAAGAGATAGCCTGGGATTTGTGCCTTGCTGCCTCTAATTTACCAGAATTAGTGAGATCATCGACTGCTCCATCCATGCTGCTGCAAATAGTATGAGATCATTTTGTTCTGTGGATGAGTGGTAGTCGAGGGAATGTAGGTAGCAGAACAGCTTTCTGCATTCACCCCCGCTCCACATGTCGTTCCTTTGTATGTCTTGGCTGTGGTAAAGGGTACCACAACGACCGCTGGGGTGGAAGTGCTTCCTTCCAATGATGCTGGTCTCTGGTTATACGACCTGCAGCGTGTGTGCCGAATCTCGGGGTCCCTCCAGTGTTTAGTTTGGTAAGGAACTTGCCTACTGACCTTCATACCGGCTGTTACCAATTTACGATCCCGGCAACAGCAATGGTAGGCTTCCCTTTTGGGCATGCCCTCTTGTGCACTTAACGCTTTTAGCGTTTGTGAGGACTGCAGCCAGGGAAACCCTCGCCTAGCTTCCTTTGCACTCTCTAATCATGACAGATCCTGAGCATCTTTTCATTTGAATGTGCTGTTTTCTAAAACGCGGGTGAGTACCACTGAGGTCTTGAAAGGTTTCTGCCTGAGAGTCGGCCCTGCTTTGAATTCACTTCAGATTACCTAGCCCAGGATAATTCTTGAGGGCAGGGCTGCGTTGGCAAAGCGGCAGGCCGCAGGCATTGTGAATGATAGGTGCCCTTCGGCACGGTTTGTAAGGTTGTTACGGCAGTGTGCCACAAGGCGGCAGCACTACTCCGTGTCCTCTCTGGTAACTTGGGGAAACAAAGCCTTAGCGGGGGTCCCGGTGTTGGACGGGACATGGGGAGTCGAACGTGGCTAAACACACACCCCAGGGCTTGTGTATCCTCGCCTCCTGCCCCTTAACCTGCACTGCCCCACCCCAGGCATATCGCAAGACTTGTAAGTGGGCTACTCGGTGGGTACCGTGCTTCGCAGGTGGGGCGACTGTAACGAAGTGGGCTGGAGGTGGGGACCTGCCTAGCAGGAGCCGTGGAGAGCCGGTTTCCTCACAGCTCTTCCCTCTCAGCTGCTCCACCGTCACTTGGGTACACCAGGCTTTGCTTACCCGTAGGAGGGCCACGTTGGACCGGGAGACTGTGGTACCACGCAGGGGAGAATGGGCACTAGAGGTCCGAGGGGTCGCTGGTCAGGTGGCACGTCCTCCTCCCTTGCTCCCTCAGCAGCAGCATACTCCAGCCTTGGGACCCAGGCCCGCCGAGGCTCCAGGGGTGTGACTCCAGCCGATGACGTCGCAGAGGCCTGAGGTAACAGAGGAAAGGCATTTCTTAACCCCTTCCTTGCCTTGTCTTTGAATACTCCTTTTCCCTTTCAGCATAGTTAATAAACAACGTTGCGTCTGTTTGAGTTCTACAGCCCCTTGATGCAATTATAATCGGAGCTGTCCCTGGAGCGTTTCGGGTTCTTTGCCCTGTCAGTTTATTGAGGAAAGTTTTGTAGCGCTCCCTATGCTTTCGGTTCGGTCGCCCTTGATGCGCACTTTTTGATACGTTAAGCGTGTGTCTGAGAATCCCAGCTTCCTACTTCCCCCTTCCCGGGTCTCCAATATCCCCCTCTGAGAACTCCACGCTTCTCTCTTCCCTTTGTAAACCTGTGTTTCCTTTGTATGCTGCTTCCTTTGTATCCCTATTTAGACTGCACATATAAGAGATAGCCTGGGATTTGTGCCTTGCTGCCTCTAATTTACCAGAATCAGTGAGATCATCGACTGCTCCATCCATGCTGCTGCAAATAGTATGAGATCATTTTGTTCTGTGGATGAGTGGTAGTCGAGGGAATGTAGGTAGCAGAACAGCTTTCTGCATTCACCCCGCGCTCGACATGTCGTTCCTTTGTATGTCTTGGCTGTGGTAAAGGGTACCACAACGACCGCTGGGGTGCAAGTGCTTCCTTCCAATGATGCTAGTCTCTGGTTATATGACCTGCAGCGTGTGTGCCGAATCTCGGGGTCCCTCCAGTGTTTAGTTTGGTAAGGAACTTGCCTACTGACCTTCATACCGGCTGTTACCAATTTACGATCCCGGCAACAGCAATGGTAGGCTTCCATTTTGGGCATGCCCTCTTGAGCACTTAACGCTTTTAGCGTTTGTGAGGACTGCAGCCAGGGAAACCCTCGCCTAGCTTCCTTTGCACTCTCTAATCATGACAGATCCTGAGCATCTTTTCATTTGAATGTGCTGTTTTCTAAAACGCCGGTGAGCACCACTGAAGTCTTGAAAGGTTTCTGCCTGAGAGTCGGCCCTGCTTTGAATTCACTTCAGATTACCTAGCCCAGGATAATTCTTGAGGGCAGGGCTGCGTTTGCAAAGAGGCAGGCCGCAGGCATTGTGAATGATAGGTGCCCTTCGGCACGGTTTGTAAGGTTGTTACGGCAGTGTGCCACAAGGCGGCAGCACTACTCCGTGTCCTCTCTGGTAACTTGGGGAAACAAAGCCTTAGCGGGGGTCCCGGTGTTGGACGGGACATGGGGAGTCGAACGTGGCTAAACACACACCCCAGGGCTTGTGTATCCTCGCCTCCTGCCCCTTAACCTGCACTGCCCCACCCCAGGCGTATCGCAAGACTTGTAAGTGGGCTACTCGGTGGGTGCCGTGCTTCGCAGGTGGGGCGACTCTAACGAAGTGGGCTGGAGGTGGGAACCTGCCTAGCAGGAGCCGTGGAGAGCCGGTTTCCTCACAGCTCTTCCCTCTCAGCTGCTCCACCGTCACTTGGGTACACCAGGCTTTGCTTACCCGTAGGAGGGCCACGTTGGACCGGGAGACTGTGGTACCACGCAGGGGAGAATGGGCACTAGAGGTCCGAGGGGTCGCTGGTCAGGTGGCACGTCCTCCTCCCTTGCTCCCTCAGCAGCAGCATACTCGAGCCTTGGGACCCAGGCCCGCCAAGGCTCCAGGGGTGTGACTCCAGCCGATGACGTCGCAGAGGCCTGAGGTAACAGAGGAAAGGCATTTTTTAACCCCTTCCTTGCCTTGTCTTTGAATACTCCTTTTCCCTTTCAGCATAGTTAATAAACAACGTTGCGTCTGTTTGAGTTCTACAGCCCCTTGATGCAATTATAATCGGAGCTGTCCCTGGAGCGTTTCGGGTTCTTTGCCCTGTCAGTTTATTGAGGAAAGTTTTGTAGCGCTCCCTATGCTTTCGGTTCGGTCGCCCTTGATGCGCACTTTTTGATACGTTAAGCGTGTGTCTGAGAATCCCAGCTTCCTACTTCCCCCTTCCCGGGTCTCCAATATCCCCCTCTGAGAACTCCACGCTTCTCTCTTCCCTTTGTAAACCTGTGTTTCCTTTGTATGCTGCTTCCTTTGTATCCCTATTTAGACTGCACATATAAGAGATAGCCTGGGATTTGTGCCTTGCTGCCTCTAATTTACCAGAATTAGTGAGATCATCGACTGCTCCATCCATGCTGCTGCAAATAGTATGAGATCATTTTGTTCTGTGGATGAGTGGTAGTCGAGGGAATGTAGGTAGCAGAACAGCTTTCTGCATTCACCCCGTGCTCGACATGTCGTTCCTTTGTATGTCTTGGCTGTGGTAAAGGGTACCACAACGACCGCTAGGGTGCAAGTGCTTCCTTCCAATGATGCTGGTCTCTGGTTATACGACCTGCAGCGTGTGTGCCGAATCTCGGGGTCCCTCCAGTGTTTAGTTTGGTAAGGAACTTGCCTACTGACCTTCATACCGGCTGTTACCAATTTACGATCCCGGCAACAGCAATGGTAGGCTTCCCTTTTGGGCATGCCCTCTTGAGCACTTAACGCTTTTAGCGTTTGTGAGGACTGCAGCCAGGGAAACCCTCGCCTAGCTTCCTTTGCACTGTCTAATCATGACAGATCCTGAGCATCTTTTCATTTGAATGTGCTGTTTTCTAAAACGCGGGTGAGCACCACTGAGGTCTTGAAAGGTTTCTGCCTGAGAGTCGGCCCTGCTTTGAATTCACTTCAGATTACCTAGCCCAGGATAATTTTTGAGGGCAGGGCTGCGTTTGCAAAGCGGCAGGACGCAGGCATTGTGAATGATAGGTGCCCTTCGGCACGGTTTGTAAGGTTGTTACGGCAGTGTGCCACAAGGCGGCAGCACTACTCCGTGTCCTCTCTGGTAACTTGGGGAAACAAAGCCTTAGCGGGGGTCCCGGTGTTGGACGGGACATGGGGAGTCGAACGTGGCTAAACACACACCCCAGGGCTTGTGTATCCTCGCCTCCTGCCCCTTAACCTGCACTGCCGCACCCCAGGCGTATCGCAAGACTTGTAAGTGGGCTACTCGGTGGGTGCCGTGCTTCGCAGGTGGGGCGACTCTAACGAAGTGGGCTGGAGGTGGGAACCTGCCTAGCAGGAGCCGTGGAGAGCCGATGTCCTCACAGCTCTTCCCTCTCAACTGCTCCACCGTCACTTGGGTACACAAGGCTTTGCTTACCCGTAGGAGGGCCACGTTGGACCGGGAGACTGTGGTACCACGCAGGGGAGAATGGGCACTAGAGGTCCGAGGGGTCGCTGGTCAGGTGGCACGTCCTCCTCCCTTGCTCCCTCAGCAGCAGCATACTCCAGCCTTGGGACCCAGGCCCGCCGAGGCTCCAGGGGTGTGACTCCAGCCGATGACGTCGCAGAGGCCTGAGGTAACAGAGGAAAGGCATTTCTTAACCCCTTCCTTGCCTTGTCTTTGAATACTCCTTTTCCCTTTCAGCATAGTTAATAAACAACCTTGCGTCTGTTTGAGTTCTACAGCGCCTTGATGCAATTATAATCGGAGCTGTCCCTGGAGCGTTTCGGGTTCTTTGCCAGGTCAGTTTATTGAGGAAAGTTTTGTGGCGCTCCCTATGCTTTCGGTTGGGTCGCCCTTGATGAGCACTTTTTGATACGTTAAGCGTGTGTCTGAGAATCCCAGCTTCCTACTTCCCCCTTCCCGGGTCTCCAATATCCCCCTCTGAGAACTCCACGCTTCTCTCTTCCCTTTGTAAACCTGTGTTTCCTTTGTATGCTGCTTCCTTTGTATCCCTATTTAGACTGCACATATAAGAGATAGCCTGGGATTTGTGCCTTGCTGCCTCTAATTTACCAGAATTAGTGAGATCATCGACTGCTCCATCTATGCTGCTGCAAATAGTATGAGATCATTTTGTTCTGTGGATGAGTGGTAGTCGAGGGAATGTAGGTAGCAGAACAGCTTTCTGCATTCACCCCGCGCTCGACATGTCGTTCCTTTGTATGTATTGGCTGTGGTAAAGGGTACCACAACGACCGCTGGGGTGGAAGTGCTTCCTTCCAATGATGCTGGTCTCTGGTTATACGACCTGCAGCGTGTGTGCCGAATCTCGGGGTCCCTCCAGTGTTTAGTTTGGTAAGGAACTTGCCTACTGACCTTCATACCGGCTGTTACCAATTTACGATCCCGGCAACAGCAATGGCAGGCTTCCCTTTTGGGCATGCCCTCTTGTGCACTTAACGCTTTTAGCGTTTGTGAAGACTGCAGCCAGGGAAACCCTCGCCTAGCTTCCTTTGCACTCTCTAATCATGACAGATCCTGAGCATCTTTTCATTTGAATGTGCTGTTTTCTAAAACGCGGGTGAGTACCACTGAGGTCTTGAAAGGTTTCTGCCTGAGAGTCGGCCCTGCTTTGAATTCACTTCAGATTACCTAGCCCAGGATATTTCTTGAGGGCAGGGCTGCGTTTGCAAAGCGGCAGGCCGCAGGCATTGTGAATGATAGGTGCCCTTCGGCACGGTTTGTAAGGTTGTTACGGCAGTGTGCCACAAGGCGGCAGCACTACTCCGTGTCCTCTCTGGTAACTTGGGGAAACAAAGCCTTAGCGGGGGTCCCGGTGTTGGACGGGACATGGGGAGTCGAACGTGGCTAAACACACACCCCAGGGCTTGTGTATCCTCGCCTCCTCCCCCTTAACCTGCACTGCTGCACCCCAGGCGTATCGCAAGACTTGTAAGTGGGCTACTCGGTGGGTGCCGTGCTTCGCAGATGGGGCGACTCTAACGAAGTGGGCTGGAGGTGGGAACCTGCCTAGCAGGAGCCGTGGAGAGCCGGTCTCCTCACAGCTCTTCCCTCTCAGCTGCTCCACCGTCACTTGGGTACACCAGGCTTTGCTTACCCGTAGGAGGGCCACGTTGGACCGGGAGACTGTGGTACCACGCAGGGGAGAATGGGCACTAGAGGTCCGAGGGGTCGCTGGTCAGGTGGCACGTCCTCCTCCCTTGCTCCCTCAGCAGCAGCATACTCCAGCCTTGGCACCCAGGCCCGCCGAGGCTCCAGGGGTGTGACTCCAGCCGATGACGTCGCAGAGGCCTGAGGTAACAGAGGAAAGGCATTTCTTAACCCCTTCCTTGCCTTGTCTTTGAATACTCCTTTTCCCTTTCAGCATAGTTAATAAACAACGTTGCGTCTGTTTGAGTTCTACAGCCCCTTGATGCAATTATAATCGGAGCTGTCCCTGGAGCGTTTCGGGTTCTTTGCCCTGTCAGTTTATTGAAGAAAGTTTTGTAGCGCTCCCTATGCTTTCGGTTCGGTCGCCCTTGATGAGCACTTTTTGATACGTTAAGCGTGTGTCTGAGAATCCCAGCTTCCTACTTCCCCCTTCCCGGGTCTCCAATATCCCCCTCTGAGAACTCCACGCTTCTCTCTTCCCTTTGTAAACCTGTGTTTCCTTTGTATGCTGCTTCCTTTGTATCCCTATTTAGACTGCACATATAAGAGATAGCCTGGGATTTGTGCCTTGCTGCCTCTAACTTACCAGAATTAGTGAGATCATCGACTGCTCCATCCAGGCTGCTGCAAATAGTATGAGATCATTTTGTTCTGTGGATGAGTGGTAGTCGAGGGAATGTAGGTAGCAGAACAGCTTTCTGCATTCACCCCGCGCTCGGCATGTCGTTCCTTTGTATGTCTTGGCTGTGGTAAAGGGTACCACAACGACCGCTGGGGTGCAAGTGCTTCCTTCCAATGATGCTGGTCTCTGGTTATACGACCTGCAGCGTGTGTGCCGAATCTCGGGGTCCCTCCAGTGTTTAGTTTGGTAAGGAACTTGCCTACTGACCTTCATACCGGCTGTTACCAATTTACGATCCCGGCAACAGCAATGGTAGGCTTCCCATTTGGGCATGCCCTCTTGAGCACTTAACGCTTTTAGCGTTTGTGAGGACTGCAGCCAGGGAAACCCTCCCCTAGCTTCCATTGCACTGTCTAATCATGACAGATCCTGAGCATCTTTTCATTTGAATGTGCTGTTTTCTGAAACGCGGGTGAGCACCACTGAGGTCTTGAAAGGTTTCTGCCTGAGAGTCGGCCCTGCTTTGAATTCACTTCAGATTACCTAGCCCAGGATATTTCTTGAGGGCAGGGCTGCGTTTGCAAAGCGGCAGGCCGCAGGCATTGTGAATGATAGGTGCCCTTCGGCACGGTTTGTAAGGTTGTTACGGCAGTGTGCCACAAGGCGGCAGCACTACTCCGTGTCCTCTCTGGTAACTTGGGGAAACAAAGCCTTAGCGGGCGTCCCGGTGTTGGACGGGACATGGGGAGTCGAACGTAGTTAAACACACACCCCAGGGCTTGTGTATCCTCGCCTCCTGCCCCTTAACCTGCACTGCCCCACCCCAGGCGTATCGGAAGACTTGTAAGTGGGCTACTCGGTGGGTGCCGTGCTTCGCAGGTGGGGCGACTCTAACGAAGTGGGCTGGAGGTGGGAACCTGCCTAGCAGGAGCCGTGGAGTGCCGGTCTCCTCACAGCTCTTCCCTCTCAGCTGCTCCACCGTCACTTGGGTACACCAGGCTTTGCTTACCCGTAGGAGGGCCACGTTGGACCGGGAGACTGTGGTACCACGCAGGGGAGAATGGGCACTAGAGGTCCGAGGGGTCGCTGGTCAGGTGGCACGTCCTCCTCCCTTGCTCCCTCAGCAGCAGCATACTCCAGCCTTGGGACCCAGGCCCGCCGAGGCTCCAGGGGTGTGACTCCAGCCGATGACGTCGCAGAGGCCTGAGGTAACAGAGGAAAGGCATTTCTTAACCCCTTCCTTGCCTTGTCTTTGAATACTCCTTTTCCCTTTCAGCATAGTTAATAAACAACGTTGCGTCTGTTTGAGTTCTACAGCCCCTTGATGCAATTATAATCGGAGCTGTCCCTGGAGCGTTTCGGGTTCTTTGCCCTGTCAGTTTATTGAGGAAAGTTTTGTAGCGCTCCCTATGCTTTCGGTTGGGTCGCCCTTGATGAGCACTTTTTGATACGTTAAGCGTGTGTCTGAGAATCCCAGCTTCCTACTTCCCCCTTCCCGGGTCTCCAATATCCCCCTCTGAGAACTCCACGCTTCTCTCTTCCCTTTGTAAACCTGTGTTTCCTTTGTATGCTGCTTCCTTTGTATCCCTATTTAGACTGCACATATAAGAGATAGCCTGGGATTTGTGCCTTGCTGCCTCTAATTTACCAGAATTAGTGAGATCATCGACTGCTCCATCCATGCTGCTGCAAATAGTATGAGATCATTTTGTTCTGTGGATGAGTGGTAGTCGAGGGAATGTAGGTAGCAGAACAGCTTTCTGCATTCACCCCGCGCTCGACATGTCGTTCCTTTGTATGTCTTGGCTGTGGTAAAGGGTACCACAACGACCGCTGGGGTGCAAGTGCTTCCTTCCAATGATGCTAGTCTCTGGTTATACGACCTGCAGCGTGTGTGCCGAATCTCGGGGTCCCTCCAGTGTTTAGTTTGGTAAGGAACTTGCCTACTGACCTTCATACCGGCTGTTACCAATTTACGATCCCGGCAACAGCAATGGTAGGCTTCTCTTTTGGGCATGCCCTCTTGAGCACTTAACGCTTTTAGCGTTTGTGAGGACTGCAGCCAGGGAAACCCTCGCCTAGCTTCCTTTGCACTCTCTAATCATGACAGATCCTGAGCATCTTTTCATTTGAATGTGCTGTTTTCTAAAACGCGGGTGAGTACCACTGAGGTCTTGAAAGGTTTCTGCCTGAGAGTCGGCCCTGCTTTGAATTCACTTCAGATTACCTAGCCCAGGATATTTCTTGAGGGCAGGGCTGCGTTTGCAAAGCGGCAGGCCGCAGGCATTGTGAATGATAGGTGCCCTTCGGCACGGTTTGTAAGGTTGTTACGGCAGTGTGCCACAAGGCGGCAGCACTACTCCGTGTCCTCTCTGGTAACTTGGGGAAACAAAGCCTTAGCGGGGGTCCCGGTGTTGGACGGGACATGGGGAGTCGAACGTGGCTAAACACACACCCCAGGGCTTGTGTATCCTCGCCTCCTGCCCCTTAACCTGCACTGCCGCACCCCAGGCGTATCGCAAGACTTGTAAGTGGGCTACTCGGTGGGTGCCGTGCTTCGCAGGTGGGGCGACTCTAACGAAGTGGGCTGGAGGTGGGGACCTGCCTAGCAGGAGCCGTGGAGAGCCGGTTTCCTCACAGCTCTTCCCTCTCAGCTGCTCCACCGTCACTTGGGTACACCAGGCTTTGCTTACCCGTAGGAGGGCCACGTTGGACCGGGAGACTGTGGTACCACGCAGGGGAGAATGGGCACTAGAGGTCCGAGGGGTCGCTGGTCAGGTGGCACGTCCTCCTCCCTTGCTCCCTCAGCAGCAGCATACTCCAGCCTTGGGACCCAGGCCCGCCGAGGCTCCAGGGGTGTGACTCCAGCCGATGACGTCGCAGAGGCCTGAGGTAACAGAGGAAAGGCATTTCTTAACCCCTTCCTTGCCTTGTCTTTGAATACTCCTTTTCCCTTTCAGCATAGTTAATAAACAACGTTGCGTCTGTTTGAGTTCTACAGCCCCTTGATGCAATTATAATCGGAGCTGTCCCTGGAGCGTTTCGGGTTCTTTGCCCTGTCAGTTTATTGAGGAAAGTTTTGTAGCGCTCCCTATGCTTTCGGTTGGGTCGCCCTTGATGAGCACTTTTTGATACGTTAAGCGTGTGTCTGAGAATCCCAGCTTCCTACTTCCCCCTTCCCGGGTCTCCAATATCCCCCTCTGAGAACTCCACGCTTCTCTCTTCCCTTTGTAAACCTGTGTTTCCTTTGTATGCTGCTTCCTTTGTATCCCTATTTAGACTGCACATATAAGAGATAGCCTGGGATTTGTGCCTTGCTGCCTCTAATTTACCAGAATTAGTGAGATCATCGACTGCTCCATCCATGCTGCTGCAAATAGTATGAGATCATTTTGTTCTGTGGATGAGTGGTAGTCGAGGGAATGTAGGTAGCAGAACAGCTTTCTGCATTCACCCCGCGCTCGACATGTCGTTCCTTTGTATGTCTTGGCTGTGGTAAAGGGTACCACAACGACCGCTGGGGTGCAAGTGCTTCCTTCCAATGATGCTAGTCTCTGGTTATACGACCTGCAGCGTGTGTGCCGAATCTCGGGGTCCCTCCAGTGTTTATTTTGGTAAGGAACTTGCCTACTGACCTTCATACCGTCTGTTACCAATTTACGATCCCGGCAACAGCAATGGTAGGCTTCCCTTTTGGGCATGCCCTCTTGAGCACTTAACGCTTTTAGCGTTTGTGAGGACTGCAGCCAGGGAAACCCTCGCCTAGCTTCCTTTGCACTCTCTAATCATGACAGATCCTGAGCATCTTTTCATTTGAATGTGCTGTTTTCTAAAACGCGGGTGAGCACCACTGAGGTCTTGAAAGGTTTCTGCCTGAGAGTCGGCCCTGCTTTGAATTCACTTCAGATTACCTAGCCCAGGATATTTCTTGAGGGCAGGGCTGCGTTTGCAAAGCGGCAGGCCGCAGGCATTGTGAATGATAGGTGCCCTTCGGCACGGTTTGTAAGGTTGTTACGGCAGTGTGCCACAAGGCGGCAGCACTACTCCGTGTCCTCTCTGGTAACTTGGGGAAACAAAGCCTTAGCGGGGGTCCCGGTGTTGGACGGGACATGGGGAGTCGAACGTGGCTAAACACACACCCCAGGGCTTGTGTATCCTCGCCTCCTGCCCCTTAACCTGCACTGCCGCACCCCAGGCGTATCGCAAGACTTGTAAGTGGGCTACTCGGTGGGTGCCGTGCTTCGCAGGTGGGGCGACTCTAACGAAGTGGGCTGGAGGTGGGAACCTGCCTAGCAGGAGCCGTGGAGAGCCGGTTTCCTCACAGCTCTTCCCTCTCAGCTGCTCCACCGTCACTTGGGTACACCAGGCTTTGCTTACCCGTAGGAGGGCCACGTTGGACCGGGAGACTGTGAGACCACGCAGGGGAGAATGGGCACTAGAGGTCCGAGGGGTCGCTGGTCAGGTGGCACGTCCTCCTCCCTTGCTCCCTCAGCAGCAGCATACTCCAGCCTTGGGACCCAGGCCCGCCGAGGCTCCAGGGGTGTGACTCCAGCCGATGACGTCGCAGAGGCCTGAGGTAACAGAGGAAAGGCATTTCTTAACCCCTTCCTTGCCTTGTCTTTGAATACTCCTTTTCCCTTTCAGCATAGTTAATAAAAAACCTTGCGTCTGTTTGAGTTCTACAGCGCCTTGATGCAATTATAATCGGAGCTGTCCCTGGAGCGTTTCGGGTTCTTTGCCCTGTCAGTTTATTGAGGAAAGTTTTGTGGCGCTCCCTATGCTTTCGGTTGGGTCGCCCTTGATGAGCACTTTTTGATACGTTAAGCGTGTGTCTGAGAATCCCAGCTTCCTACTTCCCCCTTCCCGGGTCTCCAATATCCCCCTCTGAGAACTCCACGCTTCTCTCTTCCCTTTGTAAACCTGTGTTTCCTTTGTATGCTGCTTCCTTTGTATCCCTATTTAGACTGCACGTATAAGAGATAGCCTGGGATTTGTGCCTTGCTGCCTCTAATTTACCAGAATTAGTGAGATCATCGACTGCTCCATCCATGCTGCTGCAAATAGTATGAGATCATTTTGTTCTGTGGATGAGTGGTAGTCGAGGGAATGTAGGTAGCAGAACAGCTTTCTGCATTCACCCCGCGCTCGACATGTCGTTCCTTTGTATGTCTTGGCTGTGGTAAAGGGTACCACAACGACCGCTGGGGTGCAAGTGCTTCCTTCCAATGATGCTAGTCTCTGGTTATACGACCTGCAGCGTGTGTGCCGAATCTCGGGGTCCCTCCAGTGTTTAGTTTGGTAAGGAACTTGCCTACTGACCTTCATACCGGCTGTTACCAATTTACGATCACGGCAACAGCAATGGTAGGCTTCCCTTTTGGGCATGCCCTCTTGAGCACTTAACGCTTTTAGCGTTTGTGAGGACTGCAGCCAGGGAAACCCTCGCCTAGCTTCCTTTGCACTCTCTAATCATGACAGATCCTGAGCATCTTTTCATTTGAATGCGCTGTTTTCTAAAACGCGGGTGAGTACCACTGAGGTCTTGAAAGGTTTCTGCCTGAGAGTCGGCCCTGTTTTGAATTCACTTCAGATTACCTAGCCCAGGATATTTCTTGAGGGCAGGGCTGCGTTTGCAAAGCGGCAGGCCGCAGGCATTGAGAATGATAGGTGCCCTTCGGCACGGTTTGTAAGGTTGTTACGGCAGTGTGCCACAAGGCGGCAGCACTACTCCGTGTCCTCTCTGGTAACTTGGGGAAACAAAGCCTTAGCGGGGGTCCCGGTGTTGGACGGGACATGGGGAGTCGAACGTGGCTAAACACACACCCCAGGGCTTGTGTATCCTCGCCTCCTGCCCCTTAACCTGCACTGCCGCACCCCAGGCGTATCGCAAGACTTGTAAGTGGGCTACTCGGTGGGCGCCGTGCTTCGCAGGTGGGGCGACTCTAACGAAGTGGGCTGGAGGTGGGGACCTGCCTAGCAGGAGCCGTGGAGAGCCGGTTTCCTCACAGCTCTTCCCTCTCAGCTGCTCCACCGTCACTTGGGTACACCAGGCTTTGCTTACCCGTAGGAGGGCCACGTTGGACCGGGAGACTGTGGTACCACGCAGGGGAGAATGGGCACTAGAGGTCCGAGGGGTCGCTGGTCAGGTGGCACGTCCTCCTCCCTTGCTCCCTCAGCAGCAGCATACTCCAGCCTTGGGACTTAGACCCGCCAAGGCTCCAGGGGTGTGACTCCAGCCGATGACGTCGCAGAGGCCTGAGGTAACAGAGGAAAGGCATTTCTTAACCCCTTCCTTGCCTTGTCTTTGAATACTCCTTTTCCCTTTCAGCATAGTTAATAAACAACGTTGCGTCTGTTTGAGTTCTACAGCCCCTTGATGCAATTATAATCGGAGCTGTCCCTGGAGCGTTTCGGGTTCTTTGCCCTGTCAGTTTATTGAGGAAAGTTTTGTAGCGCTCCCTATGCTTTCGGTTGGGTCGCCCTTGATGAGCACTTTTTGATACGTTAAGCGTGTGTCTGAGAATCCCAGCTTCCTACTTCCCCCTTCCCGGGTCTCCAATATCCCCCTCTGAGAACTCCACGCTTCTCTCTTCCCTTTGTAAACCTGTGTTTCCTTTGTATGCTGCTTCCTTTGTATCCCTATTTAGACTGCACATATAAGAGATAGCCTGGGATTTGTGCCTTGCTGCCTCTAATTTACCAGAATTAGTGAGATCATCGACTGCTCCATCCATGCTGCTGCAAATAGTATGAGATCATTTTGTTCTGTGGATGAGTGGTAGTCGAGGGAATGTAGGTAGCAGAACAGCTTTCTGCATTCACCCCGCGCTCGACATGTCGTTCCTTTGTATGTCTTGGCTGTGGTAAAGGGTACCACAACGACCGCTGGGGTGCAAGTGCTTCCTTCCAATGATGCTAGTCTCTGGTTATACGACCTGCAGCGTGTGTGCCGAATCTCGGGGTCCCTCCAGTGTTTAGTTTGGTAAGGAACTTGCCTACTGACCTTCATACCGGCTGTTACCAATTTACGATCCCGGCAACAGCAATGGTAGGCTTCCCTTTTGGGCATGCCCTCTTGAGCACTTAACGCTTTTAGCGTTTGTGAGGACTGCAGCCAGGGAAACCCTCGCCTAGCTTCCTTTGCACTCTCTAATCATGACAGATCCTGAGCATCTTTTCATTTGAATGTGCTGTTTTCTAAAACGCGGGTGAGCACCACTGAGGTCTTGAAAGGTTTCTGCCTGAGAGTCGGCCCTGCTTTGAATTCACTTCAGATTACCTAGCCCAGGATATTTCTTGAGGGCAGGGCTGCGTTTGCAAAGCGGCAGGCCGCAGGCATTGTGAATGATAGGTGCCCTTCGGCACGGTTTGTAAGGTTGTTACGGCAGTGTGCCACAAGGCGGCAGCACTACTCCGTGTCCTCTCTGGTAACTTGGGGAAACAAAGCCTTAGCGGGGGTCCCGGTGTTGGACGGGACATGGGGAGTCGAACGTGGCTAAACACACACCCCAGGGCTTGTGTATCCTCGCCTCCTGCCCCTTAACCTGCACTGCCGCACCCCAGGCGTATCGCAAGACTTGTAAGTGGGCTACTCGGTGGGTGCCGTGCTTCGCAGGTGGGGCGACTCTAACGAAGTGGGCTGGAGGTGGGAACCTGCCTAGCAGGAGCCGTGGAGAGCCGGTTTCCTCACAGCTCTTCCCTCTCAGCTGCTCCACCGTCACTTGGGTACACCAGGCTTTGCTTACCCGTAGGAGGGCCACGTTGGACCGGGAGACTGTGGTACCACGCAGGGGAGAATGGGCACTAGAGGTCCGAGGGGTCGCTGGTCAGGTGGCACGTCCTCCTCCCTTGCTCCCTCAGCAGCAGCATACTCCAGCCTTGGGACCCAGGCCCGCCGAGGCTCCAGGGGTGTGACTCCAGCCGATGACGTCGCAGAGGCCTGAGGTAACAGAGGAAAGGCATTTCTTAACCCCTTCCTTGCCTTGTCTTTGAATACTCCTTTTCCCTTTCAGCATAGTTAATAAACAACGTTGCGTCTGTTTGAGTTCTACAGCGCCTTGATGCAATTATAATCGGAGCTGTCCCTGGAGCGTTTCGGGTTCTTTGCCCTGTCAGTTTATTGAGGAAAGTTTTGTGGCGCTCCCTATGCTTTCGGTTGGGTCGCCCTTGATGAGCACTTTTTGATACGTTAAGCGTGTGTCTGAGAATCCCAGCTTCCTACTTCCCCCTTCCCGGGTCTCCAATATCCCCCTCTGAGAACTCCACGCTTCTCTCTTCCCTTTGTAAACCTGTGTTTCCTTTGTATGCTGCTTCCTTTGTATCCCTATTTAGACTGCACATATAAGAGATAGCCTGGGATTTGTGCCTTGCTGCCTCTAATTTACCAGAATTAGTGAGATCATCGACTGCTCCATCCATGCTGCTGCAAATAGTATGAGATCATTTTGTTCTGTGGATGAGTGGTAGTCGAGGGAATGTAGGTAGCAGAACAGCTTTCTGCATTCACCCCGCGCTCGACATGTCGTTCCTTTGTATGTCTTGGCTGTGGTAAAGGGTACCACAACGACCGCTGGGGTGCAAGTGCTTCCTTCCAATGATGCTGGTCTCTGGTTATACGACCTGCAGCGTGTGTGCCGAATCTCGGGGTCCCTCCAGTGTTTAGTTTGGTAAGGAACTTGCCTACTGACCTTCATACCGGCTGTTACCAATTTTCGATCCCGGCAACAGCAATGGTAGGCTTCCCTTTTGGGCATGCCCTCTTGAGCACTTAACGCTTTTAGCGTTTGTGAGGACTGCAGCCAGGGAAACCCTCGCCTAGCTTCCTTTGCACTCTCTAATCATGACAGATCCTGAGCATCTTTTCATTTGAATGTGCTGTTTTCTAAAACGCGGGTGAGCACCACTGAGGTCTTGAAAGGTTTCTGCCTGAGAGTCGGCCCTGCTTTGAATTCACTTCAGATTACCTAGCCCAGGATATTTCTTGAGGGCAGGGCTGCGTTTGCAAAGCGGCAGGCCGCAGGCATTGTGAATGATAGGTGCCCTTCGGCACGGTTTGTAAGGTTGTTACGGCAGTGTGCCACAAGGCGGCAGCACTACTCCGTGTCCTCTCTGGTAACTTGGGGAAACAAAGCCTTAGCGGGGGTCCCGGTGTTGGACGGGACATGGGGAGTCGAACGTGGCTAAACACACACCCCAGGGCTTGTGTATCCTCGCCTCCTGCCCCTTAACCTGCACTGCCGCACCCCAGGCGTATCGCAAGACTTGTAAGTGGGCTACTCGGTGGGTGCCGTGCTTCGCAGGTGGGGCGACTCTAACGAAGTGGGCTGGAGGTGGGGACCTGCCTAGCAGGAGCCGTGGAGAGCCGGTTTCCTCACAGCTCTTCCCTCTCAGCTGCTCCACCGTCACTTGGGTACACCAGGCTTTGCTTACCCGTAGGAGGGCCACGTTGGACCGGGAGACTGTGGTACCACGCAGGGGAGAATGGGCACTAGAGGTCCGAGGGGTCGCTGGTCAGGTGGCACGTCCTCCTCCCTTGCTCCCTCAGCAGCAGCATACTCCAGCCTTGGGACCCAGGCCCGCCGAGGCTCCAGGGGTGTGACTCCAGCCGATGACGTCGCAGAGGCCTGAGGTAACAGAGGAAAGGCATTTCTTAACCCCTTCCTTGCCTTGTCTTTGAATACTCCTTTTCCCTTTCAGCATAGTTAATAAACAACGTTGCGTCTGTTTGAGTTCTACAGCCCCTTGATGCAATTATAATCGGAGCTGTCCCTGGAGCGTTTCGGGTTCTTTGCCCTGTCAGTTTATTGAGGAAAGTTTTGTAGCGCTCCCTATGCTTTCGGTTGGGTCGCCCTTGATGAGCACTTTTTGATACGTTAAGCGTGTGTCTGAGAATCCCAGCTTCCTACTTCCCCCTTCCCGGGTCTCCAATATCCCCCTCTGAGAACTCCACGCTTCTCTCTTCCCTTTGTAAACCTGTGTTTCCTTTGTATGCTGCTTCCTTTGTATCCCTATTTAGACTGCACATATAAGAGATAGCCTGGGATTTGTGCCTTGCTGCCTCTAATTTACCAGAATTAGTGAGATCATCGACTGCTCCATCCATGCTGCTGCAAATAGTATGAGATCATTTTGTTCTGTGGATGAGTGGTAGTCGAGGGAATGTAGGTAGCAGAACAGCTTTCTGCATTCACCCCGCGCTCGACATGTCGTTCCTTTGTATGTCTTGGCTGTGGTAAAGGGTACCACAACGACCGCTGGGGTGCAAGTGCTTCCTTCCAATGATGCTAGTCTCTGGTTATACGACCTGCAGCGTGTGTGCCGAATCTCGGGGTCCCTCCAGTGTTTAGTTTGGTAAGGAACTTGCCTACTGACCTTCATACCGGCTGTTACCAATTTACGATCCCGGCAACAGCAATGGTAGGCTTCCCTTTTGGGCATGCCCTCTTGAGCACTTAACGCTTTTAGCGTTTGTGAGGACTGCAGCCAGGGAAACCCTCGCCTAGCTTCCTTTGCACTCTCTAATCATGACAGATCCTGAGCATCTTTTCATTTGAATGTGCTGTTTTCTAAAACGCGGGTGAGCACCACTGAGGTCTTGAAAGGTTTCTGCCTGAGAGTCGGCCCTGCTTTGAATTCACTTCAGATTACCTAGCCCAGGATATTTCTTGAGGGCAGGGCTGCGTTTGCAAAGCGGCAGGCCGCAGGCATTGTGAATGATAGGTGCCCTTCGGCACGGTTTGTAAGGTTGTTACGGCAGTGTGCCACAAGGCGGCAGCACTACTCCGTGTCCTCTCTGGTAACTTGGGGAAACAAAGCCTTAGCGGGGGTCCCGGTGTTGGACGGGACATGGGGAGTCGAACGTGGCTAAACACACACCCCAGGGCTTGTGTATCCTCGCCTCCTGCCCCTTAACCTGCACTGCCCCACCCCAGGCGTATCGCAAGACTTGTAAGTGGGCTACTCGGTGGGTGCCGTGCTTCGCAGGTGGGGCGACTCTAACGAAGTGGGCTGGAGGTGGGAACCTGCCTAGCAGGAGCCGTGGAGAGCCGGTTTCCTCACAGCTCTTCCCTCTCAGCTGCTCCACCGTCACTTGGGTACACCAGGCTTTGCTTACCCGTAGGAGGGCCACGTTGGACCGGGAGACTGTGGTACCACGCAGGGGAGAATGGGCACTAGAGGTCCGAGGGGTCGCTGGTCAGGTGGCACGTCCTCCTCCCTTGCTCCCTCAGCAGCAGCATACTCCAGCCTTGGGACCCAGGCCCGCCGAGGCTCCAGGGGTGTGACTCCAGCCGATGACGTCGCAGAGGCCTGAGGTAACAGAGGAAAGGCATTTCTTAACCCCTTCCTTGCCTTGTCTTTGAATACTCCTTTTCCCTTTCAGCATAGTTAATAAACAACGTTGCGTCTGTTTGAGTTCTACAGCCCCTTGATGCAATTATAATCGGAGCTGTCCCTGGAGCGTTTCGGGTTCTTTGCCCTGTCAGTTTATTGAGGAAAGTTTTGTAGCGCTCCCTATGCTTTCGGTTGGGTCGCCCTTGATGAGCACTTTTTGATACGTTAAGCGTGTGTCTGAGAATCCCAGCTTCCTACTTCCCCCTTCCCGGGTCTCCAATATCCCCCTCTGAGAACTCCACGCTTCTCTCTTCCCTTTGTAAACCTGTGTTTCCTTTGTATGCTGCTTCCTTTGTATCCCTATTTAGACTGCACATATAAGAGATAGCCTGGGATTTGTGCCTTGCTGCCTCTAATTTACCAGAATTAGTGAGATCATCGACTGCTCCATCCATGCTGCTGCAAATAGTATGAGATCATTTTGTTCTGTGGATGAGTGGTAGTCGAGGGAATGTAGGTAGCAGAACAGCTTTCTGCATTCACCCCGCGCTCGACATGTCGTTCCTTTGTATGTCTTGGCTGTGGTAAAGGGTACCACAACGACCGCTGGGGTGCAAGTGCTTCCTTCCAATGATGCTAGTCTCTGGTTATACGACCTGCAGCGTGTGTGCCGAATCTCGGGGTCCCTCCAGTGTTTAGTTTGGTAAGGAACTTGCCTACTGACCTTCATACCGGCTGTTACCAATTTACGATCCCGGCAACAGCAATGGTAGGCTTCCCTTTTGGGCATGCCCTCTTGAGCACTTAACGCTTTTAGCGTTTGTGAGGACTGCAGCCAGGGAAACCCTCGCCTAGCTTCCTTTGCACTCTCTAATCATGACAGATCCTGAGCATCTTTTCATTTGAATGTGCTGTTTTCTAAAACGCGGGTGAGCACCACTGAGGTCTTGAAAGGTTTCTGCCTGAGAGTCGGCCCTGCTTTGAATTCACTTCAGATTACCTAGCCCAGGATATTTCTTGAGGGCAGGGCTGCGTTTGCAAAGCGGCAGGCCGCAGGCATTGTGAATGATAGGTGCCCTTCGGCACGGTTTGTAAGGTTGTTACGGCAGTGTGCCACAAGGCGGCAGCACTACTCCGTGTCCTCTCTGGTAACTTGGGGAAACAAAGCCTTAGCGGGGGTCCCGGTGTTGGACGGGACATGGGGAGTCGAACGTGGCTAAACACACACCCCAGGGCTTGTGTATCCTCGCCTCCTGCCCCTTAACCTGCACTGCCGCACCCCAGGCGTATCGCAAGACTTGTAAGTGGGCTACTCGGTGGGTGCCGTGCTTCGCAGGTGGGGCGACTCTAACGAAGTGGGCTGGAGGTGGGAACCTGCCTAGCAGGAGCCGTGGAGAGCCGGTTTCCTCACAGCTCTTCCCTCTCAGCTGCTCCACCGTCACTTGGGTACACCAGGCTTTGCTTACCCGTAGGAGGGCCACGTTGGACCGGGAGACTGTGGTACCACGCAGGGGAGAATGGGCACTAGAGGTCCGAGGGGTCGCTGGTCAGGTGGCACGTCCTCCTCCCTTGCTCCCTCAGCAGCAGCATACTCCAGCCTTGGGACCCAGGCCCGCCGAGGCTCCAGGGGTGTGACTCCAGCCGATGACGTCGCAGAGGCCTGAGGTAACAGAGGAAAGGCATTTCTTAACCCCTTCCTTGCCTTGTCTTTGAATACTCCTTTTCCCTTTCAGCATAGTTAATAAACAACGTTGCGTCTGTTTGAGTTCTACAGCGCCTTGATGCAATTATAATCGGAGCTGTCCCTGGAGCGTTTCGGGTTCTTTGCCCTGTCAGTTTATTGAGGAAAGTTTTGTGGCGCTCCCTATGCTTTCGGTTGGGTCGCCCTTGATGAGCACTTTTTGATACGTTAAGCGTGTGTCTGAGAATCCCAGCTTCCTACTTCCCCCTTCCCGGGTCTCCAATATCCCCCTCTGAGAACTCCACGCTTCTCTCTTCCCTTTGTAAACCTGTGTTTCCTTTGTATGCTGCTTCCTTTGTATCCCTATTTAGACTGCACATATAAGAGATAGCCTGGGATTTGTGCCTTGCTGCCTCTAATTTACCAGAATTAGTGAGATCATCGACTGCTCCATCCATGCTGCTGCAAATAGTATGAGATCATTTTGTTCTGTGGATGAGTGGTAGTCGAGGGAATGTAGGTAGCAGAACAGCTTTCTGCATTCACCCCGCGCTCGACATGTCGTTCCTTTGTATGTCTTGGCTGTGGTAAAGGGTACCACAACGACCGCTGGGGTGCAAGTGCTTCCTTCCAATGATGCTAGTCTCTGGTTATACGACCTGCAGCGTGTGTGCCGAATCTCGGGGTCCCTCCAGTGTTTAGTTTGGTAAGGAACTTGCCTACTGACCTTCATACCGGCTGTTACCAATTTACGATCCCGGCAACAGCAATGGTAGGCTTCCCTTTTGGGCATGCCCTCTTGAGCACTTAACGCTTTTAGCGTTTGTGAGGACTGCAGCCAGGGAAACCCTCGCCTAGCTTCCTTTGCACTCTCTAATCATGACAGATCCTGAGCATCTTTTCATTTGAATGTGCTGTTTTCTAAAACGCGGGTGAGTACCACTGAGGTCTTGAAAGGTTTCTGCCTGAGAGTCGGCCCTGCTTTGAATTCACTTCAGATTACCTAGCCCAGGATATTTCTTGAGGGCAGGGCTGCGTTTGCAAAGCGGCAGGCCGCAGGCATTGTGAATGATAGGTGCCCTTCGGCACGGTTTGTAAGGTTGTTACGGCAGTGTGCCACAAGGCGGCAGCACTACTCCGTGTCCTCTCTGGTAACTTGGGGAAACAAAGCCTTAGCGGGGGTCCCGGTGTTGGACGGGACATGGGGAGTCGAACGTGGCTAAACACACACCCCAGGGCTTGTGTATCCTCGCCTCCTGCCCCTTAACCTGCACTGCCGCACCCCAGGCGTATCGCAAGACTTGTAAGTGGGCTACTCGGTGGGTGCCGTGCTTCGCAGGTGGGGCGACTCTAACGAAGTGGGCTGGAGGTGGGGACCTGCCTAGCAGGAGCCGTGGAGAGCCGGTTTCCTCACAGCTCTTCCCTCTCAGCTGCTCCACCGTCACTTGGGTACACCAGGCTTTGCTTACCCGTAGGAGGGCCACGTTGGACCGGGAGACTGTGGTACCACGCAGGGGAGAATGGGCACTAGAGGTCCGAGGGGTCGCTGGTCAGGTGGCACGTCCTCCTCCCTTGCTCCCTCAGCAGCAGCATACTCCAGCCTTGGGACCCAGGCCCGCCGAGGCTCCAGGGGTGTGACTCCAGCCGATGACGTCGCAGAGGCCTGAGGTAACAGAGGAAAGGCATTTCTTAACCCCTTCCTTGCCTTGTCTTTGAATACTCCTTTTCCCTTTCAGCATAGTTAATAAACAACGTTGCGTCTGTTTGAGTTCTACAGCCCCTTGATGCAATTATAATCGGAGCTGTCCCTGGAGCGTTTCGGGTTCTTTGCCCTGTCAGTTTATTGAGGAAAGTTTTGTAGCGCTCCCTATGCTTTCGGTTGGGTCGCCCTTGATGAGCACTTTTTGATACGTTAAGCGTGTGTCTGAGAATCCCAGCTTCCTACTTCCCCCTTCCCGGGTCTCCAATATCCCCCTCTGAGAACTCCACGCTTCTCTCTTCCCTTTGTAAACCTGTGTTTCCTTTGTATGCTGCTTCCTTTGTATCCCTATTTAGACTGCACATATAAGAGATAGCCTGGGATTTGTGCCTTGCTGCCTCTAATTTACCAGAATTAGTGAGATCATCGACTGCTCCATCCATGCTGCTGCAAATAGTATGAGATCATTTTGTTCTGTGGATGAGTGGTAGTCGAGGGAATGTAGGTAGCAGAACAGCTTTCTGCATTCACCCCGCGCTCGACATGTCGTTCCTTTGTATGTCTTGGCTGTGGTAAAGGGTACCACAACGACCGCTGGGGTGCAAGTGCTTCCTTCCAATGATGCTAGTCTCTGGTTATACGACCTGCAGCGTGTGTGCCGAATCTCGGGGTCCCTCCAGTGTTTAGTTTGGTAAGGAACTTGCCTACTGACCTTCATACCGGCTGTTACCAATTTACGATCCCGGCAACAGCAATGGTAGGCTTCCCTTTTGGGCATGCCCTCTTGAGCACTTAACGCTTTTAGCGTTTGTGAGGACTGCAGCCAGGGAAACCCTCGCCTAGCTTCCTTTGCACTCTCTAATCATGACAGATCCTGAGCATCTTTTCATTTGAATGTGCTGTTTTCTAAAACGCGGGTGAGCACCACTGAGGTCTTGAAAGGTTTCTGCCTGAGAGTCGGCCCTGCTTTGAATTCACTTCAGATTACCTAGCCCAGGATATTTCTTGAGGGCAGGGCTGCGTTTGCAAAGCGGCAGGCCGCAGGCATTGTGAATGATAGGTGCCCTTCGGCACGGTTTGTAAGGTTGTTACGGCAGTGTGCCACAAGGCGGCAGCACTACTCCGTGTCCTCTCTGGTAACTTGGGGAAACAAAGCCTTAGCGGGGGTCCCGGTGTTGGACGGGACATGGGGAGTCGAACGTGGCTAAACACACACCCCAGGGCTTGTGTATCCTCGCCTCCTCCCCCTTAACCTGCACTGCCGCACCCCAGGCGTATCGCAAGACTTGTAAGTGGGCTACTCGGTGGGTGCCGTGCTTCGCAGGTGGGGCGACTCTAACGAAGTGGGCTGGAGGTGGGAACCTGCCTAGCAGGAGCCGTGGAGAGCCGGTTTCCTCACAGCTCTTCCCTCTCAGCTGCTCCACCGTCACTTGGGTACACCAGGCTTTGCTTACCCGTAGGAGGGCCACGTTGGACCGGGAGACTGTGGTACCACGCAGGGGAGAATGGGCACTAGAGGTCCGAGGGGTCGCTGGTCAGGTGGCACGTCCTCCTCCCTTGCTCCCTCAGCAGCAGCATACTCCAGCCTTGGGACCCAGGCCCGCCGAGGCTCCAGGGGTGTGACTCCAGCCGATGACGTCGCAGAGGCCTGAGGTAACAGAGGAAAGGCATTTCTTAACCCCTTCCTTGCCTTGTCTTTGAATACTCCTTTTCCCTTTCAGCATAGTTAATAAACAACGTTGCGTCTGTTTGAGTTCTACAGCCCCTTGATGCAATTATAATCGGAGCTGTCCCTGGAGCGTTTCGGGTTCTTTGCCCTGTCAGTTTATTGAGGAAAGTTTTGTAGCGCTCCCTATGCTTTCGGTTGGGTCGCCCTTGATGAGCACTTTTTGATACGTTAAGCGTGTGTCTGAGAATCCCAGCTTCCTACTTCCCCCTTCCCGGGTCTCCAATATCCCCCTCTGAGAACTCCACGCTTCTCTCTTCCCTTTGTAAACCTGTGTTTCCTTTGTATGCTGCTTCCTTTGTATCCCTATTTAGACTGCACATATAAGAGATAGCCTGGGATTTGTGCCTTGCTGCCTCTAATTTACCAGAATTAGTGAGATCATCGACTGCTCCATCCATGCTGCTGCAAATAGTATGAGATCATTTTGTTCTGTGGATGAGTGGTAGTCGAGGGAATGTAGGTAGCAGAACAGCTTTCTGCATTCACCCCGCGCTCGACATGTCGTTCCTTTGTATGTCTTGGCTGTGGTAAAGGGTACCACAACGACCGCTGGGGTGCAAGTGCTTCCTTCCAATGATGCTAGTCTCTGGTTATACGACCTGCAGCGTGTGTGCCGAATCTCGGGGTCCCTCCAGTGTTTAGTTTGGTAAGGAACTTGCCTACTGACCTTCATACCGGCTGTTACCAATTTACGATCCCGGCAACAGCAATGGTAGGCTTCCCTTTTGGGCATGCCCTCTTGAGCACTTAACGCTTTTAGCGTTTGTGAGGACTGCAGCCAGGGAAACCCTCGCCTAGCTTCCTTTGCACTCTCTAATCATGACAGATCCTGAGCATCTTTTCATTTGAATGTGCTGTTTTCTAAAACGCGGGTGAGCACCACTGAGGTCTTGAAAGGTTTCTGCCTGAGAGTCGGCCCTGCTTTGAATTCACTTCAGATTACCTAGCCCAGGATATTTCTTGAGGGCAGGGCTGCGTTGGCAAAGCGGCAGGCCGCAGGCATTGTGAATGATAGGTGCCCTTCGGCACGGTTTGTAAGGTTGTTACGGCAGTGTGCCACAAGGCGGCAGCACTACTCCGTGTCCTCTCTGGTAACTTGGGGAAACAAAGCCTTAGCGGGGGTCCCGGTGTTGGACGGGACATGGGGAGTCGAACGTGGCTAAACACACACCCCAGGGCTTGTGTATCCTCGCCTCCTGCCCCTTAACCTGCACTGCCGCACCCCAGGCGTATCGCAAGACTTGTAAGTGGGCTACTCGGTGGGTGCCGTGCTTCGCAGGTGGGGCGACTCTAACGAAGTGGGCTGGAGGTGGGGACCTGCCTAGCAGGAGCCGTGGAGAGCCGGTTTCCTCACAGCTCTTCCCTCTCAGCTGCTCCACCGTCACTTGGGTACACCAGGCTTTGCTTACCCGTAGGAGGGCCACGTTGGACCGGGAGACTGTGGTACCACGCAGGGGAGAATGGGCACTAGAGGTCCGAGGGGTCGCTGGTCAGGTGGCACGTCCTCCTCCCTTGCTCCCTCAGCAGCAGCATACTCCAGCCTTGGGACCCAGGCCCGCCGAGGCTCCAGGGGTGTGACTCCAGCCGATGACGTCGCAGAGGCCTGAGGTAACAGAGGAAAGGCATTTCTTAACCCCTTCCTTGCCTTGTCTTTGAATACTCCTTTTCCCTTTCAGCATAGTTAATAAACAACGTTGCGTCTGTTTGAGTTCTACAGCCCCTTGATGCAATTATAATCGGAGCTGTCCCTGGAGCGTTTCGGGTTCTTTGCCCTGTCAGTTTATTGAGGAAAGTTTTGTAGCGCTCCCTATGCTTTCGGTTGGGTCGCCCTTGATGAGCACTTTTTGATACGTTAAGCGTGTGTCTGAGAATCCCAGCTTCCTACTTCCCCCTTCCCGGGTCTCCAATATCCCCCTCTGAGAACTCCACGCTTCTCTCTTCCCTTTGTAAACCTGTGTTTCCTTTGTATGCTGCTTCCTTTGTATCCCTATTTAGACTGCACATATAAGAGATAGCCTGGGATTTGTGCCTTGCTGCCTCTAATTTACCAGAATTAGTGAGATCATCGACTGCTCCATCCATGCTGCTGCAAATAGTATGAGATCATTTTGTTCTGTGGATGAGTGGTAGTCGAGGGAATGTAGGTAGCAGAACAGCTTTCTGCATTCACCCCGCGCTCGACATGTCGTTCCTTTGTATGTCTTGGCTGTGGTAAAGGGTACCACAACGACCGCTGGGGTGCAAGTGCTTCCTTCCAATGATGCTAGTCTCTGGTTATACGACCTGCAGCGTGTGTGCCGAATCTCGGGGTCCCTCCAGTGTTTAGTTTGGTAAGGAACTTGCCTACTGACCTTCATACCGGCTGTTACCAATTTACGATCCCGGCAACAGCAATGGTAGGCTTCCCTTTTGGGCATGCCCTCTTGAGCACTTAACGCTTTTAGCGTTTGTGAGGACTGCAGCCAGGGAAACCCTCGCCTAGCTTCCTTTGCACTCTCTAATCATGACAGATCCTGAGCATCTTTTCATTTGAATGTGCTGTTTTCTAAAACGCGGGTGAGCACCACTGAGGTCTTGAAAGGTTTCTGCCTGAGAGTCGGCCCTGCTTTGAATTCACTTCAGATTACCTAGCCCAGGATATTTCTTGAGGGCAGGGCTGCGTTTGCAAAGCGGCAGGCCGCAGGCATTGTGAATGATAGGTGCCCTTCGGCACGGTTTGTAAGGTTGTTACGGCAGTGTGCCACAAGGCGGCAGCACTACTCCGTGTCCTCTCTGGTAACTTGGGGAAACAAAGCCTTAGCGGGGGTCCCGGTGTTGGACGGGACATGGGGAGTCGAACGTGGCTAAACACACACCCCAGGGCTTGTGTATCCTCGCCTCCTGCCCCTTAACCTGCACTGCCGCACCCCAGGCGTATCGCAAGACTTGTAAGTGGGCTACTCGGTGGGTGCCGTGCTTCGCAGGTGGGGCGACTCTAACGAAGTGGGCTGGAGGTGGGAACCTGCCTAGCAGGAGCCGTGGAGAGCCGGTTTCCTCACAGCTCTTCCCTCTCAGCTGCTCCACCGTCACTTGGGTACACCAGGCTTTGCTTACCCGTAGGAGGGCCACGTTGGACCGGGAGACTGTGGTACCACGCAGGGGAGAATGGGCACTAGAGGTCCGAGGGGTCGCTGGTCAGGTGGCACGTCCTCCTCCCTTGCTCCCTCAGCAGCAGCATACTCCAGCCTTGGGACCCAGGCCCGCCGAGGCTCCAGGGGTGTGACTCCAGCCGATGACGTCGCAGAGGCCTGAGGTAACAGAGGAAAGGCATTTCTTAACCCCTTCCTTGCCTTGTCTTTGAATACTCCTTTTCCCTTTCAGCATAGTTAATAAACAACGTTGCGTCTGTTTGAGTTCTACAGCCCCTTGATGCAATTATAATCGGAGCTGTCCCTGGAGCGTTTCGGGTTCTTTGCCCTGTCAGTTTATTGAGGAAAGTTTTGTGGCGCTCCCTATGCTTTCGGTTGGGTCGCCCTTGATGAGCACTTTTTGATACGTTAAGCGTGTGTCTGAGAATCCCAGCTTCCTACTTCCCCCTTCCCGGGTCTCCAATATCCCCCTCTGAGAACTCCACGCTTCTCTCTTCCCTTTGTAAACCTGTGTTTCCTTTGTATGCTGCTTCCTTTGTATCCCTATTTAGACTGCACATATAAGAGATAGCCTGGGATTTGTGCCTTGCTGCCTCTAATTTACCAGAATTAGTGAGATCATCGACTGCTCCATCCATGCTGCTGCAAATAGTATGAGATCATTTTGTTCTGTGGATGAGTGGTAGTCGAGGGAATGTAGGTAGCAGAACAGCTTTCTGCATTCACCCCGCGCTCGACATGTCGTTCCTTTGTATGTCTTGGCTGTGGTAAAGGGTACCACAACGACCGCTGGGGTGCAAGTGCTTCCTTCCAATGATGCTAGTCTCTGGTTATACGACCTGCAGCGTGTGTGCCGAATCTCGGGGTCCCTCCAGTGTTTAGTTTGGTAAGGAACTTGCCTACTGACCTTCATACCGGCTGTTACCAATTTACGATCCCGGCAACAGCAATGGTAGGCTTCCCTTTTGGGCATGCCCTCTTGAGCACTTAACGCTTTTAGCGTTTGTGAGGACTGCAGCCAGGGAAACCCTCGCCTAGCTTCCTTTGCACTCTCTAATCATGACAGATCCTGAGCATCTTTTCATTTGAATGTGCTGTTTTCTAAAACGCGGGTGAGTACCACTGAGGTCTTGAAAGGTTTCTGCCTGAGAGTCGGCCCTGCTTTGAATTCACTTCAGATTACCTAGCCCAGGATATTTCTTGAGGGCAGGGCTGCGTTTGCAAAGCGGCAGGCCGCAGGCATTGTGAATGATAGGTGCCCTTCGGCACGGTTTGTAAGGTTGTTACGGCAGTGTGCCACAAGGCGGCAGCACTACTCCGTGTCCTCTCTGGTAACTTGGGGAAACAAAGCCTTAGCGGGGGTCCCGGTGTTGGACGGGACATGGGGAGTCGAACGTGGCTAAACACACACCCCAGGGCTTGTGTATCCTCGCCTCCTGCCCCTTAACCTGCACTGCCGCACCCCAGGCGTATCGCAAGACTTGTAAGTGGGCTACTCGGTGGGCGCCGTGCTTCGCAGGTGGGGCGACTCTAACGAAGTGGGCTGGAGGTGGGGACCTGCCTAGCAGGAGCCGTGGAGAGCCGGTTTCCTCACAGCTCTTCCCTCTCAGCTGCTCCACCGTCACTTGGGTACACCAGGCTTTGCTTACCCGTAGGAGGGCCACGTTGGACCGGGAGACTGTGGTACCACGCAGGGGAGAATGGGCACTAGAGGTCCGAGGGGTCGCTGGTCAGGTGGCACGTCCTCCTCCCTTGCTCCCTCAGCAGCAGCATACTCCAGCCTTGGGACTTAGGCCCGCCAAGGCTCCAGGGGTGTGACTCCAGCCGATGACGTCGCAGAGGCCTGAGGTAACAGAGGAAAGGCATTTCTTAACCCCTTCCTTGCCTTGTCTTTGAATACTCCTTTTCCCTTTCAGCATAGTTAATAAACAACGTTGCGTCTGTTTGAGTTCTACAGCCCCTTGATGCAATTATAATCGGAGCTGTCCCTGGAGCGTTTCGGGTTCTTTGCCCTGTCAGTTTATTGAGGAAAGTTTTGTAGCGCTCCCTATGCTTTCGGTTGGGTCGCCCTTGATGAGCACTTTTTGATACGTTAAGCGTGTGTCTGAGAATCCCAGCTTCCTACTTCCCCCTTCCCGGGTCTCCAATATCCCCCTCTGAGAACTCCACGCTTCTCTCTTCCCTTTGTAAACCTGTGTTTCCTTTGTATGCTGCTTCCTTTGTATCCCTATTTAGACTGCACATATAAGAGATAGCCTGGGATTTGTGCCTTGCTGCCTCTAATTTACCAGAATTAGTGAGATCATCGACTGCTCCATCCATGCTGCTGCAAATAGTATGAGATCATTTTGTTCTGTGGATGAGTGGTAGTCGAGGGAATGTAGGTAGCAGAACAGCTTTCTGCATTCACCCCGCGCTCGACATGTCGTTCCTTTGTATGTCTTGGCTGTGGTAAAGGGTACCACAACGACCGCTGGGGTGCAAGTGCTTCCTTCCAATGATGCTAGTCTCTGGTTATACGACCTGCAGCGTGTGTGCCGAATCTCGGGGTCCCTCCAGTGTTTAGTTTGGTAAGGAACTTGCCTACTGACCTTCATACCGGCTGTTACCAATTTACGATCCCGGCAACAGCAATGGTAGGCTTCCCTTTTGGGCATGCCCTCTTGAGCACTTAACGCTTTTAGCGTTTGTGAGGACTGCAGCCAGGGAAACCCTCGCCTAGCTTCCTTTGCACTCTCTAATCATGACAGATCCTGAGCATCTTTTCATTTGAATGTGCTGTTTTCTAAAACGCGGGTGAGCACCACTGAGGTCTTGAAAGGTTTCTGCCTGAGAGTCGGCCCTGCTTTGAATTCACTTCAGATTACCTAGCCCAGGATAATTCTTGAGGGCAGGGCTGCGTTTGCAAAGCGGCAGGCCGCAGGCATTGTGAATGATAGGTGCCCTTCGGCACGGTTTGTAAGGTTGTTACGGCAGTGTGCCACAAGGCGGCAGCACTACTCCGTGTCCTCTCTGGTAACTTGGGGAAACAAAGCCTTAGCGGGGGTCCCGGTGTTGGACGGGACATGGGGAGTCGAACGTGGCTAAACACACACCCCAGGGCTTGTGTATCCTCGCCTCCTGCCCCTTAACCTGCACTGCCGCACCCCAGGCGTATCGCAAGACTTGTAAGTGGGCTACTCGGTGGGTGCCGTGCTTCGCAGGTGGGGCGACTCTAACGAAGTGGGCTGGAGGTGGGAACCTGCCTAGCAGGAGCCGTGGAGAGCCGGTTTCCTCACAGCTCTTCCCTCTCAGCTGCTCCACCGTCACTTGGGTACACCAGGCTTTGCTTACCCGTAGGAGGGCCACGTTGGACCGGGAGACTGTGGTACCACGCAGGGGAGAATGGGCACTAGAGGTCCGAGGGGTCGCTGGTCAGGTGGCACGTCCTCCTCCCTTGCTCCCTCAGCAGCAGCATACTCCAGCCTTGGGACCCAGGCCCGCCGAGGCTCCAGGGGTGTGACTCCAGCCGATGACGTCGCAGAGGCCTGAGGTAACAGAGGAAAGGCATTTCTTAACCCCTTCCTTGCCTTGTCTTTGAATACTCCTTTTCCCTTTCAGCATAGTTAATAAACAACGTTGCGTCTGTTTGAGTTCTACAGCGCCTTGATGCAATTATAATCGGAGCTGTCCCTGGAGCGTTTCGGGTTCTTTGCCCTGTCAGTTTATTGAGGAAAGTTTTGTGGCGCTCCCTATGCTTTCGGTTGGGTCGCCCTTGATGAGCACTTTTTGATACGTTAAGCGTGTGTCTGAGAATCCCAGCTTCCTACTTCCCCCTTCCCGGGTCTCCAATATCCCCCTCTGAGAACTCCACGCTTCTCTCTTCCCTTTGTAAACCTGTGTTTCCTTTGTATGCTGCTTCCTTTGTATCCCTATTTAGACTGCACATATAAGAGATAGCCTGGGATTTGTGCCTTGCTGCCTCTAATTTACCAGAATTAGTGAGATCATCGACTGCTCCATCTATGCTGCTGCAAATAGTATGAGATCATTTTGTTCTGTGGATGAGTGGTAGTCGAGGGAATGTAGGTAGCAGAACAGCTTTCTGCATTCACCCCGCGCTCGACATGTCGTTCCTTTGTATGTCTTGGCTGTGGTAAAGGGTACCACAACGACCGCTGGGGTGCAAGTGCTTCCTTCCAATGATGCTGGTCTCTGGTTATACGACCTGCAGCGTGTGTGCCGAATCTCGGGGTCCCTCCAGTGTTTAGTTTGGTAAGGAACTTGCCTACTGACCTTCATACCGGCTGTTACCAATTTTCGATCCCGGCAACAGCAATGGTAGGCTTCCCTTTTGGGCATGCCCTCTTGAGCACTTAACGCTTTTAGCGTTTGTGAGGACTGCAGCCAGGGAAACCCTCGCCTAGCTTCCTTTGCACTCTCTAATCATGACAGATCCTGAGCATCTTTTCATTTGAATGCGCTGTTTTCTAAAACGCGGGTGAGTACCACTGAGGTCTTGAAAGGTTTCTGCCTGAGAGTCGGCCCTGCTTTGAATTCACTTCAGATTACCTAGCCCAGGATATTTCTTGAGGGCAGGGCTGCGTTTGCAAAGCGGCAGGCCGCAGGCATTGTGAATGATAGGTGCCCTTCGGCACGGTTTGTAAGGTTGTTACGGCAGTGTGCCACAAGGCGGCAGCACTACTCCGTGTCCTCTCTGGTAACTTGGGGAAACAAAGCCTTAGCGGGCGTCCCGGTGTTGGAAGGGACATGGGGAGTCGAACGTGGCTAAACACACACCCCAGGGCTTGTGTATCCTCGCCTCCTGCCCCTTAACCTGCACTGCCGCACCCCAGGCGTATCGCAAGACTTGTAAGTGGGCTACTCGGTGGGTGCCGTGCTTCGCAGGTGGGGCGACTCTAACGAAGTGGGCTGGAGGTGGGGACCTGCCTAGCAGGAGCCGTGGAGAGCCGGTTTCCTCACAGCTCTTCCCTCTCAGCTGCTCCACCGTCACTTGGGTACACCAGGCTTTGCTTACCCGTAGGAGGGCCACGTTGGACCGGGAGACTGTGGTACCACGCAGGGGAGAATGGGCACTAGAGGTCCGAGGGGTCGCTGGTCAGGTGGCACGTCCTCCTCCCTTGCTCCCTCAGCAGCAGCATACTCCAGCCTTGGGACCCAGGCCCGCCGAGGCTCCAGGGGTGTGACTCCAGCCGATGACGTCGCAGAGGCCTGAGGTAACAGAGGAAAGGCATTTCTTAACCCCTTCCTTGCCTTGTCTTTGAATACTCCTTTTCCCTTTCAGCATAGTTAATAAACAACGTTGCGTCTGTTTGAGTTCTACAGCCCCTTGATGCAATTATAATCGGAGCTGTCCCTGGAGCGTTTCGGGTTCTTTGCCCTGTCAGTTTATTGAGGAAAGTTTTGTAGCGCTCCCTATGCTTTCGGTTGGGTCGCCCTTGATGAGCACTTTTTGATACGTTAAGCGTGTGTCTGAGAATCCCAGCTTCCTACTTCCCCCTTCCCGGGTCTCCAATATCCCCCTCTGAGAACTCCACGCTTCTCTCTTCCCTTTGTAAACCTGTGTTTCCTTTGTATGCTGCTTCCTTTGTATCCCTATTTAGACTGCACATATAAGAGATAGCCTGGGATTTGTGCCTTGCTGCCTCTAATTTACCAGAATCAGTGAGATCATCGACTGCTCCATCCATGCTGCTGCAAATAGTATGAGATCATTTTGTTCTGTGGATGAGTGGTAGTCGAGGGAATGTAGGTAGCAGAACAGCTTTCTGCATTCACCCCGCGCTCGACATGTCGTTCCTTTGTATGTCTTGGCTGTGGTAAAGGGTACCACAACGACCGCTGGGGTGCAAGTGCTTCCTTCCAATGATGCTAGTCTCTGGTTATATGACCTGCAGCGTGTGTGCCGAATCTCGGGGTCCCTCCAGTGTTTAGTTTGGTAAGGAACTTGCCTACTGACCTTCATACCGGCTGTTACCAATTTACGATCCCGGCAACAGCAATGGTAGGCTTCCCTTTTGGGCATGCCCTCTTGAGCACTTAACGCTTTTAGCGTTTGTGAGGACTGCAGCCAGGGAAACCCTCGCCTAGCTTCCTTTGCACTCTCTAATCATGACAGATCCTGAGCATCTTTTCATTTGAATGTGCTGTTTTCTAAAACGCCGGTGAGCACCACTGAAGTCTTGAAAGGTTTCTGCCTGAGAGTCGGCCGTGCTTTGAATTCACTTCAGATTACCTAGCCCAGGATAATTCTTGAGGGCAGGGCTGCGTTTGCAAAGAGGCAGGCCGCAGGCATTGTGAATGATAGGTGCCCTTCGGCACGGTTTGTAAGGTTGTTACGGCAGTGTGCCACAAGGCGGCAGCACTACTCCGTGTCCTCTCTGGTAACTTGGGGAAACAAAGCCTTAGCGGGGGTCCCGGTGTTGGACGGGACATGGGGAGTCGAACGTGGCTAAACACACACCCCAGGGCTTGTGTATCCTCGCCTCCTGCCCCTTAACCTGCACTGCCGCACCCCAGGCGTATCGCAAGACTTGTAAGTGGGCTACTCGGTGGGTGCCGTGCTTCGCAGGTGGGGCGACTCTAACGAAGTGGGCTGGAGGTGGGAACCTGCCTAGCAGGAGCCGTGGAGAGCCGGTTTCCTCACAGCTCTTCCCACTCAGCTGCTCCACCGTCACTTGGGTACACCAGGCTTTGCTTACCCGTAGGAGGGCCACGTTGGACCGGGAGACTGTGGTACCACGCAGGGGAGAATGGGCACTAGAGGTCCGAGGGGTCGCTGGTCAGGTGGCACGTCCTCCTCCCTTGCTCCCTCAGCAGCAGCATACTCCAGCCTTGGGACCCAGGCCCGCCGAGGCTCCAGGGGTGTGACTCCAGCCGATGACGTCGCAGAGGCCTGAGGTAACAGAGGAAAGGCATTTCTTAACCCCTTCCTTGCCTTGTCTTTGAATACTCCTTTTCCCTTTCAGCATAGTTAATAAACAACGTTGCGTCTGTTTGAGTTCTACAGCCCCTTGATGCAATTATAATCGGAGCTGTCCCTGGAGCGTTTCGGGTTCTTTGCCCTGTCAGTTTATTGAGGAAAGTTTTGTGGCGCTCCCTATGCTTTCGGTTGGGTCGCCCTTGATGAGCACTTTTTGATACGTTAAGCGTGTGTCTGAGAATCCCAGCTTCCTACTTCCCCCTTCCCGGGTCTCCAATATCCCCCTCTGAGAACTCCACGCTTCTCTCTTCCCTTTGTAAACCTGTGTTTCCTTTGTATGCTGCTTCCTTTGTATCCCTATTTAGACTGCACATATAAGAGATAGCCTGGGATTTGTGCCTTGCTGCCTCTAATTTACCAGAATTAGTGAGATCATCGACTGCTCCATCCATGCTGCTGCAAATAGTATGAGATCATTTTGTTCTGTGGATGAGTGGTAGTCGAGGGAATGTAGGTAGCAGAACAGCTTTCTGCATTCACCCCGCGCTCGACATGTCGTTCCTTTGTATGTCTTGGCTGTGGTAAAGGGTACCACAACGACCGCTGGGGTGCAAGTGCTTCCTTCCAATGATGCTAGTCTCTGGTTATACGACCTGCAGCGTGTGTGCCGAATCTCGGGGTCCCTCCAGTGTTTAGTTTGGTAAGGAACTTGCCTACTGACCTTCATACCGGCTGTTACCAATTTTCGATCCCGGCAACAGCAATGGTAGGCTTCCCTTTTGGGCATGCCCTCTTGAGCACTTAACGCTTTTAGCGTTTGTGAGGACTGCAGCCAGGGAAACCCTCGCCTAGCTTCCTTTGCACTCTCTAATCATGACAGATCCTGAGCATCTTTTCATTTGAATGTGCTGTTTTCTAAAACGCGGGTGAGTACCACTGAGGTCTTGAAAGGTTTCTGCCTGAGAGTCGGCCCTGCTTTGAATTCACTTCAGATTACCTAGCCCAGGATATTTCTTGAGGGCAGGGCTGCGTTTGCAAAGCGGCAGGCCGCAGGCATTGTGAATGATAGGTGCCCTTCGGCACGGTTTGTAAGGTTGTTACGGCAGTGTGCCACAAGGCGGCAGCACTACTCCGTGTCCTCTCTGGTAACTTGGGGAAACAAAGCCTTAGCGGGGGTCCCGGTGTTGGACGGGACATGGGGAGTCGAACGTGGCTAAACACACACCCCAGGGCTTGTGTATCCTCGCCTCCTGCCCCTTAACCTGCACTGCCGCACCCCAGGCGTATCGCAAGACTTGTAAGTGGGCTACTCGGTGGGTGCCGTGCTTCGCAGGTGGGGCGACTCTAACGAAGTGGGCTGGAGGTGGGGACCTGCCTAGCAGGAGCCGTGGAGAGCCGGTTTCCTCACAGCTCTTCCCTCTCAGCTGCTCCACCGTCACTTGGGTACACCAGGCTTTGCTTACCCGTAGGAGGGCCACGTTGGACCGGGAGACTGTGGTACCACGCAGGGGAGAATGGGCACTAGAGGTCCGAGGGGTCGCTGGTCAGGTGGCACGTCCTCCTCCCTTGCTCCCTCAGCAGCAGCATACTCCAGCCTTGGGACTTAGGCCCGCCAAGGCTCCAGGGGTGTGACTCCAGCCGATGACGTCGCAGAGGCCTGAGGTAACAGAGGAAAGGCATTTCTTAACCCCTTCCTTGCCTTGTCTTTGAATACTCCTTTTCCCTTTCAGCATAGTTAATAAACAACGTTGCGTCTGTTTGAGTTCTACAGCCCCTTGATGCAATTATAATCGGAGCTGTCCCTGGAGCGTTTCGGGTTCTTTGCCCTGTCAGTTTATTGGGGAAAGTTTTGTAGCGCTCCCTATGCTTTCGGTTGGGTCGCCCTTGATGAGCACTTTTTGATACGTTAAGCGTGTGTCTGAGAATCCCAGCTTCCTACTTCCCCCTTCCCGGGTCTCCAATATCCCCCTCTGAGAACTCCACGCTTCTCTCTTCCCTTTGTAAACCTGTGTTTCCTTTGTATGCTGCTTCCTTTGTATCCCTATTTAGAATGCACATATAAGAGATAGCCTGGGATTTGTGCCTTGCTGCCTCTAATTTACCAGAATTAGTGAGATCATCGACTGCTCCATCCATGCTGCTGCAAATAGTATGAGATCATTTTGTTCTGTGGATGAGTGGTAGTCGAGGGAATGTAGGTAGCAGAACAGCTTTCTGCATTCACCCCGCGCTCGACATGTCGTTCCTTTGTATGTCTTGGCTGTGGTAAAGGGTACCACAACGACCGCTGGGGTGCAAGTGCTTCCTTCCAATGATGCTGGTCTCTGGTTATACGACCTGCAGCGTGTGTGCCGAATCTCGGGGTCCCTCCAGTGTTTAGTTTGGTAAGGAACTTGCCTACTGACCTTCATACCGGCTGTTACCAATTTACGATCCCGGCAACAGCAATGGCAGGCTTCCCTTTTGGGCATGCCCTCTTGTGCACTTAACGCTTTTAGCGTTTGTGAGGACTGCAGCCAGGGAAACCCTCGCCTAGCTTCCTTTGCACTCTCTAATCATGACAGATCCTGAGCATCTTTTCATTTGAATGTGCTGTTTTCTAAAACGCGGGTGAGTACCACTGAGGTCTTGAAAGGTTTCTGCCTGAGAGTCGGCCCTGCTTTGAATTCACTTCAGATTACCTAGCCCAGGATATTTCTTGAGGGCAGGGCTGCGTTTGCAAAGCGGCAGGCCGCAGGCATTGTGAATGATAGGTGCCCTTCGGCACGGTTTGTAAGGTTGTTACGGCAGTGTGCCACAAGGCGGCAGCACTACTCCGTGTCCTCTCTGGTAACTTGGGGAAACAAAGCCTTAGCGGGGGTCCCGGTGTTGGACGGGACATGGGGAGTCGAACGTGGCTAAACACACACCCCAGGGCTTGTGTATCCTCGCCTCCTGCCCCTTAACCTGCACTGCCGCACCCCAGGCGTATCGCAAGACTTGTAAGTGGGCTACTCGGTGGGCGCCGTGCTTCGCAGGTGGGGCGACTCTAACGAAGTGGGCTGGAGGTGGGGACCTGCCTAGCAGGAGCCGTGGAGAGCCGGTTTCCTCACAGGTCTTCCCTCTCAGCTGCTCCACCGTCACTTGGGTACACCAGGCTTTGCTTACCCGTAGGAGGGCCACGTTGGACCGGGAGACTGTGGTACCACGCAGGGGAGAATGGGCACTAGAGGTCCGAGGGGTCGCTGGTCAGGTGGCACGTCCTCCTCCCTTGCTCCCTCAGCAGCAGCATACTCCAGCCTTGGGACCCAGGCCCGCCGAGGCTCCAGGGGTGTGACTCCAGCCGATGACGTCGCAGAGGCCTGAGGTAACAGAGGAAAGGCATTTCTTAACCCCTTCCTTGCCTTGTCTTTGAATACTCCTTTTCCCTTTAAGCATAGTTAATAAACAACGTTGCGTCTGTTTGAGTTCTACAGCCCCTTGATGCAATTATAATCGGAGCTGTCCCTGGAGCGTTTCGGGTTCTTTGCCCTGTCAGTTTATTGAGGAAAGTTTTGTAGCGCTCCCTATGCTTTCGGTTCGGTCGCCCTTGATGCGCACTTTTTGATACGTTAAGCGTGTGTCTGAGAATCCCAGCTTCCTACTTCCCCCTTCCCGGGTCTCCAATATCCCCCTCTGAGAACTCCACGCTTCTCTCTTCCCTTTGTAAACCTGTGTTTCCTTTGTATGCTGCTTCCTTTGTATCCCTATTTAGACTGCACATATAAGAGATAGCCTGGGATTTGTGCCTTGCTGCCTCTAATTTACCAGAATCAGTGAGATCATCGACTGCTCCATCCATGCTGCTGCAAATAGTATGAGATCATTTTGTTCTGTGGATGAGTGGTAGTCGAGGGAATGTAGGTAGCAGAACAGCTTTCTGCATTCACCCCGCGCTCGACATGTCGTTCCTTTGTATGTCTTGGCTGTGGTAAAGGGTACCACAACGACCGCTGGGGTGCAAGTGCTTCCTTCCAATGATGCTAGTCTCTGGTTATATGACCTGCAGCGTGTGTGCCGAATCTCGGGGTCCCTCCAGTGTTTAGTTTGGTAAGGAACTTGCCTACTGACCTTCATACCGGCTGTTACCAATTTACGATCCCGGCAACAGCAATGGTAGGCTTCCATTTTGGGCATGCCCTCTTGAGCACTTAACGCTTTTAGCGTTTGTGAGGACTGCAGCCAGGGAAACCCTCGCCTAGCTTCCTTTGCACTCTCTAATCATGACAGATCCTGAGCATCTTTTCATTTGAATGTGCTGTTTTCTAAAACGCCGGTGAGCACCACTGAAGTCTTGAAAGGTTTCTGCCTGAGAGTCGGCCCTGCTTTGAATTCACTTCAGATTACCTAGCCCAGGATAATTCTTGAGGGCAGGGCTGCGTTTGCAAAGAGGCAGGCCGCAGGCATTGTGAATGATAGGTGCCCTTCGGCACGGTTTGTAAGGTTGTTACGGCAGTGTGCCACAAGGCGGCAGCACTACTCCGTGTCCTCTCTGGTAACTTGGGGAAACAAAGCCTTAGCGGGGGTCCCGGTGTTGGACGGGACATGGGGAGTCGAACGTGGCTAAACACACACCCCAGGGCTTGTGTATCCTCGCCTCCTGCCCCTTAACCTGCACTGCCCCACCCCAGGCGTATCGCAAGACTTGTAAGTGGGCTACTCGGTGGGTGCCGTGCTTCGCAGGTGGGGCGACTCTAACGAAGTGGGCTGGAGGTGGGAACCTGCCTAGCAGGAGCCGTGGAGACCCGGTTTCCTCACAGCTCTTCCCTCTCAGCTGCTCCACCGTCACTTGGGTACACCAGGCTTTGCTTACCCGTAGGAGGGCCACGTTGGACCGGGAGACTGTGGTACCACGCAGGGGAGAATGGGCACTAGAGGTCCGAGGGGTCGCTGGTCAGGTGGCACGTCCTCCTCCCTTGCTCCCTCAGCAGCAGCATACTCCAGCCTTGGGACCCAGGCCCGCCGAGGCTCCAGGGGTGTGACTCCAGCCGATGACGTCGCAGAGGCCTGAGGTAACAGAGGAAAGGCATTTCTTAACCCCTTCCTTGCCTTGTCTTTGAATACTCCTTTTCGCTTTCAGCATAGTTAATAAACAACGTTGCGTCTGTTTGAGTTCTACAGCCCCTTGATGCAATTATAATCGGAGCTGTCGCTGGAGCGTTTCGGGCTCTTTGCCAGGTCAGTTTATTGAGGAAAGTTTTGTGGCGCTCCCTATGCTTTCGGTTGGGTCGCCCTTGATGAGCACTTTTTGATACGTTAAGCGTGTGTCTGAGAATCCCAGCTTCCTACTTCCCCCTTCCCGGGTCTCCAATATCCCCCTCTGAGAACTCCACGCTTCTCTCTTCCCTTTGTAAACCTGTGTTTCCTTTGTATGCTGCTTCCTTTGTATCCCTATTTAGACTGCACATATAAGAGATAGCCTGGGATTTGTGCCTTGCTGCCTCTAATTTACCAGAATTAGTGAGATCATCGACTGCTCCATCTATGCTGCTGCAAATAGTATGAGATCATATTGTTCTGTGGATGAGTGGTAGTCGAGGGAATGTAGGTAGCAGAACAGCTTTCTGCATTCACCCCGCGCTCGACATGTCGTTCCTTTGTATGTCTTGGCTGTGGTAAAGGGTACCACAATGACCGCTGGGGTGGAAGTGCTTCCTTCCAATGATGCTGGTCTCTGGTTATACGACCTGCAGCGTGTGTGCCGAATCTCGGGGTCCCTTCAGTGTTTAGTTTGGTAAGGAACTTGCCTACTGACCTTCATACCGGCTGTTACCAATTTTCGATCCCGGCAACAGCAATGGTAGGCTTCCCTTTTGGGCATGCCCTCTTGAGCACTTAACGCTTTTAGCGTTTGTGAGGACTGCAGCCAGGGAAACCCTCGCCTAGCTTCCTTTGCACTGTCTAATCATGACAGATCCTGAGCATCTTTTCATTTGAATGTGCTGTTTTCTACAACGCGGGTGAGTACCACTGAGGTCTTGAAAGGTTTCTGCCTGAGAGTCGGCCCTGCTTTGAATTCACTTCAGATTACCTAGCCCAGGATATTTCTTGAGGGCAGGGCTGCGTTTGCAAAGCGGCAGGCCGCAGGCATTGTGAATGATAGGTGCCCTTCGGCACGGTTTGTAAGGTTGTTACGGCAGTGTGCCACAAGGCGGCAGCACTACTCCGTGTCCTCTCTGGTAACTTGGGGAAACAAAGCCTTAGCGGGGGTCCCGGTGTTGGACGGGACATGGGGAGTCGAACGTGGCTAAACACACACCCCAGGGCTTGTGTATCCTCGCCTCCTGCCCCTTAACCTGCACTGCCGCACCCCAGGCGTATCGCAAGACTTGTAAGTGGGCTACTCGGTGGGTGCCGTGCTTCGCAGGTGGGGCGACTCTAACGAAGTGGGCTGGAGGTGGGGACCTGCCTAGCAGGAGCCGTGGAGAGCCGGTTTCCTCACAGCTCTTCCCTCTCAGCTGCTCCACCCTCACTTGGGTACACCAGGCTTTGCTTACCCGTAGGAGGGCCACGTTGGACCGGGAGACTGTGGTACCACGCAGGGGAGAATGGGCACTAGAGGTCCGAGGGGTCGCTGGTCAGGTGGCACGTCCTCCTCCCTTGCTCCCTCAGCAGCAGCATACTCCAGTCTTGGGACTTAGGCCCGCCAAGGCTCCAGGGGTGTGACTCCAGCCGATGACGTCGCAGAGGCCTGAGGTAACAGAGGAAAGGCATTTCTTAACCCCTTCCTTGCCTTGTCTTTGAATACTCCTTTTCCCTTTCAGCATAGTTAATAAACAACGTTGCGTCTGTTTGAGTTCTACAGCCCCTTGATGCAATTATAATCGGAGCTGTCCCTGTAGCGTTTCGGGTTCTTTGCCCTGTCAGTTTATTGAGGAAAGTTTTGTGGGGATCCCTATGCTTTCGGTTGGGTCGCCCTTGATGAGCACTTTTTGATACGTTAAGCGTGTGTCTGAGAATCCCAGCTTCCTACTTCCCCCTTTCCGGGTCTCCAATATCCCCCTCTGAGAACTCCACGCTTCTCTCTTCCCTTTGTAAACCTGTGTTTCCTTTGTATGCTGCTTCCTTTGTATCCCTATTTAGAATGCACATATAAGAGATAGCCTGGGATTTGTGCCTTGCTGCCTCTAATTTACCAGAATTAGTGAGATCATCGACTGCTCCATCCATGCTGCTGCAAATAGTACGAGATCATTTTGTTCTGTGGATGAGTGGTAGTCGAGGGAATGTAGGTAGCAGAACAGCTTTCTGCATTCACCCCGCGCTCGACATGTCGTTCCTTTGTATGTCTTGGCTGTGGTAAATGGTACCACAACGACCGCTGGGATGCAAGTGCTTCCTTCCAATGATGCTGGTCTCTGGTTATACGACCTGCAGCGTGTGTGCCGAATCTCGGGGTCCCTCCAGTGTTTAGTTTGGTAAGGAACTTGCCTACTGACCTTCATACCGGCTGTTACCAATTTACGATCCCGGCAACAGCAATGGCAGGCTTCCCTTTTGGGCATGCCCTCTTGTGCACTTAACGCTTTTAGCGTTTGTGAGGACTGCAGCCAGGGAAACCCTCGCCTAGCTTCCTTTGCACTCTCTAATCATGACAGATCCTGAGCATCTTTTCATTTGAATGTGCTGGTTTCTAAAACGCGGGTGAGTACCACTGAGGTCTTGAAAGGTTTCTGCCTGAGAGTCGGCCCTGCTTTGAATTCACTTCAGATTACCTAGCCCAGGATATTTCTTGAGGGCAGGGCTGCGTTTGCAAAGCGGCAGGCCGCAGGCATTGTGAATGATAGGTGCCCTTCGGCACGGTTTGTAAGGTTGTTACGGCAGTGTGCCACAAGGCGGCAGCACTACTCCGTGTCCTCTCTGGTAACTTGGGGAAACAAAGCCTTAGCGGGGGTCCCGGTGTTGGACGGGACATGGGGAGTCGAACGTGGCTAAACACACACCCCAGGGCTTGTGTATCCTCGCCTCCTCCCCCTTAACCTGCACTGCTGCACCCCAGGCGTATCGCAAGACTTATAAGTGGGCTACTCGGTGGGTGCCGTGCTTCGCAGGTGGGGCGACTCTAACGAAGTGGGCTGGAGGTGGGAACCTGCCTAGCAGGAGCTGTGGAGAGCCGGTTTCCTCACAGGTCTTCCCTCTCAGCTGCTCCACCGTCACTTGGGTACACCAGGCTTTGCTTACCCGTAGGAGGGCCACGTTGGACCGGGAGACTGTGGTACCACGCAGGGGAGAATGGGCACTAGAGGTCCGAGGGGTCGCTGGTCAGGTGGCACGTCCTCCTCCCTTGCTCCCTCAGCAGCAGCATACTCCAGCCTTGGGACCCAGGCCCGCCGAGGCTCCAGGGGTGTGACTGCAGCCGATGACATCGCAGAGGCCTGAGGTAACAGAGGAAAGGCATTTCTTAACCCCTTCCTTGCCTTGTCTTTGAATACTCCTTTTCCCTTTCAGCATAGTTAATAAACAACGTTGCGTCTGTTTGAGTTCTACAGCCCCTTGATGCAATTATAATCGGAGCTGTCCCTGGAGCGTTTCGGGTTCTTTGCCCTGTCAGTTTACTGAGGAAAGTTTTGTAGCGCTCCCTATGCTTTCGGTTGGGTCGCCCTTGATGAGCACTTTTTGATACGTTAAGCGCGTGTCTGAGAATCCCAGCTTCCTACTTCCCCCTTCCCGGGTCTCCAATATCCCCCTCTGAGAACTCCACGCTTCTCTCTTCCCTTTCTAAACCTGTGTTTCCTTTGTATGCTGCTTCCTTTGTATCCCTATTTAGACTGCACATATAAGAGATAGCCTGGGATTTGTGCCTTGCTGCCTCTAATTTACCAGAATCAGTGAGATCATCGACTGCTCCATCCATGCTGCTGCAAATAGTATGAGATCATTTTGTTCTGTGGATGAGTGGTAGTCGAGGGAATGTAGGTAGCAGAACAGCTTTCTGCATTCACCCCCGCTCGACATGTCGTTCCTTTGTATGTCTTGGCTGTGGTAAAGGGTACCACAACGACCGCTGGGGTGCAAGTGCTTCCTTCCAATGATGCTGGTCTCTGGTTATATGACCTGCAGCGTGTGTGCCGAATCTCGGGGTCCCTCCAGTGTTTAGTTTGGTAAGGAACTTGCCTACTGACCTTCATACCGGCTGTTACCAATTTACGATCCCGGCAACAGCAATGGTAGGCTTCCCTTTTGGGCATGCCCTCTTGAGCACTTAACGCTTTTAGCGTTTGTGAGGACTGCAGCCAGGGAAACCCTCGCCTAGCTTCCTTTGCACTCTCTAATCATGACAGATCCTGAGCATCTTTTCATTTGAATGTGCTGTTTTCTAAAACGCCGGTGAGCACCACTGAAGTCTTGAAAGGTTTCTGCCTGAGAGTCGGCCTGCTTTGAATTCACTTCAGATTACCTAGCCCAGGATAATTCTTGAGGGCAGGGCTGCGTTTGCAAAGAGGCAGGCCGCAGGCATTGTGAATGATAGGTGCCCTTCGGCACGGTTTGTAAGGTTGTTACGGCAGTGTGCCACAAGGCGGCAGCACTACTCCGTGTCCTCTCTGGTAACTTGGGGAAACAAAGCCTTAGCGGGGGTCCCGGTGTTGGACGGGACATGGGGAGTCGAACGTGGCTAAACACACACCCCAGGGCTTGTGTATCCTCGCCTCCTGCCCCTTAACCTGCACTGCCCCACCCCAGGCATATCGCAAGACTTGTATGTGGGATACTCGGTGGGTGCCGTGCTTCGCAGGTGGGGCGGCTGTAACGAAGTGGGATGGAGGTGGGGACCTGCCTAGCAGGAGCCGTGGAGAGCCGGTTTCCTCACAGCTCTTCCCTCTAAGCTGCTCCACCGTCAACTGGGTACACCAGGCTTTGCTTACCCGTAGGAGGGCCACGTTGGACCGGGAGACTGTGGTACCACGCAGGGGAGAATGGGCACTAGAGGTCCGAGGGGTCGCTGGTCAGGTGGCACGTCCTCCTCCCTTGCTCCCTCAGCAGCAGCATACTCCAGCCTTGGGACCCAGGCCCGCCGAGGCTCCAGGGGTGTGACTCCAGCCGATGACGTCGCAGAGGCCTGAGGTAACAGAGGAAAGGCATTTCTTAACCCCTTCCTTGCCTTGTCTTTGAATACTCCTTTTCCCTTTCAGCATAGTTAATAAACAACGTTGCGTCTGTTTGAGTTCTACAGCCCCTTGATGCAATTATAATCGGAGCTGTCCCTGGAGCGTTTCGGGTTCTTTGCCCTGTCAGTTTATTGAGGAAAGTTTTGTAGCGCTCCCTATGCTTTCGGTTCGGTCGCCCTTGATGCGCACTTTTTGATACGTTAAGCGTGTGTCTGAGAATCCCAGCTTCCTACTTCCCCTTTCCCGGGTCTCCAATATCCCCCCTCTGAGAACTCCACGCTTCTCTCTTCCCTTTGTAAACCTGTGTTTCCTTTGTATGCTGCTTCCTTTGTATCCCTATTTAGAATGCACATATAAGAGATAGCCTGGGATTTGTGCCTTGCTGCCTCTAATTTACCAGAATCAGTGAGATCATCGACTGCTCCATCCATGCTGCTGCAAATAGTATGAGATCATTTTGTTCTGTGGATGAGTGGTAGTCGAGGGAATGTAGGTAGCAGAACAGCTTTCTGCATTCACCCCGCGCTCGACATGTCGTTCCTTTGTATGTCTTGGCTGTGGTAAAGGGTACCACAACGACCGCTGGGGTGCAAGTGCTTCCTTCCAATGATGCTAGTCTCTGGTTATATGACCTGCAGCGTGTGTGCCGAATCTCGGGGTCCCTCCAGTGTTTAGTTTGGTAAGGAACTTGCCTACTGACCTTCATACCGGCTGTTACCAATTTACGATCCCGGCAACAGCAATGGTAGGCTTCCCTTTTGGGCATGCCCTCTTGAGCACTTAACGCTTTTAGCGTTTGTGAGGACTGCAGCCAGGGAAACCCTCGCCTAGCTTCCTTTGCACTCTCTAATCATGACAGATCCTGAGCATCTTTTCATTTGAATGTGCTGTTTTCTAAAACGCCGGTGAGCACCACTGAAGTCTTGAAAGGTTTCTGCCTGAGAGTCGGCCCTGCTTTGAATTCACTTCAGATTACCTAGCCCAGGATAATTCTTGAGGGCAGGGCTGCGTTTGCAAAGAGGCAGGCCGCAGGCATTGTGAATGATAGGTGCCCTTCGGCACGGTTTGTAAGGTTGTTACGGCAGTGTGCCACAAGGCGGCAGCACTACTCCGTGTCCTCTCTGGTAACTTGGGGAAACAAAGCCTTAGCGGGGGTCCCGGTGTTGGACGGGACATGGGGAGTCGAACGTGGCTAAACACACACCCCAGGGCTTGTGTATCCTCGCCTCCTGCCCCTTAACCTGCACTGCCCCACCCCAGGCGTATCGCAAGACTTGTAAGTGGGCTAATCGGTGGGTGCCGTGCTTCGCAGGTGGGGCGACTCTAACGAAGTGGGCTGGAGGTGGGAACCTGCCTAGCAGGAGCCGTGGAGAGCCGGTTTCCTCACAGCTCTTCCCTCTCAGCTGCTCCACCGTCACTTGGGTACACCAGGCTTTGCTTACCCGTAGGAGGGCCACGTTGGACCGGGAGACTGTGGTACCACGCAGGGGAGAATGGGCACTAGAGGTCCGAGGGGTCGCTGGTCAGGTGGCACGTCCTCCTCCCTTGCTCCCTCAGCAGCAGCATACTCCAGCCTTGGGACCCAGGCCCGCCAAGGCTCCAGGGGTGTGACTCCAGCCGATGACGTCGCAGAGGCCTGAGGTAACAGAGGAAAGACATTTCTTAACCCCTTCCTTGCCTTGTCTTTGAATACTCCTTTTCCCTTTCAGCATAGTTAATAAACAACGTTGCGTCTGTTTGAGTTCTACAGCCCCTTGATGCAATTATAATCGGAGCTGTCCCTGGAGCGTTTCGGGTTCTTCGCCCTGTCAGTTTATTGAGGAAAGTTTTGTAGCGCTCCCTATGCTTTCGGTTCGATCGCCCTTGATGCGCACTTTTTGATACGTTAAGCGTGTGTCTGAGAATCCCAGCTTCCTACTTCCCCCTTCCCGGGTCTCCAATATCCCCCCTCTGAGAACTCCACGCTTCTCTCTTCCCTTTGTAAACCTGTGTTTCCTTTGTATGCTGCTTCCTTTGTATCCCTATTTAGACTGCACATATAAGAGATAGCCTGGGATTTGTGCCTTGTTGCCTCTAATTTACCAGAATTAGTGAGATCATCGACTGCTCCATCCATGCTGCTGCAAATAGTATGAGATCATTTTGTTCTGTGGATGAGTGGTAGTCGAGGGAATGTAGGTAGCAGAACAGCTTTCTGCATTCACCCCGCGCTCGACATGTCGTTCCTTTGTATGTCTTGGCTGTGGTAAAGGGTACCACAACGACCGCTGGGGTGCAAGTGCTTCCTTCCAATGATGCTGGTCTCAGGTTATACGACCTGCAGCGTGTGTGCCGAATCTCGGGGTCCCTCCAGTGTTTAGTTGGGTAAGGAACTTGCCTACTGACCTTCATACCGGCTGTTACCAATTTACGATCCCGGCAACAGCAATGGTAGGCTTCCCTTTTGGGCATGCCCTCTTGAGCACTTAACGCTTTTAGCGTTTGTGAGGACTGCAGCCAGGGAAACCCTCGCCTAGCTTCCTTTGCACTCTCTAATCATGACAGATCCTGAGCATCTTTTCATTTGAATGTGCTGTTTTCTAAAACGCGGGTGAGTACCACTGAAGTCTTGAAAGGTTTCTGCCTGAGAGTCGGCCCTGCTTTGAATTCACTTCTGATTACCTAGCCCAGGATATTTCTTGAGGGCAGGGCTGCATTTGCAAAGCGGCAGGCCGCAGGCATTGTGAATGATAGGTGCCCTTCGGCACGGTTTGTAAGGTTGTTACGGCAGTGTGCCACAAGGCGGCAGCACTACTCCGTGTCCTCTCTGGTAACTTGGGGAAACAAAGCCTTAGCGGGGGTCCCGGTGTTGGACTGGACATGGGGAGTCGAACGTGGCTAAACACACACCCCAGGGCTTGTGTATCCTCGCCTCCTGCCCCTTAACCTGCACTGCCCCACCCCAGGCATATCGCAAGACTTGTAAGTGGGCTACTCGGTGGGTACCGTGCTTCGCAGGTGGGGCGGCTGTAACGAAGTGGGCTGGAGGTGGGGACCTGCCTAGCAGGAGCCGTGGAGAGCCGGTTTCCTCACAGCTCTTCCCTCTCAGCTGCTCCACCGTCACTTGGGTACACCAGGCTTTGCTTACCCGTAGGAGGGCCACGTTGGACCGGGAGACTGTGGTACCACGCAGGGGAGAATGGGCACTAGAGGTCCGAGGGGTCGCTGGTCAGGTGGCACGTCCTCCTCCCTTGCTCCCTCAGCAGCAGCATACTCCAGCCTTGGGACCCAGGCCCGCCGAGGCTCCAGGGGTGTGACTCCAGCCGATGACGTCGCAGAGGCCTGAGGTAACAGAGGAAAGGCATTTCTTAACCCCTTCCTTGCCTTGTCTTTGAATACTCCTTTTCCCTTTCAGCATAGTTAATAAACAACGTTGCGTCTGTTTGAGTTCTACAGCCCCTTGATGCAATTATAATCGGAGCTGTCCCTGGAGCGTTTCGGGTTCTTTGCCCTGTCAGTTTATTGAGGAAAGTTTTGTAGCGCTCCCTATGCTTTCGGTTCGGTCGCCCTTGATGCGCACTTTTTGATACGTTAAGCGTGTGTCTGAGAATCCCAGCTTCCTACTTCCCCCTTCCCGGGTCTCCAATATCCCCCTCTGAGAACTCCACGCTTCTCTCTTCCCTTTGTAAACCTGTGTTTCCTTTGTATGCTGCTTCCTTTGTATCCCTATTTAGACTGCACATATAAGAGATAGCCTGGGATTTGTGCCTTGCTGCCTCTAATTTACCAGAATCAGTGAGATCATCGACTGCTCCATCCATGCTGCTGCAAATAGTATGAGATCATTTTGTTCTGTGGATGAGTGGTAGTCGAGGGAATGTAGGTAGCAGAACAGCTTTCTGCATTCACCCCGCGCTCGACATGTCGTTCCTTTGTATGTCTTGGCTGTGGTAAAGGGTACCACAACGACCGCTGGGGTGCAAGTGCTTCCTTCCAATGATGCTAGTCTCTGGTTATACGACCTGCAGCGGGTTTGCGGAATCTCGGGGTCCCTCCAGTGTTTAGTTTGGTAAGGAACTTGCCTACTGACCTTCATACCGGCTGTTACCAATTTACGATCCCGGCAACAGCAATGGTAGGCTTCCCTTTTGGGCATGCCCTCTTGAGCACTTAACGCTTTTAGCGTTGGTGAGGACTGCAGCCAGGGAAACCCTCGCCTAGCTTCCTTTGCACTGTCTAATCATGACAGATCCTGAGCATCTTTTCATTTGAATGTGCTGTTTTCTAAAACGCGGGTGAGTACCACTGAGGTCTTGAAAGGTTTCTGCCTGAGAGTCGGCCCTGCTTTGAATTCACTTCAGATTACCTAGCCCAGGATATTTCTTGAGGGCAGGGCTGCGTTTGCAAAGCGGCAGGCCGCAGGCATTGTGAATGATAGGTGCCCTTCGGCACGGTTTGTAAGGTTGTTACGGCAGTGTGCCACAAGGCGGCAGCACTACTCCGTGTCCTCTCTGGTAACTTGGGGAAACAAAGCCTTAGCGGGGGTCCCGGTGTTGGACGGGACATGGGGAGTCGAACGTGGCTAAACACACACCCCAGGGCTTGTGTATCCTCGCCTCCTGCCCCTTAACCTGCACTGCCCCACCCCAGGCGTATCGCAAGACTTGTAAGTGGGCTAATCGGTGGGTGCCGTGCTTCGCAGGTGGGGCGACTCTAACGAAGTGGGCTGGAGGTGGGAACCTGCCTAGCAGGAGCCGTGGAGAGCCGGTTTCCTCACAGCTCATCCCTCTCAGCTGCTCCACCGTCACTTGGGTACACCAGGCTTTGCTTACCCGTAGGAGGGCCACGTTGGACCGGGAGACTGTGGTACCACGCAGGGGAGAATGGGCACTAGAGGTCCGAGGGGTCGCTGGTCAGGTGGCACGTCCTCCTCCCTTGCTCCCTCAGCAGCAGCATACTCCAGCCTTGGGACCCAGGCCCGCCGAGGCTCCAGGGGTGTGACTCCAGCCGATGACGTCGCAGAGGCCTGAGGTAACAGAGGAAAGGCATTTCTTAACCCCTTCCTTGCCTTGTCTTTGAATACTCCTTTTCCCTTTCAGCATAGTTAATAAACAACGTTGCGTCTGTTTGAGTTCTACAGCCCCTTGATGCAATTATAATCGGAGCTGTCCCTGGAGCGTTTCGGGTTCTTTGCCCTGTCAGTTTATTGAGGAAAGTTTTGTAGCGCTCCCTATGCTTTCGGTTCGGTCGCCCTTGATGCGCACTTTTTGATACGTTAAGCGTGTGTCTGAGAATCCCAGCTTCCTACTTCCCCCTTCCCGGGTCTCCAATATCCCCCTCTGAGAACTCCACGCTTCTCTCTTCCCTTTGTAAACCTGTGTTTCCTTTGTATGCTGCTTCCTTTGTATCCCTATTTAGACTGCACATATAAGAGATAGCCTGGGATTTGTGCCTTGCTGCCTCTAATTTACCAGAATCAGTGAGATCATCGACTGCTCCATCCATGCTGCTGCAAATAGTATGAGATCATTTTGTTCTGTGGATGAGTGGTAGTCGAGGGAATGTAGGTAGCAGAACAGCTTTCTGCATTCACCCCGCGCTCGACATGTCGTTCCTTTGTATGTCTTGGCTGTGGTAAAGGGTACCACAACGACCGCTGGGGTGCAAGTGCTTCCTTCCAATGATGCTAGTCTCTGGTTATACGACCTGCAGCGGGTTTGCGGAATCTCGGGGTCCCTCCAGTGTTTAGTTTGGTAAGGAACTTGCCTACTGACCTTCATACCGGCTGTTACCAATTTACGATCCCGGCAACAGCAATGGTAGGCTTCCCTTTTGGGCATGCCCTCTTGAGCACTTAACGCTTTTAGCGTTGGTGAGGACTGCAGCCAGGGAAACCCTCGCCTAGCTTCCTTTGCACTGTCTAATCATGACAGATCCTGAGCATCTTTTCATTTGAATGTGCTGTTTTCTAAAACGCGGGTGAGTACCACTGAGGTCTTGAAAGGTTTCTGCCTGAGAGTCGGCCCTGCTTTGAATTCACTTCAGATTACCTAGCCCAGGATATTTCTTGAGGGCAGGGCTGCGTTTGCAAAGCGGCAGGCCGCAGGCATTGTGAATGATAGGTGCCCTTCGGCACGGTTTGTAAGGTTGTTACGGCAGTGTGCCACAAGGCGGCAGCACTACTCCGTGTCCTCTCTGGTAACTTGGGGAAACAAAGCCTTAGCGGGGGTCCCGGTGTTGGACGGGACATGGGGAGTCGAACGTGGCTAAACACACACCCCAGGGCTTGTGTATCCTCGCCTCCTGCCCCTTAACCTGCACTGCCGCACCCCAGGCGTATCGCAAGACTTGTAAGTGGGCTACTCGGTGGGTACCGTGCTTCGCAGGTGGGGCGGCTGTAACGAAGTGGGCTGCAGGTGGGGACCTGCCTAGCAGGAGCCGTGGAGAGCCGGTTTCCTCACAGCTCTTCCCTCTCAGCTGCTCCACCGTCACTTGGGTACACCAGGCTTTGCTTACCCGTAGGAGGGCCACGTTGGACCGGGAGACTGTGGTACCACGCAGGGGAGAATGGGCACTAGAGGTCCGAGGGGTCGCTGGTCAGGTGGCACGTCCTCCTCCCTTGCTCCCTCAGCAGCAGCATACTCCAGCCTTGGGACCCAGGCCCGCCGAGGCTCCAGGGGTGTGACTCCAGCCGATGACGTCGCAGAGGCCTGAGGTAACAGAGGAAAGGCATTTCTTAACCCCTTCCTTGCCTTGTCTTTGAATACTCCTTTTCCCTTTCAGCATAGTTAAAAAACAACGTTGCGTCTGTTTGAGTTCTACAGCCCCTTGATGCAATTATAATCGGAGCTGTCCCTGGAGCGTTTCGGGTTCTTTGCCCTGTCAGTTTATTGAGGAAAGTTTTGTAGCGCTCCCTATGCTTTCGGTTGGGTCGCCCTTGATGCGCACTTTTTGATACGTTAAGCGTGTGTCTGAGAATCCCAGCTTCCTACTTCCCCCTTCCCGGGTCTCCAATATCCCCCCTCTGAGAACTCCACGCTTCTCTCTTCCCTTTGTAAACCTGTGTTTCCTTTGTATGCTGCTTCCTTTGTATCCCTATTTAGACTGCACATATAAGAGATAGCCTGGGATTTGTGCCTTGCTGCCTCTAATTTACCAGAATTAGTGAGATCATCGACTGCTCCATCCATGATGCTGCAAATAGTATGAGATCATTTTGTTCTGTGGATGAGTGGTAGTCGAGGGAATGTAGGTAGCAGAACAGCTTTCTGCATTCACCCCGCGCTCGACATGTCTTTCCTTTGTATGTCTTGGCTGTGGTGAAGGGTACCACAACGACCGCTGGGGTGCAAGTGCTTCCTTCCAATGATGCTGGTCTCTGGTTATACGACCTGCAGCGTGTGTGCGGAATCTCGGGGTCCCTCCAGTGTTTAGTTTGGTAAGGAACTTGCCTACTGACCTTCATACCGGCTGTTACCAATTTACGATCCCGGCAACAGCAATGGTAGGCTTCCCTTTTGGGCATGCCCTCTTGAGCACTTAACGCTTTTAGCGTTTGTGAGGACTGCAGCCAGGGAAACCCTCGCCTAGCTTCCTTTGCACTCTCTAATCATGACAGATCCTGAGCATCTTTTCATTTGAATGCGCTGTTTTCTGAAACGCGGGTGAGTACCACTGAGGTCTTGAAAGGTTTCTGCCTGAGAGTCGGCCCTGCTTTGAATTCACTTCAGATTACCTAGCCCAGGATATTTCTTGAGGGCAGGGCTGCGTTTGCAAAGCGGCAGGCCGCAGGCATTGTGAATGATAGGTGCCCTTCGGCACGGTTTGTAAGGTTGTTACGGCAGTGTGCCACAAGGCGGCAGCACTACTCCGTGTCCTCTCTGGTAACTTGGGGAAACAAAGCCTTAGCGGGGGTCCCGGTGTTGGACGGGACATGGGGAGTCGAACGTGGCTAAACACACACCCCAGGGCTTGTGTATCCTCGCCTCCTGCCCCTTAACCTACACTGCCGCACCCCAGGCGTATCGCAAGACTTGTAAGTGGGCTACTCGGTGGGTGCCGTGCTTCGCAGGTGGGGCGACTCTAACGAAGTGGGCTGGAGGTGGGGACCTGCCTAGCAGGAGCCGTGGAGAGCCGGTTTCCTCACAGCTCTTCCCTCTCAGCTGCTCCACCCTCACTTGGGTACACCAGGCTTTGCTTACCCGTAGGAGGGCCACGTTGGACCGGGAGACTGTGGTACCACGCAGGGGAGAATGGGCACTAGAGGTCCGAGGGGTCGCTGGTCAGGTGGCACGTCCTCCTCCCTTGCTCCCTCAGCAGCAGCATACTCCAGCCTTGGGACCCAGGCCCGCCGAGGCTCCAGGGGTGTGACTCCAGCCGATGACGTCGCAGAGGCCTGAGGTAACAGAGGAAAGGCATTTCTTAACCCCTTCCTTGCCTTGTCTTTGAATACTCCTTTTCCCTTTCAGCATAGTTAATAAACAACGTTGCGTCTGTTTGAGTTCTACAGCCCCTTGATGCAATTATAATCGGAGCTGTCCCTGGAGCGTTTCGGGTTCTTTGCCCTGTCAGTTTATTGAGGAAAGTTTTGTAGCGCTCCCTATGCTTTCGGTTGGGTCGCCCTTGATGAGCACTTTTTGATACGTTAAGCGTGTGTCTGAGAATCCCAGCTTCCTACTTCCCCCTTCCCGGGTCTCCAATATCCCCCTCTGAGAACTCCACGCTTCTCTCTTCCCTTTGTAAACCTGTGTTTCCTTTGTATGCTGCTTCCTTTGTATCCCTATTTAGACTGCACATATAAGAGATAGCCTGGGATTTGTGCCTTGCTGCCTCTAATTTACCAGAATTAGTGAGATCATCGACTGCTCCATCCATGCTGCTGCAAATAGTATGAGATCATTTTGTTCCGTGGATGAGTGGTAGTCGAGGGAATGTAGGTAGCAGAACAGCTTTCTGCATTCACCCCGCGCTCGACATGTCGTTCCTTTGTATGTCTTGGCTGTGGTAAAGGGTACCACAACGACCGCTGGGGTGCAAGTGCTTCCTTCCAATGATGCTGGTCTCTGGTTATACGACCTGCAGCGTGTGTGCCGAATCTCGGGGTCCCTCCAGTGTTTAGTTTGGTAAGGAACTTGCCTACTGACCTTCATACCGGCTGTTACCAATTTATGATCCCGGCAACAGCAATGGTAGGCTTCTCTTTTGGGCATGCCCTCTTGAGCACTTAACGCTTTTAGCGTTTGTGAGGACTGCAGCCAGGGAAACCCTCGCCTAGCTTCCTTTGCACTGTCTAATCATGACAGATCCTGAGCATCTTTTCATTTGAATGTGCTGTTTTCTAAAACGCGGGTGAGCACCACTGAGGTCTTGAAAGGTTTCTGCCTGAGAGTCGGCCCTGCTTTGAATTCACTTCAGATTACCTAGCCCAGGATATTTCTTGAGGGCAGGGCTGCGTTTGCAAAGCGGCAGGCCGCAGGCATTGTGAATGATAGGTGCCCTTCGGCACGGTTTGTAAGGTTGTTACGGCAGTGTGCCACAAGGCGGCAGCACTACTCCGTGTCCTCTCTGGTAAGTTGGGGAAACAAAGCCTTAGCGGGGGTCCCGGTGTTGGACGGGACATGGGGAGTCGAACGTGGCTAAACACACACCCCAGGGCTTGTGTATCCTCGCCTCCTGCCCCTTAACCTGCACTGCCGCACCCCAGGCGTATCGCAAGACTTGTAAGTGGGCTACTCGGTGGGTGCCGTGCTTCGCAGGTGGGGCGACTCTAACGAAGTGGGCTGGAGGTGGGGACCTGCCTAGCAGGAGCCGTGGAGAGCCGGTTTCCTCACAGCTCTTCCCTCTCAGCTGCTCCACCGTCACTTGGGTACACCAGGCTTTGCTTACCCGTAGGAGGGCCACGTTGGACCGGGAGACTGTGGTATCACGCAGGGGAGAATGGGCACTAGAGGTCCGAGGGGTCGCTGGTCAGGTGGCACGTCCTCCTCCCTTGCTCCCTCAGCAGCAGCATACTCCAGCCTTGGGACCCAGGCCCGCCGAGGCTCCAGGGGTGTGACTCCAGCCGATGACGTCGCAGAGGCCTGAGGTAACAGAGGAAAGGCATTTCTTAACCCCTTCCTTGCCTTGTCTTTGAATACAACTTTTCCCTTTCAGCATAGTTAATAAACAACGTTGCGTCTGTTTGAGTTCTACAGCCCCTTGATGCAATTATAATCGGAGCTGTCCCTGGAGCGTTTCGGGTTCTTTGCCCTGTCAGTTTATTGAGGAAAGTTTTGTAGCGCTCCCTATGCTTTCGGTTGGGTCGCCCTTGATGAGCACTTTTTGATACGTTAAGCGTGTGTCTGAGAATCCCAGCTTCCTACTTCCCCCTTCCCGGGTCTCCAATATCCCCCTCTGAGAACTCCACGCTTCTCTCTTCCCTTTGTAATCCTGTGTTTCCTTTGTATGCTGCTTCCTTTGTATCCCTATTTAGAATGCACATATAAGAGATAGCCTGGGATTTGTGCCTTGCTGCCTCTAATTTACCAGAATTAGTGAGATCATCGACTGCTCCATCCATGCTGCTGCAAATAGTATGAGATCATTTTGTTCTGTGGATGAGTGGTAGTCGAGGGAATGTAGGTAGCAGAACAGCTTTCTGCATTCACCCCGCGCTCGACATGTCGTTCCTTTGTATGTCTTGGCTGTGGTAAAGGGTACCACAACGACCGCTGGGGTGCAAGTGCTTCCTTCCAATGATGCTAGTCTCTGGTTATACGACCTGCAGCGTGTGTGCCGAATCTCGGGGTCCCTCCAGTGTTTAGTTGGTAAGGAACTTGCCTACTGACCTTCATACCGGCTGTTACCAATTTATGATCCCGGCAACAGCAATGGCAGGCTTCCCTTTTGGGCATGCCCTCTTGTGCACTTAACGCTTTTAGCGTTTGTGAGGACTGCAGCCAGGGAAACCCTCGCCTAGCTTCCTTTGCACTCTCTAATCATGACAGATCCTGAGCATCTTTTCATTTGAATGTGCTGTTTTCTAAAACGCGGGTGAGTACCACTGAGGTCTTGAAAGGTTTCTGCCTGAGAGTCGGCCCTGCTTTGAATTCACTTCAGATTACCTAGCCCAGGATATTTCTTGAGGGCAGGGCTGCGTTTGCAAAGCGGCAGGCCGCAGGCATTGTGAATGATAGGTGCCCTTCGGCACGGTTTGTAAGGTTGTTACGGCAGTGTGCCACAAGGCGGCAGCACTACTCCGTGTCCTCTCTGTTAACTTGGGGAAACAAAGCCTTAGCGGGGGTCCCGGTGTTGGACGGGACATGGGGAGTCGAACGTGGCTAAACACACACCCCAGGGTTTGTGTATCCTCGCCTCCTGCCCCTTAACCTGCACTGCCGCACCCCAGGCGTATCGCAAGACTTGTAAGTGGGCTACTCGGTGGGCGCCGTGCTTCGCAGGTGGGGCGACTCTAAGGAAGTGGGCTGGAGGTGGGGACCTGCCTAGCAGGAGCCGTGGAGAGCCGGTTTCCTCACAGCTCTTCCCTCTCAGCTGCTCCACCGTCACTTGGGTACACCAGGCTTTGCTTACCCGTAGGAGGGCCACGTTGGACCGGGAGACTGTGGTACCACGCAGGGGAGAATGGGCACTAGAGGTCCGAGGGGTCGCTGGTCAGGTGGCACGTCCTCCTCCCTTGTTCCCTCAGCAGCAGCATACTCCAGCCTTGGGACTTAGGCCCGCCGAGGCTCCAGGGGTGTGACTCCAGGCGACGACATCACAGAGGCCTGAGGTAACAGAGGAAAGGCATTTCTTAACCCCTTCCTTGCCTTGTCATTTAATAGTCCTTTGCCCTTTCAGCATAGTTGATATACAACGATGCTTCTGTTTGCGTTCTACAGCCCCTTGATGCAATTATAATCGGAGCTGTCCCTGTAGCGTTTCGGGTTCTTTGCCCTGTCAGTTTATTGAGGAATGTTTTGTAGCGCTCCCTATGCTTTCGGTTGGGTCTCCCTTGATGAGCACTTTTTGATACGTTAAGCGTGTGTCTGAGAATCCCAGCTTCCTACTTCCCCCTTCCCGGGTCTCCAATATCCCCCTCTGAGAACTCCACGCTTCTCTCTTCCCTTTGTGAACCTGTGTTTCCTTTGTATGCTGCTTCCTTTGTATCCCTATTTAGACTGCACATATAAGAGATAGCCTGGGATTTGTGCCTTGCTGCCTCTAATTTACCAGAATTAGTGAGATCATCGACTGCTCCATCCATGCTGCTGCAAATAGTATGAGATCATTTTGTTCTGTGGATGAGTGGTAGTCGAGGGAATGTAGGTAGCAGAACAGCTTTCTGCATTCACCCCGCGCTCGACATGTCGTTCCTTTGTGTGTCTTGGCTGTGGTAAAGGGTACCAGAACGACCGCTGGGGTGCAAGTGCTTCCTTCCAAAGATGCTGGTCTCTGGTTATACGACCTGCAGCGGGTTTGCCGAATCTCGGGGTCCCTCCAGTGTTTAGTTTGGTAAGGAACTTGCCTACTGACCTTCATACCGGCTGTTACCAATTTACGATCCCGGCAACAGCAATGGTAGGCTTCTCTTTTGGGCATGCCCTCTTGAGCACTTAACGCTTTTAGCGTTTGTGAGGACTGCAGCCAGGGAAACCCTCGCCTAGCTTCCTTTGCACTGTCTAATCATGACAGATCCTGAGCATCTTTTCATTTGAATGTGCTGTTTTCTAAAACGCGGGTGAGCACCACTGAGGTCTTGAAAGGTTTCTGCCTGAGAGTCGGCCCTGCTTTGAATTCACTTCAGATTACCTAGCCCAGGATATTTCTTGAGGGCAGGGCTGCGTTTGCAAAGCGGCAGGCCGCAGGCATTGTGAATGATAGGTGCCCTTCGGCACGGTTTGTAAGGTTGTTACGGCAGTGTGCCACAAGGCGGCAGCACTACTCCGTGTCCTCTCTGTTAACTTGGGGAAACAAAGCCTTAGCGGGGGTCCCGGTGTTGGACGGGACATGGGGAGTCGAACGTGGCTAAACACACACCCCAGGGTTTGTGTATCCTCGCCTCCTGCCCCTTAACCTGCACTGCCGCACCCCAGGCGTATCGCAAGACTTGTAAGTGGGCTACTCGGTGGGCGCCGTGCTTCGCAGGTGGGGCGACTCTAAGGAAGTGGGCTGGAGGTGGGGACCTGCCTAGCAGGAGCCGTGGAGAGCCGGTTTCCTCACAGCTCTTCCCTCTCAGCTGCTCCACCGTCACTTGGGTACACCAGGCTTTGCTTACCCGTAGGAGGGCCACGTTGGACCGGGAGACTGTGGTACCACGCAGGGGAGAATGGGCACTAGAGGTCCGAGGGGTCGCTGGTCAGGTGGCACGTCCTCCTCCCTTGTTCCCTCAGCAGCAGCATACTCCAGCCTTGGGACTTAGGCCCGCCGAGGCTCCAGGGGTGTGACTCCAGGCGACGACATCACAGAGGCCTGAGGTAACAGAGGAAAGGCATTTCTTAACCCCTTCCTTGCCTTGTCATTTAATAGTCCTTTGCCCTTTCAGCATAGTTGATATACAACGATGCTTCTGTTTGCGTTCTACAGCCCCTTGATGCAATTATAATCGGAGCTGTCCCTGTAGCGTTTCGGGTTCTTTGCCCTGTCAGTTTATTGAGGAATGTTTTGTAGCGCTCCCTATGCTTTCGGTTGGGTCTCCCTTGATGAGCACTTTTTGATACGTTAAGCGTGTGTCTGAGAATCCCAGCTTCCTACTTCCCCCTTCCCGGGTCTCCAATATCCCCCTCTGAGAACTCCACGCTTCTCTCTTCCCTTTGTGAACCTGTGTTTCCTTTGTATGCTGCTTCCTTTGTATCCCTATTTAGACTGCACATATAAGAGATAGCCTGGGATTTGTGCCTTGCTGCCTCTAATTTACCAGAATTAGTGAGATCATCGACTGCTCCATCCATGCTGCTGCAAATAGTATGAGATCATTTTGTTCTGTGGATGAGTGGTAGTCGAGGGAATGTAGGTAGCAGAACAGCTTTCTGCATTCACCCCGCGCTCGACATGTCGTTCCTTTGTGTGTCTTGGCTGTGGTAAAGGGTACCAGAACGACCGCTGGGGTGCAAGTGCTTCCTTCCAAAGATGCTGGTCTCTGGTTATACGACCTGCAGCGGGTTTGCCGAATCTCGGGGTCCCTCCAGTGTTTAGTTTGGTAAGGAACTTGCCTACTGACCTTCATACCGGCTGTTACCAATTTACGATCCCGGCAACAGCAATGGTAGGCTTCTCTTTTGGGCATGCCCTCTTGAGCACTTAACGCTTTTAGCGTTTGTGAGGACTGCAGCCAGGGAAACCCTCGCCTAGCTTCCTTTGCACTGTCTAATCATGACAGATCCTGAGCATCTTTTCATTTGAATGTGCTGTTTTCTAAAACGCGGGTGAGCACCACTGAGGTCTTGAAAGGTTTCTGCCTGAGAGTCGGCCCTGCTTTGAATTCACTTCAGATTACCTAGCCCAGGATATTTCTTGAGGGCAGGGCTGCGTTTGCAAAGCGGCAGGCCGCAGGCATTGTGAATGATAGGTGCCCTTCGGCACGGTTTGTAAGGTTGTTACGGCAGTGTGCCACAAGGCGGCAGCACTACTCCGTGTCCTCTCTGGTAAGTTGGGGAAACAAAGCCTTAGCGGGGGTCCCGGTGTTGGACGGGACATGGGGAGTCGAACGTGGCTAAACACACACCCCAGGGCTTGTGTATCCTCGCCTCCTGCCCCTTAACCTGCACTGCCGCACCCCAGGCGTATCGCAAGACTTGTAAGTGGGCTACTCGGTGGGTGCCGTGCTTCGCAGGTGGGGCGACTCTAACGAAGTGGGCTGGAGGTGGGGACCTGCCTAGCAGGAGCCGTGGAGAGCCGGTTTCCTCACAGCTCTTCCCTCTCAGCTGCTCCACCGTCACTTGGGTACACCAGGCTTTGCTTACCCGTAGGAGGGCCACGTTGGACCGGGAGACTGTGGTATCACGCAGGGGAGAATGGGCACTAGAGGTCCGAGGGGTCGCTGGTCAGGTGGCACGTCCTCCTCCCTTGCTCCCTCAGCAGCAGCATACTCCAGCCTTGGGACCCAGGCCCGCCGAGGCTCCAGGGGTGTGACTCCAGCCGATGACGTCGCAGAGGCCTGAGGTAACAGAGGAAAGGCATTTCTTAACCCCTTCCTTGCCTTGTCTTTGAATACAACTTTTCCCTTTCAGCATAGTTAATAAACAACGTTGCGTCTGTTTGAGTTCTACAGCCCCTTGATGCAATTATAATCGGAGCTGTCCCTGGAGCGTTTCGGGTTCTTTGCCCTGTCAGTTTATTGAGGAAAGTTTTGTAGCGCTCCCTATGCTTTCGGTTGGGTCGCCCTTGACGAGCACTTTTTGATACGTTAAGCGTGTGTCTGAGAATCCCAGCTTCCTACTTCCCCCTTCCCGGGTCTCCAATATCCCCCTCTGAGAACTCCACGCTTCTCTCTTCCCTTTGTAATCCTGTGTTTCCTTTGTATGCTGCTTCCTTTGTATCCCTATTTAGAATGCACATATAAGAGATAGCCTGGGATTTGTGCCTTGCTGCCTCTAATTTACCAGAATTAGTGAGATCATCGACTGCTCCATCCATGCTGCTGCAAATAGTATGAGATCATTTTGTTCTGTGGATGAGTGGTAGTCGAGGGAATGTAGGTAGCAGAACAGCTTTCTGCATTCACCCCGCGCTCGACATGTCGTTCCTTTGTATGTCTTGGCTGTGGTAAAGGGTACCACAACGACCGCTGGGGTGCAAGTGCTTCCTTCCAATGATGCTAGTCTCTGGTTATACGACCTGCAGCGTGTGTGCCGAATCTCGGGGTCCCTCCAGTGTTTAGTTGGTAAGGAACTTGCCTACTGACCTTCATACCGGCTGTTACCAATTTACGATCCCGGCAACAGCAATGGCAGGCTTCCCTTTTGGGCATGCCCTCTTGTGCACTTAACGCTTTTAGCGTTTGTGAGGACTGCAGCCAGGGAAACCCTCGCCTAGCTTCCTTTGCACTCTCTAATCATGACAGATCCTGAGCATCTTTTCATTTGAATGTGCTGTTTTCTAAAACGCGGGTGAGTACCACTGAGGTCTTGAAAGGTTTCTGCCTGAGAGTCGGCCCTGCTTTGAATTCACTTCAGATTACCTAGCCCAGGATATTTCTTGAGGGCAGGGCTGCGTTTGCAAAGCGGCAGGCCGCAGGCATTGTGAATGATAGGTGCCCTTCGGCACGGTTTGTAAGGTTGTTACGGCAGTGTGCCACAAGGCGGCAGCACTACTCCGTGTCCTCTCTGTTAACTTGGGGAAACAAAGCCTTAGCGGGGGTCCCGGTGTTGGACGGGACATGGGGAGTCGAACGTGGCTAAACACACACCCCAGGGTTTGTGTATCCTCGCCTCCTGCCCCTTAACCTGCACTGCCGCACCCCAGGCGTATCGCAAGACTTGTAAGTGGGCTACTCGGTGGGCGCCGTGCTTCGCAGGTGGGGCGACTCTAAGGAAGTGGGCTGGAGGTGGGGACCTGCCTAGCAGGAGCCGTGGAGAGCCGGTTTCCTCACAGCTCTTCCCTCTCAGCTGCTCCACCGTCACTTGGGTACACCAGGCTTTGCTTACCCGTAGGAGGGCCACGTTGGACCGGGAGACTGTGGTACCACGCAGGGGAGAATGGGCACTAGAGGTCCGAGGGGTCGCTGGTCAGGTGGCACGTCCTCCTCCCTTGTTCCCTCAGCAGCAGCATACTCCAGCCTTGGGACTTAGGCCCGCCGAGGCTCCAGGGTTGTGACTCCAGGCGACGACATCACAGAGGCCTGAGGTAACAGAGGAAAGGCATTTCTTAACCCCTTCCTTGCCTTGTCATTTAATAGTCCTTTGCCCTTTCAGCATAGTTGATATACAACGATGCTTCTGTTTGCGTTCTACAGCCCCTTGATGCAATTATAATCGGAGCTGTCCCTGTAGCGTTTCGGGTTCTTTGCCCTGTCAGTTTATTGAGGAATGTTTTGTAGCGCTCCCTATGCTTTCGGTTGGGTCTCCCTTGATGAGCACTTTTTGATACGTTAAGCGTGTGTCTGAGAATCCCAGCTTCCTACTTCCCCCTTCCCGGGTCTCCAATATCCCCCTCTGAGAACTCCACGCTTCTCTCTTCCCTTTGTGAACCTGTGTTTCCTTTGTATGCTGCTTCCTTTGTATCCCTATTTAGACTGCACATATAAGAGATAGCCTGGGATTTGTGCCTTGCTGCCTCTAATTTACCAGAATTAGTGAGATCATCGACTGCTCCATCCATGCTGCTGCAAATAGTATGAGATCATTTTGTTCTGTGGATGAGTGGTAGTCGAGGGAATGTAGGTAGCAGAACAGCTTTCTGCATTCACCCCGCGCTCGACATGTCGTTCCTTTGTGTGTCTTGGCTGTGGTAAAGGGTACCAGAACGACCGCTGGGGTGCAAGTGCTTCCTTCCAAAGATGCTGGTCTCTGGTTATACGACCTGCAGCGGGTTTGCCGAATCTCGGGGTCCCTCCAGTGTTTAGTTTGGTAAGGAACTTGCCTACTGACCTTCATACCGGCTGTTACCAATTTACGATCCCGGCAACAGCAATGGTAGGCTTCCCTTTTGGGCATGCCCTCTTGAGCACTTAACGCTTTTAGCGTTTGTGAGGACTGCAGCCAGGGAAACCCTCGCCTAGCTTCCTTTGCACTGTCTAATCATGACAGATCCTGAGCATCTTTTCATTTGAATGTGCTGTTTTCTAAAACGCGGGTGAGCACCACTGAGGTCTTGAAAGGTTTCTGCCTGAGAGTCGGCCCTGCTTTGAATTCACTTCAGATTACCTAGCCCAGGATAATTCTTGAGGGCAGGCCTGCGTTTGCAAAGCGGCAGGACGCAGGCATTGTGAATGATAGGTGCCCTTCGGCACGGTTTGTAAGGTTGTTACGGCAGTGTGCCACAAGGCGGCAGCACTACTCCGTGTCCTCTCTGGTAACTTGGGGAAACAAAGCCTTAGCGGGGGTCCCGGTGTTGGACGGGACATGGGGAGTCGAACGTGGCTAAACACACACCCCAGGGCTTGTGTATCCTCGCCTCCTGCCCCTTAACCTGCACTGCCGCACCCCAGGCGTATCGCAAGACTTGTAAGTGGGCTACTCGGTGGGTGCCGTGCTTCGCAGGTGGGGCGACTCTAACGAAGTGGGCTGGAGGTGGGGACCTGCCTAGCAGGAGCCGTGGAGAGCCGGTTTCCTCACAGCTCTTCCCTCTCAGCTGCTCCACCGTCACTTGGGTACACCAGGCTTTGCTTACCCGTAGGAGGGCCACGTTGGACCGGGAGACTGTGGTACCACGCAGGGGAGAATGGGCACTAGAGGTCCGAGGGGTCGCTGGTCAGGTGGCACGTCCTCCTCCCTTGCTCCCTCAGCAGCAGCATACTCCAGCCTTGGGACCCAGGCCCGCCGAGGCTCCAGGGGTGTGACTCCAGCCGATGACGTCGCAGAGGCCTGAGGTAACAGAGGAAAGGCATTTCTTAACCCCTTCCTTGCCTTGTCTTTGAATACTCCTTTTCCCTTTCAGCATAGTTAATAAACAACGTTGCGTCTGTTTGAGTTCTACAGCCCCTTGATGCAATTATAATCGGAGCTGTCCCTGGAGCGTTTCGGGTTCTTTGCCCTGTCAGTTTATTGAGGAAAGTTTTGTAGCGCTCCCTATGCTGTCGGTTGGGTCGCCCTTGACGAGCACTTTTTGATACGTTAAGCGTGTGTCTGAGAATCCCAGCTTCCTACTTCCCCCTTCCCGGGTCTCCAATATCCCCCTCTGAGAACTCCACGCTTCTCTCTTCCCTTTGTAATCCTGTGTTTCCTTTGTATGCTGCTTCCTTTGTATCCCTATGTAGAATGCACATATAAGAGATAGCCTGGGATTTGTGCCTTGCTGCCTCTAATTTACCAGAATTAGTGAGATCATCGACTGCTCCATCCATGCTGCTGCAAATAGTATGAGATCATTTTGTTCTGTGGATGAGTGGTAGTCGAGGGAATGTAGGTAGCAGAACAGCTTTCTGCATTCACCCCGCGCTCGACATGTCGTTCCTTTGTATGTCTTGGCTGTGGTAAAGGGTACCACAACGACCGCTGGGGTGCAAGTGCTTCCTTCCAATGATGCTAGTCTCTGGTTATACGACCTGCAGCGTGTGTGCCGAATCTCGGGGTCCCTCCAGTGTTTAGTTGGTAAGGAACTTGCCTACTGACCTTCATACCGGCTGTTACCAATTTACGATCCCGGCAACAGCAATGGCAGGCTTCCCTTTTGGGCATGCCCTCTTGTGCACTTAACGCTTTTAGCGTTTGTGAGGACTGCAGCCAGGGAAACCCTCGCCTAGCTTCCTTTGCACTCTCTAATCATGACAGATCCTGAGCATCTTTTCATTTGAATGTGCTGTTTTCTAAAACGCGGGTGAGTACCACTGAGGTCTTGAAAGGTTTCTGCCTGAGAGTCGGCCCTGCTTTGAATTCACTTCAGATTACCTAGCCCAGGATATTTCTTGAGGGCAGGGCTGCGTTTGCAAAGCGGCAGGCCGCAGGCATTGTGAATGATAGGTGCCCTTCGGCACGGTTTGTAAGGTTGTTACGGCAGTGTGCCACAAGGCGGCAGCACTACTCCGTGTCCTCTCTGTTAACTTGGGGAAACAAAGCCTTAGCGGGGGTCCCGGTGTTGGACGGGACATGGGGAGTCGAACGTGGCTAAACACACACCCCAGGGTTTGTGTATCCTCGCCTCCTGCCCCTTAACCTGCACTGCCGCACCCCAGGCGTATCGCAAGACTTGTAAGTGGGCTACTCGGTGGGCGCCGTGCTTCGCAGGTGGGGCGACTCTAAGGAAGTGGGCTGGAGGTGGGGACCTGCCTAGCAGGAGCCGTGGAGAGCCGGTTTCCTCACAGCTCTTCCCTCTCAGCTGCTCCACCGTCACTTGGGTACACCAGGCTTTGCTTACCCGTAGGAGGGCCACGTTGGACCGGGAGACTGTGGTACCACGCAGGGGAGAATGGGCACTAGAGGTCCGAGGGGTCGCTGGTCAGGTGGCACGTCCTCCTCCCTTGTTCCCTCAGCAGCAGCATACTCCAGCCTTGGGACTTAGGCCCGCCGAGGCTCCAGGGTTGTGACTCCAGGCGACGACATCACAGAGGCCTGAGGTAACAGAGGAAAGGCATTTCTTAACCCCTTCCTTGCCTTGTCATTTAATAGTCCTTTGCCCTTTCAGCATAGTTGATATACAACGATGCTTCTGTTTGCGTTCTACAGCCCCTTGATGCAATTATAATCGGAGCTGTCCCTGTAGCGTTTCGGGTTCTTTGCCCTGTCAGTTTATTGAGGAATGTTTTGTAGCGCTCCCTATGCTTTCGGTTGGGTCTCCCTTGATGAGCACTTTTTGATACGTTAAGCGTGTGTCTGAGAATCCCAGCTTCCTACTTCCCCCTTCCCGGGTCTCCAATATCCCCCTCTGAGAACTCCACGCTTCTCTCTTCCCTTTGTGAACCTGTGTTTCCTTTGTATGCTGCTTCCTTTGTATCCCTATTTAGACTGCACATATAAGAGATAGCCTGGGATTTGTGCCTTGCTGCCTCTAATTTACCAGAATTAGTGAGATCATCGACTGCTCCATCCATGCTGCTGCAAATAGTATGAGATCATTTTGTTCTGTGGATGAGTGGTAGTCGAGGGAATGTAGGTAGCAGAACAGCTTTCTGCATTCACCCCGCGCTCGACATGTCGTTCCTTTGTGTGTCTTGGCTGTGGTAAAGGGTACCAGAACGACCGCTGGGGTGCAAGTGCTTCCTTCCAAAGATGCTGGTCTCTGGTTATACGACCTGCAGCGGGTTTGCCGAATCTCGGGGTCCCTCCAGTGTTTAGTTTGGTAAGGAACTTGCCTACTGACCTTCATACCGGCTGTTACCAATTTACGATCCCGGCAACAGCAATGGTAGGCTTCCCTTTTGGGCATGCCCTCTTGAGCACTTAACGCTTTTAGCGTTTGTGAGGACTGCAGCCAGGGAAACCCTCGCCTAGCTTCCTTTGCACTGTCTAATCATGACAGATCCTGAGCATCTTTTCATTTGAATGTGCTGTTTTCTAAAACGCGGGTGAGCACCACTGAGGTCTTGAAAGGTTTCTGCCTGAGAGTCGGCCCTGCTTTGAATTCACTTCAGATTACCTAGCCCAGGATAATTCTTGAGGGCAGGGCTGCGTTTGCAAAGCGGCAGGACGCAGGCATTGTGAATGATAGGTGCCCTTCGGCACGGTTTGTAAGGTTGTTACGGCAGTGTGCCACAAGGCGGCAGCACTACTCCGTGTCCTCTCTGGTAACTTGGGGAAACAAAGCCTTAGCGGGGGTCCCGGTGTTGGACGGGACATGGGGAGTCGAACGTGGCTAAACACACACCCCAGGGCTTGTGTATCCTCGCCTCCTGCCCCTTAACCTGCACTGCCGCACCCCAGGCGTATCGCAAGACTTGTAAGTGGGCTACTCGGTGGGTGCCGTGCTTCGCAGGTGGGGCGACTCTAACGAAGTGGGCTGGAGGTGGGAACCTGCCTAGCAGGAGCCGTGGAGAGCCGGTTTCCTCACAGCTCTTCCCTCTCAGCTGCTCCACCGTCACTTGGGTACACCAGGCTTTGCTTACCCGTAGGAGGGCCACGTTGGACCGGGAGACTGTGGTACCACGCAGGGGAGAATGGGCACTAGAGGTCCGAGGGGTCGCTGGTCAGGTGGCACGTCCTCCTCCCTTGCTCCCTCAGCAGCAGCATACTCCAGCCTTGGGACCCAGGCCCGCCGAGGCTCCTGACTCCAGCCGTTGACGTCGCAGAGGCCTGAGGTAACAGAGGAAAGGCATTTCTTAACCCCTTCCTTGCCTTGTCTTTGAATACTCCTTTTCCCTTTCAGCATAGTTAATAAACAACGTTGCGTCTGTTTGAGTTCTACAGCCCCTTGATGCAATTATAATCGGAGCTGTCCCTGGAGCGTTTCGGGTTCTTTGCCCTGTCAGTTTATTGAGGAAAGTTTTGTAGCGCTCCCTATGCTTTCGGTTGGGTCGCCCTTGATGAGCACTTTTTGATACGTTAAGCGTGTGTCTGAGAATCCCAGCTTCCTACTTCCCCCTTCCCGGGTCTCCAATATCCCCCTCTGAGAACTCCACGCTTCTCTCTTCCCTTTGTAAACCTGTGTTTCCTTTGTATGCTGCTTCCTTTGTATCCCTATTTAGACTGCACATATAAGAGATAGCCTGGGATTTGTGCCTTGCTGCCTCTAATTTACCAGAATCAGTGAGATCATCGACTGCTCCATCCATGCTGCTGCAAATAGTATGAGATCATTTTGTTCTGTGGATGAGTGGTAGTCGAGGGAATGTAGGTAGCAGAACAGCTTTCTGCATTCACCCCGCGCTCGACATGTCGTTCCTTTGTATGTCTTGGCTGTGGTAAAGGGTACCACAACGACCGCTGGGGTGCAAGTGCTTCCTTCCAATGATGCTAGTCTCTGGTTATACGACCTGCAGCGGGTTTGCGGAATCTCGGGGTCCCTCCAGTGTTTAGTTTGGTAAGGAACTTGCCTACTGACCTTCATACCGGCTGTTACCAATTTACGATCCCGGCAACAGCAATGGTAGGCTTCCCTTTTGGGCATGCCCTCTTGAGCACTTAACGCTTTTAGCGTTGGTGAGGACTGCAGCCAGGGAAACCCTCGCCTAGCTTCCTTTGCACTCTCTAATCATGACAGATCCTGAGCATCTTTTCATTTGAATGTGCTGTTTTCTAAAACGCGGGTGAGTACCACTGAGGTCTTGAAAGGTTTCTGCCTGAGAGTCGGCCCTGCTTTGAATTCACTTCAGATTACCTAGCCCAGGATATTTCTTGAGGGCAGGGCTGCGTTTGCAAAGCGGCAGGCCGCAGGCATTGTGAATGATAGGTGCCCTTCGGCACGGTTTGTAAGGTTGTTACGGCAGTGTGCCACAAGGCGGCAGCACTACTCCGTGTCCTCTCTGGTAACTTGGGGAAACAAAGCCTTAGCGGGGGTCCCGGTGTTGGACGGGACATGGGGAGTCGAACGTGGCTAAACACACACCCCAGGGCTTGTGTATCCTCGCCTCCTGCCCCTTAACCTGCACTGCCGCACCCCAGGCGTATCGCAAGACTTGTAAGTGGGCTACTCGGTGGGTACCGTGCTTCGCAGGTGGGGCGGCTGTAACGAAGTGGGCTGGAGGTGGGGACCTGCCTAGCAGGAGCCGTGGAGAGCCGGTTTCCTCACAGCTCTTCCCTCTCAGCTGCTCCACCGTCACTTGGGTACACCAGGCTTTGCTTACCCGTAGGAGGGCCACGTTGGACCGGGAGACTGTGGTACCACGCAGGGGAGAATGGGCACTAGAGGTCCGAGGGGTCGCTGGTCAGGTGGCACGTCCTCCTCCCTTGCTCCCTCAGCAGCAGCATACTCCAGCCTTGGGACCCAGGCCCGCCGAGGCTCCAGGGGTGTGACTCCAGCCGATGACGTCGCAGAGGCCTGAGGTAACAGAGGAAAGGCATTTCTTAACCCCTTCCTTGCCTTGTCTTTGAATACTCCTTTTCCCTTTCAGCATAGTTAATAAACAACGTTGCGTCTGTTTGAGTTCTACAGCCCCTTGATGCAATTATAATCGGAGCTGTCCCTGGAGCGTTTCGGGTTCTTTGCCCTGTCAGTTTATTGAGGAAAGTTTTGTAGCGCTCCCTATGCTTTCGGTTGGGTCGCCCTTGATGCGCACTTTTTGATACGTTAAGCGTGTGTCTGAGAATCCCAGCTTCCTACTTCCCCCTTCCCGGGTCTCCAATATCCCCCCTCTGAGAACTCCACGCTTCTCTCTTCCCTTTGTAAACCTGTGTTTCCTTTGTATGCTGCTTCCTTTGTATCCCTATTTAGACTGCACATATAAGAGATAGCCTGGGATTTGTGCCTTGCTGCCTCTAATTTACCAGAATTAGTGAGATCATCGACTGCTCCATCCATGCTGCTGCAAATAGTATGAGATCATTTTGTTCTGTGGATGAGTGGTAGTCGAGGGAATGTAGGTAGCAGAACAGCTTTCTGCATTCACCCCGCGCTCGACATGTCGTTCCTTTGTGTGTCTTGGCTGTGGTAAAGGGTACCACAACGACCGCTGGGGTGCAAGTGCTTCCTTCCAATGATGCTGGTCTCTGGTTATACGACCTGCAGCGTGTGTGCCGAATCTCGGGGTCCCTCCAGTGTTTAGTTTGGTAAGGAACTTGCCTACTGACCTTCATACCGGCTGTTACCAATTTACGATCCCGGCAACAGCAATGGTAGGCTTCCCTTTTGGGCATGCCCTCTTGAGCACTTAACGCTTTTAGCGTTTGTGAGGACTGCAGCCAGGGAAACCCTCGCCTAGCTTCCTTTGCACTCTCTAATCATGACAGATCCTGAGCATCTTTTCATTTGAATGTGCTGTTTTCTAAAACGCGGGTGAGTACCACTGAGGTCTTGAAAGGTTTCTGCCTGAGAGTCGGCCGTGCTTTGAATTCACTTCAGATTACCTAGCCCAGGATAATTCTTGAGGGCAGGGCTGCGTTTGCAAAGAGGCAGGCCGCAGGCATTGTGAATGATAGGTGCCCTTCGGCACGGTTTGTAAGGTTGTTACGGCAGTGTGCCACAAGGCGGCAGCACTACTCCGTGTCCTCTCTGGTAACTTGGGGAAACAAAGCCTTAGCGGGGGTCCCGGTGTTGGACGGGACATGGGGAGTCGAACGTGGCTAAACACACACCCCAGGGCTTGTGTATCCTCGCCTCCTGCCCCTTAACCTGCACTGCCGCACCCCAGGCGTATCGCAACACTTGTAAGTGGGCTACTCGGTGGGTGCCGTGCTTCGCAGGTGGGGCGACTCTAACGAAGTGGGCTGGAGGTGGGAACCTGCCTAGCAGGAGCCGTGGAGAGCCGGTTTCCTCACAGCTCTTCCCTCTCAGCTGCTCCACCGTCACTTGGGTACACCAGGCTTTGCTTACCCGTAGGAGGGCCACGTTGGACCGGGAGACTGTGGTACCACGCAGGGGAGAATGGGCACTAGAGGTCCGAGTGGTCGCTGGTCAGGTGGCACGTCCTCCTCCCTTGCTCCCTCAGCAGCAGCATACTCCAGCCTTGGGACCCAGGCCCGCGAGGCTCCAGGGGTGTGACTCCAGCCGATGACGTCTCAGAGGCCTGAGGTAACAGAGGAAAGGCATTTCTTAACCCTTTCCTTGCCTTGTCTTTGAAAAGTCCTTTTCCCTTTCAGCATAGTTAATAAACAACGTTGCGTCTGTTTGAGTTCTACAGCCCCTTGATGCAATTATAATCGGAGCTGTCGCTGGAGCGTTTCGGGTTCTTTGCCCTGTCAGTTTATTGAGGAAAGTTTTGTAGCGCTCCCTATGCTTTCGGTTGGGTCGCCCTTGATGAGCACTTTTTGATACGTTAAGCGTGTGTCTGAGAATCCCAGCTTCCTACTTCCCCCTTCCCGGGTCTCCAATATCCCCCTCTGAGAACTCCACGCTTCTCTCTTCCCTTTGTAAACCTGTGTTTCCTTTGTATGCTGCTTCCTTTGTATCCCTATTTAGAATGCACATATAAGAGATAGCCTGGGATTTGTGCCTTGCTGCCTCTAATTTACCAGAATAAGTGAGATCATCGACTGCTCCATCTATGCTGCTGCAAATAGTATGAGATCATTTTGTTCTGTGGATGAGTGGTAGTCGAGGGAATGTAGGTAGCAGAACAGCTTTCTGCATTCACCCCGCGCTCGACATGTCGTTCCTTTGTATGTCTTGGCTGTGGTAAAGGGTACCACAACGACCGCTGGGGTGCAAGTGCTTCCTTCCAATGATGCTGGTCTCTGGTTATACGACCTGCAGCGTGTGTGCCGAATCTCGGGGTCCCTCCAGTGTTTAGTTTGGTAAGGAACTTGCCTACTGACCTTCATACCGGCTGTTACCAATTTTCGATCCCGGCAACAGCAATGGTAGGCTTCCCTTTTGGGCATGCCCTCTTGAGCACTTAACGCTTTTAGCGTTTGTGAGGACTGCAGCCAGGGAAACCCTCGCCTAGCTTCCTTTGCACTCTCTAATCATGACAGATCCTGAGCATCTTTTCATTTGAATGCGCTGTTTTCTGAAACGCGGGTGAGTACCACTGAGGTCTTGAAAGGTTTCTGCCTGAGAGTCGGCCCTGCTTTGAATTCACTTCAGATTACCTAGCCCAGGATAATTCTTGAGGGCAGGGCTGCGTTTGCAAAGCGGCAGGACGCAGGCATTGTGAATGATAGGTGCCCTTCGGCACGGTTTGTAAGGTTGTTACGGCAGTGTGCCACAAGGCGGCAGCACTACTCCGTGTCCTCTCTGGTAACTTGGGGAAACAAAGCCTTAGCGGGGGTCCCGGTGTTGGACGGGACATGGGGAGTCGAACGTGGCTAAACACACACCCCAGGGCTTGTGTATCCTCGCCTCCTGCCCCTTAACCTGCACTGCCGCACCCCAGGCGTATCGCAAGACTTGTAAGTGGGCTACTCGGTGGGTGCCGTGCTTCGCAGGTGGGGCGACTCTAACGAAGTGGGCTGGAGGTGGGGACCTGCCTAGCAGGAGCCGTGGAGAGCCGGTTTCCTCACAGCTCTTCCCTCTCAGCTGCTCCACCGTCACTTGGGTACACCAGGCTTTGCTTACCCGTAGGAGGGCCACGTTGGACCGGGAGACTGTGGTATCACGCAGGGGAGAATGGGCACTAGAGGTCCGAGGGGTCGCTGGTCAGGTGGCACGTCCTCCTCCCTTGCTCCCTCAGCAGCAGCATACTCCAGCCTTGGGACCCAGGCCCGCCGAGGCTCCAGGGGTGTGACTCCAGCCGATGACGTCGCAGAGGCCTGAGGTAACAGAGGAAAGGCATTTCTTAACCCCTTCCTTGCCTTGTCTTTGAATACAACTTTTCCCTTTCAGCATAGTTAATAAACAACGTTGCGTCTGTTTGAGTTCTACAGCCCCTTGATGCAATTATAATCGGAGCTGTCCCTGGAGCGTTTCGGGTTCTTCGCCCTGTCAGTTTATTGAGGAAAGTTTTGTAGCGCTCCCTATGCTTTCGGTTGGGTCGCCCTTGATGAGCACTTTTTGATACGTTAAGCGTGTGTCTGAGAATCCCAGCTTCCTACTTCCCCCTTCCCGGGTCTCCAATATCCCCCTCTGAGAACTCCACGCTTCTCTCTTCCCTTTGTAAACCTGTGTTTCCTTTGTATGCTGCTTCCTTTGTATCCCTATTTAGACTGCACATATAAGAGATAGCCTGGGATTTGTGCCTTGCTGCCTCTAATTTACCAGAATTAGTGAGATCATCGACTGCTCCATCCATGCTGCTGCAAATAGTATGAGATCATTTTGTTCTGTGGATGAGTGGTAGTCGAGGGTATGTAGGTAGCAGAACAGCTTTCTGCATTCACCCCGCGCTCGACATGTCGTTCCTTTGTATGTCTTGGCTGTGGTAAAGGGTACCACAACGACCGCTGGGGTGCAAGTTCTTCCTTCCAATGATGCTGGTCTCTGGTTATACGACCTGCAGCGTGTGTGCCGAATCTCGGGGTCCCTCCAGTGTTTAGTTTGGTAAGGAACTTGCCTACTGACCTTCATACCGGCTGTTACCAATTTACGATCCCGGCAACAGCAATGGTAGGCTTCTCTTTTGGGCATGCCCTCTTGAGCACTTAACGCTTTTAGCGTTTGTGAGGACTGCAGCCAGGGAAACCCTCGCCTAGCTTCCTTTGCACTCTCTAATCATGACAGATCCTGAGCATCTTTTCATTTGAATGTGCTGTTTTCTAAAACGCGGGTGAGCACCACTGAGGTCTTGAAAGGTTTCTGCCTGAGAGTCGGCCCTGCTTTGAATTCACTTCAGATTACCTAGCCCAGGATATTTCTTGAGGGCAGGGCTGCGTTTGCAAAGCGGCAGGCCGCAGGCATTGTGAATGATAGGTGCCCTTCGGCACGGTTTGTAAGGTTGTTACGGCAGTGTGCCACAAGGCGGCAGCACTACTCCGTGTCCTCTCTGGTAACTTGGGGAAACAAAGCCTTAGCGGGGGTCCCGGTGTTGGACGGGACATGGGGAGTCGAACGTGGCTAAACACACACCCCAGGGCTTGTGTATCCTCGCCTCCTGCCCCTTAACCTACACTGCCGCACCCCAGGCGTATCGCAAGACTTGTAAGTGGGCTACTCGGTGGGTGCCGTGCTTCTCAGGTGGGGCGACTCTAAGGAAGTGGGCTGGAGGTGGGGACCTGCCTAGCAGGAGCCGTGGAGAGCCGGTTTCCTCACAGCTCTTCCCTCTCAGCTGCTCCACCGTCACTTGGGTACACCAGGCTTTGCTTACCCGTAGGAGGGCCACGTTGGACCGGGAGACTGTGGTACCACGCAGGGGAGAATGGGCACTAGAGGTCCGAGGGGTCGCTGGTCAGGTGGCACGTCCTCCTCCCTTGTTCCCTCAGCAGCAGCATACTCCAGCCTTGGGACTTAGGCCCGCCGAGGCTCCAGGGTTGTGACTCCAGGCGACGACATCACAGAGGCCTGAGGTAACAGAGGAAAGGCATTTCTTAACCCCTTCCTTGCCTTGTCATTTAATAGTCCTTTGCCCTTTCAGCATAGTTGATATACAACGATGCTTCTGTTTGCGTTCTACAGCCCCTTGATGCAATTATAATTGGAGCTGTCCCAGTAGCGTTTCGGGTTCTTTGCCCTGTCAGTTTATTGAGGAATGTTTTGTAGCGCTCCCTATGCTTTCGGTTGGGTCTCCCTTGATGAGCACTTTTTGATACGTTAAGCGTGTGTCTGAGAATCCCAGCTTCCTACTTCCCCCTTCCCGGGTCTCCAATATCCCCCTCTGAGAACTCCACGCTTCTCTCTTCCCTTTGTGAACCTGTGTTTCCTTTGTATGCTGCTTCCTTTGTATCCCTATTTAGACTGCACATATAAGAGATAGCCTGGGATTTGTGCCTTGCTGCCTCTAATTTACCAGAATTAGTGAGATCATCGACTGCTCCATCCATGCTGCTGCAAATAGTATGAGATCATTTTGTTCTGTGGATGAGTGGTAGTCGAGGGAATGTAGGTAGCAGAACAGCTTTCTGCATTCACCCCGCGCTCGACATGTCGTTCCTTTGTGTGTCTTGGCTGTGGTAAAGGGTACCAGAACGACCGCTGGGGTGCAAGTGCTTCCTTCCAAAGATGCTGGTCTCTGGTTATACGACCTGCAGCGGGTTTGCCGAATCTCGGGGTCCCTCCAGTGTTTAGTTTGGTAAGGAACTTGCCTACTGACCTTCATACCGGCTGTTACCAATTTACGATCCCGGCAACAGCAATGGTAGGCTTCCCTTTTGGGCATGCCCTCTTGAGCACTTAACGCTTTTAGCGTTTGTGAGGACTGCAGCCAGGGAAGCCCTCGCCTAGCTTCCTTTGCACTGTCTAATCATGACAGATCCTGAGCATCTTTTCATTTGAATGTGCTGTTTTCTAAAACGCGGGTGAGCACCACTGAGGTCTTGAAAGGTTTCTGCCTGAGAGTCGGCCCTGCTTTGAATTCACTTCAGATTACCTAGCCCAGGATAATTCTTGAGGGCAGGGCTGCGTTTGCAAAGCGGCAGGACGCAGGCATTGTGAATGATAGGTGCCCTTCGGCACGGTTTGTAAGGTTGTTACGGCAGTGTGCCACAAGGCGGCAGCACTACTCCGTGTCCTCTCTGGTAACTTGGGGAAACAAAGCCTTAGCGGGGGTCCCGGTGTTGGACGGGACATGGGGAGTCGAACGTGGCTAAACACACACCCCAGGGCTTGTGTATCCTCGCCTCCTGCCCCTTAACCTGCACTGCCGCACCCCAGGCGTATCGCAAGACTTGTAAGTGGGCTACTCGGTGGGTGCCGTGCTTCGCAGGTGGGGCGACTCTAAGGAAGTGGGCTGGAGGTGGGGACCTGCCTAGCAGGAGCCGTGGAGAGCCGGTTTCCTCACAGCTCTTCCCTCTCAGCTGCTCCACCGTCACTTGGGTACACCAGGCTTTGCTTACCCGTAGGAGGGCCACGTTGGACCGGGAGACTGTGGTACCACGCAGGGGAGAATGGGCACTAGAGGTCCGAGGGGTCGCTGGTCAGGTGGCACGTCCTCCTCCCTTGCTCCCTCAGCAGCAGCATACTCCAGCCTTGGGACCCAGGCCCGCCGAGGCTCCAGGGGTGTGACTCCAGCCGATGACGTCGCAGAGGCCTGAGGTAACAGAGGAAAGGCATTTCTTAACCCCTTCCTTGCCTTGTCTTTGAATACTCCTTTTCCCTTTCAGCATAGTTAATAAACAACGTTGCGTCTGTTTGAGTTCTACAGCCCCTTGATGCAATTATAATCGGAGCTGTCCCTGGAGCGTTTCGGGTTCTTTGCCCTGTCAGTTTATTGAGGAAAGTTTTGTAGCGCTCCCTATGCTGTCGGTTGGGTCGCCCTTGATGAGCACTTTTTGATACGTTAAGCGTGTGTCTGAGAATCCCAGCTTCCTACTTCCCCCTTCCCGGGTCTCCAATATCCCCCTCTGAGAACTCCACGCTTCTCTCTTCCCTTTGTAATCCTGTGTTTCCTTTGTATGCTGCTTCCTTTGTATCCCTATTTAGAATGCACATATAAGAGATAGCCTGGGATTTGTGCCTTGCTGCCTCTAATTTACCAGAATTAGTGAGATCATCGACTGCTCCATCCATGCTGCTGCAAATAGTATGAGATCATTTTGTTCTGTGGATGAGTGGTAGTCGAGGGAATGTAGGTAGCAGAACAGCTTTCTGCATTCACCCCGCGCTCGACATGTCGTTCCTTTGTATGTCTTGGCTGTGGTAAAGGGTACCACAACGACCGCTGGGGTGCAAGTGCTTCCTTCCAATGATGCTAGTCTCTGGTTATACGACCTGCAGCGTGTGTGCCGAATCTCGGGGTCCCTCCAGTGTTTAGTTGGTAAGGAACTTGCCTACTGACCTTCATACCGGCTGTTACCAATTTACGATCCCGGCAACAGCAATGGCAGGCTTCCCTTTTGGGCATGCCCTCTTGTGCACTTAACGCTTTTAGCGTTTGTGAGGACTGCAGCCAGGGAAACCCTCGCCTAGCTTCCTTTGCACTCTCTAATCATGACAGATCCTGAGCATCTTTTCATTTGAATGTGCTGTTTTCTAAAACGCGGGTGAGTACCACTGAGGTCTTGAAAGGTTTCTGCCTGAGAGTCGGCCCTGCTTTGAATTCACTTCAGATTACCTAGCCCAGGATATTTCTTGAGGGCAGGGCTGCGTTTGCAAAGCGGCAGGCCGCAGGCATTGTGAATGATAGGTGCCCTTCGGCACGGTTTGTAAGGTTGTTACGGCAGTGTGCCACAAGGCGGCAGCACTACTCCGTGTCCTCTCTGTTAACTTGGGGAAACAAAGCCTTAGCGGGGGTCCCGGTGTTGGACGGGACATGGGGAGTCGAACGTGGCTAAACACACACCCCAGGGTTTGTGTATCCTCGCCTCCTGCCCCTTAACCTGCACTGCCGCACCCCAGGCGTATCGCAAGACTTGTAAGTGGGCTACTCGGTGGGCGCCGTGCTTCGCAGGTGGGGCGACTCTAAGGAAGTGGGCTGGAGGTGGGGACCTGCCTAGCAGGAGCCGTGGAGAGCCGGTTTCCTCACAGCTCTTCCCTCTCAGCTGCTCCACCGTCACTTGGGTACACCAGGCTTTGCTTACCCGTAGGAGGGCCACGTTGGACCGGGAGACTGTGGTACCACGCAGGGGAGAATGGGCACTAGAGGTCCGAGGGGTCGCTGGTCAGGTGGCACGTCCTCCTCCCTTGTTCCCTCAGCAGCAGCATACTCCAGCCTTGGGACTTAGGCCCGCCGAGGCTCCAGGGTTGTGACTCCAGGCGACGACATCACAGAGGCCTGAGGTAACAGAGGAAAGGCATTTCTTAACCCCTTCCTTGCCTTGTCATTTAATAGTCCTTTGCCCTTTCAGCATAGTTGATATACAACGATGCTTCTGTTTGCGTTCTACAGCCCCTTGATGCAATTATAATCGGAGCTGTCCCTGTAGCGTTTCGGGTTCTTTGCCCTGTCAGTTTATTGAGGAATGTTTTGTAGCGCTCCCTATGCTTTCGGTTGGGTCTCCCTTGATGAGCACTTTTTGATACGTTAAGCGTGTGTCTGAGAATCCCAGCTTCCTACTTCCCCCTTCCCGGGTCTCCAATATCCCCCTCTGAGAACTCCACGCTTCTCTCTTCCCTTTGTGAACCTGTGTTTCCTTTGTATGCTGCTTCCTTTGTATCCCTATTTAGACTGCACATATAAGAGATAGCCTGGGATTTGTGCCTTGCTGCCTCTAATTTACCAGAATTAGTGAGATCATCGACTGCTCCATCCATGCTTCTGCAAATAGTATGAGATCATTTTGTTCTGTGGATGAGTGGTAGTCGAGGGAATGTAGGTAGCAGAACAGCTTTCTGCATTCACCCCGCGCTCGACATGTCGTTCCTTTGTGTGTCTTGGCTGTGGTAAAGGGTACCAGAACGACCGCTGGGGTGCAAGTGCTTCCTTCCAAAGATGCTGGTCTCTGGTTATACGACCTGCAGCGGGTTTGCCGAATCTCGGGGTCCCTCCAGTGTTTAGTTTGGTAAGGAACTTGCCTACTGACCTTCATACCGGCTGTTACCAATTTACGATCCCGGCAACAGCAATGGTAGGCTTCCCTTTTGGGCATGCCCTCTTGAGCACTTAACGCTTTTAGCGTTTGTGAGGACTGCAGCCAGGGAAACCCTCGCCTAGCTTCCTTTGCACTGTCTAATCATGACAGATCCTGAGCATCTTTTCATTTGAATGTGCTGTTTTCTAAAACGCGGGTGAGCACCACTGAGGTCTTGAAAGGTTTCTGCCTGAGAGTCGGCCCTGCTTTGAATTCACTTCAGATTACCTAGCCCAGGATAATTCTTGAGGGCAGGGCTGCGTTTGCAAAGCGGCAGGACGCAGGCATTGTGAATGATAGGTGCCCTTCGGCACGGTTTGTAAGGTTGTTACGGCAGTGTGCCACAAGGCGGCAGCACTACTCCGTGTCCTCTCTGGTAAGTTGGGGAAACAAAGCCTTAGCGGGGGTCCCGGTGTTGGACGGGACATGGGGAGTCGAACGTGGCTAAACACACACCCCAGGGCTTGTGTATCCTCGCCTCCTGCCCCTTAACCTGCACTGCCGCACCCCAGGCGTATCGCAAGACTTGTAAGTGGGCTACTCGGTGGGTGCCGTGCTTCGCAGGTGGGGCGACTCTAACGAAGTGGGCTGGAGGTGGGAACCTGCCTAGCAGGAGCCGTGGAGAGCCGGTTTCCTCACAGGTCTTCCCTCTCAGCTGCTCCACCGTCACTTGGGTACACCAGGCTTTGCTTACCCGTAGGAGGGCCACGTTGGACCGGGAGACTGTGGTACCACGCAGGGGAGAATGGGCACTAGAGGTCCGAGGGGTCGCTGGTCAGTTGGCACGTCCTCCTCCCTTGCTCCCTCAGCAGCAGCATACTCCAGCCTTGGGACCCAGGCCCGCCGAGGCTCCTGATTCCAGCCGTTGACGTCGCAGAGGCCTGAGGTAACAGAGGAAAGGCATTTCTTAACCCCTTCCTTGCCTTGTCTTTGAATACTCCTTTTCCCTTTCAGCATAGTTAATAAACAACGTTGCGTCTGTTTGAGTTCTACAGCCCCTTGATGCAATTATAATCGGAGCTGTCCCTGGAGCGTTTCGGGTTCTTTGCCCTGTCAGTTTATTGAGGAAAGTTTTGTAGCGCTCCCTATGCTTTCGGTTGGGTCGCCCTTGATGAGCACTTTTTGATACGTTAAGCGTGTGTCTGAGAATCCCAGCTTCCTACTTCCCCCTTCCCGGGTCTCCAATATCCCCCTCTGAGAACTCCACGCTTCTCTCTTCCCTTTGTAAACCTGTGTTTCCTTTGTATGCTGCTTCCTTTGTATCCCTATTTAGACTGCACATATAAGAGATAGCCTGGGATTTGTGCCTTGCTGCCTCTAATTTACCAGAATTAGTGAGATCATCGACTGCTCCATCCATGCTGCTGCAAATAGTATGAGATCATTTTGTTCTGTGGATGAGTGGTAGTCGAGGGAATGTAGGTAGCAGAACAGCTTTCTGCATTCACCCCGCGCTCGACATGTCATTCCTTTGTGTGTCTTGGCTGTGGTAAAGGGTACCACAACGACCGCTGGGGTGCAAGTGCTTCCTTCCAATGATGCTAGTCTCTGGTTATACGACCTGCAGCGGGTTTGCCGAATCTCGGGGTCCCTCCAGTGTTTAGTTTGGTAAGGAACTTGCCTACTGACCTTCATACCGGCTGTTACCAATTTACGATCCCGGCAACAGCAATGGTAGGCTTCCCTTTTGGGCATGCCCTCTTGAGCACTTAACGCTTTTAGCGTTTGTGAGGACTGCAGCCAGGGAAACCCTCGCCTAGCTTCCTTTGCACTCTCTAATCATGACAGATCCTGAGCATCTTTTCATTTGAATGTGCTGTTTTCTAAAACGCGGGTGAGTACCACTGAGGTCTTGAAAGGTTTCTGCCTGAGAGTCGGCCGTGCTTTGAATTCACTTCAGATTACCTAGCCCAGGATAATTCTTGAGGGCAGGGCTGCGTTTGCAAAGAGGCAGGCCGCAGGCATTGTGAATGATAGGTGCCCTTCGGCACGGTTTGTAAGGTTGTTACGGCAGTGTGCCACAAGGCGGCAGCACTACTCCGTGTCCTCTCTGGTAACTTGGGGAAACAAAGCCTTAGCGGGGGTCCCGGTGTTGGACGGGACATGGGGAGTCGAACGTGGCTAAACACACACCCCAGGGCTTGTGTATCCTCGCCTCCTGCCCCTTAACCTGCACTGCCGCACCCCAGGCGTATCGCAACACTTTTAAGTGGGCTACTCGGTGGGTGCCGTGCTTCGCAGGTGGGGCGACTCTAACGAAGTGGGCTGGAGGTGGGAACCTGCCTAGCAGGAGCCGTGGAGAGCCGGTTTCCTCACAGCTCTTCCCTCTCAGCTGCTCCACCGTCACTTGGGTACACCAGGCTTTGCTTACCCGTAGGAGGGCCACGTTGGACCGGGAGACTGTGGTACCACGCAGGGGAGACTGGGCACTAGAGGTCCGAGGGGTCGCTGGTCAGGTGGCACGTCCTCCTCCCTTGCTCCCTCAGCAGCAGCATACTCCAGCCTTGGGACCCAGGCCCGCGAGGCTCCAGGGGTGTGACTCCAGCCGATGACGTCGCAGAGGCCTGAGGTAACAGAGGAAAGGCATTTCTTAACCCCTTCCTTGCCTTGTCTTTGAAAACTCCTTTTCCCTTTCAGCATAGTTAATAAACAACGTTGCGTCTGTTTGAGTTCTACAGCCCCTTGATGCAATTATAATCGGAGCTGTCGCTGGAGCGTTTCGGGTTCTTTGCCCTGTCAGTTTATTGAGGAAAGTTTTGTAGCGCTCCCTATGCTTTCGGTTGGGTCGCCCTTGATGAGCACTTTTTGATACGTTAAGCGTGTGTCTGAGAATCCCAGCTTCCTACTTCCCCCTTCCCGGGTCTCCAATATCCCCCTCTGAGAACTCCACGCTTCTCTCTTCCCTTTGTAAACCTGTGTTTCCTTTGTATGCTGCTTCCTTTGTATCCCTATTTAGACTGCACATATAAGAGATAGCCTGGGATTTGTGCCTTGCTGCCTCTAATTTACCAGAATAAGTGAGATCATCGACTGCTCCATCTATGCTGCTGCAAATAGTATGAGATCATTTTGTTCTGTGGATGAGTGGTAGTCGAGGGAATGTAGGTAGCAGAACAGCTTTCTGCATTCACCCCGCGCTCGACATGTCGTTCCTTTGTATGTCTTGGCTGTGGTAAAGGGTACCACAACGACCGCTGGGGTGCAAGTGCTTCCTTCCAATGATGCTGGTCTCTGGTTATACGACCTGCAGCGTGTGTGCCGAATCTCGGGGTCCCTCCAGTGTTTAGTTTGGTAAGGAACTTGCCTACTGACCTTCATACCGGCTGTTACCAATTTTCGATCCCGGCAACAGCAATGGTAGGCTTCCCTTTTGGGCATGCCCTCTTGAGCACTTAACGCTTTTAGCGTTTGTGAGGACTGCAGCCAGGGAAACCCTCGCCTAGCTTCCTTTGCACTCTCTAATCATGACAGATCCTGAGCATCTTTTCATTTGAATGCGC